>NC_046334.1:27066238-28266238 GCF_000738735.6 Corvus cornix cornix | reverse complement strand
AGTGCTTTTTGCCTACATTCTTGGACTTGTTTGCTCAGCTACAAGACTAAACATTTTAGAAGCTTCGTAGGTAGAGATCAGTGTGCCCCAAACCCCAAGGTCCTCTCCAGAACACATTCTGTAAACTGAGATGGAACCATCCAGGGGAAGGTTCCTTGGGGAGGGGGGCTCATTCAAGCCTCTCACTGGGGAATCTTTGATAGATATGCTAATTAGTAAGACCTATAATGTTATACCAGATCTTTTGGGGTGTGCATTTTGCAGGGTGCATCTCGATGCATATGACCTGGACATGTGCACCTAAGGATCCTTAAAATAAATACCAAGGTAAAATCCCTTTTTCCCTCCTAACTGTGTTTGACTCTTGATTTTAAGACCAGGAAAAGGCATCAACATGAGTAACCTCTTCAGGACATTACTGAACCCTTACTTTTCAAGTGCACCCTTGCAAAAACTTTCACATTAAACCTTCCTAACTGCAGATAGAAAACTACCCACAAATGAATGCATTTTCCCTGAAGAAGCCAGGTCAGTAAAATTCATTCAATAAAGGATTCAAAATATGTTTTATCAACTTTAATACATAACACTGCTTCTGTTTAATCAATCCTACACGAGCATTTACTGTGGCCATGAAGCACATGACATTACGTGTGTGCAGTGATCACACAACCTTTATCCTTAACTCTGCCCTGAGAACATTGAAAGAAAAGAAACACACACCAAAACAAAACTAAACAAAAAAAAAAAAAAAAAAAAAAAAAAAAAAAAAAAAAAAGTCTTTTCTTATCCTTATATATTAATCCTTATGCTTACTTCATGGTGTAAAAACGATGGCCTCAACTATTGGTGTTAGCAGGAATTCTGTCATTCCTTTAGTGAATCAGACACTGCTTTCAAATAGCATTACCCTGGCCTTTGAGAGGAACTGCTTCTGCAGGTTAGCTTCTAAGATCCTGCTCAGTTGTAATTGCAGCCTTTGCTTTTAGTACTCACCCTTCCATATATTCCCAATAGACTCTGGTAGCAGGCTCTGGTAGATTTTTTTCACTGACCAGTTCCTATTTCAATTTTTCACCTACTTAAGAACAGCATAAGCAATCAAGCAAAACTGTCCATCTTTATGCAAAATTCAATGCAGTTCTAATGCCATATTTTTGGCACAAAACTCTGTAATATCCTGTGACCCCTACTAGAACGCAAGGTCAGGCTAAAATGATAATAATGGTCACTTCTGGGCTTAAAATCTATTAATCTGTTTTCATTATTTGTAAATGCATGAGGTTAGAGGTTTGTGAGCAGACATGGCAATAGAATAACATCTTCTTAGTTCATGCCTGTAGGCTTATTGGAAGAGTGGGAAGTTCAGCCTTGACCTGACTTGGAGGTAAGAGGAGTCAACACACAGGAGTATTCTTGACGGAGAGCTCTTCAGCAAAGGGGTTTTCCCATGGGTACACACTGATTCTTTACTACTTTCTTTTTAAAATTCAGCCTATTTTTCATAGCTTATGAGCCCTACAGGTAGAGTTTAAAATTACCAGTTCAGAGCAATCAGTGAAAATGCACACCTCTCTCTCTGGGGCTTTCCTCTGTGTTGAGTCAGTAGTTGTTTATTTTTAAAATAGTAAGAGCCCAGTTTGAAGTCGTCCAAAATTAGGTTTGGAAGTCAACTCCTGACTTCCTGGCTATAAAAAGTTCAGATTTTGCCTATGAATATCTTGATTGTGTTTGAAAAACCCGTTGCTTAGCTGAACAGAGCTGCCTTTCTCCTTGAGCACATAACCACACACCATTTGCAAAATATTTGTACTTATCATGATCATGCTTGGAAATGTCTGATTGTTCTAAACTTAGCATCAGTTTTTTAAGGAGATTTAGAAATCAAAACAGGCTGAAAATTATCAACACACTCTATGTATTGCAGGGAAAATGCTGTGGAACTACTAACAGAAAGTTTACCGCTCAGGTCAGTGAGATCCTTCTCAAGCAGCTGCAGAAAGAAAGGAAAGGAAAGGTCTGGCACATGGCAGAAAGATGTGTGGTATGAATAGACCAATTTTTAAGGGGAAAGGTGTAAGAAATATTTGTCTCTGGTTTATAACAAAAATGTTCTAGAGAAAATGTGAAGCATGTTCTCATTTCTGGTATTAGTTCTTTTCATGAAATTTGCTCTTGTGTTTTTCCTGGGAATAAATAACACCAGAGGATGGGTAGAGAATATCAAAGTGACCTTCTTGATGATTGCATCTAAACTTGATGATTGCATTCCTTTTAAGCAAGCAGTTTCCCTGTTTATCTTCATTTCTTCACATCCCATAGTCTGACAGTGGTATAATGAGGAACATCAAACTTTTCAAATGTGAATTTATATTTTTTTGTTGGCACCTACTAAAGAAATATTTATGTGAAGGAAAGCAGCTCCTTTTCTCTTTCCCTAGCTTACAGAAATGGAGAAAATAAATAATGTGCTGCCAAAAATGGGGTCAGTTTGGTGGCACCACCTGCCAGCCTGTTTTAAAGCTTAGTGTCCCAAAGTCAGTCACTTCTTTCCCTCCATTGCTGGTCGTGACAGGACTCCATGTTTAAAGTCAGCTGCATGTTTCCCTCCTCTCAGGAAAGGGGAGTGCTTTGAGGGTTCGTACTTCAGCACAGTTGTTCACTGACAGAGAGCAGTGAAGCCACATGGCAAACCTCAGCCATCTGGGCAGCTGGCAATGGCTCACCACTCTGGAGTGGTACCGTACAGTCCCCATGCAAACAAAGGCAACCATCTCATATGAAAAGTAATAATAAATTGAGGACAGAGTTTCAGGAAGGAAATGATGACTAGTTACAGAAGGCAAAGCCAAACAGAAGTAACGCTGAGACTGTACAGCACAGCAAATTGCCCTCTTTCTGCAGCCTGTGAGCACTTGTTTAAGCCACACACAGGCTGCTCACACCATTTTCTCTGCACCAGTGGGTGTTTGGAAGGTCAATGAGGAGACAAACAAAAGAGAGGCAATACAAATACAAGCAGCCTTCTCCTTCTAATAACAGAACTCTACATGGGTATTGAAAACATACACAAGTCGCCTCTATCTTGCATATTAAACCACAGAGGGTAATGTAATGACAAACTGAAAATCTAGAGGTGTCCTTCTGAATTTACTTGCAGAAAAAACTTCACCGAAAATAGTAAAATAAAGCTGTTATAAGATAGTGTAAGATTGGACCTCAGGTTTACAATGGGAATTTACCTCTGGGTTTACCCTTTTGTGCAAGAGATGGTAGCTGAGGTAATGACAGGACTGCATGGCTTGATTATAATATCCTGTAATTGCTGAATCCTCAGTGAGATTGCTGACACTGTGCGCTGGGGAATTTGTAAGCAAATGTCATTATCATTTTCTGTCAGAATTTTCTTATATTACCCTTTCCAAAAAAATGCATCATTGGTGATCGCAGTCTGGTCTCAGTGAATCATCATGCTACAAAAGTGGCCTCAAGATTTCATTGAAATTGCATTCACCAGTCTCTGGATAATTCTCAGGCAGATTCAAATAGAAATAAGGCCAGTTGACTCACTCAACCTTTCCAGTGGACTCTGTTCCTGTATTTCAAATGGTGGGCATTTGAAACCCAGATATAGTCCTAAAGTCTGTATGTAAGACTTCGGTCTCTCTTCAAAAGACCTAGAGTGAGGAATTTTGAGAGTTAGGGGTTTATTTTGACATAGAAGTAGAATAGACCAATCTCAACCTAATTCACTCCGAACACAGTCTTCCTACTTCAGTGAAATTACAAACTGGGTGTACAGTCAGGCTGGGATGAAGGCAAGGTATTTTTCAGTTGGCTCAAGCTGAAATTCAGCTGCAGAAGAGTTGTAGCCAAGTCAAGTATTTCAGAACAAGTAGGACTGAGCTCTGTCTAGTTTGTGAGATACATACTGACATACAGTAATTAGCTACATAGTAATGAAGAGAGGCCTTCAATTAAAATCATCACTTAAATCCCAGTTCAGATTTATAGCACTTACAAGCCTTTAGGGTTATCTAGAGCTTAGGCTAAGACTTCGCCCCACTTAATACATTTCAGAGTTTTTTCATTGTTTCCAGTGAAATTTTCTGTATACAATTTTAGTAAGCTTATAAATCTTCCTTCAATCTGAGATATTTTACCTTTGGTGAATAGTACACAGAGCATACTGTTTATTTGTTCAATAATTACACATTTTAATGTATTTCAGCTGCCATTGAATTGGTTAGTCTCCCTACCCTGGGATACAGCTGTGGGATAGCATGGAGATTGTCCTTGGGAAGATAGCAACATTTCTTCATAAGTCACTCTAAACACTGAACTGTCCCCTTGTGACCTCTAGCTTCTCTTAGTCACACATGTGCATGGAGATGAATTTTGAGACAGAAATGCTCTTTTGTAGCAGAGTGCACCTGCCATTTTCATCATGGACAGCAGCAACTCTGCAGCAAGCAGTAAATCTGTCAGTGGGATCAAGTAGTGGATGGCACCAGTGGTTTCACATCCAGCTATTTTGAGTCAAGCAGCTGAGTGATTTTTTTTTTCCCTCTGAGCTGACATAATGCTATGCTAAGAAAATAAATTCCATTAGTATTTCTCTTGTTCCGTCCAACCCCCAGTAGGCTTCATATTCTAATTCTTTCATTCTGCATTTCCAGATTCTATAAATACGGTTTTTAAAAACAGGTTTCCTCTTTCCCAGCAAAATGCCCAAGAATGCCCATTCAACTTCTTTTTTCTAACACCACTTGTTTATTGAATATTGACATAAAAATCAGTGAATTTAATTGTAGTTCACTTAGTAAACGTTTAAAATACCCGTGTTTCAGAGAATCCAAAGAACTCCAGGCCAGAGATCAGAGAGGTGCAAAACCAATAAGGGATCTCACAAACATAAGCCTTATGTGACTCCCATCAAACTCCAGTGGCCTCTTTCACTCATCTAAAACCTGCCCATGTATGGCACCAATCTTAAAAGTTGCAACACGTGATCTTAAGGAACAAAAGCAAAACACAGAAAAACCTGAGAAAATCATGTCTAATGGTAATGTGATAATCATATCAAGATACAAAATTAACCGTACTATCAAGCCAGAAATCGTAAATCTGAGCTGCATATGGACACAAACCTGCGTTCATGCAGGTAGTGTGGTAAAAAGGCACGTCTGAATAGAGTCACTTTACAGATGCTTTTCAAAACACTTTAACTATTTTGGAAAAAAAATAAACAGTGTCTATTTCATGGAGTTGCATTGACTCCTACAGAGGAACGGAGCATCTTTGGATTTGGGCTGCTTAAATTTGTACTCTTGCTTTTTAAACAGGAGTAGAAAGTGTGTAAAGTATCACTTGTTGAAAACACTGATCTCTGTAAATATGAGAAACTTTTCTAGTCATGTCTTTCATGATACCAGAGTGTAAAGGAGCTTCTCTAGAAGCAGAAGGCAGCAAATTTAGAGCCAGTAAAGGTTTTTGGGATTTTTTGGTTTTGGGTTTTTTTTTGGTTTTTTGGGGTTTGTTTTGGTTTTTTTTTGTTTGGTATTTTTTTTATGCAAGACTAAAATGAATCTATGAAACTCCATAAGACAGAAACACTGGGGAAAAAAGTGAAAAATTATTTGCATTTGAAAATACTTCTGTTTGCAATAGTAAACATTTTTAAAAGGCAAAGAAAAAAAGAGAGAGAAAATATTTTAGACATAATTAACTTTCAGGGGTTATGAGGCAGTTTTCTATGGAAGAAAACTGTGACCCCCAGCTGGCTCTCCCTTAGAAATAGTTTTTGGTCTTGACCACTGCTGAGGGAATTGCTCTGGGCAGAACTGAGGGCTGGTCTGGTTCAGATTGAGAACTTCTATGTTGTGTGTCACACTTCTCATAATTTTCTTCAAAGGCTTTAGGGGCACACACTCATAAAATGTGTAGAAACTGGATTGTCTCTGCTTTTGGCCTCAAGTTTGAATTTACAAAATCCTTTCCATTGAATTCCTCGGGAATTTGTTTTCATTGGGATCGGGGTGTGACAAAATGTCATTTTTTAAGAATTATATTCTTGCAACATAAATTGCAAGCTGAATTGTGCCAAAATGCAGTGCTATGTTCAGGCTTTGAATTCCTAAAATTCCTTCTGTGATCTGATTGGAAATATACCTGTTTAGCTGGGTGAAAAGCAGTGAAAAGTCCCTGGCAAACTTGAAAGGCAGACAATTCATGACCTCCACAGAAAGTCATGTAGAATCTGCCTGGTTTCTATAGACAGTAAAACTTCCCCCTGGTCCTTTTGGTAACAGTGTGAGGAAGTAAAGTCCTATATTTGAATGCTTGTTGAGTCTTCATAGGGTCATAGAATGGTTTGTGTTGGACTTTTAAAAGTCGTCTAGTCCAGCTCCCCTGTAATGAGCAGGGACATCTTCAATTTGATCAGGTTGCTCAGAGCCCCATCCAGCATGACCTCAAATGTTTCCAGGGATGAAGCACCCATCCCTTCTCTGGGTAACATGTTCCAGTGTGCCACCACCCTTATAAGATTTTGATCCTAAGAAGGGCAGGAAGAAAGAAATCCATCAGTAAGAGATGCGAAGAAGGTACTGTGTAAGTATTGTTTGAGTACAGCTTCTCTATGCACCCTAGATCTGGGGCTAGACCTCCCATGAGATGCTGATTTGTATTCAAATCTGAAAGGATTCAACTAGTTTTGGACACCCCATCCATACATGCAAATTTTGAAAAAGAGTGGGAGTTCATACATAGGATAGGAGGCTGAACCCATTGCTAATAAGAACCAATAATAGAGACAATAAACTTTCTTTATGAAATCTACTATCATCATGCTAATAATTGCATGCACATTTCATCCAGGAAGCTGAATCTTAATCAAATAATAATGTGTATCCTCTTTGAAATGCCTCTTCATTTTCCTTTGAAGTGCCAGACTGCAACCAGAATACTTCTGCATTTCTTACTTGACATGTTCCCATCTGCTACCATCAAAACTTTCTCTCCCTCACTGTTTTCTCCTCTTCCCTTCCTTCCTACTCTCCCCAAATATATTTTTAAGATGAAGACCAAAGGTTTCTGCACCTGACAGGGCAAAGATTTGTCAACTGCATCAAGCTTTGTGTAAACAGTGCTGCCTCACAGATAAGAAATTTGAAAAGTAGCAAGAAAGATAATCTCCCTTTTATTGGCTTCATTCATATTGAAATGTATGATCAGAGTAAAAGTCTTAATCTTAACCTCACTGTCACAGCTGCTCAGCTAACCTTAGTGTGTATCCCAGTCCTCTGTGAGAAAGCAAGGCCCCTGTGATTGGATTAAAGGGCAAAGAAAGGGTATGTTGTGTTACCCCTTTAGGCAGCCCAGGCTCTCAGAAAGAAGCTCAAGTAACAAAAGGTGAGAAATCTGACCCAGCAAAAGTATGGCAGGGTCCATCAGACTTCAGCCGGCTGCACCAGCTACAATGAGGTCACTTTTGACACTCTGTATGAGGTGACTTCTCAATTTGTACTAAATCCTCTCTTTTCTCAACAGAAGGCGGGAAGAGGTTGCTCTGCACCTTCCTGCTGAGAGAAGCCAATCAGTAGCCCAGGAGGATAAACCAGATCATTGAAGCTTCCCTTGTAAGGCCTCCTGTTAACAATTATCAGCTCCTAAAATGTTAAAGAAAAATATTGACTGCCATTCACAACATGTATTTATCCAACAAATTGCACAAAGAAATCTTGTCTCTTTTTCTAATGTCTGAACAGTGAAGCTAAGCCCAAGTTTTGGTTGCTTCCCCATCACATTTGTTTAGCTCCTTACATCAGAAGTTACTAATAACTAGCTTGTTTGGATTTAAGAGTATTCACAGTCAAAAAATAGGAAGCTGGAAATTTGCCATTGTTCTTGATGAAGACATGCAAAAGGGAGAAGACTCTATGGTAACAAGATCTCATCAAAAGTTATTTCTTTTAAATAATTGCTATACTTCCCCAAGTGTAAAATGCCCTCACTTAGCAGTAAAGCTCTGGAGAATGAGTCCTCAAATAACCCACGCTGTCTCAGAGGCCCCCCTGCCTCTGGCCAGGTCAGGGCTGGGGAGGGAAGTCGAAGTGAGGCAAGTTATGGAGAACCAGCTCTAAGGACATATTAGAGAAGAAAGGGCTGTCGTAGCCCCCCACAGCTGAATACCCAACTGCAGTATTGATTCATATGGTTTTTGAGAGGAGACTTTTAGTCAAACTTTTGAAAACATAATAGGAACAACTATAACCAGAAAACCCTAACAAAATCAGAAGTGGGCTGAGCTTCAGGTGCTTGAAGCAGAAGAGCAACTTTTTTGAAAATATCATGTTCTAAATTAAAATATAATTAAGCAAAAAGAAGAATGTCTGAAACATCACAAAACATATTTTACAGAGAAAGCTCACCTCAGCACATGACAGAACTCTGCACTGAGAGGTCAGTGAACTTCTGCATCCATTAGACTTGGATCTCTCCCGTCATTCAGCTTCCCTACAGCATGGTAGAAAGAACTTAAGTAATTAACAAATGTTAAGTCTTGTCCCTAGAATTAATCCTTGACTCAGGCACCTACAAACCCTCGATGCTACAAGTCTATCATTGCAAACACAGATTTGGCAGACAGAGATGCTGCTCTGAATTAATTGCGTTGAGGCCAGGCCTTTGGACAGTCTCCAGTGACTAACTCCCTTTTTACCAACCCTTCATAAACCTATCCTTTGTTAGAGCAATCCTCAATGGATGTAGAATCACTTCTATTCCAGGTCACCTTTATTTCTGTTGCAAAGCAGGTCTAGGTAGTACCGTGGTTATGGTGTCCTGTGAATCCCTGTGTGTTCAGCACCCAAAGCAGGATCAGGGTCATGTTGCTATAGATTAGAGCTATCACCCAGGTACTTTATTTTGCTGGCAGTTATTGTTTTGGTACTCCAGGGTTTGCAAAAGTGGCTTAAAAACACCTTTTCTTTCCACTTCCTGATCTCCAGTCAGATGTTGGTCAGCTAGACTGAGGGATTAAGTATCAAAGTCTGCTTTTTACATTCATCAGACTTGATGAGGAACTTTTTTTTCAGTCCTACTGGAAAGAAGTGCAGTCTCTCCTCCAGACTTGCACCTCAGGACTGTACACAGAAAAAATACCTAAATTCAGCAACAGAGTTTCCAGGAGGCTGCTGCTGCAGCAACAGAAATGGAGACATACTTAGTGACATGTTGATCAGCTCCCTGCTGCTCTTTTGTAAAAAGAGACCAAGAGCCGGTGTTTATTTTCAAATAGCATTTTTTGCTGAGGTTCTAGAAAGATGGATGAACTGAAACTGACTTTGATTTGGAGCTAATGGCCCAAATAAATCACTATAACTGGCCACTGCCTTACCTCAGGTGGAGGCATTGGCTGATGGTGTTTGGGCAACATACAAGCTGACAGACTTATATTTGCTGATGTGTTTACCTCAGCCATAAACCTTTAAGAGATTGGCCTATTGATAGGTGGGTCTCAGTTTACATTTATTACAGTAATATATGTGTGAATAACTGTAGAAAATATTTCAAGCCTAAAATGTTATTATAGAATGTAGAGAAATAGGAATCATGTATTCTGTACAGTGGAAGAAAAAAAGGCTTGTAGTTGAGCACATATAAATTTGTACCCTTTGCCTTGTGCTAAGCTATAATATTGGCTTTCATGCAGAAATGAATAATAGCTTTATTCACCCTCTCTAGATTGCTCTAACATGCTGCAACTTGATTAAGGGCATGAATTCAAGGCATGAATCTTCCTGATATAGTCAGATTATTGAAATTATCCCAAAAGAGCATGTTTGCTGCTCTGCATGCAAAGATCTTCCATTGTCTGCTTAAGAATACACAAGACAGGTCAAGAGAAGCTTAATTAATATGGAATTAGCACAAGTCAATTTTGGTTTTTTATATTGTCTTGCCCTTTGTGGCCATAGGGCAGCTGGCAGTTCGAGGAGATCATGCTCATATAAGTGTATTGATCAAACGTTATTAGTTAAAGCTTATTTGTGTGCTATCTTTAGGGTAGCAGAACAGGAATTCTATACAGCACAGAGTGGTAGGCAGAAAAGGCCAACAGGTTTCTTCATTTAGGCAAGTCTGATTTAAGGCTAATAAGTAGCTGAGCTTTTCAGCAGAAAAAGGCAAGAGAACAAGGTTTTGGATTAGCTCTGTAGCTACATGAGGCATTTCTTGCCTTGTTTGATTGCATTGCAATCAAACGGCTTCTTCAACCAAACTACCATGTCTGTGTAAGATCATTTAATATCACTCGGTCATCTGGCAGGTTCCACTACCTAGTTTGCAGAAATAATTGGGTTTCTTTAATGTCATTTGTTCTCAAATTTATTGGACAAGGACAGGCAAAAACAGGCTATTCATCTAATTGACTGAGCACTACACTCTTTGAATATCATATTACCATTATGTCTAAGCTCTCAGGAGCCAAACTTAGCATTTGCCAAGAACTTATTTCTCATTATTTATCCATATTGCATGACAGCACAGGGATTCAGAAAAGATCATTCTGTCATCTTCACTATTCATTTCTCTTGGTAGTTGTACCAAGTTCATAGTGAGGCAACTGTATTAATCCTCGTATTTAATGATGCTGTGCCATGCAAAATTCTCATTGACTTAGTGGATCCCCTGTGGAAGGTACTACACAGCAGAAGGAGTCTTTTCTGGAATATGCTTTCTCAGCAGTCCTTCTCCATAACAGTAAAACACAGCACAGCCAAGGACCTTAGAGACAATGAATCCACACTAATCAAGTCCCTGAACAACTGTTGCAGTTACTTTTTGCCTGTGGAACAATTCCACAAAATCTGTGATAGATGCAGACAGCATATTCTTATATGGCCCTGTAGGCAACCTGATGTTCCTCGGGACTTGTACAGTTCCGCACTAGCTCAGTTCTTAGATTTGGAAAGATGTGAATTGTACTTCTTTTATTTAGTTTTATGAAAAAATATCTTCTCTGAGTCATCAACTCTTTGCAATGGGCTTATTCCCATCACTAGAATCACAATGATTTATGGTTTTAAAGCAGAGTTACTTTTTTTTTTTTTACCACAACTCTTAATTCAGAAGGAAATATTCACCCACAAAACCTCCAAAGTGTTTTAGGCTTCCTGCCATGTGCCTATTCAGTTGTGCCTGTGTCAATCCACATCTTTTGTCTCACCCAGATGTGGATTTTGGAGTTTTTAGAGAATTTGTTGGATGAACAAGAGAGGAGAATATATCAGTTGGGCCATTTATAATATTCTTCTGGGACAGTATGAGTGTGACAGCTATCACATGTCTTTCACAATCTGAGAAAACAAACCTGGACAGGTTAAAAAGTCCCCTTAATGCACATGAACGGATACAAATACACACATGCAAGCACATGCACATGCTTCATCTTTTTGCTCTTTCTCTCAATTCTGCTCTTTACATTACTGCAATTAACGTTATGAGCAATAACTGAATTAATTTGACAGTAATCCCAAGCTTAACAATGAACTTCACATCTAAATCAGTTCCATGTCTCTGTCAGTATGTGGAAATGCTCATGGAGTAGCAGAGAACTGCCATGAGCAAAACCCCACCGTGTTAAAATTAAAATCCCTCCACACTCTCATAGAATCATATAGGTTATCTCTTTACATTCTTTTTGGCAGCTCTTGTTTTGTAAACTGGAAATTTGATCACTGCACATTAAAACACCTTTATCTGTTATGCAAAGGTAGCAAGAAACAGGATTTAGAACAAAACCAATAATTAAACCTCAGTGAAGAAGTGGGGCTAGGAAAAAATACTGTCCAAGAATAATCTTCCTTTGATGTAAATTATATAAATTATATCAGCTTTAACTTCTAGGTATTTGAGGCTGGGCTCTACAAAGTTCTGTAATGCTTTACTAACATCCACTTTTAAAAGCATTTGTTAAAAACCTCTTGCAAGGTTAAACTCCCTGCAAACTAATTTCAATCATTTTCAAATGACAGCAAATATTCATATACATTTTTATTGTTATAAAATATTTTGTTTCTGTTTATGATGCTGTGGGAGATGGTTAGATTATTTTCATATCACAGCTGTTCAGAAACCTTTCTTCAGATTTTTGTTTCCTACCTTTCAAAGCAATTGACTTCATAATAAGGGCACAAACTACTTATTCCAAAATATTCTTTTAACAAAAGACCTGCAATACCCAGAGTGAAATGGAGTAGAGTAAGTCTGAGCCTGAACACACTAAACTAATTTCTTCGGGTAATCATTGGGATACTGGTTTATATCATAAAGTGTTCTGATTCATTTTCAGGAAACGTGGCTTATTTTTATGTTAATGTTTTTCTTTTCTCCAAAGAGGTTCTATGAATTATCCCAAATAGATTAATGTGCTGACCTTTGATCCCTAGAAACCAGAGGCTGGATTACAGCTGTGCGCGCCTTGAGAAGCTTAGCTTTTACCATTCAGTTAAGATGTGAGCAGCAACACTGAGAGCTGCCTGAACCTGACATTTGAAGGAAACAGCAAAATTAGCACAAGATTTTTCCAAGACTATTTATATATCTTCTGAAATAAAGAATAAGGCTGATTGTTGCCTTTGAAGAGTATTCACAGAAGAGGCAGCACTGCTGTAGGAGAATAAAATCTTGCAGTCATTCTTTAGACTTAGTGAAAGTAATTTTCTTATACTCACTCAGCCCAGAAATATCTTTGCAGATATTGCTATTAGCAACTGCAAGTCATCTTTGCTCAAAAGCCACAGTAAGTTGGTGCTTTTTCAACAAAATAGGTTGTCCTGTCTCTGTAAGACACCTTGTCCTCATTGATACTCAGCCATATATATATACATTGGTTAGTAGGGATTTTGTCTGTCAGTGTTCGGAAAAGTTGAAAACCTAAGTAGGAGGGTTGCAGCTTATTGTAACTCAGCTGACATAGACATGGCAATTCCCCTTGCATTCACACAAGCTCTCTGGTTCTTGGGCACAAATGCAAAGGGAAAAGTAGTTCCTTTTTCTCTGGAGCAGAAAATAGCATGTGAGTGAGCAGCCTATAGAAATTAAGGAAGAAATAAGGTAAAATTTATCCATTGCAGCTTTAGAGCAACAAACTACAGCACTTCTTAGGAAACAGGATGAGGAAGATGAGAAGGAAGAAGTGATAGGTCTGATACTTATATCTCCAAGGATTACAGTCCATCACAGAAGGTTTAAGACAAAAAAAAAAGTAACTCTGCTTTAACAAAAATTAAGATAAAACTTGATTGCTTATGGGCAAAAAATATGAATAAATATATACAATTTTTTCCACAAAGTTAGGTATGATTGGCAGCTTCTCTTGGCAATTTTTTTTTTTTTTGTAAAGTTTCCATAATACAGTACAAGATTTTGAGCTTCACTGATACCAAAAAATTCTAAACTGCACAGAACTTTAATCCTACAAGCCAAATGAATTCTCAGCAGTCAAAGTCTGCTAAAAATTCCTTGCATCCCTGAACAACATGAGAAGAAAATTTTTAAATCCGGTGTGTTGGTAAATGATTAATTTCCAATAAAATAAAAATTAGAACATGGTGGTTCTAAGTCTCTTCTCATGGCATTTTCAACTTGTCTGAAACTAGAAAGTGTCAAAAGTGTTACAAGAAAACCTGTTCATAACATATTTGATTTATAGACTCCAAGAGGTTGGGCTGTATTGGGATAATAATTTCATTTTCTGGAAGGTGATCAAAACAAAACTTTCAAACGTTCTGAGGTTTACCCAGTGCTGGAGGGTTGAGTGGTTGCCATGTCTGCCATATGCACTGTATCAGAGTTATTCATCAGCTGTCTTTTTGATATATAGAGTTCATATGATACAGGGAGTTTTAGTCTACATTCATTCGTTTCATTTTACAGTACTAAATATTCTTCAGGCATTAGAACTAATTTCAAAGAAAAAATTACTTAAGAGCATCACTTAAAAGAAGTTCTACTTATCAATTTCACAAAAAAACCCAAACTCCATTACTTACATCTGGTTGCTATTGTATAATCATACAACAATGGCAAATACTGGATTTTTAAATGAAATATTTGTATCAAATAAAACTTTAGCAGTTTCTCATATTGTCTCTTGCTCACCAGTAGTGAGCAAGGGTTGTGCATTACATGCCACGGTATATGTTAACACTGGAGAGTGAGAGCAACCCTACCTGCAGAAAAATCATCCTAAACCTGCCTTTCTGTGAGGTGTCTATTCATAGGTGACTCTGTATGATTGCAGTTAGAATTAAGCCATTTTTCTTCCAAACCACAAAGTATAATATATGGAAGGAAGTCTGAAAGAGAGTTCTGGTTCTGGGTGTTTTCATAATTTAGGAATCCACTTTTCTGTGAGTCTCAAGTCTAAGGAGCAAACTCATTATCTTATTCTTTGCATTGTGCTTTTTTTTTGTGGCATTTTCCCTCCCAAAAGAAGTACTTTATTTCAATTATATTTGAAAAAAATTCAAATTAATATGAGGCTTGATGCAGAACTATAGGTAAGCAGCAGGTACGGTATGATTATCAGGTAGACCATGCTGAATGAAGAATTATAATGGTTCACACAGGGAGATAAACCAAGATTTTGACTTGGGTTTCAGTGTCTCACACCTAGGTCCACAGCCAACTTGTGACTGATGTGTGCTTTTTAACTAGGGATTCCACTTTTTCCACAGCTTACCTTAAACTGTGATGAATTCTTCATGTGAAATCTTTCTTCCAGGCTTGTGTGTATTATCAAACAGATCCGATGGTCTGCTCTGTCAGAAATTAAAAAAAATTATTCTGCATGGGTAAGCAGGAGTCAATGCTGGGCTTGTTGGTGGGAAGCTCAATGAATCTGTTATTACACTGCCATGCTATTTGCTGGCCGGAGATCTCAGTGTAAGCAAACAACAGATTGCATTGCAAAGCTTACCATCACATCAGGTAGATGTGATGACAGTACCAAGGAAAGCAATAAATCTAAAAGACTAACTGGAAGTAGGAGGGAGTTAGAGTTTTTCTAAGTAAGCTGTGTGGCGCATTGGCTGTGTGTACAGTGGGCTTCACAGAATAAACAGAGGCCCAGGAGCCCAGGACTTTGCTATCTTTTCAGTGCAGCATATTCACAGTATAACTGGTAAGTGATCAAAGTGATGCTTCAACAGATCGAAGTTAAGACAAAAACTGAGCTTTAAGCATCCCTAGATGTGATTTTGAACAGTAGCGTAGCTTTGGGATTTGTTTAGAATGTAATTTATTTGCTTGCTTGTTTGCTTTTAGAGGGGTGAGTCTTAAAAGGATTTGTTGGCTTTGTACTGTTCAGGCACCTCAAAGACATAAAACTTGAAACATTGTCTGTTGACTTCCTGTTGGGAAAAACTTCTAATTGTCACGATTTACTAGAGCATGTTCATACAGCCACCAACTCTTATCCTGCTTGGAAGCACAAAGGGAACAGAAAAGCACTGTGTTTGCCAGCCTCTTTCCTCTCAAACCTCTATCAAGGGTGTCCAAAGCAGTAATGGGGAGTGGGGAGCAAGAGAAGTAGGAAGGGAGATCTTCAGGTCTGAAGACATGATGCTGCCTTTATGTGTGTTAGAATTCAAAACCAAGTATTTCATATTTGTACAGTCCTTCATTTGTTTTTTGGATCAGTAAAATATTTAAAACGTACAAACCCTTCCTTAAGCTTCTTTATTTTAAGAATCATTTGTAAATAACCTTTGAAATGCATTCAGGTGATGGAAACCATTTGTTTGTTTGGAAAAGGTAATTTTCCCAAGCTCCGAGGGGAATAGGCAGTTCTTTCTAGCAAAGCCTTTAAAACGCTATGAGAAATTATGGTCTCGCTAGCTGGAGTGACCTCTCGTGGTCTTCACGGGAACTGAGGCAATTCACCTCCCTGCTTCCCTACCCTCTTTTTAGCAGATACAGATGAACGACGCTGGTTCTAACTGAATTAAGATTAGAAGCACAGCTCCATCAGGACAGATAAATGTTAAAATGTAGCTCACAATGTGCTCCGAACTTAATTATATCCGGAAAATACTATTTTAGCCCTTGAATGTCACTCATCTGTTCCCAGCTGCTCCAAGAAAGAAACGTTTTCCAGATATGGCAAGGTGGCTCCCTCCTACTATGTCTCATCTGTGTTTTTTTAATGTTGGCTAACAAAAGTGCAGGTCTTTAAAAAAGAGGTTAACATCTTCCTAAGCCACTGGAAATGGGAGCAATCAACCCTTCACAAAGAATCAACTAGTAGTGGTTTAAGTAGCTGAAATATCTCTAACAGATGCCTCCAATACCTTTCACTACCATATTGCTTCTATTTCCCCATTCCTATGAGTCAGCTGGTTCCAGATAACAGTGAGAAATTTCCATCAAATGTTTACAGACTGGAAAAAACAGTGTATATTTTCATTGCTGTAGCTTCATCTTAGCACCCAAGGGATTATTTTGTTTTCTTTAAAGTTGTTTTTTTTTTTTCTGAGGGGGAAGACAAGGAGGAGGAGGAAGGTTATGACAGTTGCTTAACATGACATAAAGTTATAAGTAATGCTTTTTTCAACAGGAATTAATTCCTCTTGTTAAAACCCAAGCACTGCAGATCAGATGTCCCCTGTCACCTCAGGTTGTCCTATGCCATGTATTCATGTATTGACCAGTGCATTAGATGCCTGGGAAAGTATTTACAATTTATATGTTCCATTTCTTGAGAGGGACAGCTGTTGCACTAGGATCCCTACATCCCTTCTTCATGTAGCATGTACATTTCTCTAATTTTAAAAATTAATCAAGATATATCGTTTATGAGCTGTTTTATATTGTTAGATGTTGTATCTCCATATATATCTGTATTGAGTAGAGGAGTCTGAACCAAACTACAAGTGTACACACCCTATTCACTCCCCAAACACTGCCATCAGAGTCCAAACCTAGATTTAAGTTTCACACTTTGCCCATGTTCCTAAACTCCATGCACCATTGAATAGAAAAATCCTCCTGCCAATCATGGTTCAAGAGTTGAATACTTGAAAACCAGATCATGGTCTTAATCAGCTTAGGCCTGCCTCTAATACTGATAGCTCTGCTAGACAGAGAAGACAACTATCAGTATCCCTACCCTTCTCAGTGGTAGGGGATAAGGAAAAAAATATCAGTCGTCTCTCGGGGCACAAATAAGTGTCTATTGAATGGCTTTGCATGCATTTTCCTTGCCATCTGTTCTTTTAATCTTCCATATGAATATCACATACTGTGACAGCATCAGTGCAATTCTCAGTTCTTTTAAACTTTTATTTTCCCTTTTCTTTTCTATTATTTTAGTGCTGACTGTTCACATATTTCTTCTTTAAGTTTCTGTTCCATGTGATTCTTCCTGTGGCTTTTGTAATGTCTTAGGGTTTTTTTTAGAGATGAAGTTCAGCATCTGGATACTGAAAATGGATGGTTATTTTGCTTAATAATAAAAAGATCAGGTCATTTCATTTCATTATTTATAGCTACAAGACCTATCCAGCTATTTTCCAGACTTCAGTCACACATAGTATATACTAGAAGAGTTCAATTATTTTCTCTCATTTCCATCTCCTACAAAAAGTAAGAAAGTGTCCTACATTCTTTTGACACTAATACAGTAGCTTTTGAGATATGAGTCCAGACATGTCAGATATCTCAGTGCAGAGAACAGGATGTGCTCTTCAGTGCAACACAGACTGTCTGAACTTACTGCCAAAACCCATCTGACTTTTTGTACAAGAACTTAAGTTAACAGAATATGTTATTTTAAGTGCACAACTTCTCTTTAAAATTCTCATCTCTTCAGCCAAATCCAGCTGTCAGGGTAAAAAAAAAATCTGCCTTCAACTCTAAAAGCAAAAGTTGCTTGACTGATATCTCTTTGGGCTTCTTTCATGTTCAATATGGTGTCCAACAGGGCAAACCCATGCCACTGAGGTTGATGAAGTTTCAGCTAATATAACTGAGGGGTTGTATGATGGCTGCTTTCTAGAGCTCTATGTAGGGTCAAAAGCTCTGATGTCCTCTTAGAAGGCATCAGAGGAACATTTGTTAAGAATATGTTTAGTTCAATGTTTTCAGTATTGTCAATAAAACCTGCTTCTAGCAAAGTAGCAATTTCAGCCTGCAGTGCTCTCCTACAATCAGGTAATTTAGGTCTCCTTTATTATTTGAGGTCTGGAATAAAGACAGCAGTAACAATTAAGATTCAGTACATTCTTGCTATTAACATCCACTATGGATTGCAGGTGAAAACACACATATGCATGGATGCATGAGATGTCTCTGTAGTTGATTTCTGTGGGGTTTTTCTCATTATTATTCTTACAAACATAAATATTTATCTTCCTGCTGAAATAGTCTCATTTCCATGCTTATTTAAATGGACTAGCTTGGCTGCTAGTGGTGCTTATTTGTGGTGCTTATTTTTACAGTTGAATAGAGGCTTCCAAGAATTTGTTAACTCAAAATGCAATCCAAATGTTTAGCATATAGATGAGAGAAAATATTTTAGGGTCATTGCTTTGCTGTTACAAGTCTTCCGTTTCGTGTCATTGCCCTATTTTTACTTCCCTCCTGTTTCTTCCATTTTCTTCACTACTGGGAGGGATCTTATGGCAGAAAACACACCTTTGAACATCACCACAGATTCCTTTCACAGGCATTGGAAGCAATGAAAAGGGGAGAGAGAGAGGAATAAAAGGCAAGAAGTGTTGCACCATACTTCTGCTTGCCATCCATTGACCAATGCCCAGCCCATGCCCCAGCAGCAATTGGACATTCTGGCCAACTCCCTCTCATTTACAGACTGAGCATGATGCTCTATGGCATGGAACATTCCTATGGCCAGTTCAGGTCAGCTGTCCCGGCCATGCTGCCTCCCAACATCTTGTGCACCTCCTCCCTGGCAGAGCATGGGAAACTGAAAAGTCCTTTGACTTAGAGGGAGCACTGCTCAGCAACCATTAAAATATCAAAAGTGTTATCAACATTATTCTCACACTAAATCCAAAACCCAGCACTGCACCAGCTACTGAGAAGAAAATTAACTCTCTCCCAGCTGAAACCAGACCAATCCTGTTTAAGTAATTTCAAACTCACTATCTTTCCTTTGGGCAATATTTTTCTGTCGTTGCTGCCTAAGCCAAGCACAGTTAGTAAGTTTTGCAGGAATCACACCATGTACATACATGCAGGTAATTATCAATGCAAATGAACTGTTAGTTTTTTAAAATAGCAGTATAACAATTATGTTTAACTATTTGAAGACATACCTTTGTGCATAGAGACAGAATGAGCAGCAGTAGCATAAGAATTTCCATTCTAAACATCCTTTTCCATTTCTTGTATTGTCAAATTTCAAAGCCTGGTTCCTCCCCCCCTGCAGAAACTGTACTTTTAATTCTGAGCTAACATGTCTTACATATTTCCTCAAGGTGAACTATTAGCAGTGTCTGGTGGTCAGAGCTGCAGGGAGGGATCTAATAAACCTTGATTCTATTCCCACTTTTGGGCTGACTGAATGAGTTTGCAGTCACCTTGCCTGTTTCCCCAAATATAAAATATTGCTGTTCTGTGCTAGGCAATATAAGATCTTCCAGTTTTAAAAGTAAGCAAACAGAAAACTCCCAGCTCACCATTGCTTTAGTTTAATGGAAGAGTAAGCACATACTTTTTGTTATTACAAAAACTTTGCAGTCCTTTTCTATGAGTCTTTTTTGATAAGTCTGGTATCTCAAAGTATGAAAGCTGAACATAAGGTAGAAATTAGGTTCTATTACCTCTGCAGGTGTTCTGATAAAATCCACTGAAGGTTAGAGAGATTTTAAGTACCCTGGGCCCATGCCACAAGTTTTAAATTTTAAAAAAAAAAAAATTTGAAATTCACTTCTCACTATTCTATGTTATAAAATATGAATGCTAAAAGTTGAGTGCTTCCAGAAAAGCTTTGGATGTCTTTGGAGACATCATATGTAGTGGACTTTGAATCAAAACTTTCTATGACCAACAGATGCTGTGCTACTGCTCTGTCTTCAGAGATAAGCAGAAGAATTTTTAGTGGCTGTTTCTGCTCCTACTATACAGACCAGTGTCATCTTTTCAAGTTTACTTATCTTTTTTACTGCCTTAAACCTAGGAAATTAATGACTCTGCAGAAGAATGTAAGGTGAAAATTTAAGAGATGCTAGAGTTAAGGCAGTCCATAAGAACTTATTTCCATTCTCTAGAATATTTTGCCTCTTTCTCTATTCTCCTATTTATTTTCTGGCTCTTGTTAGGTCTCTGTCTCTGCAAGTGCAATGCTGTGAAGAGAAAGGAGTGGGATGTCTAGCAAACTACACGAGCAGCTGGAGAATCTGGAGTTCCAACCCTAGCTGGCTGTGGCTTCTGGATACACATCTAGAATGGCTGTGCATTTATCCATGAACTTCAAACTTTTATAGGTCACAGTAACTGATAATATATTTGAGATCAGGACTAGGTAGAGCTGTGTTCTGAAAGGCACGAGAGAAAACTGCTGTACAGGGGATGGCTACTCCCCTGTCACAGTGAGATGCTATATCTACAGGTGCCATCCCCTCCTGAAAGTGCATCTCTGTCTCCTCTCTTCATTCCCACAGCAACTGGAAATGTTGCATGTCAGATCCCATTAAGCAGCCTTTGAACTTGGGGGCAAATCTTTCTTTTGCTTTGGTTCTTCAAAGGCAGAATTTTTTTTGTTTAAAATAATATCATCCATAGAAAATAAGCCATTCCGGAAACAGCCTTGCTCCCGCTGGAATTAATGGCAATAATCTGTCTGCTAAAAAGTCTGTCTAGAAAAATTCACAGCTGCAAGAAAACCTGAATAAGATCAGACTTTGTTGTCCCTTTTTTTTTTTCCAGTGATTTTCATTTCCTTTCTTTCCCAAAGAGACAAAAAGCAGTAAGCAGCTGGATGGACAGATAGACAGTTGCTTGAAGTCAAACTTACTTAACTAGATTAAGTGGTAATCTCTTAAGTGTATTGCCAAACATACCACAATAAGATTTGAAATGGCTCTGAAGTGCAAAAAGCTGATGAGATGTGGTAACAGCACACCTCAAAATGTTTCTAAGTGAGCCTAAGACTTAAAAATGTTGCTTTCATCTTACTGGAGAGTGCATGAAATCTCAAAAGGTTTAAAGCTTTCTTCTTACTAAATGCTTCCTCTTTTCTTTCAACTGAAGGCTTTTAATAGTAGAAAAAATTTACCTTACTGAAGAAATTACTGCTTCTTCAAAGCAAATAGGAGTTAAAAATACCTCTAATCTACATGAATTTAAATAAAACACTTCCGACTGAATCATCCATGAATTTCCAAAACAAAAAATTGTCATTTAACTTGTTATATTTTTCATCATTTTGTTTATTGATAGCTTCTTCTAGGCATGAAACTCAGCAAAAGGAGAGAAAAATTATTCTTAGAAATGCTGATACCACTTTTAAACATAATTTCTCTCTTTTTGTGGGCATTTCTATTTTCTGCCTGCCTTTATTGACATATCAACTGGGATTGAAGTGCACACAAGTTCAAAATACCTGCCAATATGAATTAGAAAAATGACACGAGCATCACTGATGTTTAGATGTCAAGGCTGCTTCTGATACTTCAGTAGAAAAATTTTACTTCAGTAAACCAGCCTCACACAAACAAAAAGAGTCAAATTCAGAGATTAGTCTACTCTGATTTTTGCTGCTATGCCATCCATAGTTTTATGGTGTTCTTTTTCACTCAGCTCCCTAACTCTGTCAGACTCCACTCCATTCCTGGACCAAGAGGACACTACTTTCTGTTCTGTCTGGAAGGCTCTAGGTGGCTGTAGTGTACAGGCTGATACACTGAAGGAAACACTGACCTATACTCACCTAGATCTATCATATCTGATTTTATCCCTATGGACATGCCTTAAGAAATATACATTTTAGAAAAGGTTGAAGAAGAAAGGATTTTTTTGAATTACCATGATTCCGTTATTGCCTTGTGGAGAGCAGAAAGAAATATTTTATCCCACTTTTAACTTGTCTTTATAGTGAAGGTATAATAAAAACTACCTACCGACAGAACCAGTGATTTGTTCACTTACCTGGTGTTCTGAAGAATGAGGCGTGAACTCTTGCAAGTATTACAGCCATGTTTTCTGTTCCTGCCCTATTTTTCACCTCTCTGTGGCAACCTCCAACCCAGGTAAGCCATCTGAGCTGTAGTACTGCAGCACAAATTCCAGCCCTCCAGCCAAAAGCCATTTTCCTTGACAGTCTGAGCAGAAACACCACAGTGAGCTGAGCACTCTCTCTTCTGCTGCCTGAACTATGGAAATCTAGGTGTTGCTTAGGATGTCTGGTTCTTAAACTCATAAAAACTCAACAGTTCATTAATGTCCTAAGTCTCACAGTTACCTATTTGCACTGAACATGCCACTTCATTTTTCCTTCCATTCTTCACCTTTTCTTTTCTTTACCATAGACTCAAAGTCTGAGCAGCCTAATGACAGTGATGTCCAGAGTGAACAAAGGATAAATCATCCCTTTTATTATCCAAGTCATTATCTGAATAATTCTATTATTCCAGGAATGCTGCCCTTATTGCTGTTGTAAATCAGAAAAAAAATGGAGATAAATAGCATGCCCTGAGGTATTTTTACAATGTGCTACTGTCAAAAAAACCCCAAAAGTAATTTTGCAATAGTGTCCACAAACTTGAAGCCCAGAACACATCCCAACTCCCTCTCTTTGGTGGAATTATTTGCCTTTAAAATCATAAGTCTGTTCATTATTGCAAGGTACCAGCTGCTATAGGGTCAGCCTTGAGGATTTGAAATTCTGCCAGCAACCTGTAGAGGACTTAATTTTATTTAGTAAATTAGTGACAAAAGACCCAACATTCCTACTGAAGTCCAAAATAACAAATGAGAAATCCAGTATATCCAGTCATGTAGACATAGGTCTGATTTCACTACAGTTTGTGCTGCAGGAGTGTATCCCCAGGTAGCTTTAAATTTCATTTTTACAGCATTCAAGTTGTTACACGAGCTCCATCAGGACTCCTTATTGTTCAAAAAAAATGGAAGCAGAAAATTGTTCTAATTTGTGTTACAAATGTTATCAAATTCTCTACATTTTTTCATACCTATTCCAGTGTGACACAACCAAGTGTCTGAAGGAGAAATCAGAATGAATACTGTATTAAGTAGTTCAGCTTGCTGAAGCCTCTAGAACAATTCCATATAGATATCTGGGGTGAGGTGATTGCAGGCATTGAAGCCTAGCAAAGACAGAGCAAGAGGGCCTTTAGAGATGAAATTATTAGAAACACTCCTACACTCTGTTGAAATGCCTTCTACAAAAGGGCCTTTCCTTTCAGAAATTATGGGTTAAAAATTAAGAAGCTGTGCCATTTAAATAACAGCTCACAAAGATTTTGATCCTGCTTACTTAACTTTTACTTAACACTTCCTTTTGGTGTCAAAATGCTATTCTGCACTAGGTCTTTAGCTTCCCTATATACTCCCATCTGTAAAATGTGAAAAAATGTCCCAGGTGAAAGTTCAGAGGTTATATTCATGTCTGAAAGTTACTGCAAGATCCTCTGCCTGATATGAACACCCCAGGATTTGGGGTTGTTTTTATTCTGCAAGGGTACTTCACATTCCACTTTCAGGGAAATGAGTGATAAAATTCCCATGGATTTTAATTGTGTTGTTGTTTGTCCAGAATCATAAAGTAAGCTATTAATTTACATTTGCTGTTGATAAAGCCTAATCCATTTTCATAAGTTTCAGAAGCAGTCTTTCAGAATATAGACTAAAGAATATCTTCCAGCGTCTGTTGTCTGAATCAATGATATCTTGACTTGGTAAAGGACTTATGTGCTGCCTGCAAACCATTTGGAAGCCTTCATTTGGAAAGAACTGTCATGTTGCTCCAGCCTGAAAGTATTGTCAGGATAAAATAGCTGAAATATACCACTCCTTTAACCAGGCCAAAGCAGTGCCCCTTCTTATCTAGGAATGTGTTATGGTTATGTCTAATAAACCAATTCAATAAGCACAGGATAAATTTAGTTTGTCAGTTTAATAGAGTTATGGTTCTTTGCATGCTTAAGTAACAGTAGATGTATGTAGATATAATTGAGAGGAAACCTCCATTTCAGACAGGATGTGCAAAAAAAAAGGGATTTATATGTAAGTATGAACATACAGTAAATTACAGCAGTGAGCACTCAGGAAAGATGCCTGTTTACAGGCATGTCAATGCAATAGGATTGAAATCAAGACAATTTTAAGGTGGTTTGAAATGGCATGGGAGGCATTAGTTTAAACAGATGTTTTCCTTAAACTGGAAAGCATGATATGAGCAGTTGTCTTTTATCAGATGGAAAGAGAATGGATTCTTCTTTAATTCACTCCTTTCTATTTGTTTTGATAGGGTGCTACAAAAATGTAACCTGCATAATGTGCATCATTAGAAAAATGGCAATATTTTACAGTCACCTGGATTGTTTGATTTGGAAGGCATTCAAAGACTCTGTGAACTGCACTTATCCTGTAAGTTGGTGGTTTAGACACTACCAAGCATAGATGAACCACAATTGAATTTACTGAGCTTTGGGTTTTGCATTATGTGCAGAGACCATACTCTTTTGACCCTGAAGTCCCACAGTATTTATTTATACAATAGCAAAACATGGCTTTGAGAGCAAATAACGGAGCTCTTTCTACCCCAGTAAATTCACAATCTAGGCTGAGTATGACATCACATTATTGAGTCTCACTGCTGACCAATTCCACAACATAGTTTTAGTGAAGAATGCTCTTATTCTGAATGGCTCCCCTGAGTTCACAAACACATATTTGCCTAGAATTAAGAATACAGCAAATATTTTAATACTGGGATTTAACTGTTATTTCTTGAGGATTTTGGAGAGAAACTGCTACTTTAACTCCTCAGTAAGTTAGTAAATCTCACAGAGCAGGTGTAATGGCCAAGGCCAGTACCATACAAAAAGGGAGAAAGGCATAGAGGGAAAGTATAAGAATGAATTCTCTCATGCTGCTTGAGGTGCTCTCTGCCTCTTTCTGGGCTGTTAAAAAATTTTCACAGTTTCTGTGTCAGAGTTATGGTTATCATATTGAGGATGTGTGTGTGTCACGGTTCAAGACAAATTTGAAGGAACGTCCTAATTTGAACATCCTCTGATAGAAGGTTACAGTCATCCCTCCCCCACCAGGTTTGGGAAGAAATTCCTCAGAGGAAAGTGAAGGAAAAAAAAATATTTATTTAACAAACACACAGAAAAAGAATAATAATGCTAAATAAGAAAAGTTCTCGCTGTGGAGAGAAACCTGAGAAGATTTTAGAGTCCTTTCTGTGGGTGTAGTCTCTCTCCTCCTCTTCAGAGCTGGGTTTTCAGAGATACACGGTCTCCCAGGTATGTTCTGGTGTTGCCAAACAGTTCCAGAAGAGAAGAAGCCGAAGTCCCAGGGAAACAAAAGAGTTTAACTCTCCATGTCTCGCTTCTGAGAAAACGAGCCAAGAGCTAGGAAAAGGCAAAAGGTTCTTTTCTCCTCCCTTCAGCAGCAGCAGCTGCTATCTCTGTGTCCTTGGATCACAAACTGCTTTAAAATGTTTGTCTGGCTTTTTTTTTCCCTTCTCTCACACCCAGTTTTAAAGGCACTGAAAGGCACAGGATTCATGTCTGGTCATAGAGTGCCGATAGGGGATACACATCATAAAGTCACCCCAAGACAATGTGGTGTGGTGTGTGAAAACTGAGTTGTGAAATGAGAGCAACCATAACTGGTCAAGTACAGGCCTGTTTAGTACAGGTAGTTTTTCATTTTACATGAGGTTTCTGTTGTACAGATTACATTAGTAATCATCATTAAATAAGGAAGCTTGGAAAAACTGGCAGTCTATTTACAGATACTTTGGGAAAGGAAAGAAACAATCCATCATAAAAGAAAAATGCAGGGTTTTTTTTAAAAAAAGCTGTGGGATACTTCCTACATTTTGTACCTGAATTGTGTGTATCTAAGTAGTATTAGGAGTTCTGTAAGGAGTGACCACAGTAATGTAGGAACCTTTAGGGTTTGCATTTTTTAAACTTCTGTCCTGAATCCAGAGGGTAGTAACTTGAATTTTAAAGTGAAAGCTAAGGTTCTCTCATGTTGAGATAGTGCTCTAAAAAGCGATAGATGTTGCAAGAAAAACTTGAGGAAGCTAGCAATACCACCTCCACCTGATAGAATTTCTTACAATTGCCCATTTCTGACTTGACAGTGACATTGTCTTGTCATAAGGATCCATATTGTAGTATCTAGAAGGCCTAATAATGCTCACGGTTTCTGCTGTGAGAAAGTATTCTGAAAACTGCACCAAAGCCTGCTCACAAAATTTATTCTCACTCTATTTCTACTGTAGGTTACATGAGAAAATTGAGCCCTATTAAATTGAGATGTATGGTCTGTGCATTAATCTAGACAAATAGAAACATTTGCAGTTTTATCTTGTAGCTGAAGATCAAAAAAAGATCAAAAGCTGAAGATGAAAAAAAATTATTTGCACTAAGAGGAAGTAAAATCTTTCACCTATCGTGTCTGCATTACTGCTGGTGAGCAAAATGTTTGCAGGGACAGAGGAATTCCTCACTGAATTGGAGGAAATATTTTTAAGCCCACTCTTCTCAAATATTAAATGGATATATTAAATAGATTCAGATTTATCAATAAATAAGTTAAATAAATATAGTCTTCACAGTGTACAATTATTAGTGTTGTTGTGGTAGCTGTTTTCCACTCTTACTATTAATTAGTCTAATTAGTGGTTAGCAGTTATGTTGGCCTTCAATCACTTTCCAATGTCTCTTTAGACAGATGTCAGTTACACTCAGATCTTCTCATGGCCCAGAAGGTGGCTTGGCTGTGGAGACAGGGGCTGAAACATAACACTCTTGGATTTGCCACCGAGCTGGAGCAGCTACTGTGAGTAAACAGAGCCCCTGTTTGCCACCCACTCATTTCAGCCTCTTCTGTCAGAAGCCAACACACAATTTGTTGGCCATTGATACACCCAAATATCTTCTTATCTCTTCATCTCACCAGCTAGGTGGTCGGGGGTGTGCTTCCCCTCAGGGGAAATGTACCTGTTAAGGCAGTATTTCTTTTGGCTCTGGTTCCAAGCCATAGGCAGAGGGATTAGAGAGTCAGTTTTTAAAAGCTTGTCTTTTTCTCTTACGCACGGCAATCATTCCATAGAACCTCATGTGATATGAAACTGAAAGTTGGATTAAAGCATATGTTTGATTCCTGACCAACCTTTCTGGTCAGAAAGGCACCTTGCTTAAGGGAGTGGGCGTACTTATCAGCCAGTGCAGGCTTTGGCAGCCACGTAGTGTAGGCAAATAGTGAGTAATTTCAAAGCAATCCAGGCTTCACCTTCTAGAGGAGAACAGTAAGACCTGTTTTGTGTTTTTGTAGACAACGCAGAGAATTATTTAGCATTGTTCATTTATTTATCAACTTCAAATCTTTAAAGTTTTGACAGATTAATAACTTCCTCCAGGAGTTTTAAATAAACATGATGTATTAACAAACAGACCAAGAGCCTACTTAAATTGTACAAACATATAAAGCAGGCTGCCTTGTCTAATGAAAACCTGATAAGAAAAATATCTTTTAAAAAAAAAAAATTGTGTCTCAATTTCTGAGGAAATAATTTATCTTTTTATATCCACTGGAATAACAGATGAATGGAGTCAATCAGAGTTTAAATAAACCCCAATTATGCTCTGCCTGATAATTCAATTTTATCAACACTGTATATATTTACTTATAGCTTCAATTATTTAATATTGTAAATATGGTGTGTTTTAGCAAACTAGGATTTGGTTTGTCCTTTTTTAATTTCAGCATAACTTCTGTAGATTAATAAATTAAGGAGGAAATATTCCATGCAGAGGGGTTTGGAATCATAGCTTCAGCAAACCTTATTAGTATTGCAGCTTTGCTAGAGTCTCAGCATCAGAGGTTGTATACTTCTGTAAGTTTAATTGGTGTTTAAGAACAAGTTGGATCTATCCAGTCATAGTCACTTAGTTCAATTCATATGCAAAACTGGTGTGGATTTTGGGCCAGATGACCCAATTCTCTGCAGCAAAGATTGTTGCTTAGATCAGTTTACTGATGATTTTCAACTCTGATTTTCCAGATGCAGAAACAGGGTTGAAAGACCCACTTGCACATGTTTACTATTGACAGGGGGGTAGTGGGGTGAGCAAAATGTCACCATTAAACTACTGGTTTACGTCCTCCAAATTCGTGCTCTGACATGTAGGCTTCAGCTAGCAAGTGGCTTAGCATTTCTCAGGGGAAAATGAGAAGTGAACTCTCATTCATACCTTCAGCTTAAAACCTCTGAAACTGCTCTGCGGCTCTACAGTGCTGGAGGGCAAGTCATGGCTACTATGGCAGCCGGGGGGGCCACCAAGACTAGCCCAGCAGAGCTCCTCGATGTGTTTTGCAGGTAACCCAGAGTCCCAGCTCATCCTCCTCCTGAGAGCAGTGCAGGAAGCCCAGTTCCATCCACTCACCTTCAGCAATCTCTGAGTTCAGGCCTTCAATGCATATTAGCTTTGGCTTTATTGGCAGTGTTCTGTTTGCACTGATCATATAATATAAAACAGTGGCATGGATTTATAAACATCCTCTGAGGAATATTATTAGATTTTGAAATGTCTTAACAGGTTTAAGAGGTGTGTTGCATAGGAGCAGAAACAGAAGGTGCAAACCAAAGAAACAAACAATAGCCAACAAAGCCAATGCTAAACCAAGTGCCAGTAAATATATGGACCAGTTTGTACAGGTAGAAGAGTACAACTGATTCAAGGGGATCCCAAGGGTCATTCAGAAGAACGAAATGTCTTTTCATTTTATTTTTCAGAACAGTTTATCACTTTAATGAAATAAATATTTCTGTATTTCATGAGTAAATCTACAAGAAAAATGACAGGTAGTACTATTTCATGATAGATATTGCATTTTTGACCCCACCAAGATCGAATACTTTATATGAAGATATACATTCCTAACACTGAATTGCTTTGAAAATGAAATTATAATTTTTTCTCTTTTTTTAATATAAAAGTTTCCTCTCTTCCATACCTACTGTCATAAATCAGCTACCAAAAAAATCTTAGTTTAGAGGAGATATTTTGTATTTTGAAATCTTTGTTGTAGAAATATTGGAATGCTGTGCCTTTAAAATATATTTTTCAGGCAAACAGTAAAACTCCATGCAATTCATTTTATGCTGAATTCATAGTTCTGCTGTTTAAGCAGTCACACTATGTTTACATCAATATTATGGAAGGAACATGAAGGAAGTGAACATTTCATTCTTTAAAATTATTGCATTAAAACTACAGAAGATACAGAAATAGTACATGTAGGGCTTGAGGTAAGGGCTAAGTAGAGTGTTATTTTGCTACCAGCATTAATTTGAATAATGTTTGGTTTAAGTCTAATAGCTGTGATGCTTTTCTATAGTCAAAACAGCTGGCTTCTATTTTAGTTCAATCTGTTTCATAGAGATGTCTTATTTCTTTTGGAAAAAGAAATTGCAAACTATAGGCACTGAAGCATTTTTAATTACTTAAATCTTCCTTACAATGGAAAGCCTTCAACAATGATTTCTTCCCTTTTTAAAAAACTGTACCTCTTATCACTCAACATACCACTAAAACCATAGTGTTTGTTTTGGTTTATATGTTTCATTTTGGAACAGACTGCATCATTTTTGGAGAGAATTAGCTGAGATATAGGATTATCAGATTGGTTGACAGATTGGACCAAAAGTTCTGCAGGGAGCAGTGGGAGAAAACACAGGCATAGCCATTCTACACAAAAATTAACACATCAACAAGGAGCTTAGAGGAATGAGAGATTTCAGAGACATGACAACACACACTTACATCAAGGGGTTTTTTTAGCTGTGTGCTTCCTTTTCAGAGTCTCTGTGGCTTATTTTTTCTGTTGCTGTTTCTATTAGATTCATCACTTAAAATTCTCTCCAAATGGAATTTCATGAAATCCCAGAAGGCAAGGAGATTGGTAAACCTGCTCTAACTGCTCTAACAATATCATGAAACAGGGTTTGAATTACCAATACACCCGGGAATTCTAATGCAATTATGAGTGTTTACTTACACCATGTGTTTCTCACTGAGCCTCGGCTGTATCAGGATAAACCAAAGGGAGCTAATGTTTTATAGATGGTAAGGCTCTGTTTGTTTTCAGTAGGGCTAAGTCTCCCAAAGCACTCAGACACACTAATTAAAGTAAACTGCAGAGGCCCATAATAAAATATATGTGTTTGGAGACTGTGAGATGAACTCCACTGGCTTATTAAAAGTCAAAAGAAAAATATACATTATTTATGACTTCAAAGGGACACATTGTGAGCTCCAGTTTATTTAAAGGATTAACTAAGCATTGGTTATTGGTGACCATCTGAACAGCTTTCCTTTCACAGTTCATTAGTTATGTCATATATGTGGGAAGTCATAATTTGGGTTTAGATCAAATATTATTAATCAACTAAATTATGGAGGGTACACCAACAATATTAAATGTAATCTTTAGGAAAATAACACCTCACAAATCCACTTTTCTCCAGTTGCCCAATTACATTTCAATACATAAACAAAAATCCAACAGATGTGTGGCAAGTTTTATAGAGCTGCTGATCGCTGGAGTGGTTTTTTTGTCAATAAAAACAACACATTTAAAATACCAAGTGGAATTGGAAGGCCATCAAGGTCTTTGGGATATACCAGAAGTACAAATTCACCTACTATGAGCACTGTTGTAATTTACCTAAAACATTTAGTTTTAAAAAAAATTACCAGACATGGGGGAATGAGGGGGAACTCAGGGTTTCCAGTGAAAAAGGCACTGGGAGACAGTATTTTCTTTCCCATCTTTGTCAGTAGTGCAGCCTGTGTATTTTTTTTCTCATTTTTCTGATAAGTCTACTTACCCAACTTTTACTTATGACTTAAAAGCTGTATGGAAAACATTTGTCCAGGCAAAGGCAAGCAGAAGTACCCCCACACACACACTCAAGAGTCTGGGAAGTGATATATTTTTATTATGTTTTTCTGTCTCTCCATCTTTCATGATACATTTAATACAACTCAGATTTTAAGAGTGGAGAAATGAAAAGATTCAGGTTGCTAGCAATAGAGTTTAAATCAAAGATTTCAATAAATTTTGCATGGGCAGATAGGTATGTAGAGTTTGCTGATATTTTAATTAAATTTTCTCTTTAAAAGTGTTGCAGTTTTATTTTTTTATGGAGCTGTTTAAATAACAAACTCAAGTCAAGGTTAGAAAAACACTTATTCTTGTGCTAAGTATTTAATTCACAGGAGTTTTTTTAGGGCTGTTCATATTTTCACTGACAGGAGAGCAAACGAAAATTGCAGTCCCTTTTGTTTTAAATATTATAGGCTGAGGTAGTTTTTTTTTAATATTGCATTGTCATTTTTGGATCAACTAAACAAATATGCCAGTGTTGGTACTACCTCGAGCTTGTAGCTTTGTTTTTCTTATATAAACACTGGGGGTAAGAAGAATGGAGGCAACATGTTCTACAGCCCAAATCAGCATTGTTCTGCTGTTCCACCACTGTACACTGTGAAATCCTAAAATTGATGGAGACTTAGCTATCATTGGTATTTTTCACTTTGTGCATTAGCAAGCAGTCTGTGTTTCTGCAAATAACATCTCCTATAAAATAAAATACTCAGCAGTGGAGGTCTGTTTATTGTTGGTTTCAGTTCAGTCCTTTTGCCCAAGGTACCAACAGGTAGTGGAAGTCACTTAATTTAGAAATAAGTTCTAAAATAGAAAAGCTTTTCCAAAGTGTGTACAAAACTTATATCCTGCTGAACAACAAAATTCACAAATATAAGTATTATAATAGATTATGTATAATATATAAAATTATATTTATAAAGATAAAAGAACTCTTCCACAGGTCACACAGTCCCATCAGGTACCTGACCCATTTTACAATTACAGAGGAGAGGAAGAACACCTTACAGTGCTGGTTCTCACCTTTTCTGTTTCTGTGATGGGTTTTGCCATACCACCTTTCCCACCCAGCTGACATAACTGAGATTTCCCCAGGCATTTACCAGCCTGAGAAGAGAAAGTGATCATGATTCCAGATCCCAGATTAGGCATTCATGGGTGAGTAACCATTTCAGAAGACCCAACTCACATGCCTTGAGTGGAGGTGTGCCTGACACTTCAGTTCTCCTTCACAGATGATCCTTCCCAGGCTTGTAGGGAGATCTGCATTTCTTGCCAAATGTCTTCTCTTTCTGCATCGTGCATAAACAAATGATCACTCCGTTTTCTCCAGGGTTATATTTTTATGAAATCTTTAGATTTATATCCTGTAAAAGCAAGGCTTTGTTTTAGAAACTGACCTACATTTAGAAAAAAAAAGGAGGAGAAAATCCTTTGAAAGGTTTGAAGCTGAAATACAGTAAAAAAAAAATTTTTAAATGTTTTTTGCAGCTGAGTCTTGCTCTGTTTTATTCAACTGTTTGGGGAAAAATTATGGTTTAACACAAGACGGTAATTTATCTCAGCCAGTAAACCTAAAGCTTCATCTTTCACATAATTCTATCATTCATATTTTCTTCAGCATGTAACAGGATTTTGGAGATTGGACAAAGACACCTTTCAAAATATTATGCCAGTTGTTCATCTTCTGCTAAGGATTAGTATACAATTGGAATTATTGTGTTCTTTCCCCCTTTATAGCACTCTAAGTGATGGTGCAAATGACAGGAAAAGCAGTACTAGTAAATTTATGAAGTAAACAATTTACGCACAAACAACATCTCACAGGAAACGACTTTGTGGACCTTACTGTGAACAATACTTCATTCAAATTAGCTTCTAAACCTCAGGATTTCAGAGTAATGCTGTATATATTTTGAATTAAAGCAATTGACTTGCTAGGATAACTAGAATAAAGGAGAATTGAATCTGATACACAATATTTTACCGCCTAATAGCGCATAATTTGCAAAGAGAAATTGTAGAATTATGAACAATTAATCTTGAAATGGTCATTGAACTTAGAAACAGCAGTACATTTCAGAAGGTGACCTTCAACAGATTAATGAGTGCTCCTGCCCTTTTCTATCTCTGTAGCCTAATTTGTCTGAGGACGGTTGTCTTTGAAGTCAGGTTTAATTTACTGCCTATGAGTCCCTTAATAGATGTCTCCACAGTAGGTATGCTTACATGGAAAATCTTACATGGAACAGGTTCACACCTTACAGGTAGAAAATATGCATTATATGTACCCCTACCATAAAATTGATAACTGCAGTGTTAGGAGGTTTGTTTTCTGACATCCTTAATAGTATGCACAGACAAAAGATCAAGGTCAATAGCTAATAAAAGTGTTTTAAACTGTTAATTGATCATTGAATTGCAATAAAAGTAATCCAATTAGACAGATGTCCTCATACATTTGACTTTATGCTTCCCTTTTTGCACCAAGTAGTATAAGCATAGCAAATGCCGGTGGCAGAAAATTGTACCTATTTTTTGGGGATTTTTTTCCAATGTTGCATTGCATATTTTCCTGCTAGTTTTTACTTTATTTTCATTATGGACTATAGTAGATATGTAAAAGAAGTTTATTAGGAGAAGGCTGTTGAAGACAAAATTATATTGACTTATGAATTTAGTTACTGCTTTAAGAACATAATGTGGCTTTCCTTCGAGCATATAATGTAAAAATACTCTTAGAATTGCTGACTGATTAAATGAATGCAGTGTTAATTTTTTATATTTAAGCAATATGCTTAAATGCTCAAACACAGAGAGGAAAAAATGGTGCTCCTGGGTTCGGCACGCAGGTGGCTGTGAATAGATGCTGTTCAGTGCACATGATAAGGATTCAATTACATAAAATCATTTTTCATCCATTGGAGACAAAAGAATAAACTAGTTCTAACTAGTATATTTTTTACCTATTACACACTCAAATAAGAAATTAGGCTTCTGCTTATAATTAAGGTATTATAAGTAATAAAGAGTAATGATGATTGCTGCTCATGTATGCTAATAAATATGCTGGTGGAACAACACCTGAGCTAATGTCAGGAAGTTTGCCCTGATCACAGAAGCTGAAAAGGAAAAAGTGGTCTTAAGATACAATACTAAAATGAAGATTAAGAATGCTTTCCAAGCTATTATTCACTCTAGATTATTTTATCTGGAAGCTCAATTATAGAACCCAGCAGGAGACTGATTGTAAAGCAGAAAACCTGACTCCACAAAGACACATGGGCAAGCAGACAGCAGGAAAGAGTAAAGCTTATTTGCTTTCCAAATCCAGGAGTTACTGGGAGTATGTAACTATACTCTCACAACAGAGCAAGCCCTCTACTGAATCAGTAGCTGAAGCCACTTACACAAACAGAATCTGGCAGAACAGCCCAGCCATGAGAAGTGAAGATTAGCAGAGGTGAGCAACTTTGCCCCTTTCTTCTCTGAGAGCTGACTTGACATGAGAGTACAATCTAGGGAAAGTGAGATTTGGGCAAAATGTTTCAGAGTGGAGCCTGGAAGACTGACTGTTGTATACCTTCTGGGTCACTATTTCCTGTTTGCACAAATATGTTTATATATTGAGCTCTCACTTGTTTATTTGGAGAATGTTTCTTTACCCTTTTCTTTTGTGCAACACCTGTCTGAAAGAGCTTTTGAGTGCTTGCAAATCAGAAAAGAAACAAATTGACTTACAACTTACTAGTTTATTTTTGAGGACCAGAATTAAAAGCATTTCTGTACTTCAGAGCCCAAGTAGCAGAGGTAAGCAATGGCATCTTGACATTAAGTCTAGCTTACTTCAAATGTGTGCTTGTAGATCCCATTCAAGTGAGAAACTTTGCTTGGCTAAAACTGCAGTGATACTCCTGTCCAAAAAGACATCAAAATTTTCAGCTAATCAGGATTTATGCAGGCAGACCTTATCCCTCTAAAGAATGATCAGTAAACATACAAATAGAAATGTGTTTATTTTTCTTAGAGTAAGTCAAATATGAATAGGAATCTGTGTCACCTTTGAAGATTAGGCTGCAAATACAGGGGTGCCTTCTGGCAATTAATAGTAATGCTTCTTACAGAAATAATCAAAGTATTGAGTACTTTTTACTCCTATCTATCCAAATTCAGGCGTTTTTCAGCTTCTAGAAAAACTGATATTTTAAAATAATAAGTACTTTAGGCCTCTAAAATAATAAGCAGCAAAGGCCATTAAAATAATAAGCACAGGCTTTAGAATACAGGAGAGTTTAGTCTAGGCAAAAGATGTCATATCTGGAAAGCATCATCTTGTGTACCTCGTGTAGTTTCTACCACAGTTACATGAAGGAATAGTGTTGAGGAATTCCTGGTATTTGGTGCTGGATACTTCTGGGAGAAACCTGCGTTGCTTAGGCCGTGAAAAACACTCTGCCAGCCTGTGTGTCCTGTGCCTGCACTTTGCACACCTTGTGCATTGTGAAGTCCCACTGGATTCCCCACTGTGCATCCTGCTCAGGGACGAGTTTGTTTATCCAGCCAAAGGCTGTCACAGCAGATGCTTTGTTTTTATTTCTATATGAGAAAACTCTGTCTTTTTCCTAGATAATTTTTGATATTAAGTAGTTGTTGAACTCTGTAATGATTTTCACCTTGCAGATTCATTACATAATTTTCTAGTTATTTTCTCACATATTCCCACTAATAAGAATGTAAATGGATTTACTTATCTGCAGTGGATTGATACTTCTACAAAATGCCTGGAAGAGGGATTGCTAACTTTGTTGAATTTGTTTTCTTTACCATTAATGATAAACCCTGTCTTTCTTTAAATATTACAGAGTTTTTTGGTCATTGTTTTGCTGATGATTATTACTTATAGGAGGTATGTTGCCAGCTAAAATCTAAATATTTTGGCATACTGCTTAAGCTTTGCTATTTCTAGGATATAACCATGTACATCTTCTCTAACAATAAGGTCAATGGCAATGCCAAACAGGAGGAGTGAGGGATTGCATCCTGATTAATTCCTAATTTTGCATTCTGGGATCGTTGTGTTCCAATAGAACGGGGTGAATAATTCATTGCGAACAATTGACCACTGTTTGCCTGTTTTTCTAAATGGCCCATGAGCCGATCATGTTTCAACTGAACCATTTCTGTGATCATATTCACTCCACACCACTTCATGCTTCCTGTTCTCTAAATCACAGATTCCCAGCATCACTGTTGCCATCTCCCTTCAGAAATGGTTTTATTTACTCTATTTCCTTTCCAGATGCATGTTCCATGTACACTTCCCCCTTCTGTTGTCTGTGAATCAGCCCTTCTGATTCACAGACAACAGTAACTAATTGTTACTGTTAATAGTAACAATTACTATTACAAATACTACTACTATTACTATTACTAATACTACTACTATTACAAATACTACTGTTAATAGTAACTAATTATTCTTGAAAAAGTGAGAATAAATGGGCTATCATGGTGTGTCAAGTGCACTGCCAGGTCTAACAAAGCCGCGTGTCCAAGTTGCCTTTTGAGGTCCCTAGAAGATCTTAGAAAGATCCAGAAGTACCAACCTGTCACAGTTATGTTCATTACCTTTTCTTTCTGTAAGATGATTCTGTCAATTTTAAGTCATATATATTTTTCCTTTTGTACCATCCCAATGAACACAGGATACAATGATGTACCTTGATACAGAGATCAAAAGGACACTTTGCCACAGAAATATTGGTATCTGTTCTTCCTTAGAGCTGGCTACAGACATTATCTGTTGAAAAAGCTTATGTTGTTAAAAGATAATCTAAATGTTCATTCAGTGTGTTTGAAAGTTGGCACACAGAAAAGATGTGATTTTGTCATTTTCTTCACTGGTTGAATGATCAAAAAGATTAGAACTCTCTGTAAAAAGAGTTTTGGGGTAACCTTGTCACTACTAGGAGTGTATTTGTTCTAGACCAATTATAGAAATTAATTGTAGAATATATAAGCTGAAATAGAAATTTTACTCTTTTAACTGATATTCATTCCTATCAATGCAAAACCATTCCACAACTCCTTATAATGAATAAATTTCTATAGCTCTTTATCCTTTATCTATTACTACCCAAAACAGAAAATATTTTTATATATATATATAATGTATATAAAACTGAGAATTGCCATTTCCTCCACTAGAAAGAACCTTTTCCACTCAGTCCTAAGCATATCGTCCTCCCCCACACTAAGCAAAATTCAGTGGTTTTTTACCCTTTCTTGGTCTAGGAGACCTAAATTTCATTCAGTCTTGACATTATTAGAGCTATTTCTAGTGTTTGAATGGGTAACAACTGGAACACACAACCTGTTTTCTTTGAATGTTTATTTCTATAAATTCATACCATGCCAGTCAGCCCAGCTACTCAGGGATTTAGAGTAAGCAGCCTTTCCTTATGTCGCCATGGAGTATAATCCTTAGTATGTATTAAAACTAAACCCATATGTATTTCTCTACATCCATGAAATATTTTGAGTGAGGCTACATCATTTGAGGTCACTGGGGAAAAAAAGACCTAACAAAGAGCTGTTTCTGCACTGTGACAGGAGGAGTTCACAGGCATCTTGGTGAGTTTACCACTACTTTGCCAACAAATCTGGAGAGACAATAGTTTAGGATCTTCAGTATGTGAGGAAGGAGACAAGGTTAAGTTTTGGCTTTTTTCAGCAGTTCTTTCTGGCAGCCATTCATTGCATTTGTGTGGCATTAGAAGGCTGTAGATTAACACACCTTTTGTCATGCTTGTGTACCTTCCATGTGACTGAATATTTGTCAGATTTGCTTCTTTGCAAGCATTTTCTTTGAACTTGTAGATCAGGTGAGAAAACAATTCTGGAAATAGGACCCAAAATCAAAGGACTTCTATGTAAATTTCTCCTATCTTATTCAAAACTGGGGAAGTTTACTAGCAGTGCCTCACTCCACCTGAACTCCAGCTCCAGTTTTGCATCAACTGCAAATTCAAGCAAAACCCTATCCCACAGCAACCCCCTGCATCACAAGCATTCAAGCCATGTAATTTGAGGCCTCTCTAAATAAACCTGCCAGTGAAGCCGTTTTGCTTTCTTTTCAGAATTTGTAATAAGTGCTGCACACTCTTCCAGTACAACCTCTAACTAGGAATGAAGTATGCTATTTGTGGAGCTACAGTTGAGTGTATTTCTCTGAGAACAGCAACTGCTTTGTTCAGAATGACAAATGCCCAAAGTGCTAAAAATCATGAAGCATCCCTGTGGCTTTCTTGTGGTGTGTAGTCCTTGAAATATGCCATAAAGAGGAGTAACTCATACTACCTCCTTAAAGATGGAGAAGCAGCAGATGGCTAAGTGATTTGATCAGCTTGTCGTGAGAGCTGGAGACAAGGAGTGCCTTGACAAACTTGGCATTCTGTGCCAGAACCTGCGACCGTGCTGCCTAAGTTCACGTGGAGCAAGTTGGTGCACATTTCCTGATACACAGGTGGAAGCACCATGCAGGTATAAACAGTGAAACAGCTGTGATTTCTGTTCAGGGACAAGCTTCCTTTTCCTCTTAAAATTTTCCACAAAATAGTTGGATATTTAAAACACCATCCAGTATATCTGGAAATGTGCAAAATGAATAAATGGGCTTATTTTCTCTTCTCCCACTGCTAAATACATAGTTTCCCCAACCATATATTAGGCCATTTCTGAGGTAATACGTATAATTCAGTGACAAATCCACTTCAGCCTTCATAATGCCCTTCGTTTTTACTTCAAAACATTCGCTGACTCCCATGGATTTGTACTATTTAACACCCAGATAAAGGTAAGCTGCCTTTTTTAATAACGATGGATTACATTTTCTCGTTACATGCTCTGATTCAATTGGATTTTTCACTGTGAGCACATATATTCCAGAGAAAACAGTAATGCCAGTGTGAGAATAATTACAGTTATTAGAAACAATGTAAAACAAAAATTAACAGAAATTAAGTTACTGCTTTAAAGGCCTGCTTTTTCCTTCCTTTTGCAGAGTATCTCTAAATTTTTCTTTTCTTGACAAGTATATTATTAGAAACAATAGAGGCAGACTATTTGGTGAGACCTTTTCTACTAGACTGGGGCACTGCGAAAATCTCTCTCAGAGGTGACTACCAGTGCAGAGGAGAGCTTCCACACCCTTCAGAATAGGGCTGTTCCTTGCTAGTACCCCAAGAGGGATGAAGTCATGTTGAGATAATACCCCAAACCTCTCTGAAGATGGCAAGCCAAGTCTCTTTAAGGTTGTATTTCTCCAGTGGTTGTATATCTGCAAAAGTTCTGGTAACTTTCTGGCCCTCACAGAAGTTCAGTGCTTAAAGTGAAATTTGCCAAGGGGTTTGGTGTCCACCTAGCTGCATCTAGCGTTGAACAGGCTGCAGTGCTGGGGACTAATACATCAAAGCATATAATATGCACTATTAATGTTAGAGTACGTCTTTCTTCACTTAGGAAAGCTTTTGACCATATAGATAAGTCCTACTGAAGGAAACAGCAGGTAAATGTGCACCAAACTGGGGAGTTGCTGAAAAGCTTTTGCTGAACTGGAGCCTTAGACAGTCATTGCTTCTTCATATGGGCAAAAAATGTCAACCCATTAAAATGTCTACTTTAAATGGCTTCTCCACTGAAATTCATCCAAGAAGATTTACACACTCTAATATATTTTGAGATGTTCCTCTGGGCAGAATACCGTGCAGCTTGCACACCTGTCCTGCTGGACTGATGATCTCCAGGGGAGAAGAGCTTGTAAAGATCTGGTTATTTGTTTAGCCACCCTGTCTCAGACATATGGAATTATATAACCTTGTTTTTGTAGGATTACTTTGCTAAAATAATATGAATATCACGTTTTTTTCCTCTAAAACATATTACAATATAATGTTGCCGTGAGAGAGAAAAGGGGAAGATGTGCAGCTCCTCCTGTTTCATTTCCTGCTTTCACGGATTGTTGTGTTACTAAAATATTTTTATTACAGAAGAACTTGAAGCAATATACATTGTTTGTCAGAGGATTATTTATAGTCCCTTTAAGCTGAATTTCTGTAATGAAATCCATTTACAGACATTCCAGAGTGCCCTATGGTTACTTGCTTATGCAAATGAAATGTGACCCTTGAAATAAGCCTCTTGCCCTTGCTGTCACCCTCCTTGGCTTCAAAGGTCTACAGACAATCGCTTCTTAAGTGAGTGGGGTTTTTTTATTTGGTTTTGAGTGGGGAAAGAAGAAAATGAAAAAAGAAAAACCCTTCCATTGCATGGTTTTCTTGCAGAGATTCATAGTGGCTGACTTGTTTTGTGAGAGAATGCTCATTTATTTTAGATGTTAATAGGAATCCTTCACTTACAAACATTTTCTTAGATTATACCCTTTTAAAAGTGAGATTCTTATATAACAATTTTGGAAATATTCAAGTGACTTAAATACCTGGATTTAGGTTTTCTTCCTCAGTTGCACTTCGGATTCCAAATTCAGATACTGGTTTCAAAGGTTGTACTTGTGGGCCCACAGACGTGCTGTTTCAGCCTGACATACCTGCAGAGCTAATTTTACAGTGGCCTGTGAAAAAAAAAGTAGTGAAATTCTGCTCTGTAAAAATGATCTTATTTTATGGCTATGCTTGCAGTAAGCTACACTGATAAAAATGACTGAATATGTAAAAATACATGTAATACGGAAAAGATATGAAGATCCAGATATTTCAGAGATGTAGAGAGGACAACTTTTAACAAAATTTAGTTATTCTACACCTTTAATTATTATCATCTTCTGTCAGAAAATTCAAGAGAACAGGCCATACCACAATAATAAGGGCTACATTTACAGTTGATTGCAGGTCCCAAGTTGCTGCATTACTTGTATTTCATATGTTTCTGTAATCACTGGCATCATGTTAAAATTTAGCATGCAACATCATGGCACTGACAGTAGTAGTTTTATGATACTTTTTTTAAAATATTCCTGATTGTTCACAACCTCTTAAATTAAGCAAAACAGTCATAAAAATAATGAAACATTCTCACTGCAAAGAGTTCAGTGAAACTGGATAGAAAGATTAAGGGAAATGTACCTTGAGATGGTTAGTTATGCTCTTTTCAAAGACAAAAATTTCAACAAAAGCCAGAGGCAAAACCAGCTCTTTCTCATTTTGATGTATGACCTCTGTAAATAAAAGAAACTGACTTCAAATGAACCAGGATGTCCACAACAATGGTATCTCAGCTATAGGAATTGTCAGGAGCATAGTAGACTTCCTTATCACCAGTCTAGTTTCTTTCTAAGCTTCATTGTAAGTGGAAGTTGATTACCTGGAGTTACAGTCCACTTATGGCAATTGTGGATATCTCATTTACTTCAGCATTATCAGAATAGCAGTGCATGAGAGTATAGACAGCTTTTGCTGGATCTTATTATTTATAGGTGATTCCAGCTGGTTTTTATTACAAAATATTTGTATCTTAAGGCCACATTGAGAGTAAGTTGACAGCCATGACCCCACATAATCCTGAGGCCTTTTGCGGTAAGTAGTGCTCCAAAAAAAATGTGAGGCAACAGCTGAGATTATGTAAATACAGGACTGCAGCCCTGCATACATTTTATAACCTGTGCAAGAACGTGGGGGAGAGTAACTCTCATAACTCCATGGACTCGGAGCTTTTTACCTCATCCTGGGCTTCCTGCAATCAGCACAATAGTTCAGTGCCATTGTCCATGGAGCAGAATGGAGCTCCAGGTTCCAGTATTCCCAATTCTTCTGTGTTCTGCAAGTGTCAGCAAAATGGGGCTCCCAAGCCACTCTCGTGTTTGTTACTCCGGTCTAGAATGGGGTCTGGCCAGAGGGTCTGAAGTTCCATCACTGTGACAAGCCACAGAAACACTGACAGAAAAAGCAGCCAGAAAACTAGACAGTAGGGAAAGAGGCACTTGGTTTTGTTGGTCCATTGAAAATATGAAATTACCTCAGAGGAGGAAGAAATGAGGTGGGAGAATAAAAGTGGTTTAGAATGAACCTTTGGTTCTTCTGTTTTAGGAACTGAAAATTAATTACACGGAATTATTATTATAATTATTATAGGGAAATTCTTCCTTGAACAAATTACCTTTATTTTTTCATCTTCCACTGGATTCTCCTGAGTAAATATGATAGGAAAGTCATTTTACAAGCAGGTTTTTCTACTTTCTCATTGACTTTCTAGAAATACAACAGAGAAAATTGAGGTCTAATTTGTAAAAATAGTGAGTCTGCATGAGTGCATCTGAATTCCAAGCTAGACCTGACTAAAAAAGAGAGAAAACAATTCTGGTACACTGCAACACCAAGAGCCAGTGTCTCAAAGTCTGGATAAGCACATGAATGAATATTGTTACCTCACATTCACCTCCCTTTCTTTGCAATGACAGGTCAATATTTGTGATAGAGCTGGATACAGTATGGGTAGGACTATGAGGAAATAAATCATTCAGAATACATATCAGATCAAGAATAACATCCACAAAAACAATGCCTAGAGCTACTCACTCAACAGTGACACTAAGACTAATATGGCTTTGCTGTAAAGTGGGTATCATCTATCCTACAGCCTCTGGAACACACAGGTTAAGTAAATAGCACATATCATACTGTATGGCTGCAGGAGAGCTGAAGTAAAGTTATACAGATTTTCAACAGCTATGGAAACTTTTGCATCAAGACAGGGCCTCAACTTCCTTGGCATATAAAATTTGTGTAAATACTTCCTGGTGAGTAGGTTGGCACAGTAGGCTTTTAAGGTCCTGCAGAGTGAGAATGCATGAAGACATAGATCCTGATGAGCTCAATTATCTTCTCCCTGTGACTTCTACATAGGTTAGAGTTGTGGGTATCTATGTCAATAAAAGCATGATCTCCTGCTGTTTATGGACAGATCTCATAATTACTTGTGATTTTAGTATGATTTCAGTGTCAGGCATTTTTTCCTTCCATTAAAATTAAATACCTCATTCATTAAGAAATGCTCGATTGCTTGCTGAACTAGGTCTCTTCACCTGACTGTGTTTTGTCTAGGATTACTTGCTTGCAATGGAGTGTGTCAATATGATCCCCCAGAGTACAAGTGCTTACTTCCTTTTTAGGAACAGTACAGATGATACGAGCGTTCATTCTCCTGGATGCTCATCAGTCAGGTGAAGTGGAGAGTTGAGATGCAGGCTCTTAATTCACATAAATATCCTGGAGTTCCCACTTGAGTTAGCTAGCTGGCTAGATGCAATAAAAATTAAGAGTACAAATGCTATGCATACTTCAGCTGGCAGCCACCTGCTTTACTGCAGAAAACAGGATAATCCTTTTGTCTGATGAAAGTCCTTCACCACTTTCCCACAGTTCCTTTTGTGCTCCACAGAAGCCAACAAGTTCTCCTGCAATCTTCTGGAGATAAAAAAATAAATAGAGAGCCTCACTATATAGAGGAAAAAAGCTGCAGTCTGCCCCACCAAAGTTATAGCTCCCCACCAGGCTTTTTGAGTCCCAGTGGAAGGGAGGACATACACACAACTACATGGGTGAACCTGCTGCCCAATATCTAGAGCTAATCACCAAAGCTAACTTTGCAAGAAAGACTAAATTGGGATTTTTTTCCATTCATCTTCTTCAGGAATTGCTATTTCTAATCAAAGAATGCCTATAAAGTATAAAAAAATGGCTTCAACCAGCCTTTTGCCCTCACCAAATTCTGTAAAACCTGTCGCTGAATGACATGCCACACAGATATGAAATTCTTTTTTTTAATATGTAGGCTAGGAGGAGAAGAAAGAAAGAAAGAATAGAGTTCACAGTAACAGAGCTCTAAGAGACTCTCAGAATTACTTTTTCTTCGTATTTTCAATACTCATTTCTTTTAAACATTAACCAGAGGTACAGAGTGTAAAACCAGCTGTGCTTATTTCTGTACTGCAAAGTTTGGTTAGATTTGAACTCTTTGTACTGAAACCTACTCATCTTTCAAACATATGTTATTCTTTATTTTTTTTTCAAAGTCTATGGTCTCACCCTAGCAAAATACCACTTGTGTGGATCAGTGGGGTTTGTTGCCTGGTAAGGACTACTGTGTCTTTGTTACAGAGACGCCCAGCTGAGCTATTTATGCAAGCAAGGACTATTTGCAAGTAATTTTCAGGATGCAGCTGCACTGTGAAAAGTATTGTACAGTCTATAAAAATAGTGGGTATGCCTTGTAATCTTAAAGTCCTGGTATATTTGCAAGGAAACTCCACTAATGTCCCTACATTGTTTCTTATGACCTCACAGAGGAGCAATGTACTTTCAGGAAGTCTATTCCCAGGGATTGCCAGGGTCTGACATTTTAATTATGGAAAGCAATTCATCTTATTTTCAATGCTAACTTAAGGATGACTTAATCAAATGGCAAAAATGTACCTAATGAAGCTTAATTACATGACTAGAACAAATGAAAAAAGATATATTTGATAAAATGTAACTGAACTGTGAAAATCATCGTAATATAAGAATTATTCCATTATCTTTGAATCAATTTGGACATTTAAGATTGACCTCTTGGGGAAGGCAAGATTTTTCAGTGAAATACAGGTTGGATGCTTAGTATCTCACCTTTTAAAATGTTTTATTTCCATTCCGGGTTCTATTTTACCTTAGAGAATATTATATTAAATAACATTTTCATGAAACTATGAAATTATATTTTGTGTTTTAGAGTTCCAAGACAAACCAACTGACTTTTAAAGATCTTTCTCCCCTATTTGGCTGAAGTTTTGGGGTTATATTGTTTAAAAATCCTGTATTTTCCTGAGCAGAAATTATGGCTAGGACATTAAACAACAATACATGCATAACCTATAGATCATTATTCCAATATATTCCAAAAGCACCTTTTATGATGAAAAAAAAATCACTTTACTTCCACTTATAGTGTTACTAAAAGCTAATAAAATTTTGTGTGCAAAGGGGTTTGCATAATGATCTGTGCACTGTGCTGACTACACGGGTGTGGTATCAGAACACTGAACTCTTCCAGAATAAAGCTGAGAACCAGTAAAAATCAAATTTAAAAACTTTGACTATTTACTTGTTTACTTACAGGATTAAAGAAAAAAAGTAAGGCAATTTTACATATTCACCAGGAAAGAAGGTAAAACTTACTCTGTTGGCTTTCAGCACTGAGAGGTGTGTTTGCTACATAGGCGGTCAAAGATATTACCAGATCTGGGGCAGGGCTGCTCCTGGCTGCAGAATATCAAGGGTGCCTTGTTTATAGGAGAACTACATCAGTTTATGTTGTGTCAGCATCTGATGTGCATGCAGATCTCACAGACTTCATTTCAGCAGCTACACCTCCCAAGAAGTTCTATTCTTGGGCTGAGAAATTTGTATATAGTGTTAGAGAGAGAGAGAGAGAGGGCAAAGGAGAGATAAAATAATACCAGAATGAAATGGGCTGTGTATAAAGCTCTGAGAAGCTAAGCACATCTCTAAATTGAAGATAGAGGGTTCTTCAAATGCTGAGCTACTTCTGTAATGCCCAAACTCATCTTGCTCAACTTTACATGTCTGCAGTAGGAGAAGGTGCACAAAAGAGGCAGCGCTGAAGATCCTTCCTCCATGTTGAGCTAGGTGAGAACATATACTGATTTCCTCCTTGACAGCCCTACTGCACTGTTTCAGTTTCACTTGGAGCTCTCTTCCCAAAGGTGGTATGGTGGTCCCACCTTAGCATCTGCTTTATCAGCAGCATTGGCATGTGAACAGCCCTTCACCATATTCTCATAGTCATCAGATAACCACAGCCCTGCCCTGGCTTGATGCTCTACCCTCTAATAGAGAAAATCTCATCCTCCTCCTGCTCTGTAGTACCTAGCTAAACAAACCCCTGGCTCTTTCTGGAATTAAAAATCTGCATCTCAGATGCATACAAAATGCATCAAAATTTGATGCATTATAAAATCTGCATCTCTAGCACAGGTCATCTTAAAATAAAATAGTATTAATAACAAAACACACAGTAAAAAAGAGGGGTTCCAAAAATCAGGTGGCTCTATAATGGGAGAAATATGTTAGGAGGAAATTCTCAACTGTGAGGGAGGTGAAGCACTGGAGCTGGTTGCCCAGAGAAGTTGTGGATGCCCCACCCCTGGGAGTGCTCAAGGCCAGGCTGGATGGGGCTTGGAGCAATCTGCCTATGACAGAGAGTTTGGAATGAGATGATCTTTAAGGTCCCTTTCAACTCAAACCATTCTGTGACTCTATTATTCTAAGAATTTGTGCTTTAGATATCTTTACATGTGTTTGTATTTTCCAATTACTATTACCAGTAGCAATCAATGATTTACAGAGGGTTCCTTGGATAAGACTATATAGTAATACACTTATTTAAATATCATTTTCAAATTACTGGATAGATATGTGTGACAATATTTTTGTTAAGCACTAATTTTGTAGAGATTCCTTACCAAAGCACCAACAGTCCCTTTTTAGTCATTTGTCATCAGCTTGACATTTGACTATGAGTTTTATCACAACACAGTGTATTATAAGAAGGTAGCCAACACTGTGTAGCTAGTAATCAAAAAGAAGAGCTTGTGCATCATAGTTGTCCTAGCTGAGATTCAATTATTCTTTATGTATTTTGGCCAATGTAATGCTTCTACAGCTTCCAACTTCAGAGATGTTTCACGGAGAACTGCATATCTAATGCTTCTAAATAGAAAACTAAAACAAAATGGGGCAGATTGTTGTCAAGACAGATATTGGGACTGTCCAGAACAGCAAAAGAAATAATTGTATGAAATTATAACAGTTATAATTACTATCATTCCTTATGAAAAATAAGGAGACTCTAGTTAAGTACATATTTCATAGTACATCACAAACAAATAGCACTGTATGTAGCTCTGTCAAATTGTACCAAAACAGGGCAAATATGTGTACTTCAGCAACTTTCAAGGGTTAAAATATCATGACACATTATATATATACATTTATACCAAAGGCCAGAGGGATGGTAGTCCCATTTCTTAAACGCTATGGCATTTTATGGAACTTCTGCCTCTTTATGGTTCTGTGACTTCCCTCATTCAGGAAGGCCGGCATAAAAAAAGGTCAAAATAAATGTCAGCCCAAGCAATTATGAAAGAGAGAACTTGGACATGACCCTGAGATTAGAAATGGTGACCCATCACAGTAACAGGGGAAAACCTGCCATGATGCCTTTATGTCAAATACAAACTACCATGGCAGTCTTAAAATGTGTTCTCATTTATTTGCATTTTAATCTCTTTCATCTCTAATATTGGGCTTTCCTTCTCATCTTCTCTCTTCTGCTGTACGCAGATGGCTCAGATGGCAGAAGATAAGCAGAGAGTTTAGAATATCCACATCTCTTGCAAAGAAAGATCTTGGGAAGATGGATCAAAAACTTATTTGCCTGGACATGAGGACCACAAATAACACAGTAAGCAAATTGTGGCCTGACTCTGAACACTGCAAGAAATATTCTAGGGTCCTTGAAGGTCAATGGTATCTTGATCTCAGGTACAAAACATCCTCAAAAACTACGTAAATAGGAATGGAAGAAGAACCTGAACAGAATCGGATTTGGAAGTGAAATTTTCCTTTTTTTTTTTCATATTTAAGGTTTAATCATAGTAACATAGCAACACGTCTTGCTGTTTTCTTTAATTTGCAATGTAGATATTTAAGTTTGGTTTTAAACATTATTTGAATTAACTATGTCATCTTTGGACTCAATTCTTTACATAGAGGAGCATTTTCTCTGCAGTACATCTTTCATTTTACAGTTGACCATCTGTGGAAAGAATATTGTGGAAGATATAAAGTTCATTTTCGCTGGTAAAACATGAGGCCACGCTAACAGAACACAGGGTTGAAGTGTTTAACTGGGCCAAGAACCAGAGATATAGCATCAGCATGGCAAATTCTCATTAGAGAGTAGGTTTTCTGCTTGCCACTCTTTAGCCAAAGAGAGGCCATGTTCTCAGACGTCATCAGCCTGATACACAAAGTACCAATGCTTTCATAGTGTAGAGTTGTCCTTTTTCACCAGGGCAAAAGATTTGATTTCTTTACTATTCAGCAAATTAAAATGTTTAGTTACAGGGTTTATGGTGGTTGCACCTCAAAAGTTTCTTCTTTGCCTCCAGGTTATTTGTATGTCAATATTTTTTTCCTATCTCAACAGCAGAAAAGTCCCATTTGACATTTGAACATGCTTTCTGTAAACAATCGATATTCACTATTCAGAAGGGCAGACATTTCTTTATAACTTTTTTACATTCTGGAAATTAATACAGTAATGTTCATATTGTGTTGCTAAGTCTGATTTCCTAACAATTACATTATCACCAAAGCTATGAACAAGTAAGATTAGATCTGCCCCCTCCTCCCTTGCTGGGACAAGTTCGTTGTTATTCCAAAAGGTGTGGCTTGGTTATAGAAGTCCTGTTTGCTGAAAAACAAATGTCTGGAGATTGGACATCCTAGGAGTGGTATTCTTGACAAACATTGCCCTCCTTGGTCTCAACCACACATGTATGTGACTGCCTGTGAACAGTATAACCTTTTTGCCCAACTCCAGAAGAGCTGCTATGCCAGGAATAGGAAGTAGAGGAAAAGGTGTAACAAAAATCAAACTTGAAAATATGAGCTAAGTCTAATGAAGTGTTAGGGACAAACCTTAAGAGAAAAGTTATATATGTTACTTAAATTTCTGGTTGGTCTTCTGCCATTTTCCTGTGTTCTCTAACTTTTACTAGGGTAAGGCTTAGAATTACTGTTGAAGGTAAAGGGCCTTCTTGCTGCATTACACTGTTGGCAGGGTGTCAGTCGTCTCTTTCTATTTATCTACTGCTCACAAGTGTTCATGTATGAAAACACACTACCATATGAATATATGCTATATGAATAATAGGACAGATCCTGCCCCTGTTATTAAAGGAAAGAAAAGGTGTTGCTTAAAAAAAAATTAACTTTGTCTTTTTTTTTTTTCTACTGCTACCTTTCCCAGATCCTGAAATGTTGACCAATGCACATTTCTATACAGCTCCCTGTATCTGTATCAAAATAGCTGCTCAGCTGCACATAGACTTCATAAATATAAAGTTACTTCCTGTTTGTACCTGCTATACTTTTGACTGCAACATGTCACTGAAATGTTGCCTAGGAAATATCTGTCTGATCCCAGTTTGGGACAAAATTTTCTTACATTTGCTATCATGTAAAAACACAGAAACAAATATTTCCATCAGTAACATTTGAACCTCCATTTGGTAGTGTGGATATTGCACATGGAATGTAACTGAGATTCAGAACTTATGTGTTGTACTCTTTTCTTCGTCCAGAATTTAAGGTTAAGAAAATATAAGATCAGAGGATATGTAGAGACCATCTCAAAATTGCTGCACTTATGAAGTGCTTCTAAGCTTTGACAGGAACCTCTAGTATGCAGTGTATAAACATAGGCATCCTTCCAGTTGCATTGTGAGTCTGAATATACATTCAGAACATTCACTGTGATTTTTATCTGATCATCAGTGGATCACACAATAGGGAAACCAGAAATACACTGCGTCCTTTGTTCACCTTGCTGTGAACAAAGTACGACTTGAAAATATCTATGTGACTGCAGGGGTAAGGACTGGAGCACAGTTTGTATAAAAGTGAATTGATGCCATAATCAACCATTTTGATCATTTTATTTTGCAATTAATGCTCTTTCAAAATATGTATTTTTTCCACAACTTATGTAAAGAGATGGCACTTAAAAGCTCTTGTAAGGTTCCACTACTTTGAGTTCTATCCCTTACTGTTACTACTGGGAACAGGATTGAAAAAGAAATGGATATGCATGCAATTTAGGACTCTCTGATATAGAATAATTGCAAAGTGGGTAAAAAAACAGTGTGTTGGCAGTTGGTGGTTTTAAATTGGCAAAATTGATCTCACAGTTTCAGGGGTGTATCTGTATAAAATAAAGGAAGTATAACTTCTTCTTTTACTCTTAAAACTTGTGATTGTTTTTAAGAAATCAGACAAGTGGGTGCAATTTTTTTCTTGAAAGCTATATCTTATTCTGATCACTCATCTTAACAGCCATTTTAAAAGTAAGCCTTCTACCTAAATATGCAAGTTAACTGTTGTTTCAGGATGAGATTCACACATGCTGATATGAAACCCATTTTTACAAAGTATGTATTTGTTTTATCAGATGGGGAGCAGAAAGAAATAACGAGTATAGTACTCCTATATTCATAAGGTCTGAAATGAAATATAATATGGTTCTTAACAACCAAATTTTTGCAACCAGCATAACTTTTCAGTTATAGTCTTTATGAAAAAACAGAAACTCTTGTGAAGTAACAAAAAAATTATAGTATGGAGAGAAACAGCAAAATATTTTTCATGTGCAAGGTGTGTAGTAACAACTCAATAGAATATTTTATTTCCCAATGCTGGTAAATATGAATTCAAAGAGCAATACCATAACAGTAGTAATAGGTGGTGAGGTAGCGCTCCAAAGCAGCCTAGCTGAAATACTTAACATTAGGTTTTGATAGCCAGTGGTCAAGACTAAGACTACAGCAGAAAAACTCCTTCATTCCTCTATTACTGGATTTTTAATGCTTATTGTCATCTCCATGACGAAAAGAATGACAAGGCTGTATGTTGTTCTAAAGATCTGGTCACTGGAGTTTTCCTGTTACGACTCAACCATGGACCTAGTACCAAACTCTCACTGTGACAGTGCAAGCAAAATCAAAATTCTTTCTTTATTGCATTCTATTAAGTGTCGCTCAACTCCAAGTCTGTCAGAAGCTCTGTGGTGGATATGGGAGCTGCAGCTGCACCCGACAGCTTCAATGGACGTTGGTGAAAACTAGGGGAGAAGAGAGGGACTATTGCATTAATATTCAGTGCTATGTTCAGTTCTCTCAGCTGGCCCCACATGTTCATGGAAAATTGGAGAGAAGCTAGTCCAATAACCAATGGAGGGAAGAATGAGGTTAGAGAGTCTACGGAGAGCCTGTTAAGATGATAAGGGAAAGAGTTTATCTGGAAGTATAGGAGTGGCTGGTCACATATACGGATAGAAAAAGAGCTTTGGGAAGGCGTTGAGAGAGACAATCAGGTACTGATTCTCTGCCTGAAACTTCCGAGTACTGTCACAGTGAGAGGACACTGTGAGAAAATGCCTCTTTCTGTAGCACAGCACTCAACCAGGCAGGAAAAAAAAAAGGCAGACTTGTTCTCAAAGTAGCTGAAATAATTTTGACTTCAAACTGTGTTCTGGCAAGTACCAATTATATCTGTCTTTAAAACCACAAAATTTAAGTCTACCAAGAATAGACCTTTTCATGAGTTATATTAACAGCATTCTGTTTAAAGAATGAGACGTTGCTCACTACACTGCAGTACTTCATGGGCCAGAAAGCATACAATATTGTATTTACATTTGAGTTGTGATTAAATGCATGATGCCCATCAAAGTTTCTATCTCCTATGTATTTAAAATTTAAAAATGCATGACTTTTTTTCCTTAGTGAATGCTGAAACATATGAAGCATGATGAAGTTTCAGCATTGGATATGGGAAAGACATTGTTCATCAGACAGAGTAAATTGCCCAGAAGTGTTGTCTAATGTGATTCTGATTAAAGAAATTTCCTTAAACTAAGTATTTTCTGGAAAAAAAAGAGCAACCAACTGGTATCCACATCTTGCTGGCTCACTTTCATTCATATCTAGAGCATCAATATCCATTTCTAGATAAGATTAAGTAAAAGTTTTAAATTGAAAACTCATCATTGCAGCATAAAAACTCTTCTTTTTCTGATACTATAAAACACATGCCAAATAGCCTGTTTTCCAGCAAGTAAAAAGTTCCCTGGAGGTGTAACAACAGGTATGATTTTACATACAGTGAAGTAAGTAGGCATCTTTGTAAGCTGGGAACCACATTTTTTTCAGATGAAAATCAGCAATGACATTGACACCTCCCACATACCTGGGGAATCTGTGAGCAATGGATTAAAATATAGCATAATTGGTTAGGTAATACAGTCCTCATCCTTCCTACTAATAGAACTGAATCATGTCAGATACGGGGTCTTGGGTTTGAACTATGGATCCAAATATTTTTCCAAAGACACTTTTGTTAGAAACCTCTATGTGTGGACATAAAGCTCACAAGGAAGAAGTCTGTACAATATGACACCAGTTAAAAGAACTCCAGATGAAACTGTCAGTTGTTTGTTTAGGTGGTTCTAGTGAATTCTCATGCACATCTAGCCACTGAAACTGTCTATCGTTTGCTTAAAAAAAAAAAGTCAGAAAGAAGCAAAGTTAAAAAGTTACTGGTGGCCATTGTATGTCACAAATATGAATACAGTTGTGTGTTAGTGATGTTGGATGACACCACGCCACTTTCTTTAACTTCCTTCAACTAACAACAATCTTTGCCTTTGATAATGCCATTGACCTTGACCCTATTAGAAGGCTCACCTTTGGCTTATAGCACACAGTTCAACCTGCAATCAATTACACCCAAGCAAGCTGTCAGTAGCTGAGAGTGTTGCACAAATTGTTTATCCTAATGTTTATCTGATAAATATTCACAAAGGCTGAGATGGGGAATCACATGCAGTCAAAATAAACAGCTGATCAGAGATTCTTAATAGAACAGCATTTTTTTTCTCTTTATAATTACTAGAAAATCTTACAGTTTTGTTGAACATATGACCAATGAAATCTATGGAGATATTTTCAATTACTTAGATTTGTGGTATGCTTTGAACAGTCATTTCTTCCTTTTCCCTTTTCTCTTTCTCCACTTCAGTCTCCCAAGGACAACAGTTATTCATACCTAAGGATATCACTGATCAAAGAGGTCTTGTAGAATTACAAAAGAAATATGATGGAGCAAATGAGATTTTTCAGAACTGTTTTGAAATAAGAAAATGTAAAAAAAAAAAAAATTTAAATTAAAAAAAAATAAAAAAGTAGATTGCTGACGTAATGAGCAGATTCAGTACAATGAGCGGATTGAAAGATGAGAAATTAGTAGATTGCTCTTCAATAAATCCAAATAACCACTGATTCACTCATTTGCTGAATGAATGAGAGCAAACTATCTCAGTGGTGAGAAGACGAGCAAAAATCTGCAAGACATATTAGAACATGCAGAGAAATGATCTCATTGCCTCCACCCAAAGGTAAAGCTAAGACTTGTATAGCATTTAGGAAAACTTCCTTGAGAGCATTGGGCATGACAGGGAAGTAGATGAAGTGGAATATTTCCTTTCAGACACAGATCTTCCTGCTGTGTTCTGCATCTTCCTTGTGGTTAAGAATGGATTCCCTCAGTGTGGGCTGCATTAGCTCTGTGCACAAACTGAGACACCATGGAAAGCCAGGAGGCTGCTGGCAGAGCTGCTGCAGTGTGTGGTACCAGTTCTCTGATTTGTGTACTGACTGTCTTCCCTCAGTCGACCCTAAGCAGTTAATTGTCTTTTTATTCAGCAGTCATTCCTGTCACTGTGCTCTACTGTTATACATCTTGGTGCTGGCAAATTAAATCAGAGTAGGGAACTGCTGCCAGAATTTTTTGTGAAGAGCATTGGCCAGAAATCGCCAGTGCCAGAAAGGCCAAAGGTACAGTTTAAACCTCCTGTAAACTTCAACTGTGTGGTCTTGCATGGATCCGAATTCAGAATTTTCTTTGTGGTTGCTGACAACCCTTTGACCAAATTAACCTTTTATATTCATTCGTTATTCCAAATGTTGGCAATGCCCGCTGGACCTTCTTGGTCCTGTGTATGAAAATAAAAGCAGTTTTTGTGATCCAAAATTAAAAGTATTTGTAGGTATGTTTGATGGCAGTTATCCTAAAGAGTAAAGATCACCTTAGGTATTGTTTCTTACTTTACTTTTGTTTTGAGACTTGATGAAGCCTCTGGATTTAAGTCTGGTAATTAGAGAAGGTGTAGGTGGTATTTTGAAATATTTATGCGGTGCTCTTTAAAAAGTTAGATAAAAAATTAGATGACAGCTTGTTATATGAATATAAGCAGGCACTTTTTTTTTTATGACAGCACAGAAGCTTGATTAAAATCTCTTTATTAAACTAGTACAACTGAAAAAAAAGGCAGCATGTGCTTGTGTGAGAATGGTACAATTTATTACAAAGCAAAATCTTTGTCTAACATCACAACAAGAAATAGTAATTGTACATCAGCTAGGTGGATAATCCATTTAAAGTAAGAAATTGATTGAGCACCTGTGCAGTGCTTACATTGTGCATTTTTTTGGAAGGAAGGTGAGAGTCACATGAATGACTGTTAGTGAAGCAAACACAGGGTCCTGAGCAAACCCTTCACGTTTCCAGGAAGACATAGGTGCTCTTGCAGATACTGCAGACCATACTGGAGACTATGCTGAATGCGCACATATCATATTTATTTATGCACTTGAACAGGTTTTATAATTACTTAGGCCCTGATTCTTCCAGTATTTGTGTACTGCTTATCTTGAGAATGCGAGCAAGAAGTCCACCAAAAAAAAGGGTGTAGATGTTGTACCTGTGGCCATGCTGAAAAAAAGAATTCCTATACAAGCATATGACTTTCTGGCTACATTGAACCAGCTTTGAAAATCCCCTCTCATGGGGATAAACTTGGATTTGCAGAAGGCAAGAAAAGATTGACATCTGTAGCTGCACATAACAGCTTTTCTGGCATGATTAATAGAAAGAGGTCAGCTATGAATATGACATGATGAAAAAATCTAATCAGTATGAACACACATAGGCATAAAATACAGAAAAATAAAGAACTCCAGTTGAAGACTATGAGATCTATTAGAAATTGTACATAAATATTATACTGGTAAAAATCAAGCCTCTTGTCAGTTAACATTCATTTAATGTTTCATTGATGTCTTCACTTCTGGAATAAAACCTTTTATAAGTACTTGTGGAAAACATGCATACTTTCTAAATTTATTATAGTGTTTAGGAAAACAACAGGTAGATTTATACATAATACAAGTAACTACAGTGTCTGTTTAGTTAAGTTTGTGTTGCAACTAAGTATGTTCCCTTTTGTCCTCCAGAAGTTTGTAAACAGCTCCATCTTCAGGCATCATTCCCTCTGCTAAAAAAGAAAAATGCAACATAGCACAGTCGAAGCTTTCAGAGACCTCTTAGCATTTTGCAGTTTACATTAACTTTTAGTACTTAAACCAATGCAATGGTCTCATATAACCACTTCTCAGATATATTAAGGTGAAAGAAAATCACTGGGATTGAACCAAGAGTCTAATGAATTCTGGTAGATCAGTGGCAAAGTAGATGTATGACAGGAGTACATTTACCGATATCTAAATTAGACTGAAACTGCGTTGCCACCACTAGAATGCCCTTTTGTCAGCAGACAGATCCCAAAGTGCTCAAATCAAGTCAAATAAATTTTTTAAATGTGTATGTGACTAAACAAAAATGAATGAAATGAGAGAAGCAGCCCTCAGAAAATGTTAACATACAGGAGATGAAATATCTAAAAATCTTGGAGAGGGTACCTCTCCCAAAATCAGGCCTGCAGAGTGGCCTTTTTACAAACATTCAGTGTGAGAATGAAAGACAATTTCACATGCTTGCAGCAGTGTAAATGAGCTGTTCCTTGGATATTGAGGAGAGTGTAATTCTATTGTCTGATGGGTGATTTTCTTCCCAATGGCAGTGCCTGAATAAGCCAGTGAAATGATTTGATTCTTTAATCTGAAAACACTTTGGAATACAGTTTGCCTCCAGAGCCTCCAAAAGGGATTTCTGTTTATTTAACAGGATATTTGGTAGTGTACAATATAATAATTTCTAGAATTATAAACTAAACTGAATATATTAGTCTGTCAAATATCAGCATGCTTGCCATTTTAAAATACAGTCTATTGTCTTCGTAATTATTTTCTACTAATCCTGCTGATCTGATTTTATCATATCACTGTTATTCTAAAGTACTGTGTGGTTCCATATTAAATAGATGTATGTGATCTTCTTCTGTGTGTGTGTGTGTGTGCGTGCGTGTAGGTATACATGAAACATCCTTCTTTTCTATAAGTTGTCACTTTCTGCACCCATCAGACATAAGATAGGTAGCTGAGAACACAAAATATAGCACAAAAGATGAGTGTGTTCCTTCTCTGAAAGTGGAAATGTAAAAAGAAACCTTTTACTCCATTTCATAAAGGTTGTAATTTCACCACCTCTCTCCATACATAGCCTGTCCTATCAAATCATTGGGAATATTTCTAATTTGAAAATACGAACATGCTTGTATATCTTATGAAACAAATGTGCATTTCCCACACCCCAAGACACTGTATCTACTCTTTGTGCCAAAAGCTAAGGAAACTGCATGTTTGTAGGAAAGCAAACACTATGGAAGGTACTGGATGTGGACCCAACAATCTGTATGCAAATTTAATACATGCCTAGAGATGTCATTTCTAGTATGGTAAAATCCTGACTCCACTGAGGCCTGTAAATTTCCATTGATTTACATGGACCCTGGATTTCCTCTACATCATTTTCTTGCCATATTATAGAAACACTTAGCAAAACAATTGAATTTTAGAAAATGAAAGTACTTCTGTAACTATATTTATAGGATAACTGAGTATTTCTTTGAAAGGTTAGGTTTGTGCAATTTTTTAAAAAAAAAATTTCCTTCTATTTAGAGCCTACAGGACTTTTACCAAAGGTAATGACATTAGCTAATGATATTAGCTTTTATTAGAAAAAAAAATGGGATAATTATTGGAGTTTATGGACATGAAGTTAGAATATTAGAGTCTAGTAGAGTTACCTTAATAAGAAAAGAGAATTCATTTTTGTCATTAGAAAAGGATACCCCTAGTATGAGTTTCTGATTATACATCTAACAAATACTGAATTGTTCTTTTGGGGAGTATCCCCAACCTCTCCTTGACTCATCTGCATTAGTTGGGTGGACAAACAAAAACCATTTTGGTAGGGTTGCTAAAATGATTAGTTAATTCTTTGCGGAGTGCTTCACATATAGCTTTGCAGATATGTGTTGCAATTTTATTGTCAAAAACTGGGATAGGTTCCCCAACAAACCAGCTGTCACATACAAGGAATACTTCATGATCATTTTTGAAGCTGTGTTCACCAGCAGAAGCAACAAAACAGTTAATTATGGCTGATAAAATGTTTTCATGTTTCTTTTCTTTGTAAAGAAAAAAAAAAGCCAAAACCATTTTGAGAGATTATCTAATTCATATACAGTTTCTGTAATTTTTATATCAATTTGTCACTGAAATTATCATCTTAATCATATATATTTCTAAGTAATAGAAGTTGTGGGTTTGGTGAGTAAAATAGATCTAAAACCATTCTTCCATAGGTTTGCACTTGAAAAAAAATAAAGTGGTATATAATTTCTCTGAGCCCTTCACAAGGGAATCTGAAAAAAAATCCCTGAAGCGTCTTTTGTCTATCTCAAATTAGTAGCTGCTAATCCTAAATCAGTTACCTACCTAGCTACCAAAAGATTTGGAACTAATTCAGATTTGGAACTAATCTTGGATTTATTTGCAAATCTTTGATTTAAATATTTTGACTGAAGGAATTTCTTAGATCAAAGGAACCAGGTTGGACACAGTTCTAATTTAGATTATTGTTTAGAAGGACTCCGTTACTGAGGACCTGAAGCCTTTGGCAGGAAATGTACTTAATTCTATAATTTTTCAGGTATGCTTTCGTAGTCTGCTGTTTTACTTGCTTGCACACTCTTTTTTTCATTAATAAATTCAGAAGCAGAAACTTCCTCAGCCATTCTTCCCATAGGCTTGCACAGTTGACAGTATTCCCATGCAAATCTTCTCCCTGTGCAAGCGTTCACTTTGGTTCCTTGAAGGGGGTTTTCCAGCCTGTCTGGTGACACACGCCGTGCGTTGCCAAGCAATAATGGAAATGAACCCATCAACTCATGGTTGCCTTCCCAGGATAATCTGCCACCCCATCTGTGCCTTTGCAGCAAACTTCTGCTCTTCCAACATCTGCCCAATGGTTATTATACAATCCATTTAATATATTCTCGAGGAGCCATAACCACCGCTGTGCCTAGACAGGAGACCAATGAGGCCTCAGCAGACATGCCAGAGCAGCCTCTCCAGGGGATTGAATAGCAGCCAGATTCACCACAGTCAGTTAAGTACACATTCCTTTGGTACATGTGTGGCTAATCTAGTTTTAATTGAGCTCCATTGTTTTCATATATTTAGTAAACAAACGTGCATAGGTACAAAAGCTGCTGCTTGTTGACAACACAAACAGTATGCAGCTTGCTGGAGCTTTGGGCAGGCACCCTTGGCAGTAGATGTGGTAGAGTGTATTTAATACGCAGACATATTTTTTTGTGCTTTTTGCCTTTTTCTTTTTTTCTTTAACATTTCCTGGATCTTTTTGTCCCGGCAGCCTATTCTGTGTGATTATCACAGCTGAGTGTAGGTGCAAACACAATGTCCTGCTCCATGCAGAGACATCTGTGTGCCAGCATTGTTAGAGGGTATGAAGTGGGTTTTGTCTAGGTTTGCTCTCACTTTTTTTGATTAATATTAAGCCTCTTTAGACTGGGCTAAAAAGGCAGGGTTCTGCCACTGTGGTGACTCTTTTATTGCTTTACAGGGAACGGAGACGTGTCATTCACTTTTCACCCACCTTTAAAAGGACAAGCATTCTATATTTTTCTTTCCCTATTGTTAATCAATATTCTGCACATGAGATTTAGAGAAACCTTGGCATCCTTTGTTTGGTGTGTTAAATAAATGGTCAGTTGCCAAAAGAACGGGGCAGCTCCAAAACAAGGTTCAAGTCATCTACTTCCTTTTTTTGGAGATGGTTTTAATTTGCTTTCTGTTGCCTGTAAGGTGGTCCGGGAAGACATACACACATCAGGGCTAGTACCTGCTTCCTGTTGGTGAGGGATGAGAGATGTTTGGGGCAGTTTCTGGATCAGTACTTTGCTTGGATCCATCAGATCTCCTGTGGAAGCCCAGGGTATCTGCACAAAAGCCATCCCCCTTCCTACCAAGCCTGACCCTGTTCTCATTGTCACCGCAAGGGAGGACAGGATGGATTGTTGGCAAAGACAGTGGTCTCCTCACTCCTTCCCTTGAGGGCAGTAAAAACGATTTTAGTGGTTGGATAATCTTTGCTAGCACACGTCTAGATGGCAGCTCTTCTCCTGGCAGGTGGTCATGCATCCGTAAGCATCCTCATTGTGCTTGAGGCACCTCAGTGTCACATCCTGACCAGGGGCTCCTGCTGCAAGACAGCTCTCAGCTCTTTGCAGGGGGGGATGCTGCATTCGTTCATCAGGATGCTGTCCTTCATCTTAGCAAAGTCTCAAAGTGACATCTAGTGGAATACCTAGTCTCTGTGGGGAAATTTAATTAAACCACAGTCCCTTTATACCAGCACAAATATTGTGAAGGAAAACAACTCAACTCCTTTGACATTTTTACAAATAGGTTCAGTGGAAACTGCTGTGTTTACTTTAACTGACATTTGTTTTTTCAGTCAATTATCCCTCAGCCTTTTTTTCTTCCATAATTTATTACATGCAGCTCAGCCATAATAATAAATACAAAGTTGTTTCCCCTTTCTGTTGTTGTCTTGGAGGCTATGCTATGAACAAATGAAATAAAAATGAGTGCCCCTAATCTCCCTTGATTTTCCATCTCTGTGGTAGCCTCAAACTATTTATTATGGACCTTAGCAGTCTCATATGGAGCAGAGTTTAATCCCAAATGTGAACAGAAGATTAGTCTGCAACTCTAGTATCTTTTTTCCTCATGCTTATGTCCTGCTTCAAAATGCATGAAAGACACTAAGGGTTGTTTGAGGTTTTTTTTCATTTCAGTGGTCTTTTGAGCAAGCTCTTTAACCATGACACTTAAAAACATCTTTTAGCCAGATGACATCTTTCTGACTTAGTTGCTCTATCTGAACTAAAAGACAAACACTCCATCTTTATTCAGTACTTTACTTCTCACTTCTATTTTTTTTTTCAAGAATTTCAGGAAATCTTTAGAACTCTCCAAAGAAAATCTACCCAAAAATCCATTTTGTAAAAGGAAGGCCCTTATAATGGGGGGTGGAATCACAGGCTGGACTTCTGCAAGTGTTTCCATTGGTTTCAATGCTTGGGTTGTAGCCAAAGCTGCAATGAAAAATTATTTTTCAGGTTCTTCAATGAAAAGCTGTCTGACAGAGAAGAAGCATGACTTCTTTTTTTTTTAAACTTGCTGTTTTAGAATGAAAATAATATGACTGCAAGGGCAGAGCATGTTCTTCACAACTCTTTGGCATGCAGCAGCTGCGCTTTAAGTGATTTAAGAAAAAGCAGTGAAACAGCAGTGTACTATGCACTCATTTAATCCATCAGGTACTGTCATGCTGCTACTTTCCTTTGTGCACAGAAATAATCTGATCTTTAGCTAAAATCTTTTATTGAAGCAAACCAAATATTTTACAGCCAACAATCTTCAGATGGTCATTTTATCTGAAAATATTTCCATTTTCTGAACAGTTATTTTTCATAAAATCCTACCAGTTAAAAGCTATTTTTCTTCCTTTATTCTTCATAAAGAGCAAAAGGAGAACCTCAAGAGCTACATAAAGCTTTATATTCCATCTGGGAAGCTCATCAGCCATCCACAGAAATGAAGTTATTTAAAGTAATCATAAATAGAGATGTGAACATTTGGAATTTGGAAAGCTAAATCCACTGGAAATAAGTTCTTTTTCAAAGTCCTTTTGAATATGTCTTTTGCCAATAATAAGTGAATCTGTGGCATATCTAATGATTCTATAAAAATCCTTTATGTTCAGTCTACCAAATACTTAGGAAAACAGGAGGAAAAAAAGAGTGAGGAGCAAGGAAAGCATATAGCAAATCAATATAGAAATCAGCTGTATTTTATCCCGATGTGACAATGTTAATTTTTTTTCCTTACGCCTAAAGCTTATGTGCATCTTGCTTAGAAATCCTTCCTTGTCGTAAAATGCCTTCCACAGAAATATTTAGAAAATCAAGTAGGAAGAGGGATTTCCTTTAGTCAGTTTGGAACTTAACAGTTCATTTATGTTTTAATTGAGATATGGTGGAAAATGCCCTTCAGATTGCAATTGTCCTTGCGAGCCATAGATTTACTTTGATTTCTGCAGTAAGTTGCACAGGTGTCAATGGAAGGGGTTTGGTATGGCTCCTAGAGTGTGGGAACCCAGAGTGCAGAGAATATTTCTCTGCCTGTTTTGAGGGGTTTCACCCCGCTGAACAACACAGCTTTTGACCTTTGTCCTTGGAAAAAACTGCCTACTATTAGAAAAGAACTAGAAATTACACTAGTGTAAATTAGGTGATAGACTACTACGTAAGATTCTCACAGGGCGAAAAATTTAGAGGTTTCGGGTTTGTTAATGTAGTAAATAGATAAAAGCAAAAAAAACCATCAAAATGGAGGATTGTTGTTGTTCTCCAAACCTTCTTCTTATTCTTCTTCTACTACTCCATATTCTGCAGTAAAAGTAGTTTGGGATGATTGGACAAAGAATTCTGCAGTTCCTGGCTGTGTTAATAAATAATTGGTAGAAAAGTAAAAATAATGTACGTTTTTAGCAATCATTGGTTGATTTACCCTTAAAAAGGCCATGCAATCTTGATAATTCAGCTTTCTCCTGCATTCTCTGCCTTGTGGTATGTCTGGATCACGCTAGTGACTCTTTTTCTCTCATAAGACTTAATAAACAACTATCAAGAAGCAGCGAAGGCTGAGAGTCCCATTTGTCTCTGAAACTCCTAGCAAGGACTTTAAAAACTCTCTCCCATCAGGAGAGGTTTGATTACAGCATGATCAGTGTCACTAGAGGAACTGAAATAAGGGGGAAAAAAAAGGAAAATCAAAACAAAAACTCAAAATGTGGTATGGATTTACTGCACTGACTCTCCTGTAAGTCTGTTTTTCCTGATCTGATACTAAACCTGTGTTTTACCATGTATGGATGAAGAGCTTAACTTCTCTTACTCTTGACTGACTCTGGTGGGGCTTCAAAGAAATCCTCTGACTTACATTAACATAAAAGCAAAACAAAAGATTAAGTGGGACACATGTAATTAAGTTTACCACACAGAATGCATGTGGTCACACCTTTGCTAATGTAAATTCACAAAGGAGCTTTGTAACTGGAAAGGAAGACAAACCATGTGAGTGCAACACAATACACTGGTGAAAGCTGAAGTGGGTAATCCTGCTCGGAGGAAGAGTGGAGCAGCCTAAAGGCTGAGGTTGTCATCCTGGGTAGAACACTGAAACAGAGCAGTTGAAAAGAAGAGAAAGAGAACTGGTCTGCATTGCCATGCTTCAATTTAAGCACCTCAAATCAGCTTCTTTCTTTCTTTCTTTTTTATTTCCCACCTTAATTCGAAAAGAGGTTGCCCAGCTTTTAAAGGTTGGTTTCATTGAAATTAAGCATTTGAACAGCTCTAAAAATGTGACCCAGAAAGATCACCTCCATTGACATTGCAAGCACAGCAAAATAGCTGAGATATCCTACTGCAACTTTTGTGAAAAGATGAGTTCAAACCTTGAGATCGAAGAGCTAATTCTGTATCAAATTATGTAAAACGATATAACCTTTTTATGAGGCACTATTTGATAAGGATATTTTTATTAGTTTTAACTTTAAGGTAATTTGATTGAATGTATTCATTGAGATAAGGTTTTTAAATTGTCATTCCACATTTCAGGTTACCTGCTGAAAGAAATAATGATTGAATGAATGAATGATCTTCATTTCAAATAGGGACATTTATCCTGAATAAGAGCCAGATCCTACCAGTTCAGCTCAAATTAGAGACTAGTGACAGCCTTCTGAGTGTGATTCTGGCCCTGGTAACATAAAAAAAAAAATGACAACCCAAGAGAGAACTACACCTGTGCTTGTCAATAAGCAGTTTCTTCAGAAAAGTTAGACAAGCATGTGACACAGACACTGCTGCATATAATTTCTAATTTCCTGAGAGCCAGGTTACTTTTGACCACCAGCAGGGTTTCTTTGTTTTTCATTAGAACACGGCTAAAGCTTTGTGTGTAACCATATCCAGATTGCTAATGAAAAAATATTGTCTGGAGTCACACATGTAATCTGGCGACTGTGGGTATAATGAGGGTAGGGAGCAATGTATCAACCTGTGATTGTACTGAGTGGCTTTGTTACCCCACTACTGCCTCAACTGAGCCGATATTGTGCTGCTTATTTTGACAGATGTGCGTGAAAATCTGCCTCTAGGTGGAGTTTCCATAGACTAGTGCTTTTGCAGACTTCAAGCCCTTTCATCTTTCCTTCCTTTTTTTTTTTTTTTTTTTTTGGCTCAGTGCCCTATCCTCACTACCAAAAATTTAATTGAATTCTAATTAACTTAATAGAAATAGCATAGATTCTTATATTCTAGGAAATATGATGCATCACAACAAAATTGCCTCCATTTTTTCACATTATTTCACAATTGCAAATGATGCTCATCTTGTGTTATAATACTTTTTGGTGAAGACTGACAGATTTTCTGAGACGGTTCTGTGCAGTAAAAGCTGTATGATAAGGCAGGCTGGGCTGGGCTGTGGATAGTTACAAATCTGTCATTGCTTGTACAGCCACAAAAGCACAGACTCCATCACAACTACAAAACCAGTGTGGTGCAAACAAAGGACAGATGCTTTTTGAAACCAGAATAAACCAGATTCTGATGACCTGGGGCCCTCTGAGCTCACTCTCCATTTTTCCATCCAATGCCAGCAAGGCTGTAGTTGTTGTAAGATACACCATGTGCTTCTAGGGTGCTATCCTGTTTTCTTTTTTGCCCTCTGCTCTCCCATGCATTTCAGCCAAAGTTTTATCTACAAATGCCTCCTTACAGATCAGACCTCACCTCGTTCTTATGGTGGTGTGAAGTTGATGCCCGGGGCACAGGGGGAGAAGAAGCAGAAGAGGGAAGCAATTATTCTCTCCATACGTAGACGCTTCCTCCCCTCTTCCACCCCTTAGAAGAACAGGAAGTTCATCCTCAAACCATATGGTACCTAGAGATGTGCTGTGAGTCTTGGGGGAATGCCAAGGGCCCAGCAGCACCCTCAGGGGCCAAGGCGGTCCTTTGCCTCACCTCCTCTCCCCAACTTTCCATGGCATGCTTTCCTTCACAAGTTCCCTTATCACACTTCTGCCAGTGCATCTCCTTCCTGGCCTGCAACACCTGTGCTGCATTACAGTGCAGAAAACAATACCCACACTGAGACAGGCAAACCGTATTTCATTTGTCAGCCTCGCTCAGCTCCAGAAAAGCCGGTGGAATTAATCCATTGTGCAGCCTTTGATAGCCTGTTACTGAGAGGCTGGGTGAAGGTACTGGGAGCACTGCAGGAAGGGTCAAGGCCTTTGGATCAAGGATTGAGCACACCAAGTTGTGCTTGAAGTAATCAGCAGTAATTGTTTCATTTCTGTGATGTGCTTGTTTCTCTCTGAGCTGTCCATTGGCAGTGACGTAATCCAAGTCACTTGGCATGGAGATGGCGGACACACAATGGTTTGTCTGCTTTGGCATTTGTGATCCACTTTGTTAGCAGGACCTGCTTATAATTTGAAATATATGATTTCCTTCAAAGTGGCATAGTTTTGAAAAATAGCATGTGATGCACTAATAAATTATTCAGCCTTCTGAACTGGCTACATGAAAAGCACATTTTTCCATCTGCATCTGGCTAGGCATTTGCAACTGTTTCTCTTGGATCTGTACCGCAGCCCACTTAGCCATGGTTTTGTGACCTCCAGAAAGGATTAATGCAATATGTTGTGCAGGGGGCTGCTAGTGAAGGTCACTTGGAAGTGCAGGCTAGTGCGACATGTGGCTGCCCACCTGCTCGGTGCTGTTGGCCACAGGGAATGTGTTATCCGATGTCTCCAAACCGCAGTGAGCTCAGGCATGGCACACAACAGGCAGAGGGTCCTGCTCCTTTCTAGCCATGTTCCAGTTAAGTGCTACAGTGCTCAGTGCTGCTGGGTTTGCTGGGACTATTTCTCATGGGACCAGTAATAAGAGACTACCTACAGTTACATCTACAGCTACAGTTAATGCAATGCCACTTATAAAAATCAGAACTTGAGACCAGACCCTTAAAACCACTTCTTGTGGAGGAAAAGGAGAACCTGCTGTAACTGCTCTCACTAGGGAAGTCCTTTGTCATTCCGGTTGAACTTACACAAGGGGTTGGTACTACTCAGCCATTAACAAAAACTCATCCTTTGTGCTTTTTTTCACTTTCAAGAAGTCAGTTTGGATTAGACACTATTTTTGTTGAGTTCAGCTGCAGCACTCAGGACTGCAGTCTAAACCCAAGATGTTCTCAGAAGAGAGACATAAGGATGGTGTTAGTCCAGGGGAACTGAAACCTCAGCAGCTCAAGACTCCATTTTATTTTCTCTTCTGTCTGGGAAATAGCATTGTGCAGCCTGCTCTGAGATAGGAAGACTTATGGTGGAGATGGCTTTTTTAGGATTTTACTAATTAATTGTTTTCATTGTGTTACCTGCTTTCTGCATTCAGAGGTATATTTCATCAGTCAAACAAGAAGCATTTGTACATGAAATGAGTACTGGAGCAGTTTGCAACAAGCTGTAGAAAGCCAAAATGATCTCTGTACCTGAAGCATTCTGGCTTTCATAGGCAGTGTACTCTGTTGTTAGGCACTGGATAAACAGTGATGATACAGACTGAAAATAGAGCTACACAAACATTTTCTTTTTGTGACAAAAGCTGCTCAGTGTGCCAGAAACATAACCATGATCATATTCAGCTAAAAAATATCAGGATTTAAATGCCCTGGGCCTTAATTTTCATGAAAGACTTTTGCATACCACCAAAAAGATAAATAATCAGTACTGCCTAGGGTCTGCATCAATCAGGCTCAAAATATTTCTTTGCCAAGGAAAATACATCTTCCATATCTTGGGATAGGCTGGATGTCTGATGTGTTGGTACTAGAAGAAAACAAAAATTGGGCATGTTTAGACTAAGATGAGAAGTTTGAGTCCTACATGACAAGGAAAAGCTGCATATTCTTGTTAGCTCTGACAAATCTGAGAAGTCAGATTTGAATCCTCATTAAATGTAAAAAAAAAAAAATAACATTGAGGAAGAAAGATTAGCCAGATTATGCCTTCCTATTATTTTAATGTGTGATTTAGTAGAAGAAGGAGTATTAAGACAGGCCATGAATGAATATGATATACTGCACTTTGGCTAGACAAATCAGGCACAGATTTAAATGGAGAAAGGTGGGGGAATGAGTTATCACTTATTCCCCACCATGTGCATCACCACAGTGGGGGAAATGCAGACAGCACAGCCAAGATCGTGCCTTTACCTCCCAGCTCAGACAACTGGTCCTCAGCACGTGCTCTCCTATGGCCCTCCCCCTCCTTCTGTCCCAGCACCACACTGTCTCTTGCTTCAGCTCCACATCCACAGTACAGAAAGGCTTTGTCAGTCACTCTCATGAGGGCACTTAAGTTTCAAAAAAAGCTTCCACAAAAGGTATCATTACCCAGCTGCCATTAGCACTACTGTCTTTCCCTGTTACAAGACCTGCCTGTGCATAGGTTGATACACAGGATCTCACACTGGCAGAGAACACCTTGAGCCATTGGGCCCTATGTTCTTCTGGACTCTCCTGCTACTCCTCCTGCCTTGCATCCACCCCTGCATGAAACACTCTGCATAGTCCAAAGGTCTTAGTCTGGCTCACACAGACACAAGAAACATACATTTGGAATAGAATTGGCTGAATCCAGCGAGACTCAGGAGTGAGGAAAACTCATGGGATCAAGGCTGAGAAAGGGTCTTACCACTCAGAAGCTGTTACTGCCCCAATAATTTTGGTGGTTCGGGAACACAACTTTTTGTTGTCTTCTGAGTGGTGAAGCTTGCATTGCCCATATCGCATAACTCAGCCCCTGAGTGTACGTCAGCAGATAGCCAAAGGATGATATTTCACAGCTCTGCAGTAGCTGGGCTAACCTTCTGCAAGGCTCTTAACCTTGAGCTAATAAGTATTGTCCTTCAAGGGGTAAAACATTTAACTGCAGCTGTTTACTATTTACACAAAGGGACTGACATGCAGGCCTTCCCGTCGTGCAGTTTGGCCCATAAGAACTCTGTTCAAAAAGATAGGAGAAAAAACATTCAGATTTTATTACATTTGCAACTTACAGAGGGCAGACTGTCCTCAGCTGTCACTTGTGAGCTCTTTCTTGAGCTTTGCTCATTGTCAGAGACAGTATTAATTTTTTCAGTCATTTTCTTTTCCATTTGTTGTTCAACACCAAACCATGAAAAATGAGCACTGACGTAATGATTGATCATGGGGCTGCGGGTTGAAAGCGAACGCTAGAACTGTTGGGCTGTGTATGAAAACGGTTTGGGCTTTTTCCTTTTTTTTTTTTAGATGATAATATATTGTTTGTGAATGGGTTATTTATTAGAGCCATGTGTAGCCTAAAAGGTTTGTAAAGATGATTACTAAAGCATATCCATATGTGGAATGTGTGTGCATATTTGTAAACTTGGCGATTCCTCCAGAATTTTTTTTAATGTTTGCAGAAAAAAGGTCTCTGAAATTGTGTAGGGTCATTCTCTTTCTTAATAGCAGGCAACATATTTTCAAAACTATTGTGCTTTGCATAACTTATACTTTAGTTCTGACATCACATGCTTATGTACCATTGTATACTTCTAAAATCATGAATGGTCTAAACATTTGATAGTCTGGCATCAATCTTAGCAGAAAATTGCTTCTTTGCCAGCATACTGTATTCTCCAAATACTGTATTAGATCAGATACAGACCTCTTAAGGCATCTCTGTTGGAAGGTAACAAAAATTGGGTATGACTAAACTACTGTTTAGTAGATCTGGAGCGCTTTATCACAAGGGAAATTGTTGTGGTTTTTGTTACTTTTTGGAATCCTGGAGTGCCAGACTTTTCTTAAAGAAACATTTGGTCAGATCACACTCCTGTGGGTTTTGTCAATAGAAACTGTGGAGGTTCAGGCAACAAACCAGTACTCTTGTTTCCTGTTCTTACCTAGTGGGTCTAAATGCAGAGCTGTTCCACTACTGTAAGCAGAGAAGTTCAACGATAGCCCTGGTGAGGCTGAGAGCAGGACTCTTCCCGTCATATGTTCCAAGACACCCCAAATGGTAACAGGAATGGGTTCTGTTGGGTCTGACAGCATTAAATCAGGCTTTTACAAGATCTAAGCATTGTACAAAGGAGGCCGTCCTGCAGAGCGCCTCAGAGGAAGGCTGCTATCTATTAATCTCATTTTAAAGGAAATGAGGAAAGCAGCACAGACAGGTGCTCCCTAGCAAGGCATCACAAACATAAAAGGAAATCCATGAGCTGATACTGCAGAGGGGAAATGGGCTTGTAACTCAACATTGACAATACACAACCAGTGGAAACAAACCCAGGTACTCCTGCATGCAGCTAAGTTCAGGCCCAGGGCTTTGCTGAGGCTCTGCCACCTGGGGAGTTTGCCATCATCTGAAATAATCTCCCCTAATGGCTCTTTGGAGCTGTGCAAATGCACTCGGCTTCTCTCTCCAAGGTGCCCAGAGCAGCACTGTGCTGTCACTCTGGATTGCCCTGTGAAGTCCATGTCTTGAACGTCTTTGTGAATATTTTCCAGCATCTGTGTAAATTTCAAAGAAACAGGTAACAGTGGCTTGGGAAAACAGACCTTTTCCATGTAGGTGAGAGCTTATATTTCAGGAAATAGGGATGTTATTAAATTACGCGTTTATTTGAGTGTCTTGTTTTATCAAGGCATAAATATTTATTTACAATACTCTTATAAATGAAGGCATGGATCATTTAAATTCATTTTCAGTTGCCAGAATGCCTCGCTGGTTTGGACTGGAATTAAGAAAGATCAAAAAGTCATGTCACAAACCCAGCAAATATAAAAATATAGGTTTACTAGAGAAAAAGATCTAGTAAACAGAGCAGTCTGAAACTAAATGAGAAACTTAAAAGGGATTTGGGAAGTCAAACACTGGAAGCTATGATTTGCTTCTCATGTTAAAAATAGCATCTCCTTCACATCTCCTTAGGATCAGGCTTATTTCAAACAATTCTAGTTTATGGAGACTATTCTATGGAAAAAAATATTTAATATATTCATTTTCCTTTAGGCAGACATTTCAGCTGCAATAATAAACTGTACCTAAATTCATGAATGAATTAATTTTACATCAAAGCCATGGTTTATGCCCATAAAAAGTTTTGTGTTAGAGCCCAATGTGGAAAAACATATTTAGATATCCTGGAAGAATTTAATTCCTAAAATATGCAGTAAATGTTCTTGGAAAAGGTATACAGTGTGTTGTCAGTTATGGTGTTACTTATCTTCAGCTAACTATTATTTTGGAGAGCAGGTAAAGTATATAAATGTAGGTTTTTTTTTTAACTGCAAGTTATGAAAATATATAACTAGCTTCTTATTCTTCAGCTTGGTCATAACTAGTCTCTAATTTTGTACCAACAGTTTTATGGAGGAGGTTTGGAGGGGGATTGCAGTAACTGTGTGTGTGATTGATGCCAGTTTAAAAGTCTTCAGAGCTGGCTTGTTTCATTTTTGTCAAAGATCAGCAATGGTTACACAGGGTTTAAACCATTACTGAGTACTTAAAAAATTCTTACCAGATGTCTGTATGATTGTGTTTTCTAGTCTAATATTTAACTGGGCATCAAAGCAGGCTCTAGGATTTTTTGTGTTCACAGAAATGAAAAGCAAATCCTTACTAAATTCATCAAATTAGATCCTTGATACATCCCATTGCCTGGTATATTGCTCTCAAGGAAAATTTACCATTCTGTTTTTGTCTTAGATTCTTTCATTTACTTTCATAACTTTTTGCTTTGTGACTGTCTAGGGCTTCATTAAATTCTTTGGATTCTTTAAGCTCATTTGTGTTAAATCATTTCAGCTTGTGCTCTGTACACTATGATGTGAACTTACACAAGACATGTTGGTGGCTACTGTACTGTAACACTTGATCAACTGCTCTTCCCCCCGGGTTTTGTACCTTCTGTCTGAACTTTTATTACTGCCTGCTAAATTATGGCAGTCCCACTAGCGCCTAACAAATGTCTTCATTCTCCTGGAATTGTCACTATATGTTGGTCTTCTCCCAGCTGCTGGTTAGGTAGTTTCCAATTTTTCCTGACCATTATCTCGGATGCAGGTCTGGCTTGACTTTGGTTAAATGCAGCACCAAAAGTTTTCCAGCATTGTGTCAAGGGATAGTCCTGTCTCTTCTACGTGTTTTATTGAGTGCCTGTTTTTCCTGTTGCCTAAATAGTCTTGTACACTAGGGGAGGAGTGTAACAGAGATTACTTTAGAAATGTTTTCACAAATTCTGTGTCATTCATTCAGATTTACCATTGTTACCCGTATGAACTCTAATCACTATATCCATTTCTCCCTTACATACCACTCCTCCAGCACACGTGTGATTTATTTTATTAGCTTTGCTGACAGTTAAAGGTTTCTGGCATTTGAGAAAGTAAGTGTTGGCATTCCCAGTCCTGTGATCATCAACTACAGATAAGTATTCCCCTGCAGATATTCAGGGAGAGTTGTGTTACTTGCTACTTGAGCTGATAGGGTTGCAAATATAAATGCAATATAAATATAGGTTTTGAAAGCACAAATTATATGTGCTTTCAAATTATATGTGAGAATGTCTGCGCCATTACCAGTAATTCTTGCACAAAAAATACCAGATTTGTCTTAGACAGAAGTGGTATAGAGTAAGAAAGATCATTGGTTAGTGTTATAATCGAAGAGTGCTTGCTAAAGCATCATATTCAGCATTTCTTGGAAGAATATAACCTCATTATAAGATGGCCTTTTGGTATCTATTGTACTGCTGGTAGGCTGCCTATCTTCTTGCTGTGTCACTTGGCAATCCTTTTATATAGAACTGCATCTTCCACAGAGTAACACACAACAAAAGCAATGAAATCCAAAGCACACAAGATACAAAGGTTTTTCCAGTGAATTGTTTCACTTTCAGTGTCTGTGATCTGTACTGCATGTCTGAACCAAAGTCATGTAGCCACACTTTTGCCCATATACACAACTGACGAGGACAGATCACTGCAGAAGCTGAAAAAGGTTGCAATTATTAATTCCTGGTTACTACATTGTGATTATTTGCTCTGGCTGGTTTGTAGTCAGTGTAGGTCTCTCCTGGATGAGTATTAGTGGTGTAATTTTAGGGCCACTGGAGGGCTGGGGATGAGAGGGAGTGAGAGGAAAAAGGAATCACTTCACATCTTTATGGATTGACTGTTTGGCAGTTGTCATCCAAGTAACCACAGAGTGTAAACTCCTACTCAAGCTGCACCACACCTTTCTAGGCACCCATACAGGCAACACTCATTTCATTTAATTGAATGATAAACAAATGAATCAGATGGATAAACTGAACATGTCACCAGCCTGCCTGAGAAGCAAAATATGATTGACCCACTTACTTTCTTTCACATACTCCAGTGCTAGTCAAAACATCTCCTCTCCACTTCCCTAGCAATAATTATCAAATCCTAGATAAGAGAAAGAGTGTATCAGGCCCAAGCACAGCTCATACACTTTGTGCAAATGCTGGAGGGAAAACTGGAGAATACCCGAATGACTGTTTTATTACTGAACAGGACTCTTTGTCTAACCTGTCAGCTACCTGGCTGGGAATCTCTCATTTTGACACAATAACGAGAGAACCAGTTTTACAAATGAATGTTCAGATGCTGAAAAAAGCAAGTCCCAACTCATATGCTCCAAATGTCACCTTTCTGTTTAATAAGGTGTAATTTAGATGCCAGTTCAGTGGAGGTTTCACCCCTTTCTTTTTCACTTCCAGGTAAGCATGTCAGTGGGTTGAGATGTACATGCCCTGCAGCTGTGGCAATCTTCCCTGACGAGAGCATAAAAAGGATTAACCACAAATACTTTTTAAAATATTCCTCCCCTTGGTTGGTTAATTTTCCATTTAAAGTTCTCATTTTATTCATTTGACTTACTCAGACACTGCAGTAAGGTTTGACACTGCAGTAAGACATAAAACTCTCTCCTCTGGGAAGTGTGATAATGTGGCTCTCACTATTGCAACAACACTGTCCCAAGTTACATTTCCCCAGACTCTGTCCCTTCATTTTCAGCAAGTCAGACAACAAAACTGCAAATGCCTGATGAGCCTTCTGCATGTGTCAGCTGTCTGTCAGGTTCCTCCATCCAAGTCTGTAGGATTTGTAGTCTTCTTCAGAAAAATGATCTCACTTGTTTTGTCTGAGGTGCCTTTTACACCCACAGTTGGAATAGGTGTGCATGTGCAATCCCTGCACTTTTAAATGTCAAAGAACAGGGCTGTCGGATGTGGGCCCAGCTTTAGAAAAAATAGCTCTTCAGTAATTTGTTATGAAGGTTTGACAGCTCTGCAGCCAGAGACCAGGTTGTGGCTACTACAGGGAGGTGAGTGATGCAAGAACCCTCCATCACCCTTGCCTGAGGCATTGAATGGTGCCTTCACACAATGGCAGTGCCCAAGAACCTTGAAATCAGGCAGTGCTCCTCCTTTAAGGCATCAATTCTCTATCAGAAAAAGGAGTGGAGGTATAGAGGGACTAAGAAAAATGTGGGAAAAGCTAATGGTGCTGAACATAGGGTCAGTTTCTGTGCTACCAAACAAAATAAGTCAAGAAGGAAGAGACAGTAACAGTGGCCTGAGTCAGTGGCTGGTGTCCAAACAACAAAGAGGCACAAGGCAAAGGTGACAAGGAAGGGACACTGGCAGATATTGTGTCAAGAAAGGACTGAAAGGTCAGCGTGGACACAGGGGAGAGACACCAGCCATGTAGGAAACAGAGAAGGGCAGTTTCTTGAAGAGGAGAGGGAATCCCATCCCAATGAGAATGACAGACTCTTGATGACAGAAGCACTTTTCCTGAGGGATTAGTTGATCAATTAGGTAGTTTTGCTGCAGCTCTTCTATAGATGGATGAAGCACTAGCCCAAGGTAGATCAATTGCTGACAGAATCTGTGCCCTTCCTTAGATGTTGGCAGACATGGCTGTGCCTTAATAGGGAAAGGAACTTTGTCAGAATTTGAATTAAGCCAGTGGCCACCTGTTTCTCTACCTGAGACCTTTTTTCTTTCAAATATAGCCCTTATTCAGTTTTATTCCCAGCTCTCGAACTTTATTAATTACCACTGGCCTTCTAGTTGATCTTGGACACTACATACCTCAGTTTGTACATCTTTAAAATAAACCTAAAATAACTCATCTAAGGATGTCCTAACCACTAATATGTGGGAGCCATGAACTTAGAAGAGGGAAAACATATTTTAATTAGATTGTTACCCTTATAAAAATCAGAACATTCTTGTAATACATTTCCTTTCCATTTGAAATCCATTTTAATAAGTGTTGCATACAATTCATTAGATGTGAGTTGTCACTTACCTACCTTATTTTAGTTTTTACTTTACTTGACTGTAGAACAATTTGAATAGAATCCAGAAAATACCAAACATTTGTCTGATCTGTCTCTGATATTGAACAGCCACATTACAGGGGTTGTTACAGGGGTAGCCAACTAGGAGATGTCTATAATGATGACAGGTCCTGACTTTTTGAAAAACAAGGTTAGCTTATCTGACACTAAAATCTCTGGCTCTTACACCCAAAATTGAGGACACTGAATGTCTGAGAAGCGTATGTTCCAAATCAGCTGTCAGTAAATGACCGAATAAATGCATGGAACAACTTAGACATTCTTCCCACTTTGCAAATGCATAGACACCTTCTCTTATTTTCAAGTTTTTCCTTTACACTCATATTCAGATGGAAACCTCTCCAAAAGCCAGGTAATGTGGTGCACAATGGGAAAATAGCACTGAAAGTGATTGACTGCAAAAAATGGAAGATGTATTGTGTAATTATATGCTGGGAGAAGGAGCAGGCAAGATGACTTGGTTTCCATTTCAAATAAATAGACAGTGGAACAATCAAGAAACTGCCAAAGTAAATGAATTCAGCATGGTTGGAACACCAGCACATCACTGCCTCAGAGAAGGTTTCTGTCACAAGTTACAGCATCAACAGGGAAAGACACAGATCTTCTGTTTTATTTTTCACTTCCTGAGCCACACTCTGCTCTCTGTTATTCTAACTGACATCTGGAGGAACACCAATCTGGAGGTTCACTCAAATTAGTCATAGTTTAAATTATTGTAAAACAGATCAGATTCCTGCCCACTGTTCTTGAACCCCTGAGATATGCAAAATGTGTGATGGACTCTTTCTCATGGGGATTTATACACTGATTTAACTGCTCCAAACAACTTCTTTACCACATTATGAGCTTTAGGCGAGAAAGAAAAAAACCTTTTAACTATGAAAAAGTGAAAGAAATAAAGAAGAATTAGTAGCTCTCCATGGAAATTTTAAGAGGTCCCAAAGCCATATCAAAGCACATCATTTAAATTCTTTTAGCTTTCAGCCATAGAGCTGAACTTCTCTTCCAACATGTCCAAATCTGCATTTGATCTTGTAATTTGAGATATGCTAAGATAGAGGTTATCATACTCCTTTGCTTTGAAACCTATCCCAGCGCTTCTTGTAAAAGACTGATTTTCACAACATGCTTGACTTGCATCAAATACTATCTTTACAAACTTCAACAGTATTGTGCAGGTGTGTGACCAACATATAATGTTATACACAGCATATGTGAGGAGAGAGCACTCAAACAGTATCACAGTCTAATACTTGACATGCTTTTCGTGAAAGCAGGACGCTCCTTCATTAGCTGAAGGTCACAGATCATAATAATGCTTGGCACTTACAATTCTGAAGGTGTTGTACTCCATCTAATTAAAATTGGCAGATACGTAGGCTTTTATGCATAGGGAAAATGAAGTAGAGATTTCCCTAAAGGCAGAGATAGAAGAGGAAATAAGTCATAGGCACAGAATCCTAATTCTAATTCAGTTCCTGGGTACCCAGTGCTTCCTCAGATTCCTGACCACACTTTCTAATAATAAGGGAAAAATCTGAATTTCATTTAAAAAAAAAGAAAGATTAAGTGAGGAATAAATACTAAACCTATCTTTTATGCTAAACTATGGCACAATATTTTGAATAACAAAGAGTATACCTTTTTTTTTCTATTCATACCTTTCAGGAGTATAATAGAAAAACAAAGCATAACACCCACTGGTGTTAAAATTCACAGGCTTATTACAAGCCCAAAGTGATAGCTTCTTTTTCTTACTACTACACATCTTCTTTCCCAGAGCAAAACCTTGGAGTATGAGCAGAAGCTTTAAAGAATATTCACCCTTCTGCATTTGTGAATATCTAACACATTCATTTTATACAGACTTTGCATGTCAATGCATTTACTAAACTGGACACCATCGCATTACTCTTTAGCTTATATTAAGCATTGAAGCAGAAGGAAAACCCAAATCTGACCAATTCCATTTTTATATTTTTCTTTCTTTTTTGAACCAAGTTTTTCTGATAGATTCAAACGTCATAATGAAATATCCAATTCTTCAGCAATCACAGTTGTATGAAGCTCATTTCAGCTGGGAGTACAGCTATCTGTCATTCTTCACACTGGACTACATGATGTGAGAGGTGTCCACATAAGTCAGCTCCCTTGGTGCTCTCCATGCTCATTTGAGGTTGGGTGTTACTGGTGTTCAGAGCAGCAATGCTCATATCCCTGAGTTGCCAACTGAAGGGACGCATCTCTTTTGCTCAGAAAATTCCCTGACATCTGCAAAGGTAAAGAAGCATTTTGAAATTTTTCTGCAAGCACAGACAGACTCAGCTCTATCTGGCAGAGTTACACCACTGATGTTCAGCAGACCCACTTGCAGGAATGGGAGAAATGCCCAAGAATTTTCTGTCTTTGGGATGCAACCTGGCAGTGTTTATCCAGGAAAAATGCCGTGGAACTTCGTTTAAGTAACAATGTATGTTAAGGCCTATGTATCTTATTAGTCAATAAAGAGAGAGGCTGTGAAGTGCAGAGTACATGCACTTGACTGGCTGTAGCTTGTAGCTCATAGAATCTGTTATTCTGTGTGGCAACAGCATTAACTAGAAATATTTAAGTAATCACATGTATAATCAATAGTAGGTCTACTCCACTCTTAAAATTGAACACAACAACAATTCTTCTAAAGAACTTTCTGCATCTCATTGTACACTAACTTAGAGAATGTCTCAACACTTAATAAATATTGTGGACTTTTCAAACCATGCTTTGCACTCTTAAAACATTGTGCAAGCATTGTCTAGCAACATCTGAAAAATATGGAGAGATCAAAGTTCAGTAAAGTGCATTACATATGCCTCTTTACCTTTATTCAGTGGCTACAATTTCAATCCTTCTGGAGATAAGGAACACACAGAGCAGGCTGCCACCCCACAGAGTTATTTTGTTGCTACCAACTTGATTATTTTTTTCAAACTGGAACAATCAAGAAGGTCATTCTTAACAAGAGCAACAACTGTGGACAAGATGAATTGTATCAAATAATTAATTTTTCAAGAAAGCAGAATGTTCACTCACGCTGTCTTATATTTCTCCTTGTTTTTAAAACAGAATAATACACTGGAATAACTTTTCTTAATTGGCTACATGTGCTTTAGAAAATAGTGAAAATGATAGTGTGAAAAGTTCAGAAGCTTTCTTCCTCAACCACTAGCTAGAGAAGATTTCATGTAAGACTGTGGAAGACATTTTCTCGAGTTGAATAAGCAGGGGCAGTTATTTATACTGAAAAATTCCAAAGATTAAGCTTCTGCTCTTTAATGTCTCAGCCCTAAAAGGTATGTGATATATGTGTTCAGTTTGTTCCTTTTTACATTTGCCCTTTAAGTGCAGCATCCATTGATAGCATTTAGAAAGCACTTGAGTGCCATGTGTTTTAGCAAAGCTAACAAGAGAGAGGATTTAGATATAAGGACTAGTGTTTAAAATAACCTTGTGAAATTGCTGGTTTCTGTACACAAGCTGGGGAGGGAGGGGAGCAGGGAAGCTTCAGAGGAAGTCTTAAATGAGCCGTAGCCAATGCTGTCATTAATGCCAGTGAGAGTCAGACTGGCAGTTTAGTCAGGGTTTAGCTAGTGTCTGGAATTTGGACACCCCTGAACACAAATCATTGATGCCAGGGAGCTCTGTAGCTGACTGGCACTTGAGCCAGGCACACAGACATGGAGTGGCTATCCTGCTGCAGATGACATGTCCAACCTTTGGAGAAAGTAAGGGCTCAGATGGATGTAGAAATGACAACTATTTGCTTGTTTCATCCTGGCATGGGGTGGTCAGAATCCCACTTATCCTTCTCTAACAGTGGATTCACACTTTTTTTTTTGTCTGTCTTACTGCAAGGAGTTATTCTTGCTGCTGAACAAGGCAGGATGCTGCAAAAGCATTCAGTACTCCAGAGAGATGTTTCAATTACAAGCCACCAGGTTTAATGAGGGGACAGGCCTTTTCCAGCAGTCACCAGGCTGCTGAAACTTTTTCTTTACCTTCTCTGAAGCAATATGATTTTCTTGGTCTTGCAAGACACCTTTTTTTGGCAGAGGTTGTGTGTAACACAAGAGTTTCTGGACATGAGTGCAGTGCCAAATTTGACCCACTGCAGTGATTTGGTTGCAGTGTTCATGAAGGCTGAGTATGCCTGAAATGCCTGAAGGTGTAGTTATCTTCTGTGTTATTATCTGAATTGGTCTGCCAAATGAAATTGAGGTTGGGGTTCAGTGAGGCTTGCCATAGCCTTTATCAGCTGCTGAGGAATGGAGTTCCAGAAGGATTGATGGGAATTGGTGGGTCTTGATATTTCTCAGGATCAGGTCTACATCCCTTTCAGGATAACTATTGTGCCATTATTGATACAGCTTTCAAAAATTTAGAATATATTTCCACCCTTTTTTCTTTTTACCTAAACTGTGAGAGCCTTGGTCTGAAACACCTCAATGGTATGAGAAGCTGGAAAGAAACGGTAGCCTAGGGCACAAACTTGGACTATTAATCTCTGACTCCAATTAGTTCCCAAGAAATGCCCAGGGATCCATGTTGCTTAATTAATCTGTAGTAAACGGACAGGAATTTTCTCCCAATGGTGTTACTTTCCAAATTGTGGCCTTTAAAAACCTTACTCATGTTATTCTTTAGATTTTTGACCTCCCATTCATCTTTCTCCTGCCATACAATAGACAAACTTCAATCTAGCATGAATGACAAGTGTTCATCTAGCAGAAGTCCTCATCAGCATTGCTCTTAGTCATTCTGCCTTGAAAATACCATGTTTCAATAGAAATGAGAAAAATGCCTTTATCCTCATTTCTCTGTGAAACACAATTTATTTGGAGGATAAGCCTAGACCTGTTATGTTAATCATAAATCAATTATATTCATCCCAAACCTGGAAAGCATGAAAATACCTTCTTTCCTTATTGCAAAATCCAGTAGGATATTCACAGTAATTATGGCTTGTTTTGTACAAATCATAGGCTCTTATCCTAATCATTAGAGCTACAACAGAGTATTTGTCTACCTTGGAATATTTGAAACGCCTGTTTCAATTGCAGTGGAGGTTTGGGAATTTATTTATTTTTAATAGCTAAAGTAAATCCTTTCATGCACCAGGTTTCCCCTTTTTATTCCTCATGTAGCCTTTTGAGTTTAGTCAGATTTTACACGACATGAAGAAAGTGAGAAGGGAACTATGAGGTTAAGCCTGTAAAATACTATCTCTGTCCAGTACCATTGGCCATTGATTTGGCAGATAAGCACCCTGCAATATTGCTCCTTACACCTTTAGTCTGTAAATAGATTATGTCAGTCAAGCTGTCCCCACTGTTTGTTATTACTAGCACTTGAACCGTCCAATGTGTTTATCAGGTTCAGACCTCCTCAGAGTTAAGGAATGTACAAGAACAGTCACAAAAGCTGGAAATAAAGAAATATTCTTAATTCTGCTATAAGCATGAGTGGCTGAGATACAGAGAAAGTAAGGGTGCTTAATTGTCTTCGTGATCCTTATTTTTTGTAGTACGGTTTTTTGACGGTGTTTTTTTGTACGTCCATTGGGTAGCTTTGGTGTTTGGGGGCTTTTTAAGGGGTGAGGAAGGATTGGGGGGTGGTATTTACAGTTCTGATCCCACCTGGAAAGCAGAGGTTTCATCTTATAGGAAAACAGGAAGAATGGATTGATCTACAATCTGTAGCTTGCACATACTATTCCCCAACCATGTCTAAAAACTGGCTAGGTTCGCTGTGGGCTTCAACTTCCTTAAAGCAATTTACTCCATTTGAAACTGAGGTACTGAGTTTGGCTCACATTGGGACTAAAAGTGCCAGAGAATAAATTCTCTGCATCTTGCCTCACAGTTTAGTTGGCAAGATATCAAATAACTACACTTCTGCTTATGAGAGTGCACATTTCATTGTCAATGTCTAGAACTCAAGCACCAGAAATATCCCATTATTCTGTGTTCATTATTAAATAAGTGTCATGGACTCATTTCTCCGGTTTGTCTCGGACTCTGTGGAATGTAAGCATGATCTTATGGTCAGGCCCTGCTGCCCTTTCCACATTAAGTACTAAACTGTCAGAATGAATGGAAACAGGTGTATGCAGAGAAAGAGAGATGGCTGTATCTGAAAGAGTGATTTTGATTGTTGTAGCCATGGTCGAAATTAAATCTGGCTGAGAAGTGCAACCAAAATTGTTCAGGCTTTTTTGTGCACCATCATGACTAATGACCATTGTGCCAGCAAGCATGTTAATAAAAGCGCATTTCTAAAATTCCCTCGTTATGACAATAACCATTTCAGTTGCACATTATTTCTTTTTGAAGCCTCTGGAATATTCTGTCTTTGTTGTGTCAAAGCTTCCTAATGAGTAGGTCAAATGACTCAGATACAGCCTTTATATTTCTTTCAATTCCCTAAGAATAGATGAATAAAATCAATCCCAGTGAGTTTGCATGTAATTGCCAGTGCTGGAAAACAGGCACCTGAAGTATCTATCCCACCATTTCTCATGCACTGTGAGAACTGCTCTGCCTGGCTCAGGCTCTCTAGGCGTAAAGTGCTCTTTGAGGTTACATGCTCTTCCTACAGGCTGATGCTATTATGGCATCATGCCTAAAAGCAGCCGCTATTTATGTCAAAGTGCAGGTATGATAACTAATTTTACAGGATATAGAGTATAATGAAGAACAAAATAACTACAGACAGGTTTAAATTGAGAATTAAACAGTCTTTTGTTATCATTTTGGTGGGGAAAGGGGGACATCTGGTGGGAGGTCTTTGTAAAGAATTGAACAATGTCATTTTCTATTTGCAGTAGGATACAAATCCTTAGGGAAGTTGTATATTCTGAATAACCTAGAGACTTTGCATAATTTCTAACAAGAAGAGTTGACTAATTAATGTATATCAAACTCACACAACAGGATGTTTTGCCGTGGCGCATACTGTAAAGCCCTTACTTCCCTTTTATCAGGTTCACAAAAAAGTATAGCTAAGCCTGGATGAATGCCCAGTACCCTCTTGTAATGAGATTTTCACAAAAGGTCTGGGAGAAAAGTGGTGGGATGAAGACTCATCGAGAAAAAGCACTTAATACTTTTTGCTTAGGGTTAGAAAATAAATATTAGAAATCCTCCAGCTTGCCTGAGTACATAAGAAAGCAAGACATTGTGGCATTACTAAGCCTTGAGTAGATATCGTCTAAAGGATTATAACCTGCTTAATCAACCTTTGGGAATGCAACAAAGCAGGAGGCAAAACATACAGTTACACTTGAGCATGACACTTAAAAATAAATTACTGTAGGTTAAAGGAAGACATAAGAATGTGGCACAACCAGGTTAAAATGCCCGGTATGCTTGGGCCCATCATGTAAATAATAAGTAAAGATTGCATTTCTTGATAAAGACAACTACAAGTCTTTGTTATTTCAATCTTCTCTGATCCTTTTAGGAACAGTCAATCTGGAATATGCAGCTTTGCTCCTTCTGCTGCTGTTTCATAGCTTCTGTCCCATTTTGTGAATGATCCCCTTCAGAAAGCATCCTACGAGGAGGTGGCTCCAGGGTCACAGCAGCTACAGGATGAGAGCTTCAGTTTTGCTGTGGGAGAAGCAATGCTGGAAAATCATTCCCTGCACAGGTATTGCTGCACGGGGCTTTGAGGAGAAGACAGCCAGCATGGTGTGAGACCTTGGCACAGCTGCTCACTCTGCCAGGCCTTCTTGCTTTATAGCTGAGCTATATCATCCACTGCAAACTGGGTGAATCTAATTTCCTGGGAATTCTGTGACAGACACATTTCTTTTCACTGAAGTCAGCACAAGAGATCTGTTGCAAGCTGAGAATTGAAATGAGTCTTTTTCCCCTACTCCACTGCCATATTTCATTTCTTTGTCTAAATCATTTCATATTCTGTGTCCCATGACAGCACTGTTACAAATTCAGATGTTTTTTTAATATTTCTCTTTTCTCACTAAAACATTGTCTCTGCGTGCATTCCAGATTTATCTGCAGCCTTTAAAGTGCAGTAAGGGACTATCAGTGCATCTAATTTATGCTTGCACTTGTATTTAAGTTATCATTAGCATAAGGTATTAAATCAGATTATGATTAACTTGCTTTTGCAAAGCTAAAGCAGAACTTTCTAAGATCAAATGTATCTTACTACTCTCCAAAAAGTTATTTCCATATAAAGTATGTTTATTAAATGTGCTGAACTGCTATATAGTTCCTTTAAATTTATGAAAAGACTCAGAAACTGCTTGGCAAGAACACTTGAAATGACAATATATATCATAAATGCCTTTCATACAATATAAAGAACAGCATGCATAAAGAGCAACTAAAAAAGTTTAGCATGTTCACTTATGCTCTGAGTATAATATAAGCCAAGCTAACCTCATTTTATATGAGGCCCTTTTTTACTCAAATATATCAATAAGCTTTATTTTATCTGTTGTATTTTCATTATTTTTGGCCAAATCTGAAGTGCGAGCATTCAGGCTTCTAAGCCGCCTGATAGAGAGGAATTTAAAAATGGAACAAGGTTCAAAACTGCTGGATACATAACGTATTTTAAAAGATGGGCTTCTGAGCTAGCACAAAGAAGCAATGCTAATGTTGTGCTCCTATCTGGAATGCACATTGTAATTGTCTGGGCTTTCACTGCAAGCAAAGTTTCACTTCTCTCTTTCAAAAATGAGTGATGTCATAGTTTGTTAATTTTGGCAAACAGAGCAGTTCAGTTTTTAAACATGCTACAACTGGTAAGATATGCCATTAGGAAAATTATTAGAGCTAAGTGCCCTTTTACTGTCAAACAACGAAGAATAAAATGTGTTGCATTAAATCTTCAATTCCTTTTGGTTCCTGTAGGGTTTTGTATCAGTGATGCAAAGTCATTTTCAGAGACGGTCTCACAGCTGATGGTGGACAACAAAGCAGCTCTATGAAACACCACTACTCAACAGTTACTGCACTGATGACTCTTCATCAGTGTTGTGCAACAACAATGGTTGCACAACTAACTTGTCCATTTTGAGATGTGCTCATACCAAGATTCTGAATTTAAATGACCATTCAACACAGAATAAAGTTTTAGCACTGAATCTGAACTTGCTTCTGCATTTGACAGGTGACAAAGGGAATGGTAGGTCGTCCATGACAATTTTGAGAAAATCTCAGTGAGATTGCTCTCCAGGGGAGAATCCATTGGTTAAGCTGTATAACTACATTTTCAAGATTGCCTGTAATCATGGAGTTTTTCATGCTTAGAAAGGTAGTTGAATTTCATCAGCAGCTTGGTATGTTCTTCTATTTCTATCCCATATGAGTCTGCTGGGATTTTCTACTTTTCTGTGGGACAGTGATTATTTATGATTTGCTAGTGAAAAATACCAGCCTTGATGGAAAAATCAGCTAGTATCTTGTGGTAGATCTGCCTTTCTGAGAGCCACAGTAGCTTCACATCCAGGGTAACTACTTGCACTACCAGAGGCCAGCTGGAGGTCAGTTAATGCTCGGTGAGGTGTGCAAATGGCATCGCCCCTAAGGACTGGTGGGAGTTCCCTTACAGAGTCCAAAAATCAAAAGGTTTTCATGACTCTCCATGTGTGTGTGAACATATGAATTTTTCAACATGCCTTCTGATTATTTTTGTGGACATTAATCCATCTGTAAACCTGTTCTTTGTCTTAGTTGTGCAATTTTATTTGTCCCAGACTGTTCCATGAAATAACAGGTGGCTGAGATGTAGCTGCATTAGGAAAAAATAAGTCCCTTGTGATAGTAGATTGCAGAAATCTCCAGCACAAAAAGTGACAAGTGTTTGCAATAGAGAGTTTATGGACATATAAAAGATATATTGTCAGCGATTTGGGTTTAAATTATACTAGAGTTAATGCTTACCCACTCTTTTCTAAGGAACAGGGCAATAAAGAAGATATGTCTATTTTTCTAATTGAGATTGTGTGTCAAATCTTGTAGAAACAAATCCAAACTCTGTTGAACTCTACAAACAGAATCCATGCCAGATTAATTTTTGGTATGGTTGCTTATGAACATCACACACAACTGGACCCTCTGTAGCAGACTGGCTGCCCAGTGTAAGGCTGTTGACAAATTACATGACCTGTGTGCAATATGTACACAGCTGAAGGTGTGCAATGCATGTAACCATAATTTTCATTATAAACTCTGTGTAGGAGCCTTCCATCTTCCTGGAAAATTAACTCTTTTTCTTTGGCTGCAGAGAGGTAAAAGATACTCTGTGGGAGAATTCAAAAAAGGAAGCATTCATTTGAATTGAAAACACAGACAGGAAAATACGTGACATCTGTAGCACAAGAGTTTATTTCTAAAGGATTAGCTGATGAGATTTTTAGGAACAAATACAATGTACATTAGGTTTAGAAAAGGCTTTTCCCTAGATTACTATAAGAACATTATGCCATTGATTTCTGACACCGGATTTGTAAACTTAAAATGTAGTGTTGAATCACTAAGCACAGCTTTCATGGAACTTAAAAATCATCTCAGGCAGTAATTGTTTCAGCTGTAACTTTGACACCAGCAGAAGTGTGGGACGTGTGATTTCTGTTCTAATTGCATGATGATTTGGCTGAACTTATTAGTTTCAATGTAATTCCATAGAATTAATGAAGGTGCACTAGAAGAGAATTCTTTTCTGGTCTAATTTTCAACTGGGTCTTTCTTTTCATTTTTTTTTACCTAAAGGTAATTGTGAGATGTCTGTACTGGTTGCATCTATAAATGCTTATGCAAATTTAATACTTGTACCATACTGTTCACTCCTTGTTTAGGTGATGGAAATATTTATAAGGAGGAGGAGAACTCAAATACCTTTGAGATAATCCTATGGTCATTGCTAGTCAGAAATTAGGATTGACACATTAGATTGTTTATGAGAGTGCTGGCCAAAAGGTTTGTGAAAACATCACTGAAACTACTTCTTAAAGTTGGAATAATTTTTTGTGAACAGATCTGCTTAACACATTTTAAGCTCTCCTACTTGGCAGAACAAAAACCCTCCCTGCTTGGTCTTGGTTCAATTTTTTCCATTTTAATGAAAAGAACAGTTATTTCCACATCTTGTGTGGAAGTAGCAATAACAATTCAATATTTTCAGTAGTGCTAGCAGCAGAGGAGATGCAGGAGTGATGTCCTGACACTGAAAACTCTCTTAAGATGCTTCTGTTTAGATAGTGTATAATGAAAATAAAAGGTTTGAAGTATGCACCCAGTTCTCTTCCTGCACAGGAAAGCTAAACACTGTTCTTGCTGGCCTGTTTGTTGGGCTTATCTCATATTGGAAGAATATCTAGGAAAATGTGCTGTTTATAATCTTGGAACTGATTCAGTCAAACAAAAGCCTGATGTTTCCTGCTGCTGCCAAGTCTTCACTGTCAAGACAGGGTTGACTTTTGGTAAACCAGAATCTGATCTTTTATCATTTTTTGAAATATTTCTGTTTCTTTCATTATTTCTTCTTCCTATTCCTTCTCATTTTCCCTTGGCCACTGGAGAAACAGATACCAATCTATATTTCTACATATGTATATGAGCCAGCCAAGAAGGCCAGTAGTATCCTGGGGTGCATTAGGAAGAGCACTGCCAGCAGGTTGAGGGACATGATCTTGTCCCTCCACTCAGGCCTGGCGAGGCCACTTCTGGAGTGCTGAGTCCAGTTCTGGGCTCCTCAGCACAAGAGAGACATGGAGCTCCTGGGGAAGGTCCAGTGGAGGGGAATAAAGATGATGGAAGGGACTGGAGCATCTCTTTTATCCTTTAAGGCTGAAGGTGATGGGCTTGTTCATCCACAAGAGACAACTGAGAGGGGATTTCATCAATGTGTATAAATATCTAAAGTGGGGGTGCCAAGGAGATGGATCCAGGCTCTTCTTAGTGGTGCCGAGCAATAGGAGAAGAGGCACTGGGCAGAAACTGATGTACAGGAAGTTCCACCTGACCATGAGGAAGAATTTCTTTACTGTGCAGGTGACTGAGCACCAACACAGGTTGCCCGGAGCGACTGTGGAATCTCCCTCACTGGAGATACTCAAGAGCCCTCTGGACACAATCCTGTGCCATGTTCTCTAGGATGACCCTGCTTGATCAGGGAGGTTGGACAAGGTACAACTGTAGTCCTTGTGGAACTTAACCATTCTGTGGTCCTCTGGTATGTGTTTAAGTCTATGTATAAACATGTCTATGTATAAATAACCTTGAAAAATCATTAGTAACTGAAATCCACTTCTCTGGATCAACTGTGCGGAGTTCACCCATCAGGAATGAGAGAACCCCAAAGCATAAGAGAACTCATAGACTCTTTGAAGGCAACTCAGGCAAAGCAGACCATGAGCTCCCTCAGGACCAGCTCCCAGGATACAGACAGAGAAGATGCTGGAGTGCCTGGCCCTACCTCAGGATGCCACCAATGCTCTGAATCATTCTGACTTGCCAGTACAGTGTAAGGAAATATTTGTATTTCAGTGGTGCACGGGAGCACAACTCGAGATAAAGCACTATTGTGCAAGGCTCTAAGGCAAACTGAGCAATAGCATACAGACTGCTTGGGAAAGCTCACATCAATTTAGAGAGCCCTCAGGAAAATCACTCCTGTAACAGAAATTACTCATCCTCTGAACACCAAATGCTCCGTTAAGCTCTGAGATGTGCAGTAAGACACAGTAATCGCATTTTGCCCTGAAGCATTTGGGAGTTAATAATTCTTGTAGAGAAAATCCACCTCATTCAATTCTCGGAGGAGCTCACTGTCCACACAGCCATCAGTTCAGTCCAGTTTTCATCTAGAGATGTTGCTTCAGAGGAACAGCAAGTATTTCATGCTGTATGCTGGAATGTAATTCTGCATTGCTCGCTCATAAGAAGATAATAATGAACAGTGACTTAAGTGACAAGGACTACAGCAGCGATGGATAATATTGGCCAATACAAACTGATGAGCGTGTGTGGGGTACAGAAATGGCACTCAGCAGCTCTGGCTTTGAAGGACACAGTGCTTTCCATGTACACAATGCTGGGTCTCATTTCTGACACTCTCAGCTTCCCCCCAAGAGAAGCAGGACCAGGCACAAGCTGGGGGCTACTCACAGCTCCCACTGCTCTTGCTGTGAACATGAAGCACTTTCTCTCACATCCATGGCTCTATAATTGTACGAGCCTACTTGATGGGAAATAGAAGTCAAGCTTTCACTGGCCCTGTAGCTCAGTTCCTTCTCTTTCAAAATATTGTGAAGGTATATTTATTTTGTATTGTTTTAAAGTTCACATGCCTTAGTGACAGAAGCTTTTTACACGAATATTTGGAAGCTATTCTTATGCAAGATTTTAAAACTTAACTTCTCCAGAGTACTCCAGGGGTCTAGACAGACTTATTTCCTCTACATATGCTTTCTTTCTCTCTTTCTCTGTTCATCTCCTCTTCCCATGTTCTGTAAAACATATTAACTTCTTTATCCTGAAAGGTATTTACTTTCAACTTTTTCAAGAGACAGACCCTAAACTCCACAGCTACATCATCTAGTCTCTGGAACTGCAAATGTTGCTATGCTGCCTTGCCTCTATAAGCACTTACAAAAAAGATCTTTTCCTCCTTTCCAGTGACTCATGAAGAATTATTCCGTATTAAATATCTCCGCCCACTGACTTGCATGTTTTATCAATAGTTATAAATATCCTGAAAGGACACAAGCCAATCAAATAAATACAGCTGTTTGCTGGCTCTTGACTGAGACAAAAGAGAACCATAATCAACTGCTTTAGAGCAAAAGTAGGTTTATGCAACTGACTCCTGAATTTTCTTTCTAGAGTATTTTGTAAAGAGGAGGAAATGCTTTTAACTTATGCTCTCAGCAGCTCTTCTTTTACCATAAATTGCTTCAGTTGTAATTATTGCACCATTTCTTTGGATTTTAATGATGTTTTATGTTTCCATGTATCTAGTTCATAAATTCTCAGACATTTTTTCCCACTTTGGATACCTTTACCTCCTTTTGGAATGGCAGACCTCAGTACCATGGAAGTAAAAAATAAGCTGTTGCAGAAGAGACTGAAAGATTGATGAAGAACAGGAACTAATAAATTACATGGAGTGAGCATATCCTGCACTTATTTCACATAATTCTTTAAAATTATTATGATGTAATGATTTTTTTTGTTCCATAAAGAGGGTTTTTGGCAAGAACTTGCCTAGTGAACACATCCTAGTATTAAACCTACACCGACTTTTTTTTTTCCTGGCAGGAACTGGCAGTAAAAAAAAAGCCCTAAAGCTGGTAAAAGGTCTGCTGGAACTTGCCACCACTGCCTGATCTGCATGCTCCTTTAGTGGGTTCATCATCATTCAGGTAACCTTCATGCTGTCTAAAAACCAGCTCCTGCAGAGCTGTGTTATTTGAGTTATTTTGCTCAGGTGACTGTTTCAGAGCATTCACCTCAGTAATTGCGTATCTTTCAAGCACGAAGCATCTCATTCTGACAAATCTGGTAACCAAAGTAAATGACACTGTACTTGAAAGAAAACCAAAACTAAATATAGAAATATCAGAGGTAGGTACCAAAACTGATTGTTTTCAGACATAGAGTAATCCATAATAACAAATTAAATTGACAATTCAATGCGAGAACGGGAACTGATCCGTGCTACAAATGATAAGCAAATGGCAATGGAAACTAAGGCTGAATGGGTTTGTTATTTTCAGCTGCAATTTGTGTAACTCCATGATCAGTCTCTCTGATTTCCGGAACACTCTCTCAGTTCATCTGCCAGTCATGCAAACAGGGGTTCACATTGTTTCTGATTAAAGAAGCTTCACACATTGTGTCACAAATCTAACCTTTGAAGAAATTATGGATTTAAAGGCAGGTACAAAGGACCTCAGCTCCAGACCTCCAAACAGGAGGTTTACATTGAATTACGGGTGGAAATGGTTTGGGCCCTTCCAGAAGCACCATCTGGTTCTACGGCTGGTCATTGTTTAGATTATTTATGACCATAATTTTAAATTTATCTGGTTAACCTTTGGATAGCCTCCTAAAATAGCTATTGACTCTTTGAGTTTTCAAGGTAATATATTGAGATGCAAGGGTTTAATGTTATTATTTTATGGAAAGAACCACAAGCATTTTTATGTAATATATCAATACCTACAAACCCAGGAAATAGCTATACTATCACACAGCAAAAAGAACTGCAGCATCACATATTTGTTGTTCATACCATGACCTATTCAGACTGAAATTTCTTCATGAGAAAAAACAAAGGACAGCTTTTTTATTTTTGGGAGACTCCCCCTCCCCTAAAATATCTATCTTCATGTTATAGTTCAACAGAGAAGAGTATATGGGATGAAGTTCCTCCAAAAATAATAGAAAAGAAAAAGGAAATGGGTCTTGAGGACTCATGACTTGCATCAGATTAAAATGGATGAAAGGAGATGAAAAAAAAGTCTCTTACATATTAGTGTGTATGACCTCATCCTGAACTGTTAGAGGTGCTGGGAGTCTTTCCATTTTCCTTGAGAGATCAGGTCCCATAATTCAAAAACAGTGTGCAAAAATAAGAAATGGACAGAGCCCTGGTTGGTTTGGCAAACATTCATCAAGGACGGTTCAAATTTAGGTTGAAAATAAGCTAGCAGAAATCAGTATCTGTGGGAAAGGTTTTGTGAGACTGAGATAGGTTTAGTTGGAATATAATTACAGTTTTTATGCTCACTAGGTTATGCATACCAATATATTCACTTCAGAATTAAAGAGCATCAACTTTCATGAATTTGTTTTTATTTAAAGGGAAGAACTCCAGCTAAATGAGAACATTCATAGAATTTATTCTCAAAAAGGGTGAGCCCACAATCTCATGTAGCTTTTGGCTCCTCTCTGTGTAACAGACTGAAAACAAACCCTGAGATTAAAACACCTTACTGTTTCACTTTGGACTTTATGGCTTATTTCCAGTCTTGGTCTAAAATTCATTTTACAGTACTCTGGATCCACACAGCACTGTACAAAATGTACATTAATAAGGATATTGGCAACAATTAAAAAAAATTAAAATATTACTGCAAGCTAACGTTAGTCTTTTCTTAGCAAAATAAGGATAAATTAGGGAAAGCTTTTTAGTCTTCCTGATAATGTACTGCATTCCTCTTCTCACCAGAGAAAATAGTCTTCAATTACGAAAATCAAAAAAAGGCCTGCTTCCTGATTATCTCCTTGCATTCCCTCATCATTAAAAAATAAATCCAAGAGAGAGATTGCAGTACAGTCCTACAATAAACAATGGCCCCAGGTATTTTCGAAGGACCTAAATGTACCTGAAAGAACAAAAGAACATTAGATGAGGATCTCAAAAAAAAAGTGAATTCAAGGCTTCCACGTGGTATTACAGAAAGATCAGATTGTTTCATTTGTGTGAAAAGCAGCCAAAAATGTTGCATACCTATTCTTTTTGTTACCTACCCAAATTCACTTTGGCATATCCTTTTTAGCAGTCAGTGAAGGCATTCCACCAACCACATTATCACATGAGCTGCTGAAGTCAAACACAGCAGATGCAGTAAACCAGGATGACTTACTTTATTACAGCTGGTAGCTTCCCAAAATGCACTCAGAACTGTGTGTGCCCTGTAGTCATGGAATTTTCCTTTTTATCCTCTAAACCTATAAAATTAATTTGCCATGTTAGACCCAGATTGAAATCTCCATATTCATCTGGAACACTAGCAAAAATGAAATTAAATTGTTTCAATGTATATTAACACCTAATGAGAGGGAATAAAGAGGGCAAATTCCAAAGAGGAATAAAGTCAGGCTCCCTTCAGTCATGCTTACTGACAGAACAAGAGGTGATAGGCACAGATTAAAAACCACAAAACCTAAGCACAAAGAAGTTTCCTTTCACTCCAAGGTTGTCAAAAAATGGCACAAGTTGCCCAGCGGCGTTGTGGAGTCTCTGTCCTTGGAGATACTCAGAACCACGCTAGACATATCCCTGCTTGACCAGACATGGACTAGATAACCTCCAGAGGTGTCTTTCAACCTCAGCCATTCTGTGATCCTCTGAAAAGGAACTTCTCCTATAATTAGTTCAACTAATTCAGCTCTAGTGTGAGATTCACAGAACAGTGTGAAGAATTTGATTTTATTGTAGTTTTTTATTCTAAATAAGATTCCTTAATGACTAAACTGTATTTGGTGAAGCTTACTAATCACAAACTGATAAGGTGAGGAAAAATATGGGGGTGTCAGGGGGGTATCTGTTGTCCTTGTGGTTCATCAGCTTCAAATACTGCATTTGATCACAAGTGAATCTTCTGAGCAGTATTTTTGCTCAGTGTCTTGCTGATTTGATAAAGAAACAGAGGAGTGTTTTACAGTATTTCCTCTGGTGCTGGCACGTGTTTTGAAGTTTGCTGCAAAATGGAAACAAAACTAGCAGATACTGTTACATGACTTAATCTTATACTACCGCCTAGTGGCTAAGGTCTAAATGAGTCACAGTGAAACTCCACTATGTTTTACATACGGATGGTACATAATAGTTGTGTATGTTATAATACTATTTTCATCCATTTTTAGAAACCATATTATGTATATGATGTGTCCACACAATAACAGTATTTCAAAATACAATGAAGAGCAGGGAAATTCCCATGTTCGAGGGCACTAATACTCATGTTGAGCATGACTAGGGATTGAGCACAGTCTTACTGTGATCAGGATCTCCACTCTAATGTAGTTATATTTTGAGATAGAATTATTTTTAAAATGGACTGTAGTGAAGGACTTCAGCTGTGACATATGAGATATCTATCAGTTGTCATCACTAGAAAAAAAACATTCTTTGGGTAGATTGTATTAAAAATGTCCCATGAAGAGTTTCTTGCATCTTCCTGGAAAGCTCTTGTGGCCCAAACATTCATGGGCTTGGCAGTGAATAGTTTATTTTGCTCAGTTGAACAGATTCACATATATTGAGCCTTCAGGCATCTATTTCCCATTCATTGCTGTAATTCCTGTACCTGGCTAAGTTCACACAGTAAAACCCATTAGTCTATTGAGCTTGAACAAGTAAATCCTTCAGGAGTCCCAGGTTTTCCCATTTCCTCCAAACTCCATTCCATGGATCCTAGCAGGAATATATGATTTAGCAAAAAATCAGGCTCTTGCAGAAGCTCACAGGAAAACAATAGTAGTAAAAATTACTTCTGCAGCTGACAGTGACAACAGCTAGCTGGAGGAAAGGATTCCTTCTCAGGAAAATGAGTCTCCAGCTGCTTGCACTACATGGCTTTCAATTCTTGGCATTCTGTGTGCACGCCACAGAAGCTGCTCCTGCTACAACTGTCAGCCCTCTTAGTGAGGGGGCAGGAGTAAACAGGGGCAAGAAGCAATAGATGTGCACAATGACTATGTCTGGTTTGGGGTTTTTTTAAGCCAACATATCTATATGTACAGCTAGATATATAGAGATAAGTTTAAAATTAATTGCTTGATTTAGGTCTCTTCTCTAGAGGCTTCTATAACTCAGGTCTTGATGGAAGAGAAATTTTAGTAGACAAGGTTAGATGAGGACAGAAAAAAGTTATTTTGTCCACCAGGTGGCACTTGGGCATCGGGCTTCTGTGTTTAAAAATGACGTGTAGGCAAAAATAAACTTCAGGTAATGATTATATGAGTTGTAAGGTTTTATTGAGCAAGGATCTCTCTGTTTGAGAAAATGTAATCTACCTAGATCTGTTCTGGGGAGGTCATTTTGCTGTTAACTAAGGGAATGGAATTTCTGTCATTGACTTGGAGGGAAAGTGACCGGGCCTCAAATAAGTGGAAGTATTAGGGAAACAGAATCTCTTTGCAGGGTTGCAAGACAGACTATTTTTCTTCTCGCTGTTTGTCAGATGAGCTACATGAGTGATGGTGAGTGATTTATATCTAATTCAACAGAGAAGGGAAATGGAAAAGGTGACAGCCACTGAGTGGCACAAACTCAGAGTTCTGGACAATGAATAAACCAAACAAGCAGGACAACTCATCCTGCAAGAGCTTCCTGCACTGATGTAAAACACCCAAGCATAGAATTCGTAAACCTTTATTTTCACGCTGCTTTAATCCAACACACACAGTGCTTGATGCACCTTTTCCACCATACCAGCTGAGAGTTAGGCTGCAGAATTGGTATAATTTAAAGACATTCGTATGGTGTAAATGAGGAAAAAAAATATTTGTGTTGGGGGTAACACAGTTGGAGTTGGAAACTGTTCTTTTGCCAGTCATCTGTGCAACAACTGTAGTTGAATGCTTTTTTAAAATGTTTTATTCTATTCTGTGCATGACTAATATGAGTATTTTGTCCCAGTTTGAGACAAGACATATGTCTAGGTAAATGTCAGGTGTAAGTGACATGCAATATACTGATGGAAGCTGAAACTCTTTCTCCAGTGAAATAAATCCACCTCATGTGTCAGTAGCCAGTGCACAGCAGTGCCCCCAACCAACACAATCCTGGACAGACATCTTCAGATCTTTCCTTGAGACCCTCTCAGTTCTTTCCCTGCTTTCCATAGCAGCTCTCTGACAGTAATGACTTTCCCAGAAGCAACACAGTGAGATCATAGGGAAGAGCTGCCAAGGCCTTTGTGCCAGGACAGGTCTCTGACACCAACTGTTAAGTTGGTAATTAAGGAATATTGTATTGATGACATGGAACTAGAGAAGAGCTTTCATTTCCTGACCAGCCAGTCTACATTTTGGCCTTATATTTCTGTTCATTTTCCATCAAGGGTCATTTAGAACCATTTGCATTTTGCCAGTCCATTTACTTTCCTGAAGAAAGCAGTATACATTACTTCTTGTTAAAATAAGAGAACTTTCTGTCTCCTTAGTGCAATACATGTACAATTATTGAACATTTGCTGAACCCTGCCTAGTTCTGTTCTGCTGAAAAGCTTGTGAGTGAACTGGAAAAAAAGGACGAGTAATGATTGTAAGAGCACTTACAAGAAAACAGTAAATTAGATATTTAGCTCTCTTTCTTAGAAACAACAAAAGACTTCATCCTGTCAATGCACAAAACTCGCTTAAAAGTCCCATTTCTTTCTGATAAGGAAAACTCTTTTCAGGGAATTTGCTTGAATTGGCTGTTCTAGGAAGTGCAATTGTGTGCTAATCTACACCATGCAGCAGGACTCTGCCTGACCCTGTACTATCACTGGAAGCAGACACTGAACTGGAAACAATAGGTTCAATTAGTTTGCAGTCATAGAAACAAGCAGGTCCAGTAATAAGCAATTCCCAGAAACATAACAGCATCCTGGAATCATGCTGTTGCTATTTCTGATCTGAAACATTTTGCTAGTGTTCTCATGATGTGTTTTAGCTGAGCTGTTAAATACAAATACTATAATGAAAACTGGCACTCTTCTCTTGCCCACAGAGATAGACTACTTCACTTAAAATTTGCTCTATCTGCTCTGCCTTAGAACCTCACAATGTAGTTGGATTATTCTAAATATCCAGGAACAATGAAAGTGTTTGAGGGCCTCTGCACAGATCTTCATCACACATCTCAGAGGAACTTCTTCTGAGCTCAAATCTTTCCACAAAGGAACAATTTCTAACCTTCTCTTTGTTGTCATCTCTGCCTCCCTTCATACCTTTCTTCCTGCTAGTTCCACCGTACTTCTACTTCTCCCTCAATTCAGAATTAGTATTAGAAAGCTTTACAAAAGGAATTAGAGGGGAAAATTTCTTACCTTTACCAAATAAATTCCAAAAAGTACTACAGGAACAGTACTCTAAAATTGAGAATAGGACTGTACTTTATCATTGTTGCCATGGTAACCAAAACTAGGCCAGTCACTTTTTTTTTTTTCCTTTTTTTTTCCCCATTTTTCAGCCTATATTTCTGATATGGTAAAGAACTTGGTTCCTGAACAGGGATCTGATTAACTGCAAAACACCAATCTCTGAATCATTAAAAAGAAATTAAATAGTTGAAAGATTTATGATTGTTTCTCCAAAGAGGAAAGAGAAAAAAACAACTCCAGGGATGAGAATGTGCTCCTACTGAGAAAGGAGGGAGAGGTGACAACAGAATGAGGATAAGGCTAAGACACGGACATACAGAAACATTTTAAGATGATGAGGAGCAGGCAGTCCTCTTCATGTTTTGAGACTCCTCCTAATGCCACTCAGTGCCAAACATTTGACCCAGGATCAAAGAGGAACCACAATACTAAGGAATCATAGACCAATTTTTTTGGTATATATTTCCAGGCACATATATTCCTCTTTCAGACCTCCCTTCAAAGAAAAGAGATCACTTGGTTCCAACTCCAGTCCTGAAGCTGCAAATGACAATGTATATTTCCATGACAAAGCAAGGATTAAAAGCAAAATTTAAGCTTACATACATTTTTTACAAGATTAGAGGTGTATCAATATTGTGCATTTGTAAGTGCAATACACCGGTAAGTTTCATAATGTCTATATTTTTGTCTGCCTTAATCAGTAAGGGGTTTCTTACAGTGATAAGCATTATTTGATTGCTATTTTAAAGAATTCAGTGGTTTCATAGGCTCACACATATGCCATAGCCATTATTAAACAATTGCATAAAATAATGATGATCATAGTCAAAATTCAGTGCAGCTTCTTAGCACACAACCTCATAATTTTATACTGTGGTTTGCAGAAGTGCCTCTCTGTAAAGTTCATTAAGCTACAAAATCTCTCATATGGCATAAAAAGAAAAAGAAAAGACAATCAGACAGGAAGGATAGGGAATTCTAATTGAAAAACTATCATATAACTTGATAAGAAACTCAAAATGAAGAAAATAAGCAGGAAAGGCATTGAATTGCACAAATATTTGAATTTTAGTGGGATTTAGTTTAATTCCACAGAACTTGCATTTCCAAATGTTAAAGATCAGAAACTTTAATAGACAATATACTTAAGAACATGGCATAAGTGTTTCTTAAAATTTCTGACATTTTCTCTCTACAAAATAAAGGAACTTCTGCTTTACACAATCAAGCTTTGCTGCTGCTTTGGAGCAACACAAGTTCTCATTATTCTTCTGCTTGACCATACCCTCGCTTATAAGAAGGTGATGAAACTGACTGGGAATTTCTACAGTCAGTGAGTTCAGGCTGAGGTTCCAGGTGCAGCATTGCAGGTAAAGCAACACTTTCCAAATGATCATTTGCAGTGTCAAAGGCAATGTCACATCAGCCCTGCGTGACATACGTAGCTTTTAGTGCCAGTTCTCTCTAGCAAGCACACACCAAACATTTCCTTGAAGCCTCAAAATGCTGTTTCCTACCACCCCCCTGACTGCTATTGCTGCAGCCACACGGAGCACCAGCAGCACATTTCATCCTGGCAGCCGGCTCTTGGGTCGTGCTGGAACTGTGCTTAAGAGGAAAGGCTACAGGATGCTAAATTTGTCCAGGAAGGTCACCAAATACTTTAAACAAAACTCTGGATTCAAAACAGGCATGGGTTCAACAGCTTGCCTCTTTTTTGACTGTCTTAATTTAATGACCATCTCTCTTAAAATCACTGCCCTGAGTCTGTCTAAATTGAATGGCTATTTTAGCATCTGTTAGATGAGCAGAGCTGGTCTGACAGGCTGGTCTCCATGAGACTGGACTGGATTAAGCTGTGCTACTATGAATATTCCAGGACAACTGTCCAGAGTGAAAACCCCATTAAAAATAAACAAAATAGCTTTACTCCAATACTATTATGTTCTGATACTTTTAAAAGTTATAGACTTGCAGTTTTAGTAATGAAAAAGGGAGGAATGAGGACACAAACAAGAACAAACAAGAACATGAAACAGATTTTAGAAAAGCTTTTCAGTAACTTTCCTTTTCCATTGTTTTTCCCTTTGGAATTAGCCATTTTCTTTCCTTTTCTTAACAGTCATGCAGCACCAGAACAGACTTGTACTTCTTTGAGAACAATAAATTTATTGTGTTCTGTTTGGATGTCTCCCTGAACATGAAGTACAAAAATAATTTGATAAGGGAAAAAAATCCTAGGGAATTTTAAAAGCTAAATACTTCAGTTAGGTTTTTTATTAAGTACACCAGCTCTCCATAATTAGGCAATAAGTCAACTAGGCATTGAGTCTAAGTACAACCTTCACTGAAGCTGAATCATGAGCCCTGAGCAGCTTCAAAGACTTAACAGCTGTTGCTTTAATGTAGGTTCATAATAATATTTTACACTCAGTCCCCAACACTGAAGTGAAAGGAAAAACAAAGTCTGAAAAATAGTAGTAATTTCAAAGCAGAACTCATTCAGTATTCTCAGTATCTTAGTATATAATATTTAGGCAAATTTGCTCAGGAGATGAGGAACAGAAGGCTTGACAGCCATGAAAAACTCAGTTATTCAGGATTTGTTTGGGGAGCGCTCCTTCATATTCCAGAGCTTCTCCTTTCCTACTTACTATGTTTGTCTTTTGTTGCCCCAAGGAGCAATTGTAATAGCAATAGTAGCTTCTTTGCATTTCTTTAATTAAGTTCTGAGAGGTGCCAGGTGCTTCCATTTGCAATCTCCCTTTCTCCTACTAAAGCACAGAGGAGTTAGTCATATGGTAGTCTTTAGTTTACTCTGAACTCAGGCTGGGGCAGTGTAATTAAGTCTTGCCATTTAGCTGAAGTACAGCCTGTCATCACAGCAGGTCTCTGTTGCATTGCTTTGTGTTGTTTTTTCAATTCAATAGAGAAATATCAGATTTTATTACTCTCTGTTGTTTAAATCATTAAAGACTTGATCTGTAATCATTTCTCCTTGTCCAAGAACTAAGTGTTATAATTTGGCCCTTAGGAAGGCCCCGGTTCAGTCATAGCGAAATGTAGGTAGTCAGGTCTTGAAAAAAAAAGCAGAGAAATTTTAAAGGATGATGGATCATATTAATTTTAACCATATTCAAAGGTTATTTAAGTGCCCAAAGGTACAAGTAGGTGTTCCCTGCACATTCACAAACATCTCAGGACACTTTTTAAAAGCTTGATGCTGCGTTATCTGCAACCTTCGGTGTCTAAACATTCTTTGACTAAATTCATGATTCTTGCATCCTCTCTTCAAGGATATGGTGATGTTAAGCAAGGCAAATATTTTGGTAAATACCCCACAAACAGCCAATGGGTTCAGTCTTTACCTTTCCTAATGGACAGTTTATCCACACACTCAACGGTGCAGCTGGGATGCAGTTCACTTCCCAGCTACATCTTCAGGTTGACCAGATGTGATATTTATCACTTTACCTTTTTCTTCACCTCATCTGGTGGTTGCACAAGTCAGAAGAGACCCCCAGAGCATTTCGAGTGGGTCCCCAGCTGAGGGACTGAGTATTCAGTAAACAAGGGACCTCAGCCACGAAAATGTATCCAGCTCTACCTTCCTGTCTCACAGGATGACTGTCAGGTATTCACAAAGATCTAGTCATGAATTAACTGCAGACCCAGAACTTTATTGAAAGGAAAGACTTTGCAAATAAATTTTAATAACAAACACGTTTGAGGAAAACTTGCTCTGCTTGGGGACAATTAGCAAAGAAGAGAGGTAAAATTAATCAAATAAATTATCAATTGTGAATTATTCACATAATTTTATGGAAAGCCTTAAATTAGTCCAAGATAAAAATCCTCATTTATTACTCCCTTCCCTGAAACACAAGAATATGTGAGACCTTCAAATAACCAGGCCTTGTTAAAAAAAAAAAATCAAGTTTGAACCATATCACTTAGGCTTTTCTGAATCTTTAATAACTCCCTTGAATGAACCTTCTCAGATTTGTAGCTACATTAAATTAATTACAGAAAATGAAACTGGGGCCACGTAAACTCAAGTCACCACCAAGCATAGCCCTGACTCCTCAGACCCAGCTCGAGTCTTGCACACATGCACACACACGGAGCTTTCTCACAGGCTGCTGTTGTCAGAAAATAAAATACTGTCTCTGTTGCTTGGCTAAAAACAAAACATTAATTGTATGGGGACTCCGTCAGTCTTTCTCCTGATGTTCATCTGCCCACCCTGGGGGGCCAGAAAGCCTTCTCAGAGAAGCACTTTGAGTAAGGCCATCCCTCTTCCTTATCATGCACGTATATACGCATTGATATTTCTTTGAGAAAATCATGCTACCACAATCACTTTTGTTTGCCTGGGTGCTCAGGATTTTAATCGGGAATTAAGGTGATATTTCCCAGTTTTAACCAAAAGGGTTCTTCTGCTGGCATATATCCCCTTGGCTCTTTCCGTAGTTTAGTTTTATAATGCTCAGAATTGTTTAAAACCATAATTCATTTGTCCCCATGAGATTTAACCCACATGCACACACAAACCCCCCAGACAGCAGCCTACTATTCTGGCTTGTCCTTACTTGCACTTGGACAAATGACAGCACATTAAGGAAAGCTTACGGTTTATTTTAGCTGAACAAATTTTGCATTATAAGCCCATACTTATTAAAGTACTCATTGGCAAAATATCCTTGTCCTCAAAACAAAAACAAAACAAAGACTTTTTTTTCATGTAAACACAAAGATTCTCAGTGGAGGAGAGCAAGCATAATTAAATGTTGGGGATGAGGTCATAGATTCAGTGTGGAGTGTTCAGCACCAGTGCCTTATTAAGGAGTTGTCCTCTCCCTTCTCTTTCTCATGCCTTGAGCCATTTGTTTCTGTTCCTATGACTCAAAGCTCCATCCTGGCTTAGTGGCAACAAAACTGTTTGCAGGACTGGGCTAGGACTGATCACAAGCTCTTTGTCATACTTGGCCAGTATGTTTCTCTCCAGGCCCACAGCAGGGCTCTCCATGTACCTGCAGCTGTGGGAGGGCAATGGGCCACCAGGATGGATGAGGAAGGGCGAGGCAGGGAGGGAGCTGTGAAACTGGTGTGGTGGTGCTGTAAAGATAAAGCATCGTATTAGTACCCCATCAGATTTATTTCAACTTACAGCTGAACTGAGGGAACAGTCTTATTGCTATGCAACACAGCAAAAAGCACCGCAAAAACAAAAGCAGCGCTCTACTCCTGTGGAAAACTGCTGGAAGCACAAGAGCTTTGTAAGTGGCAGCAAGCAGCAAACTGGACCCATATTCCCATGTCCTGAAGTAATACATAAATACCCGGCTGTGAATTTGGACCATCTATACACTTTCCAAATATTTTTTGCCTGCTCTGAGCTTATACTGCAGTGGAGTAAATACTTATAAAAGGCTCATGGCAAGATAAAAAAGTCAAAACTCACTTCTGAGGTGGTAGCCAAGAAGAAAGGTAATAAATTACAAAAGACCAGAGCAATTGAAGTAAGCAAAGTTAAGGTTCTGTTTTGAAAGCCTACTAATTCTAATAGGGTGGAGGTACATATTGATCATTCAAGCAGGTTATGCAGAAAATCAGCCTCTCATCAAGGATGACATATTAATGTAACCTAAAAATGGAATGAAATAAAAAGGGAATTTTTAGACTTGATAGCCAGGAAAGAGCCTTTTGTCAGATTTTTTATACTGTGAAATAATATCCAAGGGAAATGGCAGAATTTACTTGAAACATTTAAAAAGAAAAAATTACACTGGCAAATGCATTAGAAAAGGTACTACAGAAAACCACCCTGCAATGTCTAGGAGTGCTCTAGGTGACCTCTTGTAATAGAACTTCTCATTAGTTTTGCTTCTCCCTTTCTGAGCCTGTGTATATGAGCCCATGTATATTTTGCTTTGACCCTTAAATGAGATTGCATGACACATATCAACTGTTGGAGAATAGATATTGCTAATGTGAGGTGATCTTCAGTGTCCTTTTGTCATTATACATGGAAGAAAAAGGAACCAAATTAATTGTTTCATTTCATTTTTATTCAGTATCCTTTAATATATTTTCATGTTTTGAATTCCAATTTCTTCCAGTTCACTTTGTATCTGGTGCTGGAAAAGCCCTTTCTTGTATTTCTTAATATGCTTGAAGGATCTAAGGAAATTACAGAATTTAACAGCTTTACTTCAAAAATCCATGTAAGAGCTGCAATGACCACCATAAGCTGCATGGTCATACTGGACAAATTGTCTGAGAGTTTAGAGAATTTACTTATATTAACATCTGGAATATAAAGCAGATAAAATCCATCAGAGAGTTCAAAATGTTCCATTCATCAGTAAATCCATTATACTGTATAAAACCACATTGACCTTTTACCAGTTATGACAAAAGTTTCCATTAACAGAGGTTTAAAGAACCTCTGTTTTTTCCAAGCCTTTTAATATTTAGATGAACTCTGGAGATTGAAAAGATTTGGATTAAACTTTGCAGTCAGCAACCTGAGTGAATCTCATACTGAAGTCAGTTTTATCTGTTGGATGCATATAAAGAGGGGAAAAAAGTTTTGGGTGGTTTTTTTTTCTGAAGTTCTTAACCACATACTTACCAAAGGAAGTTAGCTGAGTTGCCACTGATAGAAAGCGGCAGGTGGCAAGCAGGTGAGAACTCTGGACATACACTGTATCTAATTCCTGTCCCTTCTGAGTCTCCACAAGGATGAGTTTTGTGTTAGGAGTAAATCCAAAGGCCTGGTCTGGGGCAGATGCCAGCACACAAATGTGTATCTCTTGAATTGGCTAGTTTATGGTGATTTTAGGCTGATGGTGAGTGTTCATGCCAGCTTTCTGCCAGGTGGGAGAGAGGACACACAGTGCCTGCTCTGGTATAAGACCTTTATACACGATACTAATCCATCAAAAATGTTTGACCTGTTTGAACTAGGAAGCTGTGTCTGTGTGCTACATGGCGATGTCCTTTCTGATATGGAATTAAGTGGCCAAAACCTGGTTTTGTCGTATCATCAAACTGCACTCTGGCAGGCTTCAGCTTTGCCTTCATGCCCTTAGGCAGGTTGCTGGGATGGGCAACTCCTGAAGGCAGGAGCAGCTGATGTCCTAGAGAGGGGGCTCACTGCCCTAGCCATGACAGCAGCCTAAGCAGACATTAGTGAATGCTAGGAGCATGAAAATAAAAGTGCAGGATGAATGGGATACATTTCCCTGGGCAACAAGACCAGTCTAAGCTCCATGTGTGACTCAGCTGCATGTGATCCCAGTGGTAGCATGCCTTCCTCTGCTGCCTTTAAAATACTGTTCTCATTATCCAACTCTGCACCCGGGATCAGGAAGTCTTTGAACCTCTGACTACTGGAAGCCACAAGAATACTCTCAAGAAGTATCACTGCAGCATCTGTTACTCTCTCCCCACCACCTACTATTGGCTTTGGCTAGAGGCAAATAGAGGGAGTTTAATCCCACTCGTTCCAGCTATGTCTGTGTTTTGCAGCCTAGAGCTGTGTTTCTGCAAGGCCAGTGGGCTCAGCTCTGAAAGCTGCAGTATTCCGTCTTCCTCCAGCTGCAAGCACCTGTTTTTCACAAAACCCCTTTACTTATACATTTTTAGCATGAGGTTCTGACTTTCCTTAGGGACCCCAAAAAACAGAGTTGTGCAAGGTGAGCTCTCTTTATTCCTTGGGAGATATTTTGACTGTACACGTATTTACAAATCAACTACAAGTTGCCCCATGTGAAACAATTATTTTTGCAGAATCTGCTTAGCTTGCATCTGGGTTTTTTTGTTTTTTTGTTGTTGGTTTTTGTTTGGTTTGGTTTTTTTTTTTTGTGGTTTTTTGGGTTTTTTTTTTTGGCACATTGCTTTTTTGCCTATCACTTAAGTTACACTGGGATTTATCCTTGTATTTTCTGAAAGTATTGCTGTTGGGAGGAGGCACCATCAGAAGGTCAGCCATGTCCAGAGGGCATTGGGGAGGTGGGAAAGTTCCCTCAGACAGTGATCTTGAAAGTTGCTAAGTTGTGGGGATCTCCTTTGTTGACAGATCCTTCAGCTTGTTCTTGTGATTAGATCCTTATGAAGCTATCACACACTTGTAAATGTCAGGAAAAAATCCAAATTTCAGTAAGCCAAAAGAGAAACAGTCAGAGCAGTTTGCAGCAGCTCAGCTAAATTCACAGACCCAGGCACCAGTGCATAGAGCACATGAAGCCTCAGAAAGTTCACTGTAAGAAGAGCTAAAGGTTGCTCTGTGAGCATTTGCTATGGAGGGGAACGGGTTTCTTTGAGGTTAGTGAAGTTGCACAGATTGCAATGGTGAATGCATCCTAAGAGACCTCACCGAGGGCTTCTGAGTCCCTGTCCTTTTCCTGAGCACTGGATCTGTTACCCCAGAGGTGCTTTCACAAATGGAGAATGCCGGAGAGCCAGGGGCAGTTCCAGTGCACTGAGTTGCTCAATGTGAAGAAGCAGTCAAAGGCTGCCAGCTGCAGTAGGAAGGAGTGTGGCTTTTTAAGAAATATGATAAACTTTCCTTTACTGCAGAATTAATGGAAGAATCTCTGTCTACAAAGAGATAACATCAAACCAGGGGGACTGCAGATAAGTAAGGAAGAAAAAGTAGCACCAAGCCAGCCAACATACATTTTACTACTTCTCGCAGAATGGTTACTGGTCCCCAAGAGGCAGTGGGGTCAGAGGCTGTGCTGCAAAGGACACGGGTGGCCTCAGCATAAACTTTTTCTAAAAAATTTCTAATGCATGTTTTTGTGATCCACAAACCAGCAAAGGTTTATGGATTTAAATGTACCAAAAAGCTCACTGAAAGAGATACCTAATCTATGCTTTAACTAAGACTTTTTCCAGAGGGCTCTTACAGAATGTCAGTACTATGTGTGACACTTCATTTCTTCACAAATCGCCCACGGAGCAGAGAACCTCGAGGATGTTTTACTACACTCCTGCTGAGCAGTCATATTCTGCACAGAGATATATCACCGCAGCACTTGGTGGTGAAGTCCATAGGATTTTTTTCTTGTGTCCAGTAATTTTGCATGCCAGCAGGACTGCAGTAGTTTATGGTCGCTGTCTAAACAGTGTGATAAAGCCTCTTCCTGTTCATCAGAAAAAATACTAACAAACAAATAGATCATGGATGAGAACTCTGGGCAAGCAGTTAGTCAGGTCTTCAAGGCAAACTGCTTTTGGCCACCCTGAACCTTGGGGAGCAGATTGGGCCAGTTGTTCCATCAGGATGAGAAGCCACAGCCAAGCAAAGCAAGGCAGGCAGAGCAGTGGCCCCTTCCCCCAGTGCCCAGTCCCAGCTGTCCCTGTGTTGGCACTCAGCCCCTGGAGCCAAACCGAGGGGCCTGGCTAGTGCAGTGTCTTGTGTATTGCTCCCCACTCAGGAAGAACACTTGCTTGTAGTCTGAAGGTGTGACTATACCGCAGTGCACTGAGTGGTTCTTTGTGATGGTTTTAGGTGTGCTATGTCTACTGCTGTTTGTTGCCTAACGATAATGACAGGAAAAGCAAACACCAGGTAGAATTTTCTCCAAATGACAGTGGAATCCACACCCAGCCACCAGAAAGCCATGTAATATTAATCCGAATGTCTGATTTCCACTGAATCCTACTGTTACACAACCTGTTAGCACTTCCACTAATTGCTTATGGAAAGAAAACTGAATCAAGCACACTTGCCACCAGTAATACTTGAACTGGATGAGGAGAAAAGATGCATGAAGATGACAACAGTGGTCACACCACAGCTTGGGAATGCTACACATTGAAATCCAGCTTCACTTTCAGACTCCCTCCTTCCTTTGCTGTGGTCCATAGAATGCATAAGGCATGCAGGGTTGGCAGGAGTGAGGCTTCTCTACAGAGGGACAGTGGTGCTTAAAGCAGGAGCCAGGCATACTGCCCTGTGCAGTGGCAGTTCATTAACACAGAATCAGAGAATCCCTTGGAAAAGACCTTTATGACTGAGTCTGTTAACAGAGTCTGTTACCTGGCACTGCCAAGTTAGTGCCACGTCTACACATCTTTTAATACCTCCAGGGACAGTGATTTCACCTGGGCAACCTGTTCCAATGCTTGACCACCCTCTCAGTGAAGAATTTTTTCCTAAAATCCAATCTAAACCTCCGCCGGCATGGTCCATACACTAAGTCTTATCTTCGGGGTCTGCTGTTGCGTTTCCTTCTTCCTGGTGTGTATTAGTTCCTTTTAAAGAACAGAAAACCCGATCCAAACAGCTTCGGAAGAGCGAGGCCAGCGTTTCCTCTTTCCCGAGGGAGGAACAGCAAATGCCACATCTCGCACTGCCAAGAGGCAGCCGTTCCTCCCTGGGGACACACCAACGAGGAGTGGTGCTAAAATTAACGCTTTATTAACACCTGGCACGTCCGGCTTTTAACAAAAGCTTTAGAAATCGGGTGCTTGGGGTGGTTTATGTTTCGCTTTAAGGAGCAGGGAGCAGCTGCCCGGCCAGAAGCGGGAGCCGGCACCAGGAGGTTCCCCGCCCCGGACCCCCCATCCCCGCCCCGGGCCCCCGCTGCCAGGGGCCGCCCCCCGCTCCCGCGGCGCCGCCCTCCCTCCGTTCTTCCCTCCGTTCCTCCCTCCCTGCCTCCCTCTCTGCCGCCGCTCCCCCGGACCCCGTGACGGCCCCGTCCCGCCCCGGCAGGCGGGAGCGCGGGTGCGCTCGGTCCCGCTCGGCGCGGAGGAGCCATGGGCTCGGCGGCGCAGCTCCCGCCGCCGCCGCCGCCGCTCGGGGAATGCGAGCGGGAAGCGGCGGCCGCCCGGCACCGGCGGCGCCCGGAGGAGCAGGTGGGTGCCCGCCGGTGAGGGGTCTGGGAGGGCGGGCCGCGGCTCCGGGGCTGCCCGCGCCGTCGGGCAACAACAGAAAAGCGGAGACGCCTTTTGATTCCTCTCCCGTGGCATTCCCGGTACAGCCCACTCGTGTGAGCCGCTCCCGGGTAACGCTCCATTGCGGCGGGGCTTATGCAACCTGCGTGGGGCTGCCCACGCGTGGTGCTGGAGTATCCCGCCAGTGGGCCCGCCTGACCCTCGTTCTTCCCGCCGGGACGCTTAGTCCGGCTGGAAGAAAATGGGAGCAGATGTACAAGGGTAGTCCCGGCACGGCATCCACATGTATCTCGTTGGAAATAACCAGGGTGTTCTTGCCATCCGCGGAATTCCCCACTAGTGCAGCTCTTGTGGTCGTTCACTTAAGTATTTTAAGCTTTTCGTCTCTGTATTACTTAGGAAACGTAATATATTTTAATTGGAGGAAAAAACCCTCTTTTTTTTTTTTTTTTTTTTTTTTTTTTTTGGTCTGCTTCAGGATTTGTATTTTTATGGCATGGAAGTGGGCTTTTTGCTTGGGGAATCAAAGGAGCCGTTTCCCTATTGTTAGCTGTAAACTGCTTTTCCAGGCACTCTTTTGTTTTGCAGACAGCATCGTCCCGGTGTTTAGACAAAGGCAGTGCTCTTAATGCACCTTTATTGATGTTTCATTTAAAGGAAAAAAGATCACAACCTTTTTCATACACAGTAGTAGAATGCAATGATCTGCTCTGAAATGCACTGGCACTGATGATTACACAGGGGCAAACAGCTGCGGGAGCATATCCCGAAGTAATTTCCGGATGGTTTTGATTTCGTTAATCATTTGTTGAAAATTCTTATAAGATGCTCTTTACTTAAGCATAAGTGAGCCATGTCACAACTGAAATAGTTCAATATTGGGAAGTGTCTGGTAGTACTTGCCTGACATTACACCTAGAAGCGGGCCGCTCTGAAAGATTCTGGTACTTGAGAATTCACTTAGTCACATTGACGTAAGTCGGTGCATCTTCCTGCCCCTTTCTCTAGAAAAATGGGGCAGAGCAGAGCACATGCCCGAGTGTAGGGTAAGGACAGATTCACCAAGAGAGGCTCAGAGTTCTCTCTGTGTCTGTAAGCCCTCCTGCAGGATATCACAGGAGGCAAGTAAGGAGTACTTGCTGGTTCTGGTTGCTGTCCTCCCTGGAAGGAGAGGTTAAAAAGTTGTATTAGATCATCTCATGTATTACTGTGCTCAAACTAGTTGTAATTCCTCACCAAGGAGCTTTTCCCTGCAGTTTACAACTGCTTCTTAGCGACGGGTGTGTTGTGGTTTCAGGGGATGGTGCAGGCTCAAGAACTGCCTTCCAGTGTTGCCTAAACACATTTTCACATGAAACTGGTAAAGGTACTTTCTGGGTTGCCACAGCCACACTTGACTGACAAACTCTCTTTCCACTTTTCCCAGGCACAGTTAGTGATCCCGGCCTTTTCTGATGAGTTGGGGTGTAGCAATAGGATAGCAAAGCAGAAATTCTAAATAGGCCACAAGGAAGAGGAAAATCCTTCCTATTTATTGGATATGTTTCACTGTCATAGTATGGAGTAGTTTTTCTGCATACTGAGGGCAAATAATAAACTAGATTTGGAAATAAGGAATATCACTTGCCTTTAATTAATATACATAGGGAATATAAATATTGGATAAAATAACAGTAAAAATAATAATAATTGGATAAATAAGTAGTATTGCTTTATTTTTATGTGTAGGGAAGACGCAAGGAGTTGGTGGTACCTATACTTGCTGCAAACTTTGACGGAGAGTCCCAGATTCTCTTGTTCAAGAGAAGAATAAACATGTAGCTTGATTTGGAGGGGCTCCTGTGTCACCAAGCCTTTTCATAAGCTCTGTACCTTTTTTTGCTCTCGTGAGTGTGTTCATTTTTCTTTCAAAATAATTGGTTTCCCCTGCCCTTTTTGCTCTCATGGAGGAATTGTTGCTGACCTCTGCTGTTCCAACGGGCAGGGATCCTGTTTCCAGGCTAGGTCCTTACTGGAGTCCTTCGTGGAGGCCCAGAGCTGTTGCTGTGTTTGCTGAGGGTATTTGCACTGCTAACACAGACTCTGGTCCTCAGCCCATGTTTTCCTGTTCTCTGTTCCCTCCTGAACTATAAATGTGTGCGCCACTTTAATGATTTGAGCGATGCTAAAGAAAGGAGTCAAAATCTGCTTTGGTGTTGGTATAAATTCCTATTTCTCTCATCTGCTGCAAAGTAAAGCCTGCATGAGAGCAAATCCTTTGGCCTTTTTTTGAGAGGGACATTAAAGGTGAGAATCTGGGGCTGCAAACCTGGGTGTGATTTGGTTTTTCCCATTTCCTGCAAAATACATACAGTATGTGTAAGGTCATACCATGTAACATAACACTAAAAGAATACCTTCCTGACAAGCAGTACCTAAATAATGATGTGTATGCCCTTTAATATTTTTTTTTTTTAAAGAGAGAGTATTCTGTAGGAAATAAATCTGTTTAATAATGCCAAACCCTCTGGTTTTAATTTTTTATTGAAACTTGTTATTGTGTCAGCACAGGCATGCTTAATGAAATTACTGACAGGTACATTTTTGAAAGAATAGAAGGATATGTAATTAAATGTTATACATAGCTTTTGGAATTCATTATTGCAATAGACTGTAGAATTACCTACTTCTGTGATTAGATTTGAAAGCTGAACTGGATGATAATTTGATTCATATCCTTTGTAGGTTTGCATGCAAAGGTGATTACACCTACTTTAGTCTTCAAAGCACTGCAGGACCTGGGTGGTTTCTTCCACCTCTCCTGTATTGCAGTGCTGGGGTTCAGAAGTAGTAAACGAAGGCACACTAAGATTCAGCTGTTCCTGAAGCCATGGGAGTAGGTTGCTGCTTTGCCCTGCAAGTTCACAATTTTTCCTAACTGTTGATAGTTATTAGTCAGACACATAAATTGTCCTGTGTTTCTAGCATCACTAGAGATAAGGAGCTCAAACCTCCTTCTCTAACCCACTTCCTAAAATAGGTTAGCCACTGTCACATTACTGCATTCTAAATCTCATCAACCCCTATAAATTAAACTATTAAATAAGAATAGAAAAGCTTGAGCGTGTATTAATAAAAGTTGATGTAGAAGTCCTGCATTTGCATTGCTTGCATCCTGCACATGTTCTACAGCAGGCCATGAGGTGATATTAGTGGGATGCACAGCACCCTGTCTGTTCATAGGGACTTTGAGGCCAAGCTGTGTGTCACAGTGGAGTTCCTGACAGCTGTGGCACGGTTATTGCCTTCTGTACTGAGAACTGTGGGCTGTTCCCTGTCTGGGCAGGAATGGGGTTTAGTTCCTTGTAATTGAAGTTGAATGCAGTGACAATTCCCAGTTGCTTCAGTGAGGCCAGGATCTCCACGCTGGTTTAGGATACACAGAATCCACAGTGCTGTTCAAGTGTAAAACCAAGGCTTCTAGAGAATGTTTAAGTGGAGAGTTAATATGTGATGCATGTATTTGCAAGTAGATAAATTAGCATAGACTGTCACCTTTTCATTAACCCGAGTTTGTAAGCCTTTGGGATGTTTTATTATTATTTTGAACAGTGTTTTATGGCTGTGAGTGGAGTATTTTATCTTCTAATAGATGGCTTCAGATTTAGAGGTGCTGTTAAAAAAGGGCTTTAAGAATTGAGAATTTTGTTGAGGAGATGTGGGTGTCTTAACTAAGTTCAAGTCCTGAACTTTTTTAACAACTTCACAGTATCACTAGTATTTCTCCAGAATGGGGAGGATGAGCAGAAACAGAGCTAGAGAATGATATCAACAGACCTGTGGTATCCCTTGTGTAAAATCTTCATTAGACTGTTGGGTGGATGTGTGCTGTGTTGCTCAGAATGCTATAATTTCAGTCATAAGTCAGTAATGACCAAGAATGTTTTAAAGTACACTTGTATATGTGGAACTTGTAGTGCCTAAGGCTGGAAAGCTATTTCTAATTTATTCCACACTGAGATAATCTGAAAATTGTAGGTTTCTCCTGCTCACAGTTGTTGGAAATTGTTTCCAAAAGTAGTCATACCTGACAAGGAGGACTTAATCCCGAATTTGTTCTGGCTCTACATATAATTTAACTCTGTTGCAGAGGTTCATAACTATAAAATAATAGGTGATAATAACTTCCTAAAAAGCATTACTAAGTTTTCTGGGGCTTAACATCATTTGAAGAAAATAAGCCCAACCCTTCAACCATACCTGTAGTACCTACAGTAGATAGGATAATATGCTCTGTTTGAATGATGGGAAGATCCTACTTTCTTAAAGAAAAAAGTATTCTGGAGATAGAAGTGAATAGAAATATCCTCTCTTTAAAAGAGGTAAAATTAACAGCTGTTGCTTTTCAGCAAGCCAGTGTATTTGATACCACGCTGAATGTACAGGGATTGCAAACCTTTTTGCTGAGTCAAGCTGACCAGTTTTAGTGGGGCACCTTGATAAATGAAATCCAGTTGAAATTAAGTGTTGCAGGTGTAATGAAAAGATGGATTAGATACTGCATTTGATTTAGTCTCTATGTAAAATTGCAGCATGGGTGGGATCAAGTTACAGGGACAGTAGCAGGAGCATAAGAGTGTAAACAGCATCCTGAAGTGGAGGAGAGGGGCAGTAGATCTTGACACAGGGGCAGGAAGGTTTCCTCTCCCATGGACTCTCCTGTGCCAGGTTCCTGGCTTTCACACTTTCTCATCTGGTGCTGTATTAGTGGGGAATTTCCTCCTGAAATGATGGGTCATTTTTTGTGCTTATCAAGGGAAGCCTCTATTCTTGTAGCTCTGTTCCACCCATACACAAGTTAAAGTATCTGGAAAAGCCTTTTTATCTCTTTAACACAAAACCTCTCCTGGTATTTTGGGGCTTGTTCCAGCAACTGTTGGTTCTGAACTTGAGTTGCTGTAAAAGCTGACTAAAGGGAATCCAGTGCTGTTGCTTTTCTTGTGTTGTTGCTTGTTTCTATAGAAACATCTTGTCTCAATTTTGTAAATGATTTCTAGATTCTTGCTGTAAAATGAATGTTAACTCAATCTTTAGTTTGTAGTCTTTTGTTTAAACTTCCTCTAAGTATGTCGCTTTTATTGGTAGCTGCTGTAAAGTACTTTTGGTATTAAGAATTTTTCTAGTTTTCTTGTATTTGCTTTTTTTTCCCCAGAGGAACAAGTTAAACTTCGTTTTTTCTGTCTTCTTTTTCATCTGGAATTGAGGTTTGTTTGGTTTTTTTCTTCTCATTTCCAAATCTATTGATCTTTTTGTACTTACATATCAGATTAAAATTAGCCTAGAGAAATGAACCTGGTTGGTTGTTGGGTTGTTTGGTTGTTTTTTTTTTTCTCCAGACAGTTGAAATTAATTTTGTTATCTTAATCAGTCTGTTGGCTGAATATCAAGATCTTTTTATTGCTTATATTTACAAGGTTAAATACTAATTGTTAGGTTTATGCTAGTAAAGGATGCAAAGGGGTACCGTTCTCTTCCTGCAGTAAAAAGAAAGAGAATCATAAACATTTCCAATAAAATCATTTGCCCTTCTTGGGCAAATTTCACTTTCTTTTAATTAAACGTAAGATATCTTTTAAGTACAAGAAGGCAGGGTGAGATCCTGACCAGATGCCAAGTGTTACTAGTAACGAAACTGTTTTGCATATGTGGAGGAGTGGGAGGCTGAAAGGTGGCACCCGCCCGGCCAGTGCATCAGCAGGGTTTGTGCTGGTGCCCTGCAATGGGGTGGGGCTGGGGTTTGCAGAGAGAGGAGGCCACGACCTGGGAACCTGCTGTTGGCTGCAGATCACCAGAGCCTCTCCGTGGCAGTACACTGGGTGGTCATGTGGCTGAGTACCGGCGAGATTGGGACATTCGTTCCTCCTTCCAGGACTTCCATGTCTGGCTACCCCACTATCAAATATTTGTAGCTCTGCATTGGCTGGTGTGTCCCTATCTGCACCCAGCAGAAGTTGGGCCCTTATTCTGGAGGGGAGGGAGCTTGTGGTTTCTTCCATCCTGGTCTCTGTCATCTGCTCACTTTCTTCTCTTTTTTTTTTTTGTTGTAAGAGTGGTCCTGGAGTATTTTCAGTTTCAGTTTGCATCCTCTAAAAAAGATAACTCTGAGGCACTCTCTTCTGAATGTTAATGTTCCAACTTACTGAAAAATACTCCTATGTTTTTGAAAGTAAGCACGTTCTTAAAGTCATAGCTCACTGGCTTTTTTGACATTTAGGTGTCTGTGGGCTTCAGCTAGCAGACACACCACCTGTTCCCTGGAGTAAAAATAACCAGGACTGGAGTAAAATAGATAGTGAGCAGTTAAATACTGCCGAGAAAACCTCTCACTTGGAAAAAAATGAAATGTGCAGATGGGTATGTAAATGTGATATCCCTGCATTTCTTTATTACAGGGTTTTTTAACATCTCATTTAGATGTCATTAAACATGTGCTTGCTATTGAACTCAAAAGGGATTTCTTTTTTATCGAATGTGGAAATAATTCTCTTAAATATGCCATCCTTTTTCTTTCTTTTATAATTGTACATATGATGAATTGTGATTTGAGGCATGTCAAACAATTTGGAGACACTGCTGCTTTTCTGTGTTGGAGGTGAACATTGTGTATACCTTTGTGTCCTCTCTCATTGCCTTCTTTGCCCAGCAGCACTTTTTTGACTGTAAAATCATAAGCTTTTACATGGAGAGTAGTTATTCTCCCTAGTCATTGGCCTTTTCTCCTCCATTGTTGGTGTTCAACATTTGTCTAATGCCCTTTCAGGCAATTGATGCAAGAAAAGAGGCAATTACAGACTTGTACCCAATCTGGTGCTGTTGTTGAGTGTGGGGTGGAAATTTTTCAGGTTGTTCGAGCAAGAGAAGACTGTTGAGCTTTCTTCTATTCATTAGTCATGACAAAATAGAAGAATGCTACTTGGTTTGCTTTGATAGATCTTGTACCTTCAGAGCAGTTGAATGGATTTTTCTTTTTTTTATCAAAATGCCCTGAATCTTCATGTGGAGCAGGTTCCTTATGTTCATCTATTCCCTCCTCACACAGAACAAAGACTGTTGAACTTCATCCAATTATTTCACTCAAGTCAGTTACTTGGGGGATTTTTTCCACACCACAAAAAAATCCCAAGTGGAAGATGCCATCTCAAGATTCTTAGTCTTAGTGTGGAAAACTCTGGACCAAGCTGCTGCTTCAGCAGATCAGATGCCTGGAAAACCATAACTATACCTGTTCTCCACATGCCCACGTCGGGTGAGGTTACAGAACTGAAACTTGTAGTTACTTTAGAGCTGCTCAGTCCTCCCAGCAGAAAAAATAAATGTTAAATCTGTGATCCAATGCTATTTTTTATTAGCCACAGGAAAATAACTTCCCAAGTGTGTAGGGTAGTTTTGTGTCCCTCTTGGATCCATTTGTGTTCTGCATCCTCCAAGGGTTTGGCAAACTTACTTGGTGTGATCTGCAAATGGTCAGGTGCAGGAGCTGTGTGCTCCCAGCAATTTGAGGGGAAAAGACCTTAAACTGGCTACATTACACATAGGAGATGCAGACAGGGATCAGCCTTATGCCATTATGAAAAGTTCAATGCTGACTTTATCCATCTTCCTAGGGAATAGCATATGACTCATTGCAAAGATGGCTTCTTTCTGGGGGGAGGATGTTCTGATGGGATCTTACGTTTCACTGCCTGGTCAAAACACCCTTTGATAGGAAGGGGGTAAGCAAGAAAAAGATTGTCCTGTCAGACTGGCGTGAAGCAGCCTCTGCTCATGACATACCATGTGTTTTCCTGAGTTCAGGAAGCAGTGAGTTTCAGTGGATGTGTGGAAGTTTGCCGTAAGCAGGGGTAGTTAGTGGTCAGAACACAGGGAATTTTGTGTGTTGTGGTGTGATGACAAATATAACTGGAAAAGCCACAACTGGATGTTAGCTGGGTTCAGTAGGATGAGTAGGACTTTACCTTCTTTGTTGTTTTACAGCTAGTCAAGGAAAAGATTCAATCACATGGGGGATTTTCTTTCAGAAGCACTTCAGGGATGTAGGAGCATCAGCTGTTCTGGAAGCAGATGGAACTTGTCACTTCCTCGTAGAGTTTCGTTCTGAAAAAAGGTGGTTTTATGGCATCCTGCATCGGATCTGAGAGGGCCCATCATGGTTCTCCTTGAAGCGTCAAAGCCCCTAGGCCATTTGGCCACAGCAGAGGGGAAAATTGAATTACAAAGTTCAGTATAAAAGTTTCTCAGAGTTTGGATCTTCAGGTTCTGAGTTTCTGCCAGTAAACAGTGGGAGACGGCAGACAATGGCTTTGCTGATGAAAATGTGCCATTTTGAATAGGGAGGGAAATTTTATAATACCAGACATCTGAAAAGACCAGAGGAAATGCGGTGTTTGATGGGAACCTTTGGGTAGCAATGGGTTTGTGAAGGACATTGTGCATGCCGAGCGGTGGAGCAGATCAGATGCTTCCCTTTCTGTTCTGTTTGATAACTCTGTTTTTAACTTCAGATAATTTAAAATAAAAAAGTAGAAACTGTATACGAAATTGAGTATGGAGTGCTGCATCCAGCTCTGCAGCCCCCAGCACAGGAAAGATATGGACCTGCTGGAATGAGTCCAGAGGAGGGCCATGAAGATGCACCTCTCCTGTTGAGGCAGGCTGAGAGAGTTGGGGCTGTTCAGCCTGGAGAAGAGAAGACTCTGGAGAGGCATTATAGCTCTTTCCAGTGCCTAAAAGAGAATTGGAGAACTTTTTACAGGGGCATGTAGGGATAGGGCAAGGGAGAATGGTTTCAAACTGACAGAGAGTAGATTCAGACTAGGTAATCACAGTAAGTCTAAAATAAAATTATATTGATGTAAAATTAATTTAAATTACAGTAAGAAGTAATTCATTAGAGTAATTTGATAAGAAACATTATGCTAGGAAACAAATGCAATCAGCATTTCTAATACATTCTGGTTTAGACTTATTCACTTAGGAAAGCCTCATTCTTCTTTCTCCTTTAGGAATAATAGCATATTTATGTATTTGGTAAGTGTCTTTCAGCCAGCTGGAAGAAGGGGGATAGAGAATTATCATCTGGGAGACAGTACTGCTGTTCCTCTCTTTCCAGGAGATATTTCGGGCATGTATTAATCTGTATCCATCTAGATCTCTGGCTGCACTCCTGTTCCCTAGTCCCTCTGAATTTCTTCATCTCTCCTGTGTTTCAAAGAGGGAGGAAAGGCAAACAAATGAGTGCAAATGAAGTGGCCCTCTCTTACATTCCCTCCTGAATTGTAGAAGATGAAGTCTGGGAGTGCCCACTGCACAGCACATGTTAATTATGTGGAGAAGAGCGGCTGGGAAGGCCTGGAAAGAATGTTTTCTCTGGGGCTAGGGCAGGTCACGAAATTCCCTCTGCTCCCTCTTGATACACAATTGATTCTTAAAAGTTATGAAGCTTAGGCTGGGTTGTTGATTTTTAAAACTAGCAACTTTGAAACGGAAACTTCTGCTTTTACAAGTGGAAGTTTTTGTAGAGGCAGGGGGGTGCAGCTGCTCGGAATGGGTACATTTCTCTCTCTGCTTTTGTCTGTTATGGTAGTGTCTGTCTAGCTTCAGGCTGATTCAACAAGATTTAGTATGAAAATAGCCCTATGAAAATAGTTCTGTAAAAATTGAAGAGTCAGCTGGGAACTCTGTGTTCTCTGAAGACGGCCAATTTCTAAAATTGTTTAGAAAAGTATTTTTTGGGGGAAAAAAAAGAAGAATTTTATTCTGAGGTTATGATTTGAGAGCTATGGCACATATATAGGACTGCATGCCATTTTACTGTTGCTCTGAAAGCTAGCGAGAGAAATTCTAGCTGCAATGTTAAAGCATATTTATTATTCCTTAGCAATCCGGAGTATTGTAACATTACTGGCATTTGCCCTAAAGGTTCTGTTTTAGCTACACCTCTGAAGAAATGTATTTGTCCAGCATGTGAAATATTGTGCAATAGTAAAGAAAAATATGCCATCAGTGTTTCATGACTGATCAGCTGTTCTGAGCTTCACTTGCTTTTTGCTGAGTTGCCTGAAGCAAGATATACTTAGCCTGAATTAACAGAACCAGACTTTGAAGTCTTGAGAATTTCCATGATCATTTTGAAAGGTTTTGTAAGCTACTGAAAAATATTTGGAAAAATAACTTGATATTTGTTCCGTAATTAAACATACACTTGTCAGTCTCTGTGCCTGGCAGCTCCCTGTGTGTAATTGCTTTAGAATCCATGAATCTACCCTTGTTTGAGAAGGTGAGGGAGGGGTAATAAAAAAAATCAGAAAGACCTGGACAGCCTAAGTGAGGTGGAATTTACTCTGTACCTTGCTTAAGAGACAGTGTGCAAATTCTTGCTGTTAGCTTATCAAAGCAAATGGGGCTGCGAGCAAAATTGTGCGTCCTACAGCTGGTGCACACTAGGAAAGACGTCATTGGCATGGACATGTGTGGTTAATCCTGCTTAGCCCAGTGGGAGCTGCAGAGGAGCTTGCAGAGCTGTGCTTGCTGGTGGCCTCCTGGCCAGTGCTGCACTTGCTCTGTGCAAAGGCTTCCAGGACCTTGCTGAGTACCACTAACTAGCCAGGGGCAAAGAAATGATGTGTTTTCCGCCTCCTGGCTGCCCTGGCCATGGCTAGAAAATGCAGTGATTTCTGAACTGTTCTCTCAGAAGTGGTCTCTGCACCGCTTGACATGAGCTGCACTCTGATCCCCTCCACCATCATCCATCACATGCTCCCTCTGGTCTCTGCATGCAGGAAGCAAATAAATGTGTTTTCCCTTCCCAGCACATCCTTTCTCTCTTCCCCTAGTAGTTGTGATCAGTATACCTCTTAGGCTAAGGGTCTGTTTGTCTCCCTGTGCTCTTTGGGAATGGATGGATGAGAGTTCCATTGCGTTCCCAGCCCTGCCAAGTTTGCAGGGGCTCACAAGAGGCTCCGCCTTTCCAGAAGAGACTGATCATGAAACATTGGAATTATTGATGAGTCAATGTTTCTTTGAATTAAATAAAGCACACTTAAAGCCAAAAGAAAGAAAGGAATCCAGTAAGGGAGAGAAAATGACCTGGGCCTGCAAAGTGGGCTGAAAAGAGACGAGGTGGTGTCTGTCTGTACTTAACATCCAGGACTGCAGTTCTCTACTCTCAGACTCTTCTGTAGAACCACAGAAAGAGTGAATAGATTATTAATAATGAATTAGTTATGAACATGTTGCTATTTAGGCTTCCTGCACCTGTCCCTTTCTGGGATTCAGTACTGAAGCTTAAACCAGACTCTTTATGAATAAGTAAATTTTAAAAAAAATTCCAGGTACTTTCAGCTGAGGGACTGTTGGGGTTTTGTTGGGGCTTTTTATTCAGCAGCAGCTGTAGAGCTTTACCCAGAGGATTCAGCTAGCAGGTTCTGCATGGTGGCCTAAAGTGTGGCCTAGAAAAACAATATTGGCTTCCTTTGGTCTTTGCTGCATGTTTTTTCTGTAAGAATGGGAATTCACTTTATTGTTTGCTCTCTAATGGAGAGCCTGGCACTGGTATGAAAGGGAATTTCTGTTTTTCTACCAAGACCATGCCATGTAACAAGGGATGCAGAATAGCTTTCATCCTTGAAGATGGAACATGTTTGCTTTGAATCTGGGAGTAGACTAATTGCACACAGAGCTTGTGGGCAATTTTGTAGGACCTATTGATCAGTTGACGGAATTATTTATGAGTACCTGCTGCATGTGTTTTCACTGCTGCCTAATGGAAGCATTAGAAGACTCATGTTAATCATCCTGAAAGCATGTTCGCCCTGTCATACCCAAGCACAAGGCAATAAGGTTTTGTGCAAAGAATTTCTGCACACTGGGGAAGAGAGATGGGATCTCAAGCTCTAATCTAGTTACAATTTACATGTTGAAACATTCGTGTTTTCTGCAGTGATATTTACCTGTGGCATCTTCATTTAAAGACAGACCTCTGCCTTCCTGTGCATTTGCTCTGCCATTTTTTATTTCACAAAAAGTCCAGAACTTGTTTCTCCTTCCCTTTACTCTTTATGCCACCACTTTGCATCTGTGCAGTTCTTGGGTCTGTCTTCCTTTGGTTGACTTGCATGGCTTCCTACGCCACCATCAGGATAGATGTTTGTCTGTTTCCTGGTCGGATCCAGTGCCCTTCTTTCAGCAGTGATTAGTAGCCCTTCAGTTCCTTGGGCTTTGGTGCAAAATACTTCATAGTTCACATTTAACAGTTTGGTATCATTCTTGTGGTTCTGAAGATATTCTGGAAATAATTCAGCCAAATCCCCTCCCTGAAATTAGAGGTATCTCATTCCATTGTGGTTGCCCTGACAACCACAGGCAGATTGCGCAGACAGGTAAGATGTATGACCTGCAGGAGAGCTTTCCACCCCCTCTAGAGTGGTATCTGGAGGGGAGGCAGGCTGTCATATATTTGTAGCACCACTTCAGATGTCCCAAGTTTGGACAAATGACATCCTTAACATTGTACCAAGGTCACAAGCTATGTAGCATTTTCAATCTCTTGATTTAAGGAGTGGATTTATTGCATGTGTGTCTTAGTTTTATGCATTCAAATAGAAACAGATGAGAGACTTGTTCAGAATCACAGTAATAAAATTGTACAACGTATTTCCTCTTTTTGTCTTCCATCTGCAGGTCCAGCAAGAGCAAAGGAGCCACACCACAGAGCCTGTGATAGATGACTATAAAAAGATGGGGACTCTCTTTGGCGAACTAAACAAAAGCCTTATCAGAATAGGCTTCACAAGGATGTACTTTGGAGAACGGATAGTAGAACCCGTAATAATTATATTCTTCTGGGTTATGCTCTGGTTTCTTGGCCTACAAGCTCTTGGACTGGTGGCTGTTCTGTGCCTTGTCATTATTTATGTACAACAGTAAAATTTTATAGATGCTATTTGCATTATGTATTTCAACACTGTCACTATGTCAGTGGATTTATGTGTTTAAGTAAATGGGTGGTACATCAAAAGCTGCAGTGCTTCAAATGGCTGAACTTCCGATGACGGGGACTAAAGTTATGCATTTTACACCAAATCAGCAGTGCCCTACTACATCTTTTAAGGGGAAAAAAAGGACATGTGTGTAATATAATGGTGTGAAATGTACTGTTTTCTGCGTTCTTGGGGCCTTAGCTGAAGGATTGGCTTTTCATTTTCCCCTCCCCTCTCCCCATGTTCTTGTTTTGTACAGTGAAAATTTCATGTCTGATTTCAAGAGGACACTTGATGTGTTCTGTTTCACTGCCAGGGGGCTCATACACTGTTTGTTCCCTGAATCTGCATAATTTGTTAGTGTTTTGCCGAAAAGCTAAATCTGCACAAGGGAGGTTTGTTAACAAACCTGCAATGACAAACATTCACAAGATGAATACAATTTCCAGACACAAAAGCAACTTTGATTAGTGTAGTTTATAGTAAGCTCTCCCCCAGGAAACAAGCTGTACCAGCAAAATGCTCTTGTACTAATGTTAGTGACTTCACACAAGACTTCAGCTGTTGTTTAGGAGAAATTGCAGTCCTACATTGGCCAAGTGGTCTAATGTAGCTCTGCCTTGTTTTTTGGAAATGTACTCAGCTCCTGCTGCTATTTTTCTTTCTTTATTTTTTGTGCTTGCTCTTTCCCCCAGCCCTCCTTCTTAAGATAAATATTTGGATAATTCATGGAGTTTGTAGGTAGTTCCAGCTGCAGTGTTGGAGAGCTGCCATTCCAGACAGCAGTGCTAGTATGTTTTCTGCTTCCTCTGGGTGGTATGAGAAGTGGCTGAACAACCACATATCAGACCAGATCTCTCAATGGTTCCCGCATTTGCTGCAGTGTGGGCCCACATGAGCTAAAGCTTTGTGCACCTCAGCAAACTGGACCTCTTTCCTCATGAAAGGCAAGAATGGAGTTGAAACCAGATTGTGATTTTATTTCATAGTCTTAACTGGTTCCTTTCCATACTAGGCAACAAAAATGCCTGCCTGTAGGTATATGTCATGGGCCACACAACCTAGAGAGTAGGTTATATGCATTCAAGAGTGGGTGCAAAATTCACTCAGCTCCCCAGTAGCCACGCCAGGGGTGTGCTGGGTATTTCCAAGTTTTCTTCTTCTCACTAAGGGAAACAGAAAAATGGGACAGAATCTTTACTTCTACTTTACTACTACTACTGCTAAATAGGCTACCAGTTTAATATTTGCTGTACATTACTTGTAGTAAGGAACTTAAATGCAAAATTGGCTTCATCTATGGTAGAGTGAAATTACCTATTTGCTTAAAGAAACGTAATAGATGTGAAATTTTCTGTAAATTACTTAACTTTTTGCAGTGACTTTTTTCCTAAATGTTTTTACAACAATAAATTAGTTGAAAATGCTGTCTTATTCAAAGACTTTTGAAGTTAAGGGATGTTTCTCTATAGTCCCAGTCCTGCAACTGGATTCTAAAGGCCAGCTTTATGCATGGATCATGTTGTCTGCTAGGCTCAATTTCCAGGACTCCTGGCCCCAGTCCTTATGGACTTTCCTGTTAAGGAAATAATGGTTGTTTAGGGCAGTGAACATGAAAGCCCAGCTGCTCTAAAGTCTTTCTGTACTGAAATGCCATCTGTAGACATGTCTCTGTGCTTTTCTAATGAACAAGTAGTTTCCTTCTGAGGGGGCAGGTCACCCGTCTGGATCTTCGGATGGCCCTGACTGTGGATTCAAGAGACTCCGCTGAACCAGCAGGACTGCAGGGCACCAGGACTGAGGCCCAGCTGTGTAGTTAGATGGCAACCTGTGTTGATCAGCACCTGGTTAAATAGTTACAATGGTGGCAGGGAAACACTGGACAGCAAAAGATGTTTCTGGATAACGGGCGGGTGGTGTTGTTCACGGCTTGAAGTCCCGAAGCAAACAGCAAGTACAGGCTGAACTCAGAGGCAGGAGCTCTATACTCAAAAGTGCCTAGGGGTAACCTTTGGGTTTGTTTCAAGTCCCCTAGAAGGAGAACATCTGTTTACATCTCTGCATATTTCTATAGATAGAATGATGGGATTATGTGTATTCTTCTCCTATGTAAGAGCTCTATTACAAAAGCATCCTGTTGTTAAAAGTTAAAAAAAAAAAATTTCTTCTCACAATCCACTTATTGTACAAAGGATCACATCTAATTCCTTTCATCCCATAGGAAGAAGTGTGTCTGTGATATCCTTGTTGCAGTCGTTCTCTTGTGTAAAGACACTGTGCTGTGAGATGGCATGTGGTATTTCCTTGAAGTGGTGATTTTGCTCTGTACATAAGGAAGGGGAACAGTGGATCATGGGTGTGACCAACAACTTCAGTGAGGACATTGTTTATATGCATGTGACCTTTCAGTATGAGCAGAACTGTGACTGTTGCACTCATGAATTCAGTTCAGTTGTTTGTTCAATGTTCACGTTTGTGTACATGTACTATGGGGAAAGGTAGCTTTGGGGCTGCGATTGTGTCTAGTGAATGTCTTAGGTGGTTTCTCTTAGGGGTAACTTTCCATGTCTTGTCCTTTATCGAAGTTTTTAATTTTTAAAAACCTGAAAAAATAATGCTGTGGTGTTAGGTTGGCTGAAAATGGAAAAAGAAAAACAACGTATTGCATGGATGATCCCCCTCTCCTGTTTGGTTTCATACGTTCCCTTGTGTATAAGAATTTGTGCTGAAGCGTCTGTCCTAATTTTGTGCTATTACTGTACTATCTCCCTCTCATTGGCAGGGAAGACAGCAGGAGCTAAGGAAAAAGGAGAATTGGGATAGAATCAGACATAAAGAGTGGAAAGTGGAATGCAGTGAAAGGATGCGTATATGTGTCCAAAGAAATGTGATCATAAATGTGTGCCAAAAGTGAGGGGGAAGTGGGTGAACAGTCCTTGCTTGTGTTCTTCATTCCATCCAGACAAAGTTGCAAGGAAGAGGAAGCACCAAGTGTTCCAAGGATGTCCCTAGCTAAAACAGCAGAAGGGTAATTTAAAAAAAGACAATTTCACTGTTGTCTATATAGTAAAAATTGATAGTGTTATTTATGTCTGTTACATATTACTATTATTATTGATAGAACTGAAAGCACCTTTATGCATCTGTGTGTAGGATTGTATGAAAGAATTAAGTCCCTTAAATCTGTGTTAAACAACAAATGATATAATTCCTGTTGGTCAGTGTGATATTCCAAGCATTTTACATAACCTCCATTTTTTAAGGGATGGACTCTTCAGTACTGTTTCACACCTGCCAAATGCATAAATGTTTGAAATAGTGTGTACAGAGAAGCTCTGCAGGAGAATCTTGGAGAACCCTGTTTGCACTGAAACATCATCACATCAAAATTGTCCATATAAAAAGGAAAAATCATATTTCTTGAAAACTCTGTATTGAATGAATCCTACAGAAAGCTCTTTGTTACTCTTTCTAATAAAAAGTATTGCCATCAATGAGATCTGTGAATTCTTTGTGGTGCTTTGTTCAAAGTCACTTGGATCTGGATCCTTTCAAAATATCGTGGTAGGCCCAGATGAAATGGGGCAGCATTCAGATGTCCACTGAAATCAGTTAACTTGCAGCTGGTGGAGAAAAACTGCAGTACAAGACCTGAATAAACTGCATCAGCTCTCTATGGTTGTATGCAGCAAGTTACGCTAAACTAAAAGAAAATAAATAGTAGAGCTAGATGTTCACAAATTATGGCAATGTTATGGTGTAAAGTAGCTTTTATTTCACAGCGTATCCATTTTGCATCCAGAGCAGCCTCTGAAGGGAACCAGATGTAGTCATGGGTGTGAAAAATCCTTTGAAGTGACAATTTCTGTGCCACAGAAAGGTTTGGGTGTTTTCAGTTGGTTTTTTTTAGATACACATAGAACATTATGTGGTTGAAAACAAATCTAGTTCAAACTGTTGTTTTGGCTTGCTTCTGCAGGTCAGAAAGGTGTTTGTTCTGCCACATCAAGCAGACACATATATCTGTGTTGCTCAGGATGTCCAGTGAGTTAAGCAGTTTGGTTTTTTTTAAGTAGCAAAGTTGAATTTTGGTCCTTTAAACTCTTGCTCGTGAATGTGCACAAGAGAAATAAGGCTCATTCCTGAATAAATTCATACCTTCAGGTTTTATTTCAGTTAAAGTGTTTTTGTCAGGCCTTTTGTAGGGTGCATGCAAATTCAAAACAAGCTGGCTTTGATTCTTTCCTTCTTGGGCTTTTGGGAACTTCTTAGCCTCTCCCCTCTGCCAGAACTGGCAGCTTACCTGCTTTATCCATTCTTCCTTTCACTTTGGCATTGCCTCTCTAGAGGTGTTCACTGAACAGTTTTTCTCTGTGCTAAGGGTTCAAGCTTTTTCGTCATTCAGTCTTCTTTGAAGCTTCCTAGACAGAAAATCTATTTTCAGATTGGTGTTTTGTTTGTTCTCCTATGTGCCTGTGTAACACCAGAGGAGAGGAAATCAGAGAGAGGATTTTTAAAAAGATGTATATGCTGGTCAGTCACTTCCTTTTTACAGTGCCTATCTGCTGGTTTAGGTGGTGGTTACCAAACTGTGATTTGCAATCACCGAGGTGAATGTTACAAATGTGTAGGGTAAGGAGCTGTTGGGAGGTTGGCACCAGGATTTTGAGAATGGATGGGTCAAGCAGCATGTAGCTGAGGGTTGTTTCAAGCTTAAACAGACAGGTGGACTTGTAACTTCCCTTCTGCCAATGCGTTGGTTGCTTCTGAGAATGTCTCCAAATGCTTATGAAACCATCAGTATTCCTTCTACACTCACTCTGAAGAAAACTGAGCTTTCATCAGCTCTGTTTTACACACAGGAGCCAAAGGGGATGAGAATAGGAGAGGGGAATTGGACTAATAATAGTGAGTTTTAACTTGAATGAAAGCTTCTGGTCTTCAAATTTTAGCCTTGTACTATGCAGATAATATTTGTGTCTTGTGTGCAGTTGTCACAAGTCTTTATCTCCCCGCCCCCCCCCCCCCCAGCCTATATATGTATTTCTAATTAGTAGGGAAGTGAAGCTGCTCTGATAAGATATGCTTTTTCCCAATTTATTGAGAACGACACATCCCCTTTTCCCCCTCAAGTGGCAGGAGGGGTGTGACTGGATAAAGCCCTTCTGGTGACAGGAGCTGCTCTTGCTGCAGCCTCAGGGGAACTGTCTCCTTCCCAGGGTACAGCAGGCTCCCAGTACTGCTGAAATACCTGGAGTCCAAGCGGCATGGAAGGGGAAGGACTGTAATACCACAGTCCAAGGGATTTGATCAGACAGTGTTTGAGACAGAGCTGATACAGAGTGCAGGGTCTAGATTTTCTGTTCATTTAATGACATTTAATTAAGCACCATTCTTTCTTGGCTTGTCCTGGTGCATCACCTTGTGTTCAGAATGAATGTTGCTTGCAGCAGATTGTTCTGCTTCTGGAACCCATCTGTGTGTGTCTAGGCATCTTTCAGTTGTACCATTTACTCTTAATGCATTTTAAAACATTACAGAGGAAAAGGGCTCATCTTCCAGTCCTCATTTGGATGAAGGTTTAATTAATATATATGAGAAGGGAGCCAAATTAGTCTCTGGCACACTGCTGGGGGCTTCCTTTCAGAGGAAAAAAAAAGTGTGAACTGATGTGTGGGTGATGAATGTACAAGATACATGTATTTGCATACTGTCCACAGTGGGTGGTGGAAAGTGACCATTCTTCTGCCCTAGTTCATAAATTAATTGTCTGGTTTTTAATGTAGCAATCTTCCTCAAGCTAGCTGGAACATACTTCCTAGGTGCAAGAAGTCCATGGCAAGGAAATGAATTATTAATGAAGAAAAGTTCTTTGTCAGCCAAAATCCTGGTTTGTAACAGGAATTCTCAACTTGGATAGAATTTGAGTCAGTGCTTTGGCTTACTAAATCTTTATCTTGAATATTTTGCCTGTTTATTGTTTTAAATCATTCTTTCATTCCTGTCCTTTCTAAAAGCTGGTAATATCAGTCCAAAATTCTTGAAAGCCACTCCTCTGTCAATACCTGTTACCAGTGGGACTGAAGGTAGCCTGTGAGTGTGGAATGGCAGGTCACAGGGAGAGACTGATGTGTCTTTAATGCTACCTGGCTGATGTTACAAAGCCTTCAAGTATGTTTTTGGCATTTCCTTTGCTGTCACTTTCTGTATTTATGCATCTTTTTAGGTGCTAAATGAGAGCTCACATAGCCAAGTACCTGATTTCCTCAGGCATTTCTCTTAGCTCATTCTGTGCTGCTGCACAGACTCAGCTGGACACCCACAAAACTGTCCTTTGCTTCCTGCTTAGAGTGCAAATACTGTCTGGCATCCCACAGTCATGTCCTCAGCCTAATAAGATTAGGAAAAGTGTGATGATGCAGTTCTACTGAGGGAACAAAACTTTCTATGCCTCTCTGAATCTTCCTGTTGCAGAAAGTGAAAAAAAATTAACAGTCTTGAGTCTACTTTTGATGCTTTGTAGATAAGAGAACTAAAGGCATGCAAGTGCTTGAATAATTGTTTTGTTTTTCATTTTGCTTCCTAGTTTCTTCATTCCATCTGTGATTACAGAGATAAGACCGTATTTGGCTGAGCTCTGTTAGCAATAGAGTTTAACTTGGCTCGTAGTTAACAAATTCTTATCCCAGGCTATTATTTAACACGTACATACAAATTGCTGGTTTACCTTTCCTTCAGAATATTTATTTTTTTCTTGTCCTAATGAATTAGTTTAGCTTTTTTACTTTTTTTGAAAAAAAGAAAGAAAACCAAACATGCTTGGGGGGGCCTCTATTACTTGCATTGGGATATACTTCAGTGATGGTGGGACTGTTGGACAATTTAGTGTTTTGACCCTCGTTGTTAAGACCTGACTGTCTTGTCAGCTGGGCTTTACCAGCAGCAGGGGAGGGAGTTTAAAGTATAGTTAAGGCTTGAGGTTAATTGAATCTACTTGTGCACTGGTGGCTTTGCTCCAGTTTCCCAGGAGACTAAGCCATGAGTTATAACGACTTTTATTTTGCAAAAAACTTTAGAAACTGAGCTAAAGATACTATAAAAAGAATTGAGGTCTTAATGAGTAACTGTTCTGCCGTTAATGCTCTGTTCTTTGTTAGTTAAAAAAAAAAAACAAAAACATTCAGTGCATTCTAATGTCCCTCCACTTAAGTTGTGAGACTGGTAGCACAGATCCTTTTTGATGTTACCCTTCTCCCACCTTTTCTGAAAGCTTCTTTCTTGATTGCCACTTTTCTTTTCCCCCTCCAAACTCCTGTGTTATACAGACACTAGAGGAGAAAAAATAAAAGTTTAGCTATTCCCACATAGAAGGCACTTGCTTCCTGTGTAGAAGTAGTGCAGGCTGATTTTCCCTCCCTAAGTGCTTCAAAATTCTTCTGGGGAAACTCAGAATCTGTTTAATTCAGAATCAGCTACTGTATCATATGTGTTGTTTCTTTTTAAGTGTTTTGATGAGTAGCATTTAAAAGCAGGTTTGTGACTGAGCTTACTGGGGCCTGCTGCTCAAAACTCCCTTTGAATCTTCCCAGTGATTTTGCAGAGACAAGGTTCTGGATGAATTCTTAAAGAATAAGAGGACAAGAGCAGTTAGAGCAGGACTAAAAGTTGTGCCGGGGTGTGGGAGATGCGCCTTCCATTCCAACTTGAATTTGGCCCTGGGGACTTTTTCAGAAAGCTGAAAGCTGCAAAATCACTGGGAAGATTCAAAGGGAGTTTTCAACCTTCAGTAACCTTCCCTGTAACACAAAGTCATGAAGAAGTGTGCTAGAAATAAGATGTTTCACTGTCATGGGATCTGATAAGATCTAAAGGGTTTTTCTGGGTTTCCCATAAAACACTGAAGCAGTCGAATCTTTCATTCCCTTAACTTCCAGCACTGTTAATGATTTATTTCCAACATGTGTGGTGTTCGGGTTTTTTTCCATGTTTGTAGTCAATGAATATTAGAGTTAATTTTTATCTTCAGAGCTCTAACATTCTCCATCTTGACACTTTTGCGCTATGTTTTTATTCAATCCATTGTCATTCATAAAGAACTGAAAGCTTGTTAAATGATGCTGTTGGCAAGGGATTTCTAGCCCTGCCCAGAAAAATGTCTTGTGTCAGCCAGGCGCCCCATGTGTGTTTCCAGCAAGGCATGCCATGGTGAGTTTGAAGCAAACCTGCATCCTGGCTTTTTGGCACCCCAGGAAGAAATCCATCAGGACTCTTTCATGACAGCACTGAAGGATAATGTGTTTTGTGACAGAATTCACCTGCATCTCCAGGGACCTTCAACAGAGCAGGCACATGCTGCCCCTCCTTGCATGGGCAAGGATAATTCTGGCTGTCTCTGGGATTGTAAAGCATTTGCCTAGATTTCTGACTGATGGTTTAGGTGGAATCCTTTGCCAAGTGCATAGTTGCATGAACTAAAATAGAACAGGCTCTGAACTTTAAAAACAAGCTTAGGGGTAGGTTTCTGATTTTCTCCTTTGGGGGCTTTTAATAAGGAATACGTAGAATAGTTTATTTCTCAAAGAAGTGCTATTTGAACTATTATTTTGTAAAACAAAAACACAGAGAGTCTTTAAATAACACTTCCCATTTCACCTCCTAGGACATCCTGGTGTTTCCATATGTCCTAGCAGTTGCCTGAAAAGCTGTGCCTCAGCCTGTTTCCTTGTGGTGGCTGTGTTTCAGGAGCTACCACGTGATGTCAGCTGAATGTGTGCGGGTGTCCTCTCTGTGTTGCTGAATCAACATTGTTTACTTGCTGGACTCAAAAGCATTTTATCTTGAGGAGAAGAAATTGAGTTTACTGCATGAAAAATGTATACAGGCATAAGGGTCCATGCCATCATTATTGTAAAAAAGCATTGAAGCAGTCCATGGAAAAATTTCACAGTTAATAGTGCCTTACATTGGGATGATTATCTTTGTTCTTCTCTTCCTGCTTCAACGACTTTATTAACAGCAGAAATTTGCGAAACCATTCTAGCATTGCAGTTCACAGATATGTAATATCTGTTACCTTCCTGGCTGGACAATGAGCTGTCACAGTAAAAAAATTATTAAAAAATGGATTTGTTTCCTTCAGGAGTGTCCTCTTCATAGTCTGCCGCTAATACTATACACATAAATGGAAACTGCTGTATTATTTAGAATGTTGATGCTACAAAACCCAGTTTGAAGCATCTTCACATACTGCACACAGCATCTTAATTTATGTAGAATCTCATGTCTTGAAATGTAGGCCTTTCTTCTTAAGCATCTGTGCAGGGACCTTCTCCTTCCTTGAGCTGTGCCTGGCACTTCCCTGGCTCCCATTCTGGTCCCCAACCCCATGGAGAGTATGGGGTTCTGCACTTTTCATCAAGTCACATTATAGGCTGGTCTCGAAAAGTTTCTCTCAGACACAAAACTAAAACTCACATGAAGATGGGAAGGAATTATCAAATTCCTTTAAAGGTCACAAAGAGGGATGTTCAGCACTGAAAGACATCAACATCAGAAAGCCAATAGGCACTTAGGTGCTGGTTTACAACAGAATCAGCTGTAAACAACTGCCTAGGACTGGACTGATTACTGAGTTTCAGACAGCCTGCAGAGCTGTTAGTTGTTTAATTAAATTGAGCTTTTATTTGGTTTGTATTTGGTTACTCGAGATCTCTGGCACTTCCCAGCAACATACAGCTTGGACATGCGTGAGCCAAACTGCAAATGTGTCCTGGTGCTGAGAGACTCGTTTGTAGCAGTCTTTTATAGTGCCCTCTCTGCATCAGTTCAATCACTATTTTATCCAAAAATTAACTACTGCAAAGTATTTTTGAATACTTTTAGAATTTTAACATGCTAAAGCATGTTTCTGCTTTCACATGTTATTTCTGTTCTTCAGTGGGGCTTCCTGCTTGTATGTGGTTAAGGGCAAAGCAGGAACCAAGCTCTGCAATAGCATTAACTTGTGCAAGAGGGAAAAAAGAACATAAATTATTTATGTGCCTCATGGCTTACTTTTGAGCTGATCTTCAGCAAGCTCAGCTTTTTTTAAGCCTTTGATACTTTCATAGGTGAGCTTTCTCCTTTAAAAAATTAAATAAAAATAGCTTTAAGCCTTTTCCTGTATTTGGCTTTTCCAGGAAGTTTAGCACATTTGCAGCTTTTGCTTGCAATTCCTATTTTGCCTTTTGAAGAGTGAAATTTTTGAAAGGAGCACCTGAAGCCCAGACTCCTTAGAGTCAGCACTAAACTGCTGTGCTTCTCTAAAATTGCTTACTCAAGGCTGCCTACTTCCATACCAGAAAACTTACCCTTCTTCTGCACAAAATTACATAAAATAAAATGTGAATTTATTTCTTAGAGCCATATACTTTTGGTAACTGATTTCAGAGCCAGGACAACTGCAGCAGGCCTAGCCAACCTGTAAATCAGTAAGGTATTTACACAGTACAGGAAGAAAAGTGTAATAAAACTTCAACTGAGACAAGGGAAATGAAGAAAAGCTGTCAGACTGGAAGAAGTTTTACAGAACTCTTCACAGTGGGGTCTGTACACCTACATTGTTTATATTTGTAGTGGTGATGGCAGCACAAGAATTAGGGATGCAATACAATACAGAAGCAATAGGAAGGATTACGCAAAATGCCTCAACAGTAAGGCCTGGAGTTATAAAAAAGGGAGAAGTAAATTTCATAGTATGATGTGTGAAAACATGTAGTTCTGAATTCATGAAGAAGCACTCCAAGAGCTCATCTCTTGAAAGTGACAGAGAATAGCTGGAGCTTTAGCTGCACGCTGGATGAACAGGAGCCAAGAATAAGATGCAGCTGTCAGAAAAAAAATAATCCTAGGGTGTTTTGGACATTGTATTTTTACTAGACATGTAATGAGTCATAGCATTGCACCAATTTGTTTTTTAATCTTTTTTTAATATTATGTGATGCAGAAATTTTCAAACATTTTCGTGAAAATCTTAATGGAAGCTGGCTTGTTTGTAAATGTAAAATAAAGTAATGGGGCAAAGCATAAGTGAAAGGGTGATGCTGGCTGCAGGGTAACTAGGTAAAAACTGTTAGTAACTTTAGTCCAGGTATTAGGCAAAACCATCATTTGAGTAAGGCTCTGAAGGATTTAAATCAGTGACAACAAGAACTGGAAACAGCTTTCAGGAGAAAGCTTCGTTGTTTCCTAAAGAGATGCCAGGGGATGGTTGTCTGCAAGGCCTGGAAGGCCAGACTCTGGCTCTGAAGCAAATTTCTTCCAGTTCTCTGGTACAGCTACAAATAAAAGCTGAGCTATTTCACTTGCCCTCTTCCAGAAACATCAGTGCGAGGGACCACTTTTGTCCTCTGCAGAGATTGCCGTTTTGCTCGTTTCCTGTTTTGATTGTGAGCACGTTGCAGTACGGTATAGGTCTCACAGAGATGATCTAACCTTGTCTTTGCTTCCCACTGAGTCTGGTTTAACTGAAAGATTCACGTCTAAGATAACACAGTTTATATTTGCTTCATGCTGTTCTCTGTTTTCAAGTATCTGATTTCTCCAGGTTGGAGGCAGAAGTGATGTTTTTTCCTATTAACAACCCAGCTGATATGGTCTGTTTGACCACTGCAGTGGAAGAAAGAAAGGAGTTAACTGATTAAGTTCTTCAGTTATTGCCAAAGTCTGCTTGCTTGCATTTGGTTTGCTCAATAAACTGTACATTGTAGCAATGTGCCCCCAGCACCCTGGGTTGGACATTCAATTACTTGTGACCACAAAAACTGATAATCTCATGGCCAGTGATGTGAGCAACACTTCCCTTTCCAGTTTAACAGAAATTGCTCAACAGTTACAGCGCTTCCTGCCCTTCCACGTGCAGTTCAGCAGCACACGGATGCCTGGGCAGGCACGGCCTCCCACAGGAGCCATGGCACGAAGGAAGCCTTTTCAGCTCTGGCTCACGACTGAGCTAACCAAGCCAGCAGGAAAACCACAACTGCCGTCACCTCAGGGATTACTGCAGGGCTTCTGCAGTTGGACAAGATGACTCAAACGCAGCCAGTGAAGACCTAATCCGCAGAGCAACTGTCGCAGGTGGCATTGCTTCATGTACTCCTTCATCCAGTGAGCCAAAAAATACAGGTTTATGGAAACACAGAACCTGAATTCAGCTTTAAAGAAGGGGTAGCCCAGAGATGACAACTTTGGTTAAATTATTCATATAACTTGGATTAATTTCTCCTTTCCTCTGTTGAAGGTGACTATCTCTGCTTTTGTAAAGGTAAAAGGAAGAAGGGCATAAATAAAACAAATCATTTAAGGGAACATCAAAGCTAAGTGGGATGACACTGCGAGACCAGCAAGTTTATGCTGCTTCAACCTTCACATAATAGTTTTCCCTTACTATGATGTGCTCTTCAGAGTGCAAAGTTCCCTGGAAAACATATCACAGTAATGCAGACCTGTACTCCAAGCCTCTTGGTAGGTGTGGTTAAAACATGCATGCTTTCTTTAAAAACATGTACATACCCTCTTTGTGGCTGAAGAAAACACACTGAAAAGATGTGATTTTAAAAATTTACATCCCAATAACTTACCTGATACATTATCAGATGTCAACGCAGGATCAGTGATCTCCCCTGGGGCAGTTTACTACCACAAAGGCAGCATACTATATTATTTGTTTTCCATTGTTTGCTTAGTACCTGAAAACTTCTATGCATCTGATGCCACAAAATCTTGTTGTAAGAAATTTTAAAAGGCAGAGGGTTGAAAACAGTAATTATTGGAGGGAGATAACAGAGTGGTTGTATTTGGGAGCTGAGACTTGTCTGAGATCAGGGGCATCTGTGGGAGAGCTCAGAATTGAGCATGGCCTTGCAGAGGTCCAGTCTCACACTTCCCCCTATTGGTTTCCCACTCCCACTTTTACCAGAAGTCCACACTTCAGGCAGTCATTTCAGAATCTGGGAAAATATTGGTGACCAGTCTGAACTCAGCTCAGTAACAAGTTATTGGTCTTGGTTCCAGTAAGAAAACACACATTTTTCAAGTGGTGTGAATTTTCCCCAACAATCCCACTAGAAAATTCCCACTTGGCTGCTGAACCTACTGGGCACACACAGCCTGAACTCTGCCCACCTGGGCAGCTGTCAGCAGGATGTCAGGAGCTCTGCAGGAAGGCGGTCTCAAGCATACAACAGCACTTACATCCCATGATGTTGGCTGTTTCAGGTTGTCCAGTGGCAACACCTAGACATTATATTTAAGTGTTTTAGTGCACTAATGGATAAGTCATTATCTTTCATGTGGTGCCTCATTCAAAGACACAGTTCTTGCTCAAAAAAACAACCTTGAATTCCAAGATGCACTATTAGGTAAAGCTATACACCCTCAAATATCAGCCAGTGGGATGTGACTGAGATCAGTGAAGAAATGGTGCTGGCAGGTGTGACATGAAGTAAAACAAAGTCTGCCACAACCAGCTGAAGAAACAGGTGATGTTTACTACCTGTTGAAATACAGCAGGGAGTCATTTGTCACACCTCAGTGCATTGTTAAAAAGTCATCGCAACTGTGGCTGCAGCACTGGCACTGTTCTGTTTTACCTTCTCAGGGCAGTCCAGATGCTGCGATGGAAATAGCACAGAAAGCTTTCCAGGAGCTTGAGGGCTTAGCCTAATTGGACCATTTGTTTATATAAAGGTGAAACTAATTGACACCATCTTCGTGAATCACATCTGCCATCACTGCTGCCCCCCAGCGAATGCTACAAAAGACAACTGAGTGTGGCTGGCAGAATTTCTTTTTGTCTTCAAAGTGAATCAGGCAGGACAAAAATCAAACACATCCTCAAATTTGCATTTCTATGGCTCTTTTGAAATGAAACGTGTTGCCAAGCCATTTCTAAGAGAAGTTTTATTTCTTAGTGTTTGCTATTTACTAACTGGAAAAGGTGTTAAGATGAGTAATTCCTGTTCCACTGAAAAATCGTTACCTCATTTAAAATTGTTCATAGAAGTCCTAGGCATAAAGAACAAGACATTTGTCTCAGCCCAAATTCCATATGGGCAGGTTTTTTTAATGAAATAGACTTTCTGTCAGGGCTCTGTAGCCCAGTGACCTGTCTGTGTGGTACAGACACACACACAAGGATTCACCACTACCACCACCACCACCTCATGAACGCCAGCAAGGAACTGGAGCAGTGTATGGGAAGCCCCTGAAGCACCACATTCCAGAAAATTGTCCAGCTGATGTCCTCACCCAACTGCTGTTGTTAACAGTTTAATAACCTCCTGGGATATTTTGGGGCCATCAGGATATTTTTGGCCAGTTACCCCTCGTACCACCAGCCTCCTTCTTCCCACAGTTTCTTTTCCCTGGAGCGGCACCACATGGTCCAGGGTGGGGGGACGATGACGATGACAAAAGTCATGGGGAAGACAGCTGCCAGGATTCAGATGTGCTCAGGCCAATGCTGAGCCCCCCACTCCTCTGGCCATCGGAACAGCGCTGGCACTGGGCTGTGTGGAGACTTGGAAACTGCCTTTTGCCCCCAGACCCTCCCCAGGATCAGCCAGGGAGCCTCAGGGCTGAGCCCAAACATGCAGGGCTGGGACTCTGCTGCCAGCTTGGGAACAGCATCATAGTCCCAGTTCCAGATGCCAAAGCAGAATCACAGAATATTCTGAGTTGGAAGGGACATTCCAAGGACCATGGAGTCCAACTCTTAAGTGAATGGCCCATACAGGGATGAAACCCACAACCTTGGCATTACCAGCACCAGGCTCTAACCTAGCTATATCCTAGCACTAGGCTCTGCATATGTTTCTGAGCAGAGCAACACAGGACATGGTCTCCTGCATTCCATGCCCCAGATTTGACCAAATGAGCCTTGTTTCAAGCCCCAAAACTGCACCACTTAATCCCCATTTCTACATGCTCAAACCACAGGATTTAGCCTCAGTTTCTTAGCCTCTAATTTGGCCAAATGAGCCTTGTTCCAAGTCCCCAGAAAACACATGACTTGGTGTCTGTTTCCAAGTTCAACAATGCAGGACTTGATCTCCAATTTGCAAACCCTAAAATTGTCCAAATGAGTGTTTTCAAGCCCCAACAATGCAGTACTTCAGGACTGTTTTTCAAAAAGTAAAACATAGGACTTGATATCAGTTTTCAAAACCTTAAACTGACCCAGATGAACCTGGTTTCAAATTTGCAAAACACAGGACTTCATTTTGTTTTTCAAGCCCCCTCAAAACGCAGGACTTACTGTTTCTGAGCACTAAACCTAGACAGTTTGGAAAAGCCTTGCTTGTTGTCTGAAGGGCAGATGAAAGGAAAAGGTAAATTCAATTAAAACCTCATCTAAGCCAACTTCATCATTTTTAAAAGGCAGTGAAGAGAGGCAGGCAGTGTCCATCCTGCTGCTGCTGCTCTGCCACTGGGATTTCTGTTTTCTGCTTCCAGCACTGCCTTCAGCTTTGATGACCCTTATTTGACACAACTCCATTAGCAGCAAACTCCAGACCAACTTGCACAGTCTGGCTGTACCCTTTTATATCCCTGACCCCAATCTGACATTTCTGAGCCAAATTCACCTGCTCTGGCATGGCTGGAAGCAATGCAAGGGAGAGGATGCAGGATCTCCTGGTGTCCCCACAGAGGTGTACAGGTTTCCACCAACCAAGCACTACCAGCAGGTCCCAGTGACTGCTGCAGTTTCCCTTATGGGCTGAATTGAGCTGCATTGAAATCAGTGTCATCTCCTCGAACTTGTTGCTCCTCAGAAGGGTCATTTGGGAGCTTCTTGGCTCTGTCAGGTGGGACACACACCTCTCTCTCTCTCTCTCTCTCTCTCTCTGTGGTAATTAGACCCTTTGGCAGACTCTAAAAAGGCTAAATTTTATATAAGCCTAAGAGCCTCAAAGCCTGCTGAATTCAGAGATGTTTGTCCCTGTAGCTACAGCCCCGGTAAGCCCAGCCATAGAGCTCTTTCCCACTTGGTGTTGTGGTGGCATATCAATAGTTGTCACTTGTTATTGATGGATAAAAGGTGGCATTTTAGGGGACACTTGGTCTCCTCTATTTAATAGGTGTAAGCTGGAGGATCAGTTCTTTGTCCTTTCTTTCTGTACTACCCGATGGCACACTTGCATTAGCACACTGCAGGCAAGGCAGCACAAATCACATCCTGCCCAAAGTTGTTCCACTTTGTTTCTCCTGCATCGCGAACATACCTGTTTAATTGATGAAAGGATCCAACACTGTAGTATTGAGTAAAAATAAGCAGGGCATACAAAATTATTATACCAAGATAGCCCTGTATTTTTCAATTTTTATCCCAGATAGTACTTGGATAATTCATTACTTTTTGATTTTTTTCAAGAGGTTTGGTAAGAAACTTGCCATTGCCTTACTGAGACTTGCTTCCATGCATGACTATTTTCCTTGCCCTCTGTTTTCTCTATCAGAAGGTTTGTAGCAGATTTGTCAATGTCATGCGTTACTAAACTATAAACGGAAATAATTTCTGTCCTCCAAGTAATATAATTATGACCCAACTACATATCAAAGGAACAATCTCCTGGGGGCTATATAAGAGTGTGAAGTCTTATCACAGAATAGTTTGGGTTGGAAGGGCCCTTAAAGGTCATCTAAGTTATCACATTTGCCACGTACCACTGGATGGTTATCAATATACCAGAAAATGCTGCAGATGGTTACAGACCACAGGTAGAAACAACTTTCTGGTCTGTTGGATTTTATGACTTCGTGAAGAATGTATTAAAATATTTATTAGCTCTTTATATGCAGAATCTTAATGGAAGATGTAAACAAGCCATATCTGAACTTCAACTTCTCAGAGTAGGAGCCTCTCAAGTAAGTGTTGTGGGTAGCACCAGAGAGGTTTTGAAGCATTTCCTGTCCTGGCTTCTTCCATTTCCCACTGAATGACATTGGCAGTGATAATTGCAGCTTCGGGAAAAATAGCTGCTAAACAATGACAGCAGAAAAGCCCTACAGCCATTTTCTCAATTAAATCAAGTGGAAATGTAGTCCTTGAATACTGCTTCTGAAACTGGCTGAGCAGAATAAGAGCAAGCACCCTGGCAGCTGGGAGGATAATGAGAGCAGGAGAAAGACCACTCACTTTGCACTGTGACCACCATCTCCATGTCCCCACTTGAAAAGTCAGTGGCTACCTCTGCCCTAGAGCTAATGTTGGCATGAGAATAAAACCAACAGATTGCCAGCTGAATCTACTCTAACAGAGCCCCTTTAAGCTGGTGAATTTTGAGGAAGTCCATTAGTATCTCAGTAGCAACGTTTCTCTTCTGTTTTTTTATCAGCAGCTTATGTTTCTGCCATTATTTGTTTGTCTCAGCCACAACGTCTTGATCTCTGAAAGCTATTTTGGTATTGTTAGCATGTCCTTCTCACGTCATTTATTTCTATCCTTTCTGTTTATCCTGGTACTTGTGCTTTTTATCAACACCATCTGCAAACTTCTCATATTTATTAGTGGTTCTTACAAATTAGAAGTTTTTGTCTCTGTACATTCCTGTGTAAAGGGGATCTGGAGTCATTTTCAGTAACAAAGGAAATATCTTTACACTCACTTGATGTAAACTATCCAAAATGAAAGGATGAAGCTAACAAGTAAGAACTCTTTGCCATAATACAAATGACAAATAATGTAAATCCAAGAGATTTTTTTCAAATTATATCTAAGAGCATTTACTCCAGCCTTCATAAAGGAAGGGAAACTTCCTTAATGAACATTATTTGGGATAGGAATAGGAAGGACAGCATTTTATGGAAGAGAAGAGCCCACAAGTTGATAAAGCCTTTTGACCTCTTTCTGCAGTGCTTAGGAAAAATAAACCAAATATGTAAAAAGGTTTTTAGCCAACCTTTACATAAGAGCTACAGCTCTTGGACTGTTGTTTCAAAGATTCTGGGCACAGGTTTCTGAATCCAAATTGTTCTAAATGCTTAGAAAAAAAAAAATGTAAAACTTTGGAAAGCAGCAAAAGCAGCACATGGCTGTGACTTAAAAAAAAAATCCATGTGAATTCATCTTTGTCTACATCCAAAGCTTGTCCCCAGAATTGAATTTGTGACATTTTCCCAATATAGTGACCAAGCTCTTCATGGTCCTTGGGTCTAGCCTCAAGTTCCCTTTCTCCCTTCCATAATTTCTTGTGCCAGTTCCGCTATGCTTTTGGTGTATTTTGAGCAGCACTTGACCCCAGCACTGACAGGCACTTTATCAGTGTAACAAAGCATCTCTGTTCTCGTGGGAAACAGAAGCAGTCATCTGTCAGAAAGCAGCCAAGACTTACTACAGGTTATCATGCAAAGTCAGAGACGGAGAAAAGAGAAATTGTCAGCTTCACCTTGATAAGCCCATGAGTGTGAAAGACATGTCACATACAATTTCCATTACAGAGACCAGAAGGATTCCATGACAAGCAAGAATGAGTGGAAAAATCAGGCATACATAAAATTATTCAGACCAGAAACCCTGGGCAGTTCCAGGTGTGCCTGTTTTCCCGAGAAATTAAGAGGATTCTCAACACTGTCTTGCAAGATCAAGAGAAGATCATCCATTACAAAGTATATCAAGATAGCAAGGTAACATTTTCAATTAACCTTCCTATATTTTTTCCCCTCCAGCAAAAAAGATGATAAATCCTCTCACAGTAGGAAAGCAGTTTTAGTACCATCCAAAAATGCTTTAGTGCTTTACCACTTAGAACCATCTTCCTGTTTCACATGAGAGCAGTGTACTACATCCTCCTTGCCTTTCCCCTGACACTGGCAACTTGATCTGCAGGTACAAGCATCTTCTCCCTTTGTGCCAGGGGAGGGATATGGACTGATGGAGTATCCCTAATTAGTGAAGTCAGCTTTCAGAGGCAGAGAACCCCAGATGTCCTTACAATGAGAGACCAGAAACAAATCCTTCAGCAGAAACTTAAATTCTGTAAGCTGCATGAGCTGCTCACAGCAAAGGAACTGGCATGCACTGTGCCATCATGTGGGAAGATCCATCCAGGGGCTGACTGCAACTGGGCAATGAAGAGGACTGGCCATCAGCTGGACACCTGCCACTCATTTTTCTCTTTCTGAAGCACAGCAATGAATAATGATCTACAGTGAATACTTGCACTGCAGTAGCATGTGTCACATCCTTGAATTTAGGGTTTATCAGATGAGAAGTCATATTCCTGAAGTTGGACGTTTAGTGTCAGCTGGGACAGATGCAAGGAGCCACGAAACTCAGACATTGTTTGTGCTTGGTTTCCAGGCACCAACTCTATTTTAAAGCTGATTGCAGTTAAGGAAGGAAACAAGCTTTTGTTATTTGCATTTACCTTCTCACACAAAAAAACTGCATCTAAAAGCTGGTAACAGCACAGCATATTTGTACAAGTTTAAAATACTGTTTCACTTAGGAAAAATAATGCCCTTTTGAAAACTGCATTTAGTTGAACAAGTGGTGTAATATGCTTTAAAAATCTTTCAAACCATTGCTACCCCTGGACAAAGGGTTTGCTCATCAACACAGTGCTAAAATAGCATCACTGCAGGAGTTCAGCAGCCTAGTTTTAAGAACTCAAGTGACATACTGGTTACTTTTGCAAGACAACTAGAAGAAAAGTCTTCTTGTATCAATCAGTATGAAAATGTAATTTAAGGCAGTGCAACAGTAATACTTTTTTCTCCTAGAACCTAAGATATTAGAAATTAAGATAAGTGTGCAATATTTAGTTATTTGTACAATTTCACCTGGAAAGAGCGCAGTTCACATTTTTGTTACATATAATTCCTTTCTGTTCTGCTTTACTGCTTAGAAAAAGGAAGCTCACAAAGCTTCACATTGGCAATAAAATCCTTACTCCAGTTCAGACTTCTTTTTGGCAACCAGTAGGTGGAATCAATGCTCCACCAAACCGTATCATTAGTGTCACTAAAGCAATCTCCACAAAAGGAGGAACATAAAACCAAAGGTCCTTAAACGTCACAAAAAAACCCTACAAACCACAAAATAAACCACTTCCTATCGTCTGCCTTCTCTAGAGAAGTAACAGCACAAGACACTCATTCAAACAGTCTTCTGCCCTCCAAAAATATGGATCTGTCCATCAGCATCACCTTGCAGTCCAGGAGCACCTAGATCCCCAAGTCTGGGATAGGATCTCTCACAAAGCAAGCCAGGTCTTTCTACCACAAACAAACTAAGGGCCTTTGCATTGTCCTGCCCCATGCACTTCCCCATTGCATTTCCTGGCCTTTCTCACCACGCATGTCTCCAAAAGGAGCATTTAGTGACCAACTCCAGAGCAAGTAAGTGCCCATGGCACAGGCGGAGCTCCTGCTCCAAGGGGTGTTCAGCCAGTCAGAGCAGTCATGAGCACACAGGGCACTTACCTTGGAGGTGGGACACCAGCAGCAGCAAGCTGGCAGAACAGGGCTGCTCTGCTGGGAAGGACAGACCAGGATGCACAGGTTACCATGCCACACCAACTTCACCACCACAGGGCACTCTGCCAAGCAGCACAAGCAGAGCTGGTGGCAATAACATGTCCCAGCATCATCTCAGCGACCCTCAGACATGCAAAGGCAAAGCAACTCCCAGGGCAATCCATGAAATCTGGCAGTAGGGTGAAAGTTGGAGGCAGGAGGAGAGGTTGACTAGGGTAATTAGTCCATTAGTACCTTCACACACTGCCAGCTGGCTCTCCTCAGGCTGGTTTGAGTCAAAGGTTTACCAGTGGTCCATGAGGCACACAGTAGGCACTTTGGTTTCTGAAATTCAGGCTGCATGTCCTCAGCTAAAACAGTTTTTACTTGTAATAAATATTTGCATCAGGCTTCTGTCTCTCTTGCCTCCTGACATGTTTCTGGTGTTCACTTTTCCTGCAGCCCCAGCAGCCTGTGCACACTTCTCCCCACCACGCAGCAAGGTCTGCCTGGTGACAACCATGCCGTCCTATGTCCTGCCTGGGAGGGCTGCAGCCCTGATGGCTGTGAGCCACAGTGGGAAGAGCTCTGCCAGGGGACAGGGCAGCCCTGGAGGGCGCAAACACCCCATGTCTCTGTCGAGGTCTACCAGCATCTGCTTGTTCAATAGGCCCCAGCTAAACAAGCTCAGCTCTCTGGCTCCACTGAGCTTCAATGCTACTGAAAAAATGCAAACCCCCCACCATTTCTTGAGCTGAAAATAGACCTATTTTGATTGCTGCCTGAGCAAAGGGAATTTTAACTGTGCCCATATTTGCACCATGTTTCAACAGCTGTGCTTCTGCAGATTCTCCTTCTCTGGGGTGGCAAAGGACACTTCTGCAGTGTGAAGAAAGACACTTTGGATTTTCCATCTCCCTTCACACTGAAGGTTATTGTAGCTAGGGCAGGAATATTTTGGAGATGCTTCCTTGCCAGCCATTTCCTTCACAGCAGTTTTATTTATATATGTGTGTGTTGACAGACACCCAGCTGTGTGTGCTGGGGGATTATCACATACCCCCAGAGCTGGCACAGCCCTCCACATGCTGACTGTGTCTGGCAGGGCTGCAGCTGCGTCCCTGCTGCTGGAGTGAGAGAAGTCTGGTTTGTCTCTGCAGATGAAACAAGGTGGGAAGCTGCTGGGCCACTGGGCAGGCATTTGTTAATGCAAGTGCTAAGATAAGGTGAGTTCTTCCACCTACTTCCACAGGTCCCACTCAATGCATTTACTGGCTGCTCTGGTCACTCAGCTGCTGCCCACCAGTCCCACCCATTTGCCAGCACTATTTATACCACAGCTCTAGGGTTTCAGAGGGCTTGGAAACTGAGCATCACGGTGCCACAGCAATAGGGATGCTTCCAGAGCCCCAAAGGAGGGCCAGAGTGAGTGAGGCAGTTGGAGGCAGCGAGTGCCCAGGGAATGCATCCGAAGCAGCCCACGAGCTCCCAAAGCTCGACGGAGAGACGCCTGTGAGCCAAGCCCGGGTAGAGCGAGGGCTGGGCACTGGGCTGCCAGGACAGCAGGAAGAAAAGGGAGGTTTTGTCAGTGCCACACAGAGCATGGTTTGATCCCGTTGACCAGAGCAGACAAAGGACAAAAGGCGGCAGATGCCAGGGAGTAGGCTTTAACTGCCTGGGGAGCCTTCCCATTACCGCTGAGTAACACTCCAAAAACACAAGAGGCAGTTATAGGGGCTGTTTATCTTTTTATTATAAATTTGGTATGAATGACCAATGGAAGAATCACAATGGAGTACCAAGAACATTTTATCAAAATTTTAGCAGCATTTAAACAGTAATAGATTCCCAACCTCCTTTGGGCACCCCTTGCCCTTTGCCTCCCACCCACAAAACAGTAACCTTCACTCAAATGTGCTTTCCAAAAGCGTGCAGGGGATGTAGCTAGCCATTTTCCCCTGAGCTGCCATGAAAAAAATCTCATCCCAAATGCTGGTTACCATACAACCTCCATCCATCCACACAGGGCCAGGCTCCTGTCCCCTCCTCGCTGTAGGCAGCATAGCAGGAGGCTGGCTGGCCATGGCGTGGGATGGGACTTGCCAGGGGGAGGCAGCACCTGCTCACATCCTCCCCTGCATGGATCAGCACTCCCATGGGCACCCATTACATCCAAGCAGAAATGCAGGGCTGAGCCCTCTCCCGCCCGCTGCTGCCCTTCACTTCTGTACGCGGGGGTGCCGTGCGCTCCACGGCCCCGCTCCTGTACCTGAGAGTGTGTGCTTGTGTCTGGATGGAGAGAAGGAGGGGAGGTTGACGGTCCGTCCTCCCGCAGGAATCAAGAGCAGGGCAACCAGGAGCTGAGACTTGAAGGGGAAAGGTAGAAGGTGAGCAGTGAGATACTCAAGTATCAACCCACAAAATGAAGTCAGTTTACTATCAGCTAATGTGGAGAGCCATGGGCTGCCTACTAAGTCACAAGAACTAATTTTTTGTGTGCGCTTTTTTTTTTTAAGTTACATTAAGACATGAACAGTACTATCCCAGCCTCACAGGCCAGAGCTTGGTGAAAACAACGTTGAATTAGAGGTGGGGGAACACAACACACATGGAGACAACAACATAATATCGGCAAGCTATTCCCCTGCTTCTTTGGTACTTCCTAAACTTTCTTATCCAAAATATATAAGGGAAATGCACCATTTAAAAGTTACTGTTCATAAGTATTTACACAGCCATAACCATCACGCTATGATACACAAAAATCAATATGATATGAACAAAGTTATTTTATGAAAAGCACTTCTGCACATTTTATTTTGTTCCAGTATCTTAATAGCTTTAAAAAATTCATGTGTTACGCAGTCCTGTACCTCGCTTCTTCTTATATCAAATGGACAAGAAACATTTCCTAATCCATACTCTTCCTCAAAAGATTAAAAAATAGCCACCAAAATGATACACTATGTACAAATTTTACTAAATATTAAGTTCTAGGCAATTATTTTCACCCCACTGATAATATAACTTAGGTATTGTTACCTACTATATGCATATATATTTCTTTAATATATAAGAAATGGCACCACATCACCATGTCACCAATATGACACATTGTTATGTACAGTAGATAAGAAGTTAGGTATGGAAGATGGATCCTCTCTGACTGCTTCTTTCACGGGAACGCTTCTCCCATCGGTAGTAGCTTGGCCATTTCCCCTTTTCCCAGCAGAGGAGGCTCCTCAAATGTAAGGCAGGATCCCGTACATCAGCAGTGCCATCACCCCGGCGCTGAACAAGCCGGCCACCGGCACAGTCACAAACCACGCTAGGAAGATGTTGCGGAAGAGGCGCCAATCGACGGCTTTCTTGGAGCGGATCCAGCCGACGGCCACCACGGAGCCAACCTTGGGAGCGTGGGGAAGAGAGAGGAAGACAAGGTGTGAGGGGTAAGTCTGAGCACCTGTAACATGCCCACGGCCACACCAATGCCAGTCAGCTGATACCAAGCGATGCTCTGAGATAAAGAAGTCCCTGAGGATGACAATGGCTCTGTTCTGGTGCGGTGGCAGGAGGGTGACACTTCCAAGGTACTTAAACCTTTGTTTGTCAATGATCTCCTGTTTTTCATGGGTCTTGGGGTCAGCCAAAGGCAAATAAGTATGTTGGTGGGTTTTTCCCTGCCCTGCTAACTTGTACATGAGCCTTCAGTGCAGCTGAGGCAGCCCTCCACCTGACTCAGTCCATAGAGAAGAGAGCAAGTGTCCACTGACTCTGGCCAGATTGCAGTCTAAATCAGGAAAACACCAGGAAAGTTGTTTTTAAGGCTCTGCTGAAGAGCACTGCATAGAGCAGGTCAGGATATGCACTATGGTTCCTGTCCCACCTGCCTATCTCCTTGCTGGTTTGGGATGCCCTGCCTGTTCACCGAGCAGCTGCTGATGCTCTCTGTGCAGCTCACAGCCTGGCATATGGCGCTGACTCAAAACACCATATCCATATTCCAGTACTGCGGGCTACAGACGGGATGGCAGGGGCAAGGTAAAAGCAGCTGAGCCCACCCTGTGGCAGCCATGGTGGCTTGGCAGGGGGCAGACAGATAGTGCAGGCTTAGACCCAGTACATCAAATGCATCAGTCTGAGCCCTGTGGGGGAAACTAGCCCTTCTGGACCAGCTAGCCAAGCAAAGCATCCAGAGCTAAAATCCTCTCTTGCAGACAAATACATCATCCTAATACTATGGGGCACACAAACTGCACAGACACCAAGAGGATGGTGGGGAATGGATAAAACACCAAGATATCCTTCAAAGACAGTGCTACCAGGGCAGCTGGGTAGGTCAGTGGTTTTGTAGACGAAACACACTGTGTCATGGGCAAAGCTGCAATCTTTTCTTCTTTCAAAGGTATTTTTAGTTCATAAGATATAAACCCAGCACATCAGTTTTTAAGAAAAAAAACTGAACTGAGAGAAACATTTTCAATGAAAAATGATACAAAAACTTCAGAAACACTGCATTTTCTTTCTGCCCTGGAAGTGCTTTCCATGCTGTTAGCAAAAACAGTGTAAGTCTATTCAAAGTGCACAGTAAAGCAGCAAGAAATGTGGAAGGAATATCCTGTTTTGAAGGTAAGGAAACTCCAAGACACAGCTGGGCATGTGCTCCCTGAAGTGCCATCCCTGCCTCCCTGCTTATTTTCTTAATGGGAGTATCAGTCCCTGCCTATAGATCAAAAGATGGGCTGCTCCCCTTGTACAGAGCCAGGAAAATGATAAATGTCAGGAGCACAGGGAATGAGGGAAAGATAACATGGGGATATCAAATCTGCATCTTTTGCTAGCACCTATTTAGCTTCTAACTACTGCTTAATGGTTTTTTTTGGAGAAGAGTTACTTGTGGAAGACCCTGTAACTCTCGGGTGCCTGTGACAGAACAAGGGAAAACTAAACTTGATATTCTATGACCAATAAGGCCTCTGTCGAAAGCTTGATCCAATAAGGAAATCTGTTAGATAATATTTCATCTGAATACTTCTGGAGTGCACAATATGCTGTTCTGCATTTAGGAGGTGTAAGTGTATTTAGGAGGTGGAGGTGTATTTCAGTGAAGAGGAACCCCACACTTGTGACTACATCAAAGCCTTGACATGAGGAAACAGCATTTGGGCTTTCAGCAGCTCAGCTGTTAGGCTCAGCTTTATATTTTGTGTGTCCTTAGCATCCGTCTGTCATGCTTGCAACAAGAAGCATTACTTATTGAGCAAGCCTGCATTCTACGTACGCTAATCTCCAAGTCCTTCCTGAAGTTTAAATGGTATCAGCAATGATGGCATTGGCAATCTGTTTTAAAGATAATTAAAGTTTAGTTTATTAATAGTGATTTTTGATGGACTAGAGGTTAGGAGAGTAGCTAATCCTTGGGTGTAGGCACACTACACCTTCTGTAGAATTTCAGATGATATCTACTTTGAGATTCGTTTGAAACCAGTGCAGTTTGCCTTCAGTATGCTTTACTTAAAGCATTACAGAAATGCTTTTGGGTCTCTTGTTCCTGTGCAATGGTGTATAATAAGAACACACAGAACATGATAATTCAATCATAGCAACAGAGAATATTTTTCAAAACCGCAAAATCATAATGGCAAAACAGAGCTGACAGAATGACCTCAGCAAAGTCACTTTTGCAGAGGCAAAGCATTTAACTGCTGCACTCTAATTTTATCTGTATGTGAAGACATTCCATTACAACTGAGAAATGTTCATTTCTAAATCTCCAACCTGAGAACAAATAACAGGTACTCTAAGACTCAATATGATCATTCGCCCACCTGGGCAGCAGAAAGGGAAGGTATGCATTCACACCACACTGGCTTTTCAGTGCTAAATCCCAAGGGAGGTTGAACTGGTGCAGCCAGAGCAATGTGGCTACTGCATTCAGACCCACAAATTCCTTTGGAGGCTCAAAAGATTAGGTCTTTCTTCCAAGCCCACTTGGCTTGGAGGCTTTCAAGGGACTTTCCTCTCCCCTTGGACCTGTGGCAAAGATGAAAGTGCAGTTCAGGCTCTGAGCATGAAAAAGCTGCTTGGCCATAGATGTGGGACAGGCACATCGGGCAGTGACTACCTCATGTAGACTAAAGGCTCTGATTTAGGACCAAAGGCAGGTCCTGATCTGAGAGGGCTTGACGAACCTTCCCCAGAAGCTAATGCTTTTCTTCCTGCTACCGACCTCCAGTTCGCCACCACATCTGCTACAAGATCTGAAAACTGCTGCTCGGAGCTTTCCTTCACACCTGGTCTCCATTTTTCATTACAGTCTACTGTTTCACCTCAAAAAGGTTTCCCTGCACCTCAGCTGTTTGATGCTGCTCTTTATTTGCCATCAGTTTATCCAGCTGCTGCACATTCAGTTGACTGACACCCCTTCAGAAGGGCTCCTACTCAAGCAAATGCTATTTCACAGTGGAGTAAATATTGAGGAAAAGAATAATTCCCAATACCTGATGCTGGTGGCTCACTTCAAACCTTTTTTCTTTTGGGTTTCTAAGGCAAAATAATTTTTCTGCTGATTTTTAAGAAGGCATTTTGACTCAGTGGCTGACAGCACTTTCAGCGAGGCATTTTCACATGGAGCAAATGATACTTAACAATTCTTTTATTCCTTCCCTGGGCCCCAAAGAAAACAAGGAATACAGGAATACATCCATTAGAAGTGTTTGCTTTATCCTGTGTTGCTCACTTAGAATCTTTCAACTCAGGATCTCATTTTGCTGAAACACCGAGTCAGTTATAATAACATGACATCCCTGGAACAGTCTAATCCTATTGCAAAGTGGATCTTCCCATTAAGAATGATCCACCTAATGAGATACAGCAAGCTACATACAGGGAGCAGACACAGACTAACCACATTAGCTGCTTTTATGGAAGTATTTTTCAAAAAGAACTATTTTGCTCTGCAGTTAGAAAAGACCAAGCTTTTAGCTGCATTGAGTGAATGAATACCCCTCTCATTAACTTATGGCTTCCAAGACATTTTCTTTCTAAATTCAGTCTATTTGTTTGGACCAAAGTGTGTTTTCTCTTTTACAACAGTTGGCTAGAAGTGTTTCAGGCATGCAACTGGGATAATCAAAGCTGTATTATTCTCCCTGGCAAATTCTTCATCATGCATTTGATACTAGTCAGCTTAAAGAGAGGTGATTTCAGGCTAGCATTTTTAGAAGTGGATAACATTGTTATTATTTTTCCCCTCCCTGCTTGATTCAGAGGAACCAGAGTTCTGTCAATGCCAGGAAATCTGAACAGCCTTTCAGAGCTGCTCAGTCTTGGCTGCTTCTCAAAGAGCACCAGGGTAGAAGAAATAAATGATTTTGCAGTAGAGGAAGGCTTTCTGAAGAAATGGTTTTCACTAGAAAAAGGCCAATTGAACCAACTTTGGGCATTTTGCAGGATGTGTGGCTTTCATTGACTCTTTTACTGGAAAGCAGGTCAATGTCACAGGCAAGGCTGCCAGGCTTCTTGCCAGCCCGCCTGCCATGCCATGGAGCAGTTATCCCCAGAAACCTTCCTGCCCCAGCCCCAGCCTGAGGCTCCAAGGTCTCCAGGGTGCAGTAGTGAATCCTACAAGGTCTTTTCTTAGGGCTTGGTCTTGGTGGCATGCAATGAGGCAGAGGGAGTGCCATTCTGGGGTCTCTGGTTTTGGAGGGGCTTCTCCACATCCTGCTAGAGGGTGAAAAAAACAAACAGCTCTGCACGTCCAGGAGCTTGGGAGTCCATGGAGAAACAAAAGGAAAGAAAGGGGATATTTGACTTGAGAATTTCCCAGGGAACAAAACTCCAAATTCCCATTATGTTCTTCCAGCAGTGTGTCCACATGCTCCCTGATGTCTACAAGCTATATAAATGTCTTCAAGACACAATTAAATTCTGCTCATTACCCAGCCTGTACCTATACTCCAAAGTGGTCTTTTTTTAAAAAAAAACCAAGAAAGCAAACTACCTAGCTGAAAGGACTAATTACAAGGGCCAGATTCTGTATTATAATGCACAAAAGTGAGGACAAGTTGGTTTAAAAGAAGAGAGACATTAAAATATTAGCTTAATGATGTAGCAGTGTTTTTCATACAGGTGGCTTTGAAAGACACGTAACCGGGTTCACACAGACTACGAATCTACGTTATTTTAATATGTCTATATTAGTTCAGTACAACCATGTAGGGGTGAAAGACAGTCCAGACTTTTGTGCAATTAGTTATATAATGCTGACTTTGCTTGGCTGTACTGCCTTTAAAAGTGGGCCCCGTTATTTTGCGGTCACAGTCTGCAGGGCGTGGCACAGTGAAGGCAATCTGCAACAGTCGGTATCTCCTGGATTTTGTTATGGTTTGTCCTAGTGGATGTGATTTACTGATAGGATCACTGCAAACTCCAATACCTTGCAATGGGTGGAGCTTATTGGAATACCCACATTTGAGGCTACAAGTACCGTTAGCGCACACATTACTTCAATGCAAAATCCACTGTGAAGAAATAAAAAAAAAAAGACAGATGGAAAACCTGTAGTAAAAGAGTTATATGCAGGAAATCCCATGCCATGCACTTATCAAGAAAGTCAAGTATAAATGATGAATGGTGCGCAGCCTCTGAACAAGGGAGAAATGTTACCCGACCAGGTTCAAATGGCACCGTCAGAGGAAACCAGGCTGTTCCTTGCAATCATTTGCTTTAAAATTGAGGTCATGTTTTTGTGAGTGCTGTTTTTCTTCACCAACAGCTATGGAGTTTATGCTGTGGCCAGTTCCAGTGACTTGACTGTGACAATTCCAATGCATTTTTTGGAAGCCTGATTACTTTCCCGTGTTGCTGGCACGACCGAGACGCGCTAACACACCCCTACCTAACCATCCTCTGTCAGCGGCTGTTTTCCCCTCACCGTGCCATTATCCCTGACTCGAGCAGCACAATTTTAAGATGAATAGTCCAGACTGCCTTGACTGCAGTCGCTGGGCAAAGGCATACCTTGCAGTGTGTAGTACTGACAGGAAGTCCAACATTGGAAGCTACCACAACTGTGAACGCCGAAGCCAACTCAATAGTGAATCCACTGCGGGAAGCATAAGAAAACACTTCACAATCACTCTTTGCATCAGCTCGGACTGATACCGTGCAGCGTGCCAAAGTCTTACCCGTTTCTTCTTTCGACTGTTTTATCTCCAACTGATTTTTGTCATGTGAGTAAGTTAAGAGAACAAGAAAGGGTTGAATAATGGGAACGGCACAGGCTAGTCATCTGCTGTACCCCGTCTGCATGGCTCATTGCGTCAGAGACCTTCTCTACTCTACGCTGCGGTGAATCGTGCCTAATTAGTAATTCGGTTAAGCACCAGCAGAGGTCGAGTATGCATTAAAGATGAAAATTACTGTAATAAATACATATGGGTTTAACAGTCTGAAGCACACTGGGAAAGCCACTGTAATCTTGCCATTTCCAAATGCACCTTCTACCATGCTAATTAGGTCAGCAGCAGAAGACTCTGCTGTCTGTTCACGCAGACCTCTATGCCTTAAACACATTCAGTATTACAGGGTTATCTTTTTTCCTTTCTCTCTTTCTTTTTCTTTCTTTTTCTCATGCTTTCTTTTTCTCCTTTTTCTCTTATTTCTTTCATTTTTTTAGAAAGACAGAGAAGTTGAAGCCAGGTTATCATTAAAATCAAAGCACAGCAAATCCAGCAAACTGCATTACAAAAAAAATACTGGAGCAGCAATTTCTCAGATTGCCTCACACATGGAGTTCACACAACCACAATGACACCTGTGGACCTACCTTGATGGTGTGATCGGAGTGAGGTCTTTACCCATAGTCTGGATAACTCTTCTTCCCCAGACCCAGAGACCCACACAGATCCCAACACCTCCATAAAACAGCAGCCAGATGGGAGTTGATGCTTCTTGCATTACGCCACCTTGCTCGTAGATTAGCCAGAGTGCGACGAGGGGACCGATGGCATTGCTGGAGAAACAGAAACGTGTCACCTGAGTTAAAAAAATGCAGATAGCATCCTTGAAAGGAGTCTGTTATTTTCTGTGTGATTTTTCTTCATCATGGGCACAGCACTACTCTGACTTGACCCTACAGGCAACACCCTTTCTCACTTGGAAAGAGTGCAGCACGCGACTCTTATCATACTGCTTTTTCGGTTGTCACTTCACCACTGATAACTAGAGCAAGTCCTGAAAGGAATTTCGCTTTTACAAATCGTTTACTGAAATGTCAGAGTTGGTAGTACCTCATTATGTCTGTTCTGTGACAAAAATCAGTATTTTCAGTACTGCACTGAAACTGTCTCAGAATTTACCTATTCAAGACCTGTGCGTCTTTAAAATTCAAGTATCAAATTAGCTCTTTTTGTCAAAGAGGGAAAAATAATGAACAAACTTACCATTGCAGACAAGGAAATAGAAATATAATCTAGTTTGACAGCCTATAATGTTTGGGATAGGATCTGAGTGCAGCTGGGAAGGTGACTTAGTCATCTTCAAACTGTTGTAGAGTGAGTTGGACTGGGTCAGAGAGGACCCCTTGGTAACACAGAGCTGGCGTAAGCCCTTTTTGCTACCCTACTGCTGCTATCTGAAAAAACATTGGAAGTCAGCAACACTGAAGTCCCCACTCTTAATGCAGGTCATCTGATATTAGTGACTGGAGTCAGACTTCTGACTCTGTTTATTCTAAAAAAGCATCAAGTTTCTAGACAGAAACTTCTAGCTAGAAGAAAAACTTGAAAGCTGGTATCCAGTTGCTTTAGAGGCTTAAATACTAAAAAGCAGATAAGAATGTCAACATCCCTTTTGTTTTCAGCTCTTTTACTAAACCAAGTAAGTGCTTGCCTTGCTGAGCAGCATTTATTCATCACCCAAAAAGCATACCCAGTGAAGCAGTGCCATATTTATGTCTAAATAATCATGAGAAGAGTAGAACAAACCTGACCAATGTCATTCAAAAAATCTGAAAACTATCAGGGAAGCCCCCCTCTTTGTAAACTGATAGGAAAGCAGGTCACAGCGAGCACCACAGGCAGGACTGACAGTCATGCTAGCCCTGGAGCCAAGACCTGCTAAATTTAGTTCCTGGTTCCACTCCAAAGCACACAGATGGAGTAAGGGCCAGTTTTAATGTCAAATGTTGTGCAAACCAGGCCACTGTATCTGCCAGTTATTCATTGAATCCCATCTTTACCAGATTTGAGGTGCCAGGGGCTGAGGGGTGATTGCCAAGAGACAAGGGTCACCAGCAGTGCAAAGCTTGGCACATCTCAGCACCACAAGACCCTCCTGCTTTCATCTGGCCCTTGAGAAATCGAGCTTTGAACCCTGAGAAACGATCCTGAAGCAAAGTAATAAAGAAAAACTTTTTTGTTGTAAACACACAGAGCAACATTCAAGCTGTGAGGGAAATGAAAATTTTTTAAAATGCTCTTTGATATAAAAATGAATTAATAATTCTTATGGATTTTGAGAAAGATACAGAACACAAATTAGTGAGCTAACATGAATAATAAAATCCAGTGGGTTTGAAGATGCTGGGTAGTCTTCAATGAAGAACTAAAGACTCTTTAAATAAAGAGTGATTGCCACTAGCTAAAACACTTTAAAATTCTGGTCTGATACTGTGCCCAAGTAAGAACTTGATTTGTTGAATTTTGGAAGGACAGTATGTGAAAAGTCCTTAGGGCCGAAATGCAAGAATCATTTTACTTCCATGGACAAAGAGATTCTTGATGGGAGCATTTCTAATATTCTGAAATTGATCTGAAACTTCTTTTCTGGTGTTTTCAGGTGTGGATTAAATTACTTGCACATTTAAATGTCTTCTTGGGCACAGAAAAAGAAAGGTAATTCAATGTATGAAGGTACACAAATTAACTGATGGATGCTGAAGGATGGATAAAGGCAAATAATACATTGATCACATGAATAAAGGGAAAACTGATCACCTCTTTTTACAGTGTTGTATGACATGGAAAAAACCTCCCTGTTGAAAATAACAGGCGCATTTGGAGTGAGCTCAGGCACTGATTCCTGACTGTTCCAAAGAGATTATAGATACATATTTGTCAGTCCCAGCATAAATAAAAAGGCAGAAAAGGCTTCAAAAACTGCAGCAGCAAACTCTGGTCTTCCATATCAAAATCCAGTTTTAATTATTTGCAAATGCTACACCTCTGTGAATCAGCTTAATCCTTGAATAAAGGGTTCTTATTTGTGGCAACGGAAGACAAGGCAAAACTCTGCTGACTGATGCTCAGCCTCAGAGAATCTGAGTGCCTGATTCTGTCCAACAGACCAGAAGAGAGAACGCTGATGCCCACAGAGGCAGCACTTCTGATACCTTCTCTGTAAGAACAGAAAGCAGAAGAGCACTGGATCCATACAGGCTTTGAAAGGCAAAAAGGTAACTACCCTTATTTTCCTTTGTGAATATCTACATACAGGTTATCTATACCAGAGGGACATTTCTCCTCTCCCCGCAAATCATGTTCAATGTGACTTAAATATTCAGCTCGTAGGGACAGTGGCAGCTCCCAGCCTGAGTATCTCCAAGTGGCTACATACAGCAACAACGTTTTGAGTCTAGCACCATCACAGCTCTCCAAGGGGCTCCTTCAGCTTCTAGATTTGTTCAGGAGGTGCAGTCCAAGGGGCTTGTGGTGTCAATGCTCCCTATGCCAATGGAAAACAGCTCTAGAAGAAGCCACTAGGCCTGTCCCACCACGAAACTGCCAAAAGCTCACAGCAAATGGGTCTGACACAGGCACTGCAAAGACTACAACCTTGATTCTGCACAGAGGTAGAGGACAACTGCTCCCAACAGAACAGTAAGAGAGGGTAAGAGAGAAACAACACACAAAAAAACCCCCACCAACAAAAAAGGCATCGTTACATAAGGGAGTTTGCTTAACAGATGTCTCCTACAGCTGAGTGACTAACCAGATGAACCACAAGGACGCTGGCTAGACTGGGTTGTGGCTTTCACAGTATTTCCCACTGGTTCTAGCTCATTTGATTCAAGACATGACTATCAGGAAAGCAGGCCTCCAATCTTCCATGCATTTGGCTAAGACTCATTTCACAAGTCTATTTTCAAGAAGTTATTTTCTCTTACTCTCCCACACAGGTTTCTACTTACCTTAACTAACTCTGCTTTGTGCTGGAGCTCCAAGTCTTATTCGTGGTAGTTCAGAGAAGAAAAAAGCCTGATACGGTCACACAGGCTCTGAACCCCCATCCACATCTATCTATATGTAAAACTGCCCTCAGGTTCCTATGAAACTGAAGTGCTTTAGAGGATTTGTTGCATTATTTAGCTATTGGGTTTAAAAGACAACATAAGATGCTCCTGTCATGGTATTACTTTAATTTTGCACACTTAATACACACTTTTCCACTGAGCATGAGGAGGTGGCCAATACAAGACAATTTTAGGATGAATTTATGAAATGTTATGGCATAAGAAGCCCATCTCCTGAGTCTGCCTGCTGCAAAGTGTATTCTCCACATCCAGTACTTTCCCCCACCTCTGCCAGCCCAATTACTCACAGGGCAGAGGACTTTGCAGCCGGGGCACTGCGCAGGGGCTGTTTGCCTTCCCTGGAGGTGCAGTGCAGGATTTAATGCCACCCACAGCAATATTTGCACTGCCAGATGTGCTTCATGGTGGCTCAGTGAAGGGCTGCTCTGTGTTTCTGAAGCGCTGCCTGACCCTCATGATGATGTCGCTCTCGACTAATGTGAATTGGCACGGCTTCTCTTTTTCTGCTCACTTGTGCCAGTTTAGAATCTGTCACACACCATTTATAAAACTGTTGTGAAAGATAGCATTTGACAGTGAATCTGAACTATAAATAGAGCTGGCTTCTCCTCTCCCCTGTGAGACAGATAGTATTACCAACAAAAATAACCACCCCACATTCAGCTATCATGAGACAGGCTTAGAAATGACAGTTTCCCATGCAGACACACACACACACAAGCAGAAATTTGTAGGTACCTTTGGGTCACAAGTCCAAGACCTTCTCTGGAGGAATGAGGACTAACACTTTTTTTTAGTAAAAAATAAGGGGCTTTTTCCAGTAATTCAGCCATCAGCTTAATGCTCTATCGCCAAACCCTGTCAAACTTGTCGTAACATTTTATGAAGTAGCAACATTGCTATTTCCTCGCTGTTGTTTGAGGGGAGTAGTGACTTGCTCAAAAAGAAAATCTAACTGTATTTGAAAGCTACACATTGAATACGATTTGTGAATAACGTATAGACTCCTTGGTGACCATGCTTAGATTCTCTGCTGCCTGAAAAAGGAGATTGCTTTTTAGCCACTTTTTCTAATTGAGTGAAAGAACCTAGAGATGTACTTTATCACCAATTAAAGCTGAATGACGAGCAAAAGAGCCATCTGAGAAATCTGTATTAGGCGTCCAATATTACAATTATAAAATGTCCAGCCATTTGACTATCTCCCAAACCAGGATTTCACAAAAAAACCTTCCACTGGGAAAATCAGTGGAATGATATTTCTGAATAGGCTGCAGTTACGCCCTGAGACATCACCCAGCTGAGTAAGAGTGAAAGAAAGATACTCCTGTATGAATCAACAGGAAAAAAACATGTCCTGATCTCCAGGGATGTCAGATTATCAGGAGAGTTTTATCCTAGTTCAAATAACTGGACAGCCTTGAAATAGTGCATCTACCATAGCACAATAAAAGTGTGTCAGAGCTGTGCCCTGTGAAGTGCAAGCTTTGGGTGCATTAGTGAGTCAGGGTGGACATGCTTTTATTCCTGCAGCTCATCTTTGTGTCTTGTGAATACTGGCCCTGAAACCCCACCTCCCTGGATCCTGGAGGGTTGGGTCCATCCTCCCCCGTGCCCACCAGCATCAGCTTTTCCCCTGGCAAGCCCAGACATGGGCCCTGATCACAGAGGGATTGGGAGGGATTCCCATGCCCACTGGAGACCCCGTTTCTTGCCGCTCTTCTCTGACTTGTCTGCATGGCACAACAAAAATGCCATGCACCTGCACAATTAAGGACACAAGTGAAGATTCATAGCTACTTGGGACACAGGCTGGACTTACAGGATGGACTATTATTAAAAAGGGAAGAAATCACAAATCAGGCTTCCCTCACTAATCGTAACACACAGATTAGTCTCCTAAATATTCTAAGTGATCTTGAGTGCAGCTCTCAGGGAGGAAATAGGAAATACCTGTTCTGTAATCCAGCCTTACTACAGCTCCTTTAGACTCCTTATTTAGCCAAGAGGCTGAGTCCCACTAAGCTCTCCATGTGCAGTAAGATACTGGCAATGTTCTGGCCCTTCCCTCCTTTAATCCCATTGCATTTACTTTATTAAGAGGGGAAAAAGGTGAATCTTACTGATGTTTCTGTGCTCTGATCTAAAACTCCAGTGAAATCTGTATGAAGGTGAGAGGAGAAGGCTCTTCTCCATGTATTTTGGGCAAGCACACATTTCCTAGTTTCTCTAACTGCTTTGCTTAAAAATGAATTCCCTATCTGGTAGCAGTCAGCTTCCCTAAAACCACTGAAAGAATGTGTAGGAATAGATAAAAAATATTAAATATTTTTACTATAGTTCTGAAATTGTTTTAAATCCTGTTGTCAGTAATGTAGCCTATATAGTTTAGATAATGAAAGGCATTCTTTCTCAAACTATAAATCTATATGGCATTACCTGCAGACTCTAACTCCAATGACCCCTTTTTCCTAATATCTAAGCATGAATACGCAAGGGGAGTCCTGAAGTCCTCCACAGGAAATTTAATTAGAGCAGACACATTCAAATAATTTATGCAGCAGGAACTCAGGAAAACTGAGATCCCTGTGAAATGTCTGCAGGCAGGTTTCTCCTCCCTACAGCCTGTACCAGCCAAACCCCAGCACTGCTTGCCCCTTGGCATGCACAGACTGGGGTGGTGGCACGGTCTGTGGTCACCCTGCCCAGCTGGAGCATCACGCCTCCTGCCACTGTCACGGTACTAAATCAACCTTCCTCCATGGCCTGAATCCATGGGCCCAGGTAGCTGCCTGCTCACACAAGCCAGGGCACGCAGCTCATTCTGACACCCCCAGGGTTTCTCCCGTGACAGCAGGAGTGATGGCCTGATGCAGAGGAGGAGGGTAGTAAGGGACATTTATAGGAGAAGGAATCTGTATGAGAAATGACTAAACACATGCACAGACAGGTGTGTAGGAGTACAAGGCTCAGGCTTTCCTCACAGCAAAAACAGCGTATCTTAATCAGCAAAACTCACACTGACCTACAGCATCACTCTGTGGGTCATCCTGCTTTGCTTGCAAGAATTCAAGGAATAACAAGCTCCAGAGATTGCTTGAGTAAATAAAAGCATCTTCCCATTTGCTAGGCTAGGACTTTGGGGCCAACACACTGTTTGCTCATAACTTTCTCATTCCCAGCCCAGTAGCAAAGCAGCTGTGGACACTGCTGTGCTGGGCACCAGAGAAAACATGACTCCCTGCTTCTTTTAACACACAGCTCCCCCAGCTAGGATCCTTGCTGATGTCAGCCTGAACATGAGCCCTGATGGCTGCAAACATCAGCTCCTACAGCAAAGATGGCTGATTTCATTAGGATGCCAAAAAGCATCATCTCAGAAGAAACTGGGGTCTAACTACCCCATGAGTTAGTTATGAACTAGTTCTGCAGTCAAGGGCAAAATACTGGTTTAACTCTTCCAGGTCCATGGGTAAATCCTGGACAGTCAAACAAGAGAGATCTTCATATGATCTTTTGTCCGTTAAAGTGCTGTCAGAACCATATGGGGCACTTCTGATCCATGAAGTTTTTCTGAGCTGCATCACAGTTCAGTCTGTACTGTATGTCCCATGCTTAAGTATGCTCTCAAACAGACCAATCATTTTCCTTGCAATCACCTGCAGTTTTTAAGTTTTATATTAGCTTTTTGGGGTTAGCAGTCTTTTCTAGCCATGTCCAAAACAGCCTGCCCAACTGCCTTTGTTTTCGAGAACCAGTTAATTCAGACTTTAAAACACAGTATAGACCCTACAGCTTCAGCAACTCTTCTGCTATTTGTTGTTATACAGGTAGGCTGCTGTGGCTGCAGCACTGAGCTCCAGATCACAAGTCCTGCTGAACCAGCCTATATCTACAGAAAAATAAGCTCAGTCCAACTCAACCATAGGTGCATATAATCCCTGCTGGACAACAAAGCCCAGCCTCCCGGGCTCTCTGGAAAGCTGGCTCTGAACAAGCATTTAGAAGCTGGCAGTTCTCCTTGTGTCACGCTCCAGGCCCAGGTCTTTTTTCCATCCTGCCCTTTTTATTCTCCCGTTGCCCTTGCAATGACCTGACGCACTCCCTTTGTGCTCGGCTGCTGAGCCAGTGGGACCTGCTCACTTGGCGCCGCTAATTAAGTTCAACAACAACATTTTTTTCAGCAGTTCTGTCCCAACACATTCAGTTGGGATTTTAAATACTTTAGATTTCATTCAGTCCATGTGCATGGTGGTGTCACAAGGCTCTCGGCCTGGCTCAGCTAGTCCCAGCCCTGGAAGGGCTCCAGCACCCTTGACTCAGTGCACATAAGCTTGGCAGCAGGGGCAGGAGGGGATGGTCCGAACAAAACAGTCACCCAAATAAGGAGCTACCATCACTCCCTGTTTCTTTCAAAACACAGCTAGGATCCTTGCTGATGTCAGCCTGAACATGAGCCCTGATGGCTGCAAACATCAGCTCCTACAGCAAAGATGGCTGATTTCATTAAGATGCTAAAAAGTTTAATCTCAGAAGAAACTGGGGTCTAACTACCCCATGAGTTAGTTATGAACTAGTTCTGCAGTCAAGGGCAAAATACTGATTTAACTCTTCCGGGTCCATGGGTAAATCCTGGACAGTGAAACAAGAGAGATCTCCATATGATCTTTTGTCTGTTAAAGTGCCGTCCAAACCATATGGGGCACTTCTGATCCATGAAGTTTTTCTGAGCTGCATCACAGTTAAGTCTGTACTGCATGCCCCGTGCTTAAATATGCTCTAAAACAGATCAATCATTACTTTGCAATCACCTGCAGCTTTTAAGTTTCATACTGGCTTTTTATTTTTGTCTCTTTGCTCCTCTTATCTGCCCCCTTCCCTTCAAGAAATACCAACAAACAGCCTGATGGAAAATAAATAGAAAGCATGGCACAAAAGTAAGTTCCAGGATAGGGAAAGAAAATGTTGGAGTAAAGTCCAAAGCAAAAGATGTGGACAATGCAGGTGCTATCCTAAATATATGAGTGAGGAGCTTAAAACCAAATGCAGGGGAAAGCAGGATTTTAACGACAGGATTCAAGGCTGAGGAAAAAAATTAGAGAAACAGCTTGACGGCAGCACCTAAAATGAGCAGAAGGAAAGTGTATGAAGGAGGGAGATGAAAAGATAGCAGGCATCAGTGGAAGATGGACTGCCAGGGCTTACTTTCTTACAGAAATGTGAACAGAAAGCTGTGCTACTCACTAGGTTCTACTGCATAATTTTTTGAACAACGCACTGCCTTTAGAGCTCTGCACATCTTCATGCAACATGTGGCGGAGCCAAGACATCTTTTGCTCCACTAGATGAACACTGGCTAAACATCTCTGCTATATGATCCTCAGGATAAATATCTGCATTCCCAGAGAATTTTATCTACCAAATCTTTTAGGCATACGAAGGCGTCTTTAATTTTATTGTTTAGCTGGAACTCAGTACAATTGCAAGGATGGGTTCCTATCCAATCCCTCACACATGACCATCTTCCTGCTTTTGTACCAGCCTTGACAAAATGAAGCTGACGTGTTCTTTAGTTTTGCAATTATATAAATTCAGCTTAAGAAGAGATTTTGGAATAAACAGCATTTAATAAAAACACACTTCCTGGCAAATTTGATAGGATCACCAATGGAAGTAGGGATCTGAAAAACACTGAAAACACATGAATTTTCAGGAAAGGAAATTGTCACTGTAACAGGCCAGTCCAAATGTAAAATCCTAAGGGAATTAGGCTGTAAGATGCAACAGCACATACAGCACAGAGTCTAAACTTTGTATTTCATCCTGGCCAGCTTCTGTTGACACCAAATCTGATTTCTGAACTAAATGCATCCATACAGACCACTTCTAACAAAAGTGACTACCCCTTCCTCCTACATAACATGCAAGTGATGCTTGTATAAACACATGAGTCCTTGAGGACTATGTATAAGCACCACCTGCAGGGAATAAAGGACCTGGGGCACCTACTGAGGTAGGCTGTGAACTTTCTGCAATGGTATTTCCCAGGGTACATTACAAGAAATATCAGCAGTCTTTGTTCTGATCTCTATGTTCCCTTCAGCACTCGCTGCTGGCCAGTTGCAGAGCTTGGACATTGGACTCCCATGGGTCTTTGCTCTTGGCCAGTGTGCTCAGAGCAGAGGTCTTTAACAACAGAGACCATCTGAGAGGAAAGAAAGCTGCACCGTTGCCCTCTGATCCAGAGGATGAGGGGACTCTGGACTCCTTCCCAGAGCCAGATCCCTGCAGATACTAAGGAAGTACAAAAGGCTCTTCAGAAAGCCCTGTTCTGAATTCCCAGGATGCTGGATGGATGGGGAATGAAGAACCATGTTTTTAAGTGTTTTCATGATAAGTTATGAGTTAAATTGCGTGGCTGACAAGAGTGAGGAGCAATAAGTGTTCTCCTTGAAGAGTGGGCCAGAGTTTGCCCAGAAGCCTAAGGAGGGCAATGAAAATTATGAATGCTGTAAAGTCCTGCTGAAAACACTGAAACCGACACCCTCGGGGCATGGCTAACACAGCAAGGGTCCGGCAGGAAGGGGACTCAGTACAGCCCCAGCCACAACCCAAATAAGGACAGCTGCTTCAACAAGCCACTTGAGAGAATTTCTCAGGGGACCTTACCACGATACTGGAAAAAGCGTCTATTAAAACCAAATGGATCACTCCAGGTCTAGGGAAGAGGCAGTCCAGTCAAATCCTAAAGAAAAAACACACAGTGTTCCCAGAGACACAGCAAACCCACCCACATTGCTCTTCAGCCACATGCCACCGAGACGGTGAGGTGCTGTGTGACAAGAGATGAAATTCATCTAATGGCAAAAAATAGTCTAAAACCTCTCATCTTTTGAAGGCTTCTGATTTTGCAGTTAAAATAGGCTGCAAATTCTGCAGGGCTGGGACAGTCCTGTTTGCTTTTACAGTGTTTTGAATGTTGGGGGGAGTCTCAATGCCTCCAAGATTGCCTAAATTAAAAATTAAACCTACATTAAACGAATTACTTAACAATTATTTAGCAGTGAATAAAGAAGATTTTACCCCTGAGAAGAAAAGAAACCATAGACTGAGTTGTGCAACTCCTGGAAAGCACCAGGGATATTGATGCCACATGCTTTGTAAAACACTGATGATCATTTACCTGCAGAAATGAACGTGCTTTCCAAACAGCCAAGCTGGCAAACCTGGCTCCATGTACTTAAACTGTAAAACTGCTGGTTTGTGAGATCTCATCTTCTTACCTGACATCATTGCCTCCATGGGCAAAGGATCCAAAGCAGGCTGTTAAGATCTGGAGGAAGTGGAAAAGTAGATGGACCTGAGAGGTGTCTTTCTCTTCCTTATCCTCTTCCACAGGCTCAACGGGGGGCCGGTTAGGATCTGCGAGTTCAGAGGCCAACTTCATTTCCACCCCACCTTCCTCCGCCTCAATCTCTGCCTCAGCCACTGCGTTGCAATAGCTGGAGTAGCTGTCGTAGCGGACTCGCTTCTTGGAGTAGGAAACGGTGTCTCCCACTAACTTCTCACTGTCTTCTGGAGTAGAAGTATCCGCTGCCTTAAAGGAGGAATGCACGGGCATGCCACAAATAGCAGCAGTGTAGCAAGTGTAGCTGTTGTTGCGCCGTAGCAGTTTGTAGTTGTTTTCTGCGGTGGGCCTCTCATCGTTGGCCCTGTCCAGGTGGATTTTGTGGAGCAAGTCTTTGTATAAACCTGAGTCCTTGTGCACAGTGTGATACACGTGGCCATCGCTCCTCACGTGGCCATCGAAGCTGAAGGTGCCATTGGAAACAGGTGATTTCACTGAGGTGTGTGTCACTGAAAATGCCCTTCCTAGAAAGCAGAGATTTAGAGATTTTATTTACATGAAATGCAATACAAAAGGCCCCTTCCTCCAACACAAGACAATAATGTGGCCACCATCTGAGAATACAGGACAAAGAAGATCAATTTGCACTACATGCAGTGAATAAGCGGAGATTCAATTCACTGCAAAATAAAGTCTCTCATCTTCTGTGCAAAAAGAGCTTTGTTCCAGTGTTGAGTCTCCCCAGACATGCTCTATGACCTGCAGCAAGTCACTTGGGATCAGCTATTCAAATGTGATACTTTATGGTTAAATCCTCAGGTTTTTTGAAAAAATAAATTTCCATAAAATTCCTTTCTTGTAAAGCAAGCTCTACTTTTTCTGAGGTTTTTACTACATTGAATAGGAATAATTAGGATTTCTGAAATGTGGTTTACTGCAATTTCATACTGGGACTTATATGTTTAAGAGACATTTCATTCATACTCATTTGTTTAGGAGACATTTACACAGCCTTTAAAAATCATTAAAAAAAAACAAAGCAAAAAAGTTCATGTTCTGCAGAAGTATTTCCTTAGCTATTGCAACATTTTCTATATACTAGTTGTATGAACATGATGATGATTATTCCCACTGTATACATTTAATGTCAGCATACACTGTAGGACACATATCAAAATGTACCACAAGTAATATTTCTGAACTTTTTCATTTCCTGACTTCCCGGACTTTCACTGTTCAACATTCGGAATTGGGTTTAGCTATTTTTAAACTGGAAGCACACACTCTAAGGGCTCCACGTCATGACTTATTTGATTTTGTAAGAATCAGTTGAATATATTAGGCATTTATTAACCAAATTACAGGACTTTGTAGATGTTAGCAAAGTGATATCAAAGTCAGCAGGCCGCTAAGTGGAGGGGGTGATCCTACCACGTGGCAGAACAGGAAGAGTTTTATGCATACAAGTCTACTTCTTACAAATATATGTTCAGAAAACAATGTGTGAGATTTTTCTAGTGGACACGCTCCAAATGGTCGTACATTTGTCAACTAAAGTTCAAATCTTTTCATCTCCTGCTGTAGTATGCTAATCATCTTTATGTTGAATTTAACCTTCATACATCAGCAATCTGTGTGCTCTGTATTTTTCCACTGCTTGAAAGGATGGAAACACCATTAAGAAAAAATACAAAGTAAAGCAACACAAAAAGGCAAGCAATTTTTTTTCAGCTGTTTCTAAAACTGAAATACAGCCAAACAAAATGTAATTGATTTTACGTCCTCTCCAGAAAATGTCACTTGTAAATGAGCATCTTTTCAAACAAGCACTGAAAAAGGATTAGAGATGGAAATTCCAAACCCTAATTTACTATTTACAGCAGAGACCTACTTGCAGTTAAGAAACCTCATTGAAACAGGCAGAAAAACTGTCTAAGTTGTCTTAGTTCCTTACCATATGGTACACGTGGATGGTTTCCATTTGCAATAGTATCTGATGCCCCAGCAGCTTCTGTTACTGAGCCAGTAAGGGGAATCGTGCTTTCATCAGATGCTTTGGCACCAGGAAGCTCTTTAAAGACTGGTGTTTCTTCGTCTTGAATTTTATCAAGACTTTCATCTGATATCCTTGACAGTGCAGCATCTTTCTTTAACCGGCCTAAGGAAATAACAGTACTGTAATGTTAAACCCAACCTATAGCACTTGCTACTTAAGTTTCCACTGTTTGCATCAACAGCATAGTTTAACATGGCTACAATAGCCAAGATTCATTTCATACACACACTATTTATTTCTAACACTTATCTTTACTAAGCTAATGTATGAAAATTCCACATCTTTGGTTCTCCCTATAAAATTCACCCAAGTAGGTAACTGAAGTAAAACACTGAGCTGTTCATCTATTAATGAAACCTGAAACTCTTCTCTGCATTTTAAACAATGCATTTGTTGAGAGTAGCAAAGCAAACAAGCAACAGACTGTAAAGCTAAAAGCTGTGATCAGCCCAACTTTCTGTAGACCGTTTTTCTTTAAAACGGTCACTTAAAGATGATCATTCTGACAGGCATTTTCTCTTTAACTTTTTCTTAATAAAATATAAACCAGATTATATTCCAGGTTTTATTTTCCTGTTTCTGCTAGACTCCAAAAGTGAGCACTGCAATGGCTTGCCTAACAAGGTCTTGAATTTCTACCACTGCAGATTTTTAGAGAAAATTACACAACTACATGAGGAATAGTTTAGGCACATCCTGCCGAGGGGTGGGGACTGGACTAGGTGACCTTTCAAGGCACTTCCACCTCTGAAATGTAATTTTCCATGATTTTTTATCACTCACATATCATCAAATAACTACTTACTTTCTATTTTTCTCTTCATCCAGGGACACACAAAAATCCAGACTAAGACAGCAAATACTAAGGACACGCCAACCGATATTAGAGCAATGGCCCACATTGGCAGTATCAGTCCCAGTACTGTAAAGACAAAGAAATAAAACCCAAGCTAGCCATAAATTAACACCACTTAATTATTCCAAGCAGTGGAAGAGCAGTCTGTTGCAGAAAAGCCAGTGTTCACAATATATTCAAAACCAACATGAAGGAGCTGATGACTTTTAACATATTATCAGTTACTGCAGCTTTTAAAGGTATAGTTGACATGGAAACATTTGCAGGTTTAGTCTTCCAGTTTCCTGTTACCTCACTGTGACCTTATTTCCAAAAGAGCCAAGGGTAAAACGCCCACATCAGGGCTGCTAAAACAAGCTTGCAGTGCTTTCATACATGAATGCATGTTGAACCACGCTGCCCATTAGGGTAAGTGTTTACCTGACCTTTGCTCTGGTCCATAAAGCCTGATGCTTAGCTTACTCTAAGCCCTTACATGCTTACGATATTAGCTTAATGCAGCACTCCTAAGCTGAGGCTTCGTCCTGCAACGCACAGCGACGTCAACAACTCGTGTTTCTGTAAAGACTCCCCCAGCAGAGATCCTTGCACTTGTTCAATGAAACAGTCCGACTCTTGATGAAGAAAAAGCGTGGACTCCGATCTTTCAAACCCATATATACACTGCCTATCTTGAAACCCACATGATTAATTCATCCTTGTGAGTAAAATGTCGCCAGAACAGAGGCCTTGGAAAGTAAATATGTATTTTCCCAGTACCAAAAATGGAGTCCCACCTTTTTATTCACACACTTTAGAGACTGCTAAGCTGAAACAGAAGGGACATTAAGATTCTTATTTCATTTATTTTGCCTAATGACTCACTGTGTGTGCCTGACCTACTTCTGCAGTACAACTAATGAGGAAATGTGAGTTATACAGATGATTTACTGTGAAATATCTTGGATACACAGCCAATTAGACTTAAGAGGAATAGTTATGTTACCTTCAAATTGGGAATGCCTCAAGTTTTTTATTCATTCCAGTAATGCTATGCTATGGAGTAGGGTCTACCAACTGCATTTATCTAGTACAGCTAGTGTGTCGTATTTTAGAGGAATATTTCCATGCAAAAAAAAAGGTCGCTTTCTAAGCCTGCTTTCTTAATTCATGTTCAGGAGCCTATCTTTGATTACTTGTTCATTCATCACTCTTGGACAATAGTCTAACCTAAAGATAACATTGAATGACCAGAGTCTTCAACAAAGTAGTTGAGATCACTGAACATCTTTGTTCTGAACCCTTTTGCTACAAGTGTGTGTTTAAATGCACACCACTTCAGTAAACTACAAAAATATAAATGCAAATACATAAACATAAAATGTGAGAATATAAATATACAAATATAAATACAAGAATATATAAATTCAAATAATATAAAAATTAAAATATAAATACACATATGAATAAACACAAACATGTGTAAAAGCACATAAAATATACAAATATACAAAAATATAAATAAAGTCTTTCAACTTCATTTCCTTCTACTGAGTTGCAATCAAAACACTAAGGAAAGAAGATGCATTCAATGAAGAAACAGGCTTGGGGTTTCTTATCACTAAAGTGAAATAAAGAAACAAATTTAAATAACAGTCTTGGAGCCAGCCCTGCCAGAACAGTGACTCTGCTGATGTCAGTGGAGTGACAGCATTACACTGAGTGCAAACAGCACCTGCTCCCCCACCCTGCTCTGAACCTTCACTCCTTGATGCACAAACCTAGAATACCTTCGAGAGCTCAACATGTGCTCAGATTTACAAAGCCAAAGCCTCATCTCAGTAATTTCCATTCCTCTAAAGAGGGATTTCTTTTGTAGCTATGCTCTTCCCCACTAACCAGAGCGATCAGGAGCATGTCACAAAAACACACATACAAATAGAAGCATGTGGGGAGGTGAATGATTTACTCTTGCCCTCGTTAACTCCTAAGGCAGGAGATAACCCTGTGGTGTCTGGATGACGCTGGCAGAGTATCCTTATACATTTTGGGACCCCTCCCTCCCGTGCCTCCCCCAGCTCACTCACCTGGTGCCCCAGTGTACATGATGGAAAACACGTTAATAGCTATGGTAGCAGCATAAAACACTGGGAGTGCGCGGAGACCATTGGGCACAGGGTCTTCCTGCACAGAAACCATGAAAAAAAGGAAATGTTAGCTGCATTTTGCACCAGATTAATGCCAGCATGAACCTCCATGTGGAAAACACATGCACCCCAGTCAGTGCCAGGCAGGTGAAGCTTTTGGATGTCAAGGAAAGGATGGCAACCTGCCTGGTTACACCCAAATCCACAATGCTGGTCCTGGCAAGTACCAGCATTCTGGAGAACCTTGACACTGTTAATGGGAACCAGGGACACGTTTTACTTTCCGGTCAGCTGCAGCCATGCTGAGTGACCTGGGAGCAGGTTTCTTTCTGCAAGTGTGTTCTTATTTATTTTGTGTCCAAGATGAGGAGTCCCTTTCACTTAGCACAACTGAAGGATGCCAAGCAGGAGTGAGCATTGATGTTTTGGACCAGTGCTACAAGCAGCAGCGCAATGCATCCATCTCAAAACCATATTCCTAAGCTCTCCATTTCGACCGAGACAGACTGGCACTTCCTACCAGCTAACAGAAATCCCTGAAATCCCAAGTGTCTGGCTGTATTAAAGAGGTAACAGACATAAAGTGAGCAGACAATGTTTAGCATGGCACCGTGTCTGCTGCCCACTGTGCTCCCATGCTCTCGGCACTCACAAGGAAAGACTCAGCTGACGGCGCAGCGGAAACGCACCGTGTGAGCCATGGACAAAGCCTTTGTGAGGCACTGCTTTGGCCTTTTGAGGGGCTCCACGAGTTTGCAAAGAGCCGGCAAAGCTGAGGGCTGGCTAATTTGGTTTTATTTCTTGCTGCCATGAGCTATAAAAGGGAACTGAGAAAAGGCTGTGGCTGCCCTGTGCTATGCCCTGGTCCCAAAGTGTGATGCAGATGGGCTGTATTTGCAGGGCCAGCTGCTATTCACAGCCACCCCCAACAAGGGCATGGAGCCCTATAACAGGCCACAGACTCACAAGCTAGAAAGCTGCTCTTTTTTATGCATGCACACAAGTCACTACCTGCTTATGCCAGAAGCTCTGCAGATCTTACTACTTAGTGAATGGCACAGACAGCAGTTGAGAGGCAATTTCCTTAACTTGAACTTTTTCTGCCTCTTGAATGCTTAAATATGTGGCTTTAATACCAGAGTTCACATGATTTTGATGACTTATTTCTTGAGTTGCTAGGCTTTGAATACAATAGTGGAACCTTTCCTCATCTTTTATGCAACTTGAATTATTTTTTATGCAAAGCTGAATCTCATCAAATCTATCATCTGTTTTTATCACTGACATTTATTTAGAGCAGAAATAAAGAACGATGAAGCTGAGGTTACAGGTGGTGCTATTTATAGCAGAAGAATTAATCCCTCATCTATTTAGGTTCCCTGTATAACTGCTAATATAGTGTCCCTTATTTTAGGTCACTGTCATGCACTGCACTTCCCCATTTTAGCAAGCTGAATCGTGTGAGAGAGATGGAAAAGGCAGATAAAAGCGTTGAAGTTTCCAGTTCATGCTGGGTGGCAGGCAAGTCATCTTTTGCACTGGAGATATGTGGACTGATGTTACCTCAGGTCACTAAAACCCACTGATTCAGGTTTCTTGAGAATCTACAAAATAGGCAGATGCCCATCTTCTAATGCCTGATGTGCTAGAAAACCAAGGCTTAAAACTTCACAACTTTAAAATACCGATTAGAGTATCTTCAAGGGAGGACTGTTCTGTTTAAATTACAATCAGAACAGCTATTGTGAGGCTAAGTCAATGCCAGCAAACTTGTACTAACATAGAAGCAGCCTCAATGTACCATCCTCTGACCAAACAGAATATACAATAATAAGTATCACATAGCACCTTCTAAGCCTCAAATACTAGATTACTGTGAGCTTTCAAAACTGCTAAGAGCAAGTAGAACTCAAAAGGCTATTAAAAAAATGACAGGTCTCCTGTCCAAAAAGAAGTCACAAACTTTCAACTCTGGAAATGCCAGCACTCAAATGGGAGGCTAAAACACAACCCTCATACTAAGCACTCATTTTAATAGTGAGATTTCTTTACCTTGTTTAAAATGAAGAATCTGATCAGCACAAAGAGGATTCCAGACATCAAGCCAGATAACAGTGGGGAAATGAACCAAGAGGCAACTGTGTTGAAGAAAGAATGAAACTTGAAAAAAACAGTATTCTTGCATAATAGTTAAGTACATTGTTAATGAGCAACAAATTTAAAACAGTTCTTGTACAACTGGAATAAGTGTTCTGCATGTTTACTTCCAACTGGTGCAACTCAGTGTCCACCGACACTCATTAAAGTCAAAGTAGTGCTAGACACCATTAGAAACATCAGCCAAAGCATTTCCTGCTAATTTTGCAAGTTTAGCAATCAAATTCATCAGAAAAATTTCTCGTAGTTTGAATCAGAATAGACCAAGAAAGCACTGTAATTTCCTAATCACCATGACCACAAATGTTGCAAGCAAGTGGAAAGCAACTGCATCTAGCAGGATGTTACTGCTCCCAGGGTAACAGTCTCAAGTTCCAAAGTGCCAGAGAAGCATCAACTGTAATGTATAATGTGTGTACATTTTTTGCAGGCCAGCACTGCAAGTGTCCAGGACTGATTTAACTGAAGTAGGTGGCAAAGCTCCCACTGATTTCAATAAAACCGGATTAGGGCAGCACTCTGGAAATCTCATCCAGAGTGATTTATTGTTTGCAGCATGGTTAACACTGATTCGGCTGTCACTGAAAACTCTCTTTTACTATTGACAGAATTAAAAAAAATACATGTATTGCTAAAATTCAAATATATTACCATTGCTTCAGCATAAAATCCTTTTAATAGAGACTTTAGGCTGCCCCTCAAGTTCCAAAGGCTTCCAAAACAATAACAAAACACTCCATCACATCCCTGCTTGGATGTACTGATCTTGGCAACGGGAGGCTGTGAGTTAAACATGCTGTATGCCCTGAAGGTGGTGGGTGGAGAAACATGACTGTGGGCATTCACATGACAGCGTTCACATTGTTGAGAGCAAGAAAAGGGTAGTATGAGCCGCCACAAAAAGAATTAGAAGAGGAGGAATGTCACCTTGAAGCATGTCTCTTGAGGGACAACGTGCCCCCAGCTTACCACTGGGGAAGTAAAACTTTTGCCTTACCCCTTTCTCCACTGGAGACACCCTGCAGCCCTTAATGAACATGGCACCAGTGCATTTTCTGAATGACACGACTGGGGTGGAAAATAAATTAATGAGGGAGTGCTATCAGCACAAAGCAGATTTCTGGGAATGTTTTTTGCAGGCAGCACATGCTATTTCACATACCCTCACACATAAAAGGAGACAGCACTTACCAATCTTGACAAGCTGCATCCACTGGACACCCTGCGTGCCAATTGCCACCAGAGAAAATCCAATCGTAGCACCTACAATGCAATGGGTCCCTGATATTGGGAGTTTCAAGAACGATGCAATTAGCTGCCAAACAGCAGAACCTAGAAACAAATGAACCATATGCTATAAACAACAACAACAATAATGTAATACAGAAAATTCTTTGCCACGTGCCCACATTCTTTTACAAGTGCTGCCTACACTCCACATGCATAAGAGAGATCTTCTAAAGAGAGTTTTGTTCCTGTTCTGTCTCTAAAAGCAGATACTAAGACAGCTTAATAGCAGCCTTGAATGCTACGTCTTACTTATGACTGTTTATGACTAACATCTCCCTACAATTCACAACAGTTCTGCTTTCAGTATTTACAGCCTGTCTGATTAAGTACACGAACTGCTCCCAGTGTACATCAAGCTTAGAAAACCTCATTCTTGATAGCTGACCCTGGAAGCCTCCAAGTGATCAGTATGAGGAGGTATTCACCATTTCACTAGAGAACTACCCATGCTCCTAAACTTGGATACTACCAGAGGAAGGTTCAAATTGCGGGGCAGAGAGGTTTTATGCCTCATCTCAGTCATTCACAGCCATTCAGTCCGCTATAGAAAAAATGGACTGAGGAGGGAATAAGGCCTCTCTCACTGCCGTCATTTGCAGCTCATTGTACTGGAGAAATTTAAGACTGCAGAAAAGGGTGATCTTAGTCATGGAGAAGCTAAAGACACCCCTGGCAGAAGGAAATATGTTAGGAAGTTCTCCTAACAAACTAAGAGATGGTGGTTAATGCATGTATGTAATGTAATAAAGTAAATGCAAAAAAATCTGGTGTCCCAACAAGACATCCAGGAAGGATGCTGGCTAAGAGTGCAGGGAAAAAAAAGTACCCCAAGCACCACTTTCAGAAGTTAGATCAGACACAGCTGGCCACCAAGCTCTCAAGCACGTGCCTCCATGCGCCAACTCATTTTCACTTTGCAAAGGCACGCGTTCCCTGCTCCTCTTGCAGTGGCACTAACCTCAGGACACCAAAATACTTTTGAGTGTAACATAAGCTTCCTGTGGACTCCACCTAATATTAGAGAATTCTTACAAAGATCTCTTCTTCATCATAATCCTTCATGGCCTTAAGACTAAATTTTCATGTATTAAGAGTCACCAATGGCAGCAATCAGACTGCCATGAGAGATCCTGAATCTTCTGGCCTGCGCTAACTCTCTTAACAGATCTGCAGCAGATATGGGTGATAAAGCAAGGTCACTGAACATACGCTGGCAGATTACTCAAAGTTTTAACCTCCATCCTCAATTCCAACATGAGAAGATGGTTTGAAGGTCTTGAAACAGAGCCATCTGCAAACGGTGATGTGCTGGTATCATATGTGGCTATATCTGGCAGTCAACCAGTTTGTAAAACTGATCTCTCTTCATGTACTATCCCAAAACAACTGTTACTTCTCTTGCTAGTGGAAATTCTAGATCAATCAAGGAACACCTGCTCTTTAATTTTCTGGCTTCTTTTCTGCTGGACTAAAATAAAAATAAAAACACTTTGAAACCTTTGACATGAACTTAGAGGCCAGCAAGTGGAAGTGAGGAGAAGGAGAAATCAGATGGTTACATCTGAAAGAAGCCAAATAAAAAGATAAGTCAACCATAGATATGTAATTACAAAATACTCAGTATAAAAACCAGGGAAAATGCAACCAAGCCACAGCTGCACTGCAAATGTCTCGTGAGGACTGGGGTTTTTTGTCGGGGGAAATAGAGGGAGTATGGAACTATTTCTTGTTTATTTAACTTCATAGAATCACAGAATGGTTTGTGTTGGAAGGGACCTTAAAACATCATCTTATTCCAAACTCTGTGCCATGGGCAAGGATACCTTCCACTAGACCAGACTGCTCAACTGAAAACAAACAGGAGAGAAAGAAAAAGGTGGTGGAGGACCAATGGGTGGTCTGAGAAGGACAATGCATAATGTAAAGAAGTTTAAGGAACAGAAGAAAATACAAAGGACACCAGAGAAAGACATTTCTCTGGGACTTCCAGTGCTTTAACTACCTACATCAAAGATTTAAATCCTCTTTAACATAAAATCTATGTTTTAAATTTTAAAAGTCTATGTTTTCTAAATTTTTACCTTTGCAAAACTACCCAAGGAAGCAGGAGGCTCACTAGGCCGGTCACAGAGTCCCAAATTCAGACTCTTCATGCCTGCTGACACCGTGGCCCACACCTTTTCCTCTCAGCTAATATCCCCTAAAGACAGAGGGCTGGCTGCAGACTGCCCTGACCAGGAGTTGCCTGCACCAGCTTTTGGCCAGGGTGCGTTTCATGCTCCCCTGCTGCTGAGGGCACTGCATCCATTGCCCTGAGGCTCCGGTGCTCTGTGCCAGCCGTGAGCCCCCATCAAACACCACGTCACCTGCAGGACTAGATTAGTACTTGGCTCTGCTAATCCTGGCTGGGATGTCCTCTCTGTTGGTGGCATCTCCTCACTCATGTCAGCTGCTGACTTCAGCTTGCACCAGAACCTCTAGAACAACACACGAGCAAGTCCTGACAATAACCTGACAATTGGTTAATGCTGGGCAAGTATTACAATCTACCCCCAAGGGCAGTAGTCCCTAACTTCTCATCTGCCTAATAGACAACATTTTATTTTGCTACAAATTACTACAAAATGCTACATTTTAAAATTTTAATCCCATTACTTCCTGCTTCCTTTTCTCTTAGGAGAGGAGGTCAACCTGAAAATTACATCTGCTGTTTGCTGCAAACATCAAAGGATCTTCCATCAACATCTGGAAAGAGGATACAGTGACTTTTGGTCTCTCCCAGACTGTTGACTCATTTAAGCCTCATTGAAATTCAGAAGCTAAATCCATTTGCAAAAACATGATCGTGAGGCATGAGAGAACAGGGCGGGGGAAAATGCAGAGCAAGAACAGAAAGAGGAAAAGCAAACACCCAGGAAAACTCAAAGAAAACACAGAAAAAATATCATACATCTTGAGAAAAGCTGGAGATGGATTTGAGGGAAAAAAATTTGAAATCTGCATTTTGTAACTTGTGATTAATTCTGAGACTTAAAATCTGGAATTTCTTCTAAATGCCCCTACTGGAGGAAGGGAATGCAACTGGTCATGAAGTTCACACAGGCTTATGTAAATAAGCATGCAAATAAGTTGTTTTCTTTGAGTTTCTGGCCAGTTGCCTCTGCAGGAGGTATCTGAGACTTAAAACTTTGCCCTGCCAGGATCAGGATAACAGAAATAGATACAGAAAAGAAAACGGACCCTTCCTTCAATGGGAATCATGGTATCAAGAATACACAGGTCACTTAACATTTCAGACGGTGTGAACTGCTCGCAGCTCATGCCCACGGGAAAAGACAGAGCTATCTCAGCAAGCACAAGGATAAAAGATGCAAGTGGAATGGTGCTAAAAAGTCACTGTACACCTTGAGGGAAAGACCAGAAACCTGCAGCTGACATTGCAAGGTATCAGGAAAGACTGATGGGGGGGGAGGGGGCCAAGAGCACTTGAGGTGGTTTAAGGTGGGACCACCTGTGGAAGTGGCTGTGGTCCCAGCAGTGATTTCTTGCTAACCAACCCCTCTTCCCCTTGGGCAAGGAAAGGTGGCCAACCTACAGGAGGCTCAGGAGCAGCCAAAGAAGCAAGGCAACTACCTCCACACTCTCAGGCACGTCCACACAAAGCCACCTCTGACAACTCCAGAAACTGTCACTCAATGTCCATTTTGATCCATTAAAAAATTATAAAAAAAATAATTTAAAAAAGAAAGCTAAAATTTCCCCTTTCCCAAAGGAAAACAGGAAAATAACCACATGTAGTAGATCTCTGCACAGACTCGCCTACCTCATGTGCAGGTCTTGCATAAAAAAAAAAAGTGTGAGGAGGTTAGAAGGGATAGGTGGAAATAACATTTAGGTCAGGTTTAAGTAGGTTTAAGGAAGAAAACCTTCACGTGGAACACCCCTTTGAAGCAGAGGATGCTGCAGTGCTTGTATAAACCACGCCAGCCTGTCACGGGATATCACCAACCTGCCAGACTGAGGTGGGAGGGCTGGCCCCTTGCCGGGGCTGCCTCTCCTACAGATAAAGGGTTTCCTCCCTGCTGCCTCCTGCCCTTTAAAAGCAGGTTTGCTCCTTGAGGGAGCGCTCTAAAAGCTCATAAAGCCTCTTGCATATAAACAAAGAGTAAATACCGTGGCTTAATGTTACTTACCTCAGAATATGCTTTTGTTCTGAACAGAGATTTAGTTAACTACAAACACAAGCACAGGGGCAGACTAAGGTACGCTGACCTGCTGTCGTTTTGGTCAGAAAAATTAAAAATACCTTAAATGCGTGATTATCTTTACTGCTCCCTTAGTTCTGCCGTGGGCAAGGGTGAAGTGTAGGCAACCAGTTTACACAAATGTTTTTGGATTTTCTGTAACCCTTTAAAAAAGGATTCCTTCTCATACATACTCATTGCAAACTGCTGATTCTGTAGGATCTTCTGTACAGACACAAATGCTATGCTTTTATATTTGCCATTTACCATCACAAAAATCTCCAAAATAATTTCTTTCAGTATCTTATACATATACAGGATCCATTGTGTTAAACATTTCTTTTCATCTATTAGTTAAATGGCTGAACCATTGAAAAATGTAAATTATTAGAAGCATTTTAAAAAACCATAGGAGACTTAAAAAGGAATACAGGCCCCTGCATTCACACAAAAACAAGATGTGCAGGTCCAGAAGATGGGAAGACTTAATTAACAATGTTCACAATGAGCAGGGTGACAGACACACAACAAACGTTACTTGGAATAGGAAATTGTTACTTACCAACCATTGCACTCACTTCTCCTGCCATCAGCAGTGAAACAGTGCTGTTGTACAGGTTAACATCAATGATACCTTTCCGAATTGTTTCTCCCACTTTTGCTCCCAGTAATACTGAGCCAGTGGTTTCAAAAACTGAAGCCAAAATGCAAGCCTGGCGTAAAGTAACAACACCAGAGCCCACAGCCGTTCCGAAAGAATTTGCAACATCATTTGCACCAACGGAAAAAGCTAAAATAAAAGCTATGATAAAACCCACAATGACCATCCACAGGTACTCATCCATTGCCATCTTTCCCCAAACCGTAGATTAGCTTCCCCTTTGCAAATAGTTAATAGTCAAGGCTGGAGGGCACCGCAACGGATTTGGAAAGCAGATTTCTTGTAAACAATGAGTTCTCTCTGGAAAGTGCTGGGTAGTGTTAGAATGTGAAGAAACTGCTAACTGCTGATTTTCAAACTACTATAAATACTGTTCATTTGGCTGCCTTCGGTCAGCAGTGAAACACATTCCATATTTTGCTTCCAAACCGGTACGACTGCGATGTTCTGTCCTGCAACAGAGAAAACAAAACAAAACAAAACAAAACAAAAAAAGAAAAAAGAAAAAGAAAATTAAAAAAATAAAAGGGGGGGAATACTCAGCAGAGCTCATAACAATGCGTGTTTTCAGAAGTAAACAGATGATTTAAACCTACTAATGGGGTCCTACCTCAGCATGTGACTGCTCTAATCATAAAGCAATTCAGAAAAGATTCAAATTAGGTCACCTCCAAAGCAGTATGTTTCTTGCAATATCACTGACCAAGAAAATATTTTAGGCAATTTAGAAGAATGTAGAAAGTTTGGGAGTTTTGTTTGTGTTGAATTTACCAAGCAGAGCAATAAGCCCTCCTTCTAGCAGGAGGATTCCTCTTGGCTTTTTGCACCTAGTGAATATAAAACATAGAGAGTACATGGACCATACCATACAGCCTGATGCCCAGCTGATAAATAACACCTAGCTCCACTGATCTCAGCAGAGCTCTCAACATTTTATCAGCTGCAGCCACGGATATGCTCTTTTGAAAAATCATTTTTTATATATGTCCGTCTAGAAAACACCACTGAAAATACTCTGAAGAACATTAATATTCATCTTTTGCTGTTATCACATCCCATGCAGTAAGAATACAATTTCTTTGCAGCTTTTCAGTCACTGAAACAGCACAATAATTTCAATATTTCCATGTTTCCCTACTGATTTAGAGAAGCTTATGAAAAAGGTGCAATGAAAACACTGAACTCTGTTTTTTCCTATAGTTACCAATTACTAACAGTTATTGTATTCAAACTATTGTCACAGATACCTTTGAGTATTTATTTTGACAGTTTCAGTTTTATGACTGCCTTTTGAATTACATCTTTCTTAGTCCGATAAAAGAGTAAGCTCTTTCAAAACAAAAAATGGACAGAGAGAAAGGGAGTAGAAAGGGAGTTTAAAAAATAAAACCTTCATCATCCAAAACACTGTTAAACAGAGTGATAAGGCCCACAGTGATATGAAGATGGTCAAAATGTAGAAGCAAATTTTCCCAAACCACATGCCTCCTCCAAGGGCTAATTATCTTCTGTTACCGGCCACCACAAAGGTGTCCTGTGGCAAGGAGTTAAACGAACATTTAGCAGCAAACATGTATGAGCCAACTCCACCTGTTTTAAGAAGCACTTCTTGAGAGCAGGGGATGTCAGATTAAAGCTCTGAGCCCTCCTGCTCACTCTTTCCCCACAGTCACTTCAATTTCATACAACATTCCCACATGCACAGTTTCAAGATCGTGCTTAATTTCTTTCAATGACTCAAATGCAATACAGGTCCTGTGGTAGCAAGGAGGAAGAGTCTCTGAAACCCCTGAAATAATAGTAAAATTAAAAATTAAAAGAGATTTTGCATATTCCTGAGGTGCTGGATCCTTGAGAACAACCAAGAGGAAAATAACACATCTATCCGTAAGTGTTTCCTAGAAAACTCTTAAATTGATGTCAAAGATTGTTACTTTCTCTATATACACATATTCAGCATAAAAGATGCCCCTCTTTTTTTCTGCAGGCTCCAAACTGGCTGAACAACTGTTGCTCCAGTCTTTTCCAGACATGGAGCAGATATCAATCCTTGAATGCCTTACACTCTAAAATAACATTTCAGAAGGTCTTAACGGCTAAAAACATTTGTGTAAGGATTTTTATACTATGAGATAACATGAGAAAACGAAGCACCAAATCATGTTTTCTGTTTGAAGACTTGTTGCTTTTTTATAATTCATGAGCACTCAGCCCACTGCGTGGAAAAGGACTTGACAGAAACAGAAAAGGCTAATGATATTTGGAAGAAACAATTATGGTTAGCACTTGTTTGCCTGTGAATGAATACAAAACCCCACTAAAAGCATTTGCTAAAAAATTTCTATTATGCATATCAGATTTTTGCTAGGAGATGAAATGTTGGACTAGGGTCCTTCCTTGATTCTGGAGATTAATGATTAAATTCTTCATCCTGCATGGATTTCTACAGCACCTTTGCCAAGTTAGCCTCACTGCCCCAGTTTCTTCTCCTGCAAATGAGCAAAGCTGACTGAGGTCCATGCATGCACCCACAATTCTGTGATTATATGAGACCCATTTCTTTGGACCAGCAAGATGAAAGCACACCCTTATTCCCAACAAAGATCTGTCTTTTCTCCACTTATCAACCAACCTACCAATTTATTGTGGCAACCCAATTCCTGGGATAAGAAAGAGCAGGGGGATTGTAACATTCCCCCACTGCAACAGAATTCATGGGACAATGTTTGCCAAATCTGGCTCCTCCAGCCACAGCGAGTTCCTGCAGTTTCCAAAATAAACCACTAAGTCACAAGGTTGCCTTTATTAGCTTCCCTGGGAGAGGGTGGGGAGAACTCCTCCAGATGGTCCCAAAGAAATCAAGACTTCAAGTGTGTGTATATGTGCTCCTAAACGGCCTCATGAAGGCCAAAGAGTCTCCAAAAGACTGTCAACAGGGCTTTTGGCAAGTGGCTCAGAGAGGCAGCTACATAAACTCCCTCCCTGTGAAATAGGATATATGGCCTCAGGAGAAAGGATGTCTCAAGTAAGAAGTCACCCCTCCTGTCATTTTATGCAAGGTGATGGTTCAAAATAGAGCTTCCTCCAAAACTCAAGAGGCTCAACTTGATGTCCAGTGTGTTGGCACAAGCAGCAGCACAGCAGTGGCCAAGCTGTGCCTTTAAGAAGATGTAAATCAAAAGGAAAAGAGGAATAAACACGTTTAAAAATTAACATGTAGGCTGCCTTTGAATGGCTAGGTGTTACTACTTTCAACCTTAAAAAAGGGTAAGAGATTTTAAATGCTTAAAAAAAGAAAAGAAAGAAAAAGCACATCTCTGCTGAGAAAGTTTTCAGAAATGCAAAATATCCTGCAAAGCAGGCCAGTGACTAAATACAGACTAAATCTTGTAGCACGCTTCTTTCTAGAGCCCAAAATACATCTGGCATGCTCAGACACGCTGAGCTATGCCCCTCATCACCTAATCTAACCCAAGAGCCTGTGGTATTTCATGTTGCCACTGGGATGAAAAAGAAACTGGAAAAAACACCATGCAGTAGGGAATGGCAGGTGATCTGCTCTGTGTGTGACACCTGGAAGTCACCAGCCTGTGTCTCTCCTGTTCTCGTATTTCATCAACGTGCCTCTATGCAACCCAAATGCAATTCCACCTGACCTGCTGGATGCTGGGAGAGCCTCCCATCCATCTCTGGGACTGAGACCACCTCTGCAGTCAGGTGTGCTATGCTACCACAGCAGACTCTGGGTGGAAAAGTACATTTTCCTATTTAGGTTTTGGATAACTCTTCCTGAACCAGCCCAGCCTGTTCTGCCATGCTGCAAACTCACACTTGGGCATCAGCAGGGCAGAGGAACTGTTTAGGACCAGGGAGCTGCAGGACCTGAAGCTGGAGCGTGCATCTCTGATGGCTATGAGAGTGGAGAGAAATGACATTTCAAGCTGCAAGAAGCTAATTCTGCATTAAGGCAAGTTTTTTAGCTAATAGAGTTTTCTTATGATCCATAACCAGTGTATCATACTTAGGAGGTCCGAGTTGAAGCCTTTTAAGCAGACTTAGAAACTTGCACCTCAGCAAGAAAAATTTGATTTTTGGAAATGCTAAGCATGTCCCTCTGCCTCACTGGCAGATGATCCAGACACCCCCCTCGGACTGTATTTTGTTGTTAGCAAAACAGCCTGTTACAACTCTGTCAACACAGAGTGCTATTTCTTCCCTCAGGGAGAGACAAGAACAAAACCTAGGTAAAAAAGCACCTTGATTCATGCACAATGACAAGTGAATCATCAGGAAAAAGTTAGGATCTCGTGGTAATCATGAGATCATTTTAGGACATTTACTAAGACAGCTCTCCTGGAAATTATTCACAGTACATTACTAAGCCTAGACAAGTTTTAGTGAAAAAAATAATACTAAATTTGAAAATCAAAGATCTCAGGGTTTGAGGATTTTTGGTTTTGCTAAACAAATTTCTGCTAAAGAGAACAGAGAAGTATCTAACAGCAGGAACGAATGGATACATAAAAGCTCAGGACTAAGTTCAAATTCTAGAGAAGCAATCAGAGTGCATTACGCACCAGCAATAAAGGAACAAACAGAGATGCCGTAAATGTTCTTTAATCTTCTCTTCACTGAAAATTAGGGAAGAACCTACAGCACTTGTGAAACACTGAAAGGTATGCATCTCATACCATCTATAAATCATGCTGTATGCAGCTCTGCTACTCTCAGAAGTTGCCCCATGCTGCAGCTGAAAATTTCCTTCTACTCTGGATGGGACCGAGATTCTGCGACGTCTCAGTTTTAACCGATTTGTTGTTGCCCAAGTATGAACAAAAATCAAAGGACAGCAGCTAGTGTAGCATTTCCCAAAATAATTTTTATGACAACTCCGCTTTGCATTATGGCAGGGCAGACAAGGGAGGACAATTTCTTTTCCTCTGCTGTGTTGAAAACAGTAGACGTTTCATGATTGACAGTGGCACTGAATTTGTACTGACAGGCAGGTTCACTTCTAGTTACCAGTGACTGAAAAGTCTGTCTAAAATGCTTACCAGACAGCAGCTTCTAGGAGGTTAGTCCATACCCTCTCTATTTCTGTATGTTGCTTTTTATATAAAACTGATCTGTCAGGCTTCCCACCTATGTATAAACTCAGGCCAGATCCGGCATTCCAGTCTATGGGTACTAAACACAGCACTGCATAGAAACCAAGCCTGATTTATAACCAGAGCTACTAACATCATTCATATCAATAGTCCTTATCATTTCCAGTTCATGCTCAGGCCACAAGGCTCACAAATTATTTACTTTAAATTACTAACACTACATTCATATGAAAGGTGGTATTGAATCAAGTGGTTCAAGACTGAGAACATCCCTATATGGCTCTAAATTACATGCACAGGACTTGTCACAAGGCCAAACATTATGCAAGTTTAATGCTCCAGTACACAAAAAGCACTCCCAACTTACTATTAAAAAAATCAATTACCACATCAGCAGAAGCAAGTTTTGTATCAATCAGTTCCTATTTTAACACATTTACAATGTGTTTAAGCACATTTCAATACTACTACTTGATATGGAAACAAGACTGAAGTTGATAGCTTTCCAAGGATTCCCATCCAGTTTAACATTGCAGAGAGGGACTGTCACTGTCAGCTCCCAAAACTTCCAGAGGATGCTTCCTTTTCTTAGTCCCCATCAACCTTTTGTTCCCACCACTGAAAGGTCAAAAATGCATATAAAATATCTAGCATGAGATTTTGTGGCTGAAAACATTCACTAAAAACACAGACAGCAGTCACTTTCAGCAATTCTACAAACAAGTAAGAAAGGTAAAGTATCAACAAGTCCTCATGCATTTGCTGATAAATATCTTTTTCTCTAACTAAAGGACAATTTGATCCTTCAGCTACTGAACAAAGTCTTTCTAACAGGCAAGGAGTTTTTATGACTCAATACTACAGATTTTCAAGATCCATTCAGAGAAAACAAGTGCTCATGGTTACAGAAAACATGTTTTATAAAAAAAAATCCATGCAGAGAAGTCTTTAAAACTCACCCAGTATTTAAAAGTTGTTTCAAGAGAAAAAGGAACTAAGTTCTTCTAGCAACCTTCCCTCCTGATTGTAAATACAGGTTGAAGTCTAAAATAGACATCCTATCATTCAGCACAGTCACATCTGAACATGCAAACTTTCAGAGGGTAGAAAGAGGGCTATAACTTACACCAGGCAGTCCGGGGATAAAATTCACTCTGGCACAGGAGAGCACACAAGACAACACCGAGAAGCATCAATGCGAGTCCAGATTCTTATTCAGAAGGTGAAAATCTGCCTCCTCTTAAGCAAAGAATTCTGCTGGGGGTGGGCACTGATAAAACACAACACTGCGTCACGACTGCACCAGAGAGACAAACCAATCCAATGAAGCTCGTATTAAAAGCCAAACAAAACGTTCCCTTCCCTCCCCCCACCCCCAGGCACAGGCATAGACAAGAAAGGAAATCTCATTTTTGACTGTCAGCTGGGCATTTTGGTGAGATCAGGTAATCTCTGAGGAGTCCCAGATCTTCTATTTGCAAGCACACTTAAATGCACTTTTAATTCAAGTGCATGTGATAGTAGGGCATGTACATCCAATCTGGGAATGATGTTGCATGCTTGATACTTTATCCACGTCAGTAGAGGTCCCACAGGCTACATAGACTGCAGAAAGTTAAAGATGTGCACAAGTTTTGACTGGATTGATGCCTAAGCAAACAACTTCGCTTTCAACAGTTCAGCCTAAATTACCCAATCCAGATTCCTTCAACCGCTTTCCTTTAAGTGGGAAACATTTTTGCACATAAGTCAAGGGAAAACTAATGTTTGCCTAAAAGTACCCGGCTTACCTTTATATAAAATATGTGCTTTAAGACTATATAATGCAATTAAGCTATCATATTCAGCAAAAAGGAATTAAAATCAAAACTGCATTGTCACAGTTAAAAATATGACAGACAAAAAATTATTTGGACACATTTATGGTTTATAAATAAATGATGCTTTAAATTTATCTGCTAGGTTTTACTCCATTCTGAGTCACTAAAAGGCGTGTAATGATATTCCAACTTAATAAAATTAAATCTGTAAAATTTCTGCATCCTGAACATTTGAGAAAAATCAAATCAATTTAGATTTGTAAACACAGACTTGGAAACATAATCCTTTCCTCATCTATTTTTTCAAGTTTGAATAAAGGATATTTCCTAACAAGAAGTCAAAAGTTTTTTGAATTGGTTAAATTCAACTGCACATCTGCAGGGATAATTTGGTAAAACTGAAAAGTGTTTTACATTTCTTAAGAAAACTCACATGGATTAGCAAGCCTACATCACCTTCTAAAACGCATTAGGGCAAAACTCCAGCTAGAAATCTGCAATGAAGAAATTACATTAAAATCCTCCCACAAAAAAAAAAAAAATTATAACTATTGGGCCATGATTATTCTTAAGAAATGTTGATTCTTTATTTAAGGTCGATACTCAACTACTACTAAGTCTGCAATATAGCTGCTTCCTTTATGAAAAGCTACATCTCTTAAGTCTGGTTGTGATGTCTTTCCTTTTGCTTCTGTAATAGCTGGCAAACACGCTTCCAATTTTTAGAAAACTGAGAGGCTAATACTTTCACAATGGTTTTCCCTTATGGACAAAAGCAACGTATTTTAACTAGTACATCAATCTTTTCCTGCAGATTATATATCTTAAAACCTTTTTTTTTTTTTTAACAAGTAGCATCAATCAACTCAAGTGAGAGCAATCATAATTGTAAACATTAAGTCAGCCTGTATTTCTAGATCTGGATTCCAAAGTTTTAAGAAAGTGAATAAACAAGCACAGAACTTCTTGGAACACTTGTTTAACTTTATAAAGTTAAAAAAAAAAAAAAAAAAACCAACCAAAAAAAAAAATTGCAAAATATTATTTCATGTTCTGTTTATAGCTGATGTCTGCCTCCAACCCGAAGGGTCCAAGTAAGCATTAAATCCATCCTAGTTCTCCTTAAAGGACCAATCCCCAAGCCTAGAGTAACCACCACCAGTGTGCAGATGCAGGTAAAAACACTGTCGAGGGGACATGTCCTTGGAGAGGTATTGACTTCAATTTCAAACCCCAGAAGCTGCCAGCCTGACCTGTGGGAATCATCTCAGGCCCAGGAGAGCTACAAACTGGAACCATTTGAGCCCTGCTTCCCACGAGCCAGCCTGGCCACAACGGTGGTTTCTTGTTGACCTAAGCTTCAGAGCTTGGTCTACACGCAAAGCAAAGGATATAATAAACAGCACAGAGAAAAGGAAATATCTTCAAAGTTTTTGTTCTGCTAAATCAGCATTGTGGACTTCAGGCATGGGAAAATTCAAGCCAAGATAGGTTGACCATTAAAAAGAGTTGTAATTTGGGACCCCACTAAAGAAGCAAGCAAAGGAAAATTTATAAGACCACAGAATAAATTGCGAGGATTGGTTTTTGGAAATGGCAGCATCAGTTTGGTTCCCATCAAATCAAATATTTGTAGAAATGATAAATTACAATCTCTATCAGATATCATAATTTGGTTTTAATTGTAATTTATTCTGGTAAATCCACAATTGATAGATCCTTGTTTGATTCAACAAACTCATGCTAGGCAGATTCATATCCAGGCTTAAATAATATAATAGGACAAGCCAATTTAAATATTTAATTTTAATCCCCCTTTGTTTTCTATTTCTGCATCAGCTATTTTCTGAAAGATGCCCAGATTCTCATTTCCCAGTGACCACTATAACAAAGTTAATTTTGCAACTTAGTGTAACTTCTATATCGAATGTAACTGGCCTTTTTTGCCATTCAGGTTGGAAGGCTGCGTATGTAAGTGATTATTCATATTTTAAAACACATACATTTTGAGTAGAAAATAATGGGGGATGAGTATAATTTTCTAACATAAAAACCTGTAAGAATTGGAACCTGAATACCAGTAAAATGCATTTAGTCAGGAACAGAAATACAATAAAAACATCCAAAAGCTGCAGGATGTTGTTCCAGTTACACTGTGCCAACTTAAATAAGGTTACTGACCAGCCACAGGAGCTTCTGGGCTCTCACATACCTGCTGGTACTCTAAAATTGGGAGCCATAAGCACCTGGAACTGGGGACCCCGACCCTGCCTGGGAACCCTTATTTCCCCTCAATCTATAAACAAATAAAATAAAATTAATGAGGAGGAATGAAAATGGGTGGCAAATGGCTGCCCATAGTATCTCAAAGAAATCTAGCTCCTGTAATAACCTCTTCTTTCTGGTATTGAAGGCACCCATGACCATCTCCACAATGGGGGCCTTGAAGCAGGACACCACATGCCAACCATTACCTGGAAATCAGCCCTGAGGTCCTTGAGACTAACAGATTTAACACTGCTCTACCAAACACAGCATCTCTTCTTGGTGCTCTGGTAATTCTATTACACCCAATGAATACCAACAAAACTCTGAGCATCTGCTCTGCAGAGAGCTGCAAACACAGTTCAAGTTAAAAAAAAAAGCCAATAAAAGCACATCTGCTTTTGCATATTGGATAGCAAGCTCCAAAACATTCTGTTGTCTATCAGGATAATCTCCAAAAGAGATACGTCTGTGTTTCACTGCAAGAAAAACCATCTCAGCGACCCTCTGGGAAGTTTAATGTGGTAGACATAAAAATTAAGAAGTCATTTAGTATTCAGGGATGGAGCAACTCCTCTGCTCTAAGGAATCAAACCCCTTGGATGGGCTTTCTTGATGGCTCTGAACTCTGTCACCCTGTCATCCAAACTTTTTTTTTTCCTGCGGGTTCTCAAAGAGGACATCCCACCCCAGTTGGGGGACTTCCACTCCCAGTGGTCGAGGTGAATTAGCTGTGCTTGCACAGGCACGCATGGAGAGCTGCCATGTTACAGCATGTGACTCTGCTTGAGATCACACTTGTCTATGGAGTGAGCGAGCCCTGGGAAATGAAAGGGAGGAACCCACAAGTGGAATTGCTGGAGGCCAAGGCTGGCGCAGAGGATGACACAGGCTCTGGGTGCTGTGTGGCCTGGGAGAGCCATGCTGACTCCAAGCTCTGCCACAGCACAAGCCCATGTCAAGCCAGGAGAAGTTCAAAGGCAGCAACACAATTCTGAAGGAGCAAGGCTTTGGCCAGCGCTGATTCAAGCACTGCCCCAGTTACTGCTGGGAACTGGACTTGGATTGCCTGTGACTGCAGTCGATTGACTGGAGACTGAGTGTGCTTATGCCCCTAGTAAGACCAAGGAAAAGGGCGGACTAGTGTTCTGAGCCACTCTGAGCTTAATCTTCCCCTCCCCAGACCCATATCCAAAAAAACCCAATCAGCATGGGCACAGTATTATAAAAGCCTTGGCTACTGCTGACAACTCAAGGAGCTAACCTGACATCCTAACAGACCTGTACTGACTTTACACAGAACACAAAAACTGCCCATGAAACACTCCTGTGGCAATCCAAAAATATGCATTTTGAAAATTCAGAGGCTTATGCAAAGATGCCCTTGGTGAGAAGCCAGAGTGTGGTTGCCAAAAGTCAACAATGCAAATTTTTCATATAAAGGAAACCTGACACGTCCAGCCCCAGATTGCCTGCCATTTCCATTTCAGTTTGGGTTTCAGAGAACAACCACTGTGGAGCCTTCTGTTTGAGCCAGAAGAGATGGCTGGAGCTCCCTTGAGTCCAGCAACCCCCTGTCCAACAGAGCTGGAGTGAGTGAGTAGCTATCAACATGCCAAACCACACTGGCTGGCTCTCACCGACAACCTCCAAAATCGGTGTGGCCCACAGGACAGACCAAGCACTGCTGAAATGAGCTAGCTGAATGTCAAAAGAAGGGAAGGACCAGGGGTATAACCAGAGGAGGGACGACACCCACAGAGGTGTCAGCCAGAGTTATGGGGGTAAATGGAAGTAGATGACACCAATACACTGTGGCAATGGAAATTTTGCTGCTTTTTTTTCCCTATGAGCATTGCAGCAATAGAGATATAAAGGGGGAAACAGCAATGAAAGCGGTGACCTTGGCTTCATTTCACAGGAATAGGAGCCAAATATTACACCAGGAGGCTGGTGACCATGCAAAGCATGGCTTCTGCCAATTAATAGGCCTGTTTCCCCCTCAAAGTCCAAAAGCTGCTGATCTCTGTTCTTCTGAGTCCACATAATAGTCCACATCTGTGTCCTGTAGCCTTTGCTGATAGAGACATGAGGAGAATGATGGCGAAGCAAATACCTTGAGTTCCACCCACCAGGCAGCATTAACGTCCTGGTTGCTTCACCGTAGGTTGACAGTGCTACTGAAGCAAAGAAGTGGCCAACAGATTTGTCATGTAGGCTAGGGATTATACCACTGTCAATGCAACATGCCAAAGAGTGTCCCACAGCTGGGTTCCTGGCTTAGCAAACACCTCCAAGAGGACTTACTAAGGATGTGTGGTCATGTGAAGCAGGTAGAGAAAAGTTAGGCTTTATCTCTCATGGAGAGCCAGGGAGCAAACCCAGTGGTCCAGTGCCAATGTCCAGGTGGAGCACAATGAGTCTTCCTACAGGTTCAGGCAAGATAATGGGACACATGGACTGACAAGTGTATTCATCTTCAGAAAGAGCTTGAACAACTAGGATTTCCCTGCTTGACAGAGGCTGTAGGGAAGAGCAAGTTATTAGGCAGCAGAATACATTTGAGTACGTGGCACCAGCAAACAGGGCCAGTGGCTACTGTGCCTCATCCTCAGGAAAAGGTGCTCCCAACAGAGGCACGACGAGGACAGTGATGCGTTACAGCAGCCCGACAGCTGCCCAGAGGAGAAAAGATAGAATGGATGCTGCTGAGAGGGGCAGGAATAGCAAAAGGGATTCCATAAGGAACCCTCCCCTCTTCCCTGCCTTCTGGTGTGAGAATCAGAACTAGTCATGCCAGGATCCTGCTATGCCCACCATGGCTCAAGGTGAGACTTCTCTAGCCTATGCACTTCCCTCACAGAAAATGACCAACCCAACAAGGGGAATGGCACAGCACTGACACAGACCTCTCCACTCCACACAGGCACTGTGAGAAGAGCCACACCACTCCAAGGAAGGGTCCAAATTCCGGAATTAGCTGAAAAAATCAAGCAGAAAAGGAGAAAATAACCCCCCGCCCCCAAAAAAAAATTATGGCAGCCATGCATGACAACCACACCATGTCAAGAGTCCTCTAAAATATGGAAGAACATGCAGAGCACATTTCTTGCAAGACCCAGAAGGGACCACAGTCTACCTCTGTCATACTGATAAGGAAAATTTACTCACTGTTATCGATAAAACAAATGAGCAAGTAGATAATCATATAAATAAAGAACACTGAATACTCAGGCAAAAAGAATATAAAATATTTTTTCCCTTAAGGAAGTAACCAAGGAATCTAAAATTAATTTTAAAATGGTTGTTTCTTGTCACCAAGATTTTCAGAAGTCATACAAATCATTTCCATCTCTTCTACACATAAATTAAAAAGAGGAAAATTAACTATGCCATTTCTTTAACTATCAATCAGTTTCTCCGCTTTGAATTAAGCAGATGTTTAATTAAATGAAATGAATAAAATTATGTGAGGAGAACATTTACTCTGAAACAGTGGAATACATTACTCTCAAAATGGGCTTAATATTTCAATCAACACTGTCTCCAACCCTTTAACCAGATGTCTTTCACAATTTGATTTTTTCTTTAAAACTTCAGCAGACATGAAGATATCTTAATCACTTAAATTAATACAAGTAACTAAATAGATCACAATAAATTTGGGCTATATTACAAGTTTGTTTATTTCAAATCCAAAGCACTATGGTTTCAAAAGAAAAATAATCCTTTATAGTTTTAAAAATTTCTCGATCAAGCAAAAAGTATTTTACATTCTCTAAAGTAATCCAGAACCTGGACCATATTGTTAACTGATGTACTTTCAATCTGGGATATGCTGGTGCACAAATCTAATGTGAAATTCAGGGGTGCAGAAGACCATTCTCTATCTACTTTAAAACTGTCATCAATTACTAAAAGATCTATTTAAAATTTGAAAAAAATTACAAACTGATCCACCGGCTATTCTCATCCTGGGATTCTATTTTGACTGAGATTCTCTAAGGTTTATTCAGAAAACAGAGTAATTGCACAAACTCGGATGCACAGCTCTCCATCAAGAAAGTCTTCCACAAGAGCATGCAGAAACCCACACTGTGTCCCTCATGGGCAAACACCACGAGAGGAGTAATGCTGGGAGAAACTCTAGGTGAACACAGAGGTACAGGTAACACGAAGAAAACAAATGTGCAGATTTACTTGTTCCAGTCAACAACAGTAGCTAAAGTTTATTGATTTCAGTTTCAGCAGCTAAAAATCCATGAAAACATTCTTATATGATACAGACAATACTATCCCATATTCAGATTTCTATCAAAGTAATAAAATAAGCTAGGCTTTTCTCACAGTCATTGCAATTTACTTATCAATTAGTACAATAAAACCTATTTTAAAATGTAAATATTATAAAGTGCAAATAGTTTTTGTATCCCATTTAGCAGTTCGATTATATGGAAATATCTAAGTAAATATCTAAGTAAAGAGACTGAAAAAATATAACTGTTAGCTACAAAAATAGCTAGACACATTCTCAGCCACTGTCTCTCAACTGTTCTCTTTATATCCACTGTAAAACTATTTCCAACACACACTAATCACATCTATTCGGAAGAAACTAAAATTATATGATTTCAAACTATTTTCATTAGAAAAACAGTCCTTTAACAACTGCTTTTACTCTCCCATCTAATTATATACTCTTAAAGGCCAAATATTCAGTCAGTATACAAAAATAACCATAGCCTTTTATTAAGGATAAGACACCAGATAGGAGTTCATAAGAAAAATAAAGATGCTCTTTGCCTGCCTCTACCAGCAACACATTTCAATATAGGAAAATATATTTACTTTTTAAATTTTAAATACATACACGTCAAAGTCTTAATAAATTTGTATCAGAGACTTACTACAATTAGGTCTGTTCACAGCATCATTAAGTTGTTGGACTGCATGGCTAGTATTTCCTTGGAGATACTTCACGGGACAGCCAAGATGTTAAAAAAGCTACCTCTCCAAAAAGCTCTCTCCTAACTCAATAGTAAGTAATCTGCACTTATAACTCCACAGCCCTGACAAGAAATCTTATCCATCTAGAACATTTTTCTGACCAGCAGTCAGATAAAAAAGATAAAATTGATTAATATTTGATTCTGACGTCTGTCTAAGGACACCATAAGAACAATACATTATAAGGTTACTCAAATTAGAGGGCTAGCTCTATTTTTTTTCTTTTACCTATGTACCTGTCATACTTTCTATTCAAAGGCTGTTTATTAAATATAAGCAAAACCCCTAGCTTCCTATTTTGTAATGGTGTGAGCTTCTCCGTATTCAATGTATGTTTCAACAAAAAAAAAACCAAATTGATTTCAAGTACAAAGCAGCAGCTATCTCATCCACAAATAAAAACTACAGCGATGTTCTGCTCTTCCTAAAACAAGCTTGAAGCCATGATTATATTAAAGACACAGATGTGAGGGGATTTTTCAACTTCCAAACAGACATGCAAACAAAGTATTACAGTTCAGGGGTGCAGGTAAATGAATAAGCAAGAAAACTACGTGACGTTTGTGCAGCGTCCTCTCAAATCCTGCAATCCCTTCTAGAAAGTCTGGGTCTACATCTCCCTCTTCTTTACTCATGTTCTTCTCTCATGGCTTGGTCTCAGAAACTTTCCATGCCTGTAACGGAAACTTGAGCCAACTTCTTAAATGTATGATTTCTTCATCTCCACTCATCATCCACTTCTGTTTCTGAGAAGCTCCTCATCATGACACCTGTATCTCAAGAAGCAAAACAGGAAACATCACAGGGATGAAGCAATGAAAGATGAATAATAATATGCCTCTGTGTCTTTAATAAAATCCCAACTTTCATTCAAGTTCCTTTTAGGAAATCAGAGTTCCTTTCACAAGTGCAAAGCTTACAAACCTAGTTTGGCAAAACATCGCGTGCCAAAAATGGGGTAACCAATGGAATCTCCCAATCTGCACCTCTGATCCTGACACAATGAGCAGGAGAAATCCTGTACCAGCTAGCCTTACATACTGTGGAAAATATTATCGGGTGCCAAGCTTGCAGAACTAGTCTGCGGCAGCCAGCTCAACTAAAAGAAACTGCTGACCCATCTGCTGACTTACCCGCTACTGCAAACAATGCCAGTTATCTTTACCCAGAACTCATTTGTCCAAGTAGAGCTCTAGCCCACAAGTGAGCTGAAAAACAAAGATGTAAGTAAGCCTCTCCTCTACTTTTCCCATTGCTCCCTAATCTACACAACTTCCACAGCACACAGTTTGTGTGTTTAAACACTTCTCAGGTACAAAAGAAGACAAAGCTTTCTCTGCATTACAGCAGCTTAACTACAAGGTGACAAAGGCCTAAGGTATTTTCAACCTGTCATAAAATCTGGCACTGGGGTGGAGGGCACACACCTCTCTGTTTCTGCCATCCAAAACCTGGGACCAAGCTGGCCCAAAGCCAACAGCAGCACAGTTTAGAGTCTAACAACAAAACAGCAAAGGGATGACTCATCTGCAAAATGGAGACACAGCCATCTTGTGTCCAAAGATGCGGCCTAAACCATTTGCCTGCCTCACAATTTTGCCTGAATGCTGAATGAGGGGGTACTGAAGAATTATTTCTGCAGCCTCCCCAGCCATGAAGCCTTCGGGGTAGATAAGCAGGCACCAAAACCATTCTGCCAGCCAGCTCTCAGTGAAACAGAAGCATGAAAGCAATTTTATCTCTCCCTTTTAGGGTTAAGGCCATCTTTAAATAAACATTAGCATCAAAACCACTTTGTACCAGAAGCAGAGCAGACCCTACATCTTATCAGTTACCACCTAAACTTCTCAGAATTCCATATCCCATCTAAAATCATTCCTTCTTCTGCAGAAACACTTGACAGCAGCATGGTCCATACGCATGAATCAGAAAGACAGAGTAGTCCTTCACCAACTCCCTGTGAAACAGGGAGTCATTTTGGCTTTCTTACAGCAGAAATGAGGGACAGCTGTAGGGACAGAGTCCCACCAGAGCAAAGTCTTAGCTTTGGTTCTTGCACATCACAGTCAAGAAAATAACTAAGCCTTAGACAGTCAAAGCAAGAAACCCTCTGAGAGTGCTCTGGGTATTACAGAAACAACAACTTTTAAATAACTGGAGAGAAATGTATTTGTTGTGCTGGGATTACAGGTCAAAGAAAAATACATATTCCCTCAATTCTGAACTCTTGATTAAGTCCTTACCTTCAAAAGTGCTTAGAAGGCAAACAATCCTGAAAGCTTGAGCCTCAGTGATCATGCCTGCTACTGAGACATGCTACTGCCTACTCAGGAAAGGTAATTATCACAGATTTCAAGAGTTTACAAGCTTTAAAAAGCACTAAAGCTGAGGCAGCCACAAATGTCCACCTGTCAGGACATTCAAAACGTGTCCATATACCATCCAATTATTTTATACCACAGTGACTCTTAATCTTTTATCATTATGATCACTGTATACAAGAAACAGAAACTATGATTTTACTGTTTTGTAGTCATCATAACTCCATATTCTCTCTGCGCAGCAGAAAGTAACTAAGGACAAGTAATTCAATCTATTATTGACATCCTCACTCATTATTCAGACGTCTACAGTCAGGATATGCACCATATAGACCATAAGACATCCAGGCCGCTCACTGTTGCATGCAGAAAGAGAACTGCAGGAAAAGATTAATAATTGTCAAAAAGATCTGATGCTGGCTGCCACCTGAAACAACCGAGGAATTTTCAGTTTTCTTTTGAAGAGACAATTTACTGGCAGGCTGGTACTTCTAACTTTGATCTTGCTTCCTTCCAACACCAGCAGAAGCTCAGTAACAGAAGTTCTGAAGCTTTGTAGCTCGGTAACAAAACACAGAAACCTCCCAGAATGTTAACTCAATTACAGTATTTTGGCAAGGAAGCCTTCCCCTTATACCCTGGGGAAAATCTTAAGAGATTAAACAGTGCATGTTTTAAAAGCACACATGCCTCAATTATGTGGTGTAACTCTTCATGCACCTAACTGATTTGAGAGAAAAAATATTCTACAGCAACTTGCTTGCAAGACTGAAATTGTTCCTTGTTTCCCAAGGAAACAATGGTTATATAACCACGCCGATTGTCCCATGCACAGAACGTAAACCACAAGGCCAATTTCAACCTAATCTCATGCAGAAGCATGGAGATTTCACAGGTGCTCAATTCCTACAGCAGACTTGCAAAATAAGTAACCAAGGCAGCCCCCTGAGCAACACATCTGGTTCACAAACATCAGGGCAACAGCATGTTTTGATTAAGTATACCCAAGAACTACAAGGAAGTGAGAAGCTGCTCAGGCACTGTGCTGCTGGGAGAATCAGGGATGCTAACAGTACTGCTGTGTAATGGAAAGAGAGAAAGAAGGAAAGATGTGTAAGGTACCACAGTGCCACCAAAACCAAGAAAGCTGCAGGGAAGTCTTATCTTCACTAGTTCAAGTGCTCACAGAGCTACCTTTGAACCTATGGAGCAATACAGCAATGCCTTATGAGCCCATCACATCTTCCATCTGTGTGGGCTGCTGCTGACATGTCAGCAGGCAATTCCCAGGATTCATTAAAGGCACTTGGACAACAGCTCTCCTGTTTCACCAATGAGAATCTGGAAAAGCAGACATACACTGCAGCTCAGGTGGCCTCAGAAAACCCTAAAAAAAATATGTGCTTCTCAAACCCTTTCAACAAGATCCTACCCAGGCAGCGTAAGCTAAGCATTGCCACAACAAGTCAGATTGCTGGTCCATTTGTTTGAAAATCTTGCCTCCTGTGATCAGGACCAGATGCTTCAGAAGGTGGAACAGCTCAGGTAGTGAACAATGATGTAATTCACCCAAAAGGGAAATTCCTTCCTGACCTCATCAATTAGCATGAAGGTTTATGCGCTTAATTTATTTTTAATCCTATTTACTGCAACTCTGGACATTGTTGTTATATATATATAAATGCCCAAGTCTGCTTGGAATCCGACTAAACTTCTGCCCTCGGTAATATCGTGCCGTGTATTTATGCCTAATTTCAAATGTACTGATTTTCAATGTCATTTAAATATCCCTTTGTTCTTGCACTATGGGAACTGGCATAGCCCCTAACCACCTCTGTTCCCCTTCCAAGAGCTCCAGCCTGCCTTGCACTCTAAATTTCCATGCCACACTACGCCCTATGACAGAGCAGGAGCATAATCTGAGGATCTTTAAGGCAACAACTGAGCAACTCCTATCAGGTATCTAGCAACATTTCTTTAAGCTACGTTTCTGGGATCTGCAGGAAACTTGGCAGTTCCACCACGATTTCAGCAGGCCCTACCCTTTCTAGATCTTGCAAGCTCACTTTTATGATGTTTTCCACTCCAGGGCTGCCACCCTTATAAGTAAGATGTTTTGCTCTATGTTGTGCCCTTCAAATCCCCCCTTCAAGATTCTGATAAATTTACTTAGAACAGACAACAAGCATAACTATGCTGGGCTTTTTAAGGGCTGCACAGGAACCTCTCTGAGCAAAGAACTGCCCTCTCATCTCCATGCCTGAATAAAGAACAGGGTCCAACCATGCAACGCCAATCCCATTCTGCTCTTGGCTGATGTTCTTGTGGGGTGCAGGTTCCCCTGTGCAATAACTTTAGGCTGTGTTGCTACTTTTGTTCCTTATGGATGAGCTCATGACATATTCATCATTATTATGCCAAGTACTTATTAAAGCTCCAGTGCTCTCTGCTGTTTCTGCTCATACAAGATGTGCAACATGCATCGAGGTATAAAGCCACACCTTCATTCAATAAAAGTTTGGTGGGGAAAAAAAAAAGTTATATACACAAGCAGCAGACAAGAAAGGGAGACTCTTAAAACACACTTGAAGTTCTGGATCCTCTTGTCTCCCCAAAACACAGTACTGCTTTCAGTCATTACGTGGGCTGCATTTTCTTCTCCAAGCCTTTGAAGTTAAAACTTTGTTCTTAGTCTATAAGTCTTCAGGAGAGAAAGAGAGAAAGGCTGGTATCTCATGGGAAGATGGCCCCCCAAGGAGATGCCAGAGTTGCTACAGCATCTGTGAGAAATACCACACAGTCATCACTGTTTTACCACAAATGTTGTTATTATGGGTTTGGAACTGGTGAGTTATGGCAAGAGAATACTTCTTTGCCTCAACCAGAATGAAAATTACACCATTTCATCCCTCTTTGGAACAACCTTCAGGCAAGCAAGAGGTTGAGAGATAAAGCCTGTTCCAGCTTATGGTCCAGAAACAAATGGTGTTCTTTAATGATCAAAATAGCACTAACAGAACTGGTAACAGGCACCACTTTGTCAACAGCTACCTCATTAAAATAATCCAAACACATGCAACATTTTTCTCTATTTGAGTATCAGAGACTGATTAGTCAATAAAGTGACAGGTCTCATAATGGCAGTAAAATTGTCCTTCAGCATATTTCTCAAGGACCTCTCCATGCTTGTTAATAGTTATAGCAATCTTAGAAACTCTGTTTCAGAGCAAGGATCTTGACACTTTCTTTCTAGGAGGTCATAAATGCTTTCCTGTTCTTCTGTCTCACATGTGAAAAGACAACATACTGAGCTGGGTAACTTGTACAACGCTCTTAGGCAATGCTCAAAGAGTGGTCCAAGCCACAAGGTTCAGAGCACTGCCACACCAGCATCACCAGGACCTCTGATCAGCCATCGAGTGGTTTGCCTTTGGCATTTCAGAATGTGCTGAGGTTGAAAGGGAAGACAGTAATGATACAGAACAATTCTCCCATCAGCAGTGGCAAAAGTAATCTCAGAGGCACAGAGTGCAATGCTTTCACCACTTTGGGGTCATTACTGACTGTGAAGTCAAAAAGAAGTGATATTTTCTGTTTGTCACACACAGAAACAGACTTCGGGTACAGAAACTTTTTTAACAGACTCAACTAAGGTATTTTTGGTTGCTAGAATTCTCAATCTGTTGTGATAAAATTAGCTTTAAATAAATGTACAATACAAGCAGTACATACTTTGCCTAAGAAAAAAACCCACTGGCCACTTACAGATCATGTGAACTCAGTTATTTAGCTGAGCTAAAAACATCAATTATTCTGAGCCTTATCTGACTGTAGATTTGGATCTGTTTAACAACAGCACTGCCACATATCAAAACACATGACAACCCACTGCTCTTTACTAAAGCAAGGAAAAATTCCTGCAAACAATGGTTGCTGCCATTTAACAACACAGTCATGAAGAAAAGAGGTAAGAATGAAAAAACTGCACCTCTGTCTCTATCCTTCCAACCTTCCCCTGAAAAGAAAAAGCAAGTCTTCCTCTTCTGTCAGCCCACCCTTCCTTCCATATTACAGTGTAACAAAACGGGTTGCCTTTGACTATCACTCCCTGATGTCCAACAACCAAAGCTATGGAAGATGATATTTTTACTTTTTTCCCCCCTGCAAGGTTTGCATCAATCAGTAAAAGTTCTGCTCTGTTCTTTCAGCCAGTGTCACAGAACCTGGCTCTGTACTGCTTATCACCATGATCCAAGCAACAGCAAAATAGTTGTTCAAGCATACCTAGTACTCGGTGCTGGGTAAAGTTCACAGCAGCTGTTTGAGTCCCAGAAAGACATCTGAGAGAAGCGCCATAAATAACGACATCACATGGAGTCTCCCATTGCACAACCCACATACATCTTTCCAGCTCAGGAATTTACACCTCACACCCTATGCTGTCAGTCAAGAGCATATTACAAACCATGTTTCCAAGATGATCCAGAGGATATTCTGGAAAGTAATACAGCCCTCCTGTTGGCTGAGTCTTTTCAAAATACCTGTTCTACTCTATTAAGAAAAAGACAAATGTTGCTATTATCCTATCAAAACCATGGTATTTCTCAGGAGCAAGCTGTAGATCCACGTGTGCATTTTATACATCATGGATGTCCAAAATCAGTTCCAGTAAGTCTGACAGCCTGGCAGAAACTGAAGGGGACTAGTCCTTTGCAGACTCAGGATCTAAGTTCTCCTTCAGATATGCAAATGTAAAGTATTTTCTCAGACTACAGTTTTAGTAAACCCCAAATTTGAACAGCCTTTTTTCAAGATTAATTCATTTTACTGCTAGATTAAAATTAAACAAAATTCTCTTAAAACACCTCATTCCTAGGCATCTGCAAGGAAAGAAACACTTTTCAAAGCAGTGCCTAGCTATAATTGAGAAAGAAAGAAGATATATAGCTATTTCATAAAAATGAGATTTTTTTCCTGGAGTTTTGCCACAAATTGCCTTCGAGGGCTTGGTTCAGAAATTCCAAAGTGAGTTTATTGTTTTTCTTATTGAGAACTAATTCCTTTTAGCAATTCTGTTAATCTTGGAGTTTGAAGTTATTTTTATTAAAGTAACGCCCAGAGTTTAGATATTCCATAAAAAGATCAGGAATTATTTTTATTAAAGTAACACCCAAAGCTTAGACATTCCTTGCAAAAATAAGGCAAAGCACCTTCATTCTTAAAAAGGTTCTTAGTCTTTTCAAATCAAACACAGATTTCACAGAGAAAACTGAGCACTTAGAAGTTTTATCAGCCATTTTTTATCAGAGAGTTGAGGAAAAAGTAATTAAGGCAGGATTTTTCTGCCTAAAAAAATCATGAGCCTTTTGCTCCTAACAGAACATGTGTCTTTTTTTTCCCTCTCTTCTTGCCCTCTGTTATGGAAGAAGTAGTACCAATTCCCACTCCCTGATGTCAGATTCCTCATGAGACATTTGTGCTGGCTTTGGGCTGTTCTGCCAGTAGTTAGTATCTCAGGTCATCCTCCGGATCCCTCAGCCAGCAGGGAGTCCCATCGACCCAGGCAATGCCAGTTTCCTATGGAGCTTGTTAGACTACAAAAACTTGGATCACAGCCCTTAACTCTTATGCCACAACAGATGCAGGGCTGCAAAGCGAAGGCTCTTACCTCCATTCTCGAGGGCCAGAGGCACTGAAACCTTCTGCTCTTCAGTGGCAGCTCTGTCTCAAGGACAAGATCGAGCACTACCTTTTTGTTTGAGTGACTACGTTAATAAACAACACCCAGGTTCCTCACCATGACTCAAACACAGTTAAAGTGTTTGGAGGGGAAAGGGAACGCCTTTTGATCACTACTTTTGATCTGGAGCATAAGCAACCATGACTGAAGACTCGACTTTGTCAGCAAGCCTCCTCCAAATGCTGGTGCTCTTTAGGCATAACAGGCCAAAGACATCATGGATTTAATAACACGTTTTCTAACAAGGTGCTGCTTCCCTGTTGAAGAAGGCACGCAATGTCAATTTTCAATCTCTTTAATGCAGAAATTAGGGCTGGGGCAAAATCTTTTCAATTCCTCCGAAAGAGATGTGAAATTGCAACATCCCCACCTTTCTCCCTGCAGCGTGTATAATTTCAGCTTGCTCAATAGCAGCAGCACTCCTGAGTTCAGGAGGACTTTAAAAGGAGCGATTAAGCTCACGGAAGTAAGCTAACATGAATAAACTGCCCAGGCAACAGGGAAACATTCCAGAGCCCTGTGCTGTCACCAGGCTTTTGGCCAATGCTGCTTAATCATATATGCAAAACATAAATTACAGAAAGATGCATCACTGGTTAGAATATTCTCAATTAATACTTTTGCATTGTGCTGAAGAAGCTTCCCCTACAAACTGTCCTCAGACAAAAGCACTGGGATCTTCTCCCCATTTTCTATGCTTCCACCTGGCATCAGCAGTACAAGTGGTACAGCAAAGGCTTCCTCTGTGGGTCCTCTCAGTGGATCAGGCAGTTTTGGAAAGGAAATTTGAGAGCAAGTTTAGGACCACTTGAGCATCACTCTGCTGAGATTCCTAACTCCTATGGCTGACTATAAGGCATCATGGCAGCTGCTGCAGGATATGTTCTCATCTGGGCTCGGCCGGCACATACCAGCTCATACTATCCGGGCATGTAACACTGGACTGAAACTCAAAATGCTTGTGGCACAGAGGAGGATATTTTCACTACAAGGCCCTCAGAATTTACGACGTCTCCTTTAAACACAGACATACTCATAGCTTAAATATTTAAGACCCTCTTGAGCCTTGTCACAGAATTTATATAGCTCTATCCAAAAACCTTTGATCTTCTGTGCGGCGCTGAGTAAAAAACCTAGCCAGCCACATTTTGGGTTACGAGCAGAGAGATGACTTTTCCACCACTTAACAGAAGATTATAGTTTTCACATAAGATTATAGAGTCATGGTTGTAACGCCATCTGAAGACTGCATTTACAAAGATCTGACATTCAGCAGCTCACATGGAGACAACAGAGTGGTCAGATTCTCAGAAACACCGGAGTTATAATTAAGAGCAACTAGTTAATGATTTTCTGCAGTATCTTACAGATGTAAAGTTTTAACTGCTTAGAAAGCCTTCCCTCACATGCTTCATGTGATCAGGCACCACTAAATCTACACATCATAATAGCTTTTAAAACAGTATTGGGTAAGCTAGATAGAGTTCCCCCTGTACAGCATTCTCAAAAATAAACGCAACTGAAGATAACTTTGGCCCAATTTTTGTTAGGTCATAAACTTTCCCAATCTGAGACATCTGAAATTCTGCACGAACAAAGTTCCATGAGAGTTTGAGAATCTGCTCCCATGCATGCCTGTAAGCCTGACTACTAAAAACGAATGCAAAAAAAAATACTGTCTCTCTATCCTATCTGTCTTTGCTTTTAGGCACTGATTTTTTCCTACATGCAGAATCATGAATTAACAGGTAAAAATCAGCAGAGACATTTGAGGTAAAATTTCAAAAGCTGACTACACTTTCCATCCCAACACATACTTGTACTGTACAGCTGAAATACAAACCCCGCTGCAGAACAGGGCATAGTTTCACTGGGACAGAACTTCAGTCGCTGCACTTGCCAGGAAAACAAACCACGAGCTGCCCTTTGCTCATGGCTCAAGCAGTGTTCTTCGAACACCCTAGCACACGCAAAAGGTACGGACCCCGGAAAACCTTTTGCTTTTGGTACTTCTCCTTACAAGCTTTTTGTTCTGGACAAGTAACTTTGTGAGATGCTCGTGCCACTGCCTCGGGTCCATGAATACAAACGAAGCCGCACGCTGATCCAGATTTCTAAGCCCTTCACGGTGCTTTCAGCAGAGCTGAGAAGCAAACGGTGAAATTATTATCTGCAGCCCGAAAGACGGCTGTGCTGGCTGAGCGGCACGGCGCGGGTTCACTCTGCCATGCTGCTCCACTGAAGCGAGCGGAGCCGCACCGGGCGGCTGCGGCGGGCACCGGCGCCGGCAGAGATGCGCCATTGGAAAGGCTCCGTTCCCTGCCCGCCCGGGTGGGCAGGGCCGGTGGGAAGGAGGGAGGGCTCAGCTGTGCGGACAGCCACGAGCCCCCGTGCCGGGACATCGCTGCGGAGCCCGCGGCGCGAACCAGGGCTCGGGACACGCGGGGAGCGCTCCCGCTAAGGATGGAGCGGAGAGCCCGCCCGGCCCGGCGGCGGCACGCAGCCCGCCCGCGGGGATGGAGCCGGACCCGGACACCCCCTTCCCGCCCCTGACCGTGCTTTCTCCTCGGGCGGCCCCTTCCCGCCTCGCCCCGGCCCCCGGCGAGGCGCCCCCTCCCCTCCCCTCGGCGCGGACGGGGCGCGGGGGGCGGCGGGGCGAGGGCGGCGTGGCCCCACTCACCGCCCGGCGGGCGCTCCGGCCTCCGAGCAGCAGCGGCGGCGGCGGCGGCGGCAGCAGAGGCGGCAGCAGAGGCGGCAGCAGAGGCGGCAGCAGAGGCGGCAGCAGCAGCCGGCGCGTCCCGGAGACGGAAGCGCGGGAGGAAGTGAGGTCGCGCGGAGGGGAAACGCCGCCGTTTCCGGGGGGTGGAGGGGGATGCGGACCGGGGGTTTCCTCCGCGCCCGGGGAGCTCTGCTGGACGTGGATCTCCGCACCTCGTAAACCCCGCCGAGTGACGGGGACGTGTTGCGGAGCCGGGTCATCACACGGGTACAGTACCGTGGGAAGGACATGGCACCGGCAGCCCCGGGGCTCCGCGCCCTCCCCGCTCCCGTGGCCGCCAGCCCTCGGCCCCGCGGAGTGACCCTGCTGTTCTCCGCGGTCACACGCGAGGAAGCTGTCACAGGGGCCACCCTTCACCCGAAGGAGCCTTTCTATGGGGCAAACCCACCGAGCTTTCTGCCACTGTCAGTTCTGCCCAATTCACGTTTTACAGTCCCTACAGACACTGAAGTACAGATCATTTCAATATAGTAAAATTTGGTGCTTAAAGCAGTTTCTTCATATCCAAATGGAGCCGCAGTGCTGCTCACCACTGCTCCAAGACTTAATGTATTTCAGCGCAGAGTAAGTGAAAACCTCTGGACACACAGCACCCAGTGCTGTGCTGGTTGTTCATCACTTGGCCAGCTCAAGTTGTGTAACCTTAGGAATTACAGCATGATACGTCTTCAAGTAGTTTTCATGATTAGATCCTTTTATTAAGAAGTAACTTCTGCAGAATCCTTTAAATTAACTGATTTTGAGATCTACCTAAAAAGAAAAAGTAACTGTAGTGTGAAGCCTCTTCTGGATAAGCTGTGACCTGCTTATACAGATTTTTATAGACAGACCCATTCTTTACAGCAATTTGACTAAATTAAGCTAACCACCTTTGCTATTAACATTATAGTAGTGGCTTTAAGTGTCTTCTAGACGTGTAGTTCACTGTGTCATTCTCAAAGTTTCTCCAGGAAATGTTCACAGTACTGCATACACAACTCCCAAATAAACAGAGAGCGGAATTTTTTGCACTACCACCAGCGACACTGTGGGCTCTCAGAGCTGTTCACCAGGCACTAAGGCCACAGTGCCTTCATTCACACTTATTGACTGTAATCAGCAAATTCAACAACTCATGATCCAGGAATGCAAGGGTTTCCAGGCAGATAGGTACTGCCTTGCTTTCTCTAGGGTGCTGTTGCCAGAGAAGGTAGGAGCTGATTTCCAAGGTGCTAGCAGAGAGAGAAATAATTTCAGACATTGGTAAGACTGCATTTCCTATCCTCAGGTTCCTCTGAGCAGGTCTGCCCTGTGTTGGAGACTTTCATGCTGAATGTTCCAGTAGGCACTCACTTTACCTCACAAGGGCTCAGAGAAAAGCTACTAAGAACACAGTTTTAGGGACAGTCCCCTTCCTTTCCCCCTCGCCTTCAGCTATGTATCAATTAAAAAGCATTGAAAATAGCTCCACATTGACTCTTAAAATCAGCACTGGATATACATCCTGAGTTCCTACAGAACTGTGGGCTTCATTCCACTGAGAGCTGTACGCTTTCAGTCTGTTTTGGTGGCTGCTGCTGCTGCTGTTCATACTTCCTTGCTGAAAAAAAGAAACACCAATCAACACCAATTACACAATTTATTATATATATTATTATTATTACTATTATTATTATTATTTATTACATACATGTATATATATGTATACATATATGTTTGTATATACTTGTATAACTATGACAACAATCAAGAAGCAGACTTGATGTCAGAGAACATAATTCCAGCCACAGCCACACAAGGGAAAGTTTCAGTCACCATGTGGAACTTCACCTTTAGCATGTGGCCTTGTAAATGCTGAACAGTAGTCATAGCAAAATGTCAGTAAATCCATGACAGAGAACTATAATTCCGTTCAGGTCCTTTTATTAAAATAAAAATAAATAAAATTAAAGGCTATGGCTTCAGAAGTTCTATTAGAGATGACCTGAACGACTCAATAGTCACAAGGCTGATGTCCGCATTTCTCATCTCAATATACAAGCCACAAGCTAACAATGACATTGACTTCAGAATTAATCTGGCTAGCAAGGTAAAGCGAGATCAAAGACTTGTGCAGTGATACCAACACCATGAGCAAATGCCAGCAGGCATTCTACTGTAGGAAGAACATCCAATTTTGTTCCTACAGACTGCAATGGCCTGGTGTAAGAATCTCTACATCGGGTCTTTGCATTTAAAAGGTGGTTTCAGATCACTAAGGTTTTTTTTGCTGTATTTCCTCTAGGCATGCATGTATGGCAGATGTGAAGCAAGGTCATGTGTTTCTCTGAATTGGACTACTGGAGTATGAGGGGCATGGGGCTCTTTCCTGCCTCCATCCTGACCTTCACCATTAAGACGGGAGCAGCAACACTTGTTGGTAAAGTTCTCATTTATTTTCAATTTATGTGGTTGCATTACTCATGATTCCACAGTCCTCTCAACTTTTACAAATCCTCCCACGTTTTGACAACATCCAGGCCTTTCCAGCTCTTTCAAAGTGTAACATGGGATTCGTTTTGACATTTGCTTTAAGATAATTGCACAGCTGCTCCCTCGCTCCGTACTTCCTCACGCAACAGTCCTGCGGCCCTGGCTGCTGCAGAACCCCTGCTCAACGTGCCACACGACCGGGGGCGTTCCCATTGCACAAGGCCCGAGGCCACCGCTTTAGGAACGGCCCCCAGCAGCCCGCAGGCCCGGGGGAGTCCCCTCCTCCCTCTGACTTACCGATGGAGTACATCTCCAGCTGCTGCCGCAGGCGGATCTTCTTCATGCTGTCGTAGAAGTTGGGCTCGGGCGGCGTCTCGGCGGCCGGGGGCAGGGTGAAGATGCGCATAATCCTCCTCTTGTTCCTGCGGGGAGGGAGCGCGGCGGTGAGAGGTGTCGCCCCTCCACGTGGGGGCCCCGCGGGAGTCCCCGCCCCGCCCCGCCGCGCCAGGGCCTCCTCTCACCGCCGCGCGTAGACGAGGAGGGCGAGGCTGGCCAGCACCACCAGCAGGTACACGTTGGTGGCCTCGTTCCACGCCTCGTGCACCGAATAGTCGATGGCACCGCCGTCGCCCAGCGCCGCCGAGGCGCCGCCGCCGCCGCCCGCTCCGGCCCCCACCGCCGCCATGGGGAGCGCGGCCGGCAGGGGCGGCCCCACGCGGGCCCGGAAGTGACGCCATGCCGGTGTCGGGCGCCATCGCGGGGGGGGCCCCGCGGGGCGCGGAGGGCGGTAATGGAGGTGATAATGAAGTGTGCCGGAGCTTTAGTGCCGCTGCTTGCCAAAATGTGTACAGTAAATAATTGGTTAGTCGGCGGGCCTGATGTGTGGGGCACCGCCGAGCACCTGGGCTTGTGCAACTCTGAAAGAAATCACAGAATCAATGAGGTTGGAAAAGAGCTCTGAGACCATCGAGTCCAACCTGTGGCCGAGCACCACCGTGTCAACCAGACCATGGCACCAAGTGCCGCATCCCGTCTTCCCTTAAGCACCTCCAGGGACGGTGGCTCCACCACCTCCCTGGGCAGCCCATTCCAATGTCTGATTACCCTGTCTGTGAAGAAATTCCTCCTAACGTGCAAGCTAAACCTCCCCTGGTGCATCTAAAGACCACGTCCTCTTGTCCTGTCATGGGTTACCTGGAAGAAGAGACCAACCCCCACCTGCCTACACCCTACTTTCAGGGAGCTGTAGGGAGAATAATCAAGGTCTCTTTCAGGTGTATAATTACTGGCTTGTTGCACACTGGGTAACAAATCAAAATTTTCTGGACTGTCTGTGAGGCCTTGGTGCACCTTCCCACACTTTCATTTCCCCTCCAGCTACCAGACCCTTGGGGAGAGGACACGCAGAGGGGAGCACTTCTCTCCCAGGGGAAGGGGCACCAGGGATATAAAAAGTCTTTTGGTTTTGCAGTGCCAGCGTCCAAGGGGAAAGGCACAGATGGGTGTGGGGCCAGGAGAAGTGTGAATTCAGCAGCTCTAGGAGCCGGGCAGGCATGGAGTCATCTGGCTGGGCTGGTGCTCATGCAGCAGCAGTGGAATCATGTGGAATGTAGTTCTATGGTGTGTGGTGTCGAAAGAATAAGAGGTTCAGATTGTCATGAGCTCTCGCTTTTCACACAGGAATTGAATGTGACAGTTAAAATTTGTCAAAATAGAAAGAGTGCTTTCCGAAAGAGTTTGCCTTTTTTTGTTTGTTTGTTTGTGCCAAAATGGGAGTTGCTGGATATTCAGATGCTGGAATAACATCGCTTAATCAATGGTCCATATGCTCCTGATACCAAAAAGCACAAAGCAAGTGTTTCAGCTCAGAACCTTGAAAAGTTTCCTGAACTGCTTAATGAGATGCAGGTAAACTTGGTTGCTCTAACACTCACATACACACCAACTTTTTTTCCCTACTGCCTGATGTGGAATGTTTGAGCTACATGGGAGGTTAGGTGTGCTTTTCGCTAGGACCTTCTGCTTCTTTCTATCCACCTCTGCTCCTGATACTTCCTTTTACCATAGCTTCCTTCAGACACTAGAACTGCTACAATTTAGACATCAGGGATATGGTTCATGTCCCTCTGCTTAGCGTGTATGTGGGGTATGTGCTTGTGTTACAGTTATCTGTCCTCACCCTTTATAAGACAATAAAGGGGGAAAACCCAAGTATTTTTAGGGCATGATTTACCTAACCTATGTCAAACATTCAGAATCACACCTCCTGTGCCCAGGAAATGCTCTGATCCCTTACTGAGTGGAAGGAGTCCAGACACCTCATTTGGATGGCACTTACTTTGCAGATGTCTAATCAGCCTGGGGAAGTTCTGTCCTTTGGGGAGCTGTGTTCTCACTGCAAGATGTTCCAAGTCTTCCTCTTTCCATGGTATGGAATAGATTCACTTTAAGAGGCCTTAGACCAGGACATAAAAGAATATGAGTGAAAATGACAATATAAAAAATAAAAACCTGAGGCAATGTTGTCATGAGAAAAGTGCCCCACATGGTGTGGGAAAGGAGGATAGAACAGCAATTAGACATAATTCTAGGTCATTAAATTGGGATGGCACCCTTGCACAGAACTGTGGAAACCACTAAGAGAGATAAAAAAAAATTCACTTATGCAACACGACAAAAGACAGTTAATTAAGCATGGTTTCACAGGGATTTTAAGCAGTTTCTTGTGAAGTTGAGGCTTTTTTGTTTGCTTTGCTTTTTTAGTATGTTGAACCTTCCTGCTAACAAGCCTGACAAGAAAGCATTACACATCTTTGAAGAAAAGTGGAAAGAACAAACGTGCGTAACTTCAGTGCTCTTTATATTGCATTACTATCTCTAGACCTCAGCTGAGATCAGGCTTCCTTGTTTGAGGAGGAGAGAAGCTGTATGTAAGCTGTAACTAAAGGCACTTTTTTGTATTAACCCTGCAGCCTGCTCTGGACAACCCAGGAAAGGACTGGAATGCCCCAGGATGCTGCACACAGCTTCCCATACGGAGGAAACCAAGGCCTGCATCCACAAAGCATGACCTCAGGTCCTGGGATTTTCTCTGCAGCCTCCAGCACACAGAAACAGACTGCCTCACTCAGCATTGCCCAGTTCATTTGATTTAATGAAATGCTTGATTTAAGACTTTGATAATCCACCCACCCCCAACCTACAAGACAGGCAGAGATAGATTTTCTTCTTCCATATACCCCTCTGGATTTAGTAAATGTGAATCAATGGGTAGGACAGGGTTAGATTGAGGAGCACAACATCTGATGCTGCCCTGAGTGTGACAGCCTTGCAAACCTGAGGAAAAGGGGTGATCTTCCCCTTATTGGCCTGTAGAAATAGGAGTTCTGGGAGTGCAGGCCTTCTGCATGACTTCCTTGAGGAATCTGGCTCAAACAGCAAAGTTGGTTGATTCTTAGCCCTGTAGGTTGGCTTGTCTGGTACACTGTTACTTCCTTTTATAGCTTGGGCTTTTGTTTCAGTCTTAGGTTCCTAAAGCATGTTCAGAAGTGGGAATGCAAGCTGCTCTTGAATTCAGTCAGAGCATAGTCAGGCCTTGCAGTTGCAATTATGTGAATGAGAAATTGTGTTACCTGTCCATATAGATTATGTAGCATATTTATTTGTGGCTTGGATGAGGTGGGATGTGATAACCAATACCTGTGTGTGCTGTTCATGCATGAAGACAGAAGTTGTTTAATATTTTCTTATACTAAAGCTGCATGTAGGGAAAGGACTGTCATTTTGTGCTGTGCCTTTATGGCATCTGACCTACAGGATCCTGGCCTATGACCAAAGCATGTAGGCACCAAACTAATAACATGTAATAATAATATATGGCACTGGCATAAGCTAAACATAGTTAATGGAGACCCAGGCTTAGTGGCTGGATTTTCAACATTACAGGCAAATAAACTGAGGGGTTTCTGTTTGAGTTAGACACAACACCCCACTCCCGCTCCATCCCAAGAACAAGCTCTTAGGGAGAAAAACACATAAAAATCCCAACTTTTACGGAGACTTTGTTCATTCCACAAAGAAATCTAGGGTGTATTTGATAAAATTACCCCCTTTGGTCTCATAGATTTATCAAGAGAATTGCTGAAAAGTGTCTTCCTCTACAGGGAAAGAATTCACTTTCCAAAAGTCATGCATCCAGCAACTATTAGAAATTTGACTGAGAGCTACTGAATATTATCAGTTTTGAAAATCCAGCTACTGTATATCCAAAATGTGAATGCTGGAACAGTAAGCTTGGTCTTTTGAAAATTATGGCCAAAGAATTTGTGTGTATGTGTCTATATATAAATATATAATTTTTAATGGATTTTTGAGTTACTCAGAGCTAAACAGAAGCAAAAATTGCTGAGACATAAATATCACTGTAATGTAAATATATTCACCATTTAATCCTGATAAATACTGGATTATAGACTTCTGAACAGAGACTGACAATTATTGAAAATCATGTGGTCATCTCAAGTATACAGTGCCTCAATTAAAATAAAACCACAAAATCCTTTTTCTTTTTTAAAAGTACCATCTAGGATATAATTTATTTGGTTGGACTCTACAAATATACACATTATATCATGCTAGAAGAACTTGAGAACCACTTTTTTCTTGTTCCCAGGGTCTCTTGACTGTTGGTAAGACATTACAGTCATAATGATAGAATCGGTTTACAGTTGCATATTCTGCCAAATAGCTCACAAATTATATTTGGCAAACAACACTGCCTCTGTTTCACAAAGATAATGATCTGATGTTTTGTTTATGTGGCACCAAAGGAAAATATTATTTTAGAGCTTGTGACAGAATTTCAAAATGTTTGTGTGGTATGCTAAACTTCTGATACATTTAAAAGTTACCACTTTATTAAATACAGAGTAACATAGATTTTCAAACTATCCTTCAAAAAAGAAAAAAAAGATCAAACAAATGTTCAATTAAATACATCGTGTCCATTTCATTTTCTCTGCGATTACCCAGACCTACATAACAGCTGGTGCAGATATTCCTATGCTACTTTTTGCGTTTGATGGTGTCAAACATACAGATGAGTTGCCATACAGGCTGCTCACCTGCACAGGATTTAGTGTTGTAGGAATGCTTTTAGGATGTAATCTGAAATCCATAGCGCAAAGCGGGAAATGCTCCATCAGACTTGACCCCCCCAGAAGCGTGCAGCAGCAGTTTGTTAAGGAAAACAGCACAACCTTGGCAGTGCTATTCTTTGGATGGCTCCGAGGAGAAAATGAAAGGAGCAGTGGGTTGGAACTGAATCTGGGATTCTGCTCTGAGACAGGCGGTTTCCATTCTCTAACCTGTGGTACAAACCTACCTGGTAAGAGCTAAATGTTAGTGGGAAATTGTTTTGGCAACAGCATTTGGCCAAGGATAGAGGGTACCGTACCAGCACTGGGCCCTGACCCAGCTGACACCCGCCGCCAGACTATCAGCAGGCTCAGCGAGCATGCCCGAGGTCTCCTGGTCTCCTCTGCTGCTAGAAGAGCAGTGTCCCAGGAGAGTTCAGTCTGGGAATCAGGTGCTATTTCTTGAGTCTGGGAGACAGTTTCTGCTTTGATTCTTTGTCTAGCTGCTGGATGGGTGGGGGTGGGTGAAATATGCTGTGGGACTGCTGCAGGGATGGCAGAGGAGGCATTGCCCAAAAGGGAAGGGTAAGGTGGTTACACTGACCTCAGCAAAAGGGTTGTCCTGTCCCTTCGGAAGCAGCCAGACCCAGGGCCTTCATCTTGATGATGACAGCAAACAAAATGGAATGACTGGGATCATATCTGCCTCAGCACTGAGTACCTGGGGTGGTTTGGGGAACCTCCTCTGAAGTTTTCTGAAGGAGATAAGCACTAGTAGCTGTCCTTCTCCTTGTGTGACCTGCATCTTTGTGCAGTATCTTTGACTGGACTTTTGGGATGGAAGAACAGTAATACAATAAGAAACATGGCAGTGACCATCTCCAGGGAAGCATCTTTTGTGGGAAAGGACAGGGAATGTGGGACACTTGATCCGACCTTGAGATAAGAACGAGCAGCTGTTGTTGAGGTTAGGCAGAGCTGTGGCAGTGGTCTAGAGCTGGCTGGGGAGTGGGCGAGCAGAGAGGGACTTGCAGGCTCCCAGCTGTGAACAGGCGTCTTCCTGCCCTTCGTCTTTTGATGTTTTCCACTAGACTTACAAGAGCTGCTTGTACTGAGGCAGCAAAGTCCCTGGATGTTTATCAAAGGCGGTGATTGGTGGTAAAGACTGAAATTCCCAGAAAAGAGAATTGGAAGGAGGGGAGAATACTGCATGGAGGACTGTCCTGCCTCTTTTTCCCCTCTCTGTGATGCCTTAGCTCTTCCCTCTAAGGGAAAAGAAGCTGGAAATGTGGGAAGGACTGGATTCATGTGATCATGAGAATGCAGATGGGAGTTAGCAGGGAAGAACAAAAAGATGTATAGGGTACAAACATCTGATTTTACTGAAAGATTGGAAGGAGGTGACACACAAACTTGGTTTTGGTGTCACCAGATTGAGATAGAAATGGACAGTAAAGTACACAAATACCATGGGCAAGTTAAAGGGGAAGTGGCATGTGTGGTTAATAGGTCAGCCCCTATATCTACCTGTCTTGTTCCTTCAGACTCACTAATACAAACAACGAGATCCTTAAGGGGTTTACAGAAGTTTGCTAGGAAAACACTCGCTGCAAGGCCAGATTTCGGCTATGTTTGGGCTTAAGAGGCAGGTGCTAATAACTAATGCTAAACTGACCTTCGTGCTGCCATCTAGTGTTTCCTCATAGACAGAAACAACATCCCAAAAAAGAAACTGCAGCTCCATGATGCTGTATTCAGAACAAATCTGATTTATTCCTGTTGAAATACAACGCTGGACAACACACAAGCTGAAGGAGAGGGAATGGGAAAGAGACAAGGAGAACCCACTGCTCAGGGTGAATGTTTAGGAAGACACCTTCTCTTAAAAAAATTTATAACTATTTCATCCAGGAACAGAGAGAGTCGTCTCAATGGCAAGATAATTATTCAAAACCAGAATTTTTCATTTTTTCCACTCTGTGAAATTAATATGGCTGTTTGCAAGGTGCAACAGTACACAACAGAGCAAGAATCCCAGCAGACCAGCACAAGATGTTTGTCAGGTTCTTCTTGTCTGTCCTTGCTACACTCATAAAAAATCCCTCATGTGATGGTTATTCACAGCCATCAGATGCTGATTTTCCTTTCATGATGGTTAACAAAAGGTAACAAATTATTGTGGGGGGAACACGCAAAAGATTTGATTCTTGGCCCTTTAAAGCCTTATCCCTGGCTTCAAGGAGCTGTAACAGGAGACTTTCTCAACTGTTGCACATCCTGTACTCATGCTGGAACTGTAGAACTCTAACCCTAATAATAACAAGTCAAGAGTTCATGGGCTGGATGAACATTTACATTTACAAACATTTACAACAGACCATTCTTTTTCTCCAGGCTTCTTTTAGGTGTTTCAAGTCAAAGTCCAAAACAAAGCTGAAGCATCCAAAATCACTGGTCTCTTTTGAAGACCCTGATTTCTGAGATTGTCTCCTGAAAATCTGGGCAGGAAAGCTGCAAGGAAGGACTGGACAAGTGAAAAATGGCAAAAGTAATCTAATTTAAGAAAACAGACTGCCCAGAGGGAAAGGAAAGCCATAATTAGCAGCTTTTAAAGGGCTCCTGGTGCCATTGTATGGTATCAGGTATGAATTTACTAATTTGCAGGAAAGTTTTCCCATTTGTAATAAAATTCTAATACCAGGATTTGAACATTATATATATGAATTGACTGCATGATCTCAGTGCAGTCATAACATGGCTTGTTTAGGTGAAGAGGAATTGCAGCACAGAAAAGAACAGAACCAAACTCTTCAGCAAAAAGGGCGGTGTACTCTGCTTAGAAATCACCTCTAAAGTCAAAACATGGAAGCTGTCTCTTAGGCCTTTCAAAGATTTAGTCCACAGCACAGAAAGTCCTCAGGTGGACAATGGTGGAGTCCATGTTTTTCATTCATATTATTCCCGTTTTTTCACCAAGAGAACAACTACATCCCAGTCCCACCAAACTGAGCCTACTGCTGGACTAAGGCATCATTATTCTTCCTCTCCAGCTGTTGGTACCAGGCTGCTACACCCATGTAGGTACCACAAGCTTTTTCCTAACACACCGAACAAGGCTATTTTTTAGCAGCCTTCCTTTATGCTTACTGGACTTTGAATTCAGACCCAATAGAGTTGTATGCTCTGAATACAGGAGTTTTCTTTTCCAAGGCTTGTGTTTAATGCTCATTGCTGTGGAAGTCACATTCTCTTTCAGTTCCTTGTTCTTTCCATTGAGTCATGATGGCACCGAGCAAGGATAAGCGAATGAAAAAAAAAGACACACTTCAGCCCTCTTCCAAAGTGTTCAGCATTTCTGTGGATTAAAGAAGAGCAAGAGACTCACATTCTACAGCTTCTCTCTAAAGAGCCCATCTAAGAATACCACGGGACAAAGGCTGGAAAACCAAGAACCTGTGTCTGTAAGCTGACTCTTCAGGATCTGCAGCATCTTCTTGCTTCCAAAAGTGGCCACCCACTTGCTGGTATGGGATACAGAGCAACGGCTGCATGGCTCCAAAAACAACCTATGCCCCATCCAGCAGGGAGAGACTGCCACTGGGGCTCACCAAAATCTGAAGTGAACTGGGGTACTACTTTCTGAGTGACCACTGCTTTTACTCCATGGGAAAGTAGATGAGGGCTTTGTGGATACAACACAGGCCAAAGCCACAGGAATCAGCACAAAGCTTGTGGGGGGGAGGGGGGGGGGGTCTCTGCTCTCCAGTCCTCTGCCAACAAGTTAAGGTAGACCAATATTTTTTAGCTGTTTTTCTGTCATTTTTAAGATCTTTTTTGCGTAAATGTTGCAAAAGAAAATCTATCATTTCTTAAGGAACAAATTTCCCCTGCACCCACACAACTTCATTTCTCTCCCTCCTCCTCTTCCAATGGTAGATTAAACATGCCAATGGAAAGCTTGCACAGCTCTCAGATTGGGGGAATTTTTTTTTTTTAATCAAGATGTACAAGTTCAGTTGTTCTTTTCTTCTCAGTTTTGGGGACAGACGTTTTACCCTTCAGGCACGCTACACAAATAGGAAGGACATCATCTTCAGAAAGTTGTTTGCCTCATGATTCACTATAACATTTCTCTAGTACCTGGCATGGCTGCCTCCCGAATAAGCAGAGTTAAAACTTTCCTGTAGGTGTCTAAGACCTCTTGGGCAGAGGGCCGTTCTGCCGGGTCCTTCTTCTTACACGCTGCATGGACGTCAAACAAATGCAGGCGTACAATGTCACTTCCTTCAACATGGCCCAAGAAAAAATTTGAGACATCTGGGATTTTCCAGATGTCTGTTTTCTCATCATAGGGAGGCATGAGGTCATCTTCGAATGGCACATTTTCTCCATAGGGCCAACGCTGCTCAGGAGCTACAAACTCACCCCGGAGCTCCCGGTGACCACACTTCACCAGCCTGCCAGCACTCCTGTTCACAAGAGGCAAAGCATCCAAATCATTCACCAGAATGTGAAAGTCACTTGTTAGGAGATACTGGGAGAGAACCTTATCCAGGTCATTTGAGTCACACATCACTAAGGTACCGAGAGGGCTGCTGTGCAGGTACCGAATGATGCTCACGTAGTCTATAGCAAGCATCAGCCTGCGATGCCAGGTGTTCATGCCCTTGTATTTGGGAATGTGGAGAGTTTCATTCAGGCCTCTCAGTGAGCCAAGAGGATGGTACTCGGTGAGGATTGTGAACTGCTGCTCACAGTAGCCAAGCAGCCGGACAACATACTTGCTCTGAAGGGCTTTCAGCATCTTCAGTCCATGGAGAAAGTCCTCCTTCAGCTCTGAGTTGGTGAGCTGTGAAAGGACCACTTTCTTTTCCTTCCACTCAGAAAGGAAGACCTGAGAACACACAAGAGACACGTAAGACACATGGAGAGCCTTCTTCTATGAACTGCTACCAGCTCCTGCTGACCTCTTCCTGTGACTGGTTAGTCACAACTGCGAATTACAGTCACCAGGCACAGTCAGCTTTAGGTAGAGCCATGTACCTGTCACAGCAAGCCCTTTCTGATGTCATAATTACATCATGGTTTCCTAAGTTTTCTTTGGAATGAACAATGCAGATGAATTAAGTTATTTTATATCACCCAAACAGCCAGTCTTACTCTGCCATGACTGTACCAATCTGTGATTTTGCTTGTGTAGCTGGATGTCATTTGGTGTCAGAGAGGTGGCCCGAGTCATGCTCTTGTGCCTGTTGTGTTCATCTTATCAGTAGCCATATGATCCTGGATGCCTACAGTAATTACCTGCTGAGAGGATAATCGTAACAGCAGTGCTGGCATTAATTAGCCAGCAAACTGTGAAAGCTCTTTATCCAGAGGAGAGAAGAAAGGAAATCCAAACTCACCTTTTTCACAGCACCTTCACCAACACACTTGAGTTTCCTGACTTCCCTATTTATGGCCTCGCAGGAAAGCCACGGGGAACAATTCTTCACCGCTCCGAATTTGAAATGCCCAAAAGGGCAGAGGCCGGGGTCCGTTTCGACACGTCCCAGAGAGTTGTAAAACTTGTTGAGGTACAGGTAGAGAAGGGCATTAAGGAGCAGGACGGCCGCAAGCAGTAACGCCAGCGAGATGGATGGCACCTCTCTGGGAAGAAACTCTCTCCTAACGAAATGCGGTTTCTTTTCCATGACCGTGCCTTCCGCATCCTCCGTGAAAGACGGAGGCTAAGCAGGACCCTCTTCCCAGCCCTAGGATGAACGCCTGTACGGCTTTTTCAGTGCCGGCCGCCCAGCCGTCCCGCAAGCACCGCGGTCCGGAGCCTGCAGCCTACGACGAGAGGCCACGCGCGGCGGCGGGACGTGTTAAAGGCGGCTGCAAGCTCGACGCTCGCCGCGCTGCCCATCCTCCCGGCTTTCCGCGCAGGCGGGCCCGAGCGGCAGGCTGCCCGGGCAGGGACGCTTGACCCCGGAAAACACCGGGAAGAGCGGCCGCGCGGGGCGGTGGCGGCGGCGGCGGTGGCGGCCCCGCCCCGGGGCGGAGCGCGGCGCGATGGCGGCGGCCGCGCTGGCGCTGGTGGCCGCGGCGGCGGCCGCGCTGGGCGCGCTGGTGATGGCGCCCGGCCTCTCGCAGCCCGACGGGCAGGGCGCGCCCGGGCCCCGCGGCGGGGCGGCGGTGGCGGCGGAGTGGCGGCGGCCGGGGCGGATGGACCAGGCGCTGCTGCTCGTCCGCAACGAGCTGCCCGCCCCGGGCCTGAACCTCGCCGCCCGCTCCGGCTCCTGCCACCAGGTGAGGGGCTGTGCCGGGCGAGGGGTCCCTCCCCGACCTCCGCTTCTGGTAGCCCGGCCCGCGGCGGGGCTGCTCGGCTTCTCCGGCGTCTCCCCGTGCCTTGGTCAGGTCGTTGCGCTTCGGTTTTACCTTCGAGCAGCACGCAGGGAAACTCCCGCAGCAGGAGCTGCTCCAGCCCCGTGGCATCTTCCCTTGTCTTTGCCACCACGCAAGGTAGAACCCCCTTTCACTCTCCTTTGGCACTAATGAGCTCCCTTCACCCTCTTCTTCCACAGTGCTTGTATCAGTTCCTGGCGTTTGTCCCACCAAGCAACGAGAGGCTCAGAAAACCAGGCACGGCGTCGGTGATGGTTGATACGCAGCATCCACTCACCTTGCTGCTCAACAGCTCTGTGGGTGACACAGATCTCTGCAAGTACGTGGCCCAGCCCCAGGGAATACATGGATAACTCTATCCTATATTTGTGTTGGCTTGGTTTGTTGGTTTGTTTTTTTCCCCTTGGAGCCATGTGCCTCTTTATTGCCTGCTCATCGCCTCCTTTTCCGCAGCTGTTTAGACCAAGAGCTCAGTCTTCACCCCACTACTGTAACAGTAATGTACTTTGGAATTGTGCTGAAAGGATCTAGGTGCAAGCAGGCGCCGAAAAGGTGTTCACCGAGGCAGCATGTACAAGCACCTGATTTCTCTTGCAGGGAGTCTCTAGTTCAAGAAGACAAATGATGGCAGTGCATGTGTGGTAAAGAATTGGTGTTGGGCTAGGGGAGGGTAATGCTTGGAAAAGGCCAGTTCTGTGCTAGATCACAGTGTTGGTCCAAGTTTTTGGCTTGCCTTTCCTAAAGCATTCAGGCTTACAGTCCGCCTACATGCTCTCGTGGTACCCACATGTACTGGTGTTGTCTCATCAAGTTTTGTTTCCTTTATCATTTGCAGGGTTCAGTATCATTTTGGAGAGTTTGGCAATTATTCCCTTGTGGTAAAGACCCTAAGTACAAGCACCCAAACTGTTTCTTGTGACCTAATCATCAATGAAGGCCCTATCAACAGCTACCTCCGTATGTAGTGCTGTTTTTCCCTTTCGTTCTACAACTTGCATGTCTCCCAGCAGAATCAGCTTCCTAAGAGCCTTGTGCAGCCTCTCATGCTATGCTGAAGAGATGTCATGGGTTTGCTCCTCTTCTTTCTCAACATCTTGCTTCCATATGTTTTATACACCCGTCTTGAGGCCCTGACTGGGATCAGGCCTCTTCACATGATATACTGTCTGCCCACAACTTTTTTCCAGCAGGGATTAGTACAGAAAAATCAGTGGGTATGTGTCTGGAGGGAGAAACTAGTTCCTGTTTCTCTGCATGTTTATGTATATCCACAGAATCCTCCCTCTTCTTCCCTCTATCTTACTTCTCTCACAAAATGGGAAACAATTCACACAGTGTTTGGATTTTTTGTTTGTTGTTGCACTTTTAATTTTAAACCTGACATTTTTCTTTTTTTGTTCATCTCCTTTCCAGGACTGTTTCAAACTCTTGTCTCTGTCTCTTCCATTCTTTTCCTTTACATTACACTATTCTTCAGTCCTTCCAGTTTCCTAACTGTAAAGACAACTTCTCCATGCTTGCTAACTTGGTGTATTGCCCTTTCGGGCCATCTTCTTCATGTTGAGGCTGTTTTTAAACCTCTAGTTTCTTCTTCAGAACATATTGCAGCACATCAACTCTTTTCTTACTAGCGTCTTGTGATGCAGTGCAGTCTTATTTTGCTTTTTTTATGCTGAGATGTGGAGTCACTGAGCTGCACTTTGAAACTAGCCTGCCTTTGTGCTGGGTAGTTTGGGGGTTTTGTTTTCCTCTGGGGATGTATACTGCATGGAGAAGGTGATGTGATAGTGAGTTGGGCTTTGTGTCATGTTTGTGTCACGCTTGGCCAAGCCCAGGTCACTCAGTGGTTTTGCTAGACCATTTACAGAGTTGTGTTCTTCTCTTTTCATGTAGCTATTCTCTTTGCTTTCCTGGTTTACATGGGGATCCTTGCTATCCTGATTGCTGGGCGCCTTCTAATGAAGTAAGTGAACAGTACTTACTCCTTGCACGTGCCAGTTTAAAACCACGTATCACAGTGTGGTAATGCTTTGGAGTCCCACTTGTAGCCCTGCTTGCAGATCAGATTCTGCTATCAGGTGCCATGTGCAAGTTGTGGCACATGTGGCAAAAAATGCAGAGTGATGTGATTTCACTTGAGGGATATCTTGCAGCCTTGTTACTTTGTACACAGAGCAGCTGATGTTCACTGTAAGCTCTCACATGCCCTGCCACACCCTCGTGTCCCTTGTTCCTTGTTTAGCTCTGGATCAGTAATCCAAGGCAGCGGTACCAAAGTGCGTGTAACAAATGCAACTTTCTACCCTGTGTACTGAATGGTGTGGGTCATTCTTGCCTGTAAGCAACTTGAGAATAAAACCCCCAAACATGAGCTTGTGTCAGTGTATTTACACAGCTGGACTTAACTGAGATCCTAGGTACCGACTGAATCTCAGTATTACCTATGTGAGCTGTAAAAATAGAAATAGGAACTGTCCAAACTTCTGATTTATGCTGGTAAATAGTTTTAATTAAGGTGAAATTAATTATAAAGTACTTTTGACTTTGTTTTGTGTTTTAAACTGTTACTCATTTTCAGAATTGATCCAGTCAGAAACTGGGTTTACAAGAAACTGAATCCCAGAGCAACTGATCGTATGATTAACTCCGTGAGTGACCACAGTATCTTTAGTTTGCATTCTGTAGTCTTTTCATCTCTGGGAAACACACACTATCTGGACATCTGGGGACTTGTTTATTACTGATCATCTTCCCCTTGTGTGTCATCTTTCCCTGAGCAAATCTTGCGTTGATGTCAGATAGGCAATTTTATGTCAATGGAGAGTGCTAGACTGGGTTTCCATGCAAGTGTAGTGGATTCCCTGTAGAGCTCTTGCAAGTCTTGAACATACACCTTTGTGTTCTCTTTAGTTCCCTTGAAGCAAATGTGTTGGTGAAAATACTGTCCCCTTCTGACATAGTCAGTGTAAGGGAAATCACAGCCTTCATGTCTGCTTCCAGCACAGCAGGAATTTCTCTGGCACTCCTAGAACTGACATTTCTGTGTGATCCTCATTTTGTACTAGAATGTAGATAGTTCATCACAGTCTGGGCTTCATATCTAAGAGGTCCAAACCTGTCTAAAATCAAAAGACTTGGAAGCAGAGCTCTACAGCAACTCTTGCAGTTCATCTCTATCACTGGGATATAGTGATGTCTCCTTCTGTATGCTGTTACTGGGTCTGATCAGAGTGGTTTAGGGAACTCAGTTGCAAAGAAACCACTCCTGTGTTTAAAATGATTCATTTTTCACTGGTTGAGCTCTCGAAACAGTCTCTCTGTGGTGTCAGACAAGTGCTGGTGGGTTGGGGCGGGTCCTATTTGAGAGTTGGCAACTGCATCTGCTCAGCTCTGTTGTAAAGCAGTACTCAGAGTGTTGGCAAGCCTCTGGCTGATTTGGAGGGGACCCAGCTCTGATGAGTCTCAAGCACAGGCTCAGTTCACTGCATTGTTGTTTCTACCTGGTCAAAGGTAGAGTCTGGAGCATCTGCAAACATTATTGCAACGTGGTGAAGCAGGAAGAGGTTAGAAGTAGACCAAATGAAGACAGGGAGAATAAAGACAGTGTGTCTGTGAAAGTTTGCAGTTTACTATCCTTTGTTCCCTAGTCAGCTGATGCAGCTGCTGACTTGCTCTTCATGTGTCTGGTTTGTTCCCAAAGGAGCTCGGATCCCCGAACACAACAGACTCCATTAACTGTGATCCTAGCCCACATCCGTGGAGCTCAGCCTCTCGGCGGCGGCTGCATTCCCTTGACACGTTCCGGGGGTGAGCATAAGAGCTTGCTCAAAAGCAGTTCTTCCAAGGGGAATGAGATTTTTCCAGTGGTGGTTTGACAGTGCATGGCAATATATAGCAGATGGACAGTTCAAGGTGGTCTGTTTTGCTTGGAAGTTAATCAAGATTTTAATTCTCAGATTTTCCAAAACACTTTGTAAGAAATATTGAAGTTGTGGCAGAGGGTGGAACAGAACGACGTGTTCAGTGTGAAAATGCTATGCAAAGGAGCTTGCTTTGGTTCACCACCACCCATGATTTTTGAAACACGGCCTCCTGATTGGTAAAGCTGGAAACCTTGGAAATCTTGCTTTAAAAATAAAATAAATTGGATCTCAGAGTTAGAAATGCATTAGTGGGAGTAGTAATCCTTAACTTTTTGTTCATATATATGCATTTCATTGACACGCGATACTTTATGGTTTTGTTGTCTTTTTAGGCTCTCTCTTGTAATTATGGTGTTTGTTAACTATGGAGGAGGAAAATACTGGTTCTTCAAACATGAGAGTTGGAATGGTAAAGTACAATTGAGACACTTACTCTGGGTTTTAACTGCAGCAGTGTCTAGAAATGGTTGGTGTTGCAGCTGCTGCAGTGAGCTGTTGCTCAGCCAAAGGCTGGGATGCTGTGCTGGTTTGCTTCAGCAGGGAATCTGCCTGTTAGGTTAATGGGCAAAGCAGTGTATGGTCCTCCTCATCACACAGCGACAGGGTGCTTTCACATCACAGTCTGTGTGTAACCTTTTCATTTGTGATACAGGTTCATATCTTTAACTTTTCTGTGTTGTTTAATGACCACAGTCAAGGTGATGTTGCTCAGTGCTGTAAAAACATAGTGCCTTGATTGGTAGCTGATGCAGATGAAGTCAAGCATTGTAATGCCCTAGTGGAGAATAGCAAGGATCCCATCCCTGAAATCTTTCCCAAAGCACAGCATCAGTTCTGACCCTATTCTTGAAGAGTGGTAAATGCAGCGAGGCAAGATGATTAACTCTTTGTAAGTTTTGTTTGTAACATGTTTTAGACTTCGGGACATGAATAATTGCTAGCAGCCTGCAATTCCTTTAGAAAATCAACAGTAATATTGTTAAATTTAAGGATGGTTCAAGGTAAATAATGTCCTCCTGTGTATTTCTCTGTAGGATTAACAGTGGCAGATCTGGTGTTTCCATGGTAAGTTTTCCTGAGGAATAGTTTTTGTATCAACCGATTCTTTATATTAAGGGTTGCAAGGGGAACATTTGTGTGCACTTTGCTTCCATGTGGAAATGTATTTGGAGGGATGAATTTGTGATAAACAGTTAATAGGAATCTGCCCCTACAAATAACAACATAATCCTTATGAATCAGTAGAAGAGCTAAGTGGTTTTGGTGCCCGACATCCTCCTTCTTCCCACACACAAGGCCCAGGGCTACCCTGCCAGGAAGTGCAGTATCCCTGAGAAGCTCAATGCCGTGCTGCTGTATTAAAAGCTGCCAATCTGGCAGGATTTGAAGCTGGGCTGGTGTATATCCATAGGTAAAATAGCCAAGTAAATTTTGGATTAAGCTAATATTCCTATAACCAGAGAACGGCTTTATGGGGAAGCAATTATCCCATCTGTCCCTAACATGCTTCTCTATGCCAGCTGTGGTTTCTCTTGGAGGAGGGAGCTGGACTTAGACTGTGAACCTAATCTAGATGGGAGCAGTGGGTCAGTTCTGAATTTGAATCATAGATTTGAAGCTGGTGTTTTACTTCTCTGAAGATGCTAATTTAATTTTGGCTAATGGAATTTTTTGGTAGCATATGAATTCCTGGAAAAGGAGCAGGCTGCAATTCCAACCCTACCTCAACTGACCACTGAAAAAGATAGAAATGTCCCATAGCACAAGCTCAGTAGCCTGGGAATTCCTAGCAATCAGAGGAAATAAAATCGCCCAGTTTCACCCAGTGCATCCATTTCTGTTGGGCCAACGCAGGCTGCTCTGTCAGCTTTAGTGTTTGCTGTTACACAGACGTGTTACGAGGCATCTGTCAGCTCCATTTCCCATCTGCTCTGTTCTCCAGGTTTGTGTTCATCATGGGGACATCAATAGCATTGGCACTGGGCTCCATGCTGAGGTGGGGAAGTTCCAAGTGGAAGGTGCTTAGAAAAATCCTCTGGAGGACTTTTGTGCTAATCCTGCTGGGGATCATAGTTGTGAACCCCAATTACTGCCTTGGACCTTGTGAGTGGAACTTGCTCTCTCATTTCTGTAACTTGTTCCTGCCTCCTTGGCTGGGATGTTGCAAAAACTGTGTCAACAGTTAGATTGTATCTTGTGGAGTGCAGTTCTGCACTGATGCAATTCTCTCTGTAAGACTCTTGTGCCAACCACTGTTGATTGTCTTAGTGACTTTCCCAGGATTATGATGTACAGAAAATTGGGATAGCAGAGTGGAGGTGCAGTAGATCTCAGCTCTCTCTGGAGAAGGGTCACTTTTGTATTTACAACAGAGCCTGTGGCTGCTCCTCTTTCACATTGCTTGCATGTCTTCCAGTGTCCTGGGATAATCTGCGTATTCCAGGGGTGCTCCAGAGGCTGGGATTCACATACCTGGTGGTTGCTGCTCTTGAACTCCTATTTACAAGAGCTGATAGTGGGACCTGGGTGAGTTACATGGGGAGATGTAACTGATCTGAACTGATACTGGAGCAGGGGTTTGGAGACTTTGCTCTTGTGGGGGCACAAAGAACACATGAGAAATTATGAGAAAAATGTAACATCTTACTTGACGTGTAGTGCAGTGTGACCTGGCAGAAATGTTGGAGTATGTGCACCCTTCAGTGTCCCAGTCTGCATTTTGTCACATGTAGCTTTATCATATTTAAGGATTTCACCAATCCATTCAGATAGTGCTCAGAAAGAGGCATTCCAAGACACGATGACTTTTCCACTGCCAAGGAAGCCCAGGGACAGGCATCTCTATGCTGAATCCTGTAGTCTGCATTTTGTCCAGTTAATTTTGGCAAGGTTTTTTCACAGCAGGGGAAAGTAATACTGCTTTTTAGCCTTTCTAGAGTCTGTTTTCCCAAAAGGCTTTTGTTCTACTCATGAATCAAAATTCCTTTTGACATTTTCCAAGTTAAAAAACATTAAGGGCTTTTGTTTTGGTTTGTTTCTCCCCCCCCTGCCCCAAGTAACTAAGTGTCTGGAACTTGCTTGTGAAAATGAAAGGTCTATTGGTAGAACCCAGTTTGGTAATGACAACATCTCCCTCCTGTATCTGGGGATAAAAGACTGCCTGCCAGGAAGTACAGGTTGTCCCCAAGGGCATGGTTTTTACTTGCCAGCTAACACCCCCTCCCTCCATCTCATCCAGGAAGGACGATTTCCTGCTCTGCAGGATATTCTCCCCTACTGGCCACAGTGGCTTTTCATTCTGGTGTTAGAAGCAATTTGGCTCTGCCTGACCTTCTTGTTACCAGTGCCAGATTGTCCCAGGTAAGACCATGCACTCGGACAACTTTCTGTGGGGTATCAGGTTTTTTCTCTTCTAGTGAGCAGAAGGTACATTTTATTAGCCATAGGGAAAGAATGAAGGGAAGAGCTTTTATGCCAGCAGGGTTAAAGGAAGCATCCATCATGTGAAAAAACTTTCTTTATTTTGGTACTAAAGTACCAGATGTTATACAGCTGATGTCATTCTTCCTTTCTACTTAAAGAAGAGGATTAAAATCTCCCTGAGGTGTGTGTACAGCTATATATGATCAATGCCATGATCATATGCAATGCCATCAATGTGTGCCTCTAGCCCAGGAAAACATCAAGCATTTCGTGTACTGAGTCAGTGGGCCAGCTGCTGTGCAGCTGTAGTGTACCAACACTTTGTGCTACAACCTCTTTGCCTCTGTCCTAGGGGCTATATTGGTCCTGGGGGCATTGGGGACTTTGGAAAGTATCCCAACTGCACTGGAGGAGCAGCTGGTTACATTGACCGTTTGCTTCTTGGAGAAAAGCATATGTATCAGCATCCCTCTTCAGGTGTAAGTAGTTTTTGGTTTGCAGTATGTCAGGAGGGGCTTGGGACTGATACGTGCAGGGGGTTTAAGAGAAAGGAGTTTGGTTGCTTGGGTGCCCTGTAACAACTGTTTTCTCTCTAAGGTGACTTACCAAACAACGATGCCATATGATCCAGAAGGGATCCTGGGGACCATAAATAGCATTGTTATGGCATTTTTGGGACTGCAGGTACCTCTTTTTCTTTCTGCCTGCATTCTATAATGGGAAGATTTGAAGGAAACCTGGAAGTGGGGAGGCAACTGGGTGTCTTTACTTAAGCCTGAGACTGGTTCTAACAAAACCTTTTTCAGTGCAATGCTTTCACGATGACTTAGCCTGAGGTGAGTGACAGAGAAGTGGAACCTAACATGGCAGTAGCTTGCATTAGATACACCTAGACTTCTCAGTTTTTGTAAGGGATGGACACAAGAAGCTTGCAAAATAGCCACCTGAAATCTTCGTTTTAAGGCTGGGCTTATGCTGGGAGTAGGCTGGCTCTATATGCTGGAAAATAAGGCTGAGACACAGACTTCACAGCTTCATTGTAAGGGTATTAAAGGTTGCAGCTGTACTTGTTCCCCCTTGCTGACTTTCTGCTTGATGGGAGTGATAGCCATCTTGCATCGATGTGTGCTTACCTTCCCTGACAAAAGAGATGCAGGGGTTCACATTGGTGTTACCAACACCAGAAGCTCACAGCTCACCACTGTTTAAAATATGGCACTGTTTGATGCACTGCTGGCTTTTCTGACTGTGCAGCAGCTGTGAACCAAACTGGAACTTGTGTGCTGGGAAAGGAATGTTACCACATACAGCATTGGGTAAAAATTGATTTGGAATATCTGTGGGACAGAGCTTGGAACAGAAGTCTGACCCTGAGGAGTGAGTTATCAGGACACATTTCTTAGTGGTGTATGAAAAGGAGCATGTGCTCTGGGCAGGTCAGGGTATGATGAGGTGCTGTGGAGAAGCTTTTGGGGCTGGCTCTGGTGTTGTTCCTTCATGCAATCCTTGCTGAGAGAGATGGAGCTCAAGTTACGTTGTGTTGACCTAATAAAGTTGCTTATCCCCTTCCTCAGTGTTGATACACTAAGAAAGGGAGAAAAGGTGCACCTCTATGGCTGATTGGGTTGCATTTACGTATTTTCCCCTTGTGTGTCCATTCTTTACAAAGAGTCCTCATTCTGAACCTTTCAGCCACTTGGCTGATAGAAATCCCATTCATGGATTAGCACAGTTCGCTGGTGGCAAACATATCTGGCTCTTGAAATGTACTTACATTAATGGGCATTAATTATTCTTTTGCATTCTTTTTATAAGGCAGGAAGAATTACCTTGTTCTACAAAGACCAGCACAAACAAATTATGAGTCGGTTCATCATATGGGGCATAGTAATGGTAAGTCTGATGGTTGTGTAGCTCTTTAAAAGGCATGGATTTTAATGCAATGCATAGTAATTCTGAAACATGTTGCAGTTATTATATAAACTTTACCAACTTTCTATTTCAGGGAATTATTTCTGCTATCTTGACAAAATGTTCTAAAGAAGAAGGGTTTATTCCAATAAACAAGAACTTATGGTAAGCAAAGAGATGGAATATTTAGTATGATTTTGTTAAAGTACTATTTTAGTTCAGAGGATGTTCTACCTTTTGTACATTGAGATCTGTATCACGTAGTTCTCTAAATATTACTCTTTCTACTGAAAATGTTTGTAGGTCAATATCGTATGTGACAACCACAAGTTGCTTTGCCTTCACCCTCTTATTGCTGATATATTACCTTGTGGATGTCAAGAAATGGTGGTCAGGTGCTCCATTTTTATACCCAGGTCAGTAAAATCACATCAGGAGACATATTCCTTCTAATTCTTTCTGCACTGATATTATCCTTTTGTTTTCTGCACTTCTCTTGTCTGTAAAAGAGCAGGGATTTAGTCTGAGGTAACCTGAAAGATTCCAGAATGATTAAGTTGAGGGGAACATTTGCATAGAACTGGGACACTTGAGGCCAGATATTTAGGAGAGAGGAACAATCAATTCCTTAAGTGAGGGCTGAAAGCTGCTATTGCCCAATGACTGTTCTCAGTTTGGTCTCAAGTCAAGGTCCCAGTGAACAGCTGCCTAGTACCAAGCAAAATACCACAACTGTTCGAAGTTGGTTTGGAAGGGACTGCTGAGACTTGTGTAACCTAATGGGAAACTCAAAGGGCTGTCAACAGAGTAATACCACTTCTGAAGATGTGGAAAATGAAATCCCCTGGGCAGCTGTGTAGGTTGTGTCTCTGTGATTTTAGATAAGCGTGTTTCCCAAAGTATCCCACTGTGGTTTTAACCACACTGGGCACACAACAAACATGAGTAGAGAATACAAAGCCACAGCAGAGGGGACCTTTCAGCAGCTTTGGTCTCTGGTGTCTGGACAGGAAAATAGGCAGGGTGACAGCAGGGTATCATACCTCCTACCAGAAACCCCAGAGCTTTGAAGGACAGTCAGCGTTTGTTTGTAAAGGCAGCAGATCTGACCAGCTTGGTTGGCACTCGTCCACCCTGAAAACAGTAACTGTTACTATTCTCCTCATTAATATAATTGCAGCATACTGATTTGGTTGTATTTCCAATTTAGCACAGAGGTTATTTGTATTTCTTTTCAATAAATGTTTTAGGGGAGAGAACCCCTCAGACTGTATTTGTAAACAGTGCATGGCATCTTTGGAGCAAATGACATTAGCTGCTGTTGTCTTGGTGCCTCTCTTTTATAAGCCTGGCACACCTCTGTCTGCTTGCTCTGAAGCAAGCCCATACCTCCTTTTTCAGATGGTATGACCTGTGCTTCCTTTCAGGAATGAATTCAATCCTGGTCTACATTGGACACCAAGTGTTTGCAAACTACTTCCCTTTTAAGTGGAAGATGCAGGACAGTCAATCCCACGCAGAGCATCTGACTCAAAACCTCATTGCAACAACTCTTTGGGTCGTAATATCATATATACTTTACAGGAGAAGGATATTCTGGAAAATCTGATAGAGGTGGTCAAGGTGTAGCAGGCTTAGATTCTGATGAGGCAAGTGGATTAGCCTGAAATATGGTGGATTAGCCTGAAATATTGCGACTCAGGCTGTATTACTAAAAAGGGATACTAGTTCAAGTTTACAGTGCCATGGAAGTTGTCATCAAGACTTTTATGTGACTTAAGGGACAGTATTTTACTATTTAGCAAAAACTTACTAGTCTACTACAGTTGCTCTCTGTTTTCTAAGTATTTTACTGATCTCCCTCCTTCATATAGACAAGCTGAACATACCGTAACAGTTGGGCAGTCTAAGACACCCTGTTGGTGTTCATGAAAGGAACTGCAAGGGATGGGGGTGGTGACTGCAAGGGGTTGCCAGAATGGGCCAGTAGTAACAGTCCCTGCATGTGACACAGAACCCCCTAACTCAGGTGGTCTGGGGTTTGTATATATCCTTGGCACCTCCTGCATGCCTGTGCCCCTCTGGCACACATTTAACTTGGCCAGTGACTATCTGGGAAAGCTAAGGGGCACTTCTGTGTCACAGCCTGGTGGTGCTCTCAGCTGATCATGCTTCATTATATTCTTACCATTTGGTCTTCGACCAAACCCTTAGGGTTTTGGATCCTGCTGAAGCCCAAAATCTCTTCTATTGGCTTATTAATCAGCAGGCTGCTCCTACAGGTACAGCAGCCCATCTGTGCATGTTCCGGGCCTTTGTGTAACACACCTCTTGCATGGACAAGGTCCAGGTTTCATGTGCTACACTCTAGGAGTGCAGAAAGGCCATTTCCTATTGACTTTATAATCACTTGGGTGTCACCAAATTTAAATCAAAACAATCCTCTTTCTACGTGAATTTATTTAAGGGCCCTAATCTGAAAACCAGCAATACAGGTAGAATTCGCTGAAAAGGAAGAGCTAACAGACCAATTCAATAGTTTTTGGAAATTCACTCATGCTGTGATTTCCAAACTAGTGCTAATAAAAAACCTGAAATACCTTGCTATGTTCTCTGTGTATGTATAAAGATGGAAAAAACTACAACACACACTTTAGTATAATGCTATGGGAAAAATCCCAAAATAAGTAGGATATTACAAAGACTTCTTAAACAAAGTTTTATTTATAAAGTTTGATCACATAAGAAAACCAAGCAGTGAACAAACACTGAGTAGTGTTTGTTTATTGCAGAACCTGTAACTTACAGGGAACTTCTTGACCCTCTGAACAAGAGATTTCCCACTGCTCTGCTGCTTATTCATACAAAGAAGAGCTTTCCCCTCTCTCCATAAAAGCCATTGCATCAGGATGCAGTCCATTCAAGCAAGAGTCTGCAGCAGCAGTATTTTCTCATTAATGCAGAACCTATGCAAGACCACCATGAGATTTTCCCCACAGCGCGAGACCTGGCGCTCCATGGCCAGGCGGAAGTCTTCCTTCACTCCTTTAGTTATACCCCGGGTAACTGTGTGGTGCCTTAAGCCATGAAGGAAAAAGAGACAGACAAAATCAAATCATGGTTATCTAGTGAACTCCAGTCATTTAAAAGGTACTGCATGTCACTTACTATATATTTACAGCCCATAGCTGAGTTTATATAATGAGAGTAAAAGAGCCTGTGCTATGCTATTTTTAAAAAATCATGTGTTCAGTAGCTTACAAGTCTTTCAACAGTTAGAAGCTGCATAAAAGTCTATGTTCTCACTGCTTTGACTATGACTGCTGAAGAGGGAAATAATATCACTCTTTTGGATAACAAGAAAATCTATTCTCTTAACCGAGCAAGTACAGAGTTCTCCTTGCTTGGGGAAAGAATTTTTTTTTTCCTCTCTACCTTTGCTGCCCAGGCCACTTCTTCCCTGTAATCATTTCTATAAATGGCTGGGGTTGAAAGAAGAGTGAAAAGATGAACTTGCATTCTCTGGAGCACAGGTGCCACCATAAAGAGCAGAGGGCATCTTCTACCAATATCAAAGTGCAGGAAGGAGCTTTATAATCCTGTGGGCACTGATAACGCTGTGACTAATGAAAGGCACAATGAACCCTTCACAAAACCCAGATCAAGCCAGGCTGTGAGTCTGCATCAGTAGAAGCCAACTCTTATGAAGATACTAGACACGAGGTAAGGGGTTACATTTATTCTGAGCACAAGTGCAGGACTTATTTTCAAACAGAACAAAGGTCCAGCTGAGCAAGCTAAAGCTGGGGAAACTTACGGGATATTGCCCTGTTAAAGGCCGTTTTTGTGAACAGTTCTTTGTCCTCATGCTGGCCTCGACACCTACATCTTTTCTTTAAAACAATGTTCTGCAGCACCAAAGCACTTTACTTGCACTGGTCCAGAACTGGCTAAGTAAGATCAAGATTTTGTAACATCTACCTGCAAGCCCTACTCGGGAAGGGGAGAAAAAGATATGCCCTGAAATGAGAGCCTTAACACTACTGAAGGAACCAGCATGAATTCATTTAGAGAGAAAAGCATAATGCTAATGCTGAGGCAAGTCCTGAGTCATGGGTAAGAAGGGAAGAGCTGGCCCGAACCCAGCAAGCTCACTGAAAGACAGAAAGAAATTAAAAAATAAAAAATAAAGGGTGAGGGCATCTGTGCCAATCCAGAGATGCTGGAAACAAGAAAGGGAAACATCTCAGAATTACCCTCACCAACAATACCACCCAACTTTCATGTAAATAAAGAAGTCTGGCATTTGAGAAGAGACTTCTCTGCCAAAACAGTAGAGACCTTTGCAACACATGGAAAAGGCAAAGAGGAGACTAGCCCTGGAGCCTCCTGGGCAATTCCTGGGTGAACTAAGTGAAGCAAACCTGCACTGAAAACCCTCCAGCATATTCAGAGGTTATGGGCTAAGTCCTGTTACCAGTCTTTATTGTCTTAAACATTGCTGGCAGCCAAGTGCTATGGTCAGTTACAGCCTAATGGAGAATATGCGACCTACAGCTACTGAGCGAGCCAACAGCACTTTGGAAGATGTGTCTTATATTATGACTGGAAAACACAAAACAGAATTCAGAACAACCTAAATGAAGAAAAGTTGCTACAAATGGATCCAGGAACCAGGATCTTGAAAATAAAGGGTTATGCTCTTGCTAATATATGACTGAACATCAGTAAAACTTTGGAGGATTTCTAAGTTATTGTTTAAATTCAATAGCAATTACTAAATTGAAAGGACACGGATACTGGCAACTTATGGGAAAAAGAAAAATAAATGTTATAATAGAACAACATGGTTTGCCAGGCAATGTAGGCACAAATGAAGAAATTAAAAAAAAGATAAATATTGAGTAACAAATTGCTGAAAACCATGGGCAGTAAAACATGTTGACAAAACACAGCACACTATGAGCAGGGTTTTTCCACTTGGTACCTGTCAGCAGTCTGTATGCTGGGCTGTAGCACAGGTATGAATTCCTGCTGCAGTAACCCCATGGGAGGGCTAGAAGTCCTTTAAGAAACAGCAAATAGCAGCATTCAAACACCCACACACCAACTCCACCTCTGGTGCAAAACAACTCTCCAAAAAAAGGAGTAACAAAAACCTAGGGTGAGCTCACACAGCAGTATGACCACCGAGCAGCCAAAGGGGTGCAGGACTCTAACAGCATCAAACATGCACATATCCCCAGATTTCATTGCAAGGCTGTTCTACACTTGTGGTCTAACTATTACACATATTTTTGGACAGTTACACCAAGAGAAAGGACAGCATCAAGTGCAAAACCAATACACAGTTGTAATATGATGAACTGTCACAGCTCTTCCAAGGAAGCACATTAGTCAGAAAAGATTTAATCAGAGGAGCACTGCAGATATCACAGCTTCCCTCCAGAGCTGGCAAGAGCATGTCAGCAAACTGGGAGAGCCCACAGCTTGGAGTTAAGGGGTTTGCTGCTGAGCCCAAGCCGAGTGCATGCACAGCGGGTATTGGCCAGGTTGAGTACATGGCGGTGTTCGTTAAAGGTTGCCCAAGTATCTTTTCATTAGCCCACAGATGGCCTTTTCCACCTTTACAAATCCTAACTGCATACAAAACCAGCTGTTAGAGCATGGCACAATGCCAAAGCACAACTGCCCACTCAGAGCAACCTCCTATTTATGACCAGGGCCACATGAACTAACCACCAAAAGCTGTCTCAGGTGAAAAACACTTTGTCTTCTCCGGGAAGTTAAATTCTTATCTCTGTGTGCTATCTAGAATAAGTTAATAACCTAACAGGTCCAGCCTGGAGCAACACCACACCTAAAAAGAAGAGAAAGGAGAAATTTGATATATAGGAGACAGGTCTAGTTTCTTAATCTAAGTCTCTTATAATGTCACTTAAGTCTTATTAGGCACCCAAGTAGTGAGTGCACCACTGACCCCCAGAAATGCTACAAAGGGAGCAGAGAAGCAAAACTCGCACTTAGCTTCCTAAAGTACTCAGTTAGGTGCCTACCTTCAGATTCAGATGTCACAGGTGGGCATTTGGGTTAGTATCTAGAGTTTTTTAATAGATATGGATGGAGAGCTATGCTTATAAGAGTCAAATAAAGATGGGACATTTAACACTCTAATACAGCTACAATAATCTGAAATAAAATAGCCACAAAAATTACTCAATTAAATGAGATAATTTTTCAAGAGTTCTTGGCATGAGTAAGTCCAGTAGTTGCAAAAATGGACACGGGAAATGGAAAATACACAGGACCAGCAGGATGGTTTTGGCCCCAGAGTGGCAGATGTTTGCAAAAGGGATTCTGTGCAATTGTGTCTTCACTACTGTTTGCAAGATCTGCAGTTAGAACTAAGCATACCCATGTGCACAGAGTAAAAATTACACTTTCAAGATACTTTGTTTCACTTCAAACCAACCTTCTCTGTCCCCAGAGAATGTGATGGGAATATGACTAAAAGGAAGGGCACAGCTTTCAGATCAAGTTTACGCAATTTGGTAGGCTACGATTAGATTAACTAGAGTAAGATTTATCAAAAAGAGGAGCAAGATATTAAGTAGCAATTTCCTGCATATTGCTCTTTTCCTCTTTAGCCTCACCAGCTAACACTGCCCCTACTGACATGTATATAAGATAAACTGTGAAACTTGGCTTGTCCAGAAGGGAGTTCAAAGGCACTTAGTGGTGCTGGATTCAAAGCTCATTGAACAAATCTTGTTAACACCACAAACAGAATGAGTTGGCTGTACCACCAGTTAAAACCAAAACCATGGACCTTCTCATTCCCACAGTGATGCAAGCAAAGGGAAAGGTTACAAACTGTATATATATTTTGCAGAACCCAACTGTAAGTCTGTAGACTACCAAGGTCTTACTTCATCTTTTGAAAAATCACACTACAGTTTGCTTTACTGAGTTCAGAAAAATGAGTGTAATTTCCTGTGAAGTATAAGGTACTTAGAAAAAAGTACTGGAAGAAGAATGTGGAATTCACTTGGGGAGAAAATGCCCTGTAAGTCATCAAACAAAAAGCAGTCCTTATAAAAGACATATAATATCTGAAATACATTTCCCATCCATTAAGATGCAGGACTGCTACACTTATGGTGACGAAAGATCAGACAAAGAAACAACTGCTTCATCTTTGGCCTGTTGTGGCAAACTCTGAGTCTTTCTGAGCATGAATGAACAGCATCTGAGCTGCGTCTGCTAATTCATGGGAGGATGGTGCAGCAGCTCATCCAGCCAGAACTGGTGATAGCTCTGAAAGATGTAAGCAGTCTGCAGATACTGAGCCTACCAACCATTGTCCCAGGAAACAGGGCTACACTTGCACACTCTATCAAAAACCCCAGCTGGGGGAGACTGTGAGCTAACCAGGTCAACACTGTTGGGGTGACACCATCCCTGGGCCTCACAGCCAGTCCAGCTAAAAAAATATCAGTGGTACCAGGGGAGTAGACATCATCTCTGATCAGTGGCCTACGCCCTGAACTATCCCTTCCATCAGCTCTCTGATGAAGTGCTTCCAGCCCTACACAGCCACATAAAAGACACTGTACACAGCTTTTCCAGCTGGACAGAATATTTGACTGTTTTGGCTCAATAAGCACAAGGAAATGGACCTGTCTTCTACAAGCCCTTCCATCATTCAGGAAACATCACTGATCAAAAGGAGGTCAAAGAGAGATTCTGTCCTGCTACAAACACTTCTTGCTACCTCCTTGCTGACTGGGGGGGTCAGAACAGAAAGTAACCGCTGCCACACCAATCAAACGGAGCCAAGAGAAACAGCACTGAACTGTTGCAATGAAATGGAGACAGCAGGTAAGAAGTTACCAGATGGAGTCTTCAGTGCTAAGCCCTCTTGCTGGCAAAGCTTATTACTTAACACCATATGTGGTGCAGCATGCCCTGAAGCTTGTTTTCATACAGCTGGTTACAAGCAGTGAGATATGGCAAGGGTAAGAGTTTGAAAATCTAGAGCTCAAAAGAGAAAATTCTCCATCACATAATTAAGCATTTGAATTTCTACTTTTCCTTTAATTACACCTAGTATCTCATTTTTGTGTTGGTTACCTTGAAATTTGGAAAATCTATTTACTATTTAAAATTTGGATCCCCTTGTCTGATGTTAGGCTCCCATTTCGAAAACTTCAGCCCATTTCTAGTTAGTGAATAGCCAGAATACACTGACCTAAAGTGGAATTTCAACAAGCTTTAAGCAGTCCCCCTCTTAGGAAGGAAAATATTACAGGTTCTCATAAACAAAGAGGATATTTCAAAATATTCTGCCACTAAAACCCTGCAGCAGATAGTTTACTTGTTCAAGACTGAACAAGTAAAAACACCTAGAAAATTAATCCAAATTATTAATTTACTTCAGGATCTCGTAATAAGCTAAGCAGAATAAGATGACCTGCTAGTTCTAACATAAAGGTTACTGGAGTGTAGCTGGAGTGCAGTTTAACTTATATTTTATACCAGTTTTTCATCATTCAGTGGTCTTTCATAATTTTGTTTTTCTGCTCAACATTACTCTTCAGCAAAATTAGTCCAAACACCTTGCACACATGCCTAATTATTTGAAGAATTCCTCCAAAGTGCAAGGGTCTGTTTGAAAGAGCACAACTGTAATCACTTTAATATCAATCACTCTAAAGCGAATGCCACACTCAGAAATAAAGTCCTGTAAAAGCAGGATTTTAAAACTGAAGAACCCCCAAAAAGAACACACAGATCAGCAGGAGAGTCAGAAAAAGAAACTCACGGCCTTGTTTGAACTCCTTAAATTTAAGCTCAAAGACATGACAAACTATCCAGAAGATAACATGAAAGCAAAGACAACCAGAACATACTCCCTTTTTTTTTTTGGCCAAAGAAAACAGTAAATGCTTTTTTATCCTTACTTGATCAACATTGCTTGATTTGGCAGCAGTTCCAGATGAATTTTCCCTCCTTCCTGTGTTCTTAAATAAGCAAATTCCTCCAACATATCAATATCTGAAGAAAACGTTAAAGATTTGAGTAGGGAAACAATGATAGAGAACATTCTTTCTTAGCCTCACATCTGAAGCCACATTGCTGAGAGTCAAACTGAAAAGCTATTGAAGTACGTCATTATTAAAAGTGATAGAGAAGATCACAGCATGTATTCCTAATCCTCCACAAACAGATGAGAAATGGCTTTTTAAAGTGAAGAACACATCCGTTAGTTACTTTTCTTTGTTTCTTCATATGTAGACAGAGGTAAAGAAAATTGACCTCAAAATTCCATGGGTTTCACTTCCTTCTCCTGCACTGCAGGTTATGAAAGCAGTGCAAACTGATGCTGGACCTGAAGCAAGTGCCACCACGGTAGCACATATCACACTTTTTGTTTTCTCTTTTGATCCCTTACTTAGCTGCTTGTTGGGTTTTTTTTCCTTTCCTTTAACACCAGAGCTTATTTAGTTGCCTCGGACAGGAGTTAGACCCCCTTGCTTCCTGAGGCCCATGGCTGCATGTAAATTTAGGTTAAACATTAAACTGTCCATTTGTGTGTATGCTGATCAAAATTGATGTCAGATATCTGAATAGATAAATCAGACATGCTTTGCATGGACTTTGACATAGCTCATTATCTTACTCAACCCAAACATGTTACCCACAGAAAGCATTTCACAAACAAGAGCCAAAATCATTCAACCCTGAAGCACAGGTAGGTAGTGCTTTGTCTTTTTTGTTACCAGCCTTGTATATAATGCCCTGTACTTCTTAATGAAGAGATTTCTGTCACTTGCATAAGCAGCCTGAGCTGCTGCTGTTGTTCTGAATGGAAGTGCAATGGCAGTGTACTTAAGGGTAGTCTCTAGTGCCAGGGCAGGTGACAGGAGGCATACTTACAGTCCATTGTGTATTGCAGCCTACTACAAGAGGCTTTCATGGTATGAAAATAAATACAGAATATGATTCAGGGAAAGAGCTGCTGTTGAAACTAACAGCTTTTTCAACACTACAGCACAGGATGTGAAAGACATTCTTGTTCAGAGAAAGGATACTTGTGACATAGTTGAAAAAATTCTCATACTGGAAGTTTCCTTGCTGGCAGATTTTGTTGATGGCTTTCAGGAACAAGTTCTCACCCCTTGGCCACTCATGCTGAAGCAGAACAACTACGTGGCCCAGCGCCATATCATCTCTGCTGTCTGTGAAAGCTCTGAGCTTCAGGGAAAAGAATTACATTCAGACAATCAGGAAATACATGTTGCTTTCAAAAACATACAGGATTCATCTCACCTACATCTGTGCAAACACAGACATTCTTTAGAAATATATATTAAAGCAGAATGAAATACGCTTCTAAAGTAGGTTGGAAATTTCCAGCTAAAATACCAAATCCTCTCCACTGACCTGTAAGAGAAGTCTGAATAGAGACAAATATTTTGACATCTGTTCTATCTTCTCTGCTCAAAACTAAAACAAATAGAGGAAAAAAAAAGAGAAAACAAACCCTCCTCCATCAAGACTCCACTCTCCTCTCCAAAAAAAGACCCTCCACCAACCATTTAGGTAAGAAGGACTGAGGCACAGCCCTTCAGTCACAGCACTGGGATACAGCCATGCAGCTTCAGGACACACAAACTAGGCCTTAAAGACAACAAAGTTCCAATTGATCCTATCTTACCTTGAAACAAGCTAACAACAGATGAAGGCAGTAAGGCATGATAGCTCTACTGGTACATGGCCAAAGCTTCAAATCAGACCCTGCAACAGAACAGTTCTTTAAGGGTCTCACGACAGGTAAGTTGAAAGAAATTGAAATGGAGCAAAACAAATCCAAAATTGTCACATCTCAGGTAGGGAGGAAAGCTTTGAATGTAAATTATGAATGACCCAAAACGGGAAGTTAAACATTAAAATTTTTTTCTTCATTTCTCTTTTCCTGTGATAGGACTTTGCCACCAATATACTTTAATAGGTACCAGCAAGAAAACCACAATACAAAACCAAGAGGGAATAAAAAACTTCCTCCCTTTTTGTAATACAAAATGAGAATAATTACATACTCAACCAGAACACATGAACTAAAATTCAGCTGACACTGAGTTTAGGGTAATAGCAACGCCATACCTTTCCTGAATTTAGACTTGACTTTAGGTTGCTCCTCTTGTACTTTACCTCCTTCTTGTATTGGAAGTAAAATACAGCACATGAGGTCAAGCACTTTTTCGCATGTTTGCTATAAAAAGAAGGGACATGATAATGCTATATTTAAATTAAAGTTCTTAAAAATTCAGGTATGTTAATAATGATTAAAAATTTCAGACATTACAAAAGAAAAAAAAACAATCACAAAACTCTCTGCTAGAACTTGAGTTGACTTAATACACAGTATAGTCTGGCTAAGCAAAAAGTCTTAGCTGTCACTAAACAATCTCTGAGAGCCTACATACATCATTTTAATTGAGAAAAAATATGTATTGGCATTCTTCAAGAGGGTAAGATCAATATAACTGCAATCAAAAATTATTTTGTCTTGAAGGATTAAGTTTTCAAACGAATTCTTAGAATAGTTTTGTAAAATTTGTTCTGTTCATGGTAAAAATAGAAAGGAAGATGGCAATCTGACAGCATGAAGGAAAGTCAATGAATTTTTAATGCTGTTTCCTAGTAAGAGGTCTGTGGGGATATATGATCACATTTCCAGTGAAAAAGTACTGAAGTGGAAGGGACAAAAGCACTTGTCCAGTAGTACTAGCATGACATTAGATCCTAAGAGACAGAGCCCTTATTGTCAGTGCTGACACTGACTGACCTCAGACCACCACGCACTCCTGCAATATGAGAAACACAAAACATGTATTGCAAAAGTAAAGCAAATTCAGCAGTCAGGCCAAACAATATTGTTCTGGTGTCTTTTATACTGTCAGTTAATAACTAACTCTCTTCTAAGATGATCACAGAAGTTTACTTTTTCTTTCCCCTGCTACATGAAGCCTGTACCTAAAAGAATTTCCCCTCAATTTAAAGAACTCATTCTGTAAAGTTAAGGAATTCAAATTAAGGTTACATTTACAGACAACCCAAACACTTGTAGCCATGAAAAATCATAATGCCCAAATCTTAACTATCAAGCAGACTATACATACATATATAAAGAGTTGCTAACGACAGTCAGTTAATGTGGCAGGAAGTACAATTCTCCCTTTGAAGCACGGATTTTTCAGTAGACTCTGGCTTATGTTCAATATCCTGCTGAAAGCAGACTAACAGGAAAATTCTAAGGCAAAAGGGAAATGGGAACCACAGGGTCAGCTGATGAAGGCCCAGTGTCCGGAATGCTGTACGTACCCGATATTCTCCGAGGGCAAAGTGGCACGATGCTAACTGGATTAGTGCTCTCTGATTTTCTAAAGATCCTTGTCCTGTAATTTGCTGGGGAGAATGAGAGCCCTGAAGAGCTGCCAAATGATGTAGGCTGCTAATTGCTTTTTTGTACTGCCCCTTTGAAAAAGAATATAAAAAAACACTGTTAGGGTCTTTTCTATACAATAGGTAGAGAGGTAGAAAAAAAATTCTCTTACAGGAACCTTTCAAAACAGAGTGTGTCCAAGTAACAAGCCTTCAAAACTTTAATCTAGACTAATACTCTCCAGTGATGGGTTGTGTAAAAGACTGTGGAACAATCACTTGCAAGGCAGTCAGATGACAAACATCACAAAATTCTGCTTTAAAAAGTCGGTTTACAAAATCATATTTGTAACTGAATCAAATAATTATATTCTTGAGTTAATCGTTACTTTATCTAGACTAATAAAGTTTGAAATATCTCTTGTTCAGGCACAAGTAGAGGCAAAAATAAAAGACCCCCAAAGGAAAAATAAGGAACAAGCTTTCTTCTGTAGATGGTATTGAAGTGAGCACAGTCAGCCTAATTTTTGTGGAGAAGAACAGGTGTTAATTGAGACATGTTAAAACCTTTTACTGTTTGAAAATTCTTTTCTCTGATTGTGTTCCAGTATAATGCACTGACAGACTAATAAAATGCACTTATCTTCCATAACACAATGTATATATCCACTGGTCAAAATGCCAACATAGATGTCTTTTCCGTATGCCAAAACTAGCTGGACTCAAACAACAGCTATTGGGACACGTATATCCAAACAGGGTACCTAGCTTGGGGTGCAAATGGTGTAGTTCCATCCCCAAAGGAGTCATACTTAAAGGCATAAAATCAGTAGACACTATAAGCAGTCAAACTGGCTAATCAGAATTACTATTTACTAGAAGGAAGTAAATTGCTGTTTACTAGAAGAAAGAGCAACACAATGGTGGTGTTTTTCCTAGTTTATACTGTATTTTTTTTACCTGGTAGATGATCATGTCTGTAAGAAAGATCCTTAACCAAAGCCAGGTCTCTGTCTTCCATGACAAACAAATTCTGGTGAACTCTGTGTTAAGCGGTTACAGAAGAAAAAGTAAAAGAGAATATGAAACATTTCACAGCTTTGGGTTAAAAATCAGTAATATACACAAAAAAGCTGAATTTAAAAATGGAAAAAATGGCACCAAAACAGTAAGAGTATGAAGTCCTTCACATATAGAATACTCTCTTCCTATACACTCATTTTTTGAGTACACTTCTCTTCACAGTGTCCAACAAACCTAAAAGCAGCTAGGTGGTACTGTTTGCCTGCTTTTTAGAAGAGGAATTTTTTTCAAGATTATCACACCAGATATCAGAAAGGGAGACACAGAAAAACACATGTTCTTAATCATGAACTAAAGCAGCCATTAGCAGTACATCCTCACTGAGCACTTTCAGCCCTACTGCTGGCCAACTGCTCCAAGAGAAGTGGGGGTGAATAAGCAAAGATGCATCAAGAATAAAATGCAATACAGGAACAAAATATTCAGAAACACAACAACTGATAAAGCTTCTTACTGGAACTTATATCAAAAATACTCAGGACCCAAAGCAATTTCGATTTTAAGGATTCATAATGGCACAAATTCCATTTTAACAATAAAGAAATTATTTCTATGCAGAGTAATGAAATCTAAATGTAATTCTAAATGCAGTTACCTTACCTTTGTCAAGTGATTCCAGAGAATACAGCAGCTCCCAGCTCTCTCTTGCCAGTTTGAAACTCTCTAATACTTCAATGGAGTTTGCAAGATCAGCCTTGTTTACTGTAATGTGGCGACTTCTTGCCTTCCCAGAAGGATCCTCATCATCTGAGCTCTGCTTAGAAGTCAGTATAGAACAAAAAGATTAACTTCTTAATTTACACTTATTTCAAAGGACCCTAAAGCCACAGATGTTCCACTGAACACAAGACAATTATGTATGGAAGCGCCAAGGTCCTAGTTTAAGTGCCTGCAAGTGATTTTTCACTTGTTTTAAGATTAGTCCAATCTGGTTTGCTACCAAGAACTCAGTGGCACAGTGTGATGAGTAGTATCCCAACCAAATTTATTCTTAAACGTGGAGTACCACCACTGAGCTTCAGCCAGATTACCTGATTACTTCACCTGTTACATGCACACTTTACATTTTAGCACTCAGTTTAAGTCTACAGTGGCACAAGGCAAAAGCAATCCTTGTATGTGTGCTTCTACCAGCAGAGAAGTTCTATAAAACAGTGGTTCTCTACCCTTAAAGCAATAGATATATTGACAGTTCCAAGCATGAAAAGTCAATTACTTTGGAAGTTTACCTGTAGAACATCTGACTGCTGTCGCTACCTTTTTAAGAGCCTCTGCTGAACTCCTTCAAGTTAACGCATTCACAGCAGTACTTATGTGTCTACATCAATTGCTGTAAAAATTGTTTTATTCTTGCTGGCTTTAGAAAAACATTGTTTGAAAACTGTGGTCATAGACAGCTAGTTCAGGGTAGCTCTAAAAATATGTCTTTTACATCTATGTCAAAACCACTGTTGTCTAAATTCCAGTAGCAATGCCATTCTTGTTATGAGTTAAAAAGCCTAGAAAAGTTACCATTGTTTTTTCTCTTCCTTCAGCAAGTTTCCTCTTTTTGTGGATATGTTTGTTACGATCAATATCTGTATCACCATAGATGTTGGGTACATCCTCAAGAAGAACCAGTGGAGTTTGGTTTGGAGCATTTGGACCTGGATTTAAAGATAAATTAATTCACAATTGCTCTAAACTGATATGAAAGGTCTTATGCCTACAGCATGCTGGGTTTTTTTTCATTCACAAGTAATGACTATAATGCTAGAGAAAACAATCTAAAATTAAGTCACTTAAATTGCTTAAACTGTGCTGGTAAAGCTATGGTTTCCTCAAAGCAGACATACAATAAAAGTTAGAGTGCATTTATCAGACATCACCAGAGTTTGACTGAGAGCTTCAGAATATTTTTGAATCCCTTTCTTCTGGAGCAGTCACAAGACATAGTCAGGCAGCAGGTGCTCTGTGATCAAGCATTATGTGCTTTTATATAAGTACAATTATTCAACAGATGAACGGCACAAATGGCTCTGAAGTTCACAGCCACAAATATGGCAAAGCACAGCAATATTCTCAAAATGTTTCTCACGAGAAACCAAAGCAATATGCTGACAGGCACTGACCCCACAAAGAAGTATGTGTATTTTATTACAAGATTTCCTTAGCAGGATCACTCAGTGTCAGCTTTGCCCCCACTGACTTCAGTAAACAGAATTAAACCCTTTAATTGACTGCCAGAGCTCATCTTCACTCCCCAAAGATAGAAAAGCCTCATTTTGAAACCCAGGAAATAATTTCTACTTCCACTGGTGTCACAGAACATCCAGTGGGATCTGGTACCTGTCATTTTAGACCCCAGTGCTTAAGTCTCATTAGACCTAAAATAGGAACAATACTTCTTCATCTCAAACAACACTGATACGTGATTGCTACTGAAACAGCCTTCCTTCCAAAAATACTTTCTCCTTTTGCACAATCAAGTTGCATATAGATGTGTAAAGCTCAAAGAGAAATACAAAGGAAAGAGGAATTCTTTAATCTGTTTTCTGTTTCTGAAATCTCTGCCAGGTAAGCCAGTAGTGCAAACAAGTATTTTCAGTTTGTGCATTTCTTCTATTTGCTGAAAGATATGAAGCTAAGGCCTCATTCGTAACTGCAAAGAACTAATTTGAGAGTTTAGTAGAAGGACAATTCATTTCATCTCTTGACATAAAATAACTTCTATTAAGCTTTTCCCCTCTACTGAAAACTGATGTGTAAGGAGTCCACTGCAATAGAAGCTCCTTTTAGGAGAAACAGCCAACCTGCTCTGCTTAACAAATATAGGTCAATAAATACCACCACTGAAATGTCACCTATGCACAGGCTACAACACATCGGAATCACCTCTCCTGTACCATCATGTATTCCACTGTGCTGGAATCTAACCTGTGTGAACTGAAAATAGAGCCAAGACATAATGCAGAAGATTCGTATCTGTTTCTCATGGATGCGAAGTACCACAACAGGGATGCTGGAAGAGTTTCACCACTAGAATCTCAAGAGCTGCCTAGTTCTAACACCTGAGAAGAAAAAAATGGATTTTTCTTTTACTCATACTGATTTAAATTAATGACAGCTAAGTGCCTTGCTTTCCAAACAAGTGTTCCCTTCCCAGCATCAGAAGTGCACTGTAGTCTTTACTCCAAAACCTCCGGTCCTGAAACAAAATAAAATCCATTCTCACTCTTGACTGGGGCTGCAGACCTTCTCTTACAGTACTGAAAGTTACACAGCCATACAAAAAGCAGCACTGTGTTTTTCTGTCTGAGCTCTAGAACCTAAGCTTACAGAGTTTTTAACTGTTTTCTAGCACAGAGTGTTATAAATAAACGCCCAAAAGCATCAGCCCAAATAGCAACTCCTGCCAAGCCTGCAGGCAGCCCCAAAGTCATGAGAGGTGTGAACTGCCTCATTCATTTCTCAAGCCTCCAGCAAAGCAGATACAAATTATGTTAAGAAAAATGCATTGAAAAGTTCTCCCTAAAGAGGTTCCTTGCAAATCCACGAACATGAGAAGAGAGTCACAGATCTGATCCTCATAGATTAAGGAGGAGACAGCTCTATGACTATGCTTCTAAAACGTGTAGGATTCTACATTTCTACAGTAAGCCCTCCAAGGAGACGGAGGAAAAATTCTCATGATAAAAAAGATATGAAAGGCACTGAATACCACTAGACTTCAATGCTAAAGCAGAAATGAATAAAAGGTGTCTTGGAAATACTTTCCTGGTATCAGAAAATGACAGAAGGTACCATAAAAGCTGCACCAAAGGAACTGCACTCTGTGACCTCAGTATACATTCTTTTTCTGGTGGTTCACTCAGAAAACGTGAGCTTTGAAATACTCAACTGTACAATTTAGAAAGCAACATTTTCACTAGTTCTTTACTTCCTTTCTTCTTTAACTTGGAATCGAGCAGCTAAAACTACATGCACACCTGAAGTATCCCCTGCCCCACCATAACTCTTCCTTCCTCTGGACAGGACAAAAAACTCGACTCATTAGTTAATTACTTCCTGTATTTGTTAAAGTGACTCTATGTTCTTTGCATACAAGTTGCCATGTCTTTTGTCCTCTGAGCTTAGCTATCTACTGACATTGTTCAGCTGATCACCCAACATTCTGTACAGTTAAAACCCATCATTTGTATTGACTACTTCCTTACTCAAATGATCATTTGCTCCAAGCAGAAAAATGTGTTGAAACTTATGATCACAACACAAAATTATAATTTTAACATGAATCAATAACTGTAGTGTTAATAAGCACTAATTACCAATGGTGACAATTGTCATTGTTGCAAGGAATTTCGTATCACATTATTAAGCATTGAAAATTCCTCTTTGTGATGCTGTTTATTTCAGTAAGTTCTAAACAAAATGGAGCTTTAAAAAAACTTTCCTCAGCTTCTGGCCCACTCCTGAAAAGCCCAGTCAATCCCAAAAGAAGCAATCCAAGGTGCTCCAAGCAATCTGGTATGTCCCATATGCAGATGTGAGTGGGTAGGAAAATGCACGGGTAACGCACATGTGTTAAACATTCAATTTACAAATTAATTACAAATTAGAAGTAATTTGCAAAACACACCTCAAAGATTATGCTTAAATAATATAAAGAAAGCCAAGTTGAAAGCTTCTGAATTTCAGGGTATCTTTTCCTATTCAGTTTTTATGTACTTAATTACAAATTTGTCGTGTTCCCAGTGCAAAAATATCTTCACTTATTTTCCTTTGACTGAAGGAAAACAGGAAAACGTCAGTTTCAAAGAAATATAATCAGAGGAGAAAATGAAACAAACATGATGCTCATGGAAGAGTAGGAATCAACCCTAGGGATGTTTCTCGTAACATCTGGTCTGTTACTTTCCTCTTTGTTAGACAATCACCTGGTGCTGGCCAAGGTTGAAACCACAATGCTAAGTTAGATTGATCTTTGGTCTGATCCACTACACAGTTGTTATGAACCACTGTTGGTAAGATTAATGGCTTGAGAGAATTGTAACAAGTTATAATGTTGACTTGTAAGATGACAGTTTCAAATGACTAATGAGAAAAGATCTTTCAGACATTAACAATGAAATCACAAAGAACTGATTACAGATGTTGAAACATTAGAAACTAACCTTGAAAGAGTGATGGCTGGATGTTGCTGACATACTGAAAGGCATTTTTAAAGAAGACCAACATCGTGGAATACACTACTTGATTCTTATATTTAATGTGGGCTTCACTATCGAAGTTGCTGATGTATCTGCAGAGATCTTTCATTCGATGCAAAATATCACCAAAACTTCTGAGGGGAAGAGAGACAAAAAGAATTCAAGGTGTTGCACGAACTTCACAACTAAAGGAAAGAATGCATAGTGAATATAAAAATCTCAATGTTTCTGCTGAGGATATCCCCCAGCCACAAGTCAATGGAGGCTGGGAACACATGCTAGTGAAATTTCACAAAACATTTACCATGTTTCTCTTTACTGAGGCACTTAGGGAAGCATACCCCACAGCACTATAGTGCTTATGCGTGACTTTCATCACCAAAAATTGATTTTAGAGACTAATTTGAAAGTGCTCTCTAGAGCCACATTTTTGTTTTACATTGTACAGTCTTGAAACAAAAGCTGCCGTGAATTTACACAAAATATTCTTGTGTTAAAATTGTTCTTCAATGAGAATTGTTCTTATTAAGAATTGAAAAGCCAAATTTTCCTTGAGGGGAAATACCCAGAAAAGTATCCCTTTCTTACCTTCTTCCCTTATCCATTTGCCACTCACACCTCATTCCCACCACAGACAGTATTTTAAATAGCCTCTCCCAAGGATCTGTAATCTGGGATGATTTCTCTGTGAGACCATCTATTACATATTTCTGAGAGCTGCGCTTGCTTGGAGACATAATATCAGAGGAATCTTGTGAACCTAGGAAAACCAGCACATTTCTCTCCTCGTAAAGAAATCAAACAAACTGATTAATTTTCAAGAAGAAGACAAGTAAAAATTACGTTGGAGCTTTCAGGGCAACTGTTCTTTACACAGAAGGCTAACAGGGCACAGCAGGCATTTCTGTCTCTTTGTACAAGAGAGCTGATAGGCTGGATAAGGACATCTTGGACATTTTGTCCCACCTCTCAGTACATATATTGAAGCATCACAAGCATCATGACTAAGCTGTTGAAGCACCATGAGGTATTTTGGAATCAAAGAACTAAGAAACATTAAACACTACTATTAATCCTTGTCTACAGGATACATTACATAAAAATAATGCATTTTTCATTTATGGACATCACTTCAGTGATACTAAGATACATTCTAAGTTCTAACTTTGTAAAAATATTCTTACCTTGATACTGACTTTCTGTCTGCGTAGATCTAGTTACGTAGTTAATATAAAATTCTGCTGCTTTATTCAGGTATTTATATAACAAGCTGGCAGGAAGTCGTACATCAGGGTTGTTAATTATCAGAGGAAGAACATCACAAACTAAAATAGAAAACAAACCAAAAAATCCTTTAGGTTTGTGGGGTGTTTTGTTCTGTTTGTCCTAGGTAAGGTTTCTCAATCAGCAGTGGAAGCCTTCATCTCTGGCTGACCATACACCACAAAGAACCTCACATGAATGGCTCTAATACCAATTTGTACCATATGCTCAGCCTGGACTAACATGGCCTGAGCCCCTTCTGACTAAGCAGTTTTCTAATCATAGTGTCATGAAAGAAGTTCACTGACCTCAGAACCTCGCCATACTAAAAAGTTGCATAGTAAAACAAGAACATTAATATTTTCTTACCAAATAATTTTCTAAAGCAATTCACTGGAGATTCTTGGTCTTCAATACTTTCAGCATCTAATAACGTTTCTCCAAGGCCTACCTGTGGGAGCAGAGGTAAAAATCAAACACTGGACCAGTGGTTTTAGAAACTTTTTGAACTGCAGTTCAATGAGGTTGAACAGTAATTCAGGGGATGGATGAGTAGCAATTCACTCTATGGCAACAGCATGTGCAAGTCTCCAAATTTTGAAACTATCCATACTAAATAGCAGGTGAAAAGCAATGCCAGAAGATAGCAAAACAAGACCAAGAAAAAACTGTGCAGGAAACTGTATCAGTAAAGACATGCACAAACAGGTGAAAGTGATATATGACTGATATTCTTTCATTTACAAGACAAAGGATTGTTTTATATGCTTCCATTTGTTTTCTGCCTAAGTCCTTCCTGGTGGTAAGTTCAAGATACAGCAGTCTGAACTATTAGCCACAATTAAACATGAATAAAAAGACCCACCCTCTCACTAGTCAAAGGAAAGCACATTTCAGCAAAATCTCAAAAAACTGGGTGCCAATATCCTGAATAGTTACTATGAACTTCTCTTCTCTTACCCCATGTTGCACCACAGTCTCTGGGAAACGCCGCAGAAGTAGAAGGAGCATTTCTGCCCTTTCTAATGTGTTAAAGCACTGCTCTGTTGCCTTCAGGAGCATTTCACACTGGACCCGACCAGGAAGGGTCTCAAATAATCCTTAAAAAACAGAAAATATTTGACTTGTTGTGTCTGAATTGTAAAGATGACTGACAAAACATAAATGCTGAATGAAAAGGGATTCCCTTATGCTTTTGTCTGCTTTTAATACACATACCTGAAAAAAAAAGTGTGTTTCTTTCAGAGAAGACCAAATAAATATTTATCTGTGTTTATCTGGGTGCAAGGAACTTGCATGGACAAGTAAGACTGCTAGTAAGTGGAATACTCAAAATCCTAATATTTAAGTGTTTGACATTTCAGGATGCTTTTTCAAAACTGTTAATTTATTTTTTTACTTACCTTCTACAATTAATACTTTCATTATTAAAATGTAGGGTTTTTTTCAGTTTAAACATCCAGTGAGACAGTAAAAAGAAACTCACATATTCTCCCTGTATGTTTTATGTATTCACTTTGAAAAATAAACACACCCCATGAAAAATCAAATGCTTTCTTAACTGGAATATCCTTAGAGCTTCTGAAGCACGTGTTCAAACAGCAGATTATAGTCTGTCAGGTGTAAATCCTGCTTGTAAAACTGCCTGTGGTTGCCAGCAGTGAATGACAAGTCCTTCTGGACACCATTCATTTTTATATCCCTCCCTACATAAACAAGAATTCACCCCATTTCAACAATCATTCACTGTTCTCTGCAATATGTGGGACGATGATTTTTAAGCCCCATTCCACCTATTCCCTATTCAATTGCTCTTCTATGTGCTTCCTGTTCTGGCAGAGTAAATCCACCCATATCAGAGACAAAGCAATGGGAATCAGCTTGTCATGTCCCTTTGTTTTTCCTAATTCTAACACACCAGATAAAGTCTCTAAGGCTGAATTAACCAAACCCTGCAGTCCACAGGCAAAGTTAGACAAACTGACATTTACTTGCCAACTAGATAAATAATCAGAGTGCTTATCTTTAGGTTCCTTCAGGATAGAATCCTTACCTCTTAAAAACTGTGTCTGCTTGTCCTGGGAGTCATTCCTTAATGCGGATGTAATAACGCTGATCTCCCTCCATACAGCAGGTTGGTCTGGAAAATTCACAAACCTGTAATAAAGTTTGAGGCAAGGAATGTACAGTGATCTCAAAATCTGTCTCAAAGACAAAACCTTCCCATAAAAGTATGTGTTTGGGAAAAACAGAAAACCTTCCTTTTAATTAATTAGACCTTTTGTGCTTAATTTATCCACATGGATTTTCAAAAACACTCAGTTTATATTCTTGGAAATCCCAACATTTCTTTGTCCAGAGAAGGGCAGTGCAGCTAGTGAAGGGTCTGGAGCACAAGTCCTATGAGGAGTGGCTGAGGGAGCTGGGGGTGTTCAGCCTGGAGAAAAGGAGGCTCAGGGGTGACCTTATCACTCCCTACAGCTCCCTGAAAGTAGGGTGTAGGCAGGTGGGGGTTGGTCTCTTCTTCCACGTAACCCATGACAGGACAAGAGGACGTGGTCTTTAGATGCACCAGGGGAGGTTAGCTTGCACGTTAGGAAGGAATTTCTTCAGCAGACAGGGTAATCAGACATTGGAATGGGCTGCCCAGGGAGGTGGTGGAGCCACCGTCCCTGGAGGTGTTTAAGGAAAGACGGGATGCGGCACTTGGTGCCATGGTCTGGTTGACACGGTGGTGTTTAGTCGTAGGCTGGACTCAATCATCTCAGAGGTCTTTCCCAAACTTATTCTGTGAAAGGAGCACCTGGGATAAAGGTAGAGTTCCAGCTCTGGTTACTTACATGTCGTAGAGCAGCCTGCCTGCAGATGCTGTCCTTTCAGCATTCCTCTCAATAGTGTACATCTCATACTGCAGGATGCAAGAACAGAATATCAGCTTTCCCAAATACATTTATCAATCACATTAGTCCTTCCACTCTTAAAAACTGCCCTCAATTTGCCACAGCAGTCTGCGTAACAGAAAATTAAAGGACTGCAACATTTACTGGAGAAATTAGAAGGTGCATTTAGACTATCTAATCATACATTAATTTAGGCATAAAATTCTGCATCATAATATACTTAATATTAACATCGTTAACACAATTCCATATGATAATATACTTAACATTATTAATACTAACAACCTTCCAGTATCTGAAGGAGGCTGACAGAGAAGTCAGAGAGGGACTCTTCACCAGGAAATGACAGGACAAGTAGAAATGGGTACAAACTGAAAGAAGGGAACTTTAGATTGTATATTATTAAGACATTATCTAGTGTGAGAGCGGTGAGACACTGGAACAGGTTGCCCGGAGAAGCTGTGGATGCCCCATCCCTGGAAGTGTTCAAGGCCAGGTTGGATGGAGCTTGGAGCAACCTGGTCTAGTGGGAGGTGGCCCTGCCCATGGCAGAGGGGTTCGACTGGATGACCTTTAAGGTCCCTTCCAACCCTTAACATTCCATGGTTCTGTGAACACACTGGCTTAACTTTTACGCGAACTGACAGCTTGGAATTCGAAGAGTTCTTTGACCACGGTTTGTACCCAGTCAAATGCAATGCAAAGCCCCCAAGCTGCTCCAAAAGCCATAAGCAGGAGAGGTACTTTAAAGAGTACTAGCAGGGAGTTCCGTTTTGGTTTATAACCGCTAACTCCCCGCGGCCCCCAGCGGCCCCGCCCCTCCCGCCCCCATTGGCCAAGCCGCCTGTCAATCAAACAGGCCAGCAGCGAGGCGCGCCGGGGGAGGGGCGCGGGGCACCGGTACCGAGCGTGTGCGACAGCGGCGGCGCTCACTTGTATGTTGAAGTCGGCGGGGTAGAGGCTCCGCGCCGTGATGAGCAGGCCTTGGCCGCCCACAGGTCCCCGGCACCAGCTCCCGGGCCCGCTTCACCAGGAACTCACAGTCCCCCTGCGCCGACATCTTGCACCCGGGCCCGACCTGGCTCCGCCTCGGCCGCCGGGCGGCGCGCATGCGCTGCGGCGCGCCTTGAGCCCAGCTCGGCCCGCACTTCCGCCCCACCGTGGCACGGCGTGCCGCCGAGGAGCGCGTGGGGTCGCCGCCATCTTGGAAGCGGGCAGGCAGGCGCCCGGTGCGCTGGGCCGGACCGAGGGAGATGAGTGATGTGAGCGGCAGGGAGAGCACTGCCTTGCTAAAGCTGGTGGTGCTGCAAGTCGAAGCCCATTCTAAAAGTCCAAAGCACTGCTGCCTGGGCTAGTACTTCTCAAAAGTTCTTACAGTTCACTAACAAAGTCATACTGGGAAATGCCGAGGCAAAGCAGGACCTTTCAGATGTGCACCTACCTTTCAGCAGCTTGGAACTGAGTCTTGCTTCTTACCATAAGTTTTTAGTGTTTGGCCTCTTGATTGCAAACGTAACCCTTTATGTTACTTAGTAGAAATTCTCTGTTTCTTTCGTTGTCACTTTCTTGTTTGCTCCTTTCAAGTAGGCTATTCCTTTCTGATGTTGCAACAGGCCTTACATACTTTGCACTTGAGGACTTCCACTGATCAAATCCATAAATCTACACATCTAAGATTTAGTGCAATAATCCCTTCAGCAAATAGTTCGAATATACTTGAAACCTCTGTTACAGGTAAAAGACAAGGTCCTTGTTTTCCTGCTGAGGTGACTGTGGTGTATTTTTGCCTTGTTCTTTCTCAGTTAAGGCACAAGACCCACCTATCCACTCATTCTGCTGCAGGTGAAAACCTCTTCTTGCAGTGCTAGCCTGCCACAGATTTTCAGCTGTAAAGTCCCTGTGAGGATTGGGAATTTGGCTTCTCAAATCCTCTTCTCTATACTGTTATCAATTGCCCCTCTTTCCATGCTCTTTTGGTGGGAGTCTGACTTGATTTCGCTCTGTGGCCACAATGTTGGCTGTGCTTGGGGGGGAGTCGCTATGTGAACATCAGCAGATTTCAGCAAGAGGTGTGCTTGCAAAGGGGGCTGAGTCCAGGCTAACTTTGAATTGAGTCCTGTTTTGACTTCCTGCGGGTGCACTAACAAATACTAATTAGGGATCCTTGACAAATGATGTCAGTAACACCTATTGCTCAAGTGCCTTAGGGTATGCGGCTGACCCAGTCTGTCAGTAGGCAGAGGTGCACACTGGCTGCTGTGGGGCCCTGTTCATTGCCCTTTTTCTCAGGGCTCTCACCATACACTAGAGTCAGTTGTACTTGGAGGAATCACAAAGTACATGATTGCTTTGCCATTCAGGGAGGTGACAAAGCCACAGCAGAAAGTCAGCTGTCCCTCGTAAAACAGGTGCCTCCTCTTCTTCTCCTGCTCTTGCTATCAAACTACAAACTGCTGTAGGATGGCACAGGTCTTTAAAAATAGCTTCACAGCCCGGCAATCCCCTATAAGTGCAGCAATGTTCATCACTGGCTGGTGTGTAGGTCTACCCAGAGCTCTTGCCTATGCACCTGTGCAGATGTATACAGCCAAATTGGATTGAAAAATAATAATAATTTAACAGTTTTGCATAGTGGGGCTGAATATGGTAATAAAGTAGAGTTTGGAAACTGCCCAGCAAGAGCTGATGGGCTGGTTGGGGTTCCCCATATGCCAGGATGTTGCAGGAGTGAAATGGATGGCAGGGGATTACCAAAAGTTACTTTTGAAAATTAATGGATGTGTGAGGAGTCCCCTGAAAAAATGCTGGTGCAGAATCACCCCTAAAACATCAGCTAGGCAGAGAGATGGCATTTTTTTAACCTCTTTCACAAGGTGTCCTGAAAACAAGATGTTGCTGTATTTAATCCACTAGGCAAAGGGGAATACTTCCAGTAAATTAGAAACACCCTTTTATCTTTTTTTTTTTCTTGCGTGTGTGCCTTTGTGTTCTCTGGACACTGTTTTTTGGGGTTTGGGGTGTGTTTTTTTTTAATTTCTTTTAAAGCTGTAAATAATCTGGGTTTCTTTCAAAAGAAGAACTGCTGCTGAGATTTGTTGAATCCTTGCTTCTGCATTCCTAGTGCTTCATGTGTTTGCCAGTTCACTCAGCCCTTCCAGGCAAGGAGGAGTTGAGAGTCCAGTTTTGCATGATACAAACACCGTAACTTGACAGAAGAGGTCTGAAGGAGACAGAGACAAAGGTAGTTGAGGCTTGGAAGAATTTAGACCTAAGAAGGGACTTATATTAAGGCTGCCCAACCCCTGGACTTAGGAAGTAAAACTGTTTGCTTTGTGATCCTCTCATAGATACAAGACAGGCAGCAGGATCAGACTTGCAGGGGATTGGGGCAAATGATTCCACTGAGCAAGCAGGAAACACAACCAATGTTTCATTTGTAGATGGGAGGAAGAGGAATACTGTGGTTCTTCAGAATATGGGCACTGTGTCTGCAACAGGTGACATAGGACTAGTATTTGAAGGTGCTTGGAACATAAACTACAGTTTTTAGCCAGGCTGACTGTTTAGAGCCATTGCTGTACTAAACGTGAACTACTGGTGTCCCAATGGCACTGCATGCTCATCTCCCATTCCAGGAGCCAAGCATGTAGGTGGTGGTGGGGTTGGGCTACGCCTGTCAGGGTCTGAAGCTTCCTCTCCACTTAAAGTGGCATTCCTGAGTTCTTGCCCAGATTGTTCTGTTTTGATTTCCACAGTGCAGGACATGCTGAATCTCAATGTTTTATCTAGACAACTGGAAGTGCACACAGCCTCCTTCCTGCAGGAATACAGGACTCCGCTGAAATGCCTACATGAGCCTTGTTTTTCAGGAAGAGGCTTTGTGACATTCTATAGCAGGAAAGAGGCAGCATTAACTAAAGGCAGTTGAGTCATCCCACCTTGTGAAGGATGATTTTTCCTTGGGAAGATCGTCCCATTTCTTGAGGAAGGCCTGTGAGTAACAGAGATAATGCTTGCCGTTCATTCAGGCAGTGTAGCTGATGCAGCACAAGGACAGATACATGATGTGTGCAAAGGCCATATTGTAGACCTTGGTGATAGTGCTTCAGATTCCTTCTGCACCACAAAAGCAAGGCTCCATGAGCCAAGAGAGTGCTTGGAAGGCATTAAGTTAGCACTTGGCAGCGGCAAAGGGCTTTGAATGTCATTCTCCACCTTCTACATTTCTGGATCAGTATAATCCTAGCAGATAGCATCCGTTCTGTGTTGGCTTTCCTGGCTCGGTGCCATAGGCTGTTGTCTTTTACACAGGAGTAGTGTATTAACAACAAGCCCTAGGCACATAGGTCAGGTTTTAGGTGCTGGATAAAGTGGTCTATGATGTGGAGGTGCAAAGGTTGGGATAACTTCTGTGCTAAATGGTGTGGGCTTGAATTGATAGCCACTCCTTAGGCCTGGGGAGCAGGAGTTGATGTCTGGCATGGGTAACAAGGAAGCTAAAGCTTTGTATAATACTGAAAAGACTTGAAAACCTTCTTAATATCTTCTGAGTGAGGCCTTGGAGAAGACAGTCTGTGTTGAGCTAGCAGTGTAGTGGAGTCTACACAAAAACTAGGGATCATGCAAAAGGCTTTGTTATTTTGTAGATTTTTTTTGTCAATCTGTGTCCGTTGCTTTGTGTGGAGGAATTTCTACAGCTGAGATGAATTGTCTGGGTTTTCAGTCACGAGAATTCTCAGTGTCTTCTTTGTCCCTTGCAGCTGAAAGACACTAAATTGAGATTGGATGACTGTGTGATTGATAAGAAGGGAAAAACAAAAGGAGATTGGGAATGCAAGAGTGAAACAGCAAGGGACATGTGGGAACCAGTATAGCCCTCTCCATAAAGTGATATCTGTTAATGACCTCATAGGTGGTAATATCAGTACGAATGCTTATGGTTTATGTTTCAGCAGATCTGGTAGCTTCTCCCAGAATGACAGAATGGAGATCTTTGACTCTGAAACTGTCTTTAATCTTGACAGTTAAATCCAAATTATGGCTTCAAAACACTGGAGTTGGCCACAGTCCACTTAATTTCTGTAATAGCCTAAGGCAGCTTTTAATAATTGACCTCATTTTCACAGAATCAAAATAGTTTAGGTTGAAAGGGATATCAGGACATCATCTGGTCCAGCCACCTGCTCAACATGCAAATAAATGTAGTTTTATGATACTAAGATAAACAAAAAATCCATTTCAGGAAAAGAGCAAATATTACCAGTTTCCTTCAGCCTGTAGTTTGACAGTGATGAGTGGTGGGGAGTCTGGATTTATAGGGGGAAACATTTAGGTAATCTTATGAGCAGGTATTATTATTATTATTATTATATGTGTTAAAATACCTGCCAAGCTTTTAGATCTGGGAAACTGAACCAGATTGTAATTATCTTCCACACAGCACAGACAGAATTATTAATCACTCTACTAGCATATGGCCAAAGCTACGCCCATATGACTCCAGTGACACTGCAGCTGGGGCTTTGGACACAGTGAGCTGTCTGGTGTTGTGAGAACACAATAAAGCAACACACTGCTTGGTGCACAAATAGGACCTTGCACTAAATTTACAGGGTTAAAAGCTTAGAAAATGCTGTATTTCACTTCTGAGTTGAAGGTACTTTTTGCAGAAACTCAGTCTGTCATTTATGGAAACCCTTTTTAGGAGAGAAATTCATTTTGACCTGGAAGAATTTCAAGAGAAGCTGTTAAAGAAGTAATTTTCCATATAGAAGTTCACTAAGTAGAGACAGAACACAAATAGAGAGAATTTAACTCCTGCATATACTTCCTTTCCTTCTGCTGCCTTCCCACATATTCAGGCTGATAATGTCCCTGTGGCAACTCTGAAAGATGTATAAATAGAAGAGAAATTCTAAATTAACCAGCTGCATATGTTTGTCCCTGCTTTTAATTCTGCAGTCACGTTGAAAAGTGCTTTCCACAGTTAGTATTTTCCCTTTTCTATTCCTGCCTCTTACCAATGCTGTTCTTCCTTGCAAGTTCTTTCTGTGCACATGTTGCAGGCATTCATCGCCTTGTCATTTGGAGAGGCACTCATCTCTAAAAATGTTGCTGTCTGCAACCTCTTTTTGGGAAAGCCATCGTGGGTTCCCTTTGTAGGCAGTGAAGCCCAGAAGGCAGTTCAGCAGACCAGATGCAGGTTGGAGTAGGTTGAACTGTGCTCTGAATGCCTTTGCTTAGGTCTCCATGGCTTGTAAAAGGGATGCAGGGCAGTGTCCTCACCTGCAGAGATCTGTGTGGCAGTTTTCTGTATGTGGTGATGAATGTGGCTTTACTAATGTTTAACCAGGTTGCTCGGTGTCCTTACTCCATTCACTGTATGTACACTGGTTCAGCCTCTAAAGACGTCTTCAGTGATGGAGCCATCATTCTCAGGAGGGATGGTTCACTCATCCCGTGTAGCTGCAGTCTCTGGTGGCTCTCTGAGCTCTCTGTACAAAGCTAGGCAACAGCGTGTGACTACTGATTTCCTTTAATCAGAGAGCACTGCTGGGGCTACAACATCCCAATGGAATTGCATTAGAGGTTTCCTCTCTAAGTACTGTGCCTTTCAGGGTTGCTTTCCAACAGCACACTGAATGGTCTAAGTGGGGAAGGGAGTTTTAGCAAGCAGTCAGTCATCAATAGCATCCTGCTCTTAAGCTGAGGTAATGACGGCTAGTTTGAGTGTGCCTGCGTTTTCCCCAAGTGCGTGCAGGTCTGCTCCCTGAATGCAGGTATGTATATATGTGCAATTGCCCTCATCATGTGCAGCCAAGGCAGGAGAACAGCATGTTTATAGAAACTGTCCTTAAGAGCGATTGCCTCTTGAAGGAGCAGAGCCCATATAAGAGGAGTGGGACTGTCTCCAGCCAACCCTGGGAGACGATGCTGAGAGCATATTGAAAAGCTGTCTTCAGCAAAAGCTTGCCAGTTTAACAACTCTGTTCACTGTTCCTATTGCACAGTGGGCTCTTTGACGCAACAGAAAGAGCTGACTTTTTTTTTTTTTTTTTGCTTCCTCTTAAATCCGCCTGGCCAATTTAAAGCTTGTGGATATTTCTTCCCCCTCGGGGAAAGCTTATGTGAGGATTTTCTTTTTTAACAGTTCATTCCGTGAAACTGGTTTTTTTCTTGTTTGCTGTTAGAAAATGTTGGAGCTGAACATAAGGCTTTCATTGCAGGTCAGTGACTGAACTCTTGACCAAAGCATTTAACATTTGAGCGTCGCTTTAGCAAGCACTGTAGTTTGGGAGGAAAAAGCAAGTTTATAAGGTTGTATCGTGTGAGTCCATGTGTGCCTACTACTGGAACAGGAATCTTTTTAGGTCTTCAGTGTCTGAGTCCTGTGTGGATGAATTTACAATCTTCCTTTTGTAGACAAATGTACTGCATTAATATTTTAGTGAGAATTGAGGTGATATCACAGTTAAGTCTATATTATCTAATTCCTGAATGTTTTTACTCCCTTAAAATGCAATAAACCACACTGTGAATTTCAAATATAAAGTTCTTGTCTTTTTGTTTTGCAAGGATTGTCTTTTTGAGTTTTAATTTTTAATTTCTTTTTTGCGTCTTTTCTGCACACTTTTCTGGGAAGCGTGTTATTCCTGGGAACATGCTCTCTGCAGGGAAGATAGTTATTTGCTATTTTGTATTTCTTCTTAGATTGCTATCAAGGGAACTAAGAAAGCATGTAGGCATATTGTTAATGTCTCTCTTCAAGCTGTATTTGAGGTAAGGCAATTTTTTATCCTTACCTCAGAAATTAAAGTAGATGCAGTATTTATTTTCTTTATAGTTACTAAGATTATCCTGTTGCTATTTGTTTTTCTTATTGATAAAATGTGTTTATACTTTTCACAAAGCTGTTCCTTGTCTTTGTGACACTTAAAATCCTGTGGTTTTATTTCAACAATATCTACTACATATCTGCATGTTCCTATTAGCTTGTGTACTCTAGATCAATGAAAGACCATTTTTGTAATTGCTTGGGTTTTCTCCTCTATGCTTATCACATTGTGTGGGAATGAGTGGATTTCTTGCCCTGGGTGGGCAATTCTTATGCAAACTTGTAAAACTGAGTTTCAAATTGTTTCCACTGTGAATCACTTTCCTTGTAAGAGGATGACTTTTATGGTAATATTTAACTTGAGTAGAATTGTTTTCAAACATATACAATGTATTTTTTATGTATTCTTTTTTTAACAGCAGTCCAAATAAAATAGACAAATATTTATTCATATCAAGCTGTTTACTTCCTTGTCTACTTAATGTTGCCTCTTACAGGAAGTATATAGCTTTAAAAGGTTGAATCATTATTTATGACTTTCAGAATAGCTGAAAGGTGTCACTGCAACATTGCCCAATGCAACTGCATTGAAAATGGGTTTGTGTGGGAAACCACTGCTGGTGAGTTAGGATTAGTGCATGGGGAATTAGAAAATACTATTTCTTGTTCATATTTCTTTTCAGGCAATTTAAGAGCTTTCCATTCAAGGGAGGTTAATTTTTATTTTACCCTTTTCTGTATCAAGGTTACAGTTTTTATAATTCAGTATTTTTGCATATGCTTTCCATATTTTTCTCATTATTTAAAGCAATGCATCTGAATATTTGGGGCATCTCTTACAAGGGGAGTCTGCATGTTTTAAGGCAGACATGTTATACTGCAGGTCCAGAAACACTTTTGATTTAGCAAAATGTTTTAAACCTATCTTGTTTGGCTCCTCACATCTCTGAAGCCGTTTACTGTTTGAATTCCAGTGTTAGCTCCATTCAGGAGAAGTGTCCTTTAACAGTTTGTCGAGAGGTTTTTCCCTTGGAATGGGGTAGGGAATGATGGAGGGTAGAGTTACAGAGTTACAGTAAACTATTTTTAATTTTATAGAGCAAAAATATTTACTACTATAAATATACAATACTCAAATGAATAAATTAATTCAAAGCTGTTTTAAAACCCATTGAGGCTTAAATTTCTTTAATCAACATTACACCAAATATTATTTTCCGTCATCTTATTTTCTGGAGTTATAAATCCATATCCTGTCACAGTGCAAATACACACTTTATATTTGTAACCTGTTTTCTACTATCAAAAAAATCCTCCCTTATTCCCTATTGTTAAAGTTTTCTCAAGTTGAATGTTCCTTAAAAAACTCAAAAGTAAGAAGTATAGTAAACTAATGCAGTCTTTATAGAACGTATTTTCTGAACCTTTTTCTGAAAAAATTAGATATGATCTCTGATCCACCATCACTAGTAGAGTGTGTATTGGGCTGCCTTCCTTCCCTTCTGATCTCTGGTTTGTGAGGTAGCTTTTGTGAGGTAGTACTGCTTTTCAAAGATAATCTTACCAGAATCCCACCATGATGTGATAACATTTCTATGGACATTACTTTGTCAGAAAACATGAGTGGGGAAGGAGGATAAGTGATGTTGGTGCCTTGGTGTGTTCTTTGGGATCCTTGGAGTTGATGCAATATCTTACTGGATTCCATCCTTCTCGCTTCCCAACAGTTATTGGAAGGTGTTTGTTTTTCCTGATGTTTGTGGTGTCAGCTTTCTACCTAATCAATGCAGCAGAGATCATGGCTTGCTATATTTCTCCTTGCATGCCCTGAACTGGGTTCCTGTTGCCTGGTTAAATGGGTGCTTGTTTTATTACCCTTGTGACCTGGTCTGGGTCTTGCTGTGGCCTTCACAAGGAAAGGCTAGTTAGTCTAAACTATGCACAAGTCAAGACAGGTTAAGAGGAAATGCACTATGAGCTTTTGTTTGTAATAGTTAAAATCAGCAATGCACTTAGAAACACTTATGCAAGATACAGACAAAAAACATAAGGCAAAAATGCTGAATCTATTTATACCTAGCTTCTATTTTCTTTTACCCTGTCCTACTGACTTGATCCTCTTCTGACAAAATTTTCTTGTTTGCATGTAGCTTACCTTTCAGGTCACATGTACTGGAAAAAGTCTGCTCACAAGCCTCCATCAGTTAGTTACCCTATGGTGAGAGAAAGCTCTGTCACACCACGTCTCTGGCCACACCAGCATACCTCAGGTCATTTTCTGATTCTAGGAGAAACTAATTCTTTATTCAGTTGCACTACAAAAGTTTTCAGACAATGCAGTGTTAATCTTTCATTCCCAAATTATTTCATTTGTGTCTATCCAGATAAGATGTCATTATTGTTCTTAATTATTTCCTTGTTAGAGACTGACAGATATCCTTATTAGTGTATATGTTACCTTGTTATACTTGACTGGTTAGTCAAAACAGGAGTAAATGTCTTCACCTCCCTTTGGGACTTAGTTTTCAGAAAAAATGTCTTCATGGTGAGCTGTATTCTCTACCAAAGAGTAAATTAACATATTCAATGTTGTGCAGTGCTCTGGCTTTCTTCTGACACGGAGGCAGAAAGTTGATTGTCAGAAGATAGCAGAGAGCTGTGTGTTACTGTTTAAGGATGAGCCCACTGAAGCAGGTGACTTCTTTTTTTTTTTTAAGGCACAAAGATAGCTCCTCTGTTTTAGAGTAGTTACAGTTCTGGATTCTGTTTTCAGGTTCATCATCAACAAGTTTATGTGTTTTAGGCTAAACTGTACTGTGCTAACTGTTCCATGCCAAGCACCATTAAAGCCAATGGGAATGTTCTTAAGAGTACATTAGCGTTGAACACTGTTTAAAGATCATCTAGTTCCAATCCCCCTGCCATAGGCAGGGACACCTTCCACTAGATCAGCTTGCATTGCCTTGATAACAGAGAAACGTAACTCAGTCACTTGGACATCGGCATCATCCTCCTAGAGTAACAAAACAGTGATAGAAACTCTTCTGAAGTTAAATCTTCGGAAATTTTTTTCCCTTTTTCTACTCCATTGTGTTTCTGACAGTTGTTTGGCAATTTACTGGCAAGAGGACATGGAACAATATGCACTCCAGCAACCTTGGAACAGTGTGCAGATACCCCTGGGAATTGTTTCTACTGGAGATGGTTGTGGCAGCAAGAGGTTTCTGGCTTGCTACTTCTTAAAAGAATTGGCTTTTTGTAGCTGAGGCTATAAATAGTTGACAGTTCTTAAATTGAATAATCCCCTCTTCCTTTCCAGGATAAGAAACTGGATCAAGATTTTCAAAGCCAAAAGTCTGCAGCCCAATATATCTATTAATCATCTGCTTATAATGTTGCTCAGATTTTGAGGCAATTCTCTTACTGTTCCTGTTTTGTGTATGGTAAAAAGACTCACAAGGAATCTTGCCAGTGGGCCAGTTGCAGGACCAGAAGCTGGACTTAAATGTCCTGCGTTTAAGCTCAGAGTTTTGCCAACTAGGTTATATTTTATTGTATAGCCATATTTAGAAATTAGAATCACTTCGTTTTCAAACCAGTTGAGCCATCTGTAACTCCACCTGGTTTACTAAGTGATCGTTTCTTTTGAAAGTTGGATTAATAAAGAATTATGGGCCAAAATGTTCAAACCACAGGAGTAATTGAATATCCAAAGGCCTCCCAAGCACATGCACTAAGGCAGACAGCTTCAGAGTTTCATGTTACTCAGACCAGTACCGACGGTCACTAGTTTGTGTTGTACTCACACATCTCTTGCTGGGATGTGAATGGTGAAATGTAAGGAGATGCTATGTCACATGTGCTGCCATTTCTGCTACCAAGGTGGTACTTCAACTACATCTGGGAGGGCTTACAAGGCAGAACATTTTAGTCTTACAAGTGGAATTTTAGTCCTTGTATAATTTTGAGGGGTTTTTTAGCATTTTCCCCTATGAATTGATTTCATAGAAGATAGTTACGAAAGTGCTGGCCATGATTATAACAAAGTTAGATAGAGCTACATGTGCCAGGGATCAATGATAATCACTCAGTGAACCAAGCGGCTTCCAGTTTTGAAGGGTGCATTGTGTTAATTTTTATTTTTTAACTTCTGTAGCCTGTCACCCAACCCCTGATAGGACAGTTAGACTTCAGCTTGCCCAGACCACAGTATGTCTATATTTGGGTTTTTTGCATTCATGTATCCTACAACTGATATTTTCATTAACATTTAGAATGACCACATAGGTATCGACTTCCTTCGCAGAGGGAAACTTTGAGTTGTTTTGATTTTGAAAGGAGCTTTACATCAAATAGTCTTTCCCATGTGTACTTTTAATGTGGAGCCAGTATTTTAGAAAAGCATTCCTTTTCAGTTATAATAGTCTGAAAATAGAGGTAACAGATTTGAAACACCCTTTGTACAGGAAATTTTGTATTATTTTATTTGCAAGAAGGTGGAGCCTCTTGGTTTCAGGGAAGAGATTTTAAATAAACCTTGGGAAAACTTGTAAAAAGCTATTAGCAAAATATACAGTGGTGTGTATTGTGAATCATGGTTACCTGCACTATTTCTTTCTCATCAGACTGTTATTAAGTAAAAAAATTATCTGAGGGGAATATGTAACACATCATAATGTTACCTCTAATCCTAGCAAATTTGAACAGAAATATTTTAGATTAATGAGCTTACTGTGAAAGTAGTGGTTATTAGCTTAGAAACTGATAATGGAGATTTGTTTGATCCACAGGGATAGAAAACATGTCACTGACTTTTCAATTTGCGGGATAGTGTAAGGTGATTCCATGAGATAAAAGTCAGTGGTGGAGTTTTCTCATGCTTAACTAAACCGTGTATATAAATCTATGAATTAATAAGCTATTCCAAAAATATACCGGCTTTCTCTGAAAATTGTTCGGGAAATGAAAAGCACTTACGTAATGTTAAAGGAATGAAAGGAAAATTTCTTAGCATTAGAGAAAGGAAAATAAAGCTTCACTCTAAAATCCTTAGGAACTAACTACACTAAGAAACTAGATCTTTGCAAACATAAGGTACATGCAAAACTGTTTTGAGAGCACATCTCAGAACCTCTTAGAAGTATTGTCATGAACTAGTAGCTGTAGTTTTCAGATGGGGACAAAAAGAGTTTAGAATTCTACGTGCATGGATGTTTGTATTTGTCCAGTGTGACTTAGACTTCATTTTTCTCCCTTGCTATTGGATCTGCCTTTTGCTATGACAGCCAGGTAAAAGAAGCTGAAGAAATTTGCTGTAACATACCTTGTTTGCCAGCAATTCCAGGGAGTGGCAGGAGAGACAGAGCTATGTGGGACACCTGGAAGTGCCCTGTACTCCAGCTGCTGGGAGTATGTGGGAAGCAGATCACTTCGATTTCACCAAAGCACCTCTTACACTGCAGTGCTGGTTCTTCCTGGTTAGCACAGGTGGTCAAGTGAGCCACGTCCAAGGAAAATGTAAGCTTTTTTTCGAGATTTTACAGACATATGTGACAGAATTTTTCCAGTAAGTTCAGGGCTGTAATTTTCTTACCTTCTTTGCAGTTCTTTGCTTGAGTTGGTGAAAACAGACTCATTTGGTGGTAAAGCTTTTTGGTTTTTCTGGGGTACTTGTCCATTTCTCATACTCTGATTAGAATCTTTTGGGCTATTAACTACTACTAAGGTCCAAGCTTCAGAGCCCAAATCAAAAAACTTGTCTGGCAACTACTTAGTAATCTTGTTAACTTATTAAACATCAAGAGCAAAAGAGACACAAAGGTGTAGATTAGAGTTATGAATTAGGATTTAAAATAAAATCTCCGTTTTACCTCTTTCCTAGGAGAAAGGAGCCTGTAAAATGCATTTGAAAAGGCTTTGCATCTCTGTTGGAACCTATGGCAGGTATTGTTGGGGCCAGTATCTCTGACCGAGAAAGCTGTGACCGGTCCAGAGAGATGGTCCCGAGAGAGGCCCATTCCCAGGGCCCGGTGTCTTCCCTCAGCTGCTGGCTAGGAGGGCCCGTGCCAAGGCTGTCAGCTCTTTGGTGATTGTCAGTTCGTGATTTCAGCTCAGCTCTGCAGGGCAGCCTCCAAGACAGGCCAGGGAGAGAGATGAGAGGCCCGTGTAGCTGTTCCACATGAAGTAGCTTTATTAGTCTGCACTCCGGCGAAAGGGAGGCCAGGGACAGGCATCTCTCTGCCCTCGCAGGGGCAGGGGGCTAGCTTTATAGGGATACAGGGAGTGGGTATTCGAGGGTAAGGGCCAATGGGTTACAAAGGATCTGCACAGGGTCTCCCAGAGGATTCTGGGTCTGTCTTCTTCTCGCCATAACTGAAAGTGGCTGCCTTTCCAGGGGAGTTCTGCTGGGAGGTTAAGCACTCTCCTTATCTCAGCAGACATCTCCAGGGTGGGGGCTGGGTATAACCCACAGGAACCCTCTGGCATTTTACTGAAGTAATCTTTATTTGTTTTCTAACCTCTATCACCGATACAAACAATTTTTCACTTATTGAACATTACACTATAATTTCACTTTCATGCAACTCCAGCATGCCCTTTATGTGGGTCACATATTCTTTGTCCTGCTCTGTATTGGTCTAGGATTTCCAATTATTTCCATATTCATGGAGCTCAGTCACTACACAGCCAATCGAAACAGGCAGGCTGCTCAATGTCTTTTCCACTCCAGGAGTAATTTAATCAGGGAGTGACTGCATTATTTTTTCAGAGAGCTGAGCTCTGCATGCCAGGTGATCTGCAGCGGAGAACAGGATCATTATTAAAAGGCTTAGACGTTCCATGCCATTTGTGCTTCTGCGACTTGTAGTGCAGCTAACGGTACCGTCCTGATGTTTTTTCTAATATGCATGATTCAAATGTAGTCCGTTAGAGGAGGCAGAAAAGAGGATGGATGTATCAGGGGACTGTACTTATGCTGTGCGAGATTGAGTTTCAGAGATGTTGCGTCCTGTGAGATCCTTCATCACTGCCGTGTTTGTTTTACAGAAGTGCTGGTACTCACAGAGCAGATTAAGTGTATTTCTTTAGTTTCCCTCTGAAGTTCCATCCTAGAGTTAAAGAATCTTAAACGGAAGTTTGATATTGGTACATTCCCACATAAATATTTCAACTTTCATAGAACAACAAAGGAGAGATTTGGCTGTGAGGGAAAAGTCATCAGGGAGTCCTTGCATCTGTTATAAACTTCATCTGGGCTGATTGATGTGCTCAGATAACCAGAGAGACTAAGTAAGCCTTGGCTGTCAAAGGTACCTTAGATCCATGAGAATTTTCTTCCACTGGGAAGAGCTAAATGGATATCCCTTGCTATCAAAGGGAGTCCAAGGGAAAGGTAAGCTCTTTTCCAGAGTTACCAAGGAAAGAGAGAAGGTGTGGGTGAGGCAGATCACAGAGTGGTGTCATAAATAGCTGTGGTGTGCCAATTTCTTGCTGCTGAGGACTATTATTTAGATGAACAACAGGTAGAGGTGACAACTACCTTTCTCTTTGGAGTCTCTGGGCTGGATTACAAGCTTGTGGGTGTGATTTCATGCTGGTAGAACGGCACAGGTAAGGTGAGCATCGCCTTGGGAGTGCCACAGCAAAACTGTCCTGAGGTCCCCTTCCGTGGTATTCTATGATTATATGATTGCTCAGCAAGACTTTTCTGCTGCTTCTTTTAGTTGTGTTTAGTTGTGTTTTCACTTTTATAGTGTCTTTCTAAAAAATAGAAATTTTTTAAAAAGTCTACGAGTTCAAAAAATTAGAGTCAAATTGTGTCCACAGTTCCTCTTGGCTGACTATGCACCATCATTAAGGTGATTGGTGATAAAATCATCTGACTCTTAAAGAAGTCTGTCTAACAGATGCTTGAACCTTTACAATGGCATGTTAAAAGCTTTCATGTTGGTCTAGACTTCTTTAGTTTATTGTTTCCTCACTGCAACTGCCATGGGCATCTCCAGTCTGGCACATTTCCCCCTCCTATTTGAAGTAAATAGACTTTTTCCAATTAATATCCATGATAACATGCCCATGGCGAGGGGAAAACCCCCACCTTCTAGAGGATTCTGATATTTCACATTGAGATTTTTGGAGAAGTGGTATTCAGCATATTAATAATGATTCTAACTCTTACACTGCTAGGGCTGAATCTGGATTGTCCAGTTCCAGATGCATTTAAGTTCAGTATCTTGTTAAGCTTCCTTGACTGAGTTTGCATGACAGTGAAGAGAAAAAGCCACAGCAAGTAATTTCATCCTAAGTACATATCCACTTCTGTTTATTTTCATCATCTTATCTAAATGCATAATAGAGTGAGCATCATCATTATTGTCTTTGCTGCAGCTGGAAATATCAAGAAGACAAGGAAATGACTCGCACGGGATCATCTTACCTTCAGGAAGGAGACTTGGCTTACTATGCTGCTGTTCAGTCCTGTAACATAATGACATATATATCTATCATCTAGGAATTGATCAGGACTATCTTCCAGACCAGTTTCCAGACTCTTTTGCCTTTGGAAAGATATTGTAACCTACACATGGTGACCTAGAAAGTGCAGTAGTGTTTTGGAAAGGTTTGGAAAGGTGTTTGCTGCATGCTGGTCATCTCAATGCACCGAGAGAGCTTTTGCTCTTCCTTAGTGTCCTTTTGTTTTTACTTCCATGAGCTTTTTCAAGAGAGGACTTATTTCCCTATGTGAAGGCTGTAGTGTACTTTTGCCTGCTGAATGATACAGCTTCTGAGCTGTTGCTCCTCAGCTTACAATACACACTTCCTACCAAACTTTTGGTCTTTCTCATCAAACTGATGTGTATGGTCAGTAGTAGTTCAAGGCAAACATTTCAGATCTCTCAGGACTGAAACAACGAAGCATTGAAGTATGTTTTTGATGTGAAGTGTGAAAAGCAGGCATAACTATTCACAAACCTTTACTGGGACTTTTTGTGTTGCATAGGGCATTTTCCATTCAGCTATGCCTATTTTCTGGCTAAATCTTTATTTGTTTTCCTTGGATGTCGTATCTTTTTTTTAATTTGGATTTTTTTTCTTTTTTTTAATCGTATTTCATCTTGCTGGTGATCCAGATTAAAATGAAGCATTCACTTGCATTCCTCAAGATTGTTTCAAGGTAGAGGAGAAGAATTTCTAAATTGCATTGTTGTTTTTCAGGTCAGAAAGCAGCTATAAGATGAAAACTTACCAGTAGAGAAGGTTTGTTGCAATTCACAGTGCAAAAAACAGCTGCTGTCTCTGTGTTGTGATACCTGTGTCAAAATTAAGGCCCAAGTCTGCATTTGATTCCACATAAGCTCCAGGTATAATGGGATTTTTGCCAGTCTCCCAAGCTAAAATTGACATGGAGCTGCCTTTGTTTTCACAAGTTCCCAAAATAACTGTTTTAAAATTAATCCAGAGGAGGCTGAGGTGGTACAGGAGGTAACACATAAATGAAAAGCTTCTGTGTTGCCCAGTGTATAATTCATCAAGCCTAGGATACCAAACTGGGCTGCAGTATCGCCACTGTGATATATTGACACTATTGTCAATACTGCACTTTTGTGTTCTCATCTATTGACTAATCCTATTTAATGCCCAAAAATGTCTATTTATACTGAAATCTGGTAGGTCCCAGTAATTGAATTTTGACTCCTGCTGAGACAAGACAGTGAGTGTATGTTGTTACTGTGTTTCTGCCTTTTTTTGCTTCATACTTTGCGTCTTCATACCTGTCTCCAGAACACAGTCTCTTATGCTGAATATCTGCTTTGGTCCAGGTTTTCGCCAAGCGGACAGCCTCCCTCTTAGCCTGGCCTAAATTGTGATGTACTTACCACAATAATTTTCATCTTTCCTCAGGAATTTCAGCACGTGCAGTCCTGGCAGCCTGTACTTCATGTCTCTTTCCAGGGTTCATTTGACTTCTCCAATTTTTTCCTCTGTCTTGATTTTTGATTAGTTTGATACAGTTTACATAACTGTATTGTGATGCTAACTGCATTATCTCTGAGTAATCCAAGACATGCAGACTGACATTTGATTTTCAGTGGAATAGTAACTGGGAAAGAGGTCTGGTTTGTCTCCACAAATATTATATCCAGATGCAACATATATTGTCATACGTTACCACCGTAATTTCTGCAAGGAGAGGCTGGAAGGCTTCTGAAAGATGGAAAATAATAATCAATTTCTATGAAGTGATGTTGGGGTACTTGGCAAAGCAGTGCAGGTATGTGCCAGGGACTTGAACTTCCACATGGTGGAAGGAAACAGTGAGGCTGACAGACATCAAGGAGGTAACACTGACAACCTATAAGGAACTGGGAAGTTCCTCTTCAGTTCCTGGAGAGGAATCTGGGTTCAAGCTTTTTAGGGATGTTTATGGTTTTCTGTCCCAGGAGCTCAGTTAGGAGTCCAGAGTGCTAAGCTGAGGTGTGCTTTTGGTCAGAGAGCAAGCACAAATTTATGCCAGAAATTTCCTCAGAAAATGATTCTTCCATATGGCTTGTGGGAGATATCTAAGCTATGTTTTGACCTCATATTTTCAGGCTCTGTTGCTGCTCACCATGGCAATGGGAACATAAGAGGGGAACTGCTGATACCTTTGATTCAACTGCATCACAGGACAGGTGATTTAGGGCGTATGAAATGCAGAGCTATGGGCCTGGGGAGGGAGGCAGACAGTCAATAGTGTGTGGGGAGGCAGAAAGCCAGATAGCAACACCTGCCTAGGGTCAGAGAGAAGGACTAAGCTTTCTAAGATAAAGATATGTGGGGATGTGTCTTTTCTGACACTGGTTTGGTTTTTTTTCCTGCCCTGGTGTATTAAGTTCCAGTAAAAAAATAAAATATGTTCTCTTTTGATGTAGTTTGGCTGAGTCACTACATTTCGTAACAGTCAGATGTGCCCAGAAAGTTGTAGCTGGATTCAGGCCCATTGGGACTTGCTCAGATAAATATACTTGGTAGAAAGAGGAGTGTTAAGAGCTTTCTAACCTAGCCTACCTTTGGGAAGAACAAAAGCTGAAAGTCCCTTGCTGGTAGAGGCTGCGCAGGGAAAATAAGAGAGTAAATTGAGTAAGGCTCCCGGTGCACTCATCACTCCTTCCTGAGAAGAGGTGTGGTTCTCATCCAGGCCCTGTTGAGCTCTCTTAGGCTCTCCTGATGTTCTCTGCAGATATGTATGTCTTGAATGTGTGGGGAGTTTTGCTGTTTTGTTGGGGTTTTTTATCCCAAACACATTTCAGAATCCAAGCCAGCTACTACAGCTGCTTCCCTTCTGCAAAACTGCTTCAAACCATGTTGAGGTTTTGCGGCTCTTTGTAGCTGAAAATCTACTCACAGCCAATTTCCTCATATTACAAGGTTATTTTAGCAACGTAGTGATTCTAAGTGGTTCCACAAATGGCCTCATCTTTTGTCTTCATTTATTTACTCCTCACTTCTTTCTTCCAAACATGCTTTTCCATCATTTAGCAAAGGAAAGTGGGTCCTGTGCTCTGACAAGGGATTATCAATGCTGATGGAGGACACTGGAGGAATGCTTGAGGACAGCACAACCTACAATTTAACCCAGTCCTTTCTGATTCCTAGGATGAAGGTTTCAGGTTTAAGCACCATGGTTTTTGTTTTCACAACTGTATGGCTTCTTTGCATGCATGTGGTCTGACATTAGGCATCAGCAATCAGAGCCTGCAAACAGCTTGATGCATTAGGAAATCTAGACTGTGCTCTTGTTTACTTTGAGTATAAATGTCATCTTGGCAAGTGATCTCCTGTCTTGCATACACAAAGTTTGTAAGTTGATTGCTGAGCTTAAATGGCATAGGCTGGGTAATGAATTTTAAAGTTTGTGTTTCTGTTCTTTAGTGACCCTGTGCACATGAGATGAAGGTGCAAAGCACCTCTGAAGCTCCTTTCAGATGTTCAAGTACAGTGTATGTACTGAGCTAATCAGAGGGATTTGACATTTTGATATTGAATGGATGAACTAAGGACTAAAAAAAATATTATTGTAATTTTCAGTGAAATCAGGGCATGGACCAGTCTAAGTAATGGCTCTGGTTCAGATGGTCTACTTGCAATGCTCATTAATAGCAGTTACTACTACTGTACTGATGTTTTGGATGGACATCAGTACTGATTGACAATACTGTTTTATGCCTTGAAAAGAACATCCTTTTGTTTTTCTTTAAATGAAACCAAAACTTACACAATATATCATTATAACATTGGTAATAATTTTGCTTTTCCATTTAGGTGATGCATAGATAGTCTTTACATTTTTTTTCTTCCAAGTAATTTGGGAAATAAGGCAAACACAAAGTGTCCTGATTCCCAATCATGATGGCATTCCAGAATAAAAGAGAAAAGTTATTGAGAACATGCCCGCTTATACGGGGAAAAGTAGCAAAAGGCTACTAAATGTATCCAGCTATAAAGCTCTAAAAATAATTTTCATGTTGTGTCTGCACCTTTGAAATCTACCAAGGAGGCCTAAAATCAGACATGTGAAAAGGTTTGCTTTCCACCACTACAGCTGACTTGTTTTTACTAGGAAATTACAATTTGTAAATTCTTCCTCATTTGATTTCTCAGTAGTTACTGCAGTCAACTGTGTGACTGCCTCATGTTATCTGACAGTATTAATGAACTGTAGTGTCAGTGTTCCTGATGTTATGTTTCTTTGAATACAGAGTATTTTGTCTACAGCACAGGTAAGTGTGCCTTGATGATTTTCAGTTACAATAGAATTAGTACTACACATTACAAATATTCCTCTTCTAGTATCATGTCATTGTTATCTTAACTCCTTGTGGACCTTTCCTTTTTTCAAAGGAAAAAAAATTCAGTGACCATCCCAGTAATACCCTTTTTGTGAGATTACTTTTTTTTTTTTTTGGTTACATGTTTCCATATCTCTCTAACAAAACACAAAGTTGAGCTCTACTTTCACAGTGAACCATCTCCTTTTAGCAAGCCCTTTGTTTCAAGTAGTCTGACTGTGCACTGTTTTAGTTGTGTGAGAAACCTCATCTAGATACCTCATTGCTATCCTGGTGAAAAAAGCAGTGTGTCCTTTAGAAAGCCTTCTCGGTGTTCCCAGGGATGGATGCAGTGTTTCCAGCTGAGATTGATCAGGTGTTTATTACACCAAGAAATGGGCATGCTGGGGTCTTCAAAATCATGCACTTTTGGTGTACAAAGTATTTAAACTGTACAACTAGGCTGTCTTCTGCAGGTGTGGTAGAAGCATTTTCTCATCATTTTGTGATTTTTTAGAGTCAGCTTTGCAGACTGAAGTGGATCAAGCCTGAGAACTGACCTGTCTACTGAGTATAGGCTGCATTTTGCAGTGTTGTGCCAAAGTGTGTATTTGAGCTGAGGGATGGCTGTGTTTTGCCAGTGCTTTGGAGCATGAGCAGTTGAACTTTATTTCTTTGCAGACCATAAAATGTGCTGCTAACAAGTGCTCTACTGCATGAGCCTCTAGTGCAGTGTGTACTCAGAGAACGACACTTAGATTGAACTACTCTGGAAAAGGAGGCTGCCTAAAAGAAAGTCTTCCAACCCATTACAGCTAGTTGTCTTTACTTTTGCCCCCTTTGGCTGGACACCAGGGACCCACATCTAGAGGGACTTCCACGTGCAGTTCAGCATCTGAGGAAGCCACTTCTCAGCTGCTCCTCTTGTCTCTCTTCAGGCTGGGAATCCTTTTCTGCCTGTGCTGGTGGATATAGCAGGCTCATCCTATGACTGCAGCCTGGGGGGTTTGTGTGTAGCTGTACTCCTTAAACTGCAGTTTTCTGCACATAAAGGAGCATGTGATTGGAGGGAGTGAATTTCACAGGGCATCTCCTCCAGAAGTTGAGAAGAGCCTCCACCCAGCAAATGGTGCACACATCAAAATAGTCATCCTGAGGGTGTGCCTTTCTTAAAAGAAGGAAATGAAACATGATGCTGTGAGATCACGACCAAGGTATTTGCCCCACATTTGCTCCTCAAATTCCTCCTAGCTGCTCCTGTGTGACAGACTCATGTGAAATTCCAGATCTGCCAACAAATGAGGAACCTCACTGTGTAGCTGCAATGTGTGCACAGTATTTAGTTTTAGGCTCCTGATTTTAAAGGCTGAATGAGATTACAGAGTTCTAATTTCAAGGCATTTGCCATTTTCTTAACCTTTTTTCTCTGGGCTGGAGTCATAGTTTGTACCATATTTAAAGTTTCCGGGCTGATTGCCAGCACTAATGTGTCATTTCAGTAGGCCAACAAAGCTGGTTCTGCCAGGGCCTCTGAAGTGGCCTGCACATCTGTTAGGGAGAAAGACGAAGCTATGGGCCGCTATCTGGTATTTGATGCCTTGCTGTCACAACAGATTCACTGGGGGCCCAACTGAACCTGACTTCCACTGTGCAAAGTGTTGAACAGCAAGGAACACAATTGTTCTGGAAAGGTTTGCTGTGGGGAGATAGAAAATGGGTAGAAAAAACACATAAAGAGTGTTCAAGGAGTGCTAGGAAACTGTAACTTTCATATGGAACTGACCTCAATGCCTGGGAGCCTGGACATTCTGAAGGGAATGCAGCAAGAGCCCACGTAGAGCAGTTGGCTCCAACATCACTGATAATGATGGCAATACGTGCCTCTGGAAGCTGGGATTAAATCGCTTTATTTCTTTAACCTTCTGTTTGAAATAGATTCTTGCCATCTTTTTTCTTTTATCCACAGATTACTTTTATATCGACATGCCACATTTTGATGTTCTAAGAGCTTCTCAAAGGATTGCTATTTTTAGACTTGTAATAATGGCTGTGTGCATGACTCCTCAGCTGGCAAGCAGCTTGTTAACTCAGACTGGTGCCTTGTTCTTGCATCTTTTTATATTTCGAGTCAACTGTACATTTTGAGGTAGAATATCTGAAATGAAGCAGAAGTAGGTGTATAAAACCAAAGGGGAGGCCGAGAACATCTGATTTTCGTTATATTCTTTCCATTTTGTGCTGAGTGCATCTTGGGTGTGTTGGACTTGCTGGAGATACACTGAACTATTGCACTGTACAGGTTGCCTTGACATTTTGTAATCCTGTAAAAGTGATTGAAGTTAGAAATAAAATTAATAAACAGTAGGACACTGGATTAGTCTTACAGGGGGCAAATCAGTGTGTAAAAGCTATCAGGAGGGTTCCCACTCCCTGGCATGTTACCTCAGTTGAGTTGGGATTTTCTGCAGTAATGAACACACTGTAATTATGTATAATAATTTAGTTAGGATTGTGTGATGATGGCTCTTCAGAAATAAACATGTGGACGAGGTGGTCTGGGGGAGCAACTGCCCCAGCCACCCATAGGCAACTGACAGACTAGGTGGTTAAGTCAGCCAGGTAAATTCCCTGGGCTCCCAGCAGGAATGTGAGTAGATGGAGTCCAGCAGATAATTCAGTAGGTAAGTGCAGGAGCCTGACCTTAGGTAATGTGCAAAGATCTCTCAGCATGCATGTCTCTTACAGTAAACAAGGGAGAGTTCTGCATATGATTGTTTATAAGATAATAATGTTCTTTGTACTTTCCAGTAATTTTCATATAATACACCTTTCTTTGTCTTTTTTGACTGCAACTTAATAGAATCTGGTGAAGTACTAATCAGGAAGAGTAGCCACTGGAAATGGTTGCCCTCTTTCAGAAGCAGCTAAAAGCAATACCTAAGCATGTAGTAGCGTATGGCTTCTCTGACAAGGAGATGGAAAATGACCAATTTTGAAGCAATGGAAGTCAAAATCATGGTAAAAATCCAGAGGAGTAATGAAGAAAAGTAACATTTCCCAAATAGGAGAATTGTTTCTTGTGCATGTCTGCTACAAAATACAAACTTATGCTTAGAGAATTGACTGATCATCAAAATCACAAACACTAAAAATGTTTCTCTGCTATACAAGACCTTTTTTCACCTTCCAAAGCATTTGGTATCCTCTAAGAGATTCAACGTAAATCATTACATAGATGGCTGATGTCATCTGCTCTATCAGGTAGCTTTTCTTATCTATATTTTCCTTTAAGAACATAGGGATTTCCCTCAGCTTCTCCAGTTCCACTGAGTTTTTGTCATGCTTTCAATGCAAAGTCAATCCAAGATTGTTGTCAAAGGTACATGCCAGAGGAGAGAATTAAATCACCAAAATCCTCTGTGCATGCACTAACCTAGTATTTAAAAATTCTCCCTCTATGTGAGTTTTGTTTAAACCAGGTATGATTCGCTTTTTATCACATGGTCCACATCCACATGCTGACACCATTTTGCTCATAGCTCATTCTTTCCTGTAGGAATTTTTGGCTGCTGTTTTCCAACTAACATGTTCCACCAACAGTTACTTTCCTTCCTCTTTTAGACAAAAAGTTGTTAAATTCTCTTGACATTTGTCCTTAAGATGCCAGTCCTGGAAAACTCTGCCTGTTAGTTTGACTGCAGTTAGGAAAAGGATATGCTTTCACATCCATAGGAGAACGATTTTTCTTTTAGCAACTAATATTTGTAGTGATATTTCACTGCTGTTTCTAGTAGCCCTTGTTGAACCTTTGTTCCATGATAATAGAACAACACAAGGAAAGAAAGTAGTGGAGATGTAAGGAGTTAAACTGAGTTAAGCTGCCATAAGTTGTTGCTGAAAATGGTATGATTTTAATATTCTACAGAAAACAGTGTTAAAAGGAGGGAAAGGGAGAAAACTGTAAAGGCACAGCAGCAATTTATTCTTTTTGTTTCATTAGCTTACACAGCTGTGCCAGCACACATCCTAGCCAATCTTTGTTAAAATAAAAATAATGCTGTCATTTGCAGACGGGTTTCCATGTGGAGAGAAACAAAGACTCAGTAGCATGAAGCTTCATCTTATAAGGATATTTCTTTTCTTCAAGTATTCTGGTAGGCTAAGAGATTACACTTTTTTTCCTATTCCTCTTTTCTGAAAAACATTGCACCTAAGAAACAAGGATAAGCAGAAAACTGTTTTCTTATAAAAAAAATTAACTATCCTTAAAAAAAAAAATTGTGTTTGCATCAACTTTGATACAAAGTTCCATCAAACCAAGTCAGATACTTTTGTGGTACAATGAGGAAAAATGTTAGCGTAAGATCGTATTTGTGTGCACTATTTCATAACTTCACATGAAATGTTTTCGCTTCTGATTGAAGCCTGAAGTTCTTTCAAGGGATAGGCTCTTTGGAACTTTTCAGGAAATGCTGACCTGACTGCAGGGTGAACTTCTCCTGTTTAACAAAAGGGAGAAAAAAGGATAGCTTTTGCTGGTAAGGGAAATGGGCTTTACTTACGTCATCAATCAGCTCAGTGTTAGAGAACCAGGATGCCTCTTGTGTGAACTGTTAACATTTAACGTGTTTCTAGCTGAATGACTGGGTTTTAAGAGCTATTGACAATATGCAATAACTGCAATTAAAATCTCCTTAATAAACTACACTTTTAATCCCAGATACCAATAGAGTCAATGAGGGAACTGAAATTTCTTAAGGACCAATCAGAAATTTTGTTTATGGCTGTAATTTGGTATATTAGAGAGCTGTAAAATAGAATATCAGACTGCTTGTTTGAATTGAGGTATCTTATAAAGAAATTGAAAGATATATTCAATTTTCAATATGATTTGAGGATCAGAGATAAAAACTTAACCAAAGTAACTGTGAGCAGATGTCTCAACACTTGAAAATGTGGCTTGGTTTACTTAACTAAAGGATATAGAAATGTGATGCCATTTTTCATAAAATTAAAAGACTATTTTTTTCTTATAGCCATTTGACCAAAAGCAGTTTTCTGTGGACCTGTGTGCGTTCTGACACCTTCAAAGATACAAAATCTGACAGGAAGTGGAAATTTGAAGCACTGTGATTTGTTAAGTTAAAATGAAGTAGGCATTCTCAGCCTATTGAAATATTTTATTTAAAAATAAATCTATATCAGTGATAAAATATCATAAAAAGATAAAAATCTTCATTCTGTTGAAATCAATTGACCTGAATGAAAGTTTGTAGATAGGCGTGTTTTGCAAGATAGTTCTTTAATTCTTGGCTGTCTTCAGTTTTGGGGGTTTTATTCATTCCTTTTTGTAAGAAGAATTTCATGGTCAAGTGGATAGAAGACTGTATAATATTAAATATAAAAAGTCTTCCTTTCTTTTCATCTCTGCCTAGACCTTTTCTGCAGAGACTCTGCTGTGATTTATCTTTTCAAGTTCCCAGAGAAAAGAATTGGCTAGTTTAATGATGAAGTCAGTGAGATTCAAGTATTATGTGAGCCCCAAATAAAAAAATGAAAAATATATTTGGAAACTTTTTCTAGAAACAGAAAAACTGTTTTACTGAAACAACTGAAAGAGCTTGGGCTTTTCAAACAATTGCTAAGAGATTGTTTCCTGGTATATCAAGGAAATGCTGGGTCTTTGACCAAAACCACGTATCAAAACAGTGGTGATAAACTAAATGAGACCTTGTGGCATGTTGTTTCCGAGTAAGCACTAACCTGGAGGAGGAAGGAAATGGGGGCTGAATCAGGGGCGTGGCCTCTTCCTGTCGATCAGTACAGACCAGACTGACAGAGAAATGCAGATCAGTGGAGCTTGGTGGTTGGTATGTGAGCTATGAGAGCTGTTAATGCTGCATGTATTGGTGTTCTATGCAGAGCTTGGGTAGCTTGTCTAATAATGAACCAGGCTGCAGTTGCTTTCTGGCTTCCTAATTATGAGTTTGTAGTCTGAAACTTGATTTTCTTCTGTAATGTAAACCACAGATGAAAAGTAATCTTGGTCAGCAAAATTAGTCCCTATCCTGCTAATTCTTGCTCAGCCTAGATAACCTACCTAATTCTTAACACCTTGACTACCAAAATGTTTTTTTCTGTTGTCCCCTTTGCTCTTAATTATTTTATTTGAAGCCCTGTATTGATGCCACACTACCCAGAAAATTTCATTTCGAGTACAAGGAGATCAAAATCTAGGGCTCTGCATTACTGTAAGTATATAACATTAGACTTGTGGGAGCAAGATGTCTCTTCTCAGTTCCCACATGCTGGACTCAGGAAGGAGGAAACCTCTCCCACTTCCAACTCTACAGGAGTTAATGAAGTTCAAGTCCACATCTAGTTTGGTACAGAGCATTCGGGCTGTACCAGGGATTTCTGGCAAAGAGAGGAAGACGTAATCTCCAGGTCAGGCTGGATTGTTCAAACATCTTAAAACTCCATTGCTACTTTACAGGGACTTTGATAGGATAGATACATTCAGTCACAGTTGCTGTATTATATCACCTCACAGCTTTTCTCAAAGGAGGGGGCTTTCATTGCACTGTGCACTTGTAGCTGAAGGGCTGGACTGGTAGCTAAACATATGAGAGGTTTTAAGCCATGACTAAAGAAGTCCTAGTTAAATACTGGAAGACACACAAACTACTTTCCACCTGCAGCTCAGCCTAGCTAGGCTTTCCTGTTTCTGAACACAACTTAGTCATCTGTGTTTGTGCATTTTTATCAGTGGATAATTTACTCTCTTGCTTAATTAGACAGGTGCTAAACCTTCCATGTTTCATGACCTACATCACTGGTGTGCATACACTGGGCTTCAGATTTCACTGAAAGTCTGGCTGTGGTACTGTGGGACGTACATCTGGCAGAATCCTCGGGGTTCCTGGCATAAAGTGACATTAGTGTTTACTTTGTACAAGAAAAAGTTTTAAGTAACAGTCATGAAGAGATGGGTCTAAACCAACAAGCATTCACAGAGCATCCCCACATAGGTGTAGATCCCTTCAATGTTGCAGGCCTTGCTGCTGCTACTTGAGTTTCTTTCATAAAGCTGCGGTCATCTTTGTTCTTAAAAGGAATGACTGTTCATTCCTGTGGTGGCAGTCAGTTTTCTTTTGCTTGTGTAAACCACTGAGAGTGCATGTGTAAACATTTCAAAGTGAAATAACAGCATTTTTCCCAGGTCCAGGGTAACGGATAAGCAAAATTCATCCCATTATTTATTTTAATCAGGAAACACGAAAGGATTTTGTGTTTTATCCCTCTTATTACGCTGATTCTGAGATATTTCAGAAGCTGGTATAGATTGGTGTTATGTTAAAGCTGAGTTAGTCTTTCTGGAAGCTCTCTACATGCAGAGAAATTGATGAAGTAGATCTTAAAATGAAGTAAATTAGAGTAGTATCATTCTGCTGTTCCCTGGCTGTAGCTTGTCCTTGTTTTGTTAGCTAATTTCCTGCAAAAAGAAACTGTGTCCAGCATGTGCTGTATTAAATGTTGTATAGGGCTCTTGCAGCATCATGTGGTCAGAGAAAAATGCTCCTCTTTTATATATCTACAAAACTGAGATGGTTCTCACCTAATTGAAATTAAAGTGACGGTCATGTTCAGAAGATGCTAGTCTTCCAGCTAAGTTGGACATCTGAGCTGTCCAGCCCTACCATTAATTTTTAGTTCTGGAAACTATGATGGTTTGCTAATTTTCTCCTAAAAGACCAGACTGAATTCCAGCTCAACTCAAATGTGTATTTTTTGTCTCCATTTTAGCAAAGTTCTAAATATTTTTGGAGCAACTGAGTTCCTAAAACTCCAGGCCATGAGAAATGGACCTTTAGAGAAAAGCCTTGTCACTTCTTTCTTGCAGTAACATGGAGATGGTCTTTGTGAGTCACAGCATCTCTGCAGCAGCACTGCATGTTTGTCATCTCTTCTCTGCATTTTCTCTTTGGAGCCTGACAAGGCATGGATCTGTCATGTCCTTATTGGAGGAGAGACAGAGTGGTGGAAACTCACAGGGAAGTCCTGTGAAGGCTTTTGGAAGTGCCGTATAGAACGCCCAGCTAATAACTGTACTGAGGATGTGTGGGTTACACACCTATAGATCAGTGTGTTTAGCAGAGAAGGGTGGTGTATTTTGGTTGTAACGTGGAAATCTGAGTATCTCATACAAAAAATAGCATTCCTACTACAGACCTCTGCAATGGCTGGTTATTTATCTGCAGAAAACTGCCAAGTCTTACACAGATAACATTGTTCGGGGGCAGAGAAAGCAGTTTTAGGAGTGTTGTTGCAGTAACTTGAAGTAATGGGGTTTTTATCAGAAAAAATGATGTTATTGGTGTGTGGAGATAATTTTAGCTGTTACATTGGTTATTTTCAGATGTAGTTAGAACTTAATTACTGTTTAAGCTCTGTGGTTTTTTAACTTTAAAACTAGTTTGATTAACAGTGGAGAAAGGAAAGCAATGGCACGTCCGCTCTTGTATGTGTATACATGTTGATAAGCCCACACACAGAATGAGTATGCACTGGGAGGACAAAGGCACCTCAATACTCCATTTGAGTGCTTTATTTATAACAGAAATAATGATACTGTAGAAGAAATAATTATTACTGGCTGTCTACTGTAATAGTAATAACAGCTACTGTAAAAGTTGAAACAACTCTGGCATGTTTACTGCATATGACAGCAGAAGGCTTTCAGAGTAATCTTGATTTCTGTTCTGGACTGTCTTTGGGAAAGTTGCCTTCATGAGCACTGAGACCACATGTAAGTGGATGGTCTAACACAAGAACACACTGACCTCAGAACTCAGCTGAAGTGGCATGGCAGATAAAGTTACTGCTTTACCTTGATAAGAGGAGCCAAATTAAATTAGCAGAAATGGGGTCCAGATATTAACAAAGGCAAAAGTTAGGACTTCTGCTTTGGTTTTGTAGCTTTCAGAGTGACAAGTCTATAGCAGTACCTTGAATGTAAACTGCTTCTTGAATGAAGCAGCTACTTCTCAGTTCCCTTACAAGAGGAAAATACAGTATTTCCAGGACTGTTAAAGTTTTGAGGGTTTCTTGTTTTGAAGTCAGCTTCTAACAGTTGTAACCTATTTGCAAGATGATCAGACTGTAAATGTTATTTACAAAGGGGAACAGTGTAACTGTCTTTCTGTGGGCAGGGTAAATATTTAGACTTTCTGAGAGAACACGTGACAGTGTAAGTAAGATTTTCTGTTGACGATTACTCTGGAATCAAAGATTAGGAAATGAAGAGTTTTACAGTAAGTTGTCTACTGTCTTCAAGTATTAGCATTTAACATTTTCATTCGGGATACTATTTCTTACTAATCCTTTATTTGGATTGAAGATTAAAAACCAGATGTTAGGACTTTGAGTTGTTTGTTTGGGATGTGTGAGTGTCAACCCAAGAGGGAGTAGTGGAATTTTTAACAGGGGACAATACATGAAGGTTAAGAAGGTGTACCCAGTCAGTTTATCAGAGATGTTTTTTTCTTTATTCAGCCTTTTGTTTAATTCAGCCCTGGGCAGATGAACTGGGCTGAGAAGTAGTTGAGAAATCATGATCTGGCCATAAGGAGAAATATAATTAATTTTTGCATAAAGTGCATAAATTGTTGTGTGAGACTAAATTTTAATCCCTGTGATGTCCTATTCTGCTGAGTGTCTTGGATTTCTGTTGAGAAGCTAAGGGGGGAAAAGTCTTGTTCCTAACATTTAAAGCAGACTAATATGTCTGCAGTGCTATGCACACTCCTTGTAATTAAGAAGTTCAAGGCAAATTACAAGTGGCTGCAGAATGTCTTTGTCTATTTTTGTAAGGCACTTAAAGTCTGGGTGAAACATCTGTTTCCTCCTCCCCACAGCTCATTTCAGAGATTAATATGACTCTAGTGAAATCTCACTGTGACATGTGCTGCTATTCAATGAAGATGTTCCAAACACCTACGCAAAACCTAATTGCAGCTTCTGCCACTTACTGCCTCTATTGAGGAAAGAAAAAAAAGAAAAGAAAAGGAATTTCAAAGTTTTGTGAGCTAAAATGGGAGTTGCCAGTCTGAGTTACACCTACAATAAGAAGCTGTGGCAGAAAGTACTTAAAAACATGGAATTATTTGGCATTGCTCATGCCACATGTGCTGAGAGATCACTGCCTCTGCAAATATCACTGTGCTTTTGCTATTTGTTTCTGTCCTCAACATAAGGGGTGCAGAAATTGTGGAGCTCAGAAGGGAGATATATATCCAGAGATACTTTGGTTTAAGTCCCTTTCTCCTGCACAAATTCTCAGTGTGGTTTTTGAGAGACAAAATTTCAGACTTGGAATACATTGCAATTTCTGTGCAGAGATGAATTTCCTATATCTCTACAGTCCAATAAAAATTCATATGTTGGTGAGAAACGGTGATGGGTGCATACCATCTGACATTTCAAACCAACCAACTTTCTGGTTTTTGCCACTCCCTGTGATTGGGTGCAGCACCCTCCACTGTGAAGAAATGTTTACAGAGTGCTTAGAGTGATGACAGAATCTGTTTCTGTGTTTAGTTCATTTTTTGGGCCCAGGCTCCTTGAAAGCAAGTGAAAAGCACCTCTGTGAGCTGGGCTGACCTCTGGCTAGGCTAACAGGTTGAGCTGAGGTTGAAGATGTTTTCACAAATGAAGGTTATTTTAGAATTAATGTCCTTTTCCTCAGCCACCAGACTAATCACTGCATATTTGTTACAGCTTCGCTTTGCAAAGAGACTAATACTACTTGATGCAGCTGGCTGTGAAATACAGAGGTGTTTTTGTCAGTTCCTGGAAAAAAACCTGACACTTCAGTTTGTCTTCTCTTCATCTCAGTTGGTGTGAAACTGTGTTGATCTGGTGAAATCAGAATGGTTGTTAGGAGGAGTTACCATCCCTGGCTTTCTGGTACTTGTCTGTGCAGCTGAGATGCCTCAGCTGTGACCACCTTTGGTGTTGATTTAAAGTAATCTGCTTTTTTTGGCACTGACCTGAATTGGGACTGCTTTCACAAGCATGCCCATGAGATAGTAGTACAGTAACAGCTGTATATTTAAATGTCAGTCACTGTAAGGCAATGCCACTGAAGCTACCAGTACAATTTAATATGACAGATCCAGAGGGCAAGCAATGAAAGCTTCTTGTCAGGATGCCTCCAGTCATGATGGTAAAATCCCTGTGAAGAAGGCTGAAGTCCCCATGGTCTCAATTCCTTACTATGAAAATGCTGTTTCAAAGGACAAAGTAGCTCTGTTAATTTACTGTCCTAAAGTCTTTATAAAGATGTATCTTTGATGGCGGAGATTTCAAACCAGAAAACTATATAGAAAAGAAATAGTACCCTGAAGATAGACATACTATGTTTTAGTGAAGATAGCTATCTATATAGACACATATTCTAAGGCCAACATTTGAAGAGCTCTTTGCCCAAAACTCAAATCTGTTGCTGCTTATAGAAATGAAACAGTGTGTTTATCTAAGCCATTGAGATGTAATTTCAGTTTATACCATGTTAGCACAACTAATCCTTTCACTGATGTTCAGCTTCTGCCAATTCAGTCAATGGACTAATTGTGTGAAGGGAAGCATACAAGCACAGCAGTGTTTTATGTACTACATCTCACCACTTCCTGACCCTGTCTCCCTGCACACTACCTTCTTGCAGTCAGTTTCTAGCCAGATCTGTTGTACAGTTAGAAATGCCCAGATTAATTTTCCGTGCTTTGACAAGCTCCTTTACATTGCAGGAGGCCAACTTTTTTAGTGCATCCATAGGAAGCGTCTCCACTACAGCCTTTCACCACACGAGAGACAGACTGAAGATGTAGGCAGCTGACAAATGTGAAAGCAATGAAGAGGTGTTCTGAGGTTGACAGCGCTTTTCATAGTACACGCATTTTCTGGAAAGGGCATAAGAAGGGAGATAAACAGGCGATGATTTTGGCAAGCTGAGCAGAAGCTGTAGCAGACCAAGATGTTCCAAAGAGAAGATCACATCAAAAAGGTAAGAGCACCAACTTCATCCTGTCCTTTTCTCATGCTGCTTAAATATTTTCTTGAAAATCAGCAATTCTTCCTTCAAAAATGCTGACATTTTCTGGAGAATCCTATAAATGCTATAAAAGTAATTTAGCATTACTTTGAAAAAAATACAGTACTATTTTTATGACTCATTCTAGCCCCCTCAATTCCTGCTCAGAGTAGGGTTTTTTCCCAGAAGCTCTGCAAACTGATAAAATAATAATAACAGTCCAAACATCAGAAATATCTCTGCATAACTTCTGCATATGGAGTAATAGTAAATCAAGACAGAGGGTGGAAAGCCACAGAGCAGTTTATAAAAGGTCCTACATAAGACTTTGACTCAAGACTAGAAATAACTGAAAATAACTCTGAAAGTCTTATTCTTAGTTAAACTGTTTTTACTTAAGGGTGTGACAGCAAGGATGCATGCCTAAAAGGACTGTGACTCTGTCAAGAGTGTCATAATGTCATGTATGCATCCAAGGGAAGAGAATCAAGGGATTAATTTGATTGTGTTTGTGTCTAACAATGTGTAATCTAGGATGTTACTCAGCCTTGCCCTAAGTGTACAGTCAGCTGAGTAAATGATGAGGTTCCTTGCACCAGCATGGGTTTGGGCCAAATCCAAGGGATTTTGAAAATCCCTCTGGTAATGTTCTCAGCACAATTGTTTTAATGTAGCTTATAGCTAGGTCAATATTCAATTTCAATCATCTAATTTTTTTTTGCTCTTCTATATATACTTGAAGAAGTTTTATTAAAAATTATAATGTTCCCAGTTCCACCTTCTCTGTGGTCTACAGTCCTAGGCAGACTGGAAAGTACAGTAGTACTATACATTTTTGCACAGCTTTTCATAGTGTTACGAGAAACAGAAGAGGGTCTTGAGATGTTAAAATACTGTGCAGTGATGGCAGCCTTCAAAATTGCAACAAAGCTTCTGCTGATTTTGAGTAAAATTGGTCTGAGTGTTTCTCAAAAATGTCCTCTTCCTGGTTATTTGGTTTTCATGGGAGCATCTGGTAGGATATGTCAAACAATGATAGTTGCAGTAACTGGTCTTGATAACAGTTTTTAGTTTTCTGGTTATCAAATTTCTGCTCCAGGTCAGGCTTCTTATATTCAAATGGACCATATTCATCACCTGGTGTTTTGGAAAAACATGCCTGGAAACTAAGATATATGTGGTAGCTGTGGGACTGAGTGCCGTCCTTTCAAAACTTGAGTGAGCACTCCAAGATTTGAGAACTCTTGAAGGCCCATGTTGGGATTTTAGGAGTTCTCTCTTTTTTTTTTTTTTTTCCCTCTTAAGGAATTTTTCCCCATTGTGTTGCTAGGAAACAATAATGACTGGATACTTAAGACAGAGAAAAGACCTGGCCACACCTCGGGGGAGGGGTCCAGCTGGCTACTTTCTTTTACATGGGGTTTTCTCGTGTAGGGCAGAGATGCCGCGAGATTTGGACTGGGGAAAAGGGGTTGGGTGGAGCCCCTACAACTCTTGCGCTCTCGCCTTTCTAAGGGGAGAGAAGCTGTGGGTGCTGCGGGGAGAATTCATCACCACGGTGGGGTTCTGTCTTCCACTGCCTTCCTTCTACTGTGAGTGGAGCTTGCTCGCTGGAACGGCCGTTGCACTGGGACCCTATTTAACACCCTACCTCGCTAAAAGAGGGGCTTCTTTTTCAACATCTGCTCGGGTGCCTCAGGGGAAAACCCTGGGATCCTGAGCCCGCCTTTCCCTACCCTGCTGGGAGCCGGGCCGCGGCTGCTCTGCCCCCGCCGTTCCTTTGCCACTGCTCTGAGCCTTCGCTAGCCTGCAGCTCCGCACCCCCTGCCTGCCCAGACGTCCGGGGGTTCCGCTACAGCTCTGGAGTTCGATACATCTCGTCTACCACCTGGCATTTTTTGCTCATCCCTGCTGTTCCAGTTTGCTGCTCCCGAGGGTCCTGCTGGGACACCAGGATCAGCTGCCCAGGGGTTTGTGAAGCCTTTGTTCCATCCCTTCCCGGGATCCCAGGGCATTGGTGCCGCGTGCTCCCCGAGCTCGCTCCGGAGCGCCCCCTGCAGCCGCGGGGGAACCATCGCACCTGCCCTGCTCACCGGGAGCCGCCAGCGCCCCTGCCGGCTGCGAGCGGAACTGCACCCGAGGGGAAAGGGCCCGACAGCCGAGAAGGCTGGGGCTGGGTTTGTGATTGTTTGCTGTTGCTGCCGTAGTTATTGCTGTTTGTTTGACTGGTTATATATATTATAGTAAAGAACTGTTATTCCTATTTCCCATATCTTTGCCTAAAAGCCCTTGATTTCAAAATTATAATAACTCGGAGGGAAGGGGGTTGCATCTGCCATTCCAAGGGAGGCTTCTGCCTTCCTTAGCAGACACCTGTCTTTCAAACCAAGTCAGCCCATCATTGCTTGGATGAACTGAGCACCTTAGCATCTGACCACTAGACACTTCTTAGTAATTCTGAAGTGTGGCAGTCTTTGAGGTCTGGACTAGTTTTTCATTGGCAATGGGCCAAGTCGTGTTATTAACAACTAAATGGATGCATACCGGATTTTCTGCATAACGATCTTGGCATCTTTTGGGTCTTAGCCCAAGCACTTCACAGCTTTGAGATCTGCTAGAGCAGCTAAGAAACAAGGTAAATTCTTAGAACACTCTAAATGGTCTGAACTGGATGACCAAATTCTAACTTGGCTGTCTTTGTCATTTATCTTTCAGGTCCTCAGGCTCCATCAGCCACCATCTGATCGCATTGCAGCAACATAGATGTTGCCATGAGGATCAGGAGGTGTCCTATCTGCTTCACAGCTTGTCTTTTGGTCCTGCTGGGTGCACACCAGAGAGAGCTCCATATAGAGGCAGAGCACACATTTCAAGAGAGCTGACAAACCAGTTCCTGCACATACATGCATCTGTGTAAGAGTACTCCAAGACCAGAGGCCTCTGTGGCACTGCATGGATATAAGAACTGTTGCATGTGTGAGGTTAGACTCTGCTTTTTGAGATATGATGCTTAGACGAGGATTTATTCTGTTTCTTCCCCGACTTGTAGGCCTGCTGGTGGTGGCCTGTTGCTCAATGTCTATTGTTTATATGTTGGCTTGCACACCCAAGGGTGACAACCAGCAGCTTGCCTTGCCCAGGGTGCACAGTCCGACTGCGAAGGAGGGATATGAAGCCATTCTGCAAGAGCGAGAAGAGCAACACCGCAATTACATCATCAGCTTGAAGAAACAAATTGCCCAGTTGAAGGCTGAGCTCCAGGGCAGGACCGAGCAGCTTAAGAACATGCAGAACCAGTACCCAGACTCCTTGGACATTCAGCTTGACCACAGTAAGCCGGAGAAGGCCCAGGCCAACCTGCTGGCTTTCCTCCGTTCCCAAGTAGACAAAGCAGAGGTGCACAGCGGTGTTAAGCTGTCCACAGAGTACGCGGCAGTGCCATTTGAGAGCTTCACCCTCCAGAAGGTGTACCAGCTGGAGACAGGGCTGACACGGCACCCAGAGGAGAAACCTGTAAGGAAGGACAAGCGAGACGAGTTGATAGAGGTGATCGAGTTAGCAGTCGGGAGCTTGAACAAGCCAGATGGGGTCAGTAAAGCAAAACCCCATGTATACACAGCCTCTGACTTCGTTGAAGGTTCGTATGCAGAGAGCAGGCTAGAAGGTCCACACGGTGCTGGGGCGGAGTTCTGGTGTGAATGAGTTGCTGAGGGAGATGGGAGCTGTGTCAGAGCACAGATGTCTGGGATGGTGTTAGTGCTGTGACCTAGCGATGCTGTCTCGGGCACAATTGCAAAATGGCAGTTTTCCTGGGGAATAGGACTTAGTGACAACAATGCCTGCCAGTCTCCTGCAGTGACACCAATGTGCGCTCACAGCTCTCTAGTCATGCGCTTGCCCCAGAACTGACTAAGCAAGGAGTGACTGACCAGGCTGCAATCCCAGATCTATTTCCAGTGTTAACATTGACAACTGCAGTTCAAATCCATGCTGCCATTCTTCTCCTTCCTGTTTGTTGTTCAGTTTATCTTTTCAAAATATGTTTCCACAGTTTGTTATAGGTGTATGACTGTTTGGCACCAGCTCTTCCATGCGAGAGGGTGAGGAGATAGGAGATTTTTCTTGCCACACTTTACTTAATATCCATTAAGCTGTGAGCCTGCCTTTATGCACAATCAAGGGTCTTTGACTGGATACCAGTGCTGTGCTTGGGGAACAAGTGCAGAAAGGTGTGGGGAAGAGACGCATGCTAGTGCTGGTTCTGTGCAGGTTCTTCATGCACATTATAATGGTCTTGCTGGCTTTCACATACCATGGTGAAATACTCCAGAGGGAGGAAGCCCTTCATGTGACTTGGAGCTCAAGAAACTGGAGCCCTGTGTGCAGCTCATTCTGACCTCAAGAAACCTTCCTTGTGTCCTCCCCCTGTGGGGCAGGTCCTTGCTTCTGTAGGTGCAAGGAAATAAATTCTCATTCTCATTCATCAGCACAGACTGATTTGTTTGCAAATGCAGGGATCCATGTATTGGGGCTGGAAACAAAGAGACTTCGCAGAAAATTTTCCTGCCAAATTCCTTTGGAGGTTTCTGTCACTTCTTGTCATTCTCTTTTTCCCCATCTTTCATTCTCCCAAGAATGGCAAAGACTGCCAGTGAAAGGACAAATCCATTGCTCTGTGTAACTTCAGTATGTGTAGGGAGAACTGAGTTTTCTGTTCCAGTTCTGCATTTCAAGTATAGTTTGGACTCTGAACTGCTTTTGGAAACAGTGCTCTGCAGGTGCCACTGCCTACACAACAAGTTATTAATAAGCTGGATTCTATGTCAGCTTCTGGCAACTTAGTGTAATCAGCAACACAGCAACCATGAGTGCATTTACCCAGCCACCAAGCCAGCTATTTTCATTTTCTAGAACTGCCATGGGCAGCTGGAGATTTCTGGGAGACGTGGCCCAGATCTGCACTGAAAGTAATACCACTTAACCCTCTAAGTGTTTTCCAGCTGCTTTAGCAATAACAGCACACAAAAACTGTGTGCCTCTCTTATGTTAAATGTGAGGCTACCACCCTCATCTTAAGGTTGATCAGATGGAGAGATGTGCTGAAATGAAAATCAGGTAGTCAGGGTCAGAGACAGGATTTAAAATCTGAGCTGCTGCTGTCAGTATGTGGGATTTGTGTCCTTGTTTTTCCTCTATTCAGCAATGCCTTTGACACCAGCTTTTCTCAAGAGTGTTGCTGATCCTGAGTCTTGCTAGAACATAGAGTTGCGCACAATAATCTTGTTTTCTTTGACCTCCTGGGTGGATTTTTCTTTTCTTGTGGATCACATCTGGTACCTGCTATCACTTTTTCAGTACTAGTTCACTGCTAGCATATTCCAATAGGCAGGGTGATGGTGTGTGGCAATAAACTCAGTTGGGGTCTGTTTCTCTTCCTTTTTTTTTATTTTGTGCATTTATTCTTGTCTTTGCAGAGGGAAAATGTTTCTTTAAACACTTCTTGCATTTAAGGAGAAATATTTTGTCTCCGTGGCTGGGATATCTTGAAATTAGTGTTGCATCTCTTCAGTTTCTAGACAGAAGGACTTGTGCGTGGGAATTAGACTATGACCCTAGTACCCTACATCTGAGTTAAACTCCTTCTCAGCAGATTTGCTGTTACATGAAATGTGGATAGGATTCTCAGTTCTCCTTCCAGAGTAATAGCTGACACATAGTGGAACTTTCCCATTCCACCCCCCCCCCCCGCCCCTTTAATTCAAAACCAAGAGGAGCCACACCTTCTCCCTGGAGCTCGAGATGTATCCATCTGGCTGCTGCTCTGCTTAGCTTCTCTCTTGAGAGAGGCACTTGGGCTGTTCTGCTGCTGTAATGCTCCCCTCTCCCCCTTACTCCTCCCACTTATGTAACAAGTTCACTAGCTTTCTGCCAAGGGGAGTCAGTAAGAAACAGCATGGAAGAAAATCAGAAATTTCTGTGTATTATAAGCAGGCAAAGGACTGCTCTGTTTCCAGTAGAAAGCCAGTTGCTCAGAAAGCAGGATAACAGGTCTGGTCATTAATTTATGTAAATAGCAGCCAAATAGATCTGGGAGTCATTCATTTTCTCACAGATAGAGATAATAATTTGGAGACTCTTGACAAGCCTGAGTAGTGTGTTCCATAAGTGAATGGAATCACTGCCTGGACATATTCCTTCCTAATATGAACAGTTCCAGAAAACCCCTGGATTGCTTAAAAAATGCCCTGCCATAACACCTTCAAATATGTTGGATCATAAGTTTTCCTACTTGAAGTATCTGGCTGTCTAGTGACTGGAATTTTAATCAAGGTCTCAGAGGCAAATGAAAAAGGAGTAGCTTTGCTTTCTCAAATGGGAAGCTACTGGTGGTGGGCTATCTGATGGAGTTTTGCTGTGGAAGCTTATTGCAAAGAAGGAAAGATGCTTTTCATCAAAGGATAAGATGCTGTATTTTACTGCATGTTGAGTGGGAAGACCATTGTAATACTGAGTTAAAATGGGGACAGTGAATCCTGATAAATCCTCATAGTGGCTCCTACATCATCTAACAGAAGGGAACTAATGAGCATGAGTCCAGGGAGCGTTTCTAGTGACAGTGGAAGACTTGAAGCCTGTAGTCTGTGAACTGAGCCTAAAATTGTCATCCACTCAACAGCATTTTGTTAAGAATGCATGGCTGTTTGCTAGTTACACATTTTATGTAGATCCATATACATGACATTTGTTTGCCTGCCCTGCTGAATAGACATCAGGTATTTTCCATCTCTGTAGAGAGTCCTGGGAATTGCTGCTCTGAAGACTGGAGACTTACTGCTCTTTACTCAATTCTTGAGCCCATGCCATTTTTGCTTCTCGCTTGTTCTTTACCTTTATTTTAGCGCCATTCTGTCTGCTGACACAGAGCTCCTGTTTACTTTTTTACATTGGGTTTCCAAAGGCTTTGACTTTTCTCCCTGCCTCTGAAAGGAATGGTGCATATTCTGAACTATATCTGCTGTAATGGAAGCAATAGATGATCAATAACCTTCTTTTATCTATCTCTAGCCTTTCCAAGGCTTTCATTTCAGGAGCAATCTTTTATGGAAAAGGTTTTTTTGTTTACTCTTTTGAGACTACTTTTTTCCTCTCCTCATAGTTTTATCTTGGCATTGAGGCTGTTTGACACATCTTCCTGAATCACGTAGAAAGTCCTGGTGGCACCAAGTAGAGCCTTTGGAAATGGAAAAAATTTGTAAAAGGCAGGATGTTCTGCTGGGTGAGTCGCCAGAGTGACTCAGGACATTCAGACTCATTTCCAAGGCTCACTGCCTGCCCTTGGGAAAGTCACTTTGTTCCCTGCTTCTAAAAAGAAGATACTTAAAAAAGGAAAGAAGATGCTTAAAAATGGAAAACAAATAGTTTAAATATGCATGAAGAATAGCCATATTTAATTAGAGGCATTAAAGTTGCATACAGTTCTCTTCAGTATAAAACGCTAGGATTATGAATTCTTGGATTACCATGTTGCACAAAGAAACCTTGCCTTCACCTAAGCTACTTGTTTTCAGACATAGTAGCAGTACTGAACAAGAACAAAACTACAGACTCAGAAGCAGCCTCTGTGTATATAGCCCTAGGAGGGACCCCAGTCAGGTCACAACTTGCATTCTTCTTTTAAGGTACTTCTTATTTGGCAAGGTTTCCTTTATTGTGTAGTACATCTCTCCAGGGAAGTAGTATTTGTGGGGTCATTGTTTCTTGGCTGGGGTAGGTAGAAGAGAATGTAAAAGCAAAGACTGAGATGTTGTGTGGTAGGTACTATTAAATTTGTTAATTTAATTTAGATCTTTGTTATTCTTAAAAATGACAGTACACTATGTCAAACATGTGAAACAGTCCTATCAGTTTCTCTCTAAAGAAAATGCAGATCAGATTTAATTTAGAGGTTTTTTTAGCTGAATGTCAAAAGGTTGCCTTAACCTTTCAAACACAAACTTCCTTAGTAAAACCTGTGTTCAAAAACTGCCTGAGCAAATGAGTGCACCCAACAATGCACTTGGATCATTAGCAGGCTTTCTGTAAGAATAAATGGGTGAACAGAATTCAAAGTCCCAGATTTGTATTCTCTGGCCACCAGGAGGATGAAACCAAGGGAGTATTAGGTCACTATTTAGATGATCTCCAGTTCAGAAACAGATGTAGTTGATGGTCTGCAGCTTGGGCAGACTCTATGAAAAAAGCTAGGAGGAGTCAAAGGCACAACTTTGAAAGATGAGCACTACAAGAATGATTGAGCTGCTATCTCCCTAGATTCATTTGCTATGCTAGAAGGAGGATTGGAGCATTTGTTGAATCAGCTTATATTAAAAATAAAACAAGAAATGAGTAACAGCTCAGTAAATCTGCATATATTATTAACCAACTGAAGTGTTCATTAAGAATAAAACACTTAGAGAATGATAGTGAAGATAAGACAGTACACAGAACTCGATCCAGATAAAATCACACCTCATTAGTCTTTTGATTATACCAATGTAAGAGCTGAAATACAAGATGAAGATATTATGTCACTTTGCTCTTTGAAGCAAACTTTGACCCAGACCTTCATGAGAAATAGAGCTGACAGTCTATGGGTCAGATGCCCAGCAATGTTACACATCAGGGAACAACCAAGATTTAAAAAAAAAAAAAGAAGCTTTATTTCGGTCTTGTTTTTCATAACCAGAAGAAGATATGCTTCCTAGCCAGATGGAAGAAAAAAAAAAAAAGATAAGAAAAGAGAAAAGAAAAACAAGTCAAGAGGAGGAGTTTTTTTCCAGACATTTGTGCTTGTCTCTTTAACTTCTGCAAGAGATGGAAGGCATTGCAATTATACTCTTGTACTGATTAAGTTGTTAAGATGTTTTCAGTGGCTTAGTGAGTAGTGAGAATTAGCATTAATTTTTCTTTCTTAAACCTAATGGATCTGCCAGTGAAAAAGCTTTATTTCAGTATACGCTGTAGGAACTGAAGTATCATTTAGAGTGAGGAAAATCTACAGCCTTTTTGTGAACTTGATTTAAGATATTACAGTATTTCCGTGGGGCACTATCAAGGCTTTTATAGTTCATGCTGGCCCTCAGCATGAACCAGACCAATTTCACCCATCAAGTATGTTAAAAGTTCCTTCCATATAGGAAATAAATACATGCTTGTATGAATTAAGTATCCTGGTCTAGCCTCTGACAAACTGTAGTGTCATCCTTGCAGACCATTACTTGACCAGGAGTGGGCATTCACAAAGAGAAATAGCAGTCTCTTGAGAGTTGAGTAACAGGAGAGTTTTGTCCTGACTGGCAGTGGGTGAAGTCAATGGCTTCTGGGGCCTGGTTGCATAGTTTTATTAGGGGACTTTCCAGAGAACCTCCTAGTGCTCATCAGGAAATTGCTTTTCTGGGAGATGGCCTAATCCCTCCTGTTGCAGAGAGGCAGACTGCCTTTGCAGTCCTTCTGCATCCCATTACCATGCTTGTCTGCAGTGGGCAATTGGAGCTGTCTGGAAAATAAGGACAGTATGTCTGCTGGGTTATACTGAGTGTGTGCAGTTGGTAACCTTCAGGGGTTTGTAACTCAGCCAAGCCTTGGAATGTGCCTGCAAGAATACCAAACAGCTCCTGTAATCCAGGGCTGTGTCCCTGCCAGAGCGGTGGCCTCCTCCGAACGATGGTGGACTGTGTATTGGTTTAAAAGTAAACATCTCATTGCCTCATTGCTGCTTTTTCAGTTTAGGTGTAGCACATGAAGACTTTATCCTTTTTTTCCCCCAGGAGCCCAGCTTTAATCCAAAAATCTCTTCATTTTGTTTGCATGCAGGGATCTACCGCACAGAAAAAAATAAAGGCACATTGTATGAGCTGACTTTCAAAGGAGATGCAAAACATCAGTTCAAGAAGATTGTTTTATTCCGGCCATTTGGTCCTGTTATGAAAGTGAAAAATGAAAATGTCAATATGGCCGACACACTTATTAATGTCATTGTGCCGTTGGCCAAGAGAGCCAGCAAATTTCGGCAATTCATGCAGAATTTCAGGTGGGTTTCCTTCAATGCTGCCTTTACTTTTTCTGACTTGGAAAGTAAGATGCACTTTTAGGAGTTATCAAGACCTCACTCACTGCTACTTTTACCTAACGGTTTGTTGTGCCACTAAGTGATTTTTGAGATTACTGAAAGGCATTTGGTTGCTTAATGCATTGTGATTAGCAGTAAAGGCAATTATATTGCAGTCATCAGGGTTTCTGATTTGTATGTACCTGACTTAAGAGTCTCATTCTGTTTGTTTGGCACATACAGTTGTGGCAACGTGAGAATTTCATGCAGTGATTGCAAAGGAGCATTTCTGAGGAAAAGGGGAATCAGTGCTCCAAGACACTTTGCCAGGCTCCATTAGATAAAGTATTAACGCAACAAAAGGCAAGAAGGAAATGTATTTGAACTTTCAGCATAGTTACTCTTAAACTTTTATTTTTCAGCACAGAGATGATGTTCAGAGGGAGAAATTAATTGAGATGTAACTTTAAATAGCTGCCCAGAAAAGACCATGTTATCAACAGATACTGACTCTTACAATGGGATCTGTTTTGTCTAATTACAGCCATCTAAAAATAGGCTCCTTGTCTAAATTAGTCTTCTGATTAGTATTCTGATTATCTTGTTTTAGACTGGGAGAAATCGCCCTCTGGTCATGCTGATCTCTCTGCTGATTATAGATGAACTCTTGCTGACTAAACTTCGTGCAAGTGAGGCATGATTCTAGCATTTGTTCAAATTGGTCTTACCCTTGGGCTACGTGTTTGATTTTTGGTTGATACTTAGGTTTTAGTAAATGCCAAAGATCTGAACTCTGGAACATCTGTTACAAAAACTCAAGATTATGAGGTAGGGTATTATAAAAATACCTCTTCTCATATTCTCCTAAGTGCTGAAGTTATTTCCTGCCTGATCATTCTTCCTGGGGCAGGATGGCCTCTTTTAATAGTGTCCTATTAATATAAGAAATGCTGCTTAGAGAGCTTGTACCTAATCTGGCTGAAAGATAGACTTCTGTCCCTTCTAAGAGAGACAATGAGCTGCTTTGTCAGGACAAGGATGTCTGTCAGTAAATCATGTCCCCAGGAATGCCTCTGAGGTTCACCCTACTCTGCCTTCCCCAGCTGCTGTAGGCTATGTTGAAGGAAGCTAACTTCTGGGATAAGTCACAAATCTATCTCTGTTCTCCAGGGAAGTGGGCATTCAGCAGGATGGGAGAATTCACCTCACTGTAGTTTACTTTGGAAAGGAACAAATGAATGAAGTCAAATCGATACTTGAAAATACCTCTAAGTAAGTAACTGAACATCTGGTATGTGCTGTTCATACACAGTGATCCTCTGTGAAGTGGAGACTTGGTAGCTCAAAACTCATAGTTGTGCCAAAAGGTTCCAAAGTGCATTGCAGAAAATAGCTCTCTTTTTGTATCAAATAAAAATGGTGTTACCCATAGAGTCCCATATCTGCGGTTTTGTGAACTGCAGAGCAGATTTTAACTGAATTTACCTCAGTGCAACTGCTTTTTTCCTTTTTTCCTTCCTCCCCTCCCCTCCCCCCCCCCCCCCCAGTGGTAACTCTTTAGTTCTTTGAAAGTGGCTTTAGCTGTTAGGACCGAAGGCTGACTTCCAAAGGCAGGTGGAGACAATTTCAGTAGAGCATAAAGGATCTGGATACTTTTGGCCAGTTCTATTCTGTTGAGTTTGGTTACATAGCTGTGTTTGTCAAGATCATGTGGCACTGCAGCCTTTTGCTTGTCTTCTCCGTGTAGGAAGAGGACCCTTGTATAGATACAGTAATGTGACCACAGGTAATTGAAATTTGCATACTGAAGATACTTTTGTTAATCTAAGAGTTGTTGGGATTTTTGTGAGACCTGCCCAAAGAAAGTCTGTGACAGGAATGGTAGTGTGTGAGTACTCATGTCAAGCTCTGAACGTAGATAGACATAGTGGAAATCTCCTTAAGAGTCAAACAGGACATCTCTTCCCTCCAGCTGCTCTCAGAACTGTGATATTACAGATTTCTAGGTTAATTCTTTCATATGGGGTTCCCACCCCTGATTTATATTAAGAGCTGGATGGACAGAGGAAGTTGCTGAATATTTTCCTTCTAGGTCAGCCAACTTCAAGAACTTTACCTTCATCCAGTTGAATGAAGAATTTTCCAGGGGCAAAGGATTAGATGTTGGTGCTCGATTTTGGAAAGGAAACAATGTTGTTCTCTTTTTTTGCGATGTGGACATATACTTCACAGCCGAATTCTTGAACTCCTGTAGATTGAACACACAGCCAGGTACTGCTTCTCATGAAGTACATTATCTTTCAACGGGTTCTACCTGTTATGTAAAATTCCTCACCACAGTATGCTTGCCTTTGAATTGGTAATGAAGCTACTGCAAATCAGTTGTTAACAGTTCCTGCTCCCACTGTGAATAATCTCTTGCCTTCAGCACCTATGCTTTCTGGAACAGGATCTTTTTATTAATTATATCCTTGCATTAACATTCTTGTGGAAAGAACATAGGCTCAATGGAAAATTTGTGTGACTTTGTCTGGATTTGCTCAAGCCTGGATTGCATCTTGTAAGAGACAAGTGTGTTTTATACAGTAAAGAAAATAACCCATTGTCATTTCCAGGGAAGAAGGTATTTTATCCTGTTCTCTTCAGCCAGTATAATCCCAGTATAATTTATGGTGACCATGATTCCATCCCGTCTTTAGAACAGCAGCTGGTAAGTACATGCTTCTCTGAATGCCTGCTTTTATTTAACAAAGCATTTTTTAAAGGTACTTGTGCTCTTGGACAGCATTTCCCTATTCCTTGTGCGCAGTGACCACCGCACAGACAAAATTAACTACAACACTCACCTTACTGTGAGTTCTGCAGGTATGTTTCACTGGGAAGTGTCTTGGTGCCATTTATTTTAAACCTTTTTGAAGTTTTTACATGGAAACTAAAAATTTAAAACATTTTGGGTTCTCTGCTAGAAGATATTTCCTAGCTAGTGAACAATTCCTCCATGGTGTGCTATCTTGGAGTGACAGTCCTTGACTTGCTCTGATTTCTTCCTTGCACTGAATACTATTTCCATTTGAAAAACTGACATTTAGAAAAAGCAGACCTGTCCTCAGATCAGTCAGTGAAAAAAGAATTCCGGGGGCCATCACAGTTATTCCCCCACTTACTTGAACACCTTACAGTGGCCTTTCCCATCCCACAGCTCATGATTAAACTGCCTGTGAGCAGACAGTGTGTTTCTGAAGTGTCTCAGAGTCAAATCACAGGCTTGGAGCTGTCACTTTAATCTGGCACTGATACAACACAGCACAGCTGCATTGATTTCCATCTCACCTGCTTATTTTTGGTGTGAAAACAAAGCATTATTTTTAACAACATTGCCATAAGGCATATGATTAAGACATGTATGAGTTTTCTTGATGAGGAGGGAGCTGTTGTGAGGAAGAAAGAGCACACAGACGAGAGATTCACATGAATGTTAGTGACCGAGCCATTGCTTGGTACTGCTGCAGACACTGTTCTCCATTCCCTTGTGCTCTGGTGTTGCACTGTTGTTGAACTTAAAGGCCTGATAGAAGGGAGTCTTGCTTCTCTCCAGAGTCAGTGGATCACAGTCCTCTGCCCACTAGTGCTGCTAAGTGGCTGAATTTTCAAATTGAAACGTAAGCCAGCTATGCAGCTTCATTCAGTTCCTCCGGGCCAGGTCCTAACCTGCCACATCTGCCTCTTTTACTGCCAGGCACTGCACTTACTAGGGCTCATCCTGTCCCAGGCTGGACACTGTCCCCAGAGCATGCCAGCTTCTATTATTGTTCTGGGTAGGTAGGAATTAAGGGTGGTCTGAGCCCAGGGACAGTCACCACTGAAAAAGATCCCTTGGGGTCTGAGTCCAGTCTTCTGTCATCACTACCCCCACCTTGTACAGTTCCTCTATAAAAATGAAGAATGAGAGTTTGAAAAGTCCATCCAAAATATTCTGAAGTATTTTTTTGTCTGCTGCTCTCTGTGTTATGAGACATAGCCAGAAAGCCTTTTACTGAAGAGTCTGGAAAATCCCTTCTACTGTTTTTTTCTCAGAACAAACTTGTTCTGATCATACCATGGGATTCACATAAGCTTTTCTCTCTCTGCTCAGAGCCTGTCAGGGATCCTCAAGGTTGTAAGCATTGTGCTTAGGGAATGAAATAGAGTTTAGCTCTCAAGCTAGCATAAATTCCACAAAGTACATTGTCAGGATTGTGAAAGTATTTATAGCTAATATTTGAATCATAAAATGTGCTGCTTATGTCAGAAAAGCTTATTGATTTAAAGAAGTACGGCCAATCACATTTTTATGTATATTTTTATATTTTTAGCCCACATTAGTTGCCAGGCATAAGGTCAGATCTCTGCCAATAAAACAAGACAGTGTTAGCTCTCTGTCCTGGAACTTGGGCTGCTGAGGAGAAAAAAAGAAGGCTTCAGAAATCTTTGATAGAATTTGATTTGTGCAGCAGCCACTTGCACTAATGGAAAATAATAATGCTAATACACGAGTAGCTTGCTGAGAAAGGGCATCATGATGGCGACTTCTTGTTACAGTGCAGACCTGACAGATACAATCTTGTTTCCTTTTAATTGGCTTCTGCAGTGACTTGGATTTTTCAAGGAAAGGAGAAATGAGAAATGATATCTATAACAATGTGAGCAGTAAAATAAAAAACATTTGAAGAGACAAGAGTTATGAACAAAAAGGGGAGGCATGAACAAGAAATCAGGAGAGACAATTTTGGAAGAGCATTTCTTCATAAAGGAAATACTGGGATTTGTAAATCCAGAAATGGAAATTCTCTTTCCTCATCTTCTGAAATTCTGTCACAAGGGGAGTCAAGATTTTCCAAAGCAGCTGCTAAGGGATAGGTTTCTAACCAGGCATTCAGGAGTGTGAAGTACTGCTGACTTGCTCAGAGGATTTAAATGCCTGTCCCAGCCTCTTGAAGCTCTTGGATGTCTCACCAGGTTGGGTTAGGTCACTCATATGCATGAATTATGACCTTAAGAGATCTGTACTTGGATATCTGCTTTTCAAAATTATAGCCATGGTTTCTCAGTGCTCTGATTTTCTACCTGTAATACATAAAGTTTTCATTGTCCATCTCAGGAAGGCAGACCATTCATTTTTACAAAGGCTTTTATGAGACATATATCTATCACCTTACATATCTGGAGTTCAATTTTAGCTGGATGTAGCAGTTCTGTAATGGAAAATTATTCTTGTTACTCAAAATTAACGTAGTCAAAAGCTGTTGGTTGCGTGATCAGATTAGAACCACTGTTTTCTTCCAGAGCTCTTGTGGTCCACAATGCAGATGCCACCATCTGCTCTGACAGCAGAGTCTGGCTTCCCTGGTTTACCAATATGTTTCTTACATCGGGTTTGAATTCCACAGAAACAAACAATTTTGGAGGATGCTTTGCCTGCAAAGAAGCAAACTCCAGAGGTGTGATATTGTTCTACTTGGTCTACAACAGCAGGAGTGGAGCAAAACCTGATTGTTCTGGATCAGGGGCTTATCTATGATACCTAAGAACACAGCTGTTTGCGGGGGGAGGGGGGACAGATGTATGCAATGTATCTACAAAAACGAGTTCAGGACCAGCCATGAATTCACATGGGGAAGAATAAAAGGGCAGTTGCTCCTATTTCTGATCACATTCAGGTCAGAATGCTCATTCTGAAAGCATTTCTGCTTCCATGTAAACATTCCTTTCCCTCCATGCAGATTATTAAAAAAGAAACTGGATTTTGGAGAGACTTTGGTTTTGGGATGACTTGCCAGTACAGATCTGATTTTATCAACATAGGTAAGAAAAATACACTCCAATACACTTGCCTTTTTGCTAAAACGTAGACAATTATGATCGGCCTCCCTTTCCTTTGCCAATATGTCTATGTCACTAATTTGCAGCAGTGCTGTGGTTAGATGTTCAGGCTCTTCCTAGATGCCATAGAGGTTACCAGAATCTAAGTACTGCTTACAAACAAAATTACAAACATACAACTTTTGTTTGGTAGTGAAAGATTTGAAGATGAGCAGTTTGATGTTCACAGAAGGTGTGTGTGTTTTAAAGAGCTGACTGGAGCCAGAAAACAGCTATAGCGTCTAGTTTGCTAATATATATTTCTAGTTTTATTTCGAATTTTGTTTGTGGCAGGTGGCTTTGACCTGGACATTAAAGGCTGGGGTGGTGAAGATGTGCATCTGTACCGCAAGTACCTTCACAGCAACCTCATGGTGATCCGAACGCCTGTCAGGGGTCTCTTCCATCTGTGGCACGAAAAGCAGTGTCTGGACGAGCTGACTCCAGAGCAGTACAAAATGTGCATGCAGTCCAAGGCCATGAATGAGGCTTCTCATGGCCAGCTTGGGATGCTTATTTTCAAGCAAGAGATTGAAACACACCTGCATAGACAGAAATTGAGCAGTAAGAAGACATGAATCCAGAAAGGGAGGTAAAAAGCCTCTGAATTGGACTGTAGGGTGTTTTGGAAAAGAGTTTTTAACCAGAACATTTGGAATGAGACTGAAAGAGGATGGAGATTCCAGCAGAATGGCAGCAATAGAAGAGGGGAAGTGTTTGTCCTCCCTACTTTTGTTTTTATTCTAATGGGACTTTTAAGTATTCCATTATCCTGACTGTTCAGCACTTGCTTCTGGGTAAGACATGAACACTTGATGAGATTCAAGGTCATGTCACAGAGACAATGAACATTATGTGGTATTATGTGGCCAGTGTGGTATTCACACTAACAAATGGATGTGCTTTTCCTTTGAAATGTTTGTAAGATGTGTACAGTTATTTAAAGGATTGATCTTTTGGTGGGCCAATAATTAGGAGTTATTTTCTACATCTAACTTGACATACCTAAAAAGGGCTATTTTTGAATAAGTACAGACTCCTGCTCTGAGAAGGACATCTGATTGTTAACGATGGTAAAGCTGGAGTGACCCAAAATACTTTTCCTTTAAGGGGCTGGGATGGGGAAACAGCAGCAGTGCAATAACACAGCATTCCCAGTTCATCCAGAGAAAGAGGTATCTCAGAAAATGCTTTCTAAACTTCAGAAAGAGAAAATCTTACTGATCAAGTGTGATGGTTGAAAAATGCTGGAAGATACTGTTTGTTCTCCTCTGTGGACAGTGAACAAAAAGCAGTGAGCCACATCTGTATCATGTAAATCAGATGGTGTATTTCTGCTTTAGAATGCTGTATGTATCTCAAGATTTATTTTTAAGTGAAATTTGTTTGGCTTGGGAGTTCTTTTGCCATACTTCAGGTTTTCTACTTCTAGCCTTACTAGGAAATAGTACAGCCTTCCAATGGTTAGAAAATGCTCTGCAGATCTGTGGTCCTATGGATGGGAACTGGGTTCAGACACGTGATTTTTCTATACAACCTGGGCACTGGAAGGCAGAAGCTTTATCATGCTGAAGAAAAGAAAATACATATCAATTTGCAGTACTGATTTAGCAGGAGGCTTTAAAGTCTGAATGCCAGATACCAACAGTGATGAACATTTTCTGACTTCATACCAAAGTATTCCTTCTAAACCAAATACAGAGCCTTGGCCAGGGTATAGAAAGCTTTTTGTAATTAACAAAATAAATTTTTGTGATGGATTACTGGACCCTGCAAATTCTCTTATGATAATTATAGGTACTAATTGTAAAAATTAGTCATATTCTTAATAGGTTTTTTTGCAATTTCCTAAAACTGTTGAAAGTCTGAGTTACTGCTCTTATAAAGCATTTTCTTTTAATGCTGACTGCTATTTATCATTTTAATATATACTAGCCAACAAAAACTGCATGGGCTTGGAAATCCCATTTGCTTACCTAAATGCCGTTGCTTGGAGCAGTCTCTTAGTTTTATAGATTCAGATTAATTCAAGGCAGTCTGAACCAGATTCTAGTTTGGTTTTTGGCTTGTAAAAGCTGGGGGAAGAAAGATAGCACTGAACAATGAAAGGTAGCACTGAACTCTTTGTTGTGCTGCTGTGCAGTAGGAAGAGCGCTATGAACCTCTTTTGAAAGCACTCCATTGCAGGATCTGCAGACAGAGACCATGCTGCTGTAAGTATCTTTTCCTTGGACACATTCATATGTATTTGTCTTTTGTTGGTGCAAAGGATCTGCATTGCACTTGCCTTGCAAAGCACCAAGCGTCCGAAACATTGCAAAAGTACAAAAAGAACAGAAACTTTATATACTTTAAAACCTCAACCCCAAAATACATCACTTACCATAGAAACTTCAGCAGTCACTCAAGTAGATCCTCCAAAGAACTTTTTTGTTCCCAGAGCACATAATAAATTATTTATAAAGGGCTTTGTATTGATGAAGTAACTTTACAAATATTACACAATAGGAGGAGACAGGTATGGCTTGTTGAGTGCATATGAAAGTTTGGTAACTCAGCTGCTCCAAGGCAAAAGTTGTTCCTACAGTCCCACTTAAACATGAATTTGAAACTGGGTGTCGTATACTATGAAAGTTTCGTAATCATAGCCTACCTCAAGCCTCACCTTAACTATTTCCATGATGGTTTTATTCAGTCTTCCCTGAGCTGCACTTGTAGAACAGGACTAGACCAGATGATGTCCAGAGGTCCCTTCAAACCTCTATTAGTCTCCAGTTCTAAGCACTGAGCAATTGTAAATTCAACACTTCATCACTTTGCAAGCACGTCATCCAGATCCTGTCAGAGTTTCACAACTTATGTTTTTAAATAATACCTTCGTGATTTTTGTGTATGTCCTTTTCCACAGAGATGCTGTTCTTCTTGCCAGGAATAATAATGTCTATGCAGTTTCCGTTCCTTGACTGCAAAAGCCAGTTTGGCAAGAGCTGAGGTGGTATCAGTGACGGAGACATCCAACCCACAGTCATTGGCCGCGTCGGTGATGTGCAGGGCAATCTAATCACAGCAGAGATTTGGCAGGGCTCTCTTAGAGGTGGGGACTGTACTGACAGAAGAGGTGAGAACAGCATGAGAAAGGGAAGCTGCTCTTATTTACGTTTCTGTGAGCCAAGTGGAGTTCTAACAGGGCTTCCAGCCCAGTTAGAAAAAGATGAAATCTAAAGAGAGCAGCCAACAGAACAATAGATTTTGTTATGAAGGTCTCTACCTTCCTTGTCCCCAAACCAGCCTGTGATCTTTCTCAGAATGACAACTGATTGGATCTTGGTTGAGGAGGAACTAGAGATGACCCTGTGCAGGTGGGGAGGCCATCCAGGGACTCCTTGCTTTACTTTTTGATGACTGCAGCATGCTCTGGCTAAAGGCATCAAGCAAAACAAATTGCCATGTTCCTCCAGGATTCATGATCTCTCCAGCAAGCAATTTTCAAATTGATTACTCTTGTAATCCTTGCATGTGAAGCAGGAAGGACTCTACAGAGAAACTCCCAAAGACATGTCATCACCCTTGATTTCAACCGCTGCAAGACATCCTTGCTCCACAGACTTTCAGGGTAACGGAATTTTGGAGCAATAGAAGAGCCATCTTGAGGGCATCTGTTCTAGCAAGGTAGTTGCCTTTGCAGTCAGTGCAGTAATGTAAATGTGTAGGTACATAACTTCATATTTCTTGCCTCACAGCAGAAAAGTGGGTCTTTGAAAAACCGAGGCATGACTCAAACATGTGGGATAGATGTGAACATGGATAGTGGTTTTCCCTGGGCTGTACTGAGACAATAATTGCAAATAAGTAGTTTACTATAAAGGCAGTGAATCCACTGGTCCACTTGTCAGCAAGTCAAACCCTGAGGAGTTTTACTAAAGATCTTAGAGCTAAAATTGTTGATGTCCTGCTATGTCCATGCCAGATCAGACTGCATCTTATTTTGCAAGTTAACATCCTGCCTCTCAAAATGCCTTTTTAGAGGATACTTTTTCCTCTGTCTTTACCAACCCGTAGGTCTGCAAAACACTTCACAATTTGTCTTCAGAATGATATCAGCTATGGCACATTCTTTACATGAAAACAGATGCTTTTCTGAAGGACCTTTCATTTTGACCATATTTTTAAAAGAAACAGTTCATAAAGAGCAAAGCAGGGATGTTTCCCCTGCTACAAATAATCTAACACCCTTTCTCATGATTGATGCAGATTATATTGAAATTATCTCATTGATACATGTGATATATTGCTCAAGAAGCTCATTAAGTCATTTGCAGTAGCAGAGTGTTGTTACTTTCAGAATCTCAGTTTACATTAAGGCTTTATTTCTAGCAAGTGACACCTGCTGTAAGTGGAGTGCCATTATCCCCTCTTTACTGGAACGGAAACCACCTGTCAGCATAGTTGAAAATTTTAAAACCAGATTATCACAATTTCTTTAAATCTCTATTCTGCAAAACCCAGATTAATGTAAGACTGAAAGTTTTGACTGCTTCTTCAAGTTAAGCAGAGTAACCCTGATCTAACAGAAAAAAGGGAACAGGTAAAAACAGGTAAAGAACTGAAACAAGATCGACTCTTGTTCACTATTTGAGGATTGTGTCTCTAAAAAATGTTTGCAGGTTCACACCACGACCCTCAGCTGCAGAATTTGTCATGTGCAACAATATAAGGGAACCTGGATGAGGACTAATTTTTTATGTGGTTCTGGCCAACCTCTCCCATTTAAAGAGCATTGTAACAGATAGGAAGAGAGAACATCATGTTGAAAAAGCAAGTTCTGTGATGAAGTTTACACCAGATGCATCTTAGTAACTGGGACACAACTTGCAATAAATACCTCTGTTTTGGAAAATAGCATTCTTTACTGGCAAAAACTCTTCTGTAAACTGTATTAATACTGATATAGGTGTTTCTTCTTACATTTTTAGGCTCTGTACATGTGGTAGTCATTCAGACAAATGCTTCTGTCCCTTCTCCTTTCCTTTTCAAAAGGATAATCTCAACACAGAAAGGCCTGTGTGGGAGTTAATACAGGTTAAAAGAGGGAGGATCTATATTCAGAGGCTAGAGGAGTTTAAAAAATGCACACTTCATGGAAATCTCTTGCCACAGAGAGCACCTTTCACTGAAAGGTACTCAAGGTTTGCTTGGATCTTTGAAGGCTTGAACATCCTTCATTCCAAGGACACAGCGTTTTATAGAATTAAGCTTCACATTATGCTAATTACATATCAAGATCGATTCACTTCTCCAAGTTATTTTGTGCCTTCAGGAAGGTATATTCTCATTCAACTGTAGGTACTAATCTATTTCCAGATGGCACACAACCTTGCATTCAAGAACAACAGGCAGCTTGAATACAGAAGTCCCCAAAGAAACCTACAAAAACCCACTGAAAATCCATGGCAGTATCTCCCTGTTCAACTGATTACTTCGTCAATTCATTCACTTCATCTTGAGCGATGTATCCAGGTGCTTTGCAGCTTGCTGGGCTGATGCATCCTGTAGCTCACAACATTACTTCCTACTGCTTTGTTGTGAAGGATATAAAATAGAGGCACTTATGGTTTCAGGTAAGTATCAGGAGCTCTGGTTCCAAGTTCGGTTCCAAGTTCTTTGTGAATACAAGCCTGGGGCTGCCCAGTGAGATGGGGAGGTTCACACAAAGAGAGAGATGTAATCTGGCTCTTGGTCCTCTTGGCCACATGGGTAAAGCAACAGCTCCTTCCCCAAGGAAGTGATCGGTTCATCCTGTTGATATAGGATATAATCAAACAGCAGCTTTCAAACAGACCCTGCCTGTTAACAACCTCACAAGGTGGACAGCAGTCTCCCTGCCTCTGTTATGGTGTGGATGTATTCACACCACTGTGTGTGAACAGCTTAGTTCCCTGGAGAACTCGGGGAAGGGCCCAAATGGCTGCCCTCTGTCTTCATAACACATCTGTGCTCGGTGCCGTAACTCAGTGACACAGGTCCGGCAGTTCTAGGAAAGAGCTGTGCTCATCTCTGAGGAAACTACAGCTTCTCTGACATGGAGTGGTGCCCTGCCCAGAAAGTGCTGGAGCCAGGACTGTGCAGCATGCAGGTAAAGCAGGACCAGCGATTGTGGACTGTGCTTCTGGCTGTGTTTGTGGGAAGGACAAGGGTGGATTCTGGAGACAGCACACACCCTCTGCTCAGGCACATCCTGTTCTAACCAGGGAATTCCCTGATAGTACAGTCTCTGCTTCCAATCTTGTTCTCCATCCTAGCAACAGATGCATGGTGGAGACTTGCCTTCTTTCATGGTCATCTAGTGGATGATAAGCAGAACCCAGTGGGGCACTTCGGCAGAGTGGGTTCAGCTGCCCACACATGCTGTAGTGGAGGGGGTCTGCAGGATTCTTTGCAGACTGTGGGCATGGCTCTATCTTTGATGTAGCCATGCAGAGCCAGGCTTTAAATCCTCCAGCTCTGGTACAAATAGCTGTATAACTCCTGCTTTTAATACTTTCAGCCTGAACTGTGAAAATCATGCAAGAAGCAAGTTCAGTCAGCCCAGGTAGAGTTCTGTAGAGCAAATGAGCATAGCTATTGTTCTCATGTCCAGTTTTGTTTAGCCATGTCTGTATTAAGCTAGGTACTTATTTAAAAGAAACAGGGATTTTAAATGAACCTATGAGAAAAATTATTGTCCTGTCCCTGGACAGACCTTACAGTATACGAATGAACAATCCATCTGGCTCTCCTTGAAGCCCATGTAACTGCAGTCAGTGCTGGTAAACACCACTGTTACTGTTGCAAGAGCCTGCCAACCTTGCTCCTTCCCTTCTATTTTTTACCTTTGCTCAGTACCACCCCTTGCCTGCTTTGAGATTATAAAGATACCTTGCTTTCTTTCATGTTGACGCTGGATTTTGTGTTCACCCAACTTGCCAGTACCCCTTAACCATGGAGAGAATACAAAAGAAAGGAGTTTGCATGAGTATGCTGTCACGTCTCATCAACATTTCTACTAAGTAGCTTGTAAGTAACTTGGGCCCTGTGTGCAAGGTGTTCTGTGAGCTTGAGTGTGAGCGAGTCAAATCTAAGATGTCTGAGATGTATTAGGTCGTCTGGGCTATACCAGTCAGGCTGACATACCCTTCTGGAGCAGCACACAAGATACCCAGCAGCAGTTCAAACGGGTCTAGTTACCTACTTCAAAACAACTGAATGGATTCTTTCTTATTTTGAAGTGCCCTGAGGCAATTAAACGGTTAAAGAATGCATTCCTAGATGTTCACCTTGTGGTAGTCTACAAGGTCAGCCAGTGTTGAATGTTGCAGCTGGTCCACTCCAAGGAAGCTGTAGGAATCACTGGAGGCATCAATGAGGAAATGTTTACATCCTTCCACAGACCAATAGGAGAGCACGTAGCCTTTGATTTTCTCACTGACCCGGATCAGAAAACTCCCTGGTACTGTTTTATTCAGAAGCTCTTCCGCTTTCTTAGATGTCAGGATACCTGTTAAAAACCAAAACAGAAAACTGAAGGGAGAAAAGCATTTGTGCAGGACTGGGCAGAACAGTTGTCACAAGAAATCTGCTCTAAAACGAGTCCGTGGCACTTCCATCCCTTTCACTGTTTTCTTGCCTAGTAGCCCAGGAAAAAGAGTGCTGTCATTGCTAGTAACAGGCCATGGCCACATGCCAACTGCTTGTTGTTAACTGTTCCACACTTGGCCAACGATGAATGACAAACACAGAGGCTCAAAAGGACTGTTGCTGTGTTAGAGAGAGAATGGTATTGCAGTTATTGTATGTTGATTCCAGTATAGGAGCTTTACTCCCAAGCCCAGCCTGTGTTAGCAGCCACGTTAGCAGAAAAAACTCCTTAAACAGTTGGGTTGCAGTGGAAATGCCCAGGACTCACCATGGAACCAAGGTGCTATTGTGTCTGTGGTTTTCAGATAGCCAGCTCGGAGAGGGAATTGCTCCTCTTTGAACCACTTGATGATGCTTTCTTCGGTAGAATTGGAGATTGTCCTCTGGACTCCCTCTTTCCTGTTAGAAAAGACCTGTGGTTTGTGCATCAGGTTCAAACAACAGGTTTTGAGTCCCTGTGCAGGACTTACGTTTTGCTTAGGATTTTAAGAGCAGTCCTAAACAGGCAGCTTATACCAGTTCAGCTGTGTGGAATAGGGTTTTCAGTGGACATCTGGCATCATAGGGGCTCTATGTGCTCCAGGCTTTGGACATGCTACTAACTAAACCTCCAGGAATGAACACCTGAAAGCCTCATCACACCCTACGCTAGAATATAACCTGTATTTTTCCCTGCTGGGTGTTTCTTCCACACAAGGGGGAGAGCTAACCATTCCCTTCTCAACCATCCCATGCTAGAGCAAAAGAATTTCATCCCTTCTCCTTTCCACAGTGCACAGGAGCTTCCTTACCTAATTGCTCTCCCATTTGCCATTGCAGGAGGTGGAAGTTTAGGCTTGGGGGGGAGAGGTGGATATTGAAGTGGTCGCCTATCTCCTGCTGTGGCACCCTTGGAAATATCTGCCCGCTTCCCTCTGTGGATGCCCTGCAGTGAAAGCCTCCTGTAGTCATCTCTGGCTTGCCGTGCAAGGGAGCGTCTCTTCTCATCTGCTGCCTTGGATTTCTGCACTGGAACAAAAAAGGAGTCCTACAGGAGCGAAGAAGCAGCAAGTTTAAAACTTGCTACCCTTTGGCCATCTTCATGCTTGATGAAATGGAAGAATAACCCATTTCACAAGCTGAAAAATTCACTCAGTTGTGAGGCCATTTGCCACGAGTCTCCCACGTGTTAAGTAGCATAGTTTTAATTCCTTTAAGAGATTAAAAACCAGGTTTTTTCCTCAGACAAGATTAAAAATCTGTGTGTTTTTTCTTGGTACCAGGTCCCTTTGTACTTAGAGACCTACTGGTTTTGTTTCAGATGCTGACTCCTGGTTCAGACATGGATTTCTGTAGTGCCTTTCATGTAAGCTGGTGGGGGAGGCAGGGCTTATGGAGTTAAGGCTGTTGAAATGACCCCAAATCAATCATTTGAAGGATTTGAAAGTGCTAATCCATTTCGGAGGGTGGGAAGCAGTCTTGCTGAAACTCTTATGGGAAGTGGAGAACTTGACTGTGGTTTCGTTTGGGTTTTTTTCCTATAAAACTGCCTTGATTGTCTAGGTCCATCTCACCCTGGAATCTGCAGGAGTAACCAGCTCTCCAGTCAGCATTTTTTTTATCAGTCAGAAAAATAAAACCCCTAGACTGAAGTGGAAGCAACTGGTGGTACACCATTGCCATCTACTGAGCAGCAGGGAAGGAACTGGGAAAAAAAGTGCATCAGGTTCTCCTTCAGGAAGCATTTGGCAGCACCGATGGATGCTACTGCAATTCTCATACTGTTTGCCATTTTCCTTTCTATCATTGGGATTCATTACATGAGACAGTGCAGCAGGGCTTTACTTAGGTGGGACCATGCCTGAATGACAGGGAAGCCCTTTTTGATTAGTCCCTGTTACCCATTATCCTTGTCCCTGACAGCAATGGTTACTGCAAAGTCCTACAAAAGGCCAGCCTCTAGTTTAAAATTAATTGTACTGGCTATACTCATGTGGTTCCTATTTGTTGCTTGTTTTAACATAGTATCAGTTGGAAAAGTTTTCCATTCCCCTGCCCAACTCTAGTCTCAGTGCTGTGTGGACTCAGAAACATTTCTGGTAATACAGTGCTGTATTTCTTGGCAGTACTCTCCACTCTCTGACCTATTATTTAGTTCTAGTATGGCAGGAGAAGCGTTGAGATGACCCCACAGAGCTCTAGGATTTCTCAAGCCTTATAGGAAAAGGTCATTTTAAGGTCTTACAGAATTCCTGCCATTCAGGCTCATTCTCATCCGATTTCTGCAGCGTTCTCTGGCTCTCAGTGCTGCAGCGGCTCTGTGGTATTGGCTCCTGGGGGGCTGTGATCTCTTCTGAACTTCTCCTCTGTGCTTCCTTCATCTATGAAAGAAACAGTATATTCAGCTGTCTCGCAGGCAAGTTTTAGCCCTGCTTTTTAGCTAGCCTTGAAATTCTGGGAACTCCATTCTTTACAGTGAATCCCTCCAATTTCAACAACATACAGAACCTTCGTCTTTACTGCAGGTGACAACTGAGGCAGGAAGGGAAAACAGTCCACCAAAAATCATCAGGAGTATCTCCCTGTGCTACTCCCCAATCTGCCAGCCTGGCCTGCTTTGTATCACCTCCAAATCATCACACCATACATGAGAAGCATGGCAATACTGGATAAAACTGGTCCAAAAGGTGAAAACATTCTTGGCTCCCGTGAGGCTCTGAAGCTGACTGGAACTCTAGGATAAAGCCTTGACCCCACTCAATGTGTTAGGAACATGATAGGTTGCCACTTACCTGTTGGAAGTTATGCTTCCTCACATGGCAATCTGCCAGCATCTGGTGAATATTTCTGGTTCCCCTCTGAGCAGAGCAAAAGAGTGGTAAGAAATAAATATGACATTAGGACAATTGCTCTTTTTTTGGTGCAATAGGTGTTTAATGCAAAAGCAGTCACGTGACATTTGTTAACAAATTTTGCCAGCCTGTTCGGACAAACATTGGGGGGATTTTCACATCATATTAGGCCAAAAATGCCTCAGGAGGAGAACTCAGGGGTGTCAGGATTGCCAAAAGCATGCGTAGATTTGCTAGGCAATGCTCACAAGTGCCCCTTTCTTTCCTTCCTCTAAAGCAATCCCTTGCAGAACCTGCCTGTGCATGTTTGCAGCTGTGGCTGTGTTGCTGCAAACTCCTACTTGACAAACTGACCCAACTGGCTGGATATTTCGTGTTCTCTCTCCCCTGCAAACCAGCTCAGCTGCCCTGCCAGCAGTCCCTAGCTGAGAGCTGCCTTGGCAGATGAACTGTTAGGTTTGGCTTTGAGTAAACACCCACCCACCTCCTCAGCAGACCCCAACTGCCTCCCACAGATGAGTTAACTGTGAGTGTATGCTTACCAAGGACACACTTCCTTTTAGCTCCATCACCTACTTGGCTAATATTTAATATGAACATGGCTTTACAATTTCCCTCTCCTCAGCAGGAAACTAGGAACTTCAAATGCGTGTGAAGCAGGACTTTTTTCTTAGATCAGCCCTATTCCCTGCAGCACGATACCTGGATCTTTCAGGTTAAATGAGAACTAGATCTCAGAGGAAACATTTTCATGCAGGAGGTGGGAACAAGCCCCTCTCCAAGCCTAGAAAATACAACAGGAGACTTCAGTCTGAAGCCCTCCTTCTAATAGCAAAAGCCCCAGAAACCTGGGAAAATTTACTAATAATATAATGACAGAAAAGAAAGGAAAATATACAACCCCCATCTATTTCCATGTGTAAGACTTTGAAAGGGGGGTAGATTTTTGGTGGTGGCTTGTTTGGCTTTTTGTTTTGTTTTGGGGGTTTTTGTCAGCTTTGACTAATAAGTTCCTTTGAAAAACAATCTCCCACATAGTTGCTCAACTTCAGCAAACAGTACAGAGAAAAAACTCATGTGACTCAGAGGCTTTTGATAAAGGAGACAGTCACTCCAAATTCCCTTCACTATTTTGGTAGCAGCAGGAGAGCATTTTGCCAAAACCCAACCTTCTGTTATCATACTTTTTACACCGAAGTACGGAGTGGCTGTACGATAAAAGAATATACTCTCATACAAGTTCATTCAAGGCTGAATGAAAACTGCTGCATGAGATTGGATTTCTCCCATTAAATTGGCAGGGTGTTCTGTTCCTTCTGTTCAACTATGGTTGCATGGGTAGTTAATTTAACTCCTCTTTTTTTCCTTTCTCTGCAAATGGCTTTTTGTAGGCAGTTAAAAAGCACAAATGTATTTATTACTGGGAAAAAATATTTCTGTAATGAAACTCCACAGGAAAGCAGACACTGTATTACTGCATTTGGAGTTGTCCCGTGCTGTCAAGATCATAAGCTGTTTTCTGTTTTAGAAGACAAAAAACCCCAAGAACCATCTAAAATATGCATATTAGATGATGCCAGTAAAATTATCTTCATTTGGTCTTTTATAAAAGTAAATTATTTGTCTGAGGGCTGTGGCCTTGCATGTACAGATCCTGGATAGCCTCCCTGGTCTTGCCCCAATAACCATCCATACCAGCCACAGCGCAGAAGGGAAAGTACTTCACCCCCTGTTTTACCCACAGAGAATGGAAGCAAAGGAATTCAGAGTAATTTATCCATTGGCGCAGAGAGATCTATCCCAGCTGAGAATAGCACATGGACCTCCCGAGTCTTAAGGATGTAATAATATGGCTTCTTCTCTGACTATAGAAGAAAAGCCTTAGCAGATAGACAGCTTTTTCCCTTCAGATTTGTATTTGCAGCAGCCAGGATTTGCTGCACTTCCTAGACCTCAAAAACGTATGTTTCTTATAGTTATGGGAAAATGGAAAGCTACCTTTGTGAGTTCCTGACTTTTTCCTGTTGTATCAATATCAGTTGTTTTTCTCCCATGTTCCTCCTTTTTCTCCGCAGTGTTTTTTTTATTCCCATGAAGATCTGTCTCAGCCAGAAGTCCTGGTTGTGGGTGTAGAGACCATGTTGCAGAAGAGTCAGTCTCTCTGAAATGCAAGCGAGAGAGGACTTAGGAGCGAGTTACTTTCTGCTGTCTGAGCATCTTGTGAGGAGGCTACACGTGAGCAGTGCAGAGCTGCAATGAAGCCACATGTGCATAGGCAGTTATATCTCCAGATCAGGCAGGTGAATAATTAAATTAATGACTTGTGGTGAGTAACTGTTGTCCGGCTGTACGTGGGCACCTGCTGGTGAATCAGCCCGATCCAAGCCCATCACCTGCTGCAGTAACAGCATCAGCATTTCCTGTGGTCTGCAGAGGGTCCCATGCAGGAACCATGTCATGGGAGCCTCAGTGAGCCAGGGCAAGTCTCAGGCTGCAGCTGGTCTCTGCCTGCATTGTGTGTCCTCTCCAGCCTTTGCCTCTGCCTTTTGCCAGCAAGGCCAGTGTGACAGCGGTAACCAGCTCCTACAGAGAAGACTCCAGCTTGTGTGTCCCTAGAAAAGCCTTCTCCTCCATATCTGCCCAGTGAGTCCTTCAGCTGAAGGGTGCTTACCTGCCCTCCCGGCCTTTCTCTCTCACTAAGCGCGTTGCTCTTTGTGCCTGGATCTCTTCACAGATGGCTTCATAGGATTTATCTGAAGGATGCTCGCCCATCACCCAGACCCACACATCATTGTCGGCACCGAGTTTCCATGTCACTGACTTCCTGTTGGCTGGAAAAGAAGGAGCTCTTTGGCAAATGCTGTTTACTGGGTAGCTCTTTGCAGGGCCTGTGTTGCACCTGCTGTGCCCTACCAACTGCTGTTCATGACACAGCCCCCCCAAAAGCAACTGTAGATGAGGAAAGCTCAACTGGGATGCAGCCCACGCTTCCCAGTTTTTTCATACTACTTGAGCCAGGTCAGTGAAGGAGGCATTTCTGAGTCTGGGAGCAAAGGAGAAGACTCACCACTGTTTCTTTTCTTGCTTTAATTCCTGACCACTGTCCTCCCCAAACTATATGAGGGTGAGCTACCTGCAAACAGTGCAGGTGGGGGAGACCTGGGAGAAGAGTGCTATCTTCCTAGCAGCTGGCATGCTGTGTAATCCTGGCAAGGGAACTTCAGGTCTAAACTCTCAGTGGGAACTCCCTATCAGATCTGGTGCCTCAGGTCAGATATTCAAATCCATGGTTATGTTAAAGACAGATTCAGAGGCACCATTTAGTGGGAAACTTAATGAGATGCATCTCCTGGGGGCAAATAAGCCCTGTCTTCCCAGTGAGGGGAGTTGAGCAATTTGGTCAAGGACAGAATGTCTAGGCCAGGGAGTAAAAACCATTGTGTGCCTGGCCAAACTACCCCATTGCAGGTGGATTTAGTTGTTTTGGAAATAAGCCTATGTCACGTCCCTTGGAGAAGAAATTGCTCTAAGGGTACATTACTTCCTATTTCTAGGAAGCAGTTGACTAAGCCATTTATGTGCCAGAAGGTGAAGCAGCCAGGAGGCAGAGACTTACCTTTTCTTACCAGCGGCTTCTTTGCTGAAATCTTTTCTGCAGCAGCTTCTCTTTCCTCCCACCGTCTGATCTGTTCCTGCCTCATCTTGAAGAAGAGGATCTGCTTCTGCTCCTCGCTGAGTTCTGCCAGTAGCTCCGGATCGATGTACATGTCTGATAGTATCTGTTTCAGCATGGCTGCAGGTTTCACTTACGTACTTTCGTGGCAATGATCTTCAGGGATCAGATCCTCTTTCTGGCTCCGACAAGAAAGAGTGCCCGCTCGTCTGAGACTGAAGTAGGAATGCAGGCGTGCCAGAGCAATTATACTTCTGTCTCTCTTTTTTTTTTTTTTTTTTTTTTAGCTCAGACTTCCTGCACAGACCAAAAAAAGTAAGTAGCTTAAAACCTGCTGTTAAGATTCCTTGGAATAAGAGGTGAGCTCAGCTCTCATGCAGCCCCTGCCCGCTCTGCAGGGAGAGCTGGCCAGAAGGGGCGAGGCCTGGAGTGGGGAGGTTGTGTTGATACTCTGCTAAACCCAGCTGATAGTATATCAAAGAGAGAGAGCACTGCCTGTTAGTCATCAGAGGTGCGGCTTGGCTGTGCCCAAGCAAACATTCCTGCTGGGCAGGGAATCAATGAACCCATGACTAGATGGCTCCTCCTCCTTCTAAACAGGAAAGCTTTGATGATCAAAAGCCCGGCCAGCCTCATTTTACCGAAGAAAGATAGGGAGGACTTTCAACTCTGCTTCTGAGATGGGAGTGCGAATTTTGGGGAGCTCCTGTCCATCAAAGTCAGCCTCCCAGCAAGTCAAGGGAGCACAAGGAGTGCAGCTGGTTTGAAGAAAGGCAATTTGGATAGTCAGTGTCTGAGACAGGTCCTGCTCTGACACATCTTGCTGATGCACCCTGCCCACGTGGTGAGCCTGGCATGGGACATCCTTGTCTGACAGGATGAAGCCGATGGGGAGAAGGGGCACCCCTGTTCCTGCCCAGGATACTGCCTTGTGTCCAGTTCACACTGGCGAGGTACTAACACCCACACAGCCTTGCTTTGTGCTCATGGATTTACATTTACAACGGGGATTTCACTGAAAAATTGGAAGCTCTCCTGTCACTTGGGAAGGTGGCAAATAAGAAAGTAGAAATGTGGACTAAAGACCTTGAAACCAACTATTTTCCTTATCTTATCTGGATAAACTCATGGAGAGCAGGACATTAGTTGGCAGTGCTTTCGGTGACACGGGGAGGCTGACAGCCATATATTAAGTGCAACACCAGAGAAGGGTGGCTGACTGGCCAGAGGTGGTAGGGACTTTCTGGACAAACTCTTGGGAAATACTGCCATCAGACTACAAAGAAAATTAAAGCAATGGGATTGCTCATGTCCTTCTGCCCAAATCCTGGGAGTCTAAGGAACAAGCATGCTAGAACACAGCATAGTAAGTGGGAGGCAGAGGGTTATTGAGGCAGTAATGTGGAAGTATAAAGGGCAGAGACACGGCAGAATGGCCTGTGCCAGCATGAAGTGGGACTATATATTAAATCAAGTTGATGGGGTCAAGTCAATTAGCCATCTTACAGGAGAGGGACTGGACTTCTAGGAACCCAAACACTGGAAAAAAAGTGCTGGGAGCACCTGCAGCTTCACAGTATGACTGCTTGGCTTCTGACAAATAAAATAACAAAGAAGGAGGTAGTAGAATAGCCAGCAAGTGCAATACTGAAGCTTTCCAAGGAGCACACACAGAGCACACAATTATTTAGATGAAATGGGACAGCACAATAGCAGCCTTCATAAAGTCAGACTGTCAGAACAGTATCTGCTGCGTTGGTCCACTTTCCTCTGTCTTGCACCTGTGCTGGGAGCAAGCAGTCTGTCTCAAGCAGAGAGACTTGCTTCTGATTATGGCTTGCCTTAAAATTGCCAGAGACAGAGCTGGCTGGAGCCCCACTGCAGTGAAGTCCCGATGTACTTTCAGCAGGGAGAGCTTGAAAGGAGCTTGGAGCAGGGGGAGGAGCTGTAGGCAGGGAGAGAAGTTGCTCCTCAAGGACCCCAAGACAACAACAGAGCAGATCATGGTCCCAGAAATGCATTGTCTGCAGCAGAGGCCAGGAGCAGGAGCAAGAGTCCTGGAGAGGGTGCAGTGATCAGGAGATGGTGTTAAGCCTTCTCATTTCTATTTTGTTTCTCTGATTACTTAATAGTTTCCCTATTAAAAATGTTAACTTCATTCTAGAAGGAAACATGAAGCTGCTGTTCTAAATCTGTATGGATTTTGTTTAAACAAACTACTTTCTTGATTTAAAAAGAAGTTTTTTGGGGGGTGCTCTGACTTGGGCAATGCTTTTTGAGTACCCCCCTGATGGCAGAGTTTCTTCAGCTCAGCAGCCAAAGGGTCTTGAGCTGCCCTTTAGCCATGGAGGCGGCAGCTATAGAGAGGGAAGAGCTTCCTGGGACATGACACATGAGAATCCATCAGCAGAATGCATGCAGCAGCATGTCCATGCTGCTCTGTCTTCTCAGGAGTAGGAATGGCCTTGCTATGGCATTTACTTAGGAGGACATCATGTACTCTGCCATATGCCATGGTGGCAAACTGGTCCCTCTCTCCATGCCTGGGGACGCAGTGTGTTGGCAAGATTGAAGGGTGCTCAGCAAACAAGTTTCACAGCACTGATGCAGTTTTGCAGAGTTGGATCTCCTTGTAACATTGGTTGTAAGAGGACATTTATAATGCTCTATCCCAAAGGTACCCTTTAAAGCACCAGCTATTTTAACACTGAGAAATGACATAAGCATCTCGAGAGGTTTGCAATATTTCTGTTTTAGCAGTTACTTCATTAAAGATCTAGGAGCTGGATATCCTTGTAATCAGTCATATACTGTTCCCAAAGTTTGAATCAAAGCCATGTTACTGACACCTGGCTGGAAGGGGTTTTGCAGATGCTGCTCCAGCTGTAAGTAGTATATTTACAGCTCAAACTTAGTGAAGCCAAAGACTGCAGTAATGGCAGAGGGACCTCCAAGCAGGTAATTTGAAGGAAAACTCGGTAGAGGTCCTGTTAAACTTTCTACTGTTGCATTTTTTTTTCATGGGAGTGGTAGGTGGGAGCTGGTTTTGTGGAGGAATAGAGATGGAAGTAACCAAAAATAGCAAAAACTAAGTGGAGGGAGGTGGGAAGCCAAACCAGGTCTTTGGGACTCTGGCATTGATGTATAAGATAGTCAACCTGAAAGCCATTAGGGTAAACAAAATTCAAAAGCTAAATGATCCTTCAAAATGCAAGGTCACACAGCATTTAAATCTCCTCCTGGAGAGCAGCCTCTTCTCTGTGTTCCTGTAAATCATCTACCATTAACAGGGAAAACAATCCTATGAATACACATGAAAGTGCCATAGCTTTGAGAAGAGCTGGCACAAGCTCCTGCTCACGTGTGCAGTGACACTTTGGACATGACAGGCTCCCAAGACACTCCCACCTGGACATACTAGTCCTGGTCCTCACCATCAGTGCTGCCAGCAGAGGGAAAGTTTCTCCAAGAAAACAACAGACAGACACAGAAAATCATAGATATGTTTTTCACCAAGAAATCAAACAGGAGGGTGTAAAATGAAACAGTGGACAAGTTAAACAGTGGGTCTTGTGCTCATTTTCAGGGAGGCAGCTTGTTCAACCTGCTGCACACATCTCCACTGTAAATGTGACAGTAACTGTAAACTAAAAATAAGCCAAGAAACCCAAAGGTGAGGAGAAAAGAGAACAGGAGAAAGGCTGCTTCAGGGTACTGGCTGATGACCTAAGAGGATTTCTATTGTCATAAAGTAGTTTTCCCCATAAAAGGCAGATAAGACCACATCGTTCAGTAAATGGTGGAACTGTATTATTTTGAGTCAAGAGCTTGTCCTTGGAGCTGATTATTTGTAAGAAGTGGCTTCAGAGACACCACTGGGAATTCTTTTCCCTGATCAAGAGGCTGGGCTGTGAGAATGCAACTGAATTTCCTCTCACTTGCCAAACTAAGCCCAGCAGCACTAGGAAGCTCAGGTTTTTCTGGATTTCTGCAGTTCCAGCCACTCCAATGCCATCAGCTCTCTGCCAGATTTTATGAAGGCATTTCTGATTTTTTTCATAAGTGAAGCAAAGCAGAATTGCAAAACCCACCTGAAATCAGTGCAGCCAGCTCCCCAGCCTTGCTCTGAGTACACAGGCCTTCATGGGTTAACTGTTGCACATTGGTCCATAACATGCACTTGTGTCAGAAAACATTTATGTTAGCAGCTGCACCGGCAAGGTTAGTACCAAAATATCCTTCTGTGCTTTGGGGTTTGGCTGTTCATTTGTTTGTTTTATTCTTGTTTGTTTGGGGCTTTTTTTAATCCTCATCCGTTCTAAATAGAGGAGTGATTCATTCCTTTGTTTAATTTTGCTTCAGCCTACTGGGTTTTTTTTATTTCAGACGGAAGGAAAACTTCTAGTTTGGGTATAACAGAAGGAAAACGCAACCGCACAGGCATAGCCCCCAGAAGACAGAACCAGACCTTGTATCTTAGAATCATAGAATGGCTTGGGTTGGAAGGCACCTCAAAGATCATCTAGTTCCAACTCCTCTGCCATGGACAGGGCCACTAGACCAGGGTGCTCAAAGCACCACCCAGCTTGGTCTTGAACACTTCCAGGGATGTTCCAGTGCCTCAATACCTTCACAGGCAAGAATTTCTTCCTGATGTGCGGGGAGCTTTGGTGGGTCGGATGGTCGGGACGGACGGTGACGAGAGATCTCTGAAGTCAGATCTTGGAACATGCGGTTTATTGCAAAGGGCGTGGGTATAGGGGCACTGCTTAGAGCTGCCAGCCGCAGCTCGGAGCAGGCCCAGGAGAGCAAGAGAGTAAGCGGGTAAGTAAAGAGAGAGAGAGAGAGGAATGAGAGTGAAGAAGAAGCAGTGAGAGAGAGTGTAGTAAGAGTGTGAGTAAGAGAGTAAGAGTGTCTGAAGTCCTGGTTACAATACAATAAATCATCTTCTGTACTGAATATTCTAATTGTCACTAACCAATCTAATACAAGATACAAATCCTATAGCATTTACATACAGCCTATAAGAGTTCTTATATTACCATAGAGTGTTACACCTTAACTTCTAAAAACTACTCTTTGGACCCCTTCTGCTGAGCTAGTAGGGTCTGCTCTGACCCTTGGACCTGCCTGCAAGCAGAGGGTATTGTTCAATCAAAAGGGGATTACCTTCAGTTGGCCATACCATTGTTTTCCAGTTGTTCAGTAACTAAGACTTGGTAATTCAAAGGTGGCTTTCATTTCGATGTCACTTATAGTTTTCATATTCCCAAAATCTTTTGTCAGGCAATCATATTTATAAGGCTTTCCTGTTTCATCTTCCCCAACACTGATGCATAATCTATACCTGCATTCTGTCAGTTTGAAGCCATTCCCCCTTGCCCTATCACTCCATGCCCTTGTCCAAAGCCCCTCTTCAGCTGTCTTGTAGCCCCTTTATGGACTGGATTCTGCATAAGGCTGGCATATAATGCTTGAAAGAACAAAACCAATGAAGTCACCACAACATAGACTACCTTGAAATTACCGATATCTGAACTGACTTTCCCTATAGGTCCCTGATATTGCTGGAGGGGGCAGCAGTTATCTTATAGCAGGTATGAATGGGTGGCAATGGCAAGAAAGGAAAATAATTTGATACAGCAGCAGCCACTGAACACAGTCTGAGGCCACCAGACTCTGCTTTCAAGGAAAATGTATCTTCCCTGCTAGAACAATGTGCAAACACTTCTTGGATCATCTTCCTATATCAAAATTACTGAGGGGATTAACAGTGTGGTAAAAAGGGTGAGAGCTTCTATAGGTTAACACACAGAATCAGATACTCAACCAAATTCAGTCACTGTAAAAACGGGGATTTTTCTAACCATGACACATAATTTGATTTACAGTTCTGCGCAGAAAGAGGTGCTGGGAGGTAAACCCCAGAGCCAGCACCCCAAGGTGCAAAAAAGCAGGCCTACTTACAGAGTTACAATCTTGGGCTATTAAATCTTACTTAAGTCACTGCTTGGCTTAAGTTGTTACTGGCTCATCCTTTCTTTACTTCAAATTAAAGCCATTGTGTCCCAAGAAATCATAGCACATGCTTGGTGAGTGGTGGCCTTTTTGTAGGCGGGAGTGCCTGAGCTGGGGTCTGGTTTTTACTATCGTAAGGAGCAAAAGTTCATCACTAGGGCAAGTTCTCACTACAGAACCAGTCAAAACTGGGGATTTTTTTAGTTCATCATTACACATCCTGGATAAGAAGGGTGTTATCTTTCTTTGTTTTCCCCCCTTCAAGAACTTAGGCCATCAATTTTCTGTCTTCCCCATTCCTGTAGTTATTGCTTCCATTGCTTAAACACTTTGTTCTTTACGTTGTTTGAAACTTCACTCCCGTTATCCATCAAGGTGGTGAGAGGAAAGCTCATGTCTTTACAAACAATTTGATGGGTGAAGGTATGGGTGTTAACATCTTTGAAATGGGTCTTCATGTTTCCACTAACTTCAGGCACCAGGTTTGTTGCAGAGCCCAGACAGTTTGGCTCCTGAAACAGACAAGTGGGTCTGCATAAGCCCGAGTTTCTGAACTTTGGGGTAAAATAGTAGGTTCAAGGGGGGATATGTGGGAGGCGGTTCAGGAAGGCTGTACCTTCCTGCTACCTCAGCCAATGGGGGAAGGAAGAGGGCAACGTGCGGCCGGGAGTTTGGGATAAAAGGAGGCTGCGCCCTCCAAAACCTCAAGAGAGGAAACCCTGTGGGCGTGTGCCCCAGTGGACTTTCTTCCGTCATTCGAATAAAGTTGCAGGACTCCTCTGTCTCCTCTTTGGACATAAACCTCTGGCGTTTGTGGATTTTCCTGACAGTGAGCACCAGTATGGAGGCACCTGTGGGGAATCCTACTGGAGGCTGAGGGTCCACTTGCATTGCTCCAAGAAGCTTAGTCCATCTTTAGACAACATACAATTATGTTCATTCATATTTAAGTTATGATAGTGATTGATTTGTGTCCCTGTCAAAAGCCAGGATCATTTGAACAGGCACAAGATGTAATGAGCCAGAGCAGAAATGAACAGACAAACCAAACATGGAAACAAACTGGAGCTGCAAATAAATTGGAGCCGAAATGAAGCTGGGGAAGGTGAAACCAAACTGGAGTCTAAAAGATGCTGGAGGCCAGAACAAACTGGACCCATCTATGAGCTGAATCCGAGACAAACTGGGGACAGAAACAAACCACCTGAAGCTGCAAATGAGGTGGAGCAGACACTAGACAGGAGCCTTCCCCGAGGAGGAGACACAAACAAACTGGAGTCACAAAGGAACTGGAGCCGCTAACTCCCCTCAGCATCTCTGGGCGGACTGAGCCGGGTGGGTGCTGGCAGGACCGTGCTGAGGGCAGGCAGCAGCAGCATCGCCCTCGGTGCGGGCATGCCGGCCTCTTCCTAAGGGATCCACACCTGGCGCGGGTCGCTCGGGCACGAGTGGTTCCGGGCGTGGCCGGTTCGAGCTATTCTCCCGGGTTACAGCAGAGCCAGCGCGGGGCCGAAGAGCTCGTCCTGCCGGCAGTGGCTCTGGAAAAGAGCTGGGGAGAAGAAACCGGGCGAGGCCCGGTGGCAGGAAGGGTCACCGGGGAATGACCCTCAGCTGCTGCCCCGGGACGAGACCCCCGGGACGGGACCCCCGGGAAGGGACCCCCGGGAAGGCCCCCTCAGGCTCCCGCGGCCCCGGGCGGCGGCGCCCCCTGGCGGCCGTGGCGGGGCCTGTGAGGAGCGGCGGCGCCGCCGCGCACCTGCCCCGCACAGGGCGCCGCCTGGCGGACGCGGCGCGGCACCGCAGCCCCGGGAGCGGCACCGGGACCCCCGCCCGCGCCCATCGCGCTCCCGCCACCGCCCTGGCCCAGGCCCCTGCTGATAATAAGGCTCCTCCTGGCTGTCTCCTGCCAGTGACCTGAGCGGGAGCGTGGGGGGTCCTGAGGAAGGGACGGCTCTGAGCAATGGGGTGCTGGGAGGCTCTGAGCGGTGGTGTACGGGGTGCCGGACAAGGCTGAGGAAGCCTGTGAGCAATGAGGGACTCTGGAGCATGGTAAGGGACGGGCTTCATGCAATGAAGGGGTGTGTGTGTGTGTGTGTGTGTGTGTAGGTGCTGAGACTGCAGCAGCGGTGTCCCTGAACAAGGCAGAGGCTCAAGGCAGGACACAGCCAGGTCAAGGGCAGCTATAAGCCATGGGGAAGGCAGGGGGACACCCTGGCACCCGCCAGAAAGGAGGACCTCGAGCAAACAGGAGAACAGGAGTCTCAGCTCTGGGAAGGTGCAGGGGGGAGCATCCCAAGAGGGTCCTACAGTGGAACACAACATGGCAGGGGGCTGCAGCTCTCAGGTCTGGAAATCAGCTCGAGGTGCAGCTCTGGACTATGAGCAGCAAGGCTGCATGAGGCTAAGGCTGGCTATCCCCTCCTGGGGGACAGCACTAGAGGGACAACTTCTGAAGGGACACTGTTAGGAAAATTAATCCACGATGTCAGAGGTTTATGTCCAAAAAGGAGACAGAGGAGTCCTATAACTTTATTCAAATAAAGGAAGAGGCCATGGGCATTTGCCATCGTATCTCTCAGATTGTTGGGGGATGAACCCCCTTTTTATCCTAAGTTCCCAGCTGCATCACCTTCTTCCTTTTCCCCATTGGCTGAGGTACTTGGAAGGTACAGACTTCCCAAATCGCCTATTCTATGTCCCCCTCTAATATGCACCCCCCTTTTGTTATAGAAAAGAATGAAAAAAATAAAGCTATTCCTAATTCCATTATGTCTTTGTTCTTTTTCTCTAGGTTCAGGAATTTAACACAGCCTTGGCAGAGCAACAGTCCATGTTGATTAGTAACATTTTCTAGAACTAATAGTTTCTTCTGTTATTTCCCTATCTTTAAGTTCCTAGCCCTATCTACAAACAGATTCACACAGTCTGTTTGTAAAGACACATTCATCTTACTCCTTTCAGACACCATGCCTGGGATGGACACCATAGCTGGAATATGGACACTGTAGTTTGAATATGGACACCATAGCTGGGATACATGCCCTGAACACGGCAGGAAGACCCTCACACCCTCACCTTCAACCCATGAATAACCAGCCACAGCTATAAAGAATTTGTCAAAAACCAGCTTTGTCACTGAAACCACTTGAGGCAGAAAACATATTTTCCATGGCTGAAAAGGTCTCATGGAAGAATCTCATGTCTCCACCCAGCCATGTCGCTCTCCATGCTCCCTCTGGCCATGGGCCCCTCCATGTCCCCTGTGCCAGCCACACACTCCTCAATATGCCCCACACAAGAAATGCACCTTTCCATGCTGGCCCCGGCCATGCCCCCCTGAGCCACCTCAAGCCACATTTACCCCCATGTCCTCTCCCAGCCGTGTCCACCGCATGCCCAGGACACGCACTCCCTCCTGCATTAAGATCCCAAAACTGTGCTGTGCTTCCACTTTGAGCCACAGACCCCGTGCTGCATTCCCAGTATACAAGTACCAGATTGGCCACATCAAGGGTCCCCTTCCGTCTTATTTAAAGTAGTTTGTCCTGCTCTAAGTCAGCTGTGCTTTGCGTTGGGGACAGGAGGGGCCTCCGGGCGCTGGCTCGGAAGGAGCGGCCCTCGGTGGGCGGTGGGAGGGGCGGGAGCGCCCGAACGTGCGGACGGCGGGTCACGATTGGCCAAGACTAGGAGCTAGGGGTTGGGCACCGTGAGCTGCGGAGGATGGGAAGTGCTTTTTACACACTCCGTTAGCTCCGTCGGGAGAGGGAACCATCCCGGCTCCTGACCCGTAAATGCACCACAAGGCAACGGCGGCTGCCGAGGGTGTGGGGGTAGCGGTTGGCAGGGCCGAGGGCTGGGGCGCTGGGAGCTTCCCTGGGGGGCTGAGAGCTCACTGAGGGGCAGGGCGGCTGTGGCGCGGACAAGCACTGGCCCAGTGAGAGCTGTCCCTGCGCGGGGGGTGGCAGCAGCGAGACCCCGCGGGAGCAGGGGCTGACCTGGACCCCAGGCGACGGCACGGTGGGGGCTCAGAGCTCTGCTCCGCTCCCGGTGCCGGGGCAGCATGGCCGCACCCACGGAAGTACCCCGGGGAGGGGAACACGGAGCACGGATGGCTGCCGAGGGATCGCCAGGGGTCGTTTAGGCGGGACAGCCTTGGCCGAGCCCCCGCGGCCTTTCCCCGCCCACCGACCTTTCCCCGCCAATCAGCTCTCGCTGCCCCCTAGTCTTGGCCAATCGTGACCCGCCGTCTGCACGCTCGGGCGCCCACGCCCCCCCCTCCGCCCACTGAGGGCCGCTCCTTCCGAGCCAGCGCCGCCGCTTCCGGCGCGCCGGGGCCGGGGCCGGGGCCGGGGCCATGGTCCAGGCGTTCGTGCTGCTGGCGCCGGGCGGGCCCGCCGGCCACGGCCCCTGCCGCGTGCTGTACGCGCGCACCTTCGGGACCCCCCGGAGACCGCCCTCGGGGGGTCCCCGGCAGCGCCTTCGCCGCAAGGAGCAGCTGCTCGTCGTGGCCAGGTACCCGGGAAATCGCCCTCTGCAGGAATCCCCTTCCTGCGGATGCTGGGCTCGGTGGGAGCCTCCCATCTCCTGAACCTCCTGGTGCCCTCCATCTCCTGAACCCCCTGGATTTGTGACACCGCATCCCTCTCCTTGAGAGCCGTGATACACCCTTTTTTTGATGGGAGGACTCCTGGGCTTTGCTGGACCCCCAGGGCTGGGACACTTATTCCTGAGGGGAGCCTGGGCCCGGTGGGACCCTCAGAAATGTGGCAGCCCCCTTTTCGGGGGACATGGCTCAGCGAGAGCCACAGGACCATGCCCCCCATTCATGAGATCCGCCCTTGCTGGGGATGCTGGACTCGGCAGGACTTCGGGACCCTGTTCCCCCCACAGAGGGGTCACTCTGTCCCTGTATGAGGCGGGGGTCCTTTACATGAGGGTCCCTCTTTTCTCTTCCAGGCAAGTGGCCTCGCATTGCCAACTGCTTCAGTCATCCTTGGGGCGCCCATCCTCCCCACAGCTCCCCCAGCTACCTGATGAGCCAGTGTCACTCCAGGATGCTCCAGGGGGTCTTTTCCAGATGCCCCCTGGAGACCCGTTCCCTGAGCGGGTGACAGTAGTCTGGTTATCAGTGCTGGCCCTCGCCTTTGCCTTGGTTTGTGAACCCCAAGAGAATCTGTCATTGGCTGAGATCACCCTGCGGCGCCTGGCTCCCCGCCTGCTCCTCTCCCTGCGCCTCCTCGGCCCCGGCGCTGACGTCCTGCTCCGTCCTGATGCTGCTGATGGCCTCCTGGATCGTCTCCTGCCCCATGGGCAGATGCTTTTTCTCAACGAACGTTTCCTCCAGGCAGTGGACCGGGAGCTGGGCATCAAAGCATCCCGCTGAGCTACAGATGATATTCCCGCCCAACATCCCCAGATATGTTTTGGGGATGAGAGACAAGGGAGGGATCTGACATGGTCACCAAGCCCTAGTGGGATGGATGAGAAAAGTAGTTCTGGAATAAAGAGCAATGAGCCAACTAAGAGCCGGGTTTTAATCCATTTATACGCTGACAGTGTCATGGGAGAGCTAATAGCTATCCCCATAAATCCATCTGGAGCTGGGACAGTTCCATGTTCCTGTGCTGTTTTCCTGCACCGCGTTCTGCACCACTCTGCATGCACGTGACAGGGAGCGGAGGCTCCACGTGGCTGTGAATGGACGCTAAAAGAGGGACCCCGGATTGTGGTTACCCCAGTTGGGCACTGTGGGGCAGGCAGGGGGCCTCCGGCAGGGAGACATGGCTCTGGGATGGGATCTTGCCATGGGACACGGGGTGTGCATCTGGCCTCAGGGCATCAGGGTGTCTGTGTGGGGGATTAAATAAACAGGCAGCAGGGCAGGATGTAGCCGTGTGCCTGGCACAGCAGGGTGGTTGTCCCCAGATGGTGCTGCTTGGGGCCAGGGGACCCATGTGATGCCCTGGGAGGTGGCAGGAGCTGGCACCCACCTCCTGAGCTCTGCAGGGTGCAGTGGGGAGCAGGGTCCTACCCTAGCAGTTTGTGGGTGCTGGGAAATCCAGGGAGCCAGGACCTGGCATGCATGGCTCTCCCACCAGTGTGCCAGGAACAGGCTGGGCACTGCCAGGCCCTGGAGAGGGGCAGTCACAGGGCCAGACCCCAAAGTGCTTCCCCTTGTAACTGCACCAGTAAAGCTGGAGCACCTGAGAAGGGGTGCTGGGCACTGGGCTTCAGCCACGATGGGTCTCTGGCTGTGATGGGGCATCTCACTGTGCTGGAGATGTGGGGGTGATGGAGCCCAGTGTGGCATCCCATAGGGAGCACTGAATCTCAGCAGGCAAGGTACCGTCTTCACCTTCCTGTGCGATAGCAGCTGTCATATACTGCACCCACAGCTGGGCTTGAATACAACCAAGAGGCAAAGAGACATTATCTTGGAGTGTTTCAATGGTGTTAGCAATTAATTTTTGATGAGAATCAACTCGGATCCGAATGTATGGGCCATTATTGTGTATGCGCTCATAGGATTCCAGTTGCTGGATTTTAGTATCACCTGGTTTATGGACAGAATTCCCTTGCAAATCAGTCACCTGAATTGGACCAAATGGTGTAGTTTTTTGTGGTGTGATTTACTCTCTACTCTGAGGTGTAGTAGATGCAGGGGGAGTTTAAGGAGATAAAGAATCATCTTTTCCCTGATTCTCTGTTGTGGGGATCACCCTGTATGTTTCCATCCCGTGTAAGTCCGCTAGACTTTTCCTGGAATTTTGATCTCTCAGTCACCATATATGGTACCTTTTTAGTAGCAGTTTGCTGACCCTGACCATCATCTGTGTTTCAGCTTTAATTAGGGATCATAATGTTATTTCCTCATCATCAGCTGAAAATGCAAATGTTACATGTAATTTTTTGTCAGAGTAACAGACCCGTTTACTGTCTTCCAACTCCCTCATTGGATACAATTTCTGCAAATGGTCCAGATGCTAAATCCTGCACTGGTGCCTCCTTTGCCAGAGACCCCACTGACCTGGCCTGGGCCAGGCACCACTTGGCTTTTGCTTCTCCTTCTCCTTGATCTCCTCCTGGAGCAAGAGCAGCACCTGCTCCATCATGGTGAGTTCCTGTATTGCACAGCCTGCTGGACCACATCATCCAGGATGGAGAAGATCAGCTTATTCAGCCCTTTCCTAAAAGAGGCATCAAAGGAGCACCCAGGAAGGCAGGAGGGAGGCACACCCTTCTTGCAGCACCCTCAGCCAGGTCCCAGCCAGTCTGGTCCCCAGCCAGGACAAGCAGGGACACTGCAGGGCAACACAGTGCTCATGGAGCAGTGGGGGGAGAGAGGCAGAGCCCACTCCAAAACCGTCCCAGGCCCCAGCTGCTGGCACTTTGAACCTCCTTCACATCCTCTGTGCTCCGTAGCCAAGCCAGCTCTCGTTAACCATTACAGCCTGGGCACGGCAGGAGGGTGGAGGTGCCAGGGCTCCTGGGCACCAGGGCACACAGAATCCTGAGAGGTACAGCTGCACCAGCGATGGGCCTGGGTGGCAGAGCTGTCCCTGCAGCTCCACAACCCCATGGCACTCATTAAAGGGGCTGTAGCTGGGGGAGAAGTGCAGACAGGTGGGAGGAGAGGTGATGCTGGGCTCCATTCCTGACCCGTCATGGCTTGGGCTTAGTGCATGGCCAGCATTCACGTTATCAGGGTGGCATCCTGCCAGGGATCAGGGCATGCCCCTGTGGCACTGGCAGTACCTCTGCCACATGTGATCCGGGCTGGACTTTGCCTGATGGGGCACTGCCCTGGGCACAGTCCTGCTACAGGATCCAGTACTGCCCCAGGCACAGTCTTGGTACAGGAGCCTGCCAGTCCCGAGGTTGTGGAGGCTGCCAGCAGGGAAAACAGCCAGTGCTGTGTGGACCCACTGTTAGCCATGGAGCAGAAAGATGTAATCAGGCAGGAGCTGGGAAGCCTCCATGGCATCCCCCTCTTCAAGAGCTTCATCGAGGGCTGGCCACAGGTGAAGGCTTTCCAAGCCCGTCCAGACGACCTGCTCATCTCCACCTACCCCAAATCTGGTGAGTGGTCCTGGGGAAGGGTGCAGGGGGGATGGGGTGACACCAGCCTTTGCAACGCTGTCCCTGTGCTGCAGGCACAACATGGCTGAGTGAGATCATGGACATGATCTACCACGATGGTGATGTGGAGAAGTGCCGACGGGATGCCATCTACAACCGCGTGCCCTTCCTGGAAATGAAGGTCTCCAAAGGGCCGAGTGGTGAGCTTCCCCAGCCCAGCTGCCTGGCTTGGGTGGAGAGGAAACAGAGCCAGGGTGGGGGTGAGAGTGCTGGGGCTCACACCTTTCAGTCCCCTGTGCCACAGGTGTTGAGCAGCTGGAGAATACCCCATCCCCACGGCTAGTAAAGACCCATCTCCCGGTTCAGCTCCTCCCGACCTCCTTCTGGGAGAAGGACTGCAAGGTAACATGGCAGGTGCCCCCTGTTTCTCTCCCCGTCTGGGTTGGTGGGGAGGAAGCATCACTCTGTACCTCCCAAACACATCCTTGGCTCTCTCCAGATTATCTACATGGCCCGCAACCCCAAGGATGTTGTCATCTCCTACTACTACTTCCACCACATGGCCAAGATACACCCTGACCCTGGCACAAAGGCTGAGTTCTTGGAGAACTTCATGGCTGGCAAAGGTTGGGGCTGAGCCACAAGATGCCCACCCTGAAATGCCGGTGGGAAGGACATCCCCCGCTACCCCAGTTTTCAGTTAATCCCTTGACCATATCCCACAGTGGCCTACGGGTCCTGGTACGACCACGTGCGTGGATGGTGGGAGAAGAAGCAGGAGAAGATGCTCTACCTTTTCTATGAGGACATGAAGAAGGTGAGAGTGGGATGGAGGGGAAGGAGCCCTGGTTGCCCCCCAGCTTTTTTGGCAGTCTCCTCATGTCAACCACCCTGCAGGATCCACGACGGGAGGTGCAGAAGATCTTGCACTTCCTGGGCAAGGAGCTGGCGGAAGGAACAGTGGAGAGAATCCTGCACCACACCTCCTTCCAGGAGATGAAGAAGAACCCTGCTGCCAACTATGAAACCATGCTCCCCACCATGATGGATCACAGTGTCTCCCCGTTCCTCCGAAAAGGTGGGGTTTGGCTGGTGGTGGAGGATGTGGGAGGGATGTCCCTGGATTGTATTTCAGCCCCCATCTGTGGGTGCAAATATTTCATGTGTGAGGATTTACCCCACTTATTTTCTCACCCCCAGGGATCTCAGGAGACTGGAAGAACCACTTCACTGTGGCCCAGAATGAGCGCTTCAACCAGCACTACCAGGAGCATATGGCAGGCTCTGACCTCCACTTCCAGATGGAGGTGTGAGGGGCTCATCCCGCTTCCCAGGAGGACTGTGCTTCTTCTTGCTCTCCCAGTGGGGAGGGTGGATCCAGATGGAGATTCTTGCACTAATTCACTTTTCCCTGTGCAATAAATTGTGATAAATGGAGGTTGAGCCATTGCCTGCAGGGAAAGTGAAGGGGGGGGGGGGCTGAACCCCCTGAATTCTAGGCAGTGTCTGGGAACACCTTCATGGTCCTCAGGACAGAGGGTGGGCACACAGTGGATTTTTAGCTGGTGATGTTCAGGTATCACCAGGAGTGGGCACCCAAGAACCACCACTGGCCCCTGTCAACTTGGGCTGCACCAGCGAATTCAGCGCTGCCACAGCCCTTGCGTGCACAGGAGCTTTCATGCTTCTGGCTTGTGGCAAGTTTCTTGACAGAGCGGGCGGTGGTGAGGCTCTCTTTGGCCCAGCTGGAGCTTGGCAGCCCATGGTCTGTGGAACAAAGGTGAAGGGAGGCAGCTCCCTGCTGGCATATGGCCAGGTTCAGCAACATCACTGTCCTTGCTGGATAGGGAGCACACCCTGCAGCCTCCAACCTGGCTGCTCCGTGCCCTTGCTCTGGGATGGCTGGAGCAAACCAGCCCCTGTCCCACTAGGCACAAGGGTATGCTTTGGAACCCCAAGTTCCCCATTTTGCCCCATTTCTGGCCGGTTCTTGAGTTTCCAAGATTGCAGCTTTTTGGCAAGACAGCCTCATGGGGTTGTTCTGTCTCCAAAGAGACGCAACTCAGATCCGACAGCTAAAGAGCAGCAGTGCTATGAGGGGACCTGTTGCACAGGAATAAATCCTTTCCACACATTTATTTAAATGCCACTGGAGATGTCTTCCACTGGAAGATGTGCTTCCCCAGCTCCTGGTTTTGCCTGCCCTGTTTGCACACACAACCAATTTTGCTGGCATATGAACAGCAAAACACCTGAACACCTGCCATGGCATGTCCCATCTCACCGAGAACTTGGTCCTGGGGCCAAAGCAGGGATGTTTCTCTCAAGGCTGCCGACAGCTGAGCTGCTGGCCCTGCCCAGCTGCCATCTCTCCTGCCCTTACCACTCCCTCCCGGCTCGGAGATCTCCTGTGGGAAGCAGCTGGGAATGAGAAGCATTTCACCACCAGCGGGACCTTTAAACACTTTTCCCAGAAGCACTTGTGCTTTGCAACCTCGCAAACTTTGGACCCGTATTTGAGTGGAGTAGGGGTGCCACCAAAGCCTGAACCCCACATCCCGCCCGGAAGCCCCACATTGGTGTGAGAAGCTGGGGACATCCACGCAGGTGACTCTTGGATCAGTACAGGGTGATGTTCAATCCCCCGGGATGTGGGTTGGGATTTCCTCCCTGTGTTTACCTCTGCGGGTGGAGGGGGGGAGCTGTGATTTCCACTCCCGCTACCCGTGTGCGTCCCGGCGGGTGCTGAGCACGGACAGCTCATCACAGGCATCTGGGGACCGTCCCCATCCCCGCTCGCCCCGTCCCCTGCACTCCTCCCACCGCAGCCAGCACCGGGACCAGGTCCGCCCAGGCTCCTGTCCCAGCCGTTGTCCTGCACCCTCCCACCGCCCGCCGCCTCCATCTTCCACCGCCCAGGGGAAGGCCAATAACAATCCCACCCCGTAGAGCGGCGGGCGAAGCTTTGCCTCCTCCCTCCAGATACCCGAAAAAAGGCAAGTAACCGGGGGAGGGGCTTTGGCCACGGTCGTTTCGGGGTGCCCTGGCCTTCATAAGCGGAGGGCCTGCCGGGGGGGGAAGGAGGTGAGGGGTACAGGGACTCTGTGTCCCCACAAGCCCCCGGGAGATGGAGCGAGACACCAAGCCTCTCTCCAAAAATCACAGCATGGGGGTTTTGCAGCTGGCATGTCCAGCGTTTCTATCCTGGCTGGTGGGTGGAAAGGTTTCCTGGAGAGAGTCGTGAGTCCTGCTCCCCGTTCATGTCTCTGCCAAACTCTCACTCAAGCCCCCTGAAAGCAAGGCTTCCCCGGGCTGCCGTACAACGGAGAGATGGGGAGCAAAAAGCAAAGAGAAAGCAGCCTAAAACTCCAGCCAGGAATGCCCGAAGAGCTTTTACTCCCAGGAACAGAGCTGCCAGCTTGGTATGGGCAGCTGCCCACTGCCTGTCTGACCTGAGCCCCCCAGAGCTGACCATGCCCCTCCACACTCCCTGCACCACCACCTGAGCCCCATAATCCCCACAGAAGACAGGTGCCACCTCCCATGGTGCCAGCAAGCAGGGCATGGTTTCCTTCCTATGGCTAGGATGGCTGGGTTCAGCAGGGATTTTGGGGCCCCAGGGAAGGAGGTGGCCCTGTGATGCTCCTCACTGCCAGCCAGCCCTGCCACATGTCCCTGTTCCTAGCAGGATGGCTGAGACGGACACCTACCTGCGGCAGCCCTGGCGCACCGTGTATGGCATCCCCATGGTCAATGCCTTTGCCCTCAACTGGGAGCGGATTGACACCTTCCAGACCCGCCCTGAGGACATCGTGGTGGTCACCTTCCCCAAGTCTGGTGAGCATCCCCAGGCACCAGAGAGGGACTAGGCTCAGGAAGAGAGGTAGCAACTTTCATATCCCTGGGCTGGGACCAGGGACATGCCAAAAGTCAACACTGGTAAATGGTGACCGTCTGGTGCCTGACATGGGGCTCCAGTGGGAATGGCATCAGCTGGGCACCCGACATCTCCCCACCAGGCACCACCTGGGTCAGCGAGATCGTGGACATGGTCCTGAAAGGCGGTGACCCAGAAAAATGCAAGCAGGATGACATTGTGAACCGGGTGCCCATGATGGAGTTTGCTGCCCCTGGGAAGTTGCCAGCAGGTAGTGGGGTGGCAGAGGGAGGTGGGTGGCAGTGGGTGGTGGATGGGGACAGGTTTGGTTTTGTATGGGAGGGCACTACAGTGGGATCACTCCTGAGGGAAATCCTTACAGGCACAGAGCAGCTGGAGTCCATGCCATCCCCTCGTGTCATCAAGACCCACATCCCAGCTCACATCTTGCCCAAATCCTTCTGGGAAAACCGCTGCAAGGTAACAGGCTGGAGTGAAAACACTTGGAGGAATCCAGCAGACATAAGGTGGCTGCCTGCCCTGTTAGGACCTTGCAAGTCCCCACATGCCAACAAGCTTTCTGCAGATGATCTATGTGGCGCGCAACGCCAAGGACGTGGCTGTCTCCTACTACCACTTTGATTTGATGAACAAGTTCCACCCACACCCTGGCACATGGGCCCAGTACCTGGAGGAGTTCATGGCCGGCAGAGGTGGGACAGGGCACCCCTGGGTGCGTGCAGGGGACCCTGCAGGGGACTGCCACCCACTGGCTGCTCTCCCCATGCAGTGGCATATGGTTCCTGGTACAACCACGTCAAGGGCTACTGGGAACGCAGGAAGGATCACCCCATTCTCTACCTCTTCTACGAGGACTTGAAGGAGGTGATGGGGCGGGGTGGATGGTGGTGTGGGGTCTGGGGGTGGCAGGAGGGGTGAGCGTTGGCGTGTGTCCCACAGGACCTCCGCCGGGAGATTGCCAAGGTGGCCCAGTTCCTGGGGCGGGAGCTGCCGGAGGCGGCGCTGGACACCATCACCCGACACACGTCCTTCGAGGCCATGCGGGACAACCCTGCCACCAACTACAGCAAGGTGCCCTCCGACCTCATGGACCACGGCGTGTCCCCCTTCATGCGCAAAGGTGAGCGGCTCCGGGGGGCCTCTGGCGCACCGTCCCCCCGGCCCCTGCTGAGCCCATCTCACCCGGCCACAGGCACCACGGGAGACTGGAAGAACCACTTCACCGTGGCCCAGAACGAGCGCTTTGACCAGGACTATGCGCAGAAGATGTCAGGCAGCGACCTGTGCTTCCGCACTCAGATCTGAGGAGACACCGCCGGACGCCCCCCAAATCCTCCCTGTGCTGTGATGGCACTGCTGCCGTGCCAGAGGCTCCTTCCTGTCCTCTGGGACTGCTGGAGAGAAATAAAATGTGCTCCCTAACCCTGCCATGGGTGCTCACTGCCCTGAGCCTGTGCTGATCCCAACCCAGCTGTCCCCCTGGGGCTGCTGTCCCTAACCCTGCCATGGGTGCTCACTGCCCTGAGCCTGTGCTGATCCCAACCCAGCTGTCCCCCCGGGGCTGCTGTCCTCTTCCTGGGTTGCGGACAAGCAGGTGTCACCCCTCAGCCACTCTGGTGGGAGAATTGCCAGCAGCAGCTCATGGATCACAGAGGGTTTTTGCAAAACTGCGTGTGGGGGAGGTGTTGGGTGGGTGTGGGCAGTGAGAGGTGTCCTCCCCATCCTCGCACAGCGGGATGCAGCCTGGGACATGTGGGGGAGAGCAGGACTGGTGGGGCTGGAGACGTCCACTGTGGCCCTGCCTGCAGGTCAGTGGCTGCCAGTTTCTTCCTGCACTCGCTCCTCCCTCCCGGCAGCTGCTGGGCTGGCAAACATTATTGCCCTCGGCGCCCTGCCTGTTTCCTTCTCCTTCCCGTATAACCGCTGCAAGGCCCTGAGTCTCCCTGTCCTCTGCTGTCCTCCTGGTGTCACCATCCCGGTGTTACTGTGCCCAGCACAGAGCAGCAGGTCTTAGGTGAGATGGGTGTCCTGGGGTGCACTGTGGGTGTTCTGCCTATGCTCAGCTGCACAGAGCTGCGTGTTGCGGGGTCTAGGGTGGTGGTTTTGGGGTACTTTGGGTTTGGGTGCAGTCAGCACCCCTAATCCTTCCCCTTACCTTGGGTCTGCTGCAAAACCCCAGGCACCCAGTTCCCTGCTCCCCTGGGGTGCTGAGGCAAGGGGAGAGGTGCTAGTCTAGCCTATTCCAGTCCTCTGGGTCTGCGTGATGCTGGCACACTGTGGGCACCCCTGCCCTTGCCAGGGCTCTGGTTGTGCTCCTGTCCCCACCGCTGGGACCTGTGTCCCCAGCAGTGGGTGCAGCAGTGGCCATGGTGACCTCTGGTCTGTGCTCTGGTGCTATCACTGCCGCTCCCTGAGCAGGCACGGTGCCAGGTGACCGGGCTGCCCTGGCTGGTGGCTGCCCTGAGAGACTGGGGAGGGCCTCCCCTCATCAGCCAGCCCTGCCATGTGTCCTTGTCCCCAGCAGGATGGCTGATCCAGATCCCTATCTGCGTCAGCCTTGGCTCACAGTGCATGGCATCCCCATGGTCAACGCCTTTGCCCACAACTGGGAACGGGTCGATATCTTCCAGAGCCGCCCCGAGGACATCGTGGTGGTCACCTTCCCCAAATCTGGTGAGCATCCCCAAGGCAACAAGATGTGCTGGTACTGGGTGGGCAAGTGTGTTGTCCAGCTGAAACCCACTGCCTGGGGGCATGCAGCACATTTGGGGCTGTCAGGACAGAGTTTTGTGGGATTTCCCTTTTCCCCCATGGCATCTGGTCAAGGTCTGAGGGATTGCCAGTGCCGAGACACCCGATGCTGCCCTGGCTGCTCCCCTTGATGAGTTCTTTCCCCAGGCACCACCTGGGTCAGTGAGATTGTGGACATGATCCTGCAAGGTGGAGATCCTGAGAAGTGCAAGCGGGACATTATCAGCAAGAGAGTGCCCATGCTGGAGTTCTCTGCCCCCGGGAAGATGGCAGCAGGTAGTGAGGTGAGGGGGCACCCCACAGAGGCTGAGTCCCAAGGGTCTTTGCCAAGGGCCCACTGAGGAAGTGCTTTGGGATCCCCCAGGAACGGACCTGCTGGCCACCATGCCCTCACCCCGCGTGGTGAAGTCTCACCTGCCAGCACATATCCTGCCTAAATCCTTCTGGGGAAACCGCTGCAAGGTAACCCCGAACCCTGGTCCCTTCCCTGAGGGGTATTGCAACTCCCCTGTTTCCCTGAGACAGGAATCGCAACTGCTTCCTCCAGCATCCTAAGTGGTCATGGGAGTTCTAGGAGCTGGAGCATCCTCCCTATCCTGGGGGTCCTGGGGATGCCCCTCATACCTCCATGGCTCATCTGCAGATGATCTATGTGGCGCGCAATGCCAAGGACGTGGCTGTCTCCTACTACCACTTTGATTTGATGAACAAGTTGCAGCCGCACCCTGGCACATGGGCCCAGTACCTGGAGGAGTTCATGGCCGGCAGAGGTGGGACAGGGCACCCCTGGGTGCGTGCAGGGGACCCTGCAGGGGACTGCCACCCACTGGCTGCTCTCCCCATGCAGTGGCATATGGTTCCTGGTACAACCACGTCAAGGGCTACTGGGAACGCAGGAAGGATCACCCCCATTCTCTACCTCTTCTACGAGGACTTGAAGGAGGTGATGGGGCGGGGTGGATGGTGGTGTGGGGTCTGGGGTGGCAGGAGGGGTGAGCGTTGGCGTGTGTCCCACAGGACCTCCGCCGGGAGATTGCCAAGGTGGCCCAGTTCCTGGGGCGGGAGCTGCCGGAGGCGGCGCTGGACACCATCACCCGACACACGTCCTTCGAGGCCATGCGGGACAACCCTGCCACCAACTACAGCAAGGTGCCCTCCGACCTCATGGACCACGGCGTGTCCCCCTTCATGCGCAAAGGTGAGCGGCTCCGGGGGGCCTCTGGCGCACCGTCCCCCCGGCCCCTGCTGAGCCCATCTCACCCGGCCACAGGCACCACGGGAGACTGGAAGAACCACTTCACCGTGGCCCAGAACGAGCGCTTTGACCAGGACTATGCGCAGAAGATGTCAGGCAGCGACCTGTGCTTCCGCACTCAGATCTGAGGAGACACCGCCGGACGCCCCCCAAATCCTCCCTGTGCTGTGATGGCACTGCTGCCGTGCCAGAGGCTCCTTCCTGTCCTCTGGGACTGCTGGAGAGAAATAAAATGTGCTCCCTAACCCTGCCATGGGTGCTCACTGCCCTGAGCCTGTGCTGATCCCAACCCAGCTGTCCCCCCGGGGCTGCTGTCCTCTTCCTGGGTTGCGGACAAGCAGGTGTCACCCCTCAGCCACTCTGGTGGGAGAATTGCCAGCAGCAGCTCATGGGATCACAGAGGGTTTTTGCAAAACTGCGTGTGGGGGAGGTGTTGGGTGGGTGTGGGCAGTGAGAGGTGTCCTCCCCATCCTCGCACAGCGGGATGCAGCCTGGGACATGTGGGGGAGAGCAGGACTGGTGGGGCTGGAGACGTCCACTGTGGCCCTGCCTGCAGGTCAGTGGCTGCCAGTTTCTTCCTGCACTCGCTCCTCCCTCCCGGCAGCTGCTGGGCTGGCAAACATTATTGCCCTCGGCGCCCTGCCTGTTTCCTTCTCCTTCCCGTATAACCGCTGCAAGGCCCTGAGTCTCCCTGTCCTCTGCTGTCCTCCTGGTGTCACCATCCCGGTGTTACTGTGCCCAGCACAGAGCAGCAGGTCTTAGGTGAGATGGGTGTCCTGGGGTGCACTGTGGGTGTTCTGCCTATGCTCAGCTGCACAGAGCTGCGTGTTGCGGGGTCTAGGGTGGTGGTTTTGGGGTACTTTGGGTTTGGGTGCAGTCAGCACCCCTAATCCTTCCCCTTACCTTGGGTCTGCTGCAAAACCCCAGGCACCCAGTTCCCTGCTCCCCTGGGGTGCTGAGGCAAGGGGAGAGGTGCTAGTCTAGCCTATTCCAGTCCTCTGGGTCTGCGTGATGCTGGCACACTGTGGGCACCCCTGCCCTTGCCAGGGCTCTGGTTGTGCTCCTGTCCCCACCGCTGGGACCTGTGTCCCCAGCAGTGGGTGCAGCAGTGGCCATGGTGACCTCTGGTCTGTGCTCTGGTGCCTATCACTGCCGCTCCCTGAGCAGGCACGGTGCCAGGTGACCGGGCTGCCCTGGCTGGTGGCTGCCCTGAGAGACTGGGGAGGGCCTCCCTCATCAGCCAGCCCTGCCATGTGTCCTTGTCCCCAGCAGGATGGCTGATCCAGATCCCTATCTGCGTCAGCCTTGGCTCACAGTGCATGGCATCCCCATGGTCAACGCCTTTGCCCACAACTGGGAACGGGTCGATATCTTCCAGAGCCGCCCCGAGGACATCGTGGTGGTCACCTTCCCCAAATCTGGTGAGCATCCCCAAGGCAACAAGATGTGCTGGTACTGGGTGGGCAAGTGTGTTGTCCAGCTGAAACCCACTGCCTGGGGGCATGCAGCACATTTGGGGGCTGTCAGGACAGAGTTTTGTGGGATTTCCCTTTTCCCCCATGGCATCTGGTCAAGGTCTGAGGGATTGCCAGTGCCGAGACACCCGATGCTGCCCTGGCTGCTCCCCTTGATGAGTTCTTTCCCCAGGCACCACCTGGGTCAGTGAGATTGTGGACATGATCCTGCAAGGTGGAGATCCTGAGAAGTGCAAGCGGGACATTATCAGCAAGAGAGTGCCCATGCTGGAGTTCTCTGCCCCCGGGAAGATGGCAGCAGGTAGTGAGGTGAGGGGGCACCCCACAGAGGCTGAGTCCCAAGGGTCTTTGCCAAGGGCCCACTGAGGAAGTGCTTTGGGATCCCCCAGGAACGGACCTGCTGGCCACCATGCCCTCACCCCGCGTGGTGAAGTCTCACCTGCCAGCACATATCCTGCCTAAATCCTTCTGGGGAAACCGCTGCAAGGTAACCCCGAACCCTGGTCCCTTCCCTGAGGGGTATTGCAACTCCCCTGTTTCCCTGAGACAGGAATCGCAACTGCTTCCTCCAGCATCCTAAGTGGTCATGGGAGTTCTAGGAGCTGGAGCATCCTCCCTATCCTGGGGGTCCTGGGGATGCCCCTCATACCTCCATGGCTCATCTGCAGATGATCTATGTGGCGCGCAATGCCAAGGACGTGGCTGTCTCCTACTACCACTTTGATTTGATGAACAAGTTGCAGCCGCACCCTGGCACATGGGCCCAGTACCTGGAGGAGTTCATGGCCGGCAGAGGTGGGACAGGGCACCCCTGGGTGCGTGCAGGGGACCCTGCAGGGGACTGCCACCCACTGGCTGCTCTCCCCATGCAGTGGCATATGGTTCCTGGTACAACCACGTCAAGGGCTACTGGGAACGCAGGAAGGATCACCCCATTCTCTACCTCTTCTACGAGGACTTGAAGGAGGTGATGGGGCGGGGTGGATGGTGGTGTGGGGTCTGGGGTGGCAGGAGGGGTGAGCGTTGGCGTGTGTCCCACAGGACCTCCGCCGGGAGATTGCCAAGGTGGCCCAGTTCCTGGGGCGGGAGCTGCCGGAGGCGGCGCTGGACACCATCACCCGACACACGTCCTTCGAGGCCATGCGGGACAACCCTGCACCAACTACAGCAAGGTGCCCTCCGACCTCATGGACCACGGCGTGTCCCCCTTCATGCGCAAAGGTGAGCGGCTCCGGGGGGCCTCTGGCGCACCGTCCCCCCGGCCCCTGCTGAGCCCATCTCACCCGGCCACAGGCACCACGGGAGACTGGAAGAACCACTTCACCGTGGCCCAGAACGAGCGCTTTGACCAGGACTATGCGCAGAAGATGTCAGGCAGCGACCTGTGCTTCCGCACTCAGATCTGAGGAGACACCGCCGGACGCCCCCCAAATCCTCCCTGTGCTGTGATGGCACTGCTGCCGTGCCAGAGGCTCCTTCCTGTCCTCTGGGACTGCTGGAGAGAAATAAAATGTGCTCCCTAACCCTGCCATGGGTGCTCACTGCCCTGAGCCTGTGCTGATCCCAACCCAGCTGTCCCCCGGGGCTGCTGTCCTCTTCCTGGGTTGCGGACAAGCAGGTGTCACCCCTCAGCCACTCTGGTGGGAGAATTGCCAGCAGCAGCTCATGGGATCACAGAGGGTTTTTGCAAAACTGCGTGTGGGGGAGGTGTTGGGTGGGTGTGGGCAGTGAGAGGTGTCCTCCCCATCCTCGCACAGCGGGATGCAGCCTGGGACATGTGGGGGAGAGCAGGACTGGTGGGGCTGGAGACGTCCACTGTGGCCCTGCCTGCAGGTCAGTGGCTGCCAGTTTCTTCCTGCCATCACTCCTCCCTCCCGGCAGCTGCTGGGCTGGCAAACATTATTGCCCTCGGCGCCCTGCCTCTGCCCATAAAAACTGCTTCCGTCACCCTCCCATTGTCACCGTCTCGGTGACATTGACCCCTCCTGGTGTCACCATCCCGGTGTTACTGTGCCCAGCACAGAGCAGCAGGTCTTAGGTGAGATGGGTGTCCTGGGGTGCACTGTGGGTGTTCTGCCTATGCTCAGCTGCACAGAGCTGCGTGTTGCAGGGTCTAGGTTGGTGGTTTTGGGGTACTTTGGGTTTGGGTGCAGTCAGCACCCCTAATCCTTCCCCTGACCTGAGGTCTGGCCCAGTTCCGTGCTTCCCTAGGGTGCTGAGGCAAGGGGAGAAGTGCTTGGTCTGGGTGATGCTGGCACACTGTGGACACCCCTGCCCTTGCCAGGGCTCTGGTTGTGCTCCTGTCCCCACAGTTGTGACCCCTGTCCCCAGCAATGGGTGGAGCAATGGTTGTGGTGACCCCTGGTCTGTGCTCTGGTGCTATCACTGCTGCTCCCAGGCAGCCACGGTGCCACGTGACCAGGCTGCCCTGGCCATAGTAGCCTGCCAGGTCTTTGCCCATCTACTTCCTGCCCCAGCAGCAAACTCTCCCACTAATACAAATCATTGGCAAGCTTACTGGGAAAGTCACAGGGAAAGGCTTGCCTTGGGAGCACGAACAGCAAACATGAATGAAAAGGTGGAATGGAGAGAGCAACTCCTCCTTTCTGTGCTGGTGAGCCATTAGATAAGTCCCATCATGTCTATACCCTTAGGATATGCAGATTTGCCCATCACCATAGCACACAGCTTTCCCTGGGAGGTTGGACAGATGCTGGCAAGACAGGAGTGTGTCACATCTGCAGGGAGCTTGGGCAGGTCTGCTGCTGCTCCTCACTGTGATGCCATGATGATTTTTTGCCTTTTCTTTTATATACCTTTTATATAATTTTATGTATCCTCAGTGTTCTTAGCATGCATACGTATAATTCCTTAAGTCCGATAACTTAGCATAATCCTAGTATTCATCCTAGAGGCCTCGCAGTTGGAGGCTGGAAAGCCCTACGCTATCCTGAGAAACCAAGGTCCTCTCAAAAACACATCCTATAAACTAAAATTAAGCCCATCCAGGAAGGAATTCCTCGAAATGGGGGAATATCACGCTATTCATTTAAACCTCTCATTGAGAAATCTTTGTTAGATATGCTAATTTACAAGGTCTATAAAATGGGATACGCGATCTGTCGTGTGTGTGCATTTTGGCACATTCCACCTTGGAGAAGTAGTGCACCATAAGAATCCTTATTAAATACCGAGGTAAAAACCCTTTTTTCCTTAACTGTGTCTGGCTCTTAATTTTTAAAACCAGAAAAAGTCATCAACTGTAGAGCTGACAAGGACAGGGTGCAGCACCTACTCTCCATCAACAATGCAGATTCCTAACAGGGACACCAAGCTTGACCTGAACCTTCTCTAATTTCTTTATTGTTTTGGCTTTGCAGAGTGGAAATGGCTCCAGTGCCAGCCACCCTGGTGTCTGTTGTTTGCATGCCAAGGTGCCCCTGCAGCATTTCAGCAGCAGTGAAGAGAGTTGATAAAATCTTAAACTGAACTAAAAAATCCAAACGCAGTGCTATAAACCTAGCCCCTGGTGTTTTCATCCTGCAGTAACAGTGCAGAAGTATAAAGACACAATTTATTCAAGAAAGATGACTGTGGTGAGGCTATTTCATCTCACTAACTTTTGCTGGAGTTTCCCTGTACCCTGGGGATTACAAGCTTTTTACTGAGCACATGCACACGTGACTTTGCAGAATTGCTCAATCCTGTCACTTCTGCATGTACTCAGGGATGAGCCAACTTTGACATTTTCCCAATATAGTAACCTCCCTTCCCCTTCCCAACCCGCCCCCCCCCCAAAAAAAAAAAAAAAGATAGTCAAGACTTTGAAGTCTGCTTTCAGACCAGAAGCTGCTTCACTGCATTAAGTGAAAGGGAAAGCACAGAGTCATTTGGTGCTTCTTCAGGGCAAAAGCTTCCCTTTTCCATCCTGGCCCCGAGTTTTTGAGGTGCTGGCTGGCATCAAGGTTTTCTAGAAATCGAAGTTCCATGCACACCACAACTCCCAGCCAGCCAGCACAATGGTGAAGAGACCAGTGTGTGGAAAACATTAGTTTGCCTTGCCTAACTTTTGAATGAGGGCCTTAGCCTTGGGAACCCTGTTGTTTTTTAACAAGTCTGGAGGTTGCATCACTGTCGGCAGCACTTCTATTAGTAATGTTAGATGTGTGAAATACAGGCACTTAACACCATCAACTTTCTTCTGCCCCACTTCTCTCTCATTTGCTGGATTTTGTCCTCTAATCCTCTCAAAATGCTTGTCTTCTCTGATCTGAGTGATCTGAGCACCATCTTTAGAGCTGGCCATGGAAACAAGACAAATGTAACTGTTTGGTTCCCCTAGCAATAAGTCTCATTTGCTATGGAGGAATTCAATACTGAAGGGTTGGAAACAAAAACCAAATTCTCATCTAAGTTTTTATCCAGGGAAGCGGTCACAGCACCAAGCCTGACAGAGTTCAAGAAGCATTTGGACAATGCTCTCAGGCACATGGTGTGATCCTTGGGGCTGTCCTGTGCAGGGCTAGTAGTTGGACCTCAATGATCCTTGTGGGTCCCTTCCAACTCAGGACATTCTATGATTCTATGATCTGCTCTAGCCCACATCAACATGGCCTTTCAATAGTTGCTGGAAAAACTTTAAATTTCATATGGGACTTTACAAAATAAGCTAAATTGGCCTGAAAAAAAATCTCACTCAGGATACCAAGGTCTGGTAGTGTGGAGAGACTAGTGAAATTCCTGGCCATAAGGCCAAATTACTGTTGAAACATGCTGGCATAATAGTCCTGGATTCTGAGGATTTAGAAAAAGCCCTGTTGAATATTATGGACAATACTTAAAAATCATTGAGATGCACCTTTAGATTCCTATATTTTCAGGTTATTAAACACTTGTCTAGATCTCCAGAATCAAGGGCCACAGAGCCAACACAGGTAACATACCAGCTTTTGGAAACTCACATAGACAGCAACAACTTTTGAAAACCTCTGCAAACAAACCACAAGATTCACTCTTTGTTCCTGTTGACAGTTTATAAACAAATCTACTACCTAACAAATAATTTTGTTTTGCTACTTGGGACCCTAAAGGGAGCAAAAATGTCTTTTTAGCAGTCAGACACCGTATTTCTTATCTTTAGGATGCAAAGTCCTCCTGAGAACCTAGCTTTGTAATAACATTATAATATAACCTGGCAAGGGAAAGGCTATCTCAAATATTAAATTCCCAGAGCCTAACAAAGCAGTGAATAAACACAGAATACATGCCTTGTTGCCATCATCCTGTATTTTATTACTTCCTCCTTTTGAAAAGTCCAGTTCAGAGGGTAACTTACTTAAGCTCCTTCTGCCTGATAACCAATCCCTCTGGAGCAGCCCAGGCACAGAGGAGCGGAGCAGCAAGGAAAAGCAGCAAACTGGTACAGCAAATTGCACCTTGCAACTCAGAGCACGACGTTTATGTACCTTGGAAGACTCTGCTAGGTAAGAGTTTTTTGCTGCATGGCATTTGTTCCCCAAATTGTGTTGGATCGAGTGTATCATTATATGCGTGGGTTTTAGTTGTCATTTTGGCTGCAGGTGGTTAAAGAGCTTCTTCCAGGCATGGTGTTTATATTCAAGGGACAACTTAAGTGACAGCCATCTCAGAAGATGTAGGTTTTGCTCTTTAGCACCGTTAGGGCCCAGAAGAGGCCCAGGCCCATGTTTACACACCCAAACTGAGCCCACAACATGACCAGGTTGGTGGTGATGTGACACAGGCAGTAGCAATGGACTCCCTGTGTTAAAAATTGTCTGGGAGCAGTTGCAAGCTACCAGTCACCTATGAGAACAAATTGCATGTTATTATTTGCATTATCATCAACCAAAGGATTTGACTTCTCTCAGCACAGAAAATACCTCATTCCTTGGCCTGCTTCTCGCATCACTAGTTCATGGCAAAAATGCAAGGGACTTGTTTTAGTCACAGGGGACTGGCTCCTTTGACAGCAGTGAGGATTTCTGTCATCCTCCTAGCAAAGGAAAGGAGCTCCCTCATGGGGAAACCAACAGGGTAGAAGGCAGAAAGGGAAAAGTGACTCACCAAACTTTTTTTCTTCTTTTCAGAGCTCAGACCAAACATGGTTTATAAAGGCACTACCTGTGCAACAGCAAACTCTCACTTCTGCTAAGAGCACTAGTAAAGAGCCATCAAACACAACACAAAGGTGCAGCACTCCCAACTGGAAGGGAAAATTCCCAGACTATCTAACCCTTGACTCTGCTATGGCCATGAAAACAACTGGCTCAAAGAAATACCTCCAGCTGCTCCTTTTTCAGGTTGCTCTTCTAGAGCCTGTCTTCTGTGGGAAGATACTGGTTTGGCCAACAGAAGGCAGCCACTGGCTGAACATGAATGTAATTATAGAGGAGCTCATCCGCCGCGGGCACAGCTTTACTGTCCTGACATCCAACGCTTCCCTCTTCATTGAACCCAAGCCTAACGCCATGAAGAAGTTTGAGATCTATAACGTGCCCTTTGAGAAAGATGTCCCTGAGAGCCTGATTAATGGAATAGTGAATCTATGGCTCAACAACAGGCCAACCACCTTGACCTTCTGGCAGTTTTACAAGGAGATGGCAAGACTCTTTACAGGCTGGCAGGAGATGAATAAGATCATGTGTGATGCAGTGCTGACCAACCAAGAGCTGCTGGCTCGTCTGCAGGGGTCTGGCTTTGACCTGGTACTGTCAGACCCGGCCACCCCCTGTGGGGAACTCGTGGCTCTCAAGCTGGGCATTCCCTTTGTCTACTCACTACGTTTCTCCCCAGCCTTTGGTCTGGAAAGGCACTGTGGCAAGATCCCAACGCCACCATCCTACACACCTGCAGCTCTGTCTGAGCTCACTGACCGCATGTCCTTTGGGGAGAGAGTAAAAAACTTTCTGTCTTACTATGTGCAAGACTATGCTTTCCTCAGCTTCTGGGGACAGTGGGATAGCTACCACAGCAAGATCTTAGGTAAGTCTCCTGATATGTCACTTCTTGTTATACAGAGTCCATCCTTATGGCCTGCAGAGCTAGGAACCCACCAGGGTCACAAAGTCAAGGGAGAGGTCAGCAAGAGGTTTGTCATTGTGTTTGTCATTATGTCCCTAAAAAGGCATGAGCCACCATCAGTCAGGGTGTTCTGCTTCTATGCCATTGCACTGAGACAGGATCAGGGTCATCCCAATTGATGGATTTGACTTTTGTTATAATTAATTTTAGTGTGGAGTTTCATACGACTTCCACACCATACAGGGCACTCAGCAAGGGTGACTGTTTGCACAGAAAGCAGCCAAGAACAGAGACATTTCCCTCATCCAAAGGACCATAACAAGGAGGGGAGACCTGGTGAATTACAAGCAAGTCTTGCCACCCTCAGTAGCAATACTTAAATGCACTGTGGCTTTATAATAGAGACTTCACTTATGTCACTGGTCATATAAAACCAATTCTCTCTGCATAAAACAAGTTTTATTTAGAACATACCCTCCCACCCACAAGCAAACAGTGAAAACAACAAGTCCTTCCCTGCAGGCTTTTCTTCTGTGTGATCCTTTTGAGTGATTATGCAGAAAAATATGTTTATTAATCATACGTCATTTCTACTACCCTCACATTAAGCTCTTCAAAAAGACCTTTTGCAAATCTCTCAGGGTTCAATTGCCTGCAAATACCTGCATGCTGCAAGACTCCACAAGTACACCAAGCTGGTGACATGTGTACAGTAGATAAGGTATCTCAGCTTGGTATCTTCTCACAGTCCAGCTGTTTCCAACACCTGCATTTTTGTCCCAGAAAGCATGCTCTAGGCAGCATGGAAACCATGCCAAAAGCCTTGGACAACAACATTAGGAAATCATTGTGTAACAGCACTGGGCAGAAATACTGTAATAATGATTTTTAGCACAGAAAAGAGAACTTACACTATTTCCTAATGGCACATCAGGAGAGACCATATAAATAAAACTGTTTAATGGATTTTCTGGTTCAATTTATAGTGCATAATTGGCACTTAGTGGCAGGCAGGAAGCCTGCACTATCCCCTCCTGATCTCCCATGGTGCATGCTCTGGAAGAGACAAGTTCACAGGAGGACAGTCTTACTCTGATACGGGAGTCATTTGCTGTGTAGTTTCATCCACTTCGAGATGCAACTCTTTGGCTGCAGACCCGGATCATCACTTTACGTCTGTTCTAAAGGGATACTCAGTGGCTCTATAAAAGGAAAAGGGTGCCCATACAGTCAGTGAACATCTTTGCTGGCTACCCAGCTGTGTTTCAAAGAGCCAGAAGAATAAAAAGCCAGCTCTCCTACCAAATAAGTAACACAGAGACTGTAGTTAGACAGGCAGGGGGGACGGGATTACCAACAGGGTACAATCCCCGCTGGACTGCGCCTCCCAGGGCTGGCGGCTCTCCCTGCTGCTCCGGAGGAATCACATCTTCCAGCTTCAAGAAGCTGTTTACCACCAGAGGGTGCCAGCTGGTGCCAGTCACCTTTTTTGTCCCCTAGGAAAACGTGATATGAAACATGCTATCATGCAGTAGACGGTTTCACACCGCCTGCGTTTGGCTCCCTACCCTCGGGATCAAGGCAGTGTCACGCAGGCTCAGCCCACTTCGGGAGCCTCACTGCTTCCGCTGAAGGGAGGCCGCGGGCATTGCCACACAGGGCAGGCTATGGCAGGGAAGGAGGTGGCAGCGCTGTGGCTGCTGGCCGTGTTGGGCTGGGGGTCCGGGGGGAAGGTGTTGGTCTGGCCGGCTGACAACAGCCACTGGCTGAACATGGAGCACATACTACAGGAGCTTGTGGTCCGGGGCCACGAGGTGACCGTGCTGCTGCCTTCATGCTTCCTCATCCTCAATCCCACACAGCCCTCACCCTTCCAGTTTGAGGTGATTGAGGTGCCGATCACCAAGAAGGAGATGACTGACTTAATGGATGAAATTTTATATTTTTTTTTTTATGAGGAGAGAGAGCTACCTGTCTGGAAAGGTGCTTACAAGATAGCTCAAAAGATATACCAGATGAAGAACATAACCAAAATCATTTGTGATGGAGTTGTGAAGAATGAGGCCCTGATGGAAAGACTGAGAGCATCCGCCTTCGATGTCCTTTTGGCAGACCCACTGTCACCCAGTGGGGAGCTGGTTGCCGAGAAGCTGGGTATCCCCTTTGTGTATACCTTCCGGTTCTCCATGGGCAACACAGTGGAACGGCTCTGTGGAACACTCCCAGCACCTCCTTCCTATGTACCAACCACCCTAACCAGCCTGACAGATAGGATGACCTTCTGGGAAAGACTAAAAAACCTCCTCAGCTATGCTCTGCAGGATTTCGTATTTCATTACATTATCTGGGGAAGCTGGGATCAATACTACAGTGAAGTTTTAGGTAAGGCTGCTCTCTTTCCAGAAATTACATCTGCTGTACACACAAGAGTAAATACCCAGACATGAGAGATTAAGGCACAAATCAGGAGCAAGACAGCCCCAAATTCACTCTCCTTCCTTCAAAATTCCTGCATCAAGTCAAACAATCCAGGCAAGTACAAACATTGCCTGTTAATCCTCACCTGCTACACTGGTACAGCTGTACAGGTACTTCCAGGATTTGTAAAACAGTGCTAAAGCACCTGAAACAGAGCTCATTAGTCATATTCATAGATGAATCATGACAAACACTAAGAACAGTAAAATACTATATACCCACCAAACACTAGCACTTTTTCTCCCTTAACATACTTCTTGCTTCCTACCTTGTCTCAAAATGAGAGATTAATATCCTCCTCTGGACCTTTAAAAGTCAAGGGGGATCAGAGGAGCCCCAATTCACAGTGATAAAAGGCCCTTCGCAGAGACATGGTTCTTTGCTTTTCTGAAAGTGTCTAAAACCTATTAGATGATGGTTGTATTTATTTGTGAGTGGTTTTAAAATTTTTTAAAATAATAGTTGTATAACTATTTTCCCATTTTTGCTCTAGGCAATTATAGTAATGCTTGAAAGGAAACAGGCCAAACATATATGCATTGCTGCTAGGGAGATAAAATGGATATTTCAATATGAGACTTTAAAGTGTTTTTATTTATATTTCACTAGTAAGTTGTAATTCTGCTGAGAGAGCTAAGTTGTTAAGGTATCCTACCTTAAGAGTACCTAGCTGTGTGTTTGTGTTGCTTATCATGTTATGATGACAGAGACTAGAAAATCTTGTGCTGGCTGAAGCATGGTTTGGTGTCTGCTATGTAACCTTCAGAGCTATTTGGATCTTGTGGTGTCTTTTTTTATTGTGAACTGTGGAGTTTAGCATTTAAGGCTCCATGTGCAATATCTGTTTTGTTAGCTTGCTTGGGCTGCATGATGGATTTGTGCTGAAAACAGTGTTGATAACACAGGGATGTTTTAATTACTGCTTAGCAGTTCTTACAGTGTCAAGGCCTTTTCTGCCTCTCACCCCACCCCACCAGTGAGGGGGCGGGGGATGCACAAAAAGTTGGGAGGGGATACAGCTTGGACAGCTGACCCCAGTTCACCCAAGGGATACCCCAGCCCATGATGATTTTGTGCTCAACAAAATAAAAGATATGGGGGTGAAGTTTGTCAGGGCTGCTGTTTCTCAGGGGCTCACTGGGCATTGGTTGGCTGGTAGTGAGCATCTGTTCTTTTTGCATCATTTGCTTTTCTTGCTCTTTTTCTTTCCTTTTTTGTTTCCTTAAGTTGTCTCAGTCTCAATCCATGAGTTTTCTAACTTTTGCCCTTCCTTTTCTCCTCCTACCGTGGGAGATTTAGAGGCTCTGTGGTGCCTAGCTGCCTATCAAGATTAAACCACAGCACAGAGGAAAGACTTCTGGTCTTCACATGCTGCAAAATGCACTTTGTGGTGAGCAGATAGGAGCTGCTGTAATTCTGAGATAAGCTGTGGCTCTGCAGGACACTCCAGAATGGGATTTGCTGCTTGCCCAGTCCTCCCATGAGTGTTGTTTTGTGTTACAACATTCCCTCTTGCCACATTTACCAATCTTGTCATGTTTACCAGTCTAATCACCAAACAGATGCCACTTTTAATTGGTTGGCTCTACAGTGTTTGCACAGTGAAGCAGTGAATTGCTTCCAGTTCGGTCAGACCAGACTTGTACGTGGAACGCTGAGATGTTGGGGCCAAAGTTCCCCTGGCTACTCTGGGCATATGCATGCTGCTGCAGCACTGGTTTTTGTGGGAGGGTGGTGGTCTGGCCCACCGATGCCAGTCACTGGATCAACGTGAAAGTGCTTCTGCAAGAGCTCGTTCTCCGGGGCCATGAAGTGACTGTGCTGGTGCCCTCAAGCAATCTGCTCATCAACTACCACGACACCTCCTCCCCTTTCACGTTTGAAGTCTTGCAAGTCCCCTTTAGCCAGGAGACCCTGGATGCCTCCATGGAGGACTTCCTCAATTTCTGGATGAATGAAGCCTCTAATCTCTTCCCCTGGGAGATCATGTGGTCGATGAAAGAGCAACTGGAGGTCTTTACCAATATGTCAAAGCAGACCTGTGACACCGTGGTGATGAACTCTCGCCTGATAGCAAAGCTGCAGCAGGCCAAGTTTGATGTTCTGATCGCTGACCCCCTGTCTGTAGGCGGGGAGCTCGTAGCAGAAATCCTAGAGATCCCTTTTGTCTACAGCTTCCGCTTCTCTGATGGCAATGTGGTAGAGCGGCTGTGTGGTGGGCTCCCATCCCCACCTTCCTATGTGCCCGCTAGCACAATGGGGCTGACACATCAGATGTCCTTTATGGAAAGACTACAGAACTTCCTCTTTTACTTTTGCACGGATTTATTTTTCTTGAAGTTTTGGCGAGATGAATGGGATGGGTACTACAGTAATGTCTTAGGTAAGGCAGCTGTTGAGTGGTTTCTTTTCTTGCATAGGTTGTGCCTTTTGAATGCTCTGGAACCTCAATGCTGTTGTCTCAAAATACGCTTTCTCAAAGGCCAGCAGAGGTGGCAATCCTGAAGTATCTTGCAACTGTACATAATGCAGGATGTGGAGTGTGAGTTCAGATTCTCAAACAATGAATGGTGTCACCTTTCCCTTTCATCCACCATTCAGAGTTTGAAATAGTCTCCTTAAACTACAACATACCTGAAAATTTTGTTCCAACATAGCACAACTCAGGCATGACTCAAAGTCTATTAAAGAGACCTTTTAGTTCAATGGACTTTGAATTTTGTCCAGGGTATCTAAGTTTAGGCAGATAACGAGTGAACAGCAAACACAAGGGCATCTCTTCTGTTGTTGTCCAATCTCTTCCTGCATTTGCAAAGAACGTGTCTGTGCTCTGAAAACTAGTACTTCTTCCCTGGGTTGGTTTTTTTAATACCATATAAAGACTTAATTACACCTTTATATCACTCTACTTGTAATGCAGACTTAATTTTCAAATCAGCAACCTTGTAACTGACTCATTGCTCTTTAATTTAAAGAAAAATTTACTGGTGTAGATTATTATACTTACCAAGTAGTATATGATGCCCTACAGATCATTTTTATCATGCTGCTTATTTAGCTTGATTCCTGCTTGCATTAGGCTGGAATTTGTCAGTACTTCTAACCCTTTTACTCCCCAGTTTCACTTTGTGGAGAAAATACTGCAAAGACAACTTGCAACGTTTACCTAAGAAAATATATTTTTCCAAATGGGAAGCTATAAAACATCAGATTACTATTAGATTTTTTTTCAGATGGATTTCTAGAAACATTGGATTTTGTATAAAATGACATTAAAACTTTCTATGAAGTTGGCCAATTTTTCCCAGTATGTGTCAGAAGCAGCTGACCCAGTCTTCAAGAAAACTAGAGATGTCTGTACCTGTCTTTTATTGTTGTCAGAGCAGCCACTAAATGAGTCACTATTTGAAAAATGCTACAGAACTTTGTTTAAACTCTCCCTCTCCCTGACAGGTGATCATCACTTTGTGATTCATTTATTATTTATTTGGAACTAAATTTTGTGTGATTGTTCTCTTCCCCAAAGTGTGTTTTTATTACAAGCACAGGTAATGAAGTCTTTCAGCACTACAAGAATTGCACTTCTATATTAGACATTAAATGCTTCTTGATTGTAGTGCTCTAAACCAATTCTGAAGGTTCAAAATCCTTTTAAAGATTGTATTACCTTGCTCATGGGCACTTGCTAAAGCTGAACATGGGGCAGGGCACGGAATAGGTCCGGATTTGTGGATGTTTTCATTTCATGCATGGTTTGATAAACTACACTGATTGGGAGTGCCAAAAGACAAAGGTAAGGCTCCTGTTTCACAATCTAGAGCAAACAAGGTCACTCCCATGCATGTTGTAAACCTCTTGCACCTTGTCCACAGGAAGGCCCACAACCCTGTGTGAGACGATGGGGAAAGCAGAGATATGGTTAATCAGAACATACTGGGATTTTGAATTTCCACGCCCTTTCCTGCCCAACTTTGAGTTTGTGGGAGGACTTCATTGCCAGCCTGCAAAACCATTACCAAAGGTATCCCAACTTTGTTCTGCCATTGGCCGCTTTGTTACAAAGACTGTTTCTTTCCCTGATCAACCACGCAAACCATGTCCTGAGAAAGCTCATTCATAAGAAGATGCTCTGGTGCTGCTGGGGAGCATGGAACTATTTAGCATCCTGTGCAAACTGAGGGCTGAGTTTGCAGCCTGCTGTCTTAAAAGAGGATAGCTGATGTCAGCATGGGGTAATACAGTGTCTGTTTTAGGAAAGATAGGTGCTACCTCAGGGCACTTAAGTGTAAGATTTAATTCCAAGATACAGACTTGGCAGCCCATGATAACATTGAAATACCTGATGCCAAAAGGCATGGTGGCAAGACAAATTCTTTAGGTAAAATGGGTCAAAACTTGCAGAAATAGATGAGTGATAAACACTTTTTCTATTGTACCTTAGTTTAAGACACCTTAAAGGGAGTAAACCACTGAGCATCTCCAGCCTATACTCTGCTGTGAATCGCAGTATTCAGGTGGAATTTGAAACTCCCAAATACGGAAGATGACAACATGACAAGCTCTGGTGTAGATTATCATTCCTGTAGGAGCCTTGGAAGATATAGGCCATCTTCAGTGCAAATTGTCTCCTAAAAGAAACCTTCCAAATCTCTTCCCACTCCCCTGTAGCAGGGGTTGAGCTTGGGGAAAATGGATAACCATTCTCTTTTGCATGTTACTGCTCCAGTTCACGTAACACTAATAAAAGGAACAGGAAAACCTATTGCTCTAATTTGTAGAAAATCTTTTGAGTAATGTGGTGTGTTGTAAGAAATGAGAACTGTCTGACTAACAAAGTGACAGTACCAACTCAGTGAATGTGTCATCAGGATGCTGAAACACCCTCTCAGTTTTCAGCAGAGCTATGTAATGCAAAGTACTCGTTCCAGGAAAATCCAGAATCATGACCATCCTATGGAGGGTATCACAGGGTATGTACGGCCTGTTCCTGATAGTGCCAGGATTCATTCCTGCTGCTTGAAATGTATCATGAAACTTGCTTTCAAAAAGACAAAGCATCTGTCACCTGTCTCAACTTGTCCTGCTCCTCCTTAGGGAGAAATTGACTGTTTTCCACAGGGCCAGGTCTGTCTTTGTAATGCCCTTCTGTCAGGAGGTGCTCACACCACCATTTCCTTAATAAGTTGAAAAGGTTATGCTCTCTATTCATACAGAAATCTGTGTAATCTGCATTGTGTAATTACCCCTGGTATGTTTTCTGCCTCTCCTAGGAAATGGAAGAATTTGTTCAGAGCTCAGGCGAACATGGTGTCATCGTATTTACTCTTGGGTCGATGGTCTACAACCTAAGTGATGAAAAAAGTACTGTGATTGCCAAAGCCCTCAGCCAGCTTCCACAAAAGGTGAATTTCTTTTCAAGCCTAAAACAAGTTGCCTTGTTTTTTTCACTCCCATTGCTCTCAGTGAGCCTTTTATGTTTGGAGTGGCCTGTTCTTCACCTGCATCCCTGCTGGATGTGATACAGCCAGGAAGCTGGGCTCTCTCTCAGGACAGACTGCTGAGTTACTTCTGGTGTTTCACCTCCTCTGAACCAAATCACGTGGAGGTGCATCTACAGGCCAAAATACAAAAATCACTCCATGCATTTTTAATAATTAGCACATAATAACCAATCAAAGAGCTCAACTGGAGCCAAAGATATTTGAATTACTGGGAAAAGGTTATGTGGGTTTGCGATAAAGCCCTAAATTACACGTAATAATACAGAAAGGCACATCACATGCACCATGTTTATCTTATTCTTCCTTTGTTCAAGGTCCTCTGGAGGTACAAAGGGAAAAAACCAGAAACTCTGGGCTCCAACACCAGGATTTATGACTGGATACCACAAAATGATCTGCTTGGTGAGACTGATTCTATTTGGGATGGATTGCACCCTTGGAAAAACGGTTTCCTTTGTTTTTCCACTAGAATGGTTAATTCAGGCAACAGAACCATGTAACGCTTGTGGGTAACTTCCTTTCACAGCTTAAGCTGCAGAGCTTTGCTCTTGGGAGCCTTAGCTTCCTAAAAGGCTCTGACTTACAGAGCTTGGTGGCAGTTGTGTGGAAGGGCTCAAAAGCACCCATAGGCAGGAGTAAAGAGATAAAGTAGAGATGTACTCTGTAAAGAGTAGAGATGTATTCTGGAGCTGGATTTGGCCTCTGCAGCTCATCTCCAGGGCTCATTCTTCAAAATGCTTGACCTGAGCAAGGATGAAGCAGCGGCTGTTCTGAACCTGATACCGTGTGAAAACTAGCACTGCACAAGAGCAGAAGGGCTGCAGTAACTCTGGGGTAGTCTGGAGGGACGTGCTGATTCACATCTGTTAAAATAAGTATGACTGTGTGAAAGTTAAGCATGCAAGGTCTGCTGCTGATCCAGAGGTTAGGGCTGTTCCCTTCTCTAGCAGTGCACTGGCCCCTCTATGCAGTGCTCACATCCCAGTGAATGCAGTCTGCCAGAGCTGCTGTAACATGCACCTCTCCTTCCCTGTTCCAGGACATCCCTTGACAAAGGCCTTTATCACACATGGTGGGACCAATGGGATCTATGAAGCCATCTACCATGGGATCCCAATGGTTGGGATTCCCATGTTTGCTGACCAGCACGACAACATTGCTCACATGGTAGCAAAAGGGGCTGCAGTTCAGGTGGATTTCAACACAATGAAGACGGAGGACCTGGTTCATGCACTGAACACTGTCATTCACAATTCCACGTGAGTTTTGTTCTTGCCTTACAGTAGGTTGAGGTTATTAAAATCCTGGGCTGCTGATATCAGAAATTCTGCTGGCTCTTCTGGGAGTGGAAAATGCAGAGTAGCTGAAGTTTGGGTTTCAGATGAAAACTATCTTTCATTTCTGAGAATCAGCATTTCTCAAAAAGGAGACATCAGTAATTTGATTTTCCTTATACTACATTTTTATGATTGCTTTGAGAAAAACAGTTCTTGGAAAGCTCAGAGGAGCATTTGAGACAGTTCTCTGCTAATGTAAATCCTCTGGGGGCTCTGAATGACAATTCTAGTTTTATTAGGTCTTCTCTGCCTGTAGTCAAAACAGTTCTTTCTCCTACCCTGACTTAGCAATATCCTTAGGTTACCATACCTATCAGTCAGGACTTATAGGATAAGGAAGCCTGGCTGGCATCTCTTGCTAAGGATAAGGCCACTGAAAAAGGGATTGGAAAAAATGCAGAAGTCCCCAGTCTTTGGCAGCAACTCCTATTAAGTGTGAAGGACTTTCAAGTAAGAACTTGCAAATTCCTGAGACAAATGGACCAGCACTTGTGGAAGTATCTAGTATCTGAGGGAGTCAGCCATGGTGGAGGTCATCTATAACAACCTTGGATGGCAGCTGGTACATGTGGCCTCCCCAGCCTTCCCCTTAGTTTTACTACTGAGCATGACCCCACATGGTCTGGGATCTCCTTCTGTCAGCTGGGATCAGCTTTCCTTGCTGTGTCCCATCCCAACTCCTTGTGCACCCTCAGCCTCCTTGCTGGTGGGGTGGTGTGAGAGCCAGAAAGGCCTTGCCTTGGTATAAGCTCAGCAGTAAGGGAAACATCCCTATTGTCTCAACACTGTTTCCAGCACAGATCCAAAACATAGCTACTAATGAAGAAAGTTAACTCTATCCTAGCCCAAATCAGCACACTATTATATTGGAACAGAAAATGCTGCACATGTTTCCATGTTGCCTTTTTTAAAGAAGTATCTGCAAAATTGTTGAATAACTTTTCTTTGGAAAATACTGGCTTTCTCTATGAGTATTCTTAACCTAATTTTATGCATACAGGAATAAATTGGACCCGTTTCAAATATATTTAAATAAGACTGATGAAAGTAAAAGCAAGGCTGTCTACCTCCAAGAGGACTGCCAGGTGCTGAATGGTTTGTTTCAGGAATAAGTGAGAAATCTCTTTGGTTTCTTCTTTTTTCACCCCAGCTATAAGGAAAATGCTCTGAAGTTATCCAAGATACAGCATGACCAGCCCGTTAAGCCTCTGGACAGAGCTGTCTTCTGGATTGAATTTGTCATGCGTCACAAAGGAGCAAAGCACTTGAGACCAGCTGCTCACCATCTCACCTGGTACCAGTACCACTCCCTGGATGTTCTGGCATTCTTGTTCACCTGTACGGCCATTGTTGTCTTCATTCTTTTCAAGTGCTGCCTATGTTGCTGTAGAAGATGTGGCAGGATTGCAAAGAGGAAGAAAGAATAGACATCTTGTTCCCATCAGCAGTTTTCTTCTCCTTGGCTAACTCAGCAACGCATTTATGCACATTCTTTGGTGAACAAATTTATTAGGATATGCTTTAAGCTGGGCATAGCATGAATGCACCACAACAAAGCTGTTGTGGGGCAGAGCTGCTTGCTTAGCCAGTAAATTCCTTCTGGTCTAAATAAAATTGAGTTATAGTTGCTTTATCTCTTGGGACCATTTTAGCTGATCACACATGGTCCGTGCCATGGTAATCGCTGCTCTAAGTTTTTAAATATCTCAAATATTCTGGTATATTTCATAAATTCAGCCTTGCCCTGTGTGGTACTGTGGGTCTGGAGCTAGGCTCCTTATCCTTAACTCTGTCCTATCCTCTAGTGTCATACAGGCTTGATCACTGATTCACAACCAAAATGCTTCCTCTCCTGTCAGAATAGCTCTCTCCAGACTGGACAGTGAAGCCGAGACCATGGGCTCCTAAAAAGCACCCATCTGAAGGGCCAAGATCATGAAAATCACGAGCTGCAAGTGGCAAAGGCACTGACTACTTGGGGGCTGAGGGCAGACTAGAATCCTAAGACCATAAAAAAATTACTTTTCTGGGAACCATTTATCTTTTCCATTAAGTCTGGAATTCCTGCTGCACGGGCCATCCTTCTAACTGCAACACTGCAGGGGTGTGAAAACCACCTCTGTCAGGAACTTGCCCATTCTAACCCCAAACGCCTCTGAGCCATGCTAACTGATAAATGCAGGAAAACCTCTAGAGGGAACTTGCAAAGAAGTAACATTCTATGTGGGAACAGTGCAATAGCCACTTGCTTTGCTTGAAAAGTTGGAGAAAATAGTGCTGCACTTGGGTCAGGTAAGAGTGGCAGTAAATGTAGTACTTCTTCAGGTGTTAAAGATGCCTGTAAAATGCTGCTAGTCCAGGCCTCCTGTTCTAGGTAAGGTTATTTCACTGCTGTGCCAGCTTACTCAAGAAAGAACCTGCTCAAATTTTAACTGATATTTTTAAATACTCTGGAATTGTTTTCAAACAGAACATGATTATTTGTTTACATAATAAAATTCCTTATGCCACATCAACTTTTTTTATTAGCATTGTCATGTTTCAATGTCTGCTTAAACCTCTTCATAGTACATCATGTACAAAAGCTCAGTTGAACCGTTTCCATACTGAAGAGGGGTTACAAGAAGACTACTGCATCTCATGGCAATTTCTGGTATACTGTTCCTGTTGTCATGATGGGACCATAACCAGGAATATGCACAGTGAATAGAAAGTGAATAGAAAGGGGAACTGCATGACACTAAGGCCCCAGATCAGAAAGGGGTTGCTCTGTTCAGAGATCCAGGTGGGTCCCTAGACACAGCTGCACCAAACTTGATCACTACGAGCCCCTGTAACCCAGTTGCTGACATACCAGTTTGGATGGCAGAAGGCCAGCAAGCCTCCCAGCATGCTGCACAGGCACTGGTCAGACAGGGCTAACAAAGGACACTGGAAACAGGATAGTTGGGAAAAGTTGGACAAAGTGTTGCAGCGTTACAGTCCCTGTAAGGAGGTGCTTTGTTTCTGTAACCTACTCAGAAATTTGGCTTATCTAGTACTGAATTTAAAAAGCAAAAAAAAAAAAACCAAAAAAAAACCCCAAACCAAAAACCCAAACAAAACCAACGCCCCCTCTTCATTTTAGAGTCTGTATATAATGCAGAGAAAGATACCAAAGTATGAGGGATGGTCTATGATGCATTTCTCCAACTGGACACAGAATGTACTCTAAATCTGACAGACTGATCTAATCCTACAGCTAGCAGGCAATACAATACCTCTCTGTGCACAATAAACTGTGTTGAGGAACCCAAACACATTCAGCCTGTTGTACTGCTTAAAGAATCCAAACATACTTGCACACTGGAGGTCTAAGTTTTTGCTTAACACATGTAGATGTTTACTGCAATTGTAGGCTAAAATAAACAGAGCACAAATTATTGCCAGATCAAAAACCCACATTTCCACAACTGCCACACCGTGGCCAGTCCTATACTGCCTTTATAAAAGTAGCTGCAGCACCCAGCAGGGTGAAGCTGGAGGTGCTTAATGCACATACTACAGTCTGGATTTGTTACATGAGAAGACACTGAAGGAAGTTTATGAAGAAGTCCACCATGGCAGTGCTACTCTTAGGAGGTTTGGAAAGTTGGAAATTGGTGGATAAACTGAAGAACTTTCACCACAAGTTTTACTTCCCCCCCCACCTCCCCTCCCAGTTTTACCATTGGCATTTAGGTTAAAATATTTCCTATTTAAGTGATCATTACAAAGAAGACATGTGGAGAGTCTGATCTTGCAGGACTAACACATTCCTGAGACAAGTATGTTGTGGCTGAGGACAGCCTCTCAACAGCTTGAAGATCATATGGTTAAGTTGAACATGTAGGGCCTTAATAACTCTGATGAGCTGCAGGAGTTACTGACTACTTCACTATGGAAACAAATGCAATTACCTTTTAGATCAGCAGTCCTTTTCCTAAATTCAGGCTTCAGATCGATTTCACTTAGCACAAGAACATTGGAACTATTTCTGAACATAGATCTTTTCCTAGAACTGCCGGAATCTATTGAAGCTGGCAAGCTTAGAAAACCAAGAAACCCGACATGGAGTTTTAAACATTTCAATAGTTACCAATTTATTTTTATATAAAAAAAAAATGGTAGCAATGTAGAATACAGCAATATTTTCAGGTTCCACGCACGCAGGTTGTGAACATTCCAAGCAATGTGTACATTTTGGAAAGAGACTAGACAAGAGAATTGACCAAAATGTTACTGAACACTGGAAGATTTTTAAAAAAGGCTAAAAATTATCAATAGTGTCTTCTTAATATTGCTTTCCTTACTGAAGACAGAAAAAAAACCACTTGACTTCACAGATAAGGTTAAAAAATGGGAGGGGGGAAGAGAGGGGGGGGAAAAAAAAGGCTGCTACAACACTGCCATACAGTCAAAAAAAAAAGAAATCATACTTCAATATTTGCATACTTGATAGCAGCATTCTCCCATCGAACCATATGAAACTACGGGAAGAAAACATCAAAGCAAAAAAAAAAAAAAAAAAAAAAAAAAAAAAAAAAAAAAGGCAGTTATCCATCAGTATTCAAAAACCTAGAATGAAGTCACTAAGTAGATGAACACTTATTGAGAATTAATCAATATCTACATTCTTAGCTGCTTCCAACTCTGTTCCAATAGAAACATGAAGTTGAGTGTCAGCTTTGTGTATTTTATTTTTGGCCTATTTGAGTTTTTCCAGTTCATAGTTCACTGCATGCTTGGAATAGAGAGGGTCATTATAAATCCTTCTACACAACGAACTTTAAGTAGACAGCTGAAAATAAAATGTACTACTTGTAAACACACAAAAAAATACAAGCTTTTTTTTGTTTCAAGTGAGCACTGGTTCCAGATAGATTATCTTCGGTATCTACCTCTTTCACCTCTGTCTCTGTCCCGGTCACAAATCCTCTCTCTCTCCCTTTCCCGATCACGGCCTCTGTCACGTTCTCTGTCTCTCCGATTATCTCGAGGCCGGTCACGCTCCCGCTCTCGGTCCCTCTCCCGGGGCCGGCTTCTCCGACCGCTGACAACGGCTTGTGTGCGGCGAAGGAAGTCGTCTACTCTCATGTCATAGTCGTGCTGTGATGAAAGGACAGCTCTGCTATTTTCTTTCCCAGATCAGAATTTCCTCCCTTATCTACAGGGCTGGCTGTAACTCCTTCAGAAAGCCCAGTATTTAAAAAAAGAAACTCAACCAAACAAGTGTCCAGCATCCATGTGCAGAATCTGGTGTTCAAATGCCAGATACCAGCAAGAGACTTGAAAGCTAAGGAGCCTTCCAAGCCAGCTAACAGAAATTAATAATCTGCCTTGTTTTCTGATGTGCCTGTAAGAAGTTTTAAAACACAAAATTCTGATGATTAAGTAATTTGTTGTCCATGAGGACAAGCAAGGTTACAGGCATGCCCTTATTCAAACTGGGCTTCAGCATGAAAATGTTCAGAGGTGGACAGGGTGGAAGCTGATTTAAGCATACACCTCAGTTTAAGACTCTGAGAATTTTTCACTTTACCTCACCAGGGAGAGAAAGCCTTTTAAAATTTGCTGGAAGTGTCTAGTCAATCTAAACAACTGATTTTTCCAAGGAACTCTAATGCAGGTTATCACAGCCAACAAAGCTCAGGTTAGGCTACCCCTGGACCCCAGATTTCTACTCTGGCCTGCAGACTTGCATCCGCTTTGTCTGTGTGGACACTTACTACTCGTTTGTCTCTGTATCTCGCTTCATGTGGTACAGGATGATGTCCTGAGTATGGAGGGTGAGCTTGAGGTGGAGGTGCGTGGTGCTGATAGTAAGGGTGGTGTGGTGGTTGCTCCATACCTGGATACGGTGGCTACAAGAAAGTTACAGAAGTTTGTTGAAGCAAAGGAATGCACGCAAGGAGTGCAACATTCAGATGGCAAACACAGCACCTAAATGTATCTGATCACAGCCTCCTAACTGAACAGCAGACTACTTTCCATTAGGCTAGAATGCTTTACTACCTCTGTACCATTGCTTGGAAAAGTTTGGTCAACACCCTCCCCAAAGCCCAACCTTCCTTCCTTCTGTATCTGCCTCAACATGACATTGTACATAAAACTTCTGCTACTTAAATGCGGCTGTTTTGTTTTTAGGTTTTTTAAACCTTTGCATATAGAATGTGAATTCTGCCCAAATCATTGAGCTCTTACAGAAATGACTCATACTTGTTCCTTATGAATGTATTTCTATTTTAAATTAAAAACCTGACTTTGCAAGACAAATTATTTGACAAAATGCTAGCAGGTTTTTTGTTTGTTTTTTTTTTAAACAGGACATATTTTGGCTGATTTCTTCCATTTCTTCAATCAGCAAGGTCTTCCTCTGCCATATTACCAAAGCATCTTTGCTTGCATTTTTGTCACAAAGAAAGTAAGTGGAAATGCTGGATTTTAGGACAACTACTTGGACAGCATACAAAAGAGGGGAGGGAAAAGAAAAAAAAGGAGTTTCTGGAGGCTTAACTGTGTTTGAAAACAGTTTCCCTCCCCATCTAAAAACCTAGTTCACTTCCTTCATTTGTAAGGAGTTGTGTTTCAGCTGAGAAAAATGAGAGGCCACAGGAGCATCTCTACATCTGGCATTGCTTTTTGCTCATTGCCAGTACAAACAAGAGCCGAAAGACTCATTACAGTTATTACTAAATATAACCAAAATAACCTCACTATGACTGCTTCTCCAGACATGAAGGCAAAACCACAACTTATACAAGTGAACTATCTACATAGCTGCAGATACATACACTTATATATCTGCTTATCTGACTGGGAAAAAAAGTGCATCTCAGTGGAGGCTGTAATACAGGGAGACTTATTTTAATTAGGTTGTGAAGCACATTTTGCTACTTTCCTGCATGCTTCATTGCCATAGCCAAAAGCAAGCCACTGCACAATGCTAGAGCCTGGCAGCCCATTCCATGAGCCTCTTCAACAAGTCCACCTGTTTGATGCATTTGCTGTTCAAGAGCCAATTACTATATTTAGCAGAATACAGAATGTGATCACATCCTCCCGTCTATGCTAAAGGAAGATTCTGCTGTTTCCTCAGAGCTTACTAAGAATGCCAGACTACTATTGAGAGTAAATTTCAAAATAGTTGCTATCAATATTTTTCCCCTAAAATTTTTACACTGTTACAGCGAAGATACATTTTAGGAAAAGCGAAGAGTTGAGTGCACACTGAATATGCCAGGCTCCTTTAGAGGGAAACAAAAAGAAGCTGTATTCTAAGGAGAAAAATTGAATTCAACAAGACACAAACCATTCCTTGCCATGGTGGTGGTGGTCCCATGTTGTGGAATTCCCTCACGTAATCATTGTAGGACTAAAATGAAAGACAGTAATATTAAAATTGGTGTTGAGTGTTCTTTGAAAGTGCAGAAAGCTGAATATAAAAGGTTCCTCAAAAATCTGCATGCAACAACTTACCCCATTTAAAAATACATCTCGTCGAACTCCTGAAAATCGTCTGTTGGGAATAAAAATTTGTAGAACTAAATCCAACTTATCCATGCAGACAAGTTACCAGGGCATAAAATGAATAACATGAACACACCTTACCTGTCTACTTCGGGATATCTGGGATCCTTTATATACCCTGTTCGAACATCAAGCAGTATTAATTCAATTTACCATCTCAAGTAAACAATCTTAAAAATTATATTCAATAGAAAGTGTCCTTTCATTTTGTGCCAGCTACAAAATTACATCTACTTGCCATTACCCTGACTTTTAAAATAACTCTTGAAAACTTACAGCTTCTTATAGACAATGAAGACAAGTAGTATAATGTAGTAAAAAAAAAGTGATGTAGATAAACCCATATGAATTTGTACACAGTACCAACAAATAAGCAAGAGGGAAACTGTGCAAATAAAGACTTGAAATTCAGTCAAATGAATTAGGAATGCACATGAAGTTGAAGAGGACTGTCTCTGGGCAGTTAGCATGTGGCTGTTACTACTTCCTAACGGTGTATTCAGTAGAATGTGTTCATCTGGGCAACTCTTAAAACTGATTCATAATATGTTTTGGATACAATGCTAAGAGGAAATTAAACTAAAAAGTATCTGGGAAAGCCCCACAGGGAAAAGGATTCTCACAGCTTCAGTAAATCCCAAGAAGTAAACTTTAAAGAGATCAGTAAAATGGTGCAAAACACCAGGCATGCTTGCGGTAAAATAATGCTTCCGAGCTTCATTGTTTTTAAAAAATCTTGTTCTGTTTTTCAAACAATGGTCTTAGAAAGATGGAGAGCAGCAACAACACTTTTTGCATGAAAGAATGCAGGCTTTGCAGACAAGCTGGATAGATGAAGGCACGTTCTTAACAGATTTAGAAATCTACCACTGAAATAGCAGAATGCACTTTTTTAACAGAAGCGAAGCACAATTTGGTAGACTAAAAGTGACAACTTCTTAATAGCTGCTTTCTGAAGAGAAAAAAATAGTTGCACTACAACCAGTGCTGTTGCTGCACTACCATTGCAAACATTTCTGGAGAACAAATTTCCCTTCTCAAACTCATCTGTAGATCCTCTTGTAAAATGCAGTGCAACATCACCCTCCCTTATTCGTGTAAAGCTTGCAAAAAAAATTCTCTCTGAAAACATAACTGAACGTCTACCACCATCTCCACACAGAGGCTGCTAGTCAGGCAGTCTCAGCTGACTTTCCCAAGTGGAAATTTCTCAAACATTTTCATCTGATGATTAGCATCTTGACAAGTAGGTCAGATCTATTCTTGCGCCCACATTAACATAGCACTCGAAAGGATCATTCACAGCAATGTACACAATTCAAGGCTCTTAGAAAAAGCTCAGCCTAGGTTAAACTCAGCTCTCTCTCAAACCAGTGAAACAGCGTCACTGACTGCTGTGAGAGGTGGGTTAAAGCAGCAGGCAACAGTTGGAACAAGTCACATTTTTATATCCCAGTTATAGCAATATTTTACTTTTGAATTAATGAGGATATGCTAAAAGAGAAAACACTTGTGAATTGGTGCACACAAATCTTCATAGTAAGATATTAACCTGGTCTTTGGTGAAACTCAGGGGGATAGTCAATCCTTGGTTTCTTTCTGCTGTTATGAATATCATAATCTTCTGGTCGACGCCTACACAAATTAGATATCAAAGATTAAACAAGGTTGCTTGGAGCATTCGTTACAGCAGAATACCTCACAGGAATAGTCTGAGCTGCCCAGGATATCAATGTAATCATTCTCAATTCTATTTACTTCAAAATATTCTATAGCTTTAAATCTGAACTGAAAGGATCAGAAATAGCTCAATTACATACACTCTACTGTTACTTTCTGTCTACAGGAGTTTTGGTAGTTAAGGAAGGAACTCTACCCAACAGTACCTTCATACCAAATAAAAGGGAACAAATTTGTCTAAACCAAACTCAAACTTAGGCATTAACATTACGCTTTCCACATTACATTTTGAAACAACCTATTGGACAACAAAAAATTTCACAGAACATTGCAGAGGGTGGCTCATTTGATAGCTATGGGGTAGAGAATTCTATAAAAGAGCTACTTCCATAACATTTATAAATAAAACTGCATGCTTTGTGAAATTGCAACTTTCACTGTGACTTTCCTAACTGGGAAGGCCAATGATACTATTTCTAATAATTTCTGTTCTAAGCAATTTACCAGCAATGCACTGGTGTGCTTTACAATGTAATAACGCTCAAGCTTCCTAATTAAAATAATTAGGGATCTTTTCTATAAAAACAGGTCTTTGACAGAAGAGATGTTAAGAACTCTGCTCTTCCTTATGAAGTAACATTCCAGTTGCTGTTATGCTCAATAAAGAGCTGATAACTGGCTGCTTATTTTGCTCCAAGGTACATAACCATTACTGGGAAACTCCAATGCTAATGTAACAGTGTTTCTAAACACAAAGCAGCTACAAAACCATTCCCTTCCTGCCCCCCTCCCCCTCTCCAACAGCATAATTCCTTATAACAAGACATTAACACTTTCTTAAATTGCTTAATTACTGTGCAACTTGCTGGCTAAGTAACAAGCTTATACAGCTTCTAGTTTTATAAATAGTGACTTCTCCCCCCCCCTTCCCCAACTTCAGTCTTTAAAGCCCACCATACCCCATTACTAAGCTTTTTAAAATGGAAGCAGATTCTTTAGTATGAGCAAAAAGCCCAAAAACCAAAGCAGTTGCATCTACAGCAAATTCAGATCAAAGAAAATAAAAGCTGGTGTAAAGAATAAACATACCGCTTTCTTGTAGTTTTGAGAGTGCATTTACGACCGGTATAAAATATGATAGAAACAGTTCATATAGTAGTCCAACTACTGACTTTAAGCTGTAAGCCACATACATAAATGGAGGCCCTGGCAGGCTTGAGAAGGTGTGGTGGTGTTATATGTATAGTTTGCAGTCCATTGCAAAACCTTCACTTGTATATACTTTATTGCACTGGAAACCTCTTAGCTTAACTCCAAAAGCCATCTTGGTGTTCAGTCCTTTAAAGCCAAAAATAGGGGGGCGCTGCCAGGTTTCCTCCTACCTACTCGTTACAATGTCCTTTTTTTTTTAAGCTCAAGGAAATGGGGACTCTTGTTGGGGCTCTGTACCTACCACAGGACATTTCCACAGAAAGGAAACTTAACCAAAGGTTTCAGCCCAAACCATACATCAGTCTGTATGCAAAGTGGCTACCACAGGGAAAAGGTGTTTGGCAGATGGGCTAATATCAGTTCTTTGCAAAGACTTCTCCAATTCTGTAACAAGTTATACCCCCTTTTTTTCTGGAAAATGATGTTAAGTTCATATAGCAGTGATCAATAACCATGTCGATCCTCTAAAAATACTTTAAGTCCACAGGTACTGCCAGCATCTGGAAAGGTTGTATATACAGACACAGCAACAGCCATTCTTTTTGGTTTGTTGCCGGGTCTCCAAGGGCCACTTGATCCCTTTTGGAAAGAACCTACTGTTTTCAGAAGCTCAGCAAGATGTGTGAATTCAGTGGTTACATGTTAGAGAATATTTGGCAATGGGGTTAACACATCACGGTGACACAATTTGAAACAGTCCCAATAATGCTCCTCTTGAATATCAAAATAACTTAAATATTTTATCCTCAAAATGAGGCGGCATCTTCTGCAAAATTCTAAGTGATCCTTATAAAAGTCCCATATTTGATAAGGCTTATCCAGAGACACACCTGAAAGAAAAGGCTTTTACAAGATATTAACACATTTTTGGCATATAAATATTTCCTCCTCTCCATCTAGCCTGCTCAAAATCAAGCCAAGCTTACCTACAGCTAGCATTACACGTTGCATTAGCTCAATAAATGATCTAGTCTAAACTAGAGACAGAACTTTAAGAGCTTTTTTCTGCAAAAGCAAAGATCCCCATTTTCCTCTTGAAAAATGACAGACCGGGGAACCATGTGAAATCCTCAATGAAGCCACAAACTTGTCCATGCAGCTTGATTTGAGGATTTTCTCTCTTCTTTATCGCAGGGAAAGCTTTGACGAATCACATTCCTCCATCACGTTATTCTGACACATGTGCCTATTATCAGTCCAAAGAACGTTTCTAACCTTCCCACGTCCCGAACGGGGTCTCGACGGGATGGGCGTCCTCTTGATCGGGGTTGTGAGTGCATTCTTCTCTTGTGCCTCATTTTATGAATGACTTGATACAAGTCAATACTTTCATCAGGAGGGAAGAGAAGACAAAGTTGGGTTCCACATTCCGGCTCAATTTCCTAGAATTAGTTAGAAGTTCAGTAGTGGTTTATAAACTGAAGAAATGAAACTCTCCCCAAATACACTGACACATACATTTAAGGAAAAAAAAAAAGGACACTTTGAAGAGATGTCAGTATCACTACAGACAGCAAAATTCACTTACATTACCTTTCACTCTTTAGGCACTACTTAGAATTTTCATAAAACAGTCCAACACTCTGGGTAACCATATCTTCCCATGAGACATACAGGCCACATCACTGTTTTGCTATAAAATCAGAGGACTGTTTTTCATCACAAAGAAAATGATCACCTATTACAGAAAGAAAAGTGACATTCGTAGGAAAAAAAAAATCCATCCCAGCTTCACATATAAAGCCATGGCCTGACAGAGCTGACTACTACCAATCAGTATGAGTTCTTCATTGTATGGTAGACAGGTCCATGAAAATACCAACTCAATGTCTGACCACAGTCAAAACAAGCAGTCTGTGTGTTCAGGATTCTTAGGAAAGGAACATGGAATAAGAAAGTCATTGTATCACACTGGAAGTTCATGTTCCACCCACACCTTAACTACTGGGTGCAGTTGTGCCCCTGCATCTCAAAAAATAAAGGGACAGTAGAAATGAAAAAGCTTCAAAGCAGGGCACCAAGGATAACTGACTAAGTGCAACAATTCCTACATGCAGTGACTGAGTAGGTCAGGTCTCTCCAGCCTACATTAAAAGAGAAATATGCGGGATATGGGGAACAAGATGGAGATAGTGGGAGCGTTGGACACCGCAAGTTGTCTAGAGGAGAAAGGGACAGAGAGAAACTTGCTGACTCCCTCTTCCAGTACAAGAACTTGGGTCATCAAATGAATCTAGCAGAAGCCAGGAGCAAAATAATCCCAAAAAGTGCTTCTTCAACCTGGTGACTACAGGCCTGCAGAACACTTTCCCAAATGATGTCGTAAAGGCAGAATTTCAGAGTACACATCCTCAGAAGAGAGATCCATCCAGAGTTGTGCAAATATAAGTGGATAAATGACAGCCACTTCAGGAAATAACCAGAGTTGAGAAGCAGGGAGAGCAAGCATCAGACAATGCTTGTCCAGAACATAACGGTACAGTAGTTTTATGAAAAAAGCTGAAACCCATGTCCAGATAGCAACTCTACTGTGGACAAAACATCAAAAAAAAAATTTCCTTGACGATTTAATAGAAGCTAAGTTAATTAAAATCCTTTTTTTTTTTTTTTAAAGTTCACACTAAACTAAAAACAAGACCAAGACTATTGTTTTTCTCCTGCTACACAACAAAGCAAAGATATCTGTGGGGCAAAACAATGCAGCACAGAGTTGACATTTTCCATACAGTATGGAGATTATACAACTCCCACCTTGTTTTAAGAAAGCAGAACCCATTATTTTACCCATGGCTTGCACACTTGATGACAGCAGCAACATACCTGCACTCTGGTATGTCTGACAAGACAAAGCCAGCCCCACTTAAAATTTGCTTAGCATATATTCTATAATGGGAGACTATGCCTTAAGCAATACAGTGTATATATATTAAAAAAAAAAAAAAGCAATGCAGAGCACAACTGGAAACACCAGAACTTTTTCTTAAAAACTGATGCTATATGGTTTGCACACCATACAAAGCAAGGCACATTACATTTCAAATTCAAAATATCACAGTTCTGAAGCAAACACTGTTTATCACAAAGATGACAACAGAATTGGCACTGTATTTTTCCTTCTTCCACAACAGCATTAGAAAGAAGCAGAGTGCCTTTCCCACAGTGCTCTACTGCAAGTAACTGATCTAAAAATATTCCAAATCTCCTGCACATCCAAAGCTGGAAGCAAGCACTAGAGGATGTCAGTTAAAGAAAAAGTAAGAATTAACAAACCTGTCCATCGCGTCCAATCTTCACTGGCTTATGTTCGTTCCAAGGATTGGTCAGGTGAGCAGACTTTGTGAACGGCAGTTCCCGCCTAAATATACGAGTGGCACCATTTATAGTTTTGCCTCCAGTTTTTTTATTAAGAATTAAAAAAACACATACAGCAGGAGATTACATATAAAATAATCCTGTTATTCTTTGTACTGTTAGGTCTCTGAACATATTCTTATGTTCTACATATTGGTAACTGAAGATTTCACTTTGACTTATTCCAGTATTAACTAATATAGTCTGTACTATGACAGGTTCTCCTTTTAAAGAAATTTTTTTGTCTTTGTGCAATATCAAGATTGTGCTTGTTTATTATCTCACCATCTAAATACAATGATCAGTCTCTACATGATATGGTAGCTCTTGGCACCTACTGAAATAAATCCCTGAGCACTGACCTAACTGTGAAGCTAGAAATGCTTTGAGCTGGAGGTGGGAGTCAGTAGCTTCAAGAGGACCTTTCCAACACAGATTTTTCTCTAATTCAAAGTCTTGCTTTTCCTGTATTTAGTCTTTCTGGCAGTCCAAAGTACTTGCACAACCATGCAATGTGTTTCACAGGACTGCTGTAACTTTTTTTCTTTAACAGAGATTTAAAATCTTTTCTGTAAGAACATACTCAGTGAAATCAATGAACATACTGCTCACAACCAATATGTTCTACAATACTTGCACTATTTCATATGTTGTTTTAGAATGGTAGTATTTTCTTTGTTCAGTCAGATCAAGAGATTTGTCCTTACATGATTTTTTTTTTTTGGTTTTTCATCCACAGCTGTCTATTCAAGTGAGCAGTGAGGATAGATCTCTGGCTGCATCAAGTTTCAGAAGGATGCTGTCAGCACTTGAGTAACATGCAGAAATAATATTATAATGCCTTGTTACTAACAGCAACATAAATGCACAATTATTTACCTGCAAATCCAGTCAATTTTAAAGACACCTCCCAACATTTTTGCATTCATTCCTGCAGGCAGCACCCAGTGTATAGGTGATCCTCCGTGATGGGACTCTGAAGACAATCTTGCAAACCCTAAAGGATTTTGTATGAATTGTAACAAAGATACAACAGAAAAGCTATTGCACATAAAACTCACTTTCACTTACCTTGATAACAGCTCATTTCCCTTACCTTGGAATTTGCCACTCTCTCTTACAGAAAATATCAAAATGACACTCCTTGCTGATCTAAATGCAGCATTAAGCTTCTTTTCATTCACTGGAAGTGTTGACCATACTCCCTAAAACAGAAAAACACCCACCCCATCACCAAAATGTAAGAGTTCATCTCAAATGACTTAGCTAACAAATATATAATGTAGATGAGGAAAACAAGACCAAAATAGTGTACTGGAATAGAAGGTAATGGAAAGAAAAAGATATTGCTAAATTCATTTCCTTCAAGAAATATTTTAGCCTGCCTTGTGCTAAAACTTTTAAAACACTGGCTTTTCAATCTTTTTTTGAACACTGAAGATGCATTTAGACCATCTATAAGACTTCCATTGTAATTATAATGATGGACAGATACCTTAAATAGTAAGGGTGAAAGTTTTCATGCATGTTTGAAGTGACTTTGGGAATTCATCTATTGCATAAAACACAGAAATTATGAAAAACCAACAGAATATATACTGAAAGGTGGGCAGGTAGACTTCAGTATAGTATTGCAGATTTGTTGAGGACAGTTTGCAGACTTTGAAACTCTTTCAGTGAAATGCCAGCAACATGAAAGACACCAGACTAACACTTTAAATTGGCAAGACAACTTGAACCACTTTGTTCAGCCTTTCACATCTCCACCTAGTAAGTAGGACCTTTTCCATTTCACCAGCCATTATGTAGCCACACACAATAAAACCCAATCTGTTTTAAGGTACCAACTGAGCTGAGCTACAGAGTAACAGTTTATTGAGTTATTCCTCGGTTCATCTTCCGGGCAAACAAGCTTCAGCCTCAGAATAGGATCTACAGTCTACCAAAGACAACATTCCTTCCCTCACATTTATCTAGTGAAGGTATGTATTCATACCCTACTCTGAACTCAGATCAGTGTTTGTCTGGTTTTGGTGATTCATTATAGTCACCAGAGAACTATTTGGGGTTTTTGCTAGCTTTCAGTCAGATTACACGGCTTTTGGCTGCTTGTAAAGCCCTGCTGTGAACCGGAACAACCTACCACATTGGCACCACAAAAGCGAGTTTCATGAAGTCCAACACCAAAGCACTGATACCCCTACACTGAAAGACCATGCATCCACTCCAAGAACTTCAGGAACAAGGATACTACTGTAGCTCCATACATGGATGAGGAACAAAAAAGGATATACTTCTTTACAGAGCTAAAGCAAACACCAGTCAGAATGGTGTTCACTGCACAGATCAGACCCAAAGCTTGAAGGAGGGGTGCGAACCAAACATACCCAGGACTTTGAGATTTGTTCAATAGTTTTAGTGCAATTTCCATCCTAATTTAGAAAAATCTTCATTAAAAGAATCACCTACTCTGTGTATATTGTGCAACAGCAAATCAAATATTTTCTCTATAACCTGTTCCAAAGAACACATGCCAATACAAAACCACCAGAGTGGTGCAGTGGACACCTAATGCAATTCCTCAGCAGCTGAAGTCCAGTGCTCTGGAATCCCTCCCAAAGAACTCACTCACACCAGCACTGCCAGGCATACATTTCCACAGTAAGGCTTCAGATCCTGAATTGAATCACCTGACAAAAATTACTTGTATAGCATTAGAGGAAAGGCAAACAACCTTCTGAACCTTCTCAGAATACAGCAGCATGAACTGATGGAGGGGAGAAAATACCACCCCAGCATTCCTAATGGAGGTTGGCTTGGGATGTTATCTAACAGACCCTAAGGCCCCTTTTAACCCTATTCTTGCCAAGATAGATGACTGATGGTCTAGGAACTTTTCTAGGTTACAGTGAAAGCAGAAGAACCAAGGCACGTAGCTTTTGTTGCTGCATCTACCGAGATCCAAATTATAAAGAAAAGAGCGCCTCCAACTGCACACTCTTCCAAACAAAGATGGGTACGTTTGAAAACAGACAAAGTGATCAGTTTGAAGAAAACTGAACATACCTTTGCCTTAGCAAGCGATACGTTTTCATGGTTATTACTCTTGATGAGAAAGAATCTTGCATCTTGGAGAATGTATTTAAGTTTACTTGTTTGGTCTGAAAAGAAAACAAAGTATCAAATAAGCCAAACTGTAAATACTTATCAAACACGTTGCTTTGAGTATAGATAGTTGTTTGCTTCCTTCAAAATACACAGTATCCCACCCAGTTCCTATCTATGTATTATCACAGTCAACCACCCAACTTGAAGACAAAGCTGCAGAGCGCAAAATGCCAGGGGAAACCAAACCAAAACTAAAATTTAGATATCCAGGTAAAGAAAAAAGTAAAATAAAATCAGCATGATTCAGTGATGTTCCGATATGTAGGACTTATTTCCTTGCTTAAGAATCTTTGCATAAATGATGGGTAACATTTGTAACAAGCACAAGTTGTTCAATAGAGAATGGTGAATGCTGTTCCTCTTTGCAGTTTTAAGCACTTCCTTTTTAAATCTGCTGCTTCTGCAAAGAGCAAAGTGACTGAACTTTTTGCATATTGCTCTCAACACATGCAAAAGTAGCTTAAGATTTAATTACCATGCTCAGAACAATGACGTGCTCAAATTGATTTATATCAGAACATCACTACTTACAGGTAATTTAATCAACAAAGACAATGGCTTGCTATGGGGCATGCATTAAAAATTCAAATTTAAATGATACCTTTTTGGACAGCACGAACGGAAGATGATAATTTCTCATGCTTCTTTTCTGAACCTGTGTTTAGCCAAAGTACATTTGTTCAGATTGAGCCTTAATAGAGATAATATACAATTTCTACAGCCTTGTCACATACAATTTTCATTCATGACAAATTATGCTTTCTGGCGCGCACCCACACACACAAAAAAATACTATTCAATGTGCACGAGTGTTTTGTTTTGGTTTTTTTTGGTTTTGGTTTTGGGTTGTTTGATTTGGGTTTGTTTTTTTAAAATGGTATTTGAACAATTTCCTACTCAGAAAACTAGTCACTGAATCATCATCTTCCAAGTTTTAAAAAAAAAAAAAAAAAAGTGAAAATTCCACTTAAGCAACAGAATAGCATTAAAGTAACAAGAAAGCCTACTTCCCCCCAAAGGTATCCACACACAACATGCCAGAAGTCAATATCAAATTATACAAAGCTACATACCCCATAAATCTCTACAGCCAGTTACATTTATTTTAGATTACACATTAGGATTTGATGCAAGTCACAATGACAAGCAATGAAAGGGAAGAATACCTGCATATGATTCTGATGCAGAACTTCCACTTCTGTCAAAAACAATTGGAGAGATACCTCTAGCTCTCTTCCTCTCCTTCTTTTTCTCGTCTAAAAGAAACAATAAAAAATAAAAGCCATACCTTAAACACAGGAAAAGTTGAGATTAAAAAGTCACGAGACAGGAAAACACCATCAGTAAAAGTGAAGTTACCATTTGGCTTGCACGTTAAAATTGTGGTTGTTGCCACAAAACTATCATGCACAAAAGAAGCAAATGCTAGTTACTCAAGCTTTTCATTCACAAAAGGAAGATGAATGGGACAAATCCAGTACATCTGTGCAATGTTTAGAGACAGAATTTATTATTACTATATTTTTAGTAAGGGTGGGTTAGCACTTCTTTCCAGCCTTCACCCAAATGTGCAACATTGAGCACAAACTGTGTTGCAATAGTGATATGAGCTCATTTGCTCGGAGCTCAAAAAAATGGTAAGAGACAGGAAAACAAAACACTGTGCCACACAGGCAATTATTTCCACTCTTAAGAAAGTGTTATGTTATACCACAGAGCTTTTTAGAACAGTTATGACAGCTTCAACTTGTCTTTAGGTTACACCTTGCTGTCTCTAACTCCAAACAGCAGAGCTGAGCTAAAAAAGGCTGCATGTTAAGCAGGATGACCACCTATGGAGACTTCAGACAAGGAAGATACACAATAGGAATCTTAACAGGATTGCAAGCTGCTTTCCTAGAAAAAACAAACAACGAACAGCCAAACCCAAAAGTATTTACGTCATTAGCACTTCACATCAGTAAGTTAGGACTACTTATAATATACAATTACAAAGCAATTGTTTCTAGTTTCTGCTTAAAACATTTATTTCATTCTAAATTTGCCATAACATCTAATAATTTCAACTTAAGTTTAGATTTCCTATGCTGGACACAGCCACCATTTAAGATTCAATTATCCTTCCCCAGGAATACGGTTCTTTTACTACACTAGTCTGCCTGGTCACTTATCTAGATGGATACCAAACAGCTCAACACCAAATTAAAATGAATTGTGTGGAAAACTAAGCCACTAGATACCCAAGAAAATACTAATTTAGTGTTTCAAAGCACTGAACAGCAAGGCCAAAGCAGTCAAGAACACTATGAATCCTCAACACAGTAATCTGGATGTTCACAATTTTGCTTTACCACTTTCCAGTACATTTTTTCCTTGCCTATGGTATTTCATAATTAACATCTTCCTGACTTGTGCTACCACAGCTTACTTTTGACATGGTCAGGAAGTGGTTATTTTTAAAAGTAGCTGAACTTTCAGTGGCAAGGTATTTCAGACTAGCATGCAAGATGTTGCCTACCTGATGCATCTGAACCAGACCCAGATCTGACTGACCCATCTGTGAAAGAGGCAGATTCAGAATCAGAATCGCTGGCTTCACTCCGTGTGTCATAGTCATTTCCTTCCTTCTGATCCCTCTCATCCTGTTCGTACTCTTCTTCATCTTCCTCCCCATCTTCTTCCACCTCTTCATCCTCCTCCCCTTCATCATCTTCCTCTTCTTCCATTCCTTCCTCCTCATTCTCTGTGTTGCCTTGTTCAGAGGAACCACTACTGCCAGTCTCGTGATCTGAACAATATTCCTCAGAGTTCACCTCTTCTTTAGAAGAATGGCTAGATCTGCTTGGTCTTCTATCCACATCATGCCTGATTCTCTGATGTTTAAAGAAAAAGTGAATCAGCAGTCATATAACATTGTCAGGATGCACACACAGTCCTAAGAGAATGTGCCTTATAAAAGTCTCATAAAATTTCTTTATTTATAAGGCAGCAAGAATACTTAATACCTCTGAACCATCCGGTGTAGAAGACTTTGCCCTCCTGTCAATATCCCTCTTCCTCATGCAAGATTTTTCTGGTTGTCCTTTATAAGGTTCCCTGGAACTGCTTGACATTCGCATCTTCCGATCACCATCTGGGCGCTTGTTTCTGTCAGATCTCTGATACTCCTCAGTCTTGTATTCTGACATGGGCTTTCCTTTTGTACTCACTATTCTCTTGTTATTGCTAACTGATGAACTGGGAGGTTTTGGCATCATCTGCCTTGAGGAATGCACAGAAGGTTTTTGCCTCTTGCTTTCAGCATTTTCCATCCTGTCAGTTTTTCTTTTTGATCCTTAAATAGAAAGAAATATCAAGTTCAGTGTTATTTCCAGTATCAAAACAAAAACTGTACAGAGGATCCTACTTTCTCTATTTTAGGTAATTACCCTGTTGCAGTCATAGGGAGCATCATCCAGTTGTAGGCTTTGCAGCAACACTCAAAACTGCTTCTTAGGAACGGCTCATGTTCTAAAACACGTATTTTACTTCAAAAAAGGTATGTGTTTCTTAGATTTTATACATGGAAATGCTAAATTAAATGCTTATGGAATTGGCCTAAAGCCAAATCAACAACTGAGCTGGAACCAGACTTTGCAACCCCTTCGCTCCACTTCCATCTCACTTCATTGAGCCAAAAAGGACAGTAATTTTCTAACATTAAAGGAATTCAGAACAAGCCAGACTCAGCAACTGCTCTTGAGACAAAAGGAAACAGACTCGACTGTTTGCATGGAAGGGCAGGTGAAAAAGCATATGTCCATGAAATAAAGACTTTTAGAACTCATTCAGTCTTTGAATCAAGTTATAAAACCCACTACTTCAAAGACTTTAACTGTAATAAGACAGACATTTTTTACCATTTACGTTCCTGGAGGACATCCACTACCAAAGTCACATACCCTTTTTCTCACTTTTGTCTTGCTCACTGTCAGGGTTATACAACTCATCATCCTGGTCAGGAGCATCAGTCAAAATGTCATCCAGAACATTCAGTTCACCATCTGAAAGTACACAAAAGAAGTCAAAACCAACCATAAGAAGTCTGGATATGTAAACGACAGAACTAGGATTTACAAACCCAAACATTTCCTTTAGGGCTACAGATCTGCAACAAAGCAAAAATTGATGTCTTCTTGATTTATTTCTACACTTTCAGTTGGAAGGATCAAGCAGAGCAAATAAAAGAACTATAGTATGTCACAAGATGCATTTAGACCTCTAAACAAGGTCCAAGTTGGCTCCTCATGTCACACAAGCTTTGCAGGAAAGATGACCTACAAATGAAAGCTGAACATAAAAGCTTGTATAAAATTCTAGAAAAAGGGTGACAGGAGATAGTCCGAGTCCCATTAGTAAAGAGGAAGGACCCGTGTCCCTGCAAAATTCTGAAACTTGCATGTTGAATTACCTCTCTTCCACTGTTGTTGTCATTGCTGTGTTAGAATGGTGGGTTTTGTGGTTCACTTACAAATAGAAAAAACACAATGGTGAAAGCAGTACTTATTTGCTGCCTAATTAACTCTGAGCTGCTCTGAAAAAAACCCCCACAACTTGATCCAAAGGGCAAGTGTTAAAGAAAATTCATGCCAGAAGCAGTCAATGATCACACTTGGTCACAAAACTTTTAAAATCTGTCACCGTTTCTGGCTGTTTCACTTTGCTTAAAACCAACAGGGATATATGGTGATTCTAGTAGAAGAAGGATTCACCAGCTTTAAAGCAGTAGATCTATATTCCAAGCACTTTAAAAAGTAATAGTGAACTAAGCATGCAAAAGGAAAACTAAAAAAGGTATTGATTTTGGAATCTCCCGTTTCTTCTCCAAAATTCTTAGTTCTTTCCATTTTGTGATTGATTGTATTTTCTGTGCTCAGGAAAAAGAAAGCAGAGCAAACTCCAAGGATTCAGCTGGTTGACAATATCCATAGCAGATGCAGGTAAGGACTCCTGTACTGCATGAAACTGGGGTAATGCAGCAAATTCAGTCCTCTTGAGTTTGGCAGCTCGTCTATCTCAAAATCTTGAGCTGAGCCACAAAAGAAGTTTTACAGTTTGATGTTAAAAAAACTCCAAACATAATCCACATTATAAAAAAAAACCAACCCCAATTAGTATTGCAACTGTCTTTCTACTATATACTACCAAATCTGAAGTCAGCATATGCACTAACTTTCCTGCTGGCACTTCTCCACATCTTTGGTGGTGGGGGAATGCAGAAGTGATCCCTGGACTTCTCAGCTGGTGTGTCTAATGCAAAGTAAATGGTGCAGAGAGAAGTGGATCAAACCGTTCCCTGGCAGTTTACAGTTACCAGGCATTTAAATGCAACACGAACTTGCATCATAATTCTCTTGGGAATAGCCCTTTATGTTTGTAGACACCTATACATCCACAGCAAATATTCTTGCTGTTGCTGATAAATATATGAGAGTCAGATTCATGGCTGTGCAACTGCCAAACATGGGATGCATTTTCCTGGCTTGCGTTCTGGTTGCCCACAGGAAACTTGGCAAGTCCGGAGCACAAGATTTTTTCACTGGACACTAACGAAAAAGAGGTGTACCGAGATTAGGAAATTGAACATATCACCCATCTCAAATCACACATATTGAACCTTAGATTTGTTTCCCTCTTGGTGAGACAACAGCATATTTGAGTAAACTACATTTAGCCTACCTACTGCAGTAGCACTCAAAGGTGCTAAACGACTCCTGTATCAACTAATTCGGAAATAAATGAAAAGGAAAATTTAACAGGAAATGCAAGTCTGACACACACTCTCTCCTAAATCCCTTCCAGGTTAGATGGACCTCATTTGCAGCTGGAACCTTAAACAAGGGTGCAAGAGACAGGAGCAGGATGAATTCCCCCATCCCCTTCTATATGCACATCTACCCGACTTGTTTAGAAACACATTTCCAGATTTATTCAGCAGCCTGCTTCCTGTCTCTCACTTGCATTGGATACACTGCTCGACTGATCGCACAAGACGATTCCTCTCACTGAACTGCTACTGTCAGTGTTCAACCTGAAGAGCTGAATTATCTCACAGAGGTATCAGGAAAAACAAAAAAGCAGAAACAGAAAAATGGCAGAGGACAGGTATTTTATAGTCCATCACCACTGAAGAGGGAGGGACCAAATGAGTTCTTTCCATGACAGATACATCCCACAGGGTTCTCCGGCCACTTGTCTTTTGTAGGATCCTTCCACGAACAAATTTAACTCACCCAAAACAGCAGGAAGGTAGCCTGGGAGGCCATTTCCTCTGCTGGCCAGGAGCGTTAGATCTATTGGAAGGGTCCAAGCAAAAATCTGATTTGGTACACAAAAGAAATAAGACCCTGTGATTTCAAACTAAACAGGTCTGCAAGCCTTATTTCTGCTTTTTAAAGTGGTAAAATAGCATTTATCTTCCAATGGAAGCCTTCCAGTTCAGTTGCAAACAAACGTGCATCTACACCTGCTATTCAGTCAAAATAACCCCCCCTTTCACATGAGAAATAATTTAAAGCAAATTAAAGTAAAAATATAACCTGACAATTGGCAGTGATTAAAAAACACTAACAAAAAAAAAAATTCAAGCCCAACTAGATAAATAATTATATGAATAGAAATTTATAGGTGGCAACAGCAAACATTTCAAATTCACTGCTCATCCACAGTGGCAAATCAGATCTGTTTCAACACAACCTGATCATATCCTAATCTACCAGTTTTACAATAATACCATTAAGGATCAAGCACCACCAATAATTTTATTTATCAGTTCTAACAAAACCTACTGGGAATTTTCCATGTCATATAGTTCCACAACAATAATTGGACAGCAAACTCTTACCACTCTGACAAAGTCATTTTGTGGACACATATCCTGCAAAAAGCTTTACACAAAGCATATTTTCTTTGCCATGAAGCCATGAAGCATATTCTCCACAGAAATGGAGCTCCATGAAGCCATGAAGCATATTCTCCACAGAAATTCAAATGATAATATATAAATAAACCAAGCCACAATATCCCAGTGATACTTTACTCTTTTTGTAACTCTACAGTTCTCTGCACCAACCACCAAACGGCAATCTGCTCCACCTAACTTTGGTTTTGCTTCTTAAAGAGGCTATCTCGTGAGGATTGATTGATATAATCTCACAGATAATTTTCGGCTTCCGTGTATAGCGGCAGTCAGTTTTAGGAGCTGTGATTCTATTATTCGAGACTAATTATCCCAGATTATTATTCCAGAGTAATGACTCTGAAAACGTCCAATTTCTCTTAGTCAAATTTATTTATCCACAGTGTCCAGAAACCACCGCTGACCGCCGGAATAAGATTCCAACACCAGTTTCTGCTTACTAAAGTAACTACATCGCTCCACAGAAAATCCTGCAAAAAAGCCCAAAACCAAAACGGCCTAGTGATGCAAGCAGAAATAAAAAGCCGCAATAAAAATAGCAAACAGTTTCTGCGAAAAGACAAGCAGCAGTAACTCGCTGTCGATAATGTAAAACTTACGGCCCACGAACTTCTCCCTCTTCCCGCTGCTCGAGTCACCTTGCCCCGAGCCCGCTGCCGCCGGAACACCACAGTATGAGAGGCCCTATTACCTCCACCTCCCCCGAAAAACACAGGGAGGGCTTCCGCAAAAAAATCATCCTCGAAGAGTCACTCCTGACCCCGCCGCCCCTCCGCTCTCCTGGAGGAGACGTCCGTCCCCCGGGATGAAGGCCCAGCACCAGCTTCCACGGTGGCCCCGGGGAGGGGGGAAAACTCGGGCGGGGGCCCAATCCCCGCCCGAGCCTTCCCCCTTCCCCGGAGCCCAACGCCTGCTCCCCCCTACCCCCACGTACCCTTCTCCTCCCGGCTATCCGTCGCCATCCCGCCGCCGCGACGAGCGCCTAAGATGGAGGCTCCCTCTTCCTGCACGTAGCGCTTCCCTCTTCCCACAGGGCGCCGCTTTGTTTACGCTCCCCGCGTCAGAGCGCGCCGCGGGCGGGCGGGGGCGGCGGCGCATGCGCCACCCGGGCGCTGAGGGCGCAGCCGCCATGTTCGTGCCTGGCAGGGCCCTGGGCTGCGTTTCGCTGGACGGGAAAAGAGGTGTAGGGAGAGGAGAAGGCTTCTGCCCGCTCGGAAGTGCGGGAAGCTCGTATTTCTCGGCGTCCTCGTGCTGTTGTGACAGCTGCGTGTGATGTTGGAGCCCTTTCTGAGAGTCTTGGGTGGGACAAAGTAACAGTGCTTAGTTAACTCCTGGTGTTGGGCATTGCGTTGTCTGGTTTTCTCTTGTCTTTTACCTTTTTTCCCCTTCTCATTATTTTTTTCTTTCTCCTGGCAATCAGGCCAGTTCAGAGGAGGGTCACCAAGCTGATGAGAGGGCTGGAGCACCTCTCCTATGAGGGAAGGCTGAAAGAGTTGGGATTGTTCAGCCTAGAGAAGATTTTGGAAGACCTAATTTTGGTCTTTCAGTACTTGGAGGGAGTCCAAGAAGAAAGATGGTGAGAGATTTCTTACTAGGACATGTAGAGTTAGGACAAGGGGGAATGGCTTCAAAATGAAAGAGAATAGGTTTAGATTATATATGAGGAAGAAATTTTTTACAGTGAGGGTGGTGAGGCACTGGCACAGGCTGCCCAGAGAAGCTATGTGTACCCCATCCCTGGAAGTGTTCAAGATCTGGTTCAATGGAGCCCTCAGCAACCTGGTCTAGTGGAAGGTGTCCCTGCCCATGGCAGCAGGATTGGAACTGGATGACCTTTAAAGTCACTTCCAGCCCAAACCATTCTGTGATTCTATGAAATATGAAACAAGCGTGCTTTATCCATCCAAATAATTTTTAAAATAAATTTTGGTTTAGAGTATCACCCTTTTCTACCATAATGTAAGTGGAAACTTTACCACCTCATCTTAGTTGCCCTTTCAGGCAGCTTATGAAGAAGCTTGGGCACTAAGTTGCATTTGGTAGGTTACCAGTACGTACAGGACAACCAGGGGATCAGGCCACAGCATGGGTTTAGGAAAGGCAGGTCCTTCTTGACTAATCTGATGTCCTTTTATAACCAGGTGACCTGCCCACTGGATGAGGGAAAGGCTGTGGATGTGTCTATATGGACTTCAGTAAAGCCTTTGGTGCTGTGTCTCACAGCGTTCTTCTGGAGAAGCTGGCAACCCATGGGGCACCCAAAAGAACAGGAGGCTCAGGGGAGAACTTGTTGTTTTCTACAACTACGTGAAAGAAAGTTATTGTGCAGTGCAGATTGGGCCCTTCTCCCAGACAAGTAGCAGCAGGATGAGAGGAAATGGCCTCACACTGTGCCAGGGAAGGTTCAGGTTGGATATTGGGAATAATTTTTTCACAGGAAGGTTAGTTAAGCCTTGGAATGAGCTGCCCAGGGAGGTGGTACAGTCACCACCCCTGGAGGCACTCAAAAAATGACTGGACATGGCACTTACTGCTACAGTGTAGTTGACATGGTGGTAATTGGTCAAAGGTTGGACTCAATGATCTTGGAGGTCTTTTCCAGCCTTAATGATTCCATGATTCTATGATTAGGGCTGTGTGTAATTTGCAATTACAAAGTAAGAGCTTGTTTTGTCCACTATGGTAGTTTATATGTTTGTATCCTATTAGCTGACATACTACTGTTACAAATGCTCTATCTGCTTTATTTTTTTCTCCTTCTTTTTTTCTTTAACTGGAGCAGAGGCATAGTGAGGTGACTAATGCTGTAGACTATGGCATAATTTTTGTTTTAAGGCTGCAGGTATTTGCTAGAGTAGCCTGATAGGTGCAGCCAGTCAACTAAATGCCTTGAATTCCCGCCTCCAAAACAATCCAGTTCCAGGAATCTTCACTCCTGATATTCAGTGTGTTTGCCTGTGCTCCCAGAGTGGACAGGTTGGTAAAAATGCCCGGTCAGCATAGCAGCTGTTGGCTAGCTTAAGGAAGCACTTTTCCTTTCCAGTGATGGGGGCTGGAGTGCAAAAGGCACTCTGTAGCGCTGCTTGGTGTTGTCTATCTCACTTCAAAGCTGTGCAAGCAAAGTCTGAGCAGAGGATGAAAGCATGCCCTGAAGAACTGAAGTATTTCTGCAGAGAGAGATGATGAAAGATGGAATTATGTGATGAGGTGAAAATTGTGAGGTGATTGTGAAGTTTTACAGAACGAAATAAAGGTACATATTCTTCAGCTTTGTATTGGCTTCTTGATTTGATAAAAGGCGCTTACTACTGCGGTGCTACAACCTGAAACTCATTAAACAATTATCCCATTTATTTGTTTTCTGGTGTGTTACTTTGTCAAATAGGCAGGACTTGACAGCAGTAGTTTTGCTGGCACTTAACTTCTTGATTCTGTGGCCAAAGACTGAAGCAATTCTTGTGTGTGTTCTGATCATATCGATCATCACTTGGGTAAGCTGCTTGTGGAGTGACGTTTCAGTGACTGGTATGCACACAAGTTTTTTTAGCTTGTGTTACTTACAAGCACTACCTGCGTTTTCTGATTTTACTAGAAATTACTGTGTGGTATCAACTTTACTGCCTGTTACCTATGGAAAGAAGGTCTGTTTGCATGTGATGCACTAGATGGTGCTGTTAGCATGAGTTAAATGGAAGGGCACTCTGTGGAGTTGCTGCTCGTGTCAGTTTTTGTACTTCCTTTTCAATCTGCAGGTACACCGAGAGAGCTTTGGAGAGCACTGTACTTTAAAGCCCATCATGGGCCTTTTGGTGGGTTTCATGCCTTTCACATGGGACAAAGTTCAAATATTGGTAGCATGAGTCCAGCACCTTTACTGTAGTATGTTGGTGGTGGTGGTGGGTATCTGCAAGTGAGCATAGCTACTGATGGTTTTTTCAAGGGTGTAATGGCTCCATGTAGACTAAACCATCTCCAAAGGTCCCATAATATGTTTTGTTATTGTTGGGCTCTTGTTCAAGAATTATAGGGTAAGAGGGACTCCTTAGTGCAGCAAGCAGCTGGTAGCTGTGGCTTCCTGCGTAGATTACAATATAGCAAATCGCTGTGGAAGGGAGGGGGGAAAATGGTGCTAAACTTGGTAGTGAGCTCCCTTTTAGATCTTGCTGTGTCAGAGATTTGATAGATACAGTTATTCAAAGGGACAGCTAATTACTTTGCTCAAACCTGTTTTAAAGGCATGTTGGAGAATTCCCTTGGTGTCTGCTTAACGCCTTTCAAAACCAGATCACTACAGCTGCTTGGAAGTTTTCCCTTTGAAATAGTCTTTATAACAATATTAGCCCATTTGTCCTTTTTGGTGCAAGTAACTGCTAATGGACATTCTCTGAAAACTGTCTATTAGGATGGGCCACTACTGAGAAATTACTAGGGTGACTGAGAATATCTGTGTTCCACTTAAGAGACAAATTTGGGCTTGCTCTTATGTCCATGTCTTCAGCTGTCTATCAGGGGGCTGAGTGGGAATGGCTGCTGATTGTTTAAGATGTATTTTTGGAAACTATTTTTTGTAGGCCTGTTGCGGTCTGTGTAACTTGGAACTGTGGGGAACCAAGGTGAAGTGGGACTATCACTTTTGTAAAGTAGATTAGTTGTCTAAGATTAAAATGCAAAGTCCACTGCTTTGGAATTTGTGTTCCAGATCAGAGGATAAGACTTGTTACTGCTTCTGCTCTTATCAAAAGGCAGACTTTTGTGATGCAGGTTAGCAGGGAGCCATCCATGTAGCTGCAGCCTGGTATTTAAGCTACTGATACACCCATACATTTGCCTTGTATTACCATGTGTGTGATTCCCATAAAGCCTGATACCTTCCAGAATATATGAGCACTAATGCTTGTCATCTACCTACAACCCCAAAACAGTAAGTTGCAGGTTATAATAAAAACTTCCTCTGCTTTGCTCTAATTCACTTATGCCTAAAAGCCTTTCAAAAGCCACCCTCCTATGTCTGAAAGTCTTTTGGCTATGTCAGCCCAAGGAAAATGTTTACAATTTAAAAAAATGTGATTTTTCAAGAAAGCTTCAGAGAGTTCTGGCAAATGCTTGTTGGCATAGGTATTCATGATGTATTATTTGATTTAATTCCTGATTTGCACTTGAAGTAAGCTGCAGGAGGTGCTGGTGCAGAAGTATAACTTCTGTGTGCTTCTTGTTCCTGTGCCTTGGTGCACTGGCAGCTTCCTGTTTACAAGGTAACTGCTGTATTCTGGACTGAGTGTGTGTCAAGGTCACGTACTTCAGGCCAGGGAGTTTATTGGATCACGGAGTAACTGCTGTGTAAACAGGAAACTCCCAATAAGGATTACTCAAAAAATTATTTTTATTTAGTTAGTTAATAAGTTGGAGGGGGGAGGGGGAAAGGGAAACTTAAGTTCTTGGAAGCCAACAAGATTTTTCCCTGTCTCCCACAAGATACGGATTTGGCTGCTTTTCCTATCATTTTTCCTATTTGTGTTTGTTACCTGTTTTTTTCCCCTCAGGCTTCTTTCTTCTCCCCTTCTCCCCTTAGATGAGGTGATTCTTATGCTGATAGTGTTAAGGGTGATATCTATTTGTTTTCATTGGGTTTCAAGGAGGGTGAGATTTTTATGAATAGATAAACAAAACCTGAGAAATGCTTTTGGAAGTGCATGTTGTGAGACAGATTGACTCTGAAGAGTTGAATAGTCACTTCAGTGACAAGCAAGTTCGGACAAAGCTGAGTTTGTTGAATGGTCCCATTGATTTTGGTTTTGTGGAGAGACCTGAAGAATCTGCATTTCATAATTATCTCTGCAATTTTCCCTTATTTGAGCACTTCTTCTTTAGAGACCAGATTATTTCTCTGTCCCTTGCCTTTTCAAATCCCCTGAAGTAAGGTTAAATGATACAGCTGAGGTGGTCTGTGTTCCTGCTGCAGGATATGGTGACCTTCTCTTCTATCTCGCCTGTCCCTTGCTTTCAGCTGTGCTGCTCCCAATTCTTGTAGTCATCAGTGGCCTGATTTAAATTGCTTATCTGAAATAAAAGTTTCATTTTTCTTTCATGGATGACTTTCCAGACCACGAGTTGAAGTAGCTTTTCAAGTGGCAGGATGAACACAGAGAAAAAGCAACTGTCCCCTTTTGGCAGCCATGAGTAGTGTTTAGATGTGCTCAGTCCAGCTGCAACCCTGTTCAGCTTTGTGGGTTTTCTAGGTCAGTCCCCTACTGAATCAGGAGGTGGCAGCATCTTGTGTTTGGTGCATATTTTGATTCCAGATCAATATGAACTATTTTCTTTTCTTTGCTGCAGGAAAGGGATCTACAGTGGTTACAGCTGGAGGAAAGGAAATGCAGGATCCCCTTGAGATCACTGTAATGAAAGTGGTGCTTGGCATAGCTAGACCTTGTGTGGAGGTGGCAGGATTTGTTCAGGTGATATTTCAAGTGGTAAATTTTTGCTCCTTGTGTGGTGTCTGTTTCCCTGGGAAACGAGAGGCTGCAAGGTTGCAATTAAGGTCATCCCTGAGATGTGTTTCTCAGGTCTGTTTTTGACATTTGCATTTGCTGAGTTCAGCTGGGCCTTTACAGAACTATGAGAGCCGCCTGACCATTACAGTAGCCACAAGATCCTAACCAGACACCAGAACTTAAGCATGTCCTTATGGTCCTTACTGAATCCTCTTGCAGTTACTCTTTACTGGCAGTGAGCTCTATACTTGGAGCTCATCTTACATGCTCTGCTGCACTGAAGGGGTGGGGTGTGTATTTGGTAATCTCTACTCACTCCCCTCTGCTGTGACTTATAGTTGCTGAAAGTACAGCTCTCTTCTTAGCTGTCACCTCACTGGAAGTGTATGAACAATTACTATGTGGTACAAACTGTCTAGCCAAATTAGACAGGGATTTAAAGAACAAGCTTGACAAGACTAGGTGTCTACGTGGTACTATAGTGGACCCTATCATTAGCTAGATAGCCCTACCTTAAGTTATCCTGAAATAGATGAATAGCACCTTGATGCAAACCAAGGAATTTTTTTGGTAACAAAAATAGTGTCCAGGGCTCTGCACAGAGTATTCACACCCAAGGGCAGCAGCAGCACAGTTTAAAGCTATACACAATGGACAGATAGCTTTCAATAACGTCATGGAGAGAACACACATCAGGTTTCCCTGTCTTGTGCCAGTGTATTTTTCTCCATTCTGTCCTGAGGAAGAAAGGGTTTTACTTTTTGATAGTACAGACATTTAAGAAAGAATTGAAGAGAGGCAGTACCATGTGCTGTTTAGGTACCAGACTGTAAAGGTCACCTTTTCCAGCTCTCACTGTCGGAGGCAAGCACAGTGAGACTTCAGTGTGCTGACAGTTCTGAACATCTTCTGCTGTGTTTCTGTCTGCAGAGGTAGCTGTTCAGGGTTGAAGGTCTGATTAAAGACTGAATGTAATCGTTGGGATAATGTTTCTGGGAAGTCGTCTTTAGAGAAAGAAGGAAACTTGTATTTGGTGAGTTTGTAGGGGGTTTTCTGTTAATAAGTAGTTCTTTGGGAATCCTAAGCAAATTAAAACCCAGTTACCTGTATGTCTTTAGCAGAGTTTCTGGTGTCTAACAAGATGTGACCGTAAATCTTGTCCTCAATAGGGGCAGTAGCCTCTTTGCGTACTCTGCTCCCCAGACCTTCCTCCATTTCTTAAAATGTCAGAGCCAGTTGAGTTTGTCAGGAGACACTTCCTGCATTAATGGTCTGTCTTTGAGAAATCAGGTTCAGAGTAGCAGTTGCTCACAGATTTAGACTATTAGAAGCAATATCAAAGGGGAATTGAAGGGCAGGAAGCAGCTAAGAAAAAAAAAGGCAATCCATCTCATAATTGTAGAAATGCTTGTTTGGCACACATATCTGGTTTTGGGTAGAGTTTATGTATCCATCTCTTGACCCCAAAACCATGAAACTACATGAATGGGACCAAATGTTACGTTTGTTCCTTAAAAAAAAAGGACAGTATGTAAATAGCCATTAGCAATTGCATAAGGAGTTACTGTCTCATTCTGCATATATAAGCATGTGGATGGTCGAGACATATATTTTACACATCTTACTGTGGCAGGAAATTCATTTGCTCCCAATATTGTTCCCTCTTGCCTCTGCAACCTTTTTGGTCAGACTCTTGGTTGTGACTAAATGTCTTGGTTCAAGTTGCAAAAGCCGTGCTGCTTTGCAAAGTGGTTTTACTGTGTTTGATTGCAGATGGCTGCAGCGTGCATCACTGTCAGGAGATAAGCTGGTAATAGCCATTTGTGTTTGTGATGGCTTTTGCTTCTGTGATGGCTATAGTTTTTTTATTATTTGTACTCATGAAACAGGTTGCCCTGTTCTTAACCTCTCAGTCAAGCACTGAAGGAGATGTTAAGGCTGTGACTATGTGTTGTCATTACAGTGCAGGTTTTGGCTTGTCTCTTGCTTTTGTACTCTCATTGTCTTCCAGATGAATCACTGCTGTTATCTGGTATCACACCCTATTTTTAAACCACAATGCTTTTCTGTTTCTGGGGCTGCTGGAATACTCATGCTTCATATGATTGGAGTTTAGACTTGCTCATTCTGTGTCCTGTTTCAATTATCTTAAGTTTCGGATTTTTTTTCCATGTGAGTTTGATTGTTTATCAAATGGTTATCTGTGTTACCCTCACTGGATGCTTAGAATCGTAAGTCAGATCGCAAAACTATGTGGTTTCATAGATAAACAGGAGAGGTATAATAGAAGCTAGGGTTCAAAGGATATTGCTGGATCTTCTGATTCCTCTTCCAACTCACAAATGATCAGCTGAAGTTTAAGTGCTATTGACTGTTTATTTACAGAAGCTTTAGAATATCTGCAACTGAAGCTTAGAAGAACAGGTTGGACAATTATTAAGAGCTCAGATACCATAAGAGTGGGTATTCTATTGCCTTTGAATTAGTAGGATTCATACTTTGGTGCTTTGCCTCACCATAAATGTTAAAGAAAGGAAAGTAAGTTACAGGAAATATTTTGTCTGCAGTAGACAAGTGGTAAGAGGTGAAATGTTGGAAGGAAATTATTGGACTCTGAATCAGTGATCAGAATCAGTATTGGCAAGGTTGCATGTGTTTGAAGCCTTGATATCATATAGTAAGTTTCAGTATAGCACTGAAAAAGTTGAAGCTCAAAGAATTGTACATATTTCTCAGGAAATTGTCCATGAATTGGATTCAAGAAATGTTTCTTATCTGAGATGGCAGTTCTCAGTACATACGTTCCTCCAAAATTTTAAATTATGCCCTAAGGGGCTTCTGCACATCTGGAGCCTTTAAGTCTCCTCCAGTTATTCATACGCCTCCCACACCTTCCCCCAAGAAACCCCCCACCATTTAAAATTAGGAGACAATGTGGATGACCCCTCTCCTCATACAGTGTGTGTTTGTGGTACAATGCTTTGGTTGGATAATGTATGTGAACTAACTCTTAATGACTGAGTCCTGCTGCTGGAAGCTGAGGTGCCAATTGCGTGGCAAGGCTTCCTGTGGGGCTTGACAAGTCTTGATGAAACATGGTGATTGTCAGGGAGACAGCACATGTGCCAGAGGTAGCAGGAGGGGCCTCAGGCGACTCCTGTGCCTTCACAGGTTCACCTCAGAGAGAAGTTATTGTGGGAGCAGGTAATGAAATGCAATAGATTTGAGATGACGGCAATGGTTGTTCAGTCCAGAAAAGCTTACGAACTTAACTTAACCTTTCGGATGTTTTCTGGGAGCATCTACTCACCAAACGTCTCCATACAGCTCTGTGTCGATACATATGGAATGTGGTTTATCCTTTTCTTCTCAACCTTGGTTCTCTATCTGTTGTTATTGGACTAATCTGCCTCTCCAGCTCCTCACAGCTGTACTCTGAACTGTCATTTGTTCTGTCTCCTTTCTGCTCCTCCTCTGCCACCTGGCTTTCTCTGCAAGGCACCGACAAGTTCTGCTGCAAAGCAAGGCAACTGAGTACAGCTCACCTTCCCTGACCCAGGTGTAGAAATTCTTCCTTGCTGAGATGTTTTTTTCAGACACAGCTTGCTCGGCAATTATTCAGATGAGTCATAATACATGGGTCTAATTTAATCTGCGGGGTGGTTTTGAGTTTGTCAGCACCGTTGGCTCACTATGCTTGTTTCTGACATAGGATTTAATGTTTCATTTTGATCCTATTTGTGGGGTTTTGTACTTTGACTTTTGTATCTATTTTTTTGCCCCCAGAAGTATGTTGCGTTTTTCTGAAAAGAGTTAACACAAGCCTGAGGATTTTCTGTTCCACATCTCCTAAAGTGAAAGCAGATGCAGAAATATGTAGTGTCACTGCACTGATTTTGTCTGCCTTATCTTTGTCCTGGTAGTTTAGAACCCGTTTAATCAGCTGGTGTCTGATGTATTGAAAAAACCTACTTGTTTTTTTTTTGTTTGTTTTCTGCTCCTGAAATCCCCAGCTATTACAATAAATTTTCAATTCACCTGTAGTTTTTTTTTCCAGAACCCTAAGTTGTCTAAATTTTCTTTAATCTGACCTGCATGACTCCTCATTCCTTGGTTTGTAAGGAGTAACTCTGTCTTTTGTGATTCTGAAGGGAGCTGACCCTGGTTAGCAAATAATGACCAGCTGATGGCTCAGGCCCATCCAGCAAGATGAGGGAGAGAATCAGAAGAGCAAAAGCAAGAAATACTCTTGGGTCAAGATGAAGACTCTTGGGTCAAGATGAAGACAGTTTAAATGAAGGACAGTGTGCATGTGTGGACATGAAGTGACAAAAAGGCAGTAACTCGCCCCCTTCCACAAGCAGTGGGATGCCCAGCCAGTCTCTAAGCAACAATTACTTTGGAAAACATGACCCCCAGGGTTTTTTTGCCAAGCATGATGTTATGTGATGAGGAATATCCCTTTAATCAATTTGGCTCAGCTGTCCTGTCAGTGATCCCTCACAATCTTCTGCTTACCTTTTAGCTTACTTGCTGGCAGGGAGTAGAAAAGTAGAGTGGAAAACAGAGAAGGTCCTGTTGCTGTGCAAGAACTGTTCAGCAATAGCTGAAATATTGGTGTGTTATCAATACTATTTTGATCACAAATCCAAAACACAGTACCATATGGGCTGCTGTGAAGAGAATTCATCCCAACCAGACAAAGTATACTCTCCTGTGGTAGTAGTCTCTGCAATGAGTTGAATAGTTTAATTGCCTCCTGTTTTATTTTATAACCTACTAACTGCTGCTCTGAAGTTCTTTTAAAATTTATATCGTGTAGCAACATGTTAGTAATTCTTCCAAGTATTGAAGTAGAAATCATAATTACATGTGTATGATAGGTTAATTATCTTAATTATGGCTTCCTTGGGTATTATAGTTGCTTCAAACGTGGACATATTAGATAAGAACTTGACAATCCAAAGAGCAGCAAAAAAATGACTTTGCTTTGGGACCAAAAATCTTTGGTGGTTTGGGGATTTTTTTCCCTTCAAGGTCATTCTGACAATGCTAGATTACTTCAGTTTTAAGGCTTCTATATTTAAAAAAAAAACCCCAAACTTAAACTGACTTCTTTTTCAGGCTGTTCCATAGGGTAAAATAATTTTTAAAAAATCAGTTTCTGAGTTACTTCAAATTAATCAATTCCATTTATTCTTCTTGTCATGCCTGTAATTTTGAGATGTGGCCACACGATATTTTGTTCACCTTCAGTAACTATCTTCTAGTCTTAAGTCTGACAAGGTGGCTGTGACACTGAGGAGGCCAGGAACCTTCAGATTTGGTTCCTTATCATTGTTGTCTCCTGATCTTGGAAGGCTGTATGACAGCTGTCCCTCTTCAGAAAAGACATTAATAGATTTTGTGGACCCTTTAGTTCTTAGCTGCCCTTTTTCTGTGAGAAAGTGTGTGGGCCCTATTTTGTGGCACAGCCACCTTACAGTGCTTATGGGATTGCTAGTGAAAAGTACAGGTTTCCGTTCTTGTGTTACAAAGCAGATCACATCACATCTGGGTGGTTTAATTTGGTTGGTCAATTAAAAACCCTTAAATGGATGAAGTTAGATTGTGTATGGAAATATGGGCAGTATCAAGACAATCCAAACAACATGAAGTCTGGCTTTCTCGAAAGAAAGATGGGAACACTACAAGGTCATGAAACCTAATGCCTAGGATGTAATCTCTGCATGATTGGTAAGTGGCAAAAGGGATGCCAGAGCCCTGAGAGCCTGCACCTGTTGGGGGGATGCTATAGAGTTGGGGAGCAGGTGACCATGCCTCTTGTGATAGAAAGAGCAACTTCCTTGGGGGAGGGATTGTATAGTGTTTGCTGCAACCCAGAAACCCACCCGAGTGACCAGAATCAAACCTGCCAAAGAGGACAAGTCTCTTAGGAGAGACCTGCCTATACATGTTTTGGATTTTTTTTAAATTTTGCTTAGGCACTTTGCTTTTCCTGCTTAAAACATTAATTCTAGTTCCTAGTAAAATTTGTCTTTTTAAGTTGAAAAGTCTTCTAAATTTCTGCAGAGCTTGCCACTCCAGAGATATCATGACAGATGCAGCTAGGGATGTCAACTTAGCAGGTGAGAGCTACTACAGATGGCTGTGTGCAGGCAGGCTGCTTGGCAGCCCCAGCTGGCCTGGGCTGCACAGGCACTGCCTTCTTGAGTACCTGCTGCCAAGGAACAGTGCCTTGTGATGGCTTTCCCATCTGCTATTGCATGGGAGAGTAGGACGTGGCTTTCTTCCGAGTAAGAAACTAGGCACTATTAGCAGATTAACAGTCTAGGGCTTTTTGCTGTTTTCTAGGATGAGAGGCTTTAGCCATTATGCAATACCTCCATGCCTGTCCTAGCTCCTACTGGCTGCCTGTTTGGATCCCCAGCACTGCTCACAGAGTCAAAGTCAGCATTTTTGCTGCTTTCTCAAGATACCTGCTGTTGCAGTGAGGCCAAGAAAGTAAATAGTAGAGGTGGATATAATCTGATGATCAGGTCATCTGCTGTGAGAGATACTGTAAGGATGTGCTTATTGCATGTTTTCTCTTTTGCTCCACAGCTTTGTAGCGTAGTCATCTAAGTGCAAGTTGGGTAGGACCAGAACTGCTGTACCTCACAGTGATACTGGTTTAATTAACGCGGTAGCTTATGTCTTAGTGGCCAGTGTCAGTTGTGCAGAAGGTTATGTCCTTGAGAGATCCTTGTTTTTATGACCCATTTGCTGATTGGTGTGATATGTGCTAAGTGAGGTCTTCTACAGTGTTGCCACAGCTGGAGACAAATTCCCTCCAGTTACAAGTAACAGTGATGTCAGCCCAGAACTGCCCTGTTATTTAAAGCTGGATAGTCAACTGCTTTATACTTTTCATAAATATTACACAGCTGTTTGTCACATTCATATCTTGCAGCAAGGTAGTAATTGGATAATGTGTGAAAACTCACTGTAAATTCATTGCTTTTAATTTCACTGAACGCCTGTAGCATTTGCATTGTTTGATAATTTTACAAGTGCTGGAACTTCAACCTGGTTCTGCAGGTGGTTAAGTCATGTCTCCTCTCTAGTGTGATATCTCTAGCTGTGTCATGCTGTCTTAAGGAGTGAAAATTAGAGAGAGGTGCTTCCTTTTTTTGTTTGAGAAAGGCTGAGGCTTGTTCTGGCTAAAGGTGCTTAAAAATATTGCAGTGATATCAGAAAATACAGTGATTAAAACTATCATACTCCATGGTCCCCTGCTGTTTTGGAGGCACATTTCGTTGCTTCCCACCTTGCTAGGCAAACTTCTGAGCTTTTCAGGCCTTAGGTTTGTCATCTCATTCCCTCTTAATGCTTAGCTGAGAACATGACAGAAATTGTGCTGCCTGTCCAAATTCTGCTCTTGTGTTTATTGTTGTGTGCTGATGGTTCTGTTTGATTTGCCAGCTATCTTATGAGTGGGGAAGTAGCATCTTGAGAACCAGCTCAAGTTTTCGTGTTGTAGCTGCTGTCACAGGTTTGAGTCTTCAGGACGGGAAGCTTCTGTCCTCCCCTTCTTCCTGCTCCACTCTGTAGGAGCTATTTTTGAATGTTTAGTTGAATATTACCTGACCCTAGCGAATGGTAATAGAAGTATGAATAAAATCAAATTCAGTTCTGCTGAACACAGAAGATAAATGACTTCTAAAGAAAGATTCCAGAGTACAAACCTCCCCAGGCCAGTGTGAAGAATTTCCTTTTTGTTTCGAATGCATCTTCTGTCAGTACTCCTTTAACAGTCCAGTAGTCTGTTGGTCCTAAGGACTTTCTACCTAACACGCTGAAAGAGGATTTATCAGCCAGTTTGTCTTGACCAAACTGTTCATTGAATCTTTCCCTGATCCTTTGTTATGTTGGCATTTTATGAACCAGAATTTGCTATTTTGCCATCTGCCTTTGGAGATATCACCAGCTTTTTGAAGGGCATGTTAATAGACTCCCTTCCTCTTCTCTGTGTTGTCTCTTTTTTCCCCTTGTTTCTAAAGCCTTTTTGTCACAAGAGAATAAACTTGGTCCAGGCTTCCAGTATGGTGACCTGAAACAGCCTTCCTATTTCTTATAGGTGTTTAATCCATTTAGTTGTCATGACCTGATGGGAGTCCCTAAGAATAGGTCCAACACGCCAACACTGCTGTCACTCAGAGGACCGGATGTGTGGCAGACATCCTGCAGGTAGCATTAAATTGGATGAACTGCATTCTGGAAGAAGTCTGACTAGCTAAACTCAGTATGGCAGTGATATGTGGACAGTGATACTGGGGCACATTAGTGGAGCACTAAGTAGATGTGTATAAAAACCAACGGCTTTAAAAGCCTTAGTTTATTGATAAGATGTATCTGAATATGAATTGCCTAGCTGTCTACACTCCAGACAGATCATCTCCCTGTTCCAGGTGTTCAGTAGTAGTACACAGGAGTCCTGGGAAGAGACTGGCAGCCAGAGCCACTTCCAGTCAGAGACCAATTCAGCTGTTGTGGCTAAATGATCTAGCAATAAGCACTGGTGTTTTCCCAGCTGGAGCCAAGTGGCTACTTGTTCATGGTGGATTTTAATCGTTTGGCTTCTCTTTCTTGAAAGAGAATGAAGAACTGAAGAGAAATAACCACCCTTTTAAATTAAATATGTATAGATATGATATATATCATGCCTTAGTAACATGCCATTGCAAGCAGCAAACTGATTCTGGTTTTCCTTTCCATATAGGACTTGGTTGAAGTTTTAGGTGGTCAGAATCTAGGTCCTAATGAAGCATCTTTCATGTTTTGATATACCATTTCACTTTCAGCAGACTTTTTCTTAACCCCTGCCTTAGATGTTTGTTCAGGCAGTAGCAGCTAGTCCTCTCCATCCCAGAAGTGCAACTGAATGTAGCTCATAATCAAGCTGTCATTTTAAAACCTGCAGTCTACAGACAAAAGTAGTGCAGTTGTCACCAGAAGTGGGGGTGAGGGGAAGGTCAAGGAAGACTCATTTTCAAGACAGAAAGATGGAGACCTTAATCTGAAATACAAAGCAGTGCAGCATATGCTATTCCAGTTGTGAATGATGGTTAGAACACAGCAGGCTGCTTTACTTAACAGTTAGGAATGTCTAATGAAGACCTAGTATCTTAAATGATACAAATGAGTCTTCACTCCTCACACAATTAAGTCTTCCATGTTATTGGCAAACATTACACTTGGAGTAGAATAACATGAGCTAAGATTTCTTCAAACTGATTATATTTAGATTTTTGTCTGGCCTTAGTGGAGTGTGTGGGAGAATTTTGCTTGTTAGGTTTTTATCTTGCATCTTGTGGCTAGTGACAGACTGCTTCTTGCTGTTGCAGCAGCAGCTCCACCTCTTTCCAACATCAGTTAGGAGAGGTTACATACAAATTAAGTAAACTAGTCCTGGGGCTATTTGTGAGGATGACCACAATGATGCAGGACATGAAGGGGAGGCAGAGAGGAAAAAAAGAATTCATGGTTAACAGGTTTCTTATGTTCTCTTCTGATATTGTTTTCTGATTTATTTTCTGTCGCGATAGGGAAAGGAGATAATAGTTAACTACAATGCTGTGAAGGTGCCACACCCCAGTGTTACAGGAAGGATGGTTAGGGACGCCAGAAAAAGGGATGACCTTTGGAATGCTTTTGTTCAACTTGGTACAGCTCAGCTGAGTCATGTTGACTGCATGGTTGTTTCTATCCCATCACAGCTCAAAGCAACATTATATTAACTTAACATGTTGTTATAAATCAGAGGGAAGTAAGTTCAGGTTGCCCTGCAGTTGGCAGCTGACTAGTAGTACAGTTCAGCAAGTAATCGGTCATTAGTTAATGTGCGGTGACTTGGCTGATAGCAGGCATCTTTCCTCAGCCTCAGCTCCTTGCAGGACCACCTCACAAAACTTGTGCCTTGTGATCCTAACTGCCAGCATAGTGGGTTAAATATGTGGGTTAAATATGTGAAGACACAAGCTTGTGTCTTCAAACATAGGATTCTCAAAGATGTAGAACCTGCTGTTTCCTTCAAAAATCCTTAGAGATGTTTGTTTGGATAATTAGAAATGTTTACTTAGTTGCCTACCAGGTACAAGCTTTTGCTTTTGGTGCAAAATTAAGTCTGAATGACTTTAGCAGTGTCTCCCACAAGGCATTCTCTATGTGAGAATCCTGGATTATTTAAGCTATAAACAGCACTTTCTGACCTGGTCATATCTGAGAATTAACTTTCATCCATCAGTGCTGAACTTGCAGGGAGAATATTTGAAGTGTGTTGTACTGCCAGTGTAATGGAGATTTTTGGCCCTGGAAAGAACAGTGGTAAGAGCAGTGTCCCCTAGGGCTTGAGTCACTTGTCATCATATTGGCTTCTAACACTATCTGAGACACCTTGGGATATATGAAATGTCCTCCTGGGTCTGGCACACAGGGCTTTGTTGGACCCTCACCTTTCCTGAGCAGCACTTGGAGCTTGTGTGTGGTAGAGATGTCAGCAGAGGCAAGGAGCTGTTGGCTGTTGGCTCCCTTGGTCTTAAAGAAAGAGGCAGAAGAGCTAGTCCACCAGCCCCTGACTGCTAGGCTAAGGGGATGGGGAGCTGATGCTTGTAAATGTCAGCTACTAGTAGTTTTGCCCACAAGTGTGTCGGTGTTTGAAGTACAGCTTCTCCCTCCCTCTGCAGCTGGAGATGTTGGAAATTTGTTCTCTTTTCAAATGTATTAGCACTCATTCTGGTCTTGCTGGTGGCAGAAGCAACTTCAGTTAAAGATATCTTTGTAAAGGATAACAACTTTGAAAAGTTATAATTTCCTTTTGAAGTCTTTTCTTCCATGACAGCCTAGATTTTGCTGACTCGTGGGAATGTCATGGATGGCTGAATATCTTGAATACGTGCTCATAATCTCCAGCATAAGATTTAGGGTTGCCAAGTACTTTACAAGGGTTTGGCGTGGGGAATTTCTGGAGTATTTGAACTAAAATACTGTTTACAGTGGATGAGCACTAGTCTGTGCAAAGTCAACTGCCAAGCTCTTGTGGAGTCATCATCATTGCAAAGCATTTGTTTCGTGGACTATGTCAGTGTGAGCAAGTATCACTGCCTTCCCAAATTAAAAATTGTGCAAACTTCTAGACTTTTGCATTCTGCTAGTTCTAACAGCTGTGTGGAATGAGCTTTGCATCAAGAACAGAGAGCATTTGCGTGGCTTCAAGTTGTAACAATATTGGCTGTCTTTACAGTGTGGAAGGGAAAAGATTTCCTGTTATTTATTAGCAGCTTAGCTAATATTAGCAACTAAGTCATACAGTCATGAAAGCCCTTGGCTAGAACTGGGTCTTGCAACACTTGTTCGTACAAAGCATTTTTTCTAGCAGTGGGCGCAAGACCAATTTTTAATGAATATTATGCACTGGCCCTGAGAAACCCTTTATGTTCACCATCAGACTCTGAGTGTAAAAACTGAGAGGGCTTCACAGATGTTGCTATTGATCTGCTGATTTGGAGGCCATGTGCTGGCCTGAGCTCACTTTGCAGCGAAATTGCCTTGCTCTTTGTGCCATCCTACAGGGAAGCCACCCTTCTAGAGAGGCAGTTAATAGATGAAGGGTGAAAAGTCACCCTTTGTGCACGTTTTCCTCACCTGAGCAGCACCATAGTTAGTATGGCAAAGCTCAGAGCACTTCTCTCTGTGGCTTAGCAATGAAAATTGCTGGATGAGCTAAGACAGCCCATATATGGAGTGGTTTCTTCCTGCCTTGTGGTTTCAAGCTGTCAGCTGTGTGGTGAAAGTTTACATGATTAGAAACCATGCAGTCAGTTTTCTTTAAATATCATGTATCCATTTCTGTTCCCTTCCAAATGATTCTTTTCCTCTGCTTCCTTCACTCAAGTCCAGAGAATGTGGGGAAAAAAGGAATAGTCAAGACAGCACTGACTACTTAAGAATGAGCTACCATTCAGGAGTGAGATGCTCTCCTCCATCTTGCTGACTTGTCCCTCTACAGGAACGGAATAGGAGCTGGCTTATCACTGCCCAAACTTCTCCCCTTGTAGTTGCTGTGTGCTGGAGCATGCTGGCCTGGCTCCCTGAACAGATGCTGCCTGGCAGTGTCTGCATAGCAGAGATGATAGGGTGAGATGGAGGCTTCTTTCAGTTAAGTCCGAGAGCCTCATTTCTCCCTAAGTAAGGGAGGTACAGTCTATTTGTAGTATGCAGACACAGCCTGAGAAACACAGCTGTCATCAGCACTGTTTGATTACATGTCCCCACCCAAATGCTTGGTGAGCCCAGCTCCCTGCACCAGCATTCTCTTTTTTTTGCAACCCAAACCAGGGCCTGGCCCACCCAGTTTCAGCAGGCAGGAAGGGTAAAACATCCTGAGAACCCTGCCTGGCTGCAGGGAGACCACATGTGTGATCATGTGTGATCATGTGTGCTCAGCACAAAGATGTTGCTGTGTTTTTATTGCAGCCCTGTTACAGCTAAGCATTCCAGATGTATGTCTCCTGCTTTAGTGTAAATATGTGCACTACTGGCACCAGGGTGGAGGCCGTCCTCTTATATATAAAAGAATGGGAAAAAAATCCTTAATAATGCTGTGTTCCAGCTAGTAAAAATCTTGAAGCAAAGACTCTTGGTGTTTGCAGTGGAAGGTTGCTGGTTGTAGAAAGATTGTCTCCCACCACTGTGTGCACTCACTTTGGTACTGAGTGTTACAGGGTACTCAAAGCATGGTCTGCACCTTTGTTTCTTGCAGATGATGAAGCTCCAGGCTTCCTAGAGAAGTAATCTGTGATTGCTGCTAGTCTTTGCTGCTGGGACACTTTGAGAGCAGGAGGGAATTTGGATCAGTCTGCCAGAATAAACCCTCTCTGAGTACTGGAGCTGGAGGCACAAGCAGTTGTATACAGCCAGGGCAACACTGTTCTTCCTGGGGATGGTCTAGTGCATCTCTGCACAACATGGACTGGAGCAATGAAATGCAATGGGTCATGGGTTGTGTCCCTCATGTGTTGGTGGCTACTTGCATGGTGTCTTTGCTCCATGTTCCCTGAGTCTGGTACCTCTGTAGTGTGACTTCAATGTGGTAGGAAGGTTTCTGAGTCCATGAGACTGCAGGGTCCACTGGGCTAGTACTAAAGAGCTGTTCCTTTTTGCTGTCCAGGAGTTCTAACATTGGTATTTCTTTATTTGTTGCTATACCCTTTAATTTTCCTTGTTTCTTTCTGGATGCATGCGAATAACATAAATTTCTGAATTTTTTTCACCTCTGTTTAGCTGAGTTTAGTTCCTTGTCATTAGCCTCAGCCTACATAGGCAAGTGCTTCAAGGTTTAATTTCCAGTATTTTTGATTCTCATCTTACTGATGAGAATCTCACTAGTACTTTCCCTTTCCTGATTTAGAAACTAGAGCTGTGCTCAAGATCATATCCACTTCCATTTCCTTGAGTCTCCTTCTTCATGCAGACTAATGACAACCTGGAAATATTTTTTTCCTCTGATGGACAGGTTGTTAATTTCATCCTTCACAATAGTAATAAGGTAATTAAATATCTCTTCTTCTTAATACTAGCTTTGTAAAACAATTATGTTAAACAGAACACACAAATACCAAATTGCTTTGCTCTTTGGAGTCATCTTTCATCCTCTAGAAATGTATGTAAATCCAAAAACAAATTCTAAGGAGAGATACTTTTGCTTAATCTCTCTGTTCTTCTCCCCTTTTTTACTTTGCCTTTAAAAGGACTTGCAGCTTAGCCTCCAAGCATGTGTTACTGCCTGTACGTGAATAGTCCTCCCTGAAGTACTGGGAAGAAATCTTCAGCTAGTGGGTATTACCACAGCTCAGTACTGGGTAACCTGCTGACGGTGATTCGAGTAATCCGTAGACCTGCACCATCCTATCAGTTTCTATTCTTGCACCAAGGCAATTCATTGAACCAGCAGGTGATTGTTCTTGCTTCTCTGTGTTTCAAGGACTGCCCAAGGAGAGGTTAAACACTATGGTGGTGGTATGGACTGTGGGCATGTCCATGTCTCAACAGCATTTACGGAAAAAAATGAGAGCTGTCCTGGCAAACATGATGGGGAGGAGTCACAAGGGTTGCTGAAGCAATTCTTGTGACACATTAGTAGAACAGGATCTTGTTAATGGATTAGTGTTTAAGGCAATTCTTCAGCATTCTGCAAGTCAGGGCAGTTCTGGATAATGTACATTTCTCAATTAGGGAAGAGATTGACAAGGCAGCAGGAGGCTCCAAACAGAAAAATTTCTACACAGTAATTTAATAAGGAGGAGAGGTTTTTTAGGATTATCCTAAGTGAGAGACTGATTAAATGCTGCTTGACTCAGAGCCTTAGGTGAAACTATACGGTTTGCTCTTAAGGGCACAAAGGAAGAAAAACAAAATGGAAAAAAAAGGTTCACAGCTATAAGAAATGACTTCTGTATCCACTGGCTTTGGATCTCTCTCCATCTGCTTGCAGTACATATGAGTTCAGTTAAGTTCATCCAGCAATAAAAAAGGACAGCTGAAGATTTAAGTTTGGTTGTGCTATAAGCTCTGCTGTAAGTAATACCCAGCTTGTACACAAGCTGTTTGGACTGGTTGCTGCTGAGCAGAATCCTGGCTATTCTGTAGCTCGTGCTGATACAGTTTCTAGCAAAGCAACCTACCCTGTTAGTGTTTTGTTAGGGACAAGTCAAAGCAGTGTTCTAAAACGAGGAAGTTATCAAATGCCTTTTCAAACGCTGAAACAGCGCTTAGGTTTGTTTGCTTATGGCTTGCTTACTGTATCCTTTATGCAAGGAATGAGAATGAAGTCATAGGATGTGGAATTATTTAGGTGACACTAAAGGTGACACTAAATGTATCAGAGCATTTGTGGATGAGACAGGATGGTGAGCCCTTTGTGGGGAAACTCCAAGTTCTGTGCAAGCCATGTAGGAAATTTCGGGGCTTAAGATAAAGCTGTGAACCTGCTCTGGGAATCAGTCACGTCTGCCCCTTCATGGATTTCCTTCTTTCTCTGTAACAACTGAGCCAGGGTTAAGTGACATATATGCCTTGCTACCATTGAGTGTTCCTGCTCAGACATCACTAATTTTTTTTTTTTTTTTTTTTTTAAGTCTAGCTTTGTGTTACATTTCTTCCAGCTTCAGTTCCTGCCTGAGGGATACTTAGATTCTTGTGTTCAGAGGGACTTGACATCAGCAAGATGATCTGGTTTGGACATACCAGGCAGACCAAGATTCAGGCTAGAGCAGATTCCCAAGTTGGATTGAAGACTTCAAGTTCCAAGCGTATTTTGACTTGAATTAAACAGACTATTAATAACATAAACTTAGCAACAAGTCCTCTGGCGGTGGTAATCAATCAGTCATGACTTGATGACAGTCTCAGCTACAGTGGTGTGACCAAGTGAAAAAACGAAATGTGGGTGAAGGTCCTTATGTATTGAAAACTTCTCTTGTTTCCTGAAGTTTCATAATGAAAGATATTCCCTCAATAAAATGAGAACAGAAAGGTTTAGTAGTTATTGTTTGTGTGGGCTTGATAAAGGATATTCCCTTTTGTGAAAGTACTCTCAAACTAAGGGACAAGCCAAATTGTAAAGTGTGTAGGGTGTATACACTTCTTTTTTCCTCATACAGAAGTTTGAGTATGCCTTTCCTGGATACTTTAAAATAACTATTTTAAAATATATTTTTGCTTAATATTTAAATATTGCTAATATGCTACTGTGCAACTAAGATACTTGTGTGCAACCACGAGGAAAAGCATAAGCTATGGACTTTGGACTTGAATTTGTAATGGCTAACAAGAGGCTTGTGTTGCAAACTTTTTTGTAACATTAATTATACTGGTCTTACCTTTTCCATTACAATTTTCCCATCCCGTAGGCAGCCTTTCTTTCTTTCTTTCTTTCCCAAACGTGGCTGTAGATTACAACTGTGACACAGTTGCAGTGCCCTGTGATGAGGACTGAACTCCCTTAAACTTGTGGCTGCAAAGGTGTGGTCAGTGTGTGTGCCTCAAGAGCTGTGGCTGTGTTGTCTTTTTCTTGAAGGAAAAGGAATTTGTCAGGCAGGAGCCTCCACAAGTGCAAATATTCTTTCAGGAGTTTTCTATTCTATTGTTAATTTAGAACTGTTATGAATAAAGGGGTTTTTATTTCCTTGCCAGGTGTCTTGGTAACTGGACAGCTTTGGAGGAGAAAAGATGAAAAACATGCTTGGCTCATGCATCACTGATGCATTAATGTCATCTCAGTGTCCCCATGTGGAAGAAAAAGTAACTTTCTGCCTTGACTTCAGGTAAGTGCCTGTTGTATACCATACCTCACCTGCCAAACTTTGGAAGGATCTAAGAAAATAACAGGGTATGTCTGAAATTAATTTCAAAAAAGACTGGCAAATTTTGGTTATGTGCAAGACATTAGGTGCTTTGCTTTAAGCTCTCTCAGATCAGAAACTCTATCCAGCTAAACTGGGGGGCCACAGCCCCTTTCTGGAGCCTGATGTGTCCTCAGGTGCAGACCATACAGAGAGGGCAATCTGTAGCCAGGAATGCCTCTTGCTGCAGAGCACGAGCCTGTCTGTACCTGGAGCCTAATGCACTCTCAGCTGCTGAGAACATAGTGCCTATAGCTTCTTGGCTGTCAGACTAAATGATCCTTGTAGCACCCTTCCAAGTGAACTACTCTGAGGAGAAGTGTGCCATGGTTCCTCAGCTGTCTAAGAGAAAAGACACCAATATGTTCTTCCTGTGGCTGCTGGTCAAGGTAGGCAGGTCAGACCACATTTTGCTCAGGACACAGGTGGGGAAAACATCTATTCCAAGCTGTCAGTTGCTCTATCAAAGGATTAATAGTACTTTGTTATTGTTATGAAGGAATGCCTGGCAGTTAAATGAACTAGATCCTTGTGGAGCAATCAATGGAGGACACCTAGGGAATATGAGATACAGCAGTGAGATTATGGTCCTTCCTGAGAGTGATTTTTAAACTTCCAGTGATTTGAGTCAGGAAATTCTTGGATCACAAAGCTGAATCATCATGTTTAAGAGTTCTATGTGGCATTTTCTTCCATAAAACTGATTGTTCCATTTGAATGTGCAACATATTTGATGTTTTACCTACCTTGCAGGAAAGAGTCACGTACCTGACCTCTTTATTGTATGTCAGTATTTTCTTGTGCTTATTTTAAATCGGCCACTCTTGTTTGAAGTCCCCTAGTTATTGTATGAGAAGAAACAGTGAACAGTGGTTTCCTGTTCATTTTCACTACTCTACACAATACTCTCTAGACCCCCATCCCTTTCTCTATACCTTTGTGAGGTTGCACAATCCTGTCTATTTGAGCATCCCATACATAGAAGCTGCTTTGTTCCTTTGATCAGCTGTACTGCTTCTTTCAGGACCTTTTACTGTGCCTCTGTATAAGCTTTGAGATGGGCAAATGGACCAGAATTTAATGCAATATTTAGGATGCAGGCATAATGTGGATTAATGTTGGGATATAACTTTTTTTCCTTTTGCTTTTCTGTTCTCTTTACAAGTAGTTTCCAGCATTCCTTTTGTATTTTTTTGACTGCTTCTGAGTTGATATTTTCATAGGAGACTCAGTCTTATTTCTGAAAGGGATAATAACTCAACTCCTGACACCTAGGGGGTAGGGTCAGGACTGGGGGTTTTTTAATATGTGTTACTTTATACTTTTTAATTCCAAAGTTCATATGTTGTTTCATTACATAGTATCTCAATATTATGTTTCTGCTGCATGCTGTAGTTTTTCTCTGTATTGTGATAACTAGACAGTTATTGTATGGTTGTCACCTCAGTATTTCTTTTTTCTAGACCATTTATGAATATAGCAGAGATTCCTGTGAGATAGTGAGCTGGCTTCAGAAAAAGCATTATCATTTATTTATTTTATTTACTTGTTCCAAATGCATTTGTTGTTTTTAGATACCATTATGTTTGGCTTTGGTCTTCCTCAAGGCTTTTTTTTTACCTTTGCCAGGCAGGATGCATTTGCTCTGAGACTAACATGATGTCTTGAAATAGTCTCTGTGTCTCCAGAAAACATGTACTTTAAGATTTCTCTTTTAGTGGGTTTTTATAATTTTATATTATTGAAATTCAGCATGTCAGTAGTTGATCTGTTTTTGGGTGTCTGTAGAAATGCTGAATCTGATGCTGATATAGTTAAGACAGAAAGATGATAAACCAATTGTTTATATTGGTCAGGACTGAATCAAGAGTTGTTTCCAATTTTGTGGATTTCCTAGCTGCCTGCTCCTGAAACAGTTAAGAACATACAGTAATCCAGTATTATCTGTGTGATCAATGTAAAAGGTTTCATATTTTACTTCGGAGTAATTAAAATAATTGGAATGATAGTTCCTGGGATTTCCACATTCCATTGCCTTCCTGCCACCATGTTTCCTTTATACATGCAGCGTCCAAGTCCTCTTTTAGGGTAAGCACTCTGGGTCTGCCATCAACATCTTGGAGAATTCTGTGGAACATATAAACCATTGTTTTGGCTTTCTGTCACTGTATCCTGTTCATATCAGACTTCTAAAACCTTTTTTTTTTTTTTTACTATGTTACTTTTATGTAACTTCTATCACATTGTTTACTCGAAGCTGCAGTGTCACCATAGGATTCAGAACAGGATACATTGTTTCCTGTGTGCACTAGTCTGCTTTCTCCTACTTGTCAGTTTGAAGCTTCTGTATAGTCTTCCTGATGCGAAGTGCAGATCCTGTTTCCCTCTCATTTTAGGTAGAAATTTGGTCATCCTTTTCTGGGCTTAATCCACTCTAGAAGCTCACCAGTCCCTGATGAACCTGAGCCTCACTTCCTTACTTCATTGCTTTAGCCATTCATTGAGATTTTGCTTCCTCACCAGCTGGATTCTGGGGGGAGGGGGGTCTTGATCTTTGGCATTTTATATTCAACCTCCAGAATCTTTCTTCTTTCTTTTATGTGGTACCCAGATGGGCTACAACCCCTGCTTCCTTCCCAGTTTTTTCCAACTCTTCCAGGCTTTTTTTTAAGTTTTGTGGTGTAGCACCAAAATGCATGTAAGAAGACTGTCTCTGGAATCAGGAGCCAAACCTGTTTGCTACCTGGCAATGGAACCACTTGTAGCTATTGCCTGTCCCTATTTCTTATATGGGCTGTCTGGTGCAGGGAGTTATTGCCAGTAAAATAAGAAACTCAGACACTTTGTGCAGGGAGGGGACCATTGAGCAGGATTATTACACTCTTTATCAGTTTAGTACCTTCCTGCCATGAAATTAGGGCTGGAGGAGCTTTTCAGTGCCCTGAAAAATCATCCTTAGTTTAACCTCTTTCTTTAAGCAGCAATAGGTTTTTTGCCTGCAGGTGATACTATGCAGGAATTGCCATGAGGGCTCTGTGTTGTACATTCTTCCACCTATGGCACAATCAAGTCACAAGGCAGAGCTCTATATCTGAGGAACATGGGGTGCCTGGAATGAATGTCTTTGCATCACCTACGCACAGGTCAGGTAATCATGTGACACTTGATACTTTACCCTGGAAATTGTCACCCTCTAGCTAGGCTTCTGACTGCATTTCTCTTACACATCTGGACTGACTCAGGTGTTCCTATATGGGGTGGCAATGCAGCTTCCAGTTAAAGAATTGAGAAGCAATTACATTAAATGTGTCATTAACAACTGTATTCATCATGTTTTGTAATAAATTATGCTGAGACATTGACTGAATCCAAATTACGAGAAGCTGAGGCTTATATTTAGCTCACACTTCATTCAAAAGAAGCTGGCATTCTCCAAAAGGCAGTCTTCCTGTTACTTGGCTATGGACTTGATGTAAGGTGGAAGGAAGTGCTCCAGCCATGCAAGGTGTATTTGCATCAGCGTGTTACTAACCTGGTGATCCCTGAGCTGTAGAGGAGTCAAACAGAGGTCATTCAGGTGGAGGAAAAGAGTCCCTAGAGGTTAGAAAGTTTATTGCAGCAAAGCGAAGAAAACATGTGCCACTCATGTATCTTGTTGGGAGGTCTGTCTTCTTTATTGTCTTTCTGAAACAAATCTGTATGTCAGGCTATGTGGTCACATACATCTTCTAGTAAGTTTAGTGGTACTGAGAAAACTTAAAATTGAAGGTTGAGAAATGTTACTTTAGGTTAGAGTTTGTGCTTGTGCTGACTGATTGTCAGCTAACTTGCTGTCACTAGCACAACTTCTTATTTAGACAACCTGAAAATATTTATATCACAAATGTTTATGACATAGAAGAATTTTTCCAGGACAGAAATGTGTGCGTAGCTAGGTGACCACAATTAAAATTATTGTCTAAGGAGTTAAAGAAGAATGGAAAAGTTGCATTTAGCTGTTGTTATGAGGGCAAGTTCTTGTCTGGCCAAATGACGAATTTCAAGGAACTTCAAGGGAGTTAAGAGGCACATACAATTGATTCTACATCAGTTTGTCAACTCCATACCTGGCCTAGGACCAAACATTGTCTCTTGAACATGAAAACTTTTTGCATTGGTCCTTCCCACAATTTCTGATTTTGTCTTAATTATACCAAAGAAGGAAATAAACTCTGCGTCCTTGCAAAATTTTCATGGCTCTTCTGATTTGGGGTGTTGCAGGGTGTAACTAATGCTCTGAAAAGATTTCAGGATTCCTGGATGAAAGGTGTGATGAAAGAAGTGTTTTGTTATTGTTTTAGGGGAGGAATCATGCTACTGGGTAAGCCTCTGTCACTGAGACTTGCTGGACTTGTTTGTTCTGACTTGCCTATGACTCCTTCCTTTCTTAATTCGGGAGATAAAGCCTCAAGTCTACACTGAGATGCTGCACAGTGTGTTGTGGTGTTCAGAACGGTGCATCTCCCAGAGAGAAGGTCTTCTTGCTGACCTCTCGGTGGTACCCAGAGGTGAGTGCCACAAGCTTCTGGCTTGTTCTGGTATTTTGGGCAGCATGGATACATCATGTGTAGATTTATTGGGCAGTTCGAGTTTTGAGTGAGGGTGTGGGGAGAATGGCACTGGTTCTGAGCTTGCTTCTGATTTGCTTGCCTTTCATGCATCAGTACTCCTGACATTTCAGCCTTTCTCCTCACCCAAAATGCATTTATTTTCTGAGAATTCTCCAGCTCATCTACAGCACAGTATGGCAAATCAAGGTTGACCTATGTGGAGAGCAGGTGACAGTCATCTCCAGACCAGACACTGACCTACCGTTTGTGCTAGCATGGTTAGAATGTGTTGCAGGCACAACTGCTGAACTAGAGGATGACTGGAGTACAGTTGGTAAAAGTAGCTTCTTGTGCTTTTGTTTATTTTCATGAACTTTGTATGCAGCCAGTGAAGTGTTAATCTGTGCAGAATCAGCTTGGAAACACACCAAATCTGGCACCTGACATTTTGCCCGCCCTGCATTGGAATGAAAACCAAACTGAAAACCCACAGAGACTGTAACTGCTTGTGTGGTGTCTTGCTTTTGGAGTAGATTTCAAAAGTCGAAGAAGGACTAAGGGAGGCAGGCAGAGCTATTTTTGAAGGCTGGAAAGCAGAGACCTACTGTTAAAATCTGTGACTGCCAAACTAACAGAACAAGACACTTGTCTATGACCAACACAGCTGGAAGGGGAAATCTGAGAGGTAAAGACGATGTAAAAGTTACAGAAATTTATCCTAAACTGATTGCAATCAGTGGCCACGTACTTAATATTTTCTTTACACTGAGATGGTCTCTCAGTGTTCATGCAGATTGCAAGTCCTTATGTAGGGAGTAGTCCTTCTACTTCTGCTAAAGCTTGTTTCAGAACATGATTGTCTTTCTCAAGATGTTGGCTGTGGCAGCCAACCGTAGAAAGACATTTTAGTGATCAAGGATATCTCAGTCCCTGGCATTGCAGTTACATCCCACAGATTGTTGTAGGGGTACAGGAGGCTACCTCTATCCCAACGATTAAAGAGGTCACAACTTCCAAACAGTTATGTGCAAAATGGATGAGAGAGTAAGGAACAGCAAACCTTTTGTGCTGATTGCAGAGATGATTGGATAACCGAGGAAGCCTGTATGAGCAGCATTTTGGCATCACAGATACAGTTGCTGGGAAGCTCTAAGTTAAGACATCCCAGACTCAATGCTGCCCTCAAATCTTGAAGGAAATGACAAGAGCTGTATTTGGAGCTGTTGTCTTTACCCAACTGAAGTGTGCTCTGGGGAAGCAGCAAGACATTGGTAAAATTGGATGGTTAAGGGGAGGAGCTCAATTAGTAAGTGGCAAATACATTACTGATACTTTATCTGACTGTAGAGGGGTGGCATGCAGCACCTACTGTTTTTGTGGGATGTTCAAGGGTGTGGGGAGATCAAGCTGATTCAGTATGACGCATAGAAGAACGCACACTTGGTTTCCCTCAGCAGATCCCTTCAGTGTTTGGAAGTCTTTCATTGTATCAGAATACTTTAGGAGATACCAAACATTGAGTAATTGAGGCTGGTAGGTAACTGACCTCATCCAAACAGGGTCTGGCAGTACTTAGGCAGGCACTAGCTGCTTCTGCTTCAGTTCTCAAAGTAGTTGAGGTTGTTGTCCCATTCTTTTAGAAATGTGTGTCCTGACTGTGCTGCAAGAGCACACGAGAATGCTAGGTTGGGGCGGTTGTTTGTGGTAAAGGTGGGAGTGAAATTAGCATGTCTTGCATCGTGCCTCTGTGCTTTTTCTACAGTCTTCCTGGACTAAGTCAGATGTATCTCAGTTGCTGCCATTCCCAACCACCTTGCCAAGGTAGACAGCTTCAGGGACCTGGTCTGGATTTTTAAGTCACGCTCACCAGCCCAGCAGATTGGTCCGTTCAGTTGTCTTGTGGAAGGTCCTATTTCTAGGAAGAGTGATTGTAGGCATGTGCCTGAATCCATCAACTGGGAAAACTGGTCATGGCTGTAAATATGGAGAGACCCTCCTCAGCAGATGTGCCACCCAAACTCTGACACTGGCTCTTCTGAGAATAGTGGATGATCAGTTAGCAGGGGTAGAATAATAAAAAATGTAATAATAAATGCATTATAGGAAGACAGCAGCAGATCACATAGAAGAGGTTGCACGTTTTCTTCTATGTGGAGTATAGCAAAACACTTTCAGTAAAGAGCTGGTGCCAGAAAACATGGCTTAGATTAATCTAAAAGCAAATCTCATTTGGGGTGCTATGAGGGCTTAGCCTAAGAAGCCAAAAAATATCAAGCACCGATATGTAAAACAGAACAGGGTAGCTGTTCCCTGCTTATCCAGAAGCTCAGTGACTAGGACCTTGTGATAAAGTTACACTTTCTTTTCTTGTCTGAACAGATGCTTTCTCATCAGTTTGCTGGTATTGCTCTTGCTGAGGCTTCTGATAACATACAGTAACTCAACCAGAAGAGATGGATAATCTCAATATAGTGAATCAAATCCTGTCAGGCAGAGGTGGGAGCTGAACTTGCATCACTTGCATTATGAATGAATACAGTAACCTTTTAGGGAGTTTGGTACAGGATGAGAGAGGAAAACCAGCTTGGCACCTGTGTATTGTGCTTGTCTTTTGCTTTTGGGTAAATGTTCCAAATTCAAAGGTAAAAGAATTCATTTGGGGCTGATCAGAAGTCCAACCTGAAATCCTATGTGCTTTCTCGTTGGTTTCACAAGGAAGACCAGACAATTTTAGCTCTGTAAAATTTCAGTAGAACTCTTCTTCATAATGTGCCAATAACACTGTAGCTTTATTTTTTGCCATGTTTCACTTATTAAAGTATAGTGTACTGAGGTTCAATTTAATATATCTCTAAACACAACTTTAGTGTATTTTAAATACTTAATTCTGTGAAAACATAGCTGTCTTCAAAATCATAAATTTGGCTTCTTTTTTTTTTCAGTACAGAATAACTTTTTAGTGACCACAGTCTTTGTCTCAGAGCCAAGGTGTGTAAACTAGGAGATTTAAGAGTTTGCTCTTCCTGATCCAAATTAGCTGTGATATGAACTGGAGAGATGCTGCTGTCTTCATGGATTATCTTGGGCCCCTTGGGAATGACGCATGTTTTAAATGAGAACATGGATTGCTGGAGGAGGTTTAATGTTCACTGATAATATTGCCAAGATAAGCAGGTCTGTACTGAACTAAAGGATCTTGGGTTTGAAACTTCTCACTAATTCACTGCAAACTGAAAGCTGCCAGATATAGACCATGAGGAGGTAGTTTTCAGAGCAGAGAGGACTTGGCCTTCGAGGTCTCCCAGTGGAGCCTGGCTGCTGATCTCTTGTTAAGGTTTGTTCCTGCAGGATGTGAGTTCTCATTCATGCTAGAGGGTGAATGCGTTGGTGTTACCTGAATTCTCCTGTCAGCCCCACTAAGGGTTAATTTGCAGCTTACTGGAGTTTGGGCAGTAAAAAAAGTCAAAGCCTGTGATACAAGGAAACAAATGTGAGGCTATACAAAACACCAGACTCTAGAAGGCATCACACAGACACCTGTGGTATTGGGGATCTTCTGAGGAGAATACCTGTCTATTAAACAGTGTCTCTTTGCCACAAGAAGAAAGGAAGGATGCATCCATGGTTGAAGGCTTTCATTAGCACTGCAGGGGATCAGTGTTCCTCTGGCCAGCGAGTGTTGCTGGGTGGAGCAGAATTTACTTGGTTACTAGAGTGCAGAGAAGACCATGTCTAATTCCTAAACAGGGGGATCCACCTGCCACTAAACTATATAACTATGGAGCTGGATGTCCCAAGCTCAGGAATCCCTGTCAGGTTGTTATTCTGGTAGAGCACGACAGTCCTGCCCTCCGTGGCAAGATAGCAAAAAGGCTAGGGAAGGGAAGAGCTTGTTGGAGGTGTAATTTGTATCCATAATGAGTGCATTGAGTGGATGTAACCTGAACAAGAACTGTCTTTCACTAACCATCCTAGCCTCTGTCTCAGCGGAGCTAGGCATACCTAGTTGTGAGATAAAATAGAAAAAATCCCCCAAAAAACATGGGGGCTGCTGAGCTGGGTCCTGCACACAGACATTACAGCTGAAGGATACTGGTAACTGTACATTGTGGGAGTTGATGAGTCTTGGTGCTTCCACTGCAAAAGATTTTTTTATTTCCTATTCTATTACTTAGCAAGATGGAAGTCAAAAACATCCTGCTAAAGGGAGGAAACTGGTTTGGTTTTAATCTGTATATCCTATATACAAATTAATTACCTGTACGTGGATGTTGGTTGACACCTCGAGGGTGTTGGTGGATGAGAAGCTCAATATGACCCAGCAACGTGTACTCACAGCCCAGAAAGCCAACCGTGGTTGCATGAAAAGAAGTGTGGCCAGTGGTTTGAGGGAGGTGATTCTACTCTGCTCTTGCAGGGTACTGGAGTACTCATTCAGCTCTGGATAAGCCCAACACAAGAAGGACACAGACCTTTTGGAGAAAGGCCAGAGAAGAGTCATGAAGATAGTCACAGGGCTGGAACAGCTCTCCTGTGAAGACAGACTGAGAGAATTGCAGCTGTTCAGCCTGGAGAAGAGGAGGCTCCCGGGGAGATACTAGGAAGAAATTCTTCACTGTGAAGGTGGGGAGGCACTTGAACAGGTTGCCCAGAAAAGTTGTGGATGCCAGATCACTAGCTGGAAGTGTTCATGGCCAAGTTGGGTGGGACTTTGAGCAACCTCATCTACTGCAAGGTGTCCCTGCCTATTGCAGGGGGGTTGGAACTAGATGATTTTTAAGAGTCCATTCCAGCCCAAACCATTCTATGATTCTATGATATGAATGCTTGAAATGTTTTTCTTAAAACAAATTTAAGTGAAATCAGCATTAGAAGTGGTGTAGGCTTTTATTCTTCATCTCCCATGTTTCCATTTCCCTCGGCACTACAGCACTTCGTAAGGTTTCTGTTTCCCTTTGCAAGTCTGTGTGACCGGTGGAGAACGAGCAATTCTGGAACATTGGAGGAGAAGGGGGTCTGTGCTGCCAGTGTTTGTTGCTGTAGCTGGTATTTGCACAAAAAGGAAATAGAGACAGATGGTTGGAAGGATAGTGCTGTCTCTGAGACCGTGAGTCTCACAGGCAAGGAGATGCTCAGTTTTTTTAATCTTAAGCTTTTGTAGCTTTGGCATAAGGCCATGTCTTGAGGAAATCTGTCTGGATACAGTTCACAAAATGTAGCAGTTATGATCCAAGAGTAAAGTTGCCTCAATATCTGCAGAGTGAGCCATATGCTGCCAGGGCTGTGCTGTGTGTTCTCTGCCCAGAGCATGGTGCTCCAATCACCATTCAGGTAGAAGCCCGCTGGAGTGGGTTCAGCTGCAGGACAGGGAACCAGTCTGATTGAGATGGACGGGAGGGGCTCAGGCTGGAAGCAAAAGCTCTCCAGTGAGGAGAGCAAAGTGAGATGCAAAAGCTGCCTTTTTCAAGCATGAGATGTGGCTAGCTAAGGAGGGGCAGAGGCATGTTGCCATAGTGGGCTGTTCTGATTAGCCAAGAGGCTTGCCCTCAAGGGTAATAATTGACTGCCCATGAGGTATGCTGTAATTCCCCGGGACTGGGAAAGGCTGTGAGATGGGTATGGGAGTGTTCCATGGAAGGCTGCAGCATATTGAAGAAACTGAGGCAGAACAGTTCCACTGGTTTTAGGTTTTTTTCTGAATCTCTTTTTCTGTTACACCCTCAGAGCTGATGGATAGGTATCCAGTGAAGGTCTAGATGGTGAGAAGTCAAGGCCTCAGTGGAGCCAGTTGAGTTCCAGTGGGTGTTATTTATGCGTTTATTGCAACTTGAAGTTTGCAAAGAAAGTAATCTTGGCTAGCCTGGGTTTTCAGACTCCTACCAACTGCCCTACAGCCTTAACATCAGGAAATGGAGCCAGTCTAGTGGGGGGAAACTTGGGCTGTTCATTGCCAGAGCAGAACTTTGCCCCAGTAAAGTAGGAACAACAGAAGGAGAAGTATTTGGTTTCTCCACAGCATGTGACTGAAGCAGAAAACTTGATCCTGCTCACCTCTCCTGTGTATTTTGGTAACACTAAGCTGCTGCTTGTGACTACCTGCAGTTGTGATGCTGTCTGAAGCTCCTCTGTTTTAACTTTTTCTTTCAGGTATGCCACCTGTTTGAATGGGCAAAAAATTTGCCTGCTTCCCTTCTTAAGTAATGGACTGAGATGCCTGATAGCATTCTCACTAGCCAAAACCAAGCTTTTATATGAGGAGATTAAACTTTAAGTTGTTCCAACTTCCGTGTCACTTGCTGAATACACCCTTGCCATCTGCAGACTTGTCAGGTCCTTCCTCTGTAGTGGAAGGGCTGATCTGTGGTTTTTTTTTTTTCTTTTGTTTGTTTTGCTTTCCATTTCTTGCTTGTGGCTTTACTTGGTTTTCTTCCCATCAGAGCAGAGGGTATAACACCATCCCCCTCTTCCCACTCTGGGGAAGTCTCCCAAGACTTCACTGTCTTTTGCTGTCTTGGATTTGTGCACAAGACCCTCACCTTCACTGTTCATCTACCCACTCAGCTCATTTCCTGAGATGGAGCCTCTGCTGGTAACCTGCTCTACTTTCACTGTGATTTCTTCTTTTCCACCTTGTAGTCGGAAAAACTGCAAAGACTCATTCTCTCTTCCTGCCTCCATCTTCTCAGATGTTGCTCTGAAATGACTGTGCCATAGGCCTGAAAAGGGGAAAACAGCATTTAGTATGTCTGGTTCACAGCAATACAAGCATGGATCAGTGGGTGTAAAGCAGCATGGTGAATAGCCAGCCAGTCCTCCTCCCCAGGGCTGGCTGCTGCCATTTGTCACTCCAAGATACCTGAGAGATTATCTCAGGTGTTTTTCTGATACCTTGTACTAATGCAGACCATGTTGTGGAGACTCAGTATGTGGCATGACAATTACCACATAGTGTATTGTGGATTTACTGGGGATCTTTAATAATTGTTCTTAAGGTTTTGCATCATCCTACAATAAAGCTACCAAGGGCATGCGCAAAAATGCACTTTTCCTAGTGTTCTGTCGCTTAATGCTGCACTGGAGGACATAAGTGGAGGAAAAAGTCTTCTGTGCCTTTGTCCATGTGTGAGTCAAGTTCTCAACCATTTTACAGGTCTGCTCTTGGCTTTCAGAAAGTTACTAAGTCTGAATCTTGTTGCCATGTCATGTTTACACACAAGTACCTCTTTCTCTATAAATTGTCTGGCAGGAGACAGGATGTGGTCTCTTTCAATGTATGCGTGGCTTTGGAGCAATAAGCCCCAGGCCCTGCAGGGACTCAATAAATGTTACTACTCATACCAACTAAAAATAACCAAAGCTGTGTATTATGTGGCATCTCTGGTTGCCTAGAGTATCCTTGGAGCAGAGGTTATTTCATCAGTCATGAATTATTACATTTATATTCAGTTTAAGTGCCTGTGTGGGCAGTCGGTTGCACCTGAAATCTGTGTAATATTTCTGGAAGTTAAATTGTCTCTACTAGCAATACCTACACAACTTTTTCTCAGGATGTATGTGAAGCAACAGAGACAAGTTAGAACACAGGAAAATCTGACTAAATATAAAGGAAAAGCTTTTGCCATGTGAATGGGCAGTGATTGGACCAGAGATCTTGAGAGACTGCGTTATCTTTCTCCTTGGAGGTACTAAAAACTTGACTGGACAAGACCTGGAGCAACCTGCTTTAGTGGGGCCTAGTTTAAACAGTCAGACCCTCAGAATCCAGAGGTCCTTCCCAACCTACCTCATTCTGTGGGGTTTTTCAGCTGAGCTAAGCTGTGCCAGATATGATTACACTCAGGATGTACTACTGTCTTTGTACTAGAGTTGAATTTCTCCATTTTGTTTTTTTCAATACAGGCAGTGATCCTGATGGACCGAGCAATAAGGCGTATGGAGCCATGGAAGATCGCCGTCATTGTTGTGTCGGTGATAGTAGGCTTAGCCCTCATCATTGGCTTGATTACATTTCTTTTGTGCCACGGTAAATGCCCCACTATTTTGTTGTCACAAGCCTTCAGGAATCTGTTTCACTTTGGTCTTGCCTGATGATTTAGGCATGCAATTTGCCCCTGGAATAGAACTCACATAAGAACTTTCTAAATGCTATTTGAGATATAAATTGATCTGAATCCATAAGAATACTTGAAATGTGCTTTACTTGAAGCAGGGATTTCAGTTTTAACCCTCTTCTTGATTTTTGCCCTGGTGTCTCCACTGGTATCCATGGCTGACCAAAGGATAGCAGTCTTCTGTATAAGCCAGAGGTGTATCTACTATTCAGGCTATGCATTGTAAGTTTAGCCTTGAGTGGCGTTTTTACAGAAACTCAGCCTGACCCCTCTAGCTGAGAATATTCCAGAAAGAGAGAGGGCAGAGGTTTAGGCTTTTCAGAGCCCAGGACTCAGTTCTGGTTGCCAAGGGCCCAGTTTCAGTAGCAGATCACAGAATCCTTAAAGTTGGAAAAGATCTTTAAGGTCACCAAGTCCAACCACAATGGCTCGTGACTTGAAGGCAATTAATTCCATTCCCAGTCACTTGCCTCATGAATGAAGTTGAGTCATTCCATTCCCAGTCTCTGAGGTACCAGTGTGAGTTTTTTTAAATGCTTTCCTGCTGGAATGGAATGAATCATGTTGCCATCTCAGCTTGCCAAAAGTTGATGAAGCTGTGGCTTGCACTAGGACACCGGAAGGAGCAGTGGCAGAGCTACAGCTCAGCTTTGCTTTTTGCCAGCTCTGTTACAGGGCCCCTCTCTGCCATTCACTCAAGAACCAGATCTTAACCCGACTGCTGAACGGATGCAAACAGCTCTGCCCCATGTGCCTCTCAGAGAGGCAGGGACATGCCAGCATGCAGCTAGGGAGGAGTCAATGCGTCTGACCTCAGGCCAACAAGAAGAGGGACCCCAGGCAAATGTTGCAGTGGGTGTAATTTAGAGCTCCTTGGGATGGTCCTCAAAGAAGAAATGAGCCCCTAGAGGGTCCATGAAGCAACAGGATGGTCTGCAACCCCCTTTTCCCAAAGTGCTGCTAAAGCTGTAATTTCATAGCTGACAGGATTGCTGCCAGAGCCTGGGACCCTTGCTTGTGCCATGTTCTGTGAGATACCATGCATATTTGAATTGTACTAAAGATGATGAGCTACCTTTCCTTTTTTTTTTCTTGTCTCTAGATCAAGACAGATATTACAATGCATCTTTCTTAATCACCAATGTCGACTACAGTCCTCAGTACAAAAGGCAAACTACGGAGGAGTTCAGGAACCTAAGCGAAGATATTGAAACCATGGTAAACTAAAAGTTTCTCTGTTTACACTGGACCTGTGGTGAAGAGTTCTGCAATTGTGTGGTTGGAAATAGAGGTGATTGTGCCTCATTCCTACATGGCTGGCCTTACCTTTCACACCTTGCTCTTGTGGGTCAAAGATGCATAGTCGAGTGCACACAAGCAGATGGTAAGCACAGGTGCTGTCTGTTCCAGACACCTTGTGGTGGAACTGGCAACAACAGAGCAGAATGGACAGTGAAGTCAGACAACTCAGCTGTTTATTTTGGATCTGCATCCTCTGATGGAAATTTACTGGTAGCTTTGGTGTAGAGGTGGAGATCTGAAGGCATTTTCTTGTGTTTCAGAGGCTCATGAGACTGTTATATTGTGAAAGCATGTGCTTATTGCACTTGCATTTTAACACACTCTTTTCTTTTAACAGATATCTGAAATATTCAAGGGGTCCTTTCTAAGTAAAAGATACATCAGGTCCCATGTGGTCAGTCTAAGGTAAGTAATGTGAAGGCCAGGAATAAGCAGGGATGTGATAAATACCTTTTCTTCCTACCTGTTGGCCATATGGAGCGCTCCTGGCTGCTTATGCTTGGGTTACACCAGCAGGGTGACTAAGCCTTGTCTGGTTGTTACCATCCTCCAGTGCTCACAACTGAGGGCTCACTTACCTTCAGAGGTCAGCAAGGAAGAGAAGTTTGGCCTTATACTTCTGCAGATTGATTACCTGTACACCAGTTGTTTGTGTAACAGTAACTGGATTATTGGGTGATCCTCATCTTCACTGCTAGCTAACAGCTTGAGAGATGCAGAATAAGATCTTTTTCACACTTATTTCTTCCTGTGGAAGGTCAGGCTGGTGCTTACCCCTCTGCATGATGTACAGTAGGAGATGACCATTCTCCTCCCTCTGTGAAAAGGTCTGAAGGAATAAATTATTCCACTGTGAGATACATAGATATAGAGGAGGGAACAAAGACATGGATATAGTAGAGGGTTCTATGTGAGAGATGAAAATCTTTCCTCTGCAGTAATTATGTATCACTCTTAGTGGTAAGAACAATTGCTTCCCTCTCCTCCATGTTACTTTATTTTGGAGTTGTACTTCTATAAGGCTCAGTTCTGCTGTGGAATATTTTTCCCTAGATAGCAAAAAATGCCAGACTTCCCACGAATGTCTGTCACAACACTTCTGGGATTTTTTGCCTTTACTTGTCTCTAGATGGAATGAGTAATATGCTTCTACATCATTTTCTGATGCTGCTTTCTTCCACAAGCCTTCCACAGTGTACATCAAGAAAATTGCAGAGCTTGGGAGCTAGAGTCCAAGTGACTTCTTTACACCTTTTAGGCTGATCTCTTCCAAACTTGTTTTCACTACAGATACTTTGTACAACTAGGCACTGGAACATCTTAGCTGCATCTCTGCTCTCTTTCCCTCAAAGCTTCAGTTGGTTTTTTTTTAGACTGTTAGTTTAAAATATTGAGTCCAATATTTTATGGTGTGAGTAAGTGACCTCAAGCTATTGAGAATGTTGTATCTAAACACGATGGATCTAACTGGCCAAGAAATGGACAAGTGACCTAAATGGAAAGAAATGCCAAAAGACCTTTTTAACTTCTTTTGTAACTGGATCTTTTGAATGGCTGTTAGGAATGGCCTGCTGGATATCTGTTGAAGGGTTTTAGTTTGCTGTATTGTTCCCACTGACATTTGTGTCCTACTAATAAGGACCTCTGTGGAGGCAAAAGAAAGTGATCCCTTCTTTGCTTCTCAGCTCTACTGCTTATAACAGTTCCCAGAAAATTCCCTCTGATCATTGTCATAGCAAGAAGCTTTTGCTGCCTGCTGACATGTCATCATCTTCCTTTACTAGACCACAGCCATGCTATTTGTTCTAGACATCTGTGCAGACCAGACCTGTTCACTTATAAAGAAGGCAGGCAGTGCAAAGCAGAACCAGGAGCATTAGTGGGTGAAGAGAACGACACCATTTGTTTTTGTTGGTTTGTAGCCCAGATCCTGGTGGAGTGCTTGCATCTGTTGTTCTGGTATTTAAATTTCCCTCTGCTGACAGTGAAGCAACGACCTGGGGTCAAGTCAACCGTGTGTTACTCAGAAGACTGAAGGCAACCTCGACATACCTGAATGTTGACCAGTCTACTGTTAGACTCACAGGCAAGTGCCTTAGGTTTGTGTTTTCAGCTTGGAATTTGTTCCTCACACTTTGCTGTTCTTAGTGTAATGAATTTCACCTTAGTATGCAAATATGGGGTATTCTTGTTTTCTTTTTTTATCTCAAAATCATCTGTTAGGCTGACAGCCTGGGAAGTTGAAAGATGGAGCATGGAAAGAACTAAAACATATTGGTACTGATTTATGAGTGTGAGCTCTTCTCTGTGCATCATAGGCTTTCCCTGTGTGACCTAGTTGTGTTGAATGAGATAGACCCCCTCAATTCAACAAAAAAGGCCCAACTTTGTGACCATGGGTTCACAAACTGCTTTAAGCCGCACAGTAAATTGAATAAGAACCTTTATCACCAGGCACTGAAATGCAGAGTCCTCAAGCCATTAAAAAATGGAAGGCTGAGGTGGTTCCCTTCTCTACCCTCTGCCATTTCCTTTGATTATTTGACAGATTGCTGTAGCAAGTGTCCATAACAAGATCCTGAGGATCCCTGGGCAGTAATCCTCTTCCATGAATCTGTCATGGATTGCCATCAGACTCTGACAGAGGGGTTTTTGTAGTAAAGAAATTAGAAATGTTGCAGTTTACCTTCAGTCAATCCCAGCACTGAGGATTTGTGGAGACACTTTTGACCACCTCGCCACACTAAACCTGAACAAAGGCCTGTAGGCATTTGCTGGTGGCTGTGAACATTGTACATGTAGATGTAACTTGGACTCACTTGCAGTCATCTGCTGCTTTTGTTAGCTCTGAGCTAAGGCAAGAAAGGTGCATCCTGTGGCCTTATACTTTCAGTGAGGAACAGAGGCTTAACCAAACTTCTCCAACAGAGCAAATTACTTCTTCTTGTAATGTCACTCCAGGCAGCAATGCAAGCCATTTAATTTGTGTTTTCCTGGGTACAGGGCAAGAGTCTGGGCTCGATCATGGAGTATATGAGATATACTTACTGTAGTCTTTGCTTTTCATTTCAGAGTTGAACAAGGAAAAGGGAGACAACCTTTTAAACAACTGTAAGTACAAATGCTTTTCTAGAAATGTCCAGATACATGGTGCTAGGGGTTCTATGGTTACAAAATCCTTATACTTCTGTGATACAAGTTGGAAACAGAATTTTTTTGTAGATACTAGAGCAGTAGACAGTGCATAAGCCAGGGAAGACTTCAGCTCATTTCCTTGCAGTCTTACTGGCTCTATATATTTGTAGAATCAAGCATTCTGGCTTGGTGGTGGGAAGCACTTGCTTTAATGTTGGTGGTTGGAAGTAGGGACATGTAGTGAGCTGTTGTTAGCAAATTTGCAGGACTGTGGTTTTGCTGTGGGCCATGATTCTTGCTGGAATCCTTCAAAAAACGTTCCCTCCTTCCCCCTCCTCCCTGAATAAAGATTTGGCAATAGATGTCTGTCAGATTTGAGCTAAACTTTAAGGAAAGGCCAGAGGGTGGCAGAGGGAGAAGAGCTGTCCACACTGAGAGTAAGGCAGTGGCACAGCCCTGGAGAGTGGCAGGTTCTCATTCCTTCTCCTGTTGTGCTCCCCCTTGATGTCTTAAAGCTTCTCTGGCAACCGGGAGACAGTATAAGTACCCTCACAGGGCACTCCATCAGTCCCCTGCACAGTCTTGAAGACTTTGCATGTTAGCTTTCCATCTTCAAATGGCCTCTGAGAATTAACTGGTTTGAATCTAACTTTTTTCAGCTGGGTAATACCTGATTGTTGGCACAGTGGCTGTAAGTAAATTGTTGAGAAGAGGATACTATATTTTTGTTGCTGCTGCCAAGACTAATCTGGAGGCGACCTGATGAAATCTCATTTTTTTCAGCATCTCAGATACACAGCCTTCAGGTCCCATGGGAGTTCATATGGGCTTGTGTGTCTGAAAGCTGGCTTAATGAAAAAGTACTGAGTCTTCAACCAAACTTCTTTGTTTACCCTGCATCTATCCTGAGACACTTATGACCATGGCACTTGGTTTCCTTGCTTTAGGTGAGGGCTGTCTCTTGAGAGAGACTCCTGCCCTGTTACGCCTCTGCCTGAAGCCACGAAGGCCTTCAATCAGCTAAAGCAGAGCTGTCTTCTCTTTGACAGGCTGCGGGATACGAAGACAGGCATTCTCCTTCACAGGAGTGGAGAGAATAACTGGTGGGCAGCGTGCACGGGAGGGAGAATGGCCATGGCAGGCCAGTATTCAGCTCGATGGGAGCCATCGCTGTGGTGCATCAATCATCAGTAACACCTGGCTGGTGACTGCAGCCCACTGCTTTAGAGGGTAAGTCATCAGCACCTCTCTGATCCTACAGGCCTTAGGACTCTTGGGTGCTCTGACCTTTTGTGACCCTCCAATATCTGTACCTGCTGAAAGATAATGAAGTTTGACTCTTCTCCTTCCCTTTGGCAAACCTGGTCACATTGCTTTTTGATGCTTAAAGAGAGAGCTAAGCTCCCTTAAGGATCTTGTTTTGTGTGGCTCTGGCATAACCTCAAATATCTTACAGAGTAAGAGATCCTCGGAGGTGGACTGCCAGCTTTGGAATTCTGCTGAGACCTCCAAAACAGAAAAAATTTGTCCGGAGAATTATTGTTCATGAAAGATACAGTGACTTTCTCCTTGATCATGAACATGATGTGGCTGTTGTGGAACTTGCCTCTGCTATTGAGTTCACAAGTGATGTGCACAGTGTCTGCCTTCCTGAAGCATCTCACATTTTCCCAGACAACACTTCCTGTTTTGTCACTGGCTGGGGAGCTTTGGAGAATGATGGTGGGTGTCTCTTGCCTCCGTGTGCCCTGTCACACATGTTCCTGGGATGACTGATGTTAGTTTTATGGGGTTTTTTTAATTTTAAATTCCTTACACTTGGTGTTTAATAGGTGTGTGTCCTAATGAGATACGTTTAGACTTAGTTAGCTGGTTTTTTTTCTGGCTCGGCCAGTGGATTGGAAATGGGGGGAAGGTTAGTCTTATGGGATTTTTAAGAGCAGCTTTTCTTAGTTGCTGCACACACAGTGCTAGTTGAATACATTCTGTTCTCCAGTCCCTCTGGGTTTAGCTCTGACATGAGTTCTTTTGCTATTCAGATTTTTCATAGGTGCACCATGACAATTTTCATCAGTTATTCTCTCTTTGGTCATAAACCAGGCCTTGTCCAGTGATTTGAGTGAGCTTCTTTCAAATTAGTCCATGTCCTTGAGGTTAGAGATGATGGGACTATAAATCTGCTTGTAGATTTATCTGCTCAGAGAGCCACTGAACTGTACAGGTTATTTTCCATGGGAGACCCCTGGTATGTGTAGCGATTGTCCAAAGCTATGCTGCAGTTAACCAAATGGGTCTTTTCAATGATAGGAAGGACATACCATGTACCCTACAGTTGAATTCAACACTGAAATACGTACAAAAATCCATTTGTCCATTATGTCAAAGAGCATCTGGTGATGATGAAAGATAGATAGGAGCTATATTTGGGAATAAGTTAAGGACTTTGGTGGTGGGGGAACTTTCTTATTCCTGAGACATTGTCTGGGTAGCTCCCTTAACTGCCTGTGATGGCAGAAAAGCAGCAGGAAAATTTGCCTACTCCTAATCTTTGAGTTTTTTATGTTGCCTACGCTGTCTGCAAATTCTAATGCCACTTCTCCTTCTAGGCTATAGTGTTAATCAGCTTCGACAAGCGGAAGTGAGGATTATAAGTACTGAGGTTTGTAATAGGAGACAAGTGTACGGTGGAGCGATAACACCTGGAATGTTGTGTGCTGGATACTTGGAGGGGCAGGTGGATGCTTGCCAGGTAAGTCTCTATATAGGCAGTAGTAAAAAGGAAATAGCTGGGGTGGAAGGTGATGTTTTCTAGAAATAAAATGTACTTTGGGCAATCTTAAGTTTGAGTTTCAGTATCTTGATAGATACAAATGAAGACCTTCATGGCTCATGGGCTGAAGTCTGCACTTCAGTTTGCATGTGGTTTATATACAATGCACAAGTGAGAGAATGCAGATGTGAGGGTGTGGACTGGGAGAGACTGGATTAGACATAGGCTGTGAGCTTCTGTCTTGTCAGTAAAATGTGTAGAACTTATTACATTATAATTAGCTGAGTCTAGAGAATTATATGAATTATAGCTGAGGTCTAGAGAAAAATACCTGCCAGTTGAACAGAAGAACTTGAGAATTTGAGTTCATTAGTGAGGTGAACACTGCTTACTTTTTTTGTCTGTTGCCATTTTTCTCCTTAGGGTGACTCTGGTGGGCCACTGGTGCATGCGAATTCCAGAGGAATCTGGTATCTTGTGGGAATAGTGAGCTGGGGAGATGAATGTGGCAAGCAAAATAAACCAGGAGTGTACACACGAGTTACTTACTATCGAAACTGGATCCACTCCAAAACGGGCATCTGAAACCTGGAGATAGTTAAGTTTTGTGGGCTGTGTACAGCTATTCCTCTGACACATCCTGCTCTGTGGTCACCCTCTAAGCAACTGCTGGCTTAGCTTGTGGTCATGTATAAAGTACCTGTAAGCTTGGAGCAGTCGAGGATTTGAAACTGCTTTGGCCTACAGCCAGACAGGAATGGACTTGATCCATGTGACAGTTGTTTGTTCAGGAAGTAGTCTGTGAGAGAGACAACTGCCTTTTGTCTATATGCAATATATTGACCCTTTTTTCTCCGTGGCCACATGTCTCGGTCCCAGCTTTTATACCCAAACAAAATGTTTGAGCCCAAACAATCATCTACCAGCATCCAAGACAAGCTATAACTGAAACCTGGCCCATCCATTTGCTGTGTGCTCACAAGGCCCTACCTATTGACAAGCTACAATCCAGCAAGGCTGCTGTTCTTCTGAATTCTTGAGCTTTCTCCTGCATCATTCCAGGGAGTGTACTATAATGAAGAATGGAAGATGGCTTAGAGAAGTTCTGGTTCCTAACATCAGACTGTTACTTAAGTGAATAGAGAATTTTTCCTTGCCTGAAAAAGAAATTAAAGGAAAACACCAGCTTGCATCCCCCTTCTTTGAACAAGTGAAAGTATGCCCGCTCATCGCTTCATATAAACAGCCTCTACCACAGCATTTGCCATGGGAGTGATTGCTGGACTTAAGACCAAAAACCACTTTATGTTTATACCAGTCTGTTGTCATAGCACAATATTTGGCTGGATTAATTTCCATTTTTATCTTTCCAGAGTGTATTTTTCTGAATAAAAGTCCTTTGCCTTTTGTGCAGGATGGATGATTGTAACAATCTTAGTATGACCATCATAAAAAAAAACTTCTTAAACTTCTTATTCTTGTGAATGCTGTTCTCAAGTCTTTATAATTTTATATGTGCATCTTTAGCTGCATCCTATTAAAAAAAAAAAAAAAAAGTTTTTGCATTATAGTGGAAATTCCCCTCTCCTTCAGAGCAGGGCAGAACTTCTGACAGGCCCAGAAATCTTATGTAAAGATCTCTCTCTCCTCACAGAAAGTAAGGATTGCCTGTGTTGCATTGCCAGACTGTAGCGTACTGATTTGATCTCAACCACACAAACCTCATATTCTCTCTGACTTCATGTTTTCAGGAGCCCATGTTTCTGTCAGCCAGGTAGATATCCAATGCTTTCTACAACCCAGCAGAAGAACACGCCTATTCTTGATGAGGATGCTCTCCTTGGTGTGTCTGCAAGGTCTCCAACACCTCATGTGGATCCTGATCCTCACAACAGCAAGTGCTTTGGACTTAATTGCTGGATAATGATCCACTCAACTGCTCTCTTCTCCCTCTGTGCTCAGAAGAGGAAGAACTCAGCAGAGGAGATACTGGCCACACTGCCAAGACTCGGAGCTGGTCCAGCATGGCAAGCAAGCAAGAATCTTATGCCAGGCTAGAAAAGGCAAACAGCAGGCTTTCAGCATGCTCTCAGTTAGAAGGGCTGGGGGAAATGGGCCCTTAGTGATCAGTCTTAGGATCAGTGTTGTTCAAGTTGAGTACCAGTCAGCTGGCGAAGTCAATGACAGTTCAGGGATCCCCTCTGGACTGTGCAGCTCGCTGCCAGTGCTGCCAGAGCAGCGATCCCTCCAGAGCAGTGATAACAGAAGTATTTTGATTACGTGTCCTGTGATCTGTTTGTCAGTACAGAGAACCATGCTTTTCTAGAGCCTCACTGGAGGTACTGGAATAGTTAGAAGCCAAGAGAAGGTCTGCAGTTGTGTATTCTATACTTGTGTACACCTGGCACTTAATTTTTTTTTCCTCCAGGAACTTTTCTTGTGGAATGTTGTGAGCTTCAGAAACAAACTTGGTGGTTTAATTTCTACATAGGGAATAAACACGGTCAGACTGGTTCCATGGGTCTGAGCCTAACAAATTTCATTTCAGCCTCTTCAGCTGAAAATGTCTTTGGTGTATATTACTTGTTAGAGGAAGCTTAAAACTGATATATGACAAATATATATGAAATTTTTTTCTTGGTTGTAGCAAGTGTCTTACCAGGATGGTGAATATAATTTTATACTTTTCTTCATAAATATCATTACAAAATACGATGGATTTTCAGTTCTCAAAGCACTTTAGGCTTGGGTTTTCAAAGGGCATAATGGTTTCCCTATCCACCGGATTTCATTGTAACTTGCACAGTTCATATTTTTAGGGTTGCAAATACCAACTTTCTCACCGATTCCCCAAAACAGAGAAATAGATGTCCAAAAAATTTATTTTGAATCTGTGACCTTTCCAATTGTGCTTCTATATGGTACTAGATCAGAAAGCCGTAAACATTTAGCTCTGTATCGAGGGTTGGAGTAAATCTCATTCTCCAAAGTGGCGCACACAAAGCTGAAAAATTCAACTTGTCATTTGCTTAAGGAATTGCCGGTTCTGAGGATCTCCTTGTAGAGATACAGTACCTGATCTACCTTATTGCTGAGTGTCAGCACAGTGCAGCCAGGAGGAGTGGGGTGAAGAGAACCTGGCATCTACATGGTGTATGTTTTGGAAGCCTTTATTTTAGACTACTTTGTAGAGTTTCTCCTTATAGCATCTGGAAATTTCTGTTCCAGCTTCTTCTGGAAGCAATGTAGTTTACATGCTCTGAGGCCTCTTGGTGATGCAAAGCAGTACAAATGGTGACTATCAAGAGCATTTAAAAGAACAGACTTCATCCAAGGGAGTATTGGTATGCTTGGATGTGATGGGCCTGAATCCCTTACTTGTGGCAAAACTACACTGATGTCATCCTTGTCTTCACTCAAAGCAGAATGGGATGTATCTAAAGATACAATCATGCATGACACACAGGAATGTAATTTATATGTAAATTTAATAAAATCTGTTAAATTTACCTTCTGTTTAATGTATTTACTAATTTCCTGCATCAGAGTAAGCAACTGTAAGTTGGAGAGTCCTCTGCTTTAGAAAGTTACCCTGATCCTATACCATGGATTTATGTGCTGGCTTTTATGTAGGCTTAATCATCTGGCTTTTTTTTGATTGTTAGAAGCTGTTAGATGAGCAAAATGTCATCCAGACTAGGATAGAATTTACCCACCTGACCAGCAGTTACCCAAATTTATGTGCAAGTAAACAGGTCCTGTGTCATCCACTAGAGGGTGAATCGTATTGTACAAGAGCCTTAAGCTCTTGGCAGCTGGTGGTGCTCTGCTTCAACTCAATAGAGAGGAGCCGGAGGATAAGGCACTGTCTTCCTGCTGCCTAGAAGAGGCAGAGATGCTACACAGTTTGCTTGCAAAATCTGGGAGGCTGCAGCTGCTCAGCTTTAAGCATGAGCATCTGCAGCACTGGGTGAGTTTCAGGCTTCTCCCATGGGCAAGCTTGGCATCCTTCTCTCCCCTTTAAGTATGGGAAATGCAGTAAGCTATGGCTGTGAGAGCAAGGGCTGAGCAGGTTTTGTCTGCTTATCTGCAGCAACAAAGCCAGAGCTTTGTCCTGTGGAAGAGTAGACTAGAAAGGCATATGGTCAGGTACTTTTGGCATCGTGGGTCAATTTTCTGAGCTTGTCAGCCTTCTTGCAAACAAGATAGCAGCAGCAGTAATTTTGAGAACTTGATAGGATAAGGATAGGGAGGTTTGCAGTGGCATGCTTTGGTCTCCCATTTTGACAATTCCTGATGATTCTTGTAGATCAAAGACACTGATCAGATTTCTTCTTGTCCCTTTCCTGTCATAATGGGAAACTTGGTACAAATTGTACAGTATTCTGAGCTGGAAGGGCACTACATGCTGGAGTTAATTGATCCCGGTCTATAATACCTCACAGCCAGCAGGATGAACTTGGAATTTGAGGTTATTTAAGAGGATAAAAAGGAGTGCAACAGCTTTATTGCAGTACTAGAGGACATGCCATGTTGGCTATAGATGGGAAGGTGGCCATTTGTTTGAAAGAAGAGTAGTCCTTTTGTCACATTTTACTGGGTCCAGTGCAAGAAAGAGAGTGTTAGAGACATGCTTCTTAAAGGACATAATTTTATCAAATATTTTTTATGGCTTAGAAAACAGCTTTGTGCTGAGTTTCTGACAGAGGCTGTGTTTCGTATGTAACACTTAGAGCATTTATGAGCATTCAGTTACGTTGGTAACTGTGCCATGACCCAAAGATATGCTCAGCTGGTGTGGTTGTATTTGGCTATGTGGGTGGAATTTCTGTCAAAGGGTTTGAAGTGAAGAACTGAAGAGAAGAATAATTCTTGTGGTCTTTTGTATGCGTGGCCAAACAGCATCCTTCTATAAAACAGAGCTGTCAGTATTTCAGCCTGCTGGGTGTCTGATCTATTATTGCTGCAAAGAAAACTTTTCAAAACTCATCTGGTTAGAAGACTTCAGAAACAAATACAGCAAATGGCATTTAAAGTGCTTTATCTTAGGGTAAAGTTTTATTTCTAATTGAACCCTTTCTTAAATTGCACTTTCTTTGAAGAATATTTTGTTTGCCTTTCATTGTTTGTGGCTTTTTCTCAGGTTCAAAAAAACCTGTTTCAATTAAGAAAGAGAAAAAGCTTTGAGGAACTTGTCATCCAAAAAATGCAACTCTTTCTTTTATCTAAGCTTGCATAGGTCTGAGAAATACATAGCATATCTCCGAGTCACTTGATTAGCTACTGAATTCCTTCCTCCCTGCAGTAAATGGGAGTTGTGCTTGCTATGTGATGTTTGTCCCCTCTGCAGCTGTGCTTTCCATTTTCCAGTTGTGCCACTGGGCTGTCCCTTACTTGAGGAAGGACTTGCCATCAGCCTGCCATCCAGAGCCTGTTTTAACCACAGATCGTTCTTTGCAAATCAGTACAAACAAACAGCAATTGTCACACATCTCTGACCTTCACCAGACTCTTTGGATCACCTGCAGCCTTTGGAGCTGTGACTCAGACAGTCTGGCACTGTTCTCCAGGCCAGCAGATGACCTGCATACCAAAGGGGGCTGTTGATGGTAACATTCCTTCCCCAGTGGACAGACCAGATGGAGGGACTGTGCTAGGAAATAATGTCTCCTGTACTAGAGCATGATCAAAATGTAAGAAAGAACTTTTTTACTGTGAGAGTACTTGGACTTTGAACCAGGTTGTCAGGAGAAGTTATGGAGTCTCCATCCTTGGAGATGCTCAAACCACAATGGGACATGATCCTTAGCACTCTCATCCAGCCGTGCTTGTTTTGAGCAGAGATTTTGGGCTAGACCATCTCCAGAGTTCCCTTTCTGCCTCAGCTGCTCTGTGATTCTGTTCTCTCCAAGTGCCTTAGCAGCTTCAGGGAAAGACACATGGCCATGGCTAAGGGCTGGGTACAGTCTCAGGTGAGCTGACTGTCCCTCAGCTGTGTCTGTGACAGCTGAGTGCTCTGGTAGCCAGCCTAAAGAAGCCTGACACCAGGTCATTTTCATGCTTGACCCTTAGATGCCATAACAGTGCTCTTGTCCCAAACTTGCCTGGCACTGTTGCCTTTGAATAATCAATGGAAACAGCAGGGCATGGAAGGGAGAACAATCCATTCTGTGCCACCTAAGTAGAAAGCAAGTTACCTGAGAGAGAGCTAGAAAGAAGGTCTCACAGAGAGGCAGCCAACCAAGTGGGACCCTCATTAGGTACTCTGTGTTTCTATCAGAGTGACTAATCTCCTGAACTGTGGCTGAAAATACAGCCAGAGTTAAAACAGCTGCAGGATGGAGGTCCTGGACATGATTTTCATTATATCTAATTTAGTCTATGAAGCCTTGAAGGCTAATGCAGTGTATGATAAATCGGGTGACCACTGACAAGAATGCCATGTAGGATCTTGCATGCTGCTGCAGAGTAAACTGGAACAGGTAATAGCTGAGGCAGAAAGCATCTCAAACTCTGTTTGGCTTCCACCAGGCAACTTAGGTGCTAACAAATAATATGAGATCAAATCCAAGCTACCTATTTTCTGGGGAGGTAGAGATGTAGGAAAAGCCTCCTTTTGCGTGTGCTGCCATCCGCAGAGCTCTGTCTAAGTGCTCCCAGTAAGTCCCTCTAGCACTTCAGATTCGTGAAACAATGCTGCTCTTCCTTTGTTCAATTGGAGCTGTGCCTGTTAAAGATTTATTTGTATTTTAAAGTGCTCTGTTTCTTTATAGGCCTAGTCTAAGTCATGTGAAGATCTCCTGTCTCTTTGGAGATGCTGTGTGCCTTAACAAGGAGAGGAGGATTCATGCACTGGATGTCGAGAGTTATTAGCCTGAGAGAAGAAAATCCAGGCTGGCCTGTTTCACTGCACCAAGCTGCAGCTCTGTCTGAGCAGCTGCAGAGGACAGGCACACGTGTGCCACCTTTTTGCCTCAAACGGGGCGACGGGCTATGAATTCTTTTCTAATGACTCTGGCACTGGGGGACTTCCGTTGTCGAAGGGCGTTGCTGGTATTCTGGGCTGGCCTCGCTGGCTGCAACTCAGACGGGTGTAGCAGTTTCTGTTACAAGGCCCTGGAAAGAGGGACTGTTTGGAAACCAGCCAGGACAGGATCTAGCATACTTCAGAGCTTGAGGATGTAGCATCACAGGATCTCCATGTGTTCAGTATCTCAAAGCTGCATGGGCATGTAATAAAATCTTGCCCCAAGTGACTTTTCAAGGCTCAAGAGAAAGGTCCTGGCTTCTCTTCCAGCTCTCATATTGGCTCTGGAGAATAATTCTATCCTTTTAATGGATTTTCTGCTTTTGTTTTTCTACTTATCAGTTATTAACTGCCATCAGTTATTTAAAGCCATGGTCAGCATTTCATGTAGCAAAGGAAAGCATGAGATAATAAACTGGTGACCTTTTCTGGTCAAAAGAGTAAACTTGTGTAGCATGTCCACAGCTGAAAAGAAAAAGTATAATGAAATGCAGCTCATTTAGAGCTTCTGCTGAATTTTGAAGGCCAAATGCAAGAAGTTTTTGTGTTTTTCAGGAGGGGGAGGCCTGAAGCCATAACTGAGCTATCCAGGTGTGCTGATGGAAAAAGGAGTGGACTTGTCCAAGGGAAGGATTTCATCGCAGTGTGCCAGTTTGGTCTTATCAGATGCTCACAGATTTACAGAGTAATTTAGATTGGGAGGGATGTACAGAGGTCTTGTCAAACACCCTGCTCATAGCAGCTCTAATTAATTCAGGTTGTTTAACGTTCAGGCTGTTTAACAGAGCTTCTGTCAGTTCTGTTAAACATCACTGACAGGAACACTCAGTTTAAAAGTAATGACTGACCGCTGTCTTTGGTCTGAAATTCATGGCATGGCTTGAGTAACTGGTAGACAACTATGAAAAACATCTTTGATTTGTAAATTCCAAAGATGTTGCTACAGGACTGGCCAGCGGTCTTCTCTAAAGGTGCTCTTTGTCTCTAGAGCCCGTGAGCCTGTGTTAAGTATGCAAACACAAACCCAGGTAGTCTATTATTACCATTCTTAGGCAAGCAGTGTGTCTGACTGGCTGGGCTGACTTTGCAGGATTAAATGGAGAGAATGGTCATTACATCTTTTTACACTTTCATTCACAAAATCCTGTGCACCCACATTCTTGGATTTCCACCCCACGCTTTGATAGCTGTGCTGCTTCCCTAGTATTAACCAAAAAAGGTTACTAATTGCCTAGGTTGCTGAATTACACCCTAATACCAAGCACTTTGCAACTTGATAATTTATTGTGGGGAAAATTATTTGTTAATTATTGTCTTTTCTTGATCTGTCTGTACCATTGTTCCTGGGGCACAGGTGTGTGTAAATTAATTTTGCATCATCTGAAAGAAGCAAGGGTATCTCCTTATTTCACACTGCTTTGCTGGACAGTTCATTTTAATGGCTAATTAATTTGCAAACAAAAGCAACCTACTTAAAGTTTTATTAGGCAGGTTGCAAAATATTCTTGATTGTAAGAAAATGAAATAATTTTTTAGGAATATCTTTGGTTTTCATATTCTGGAGTAACAATAGGAATAGTCTGTCCTAGTGTGATCTGAAAGTTACCAGAAGTTCATTCACCTGGTGCCCAATCCCTTTTCTCTGGCACTTCTTCCTGAGAATCTTTGCAATTCTAATAAATGTTTTTCATTCTTGTTTCAGGGCTCAAGGTCTCAGGTAAATGATGTCTCAAAATATACCTGTTTGCTAAAACCTGCTTCTCTTGTAATATGTCTTTTACCTGATCCAGGTGGTTAGAGTTTGCCACTGAACTTCTGCATGCATCAGGGAAAAATCTCTGCATCTCATAGGGTAAACACTTCAAGGGCCACTTTTTCCCAGCATAAAAAAGAAGAAACAAACAAAAAAACCAAACCAAACAAACAAAAAAAACCCAAAAAAAACCTGGGAGAAAAAAAAAGGATGAAAAAACTGAACAAGGAATTCTAAGGTATTTTCTTGGCTCCTGCATTGAATCGGTTTGTAACCAATCTCCATCAAGTGCTTGAGTTCCTGTGGAGGTGTGTGTATTTCTGGGTGGAGCACAGAATCCTTTGTGCACAATCTTTTTTGAGTTTTACTAATTTTGAAAAAGAAAATAACAGGGTAGGTGGTGGGGAATGGAAGGTACAGCCCAGGGAGGATATTAGTACTTGGCAGGTACCTGTGTACTCAGTCAGTAAAGCCCCAGGTCCCAGGTAAGGTAGGCAACTGCGACAAAGCCCTTTCTACAGGGAGCTTGGAGAATCCAAAAAACCCAATCGATTTGATCAAGGCAAATGAAGAAATTGATGTTAGAGAAACAGCAGATGCTGTTCAGCAGTGATCAGCTTTTCCCACTGTCCTCAAAATGGTCTGCCCAAATGCTCCTACAATTGCATTGAAATGCCTGTGAATGGATAACTTTGGGGAAAGATGGAAAAGGACTTGATATGTTTAGGTAAAATTTTCTTCAAATCTTCCTTGTCTTTTTTTTTCCCTCCCCTCCCTTCATGCTGAGACTGTTTCCAGAAGATAGTGAATGTTCCAATAAAAATTACTGAAATCTTGAGACTTCATTGGAAAACCAAATGCTTCAAGATTTTTGGTACAAGTGCACCAAAGAGCAGAAAACAGATTTGCATTCTGGTAATTTTACTTCTTGTTTTATGATTTTCAATTTTCGATGTAAATGCAGATTTTCTCACTAGTGAATCTCCATTTTCCTCCTTTCCAGCTGGCCCTGAAGAATCACATTTGTGCTGGGAGAAGGGAATTCCAAGGAGATTGGTGGCCCTTTTCACAGAGTAAGCATTTTCCACAGGCGGGGTTATGCCAACCATTAAATGACTAACATGTAATTAGGAGGCTGGATACTTATAGTTGTCTTGTCCCTGATGCCAAGGGAGTCCAGGACAGCTGTGGATGAGTGAGCACCGAGGTAGATTAGGTTTGGCTGACCAAGCTATTTATGTCCATATTTATTTTTGTGTTGGCTCTCTCAGAAGACAAGTGACGTAGCGTTGTGGACAGTGTGGTGCCTCTCTGCTGTGGGTTTTACAGTGAGCGTGTGGTAGAAGGTGCAGCCACTCAGTACAAGGCCTGCTGTAGGGATAAAAGCTGGACAGAAGGGGAGTGCTGGAAAAGGGAAATCTCACGCACTTCCTGTTTCGCTGTAGTGAAGAACGAGTCTTCTTGCTTGGGCCGGTTTATCTTCTCACTCCATCTCTGCCTGGGGAGCTCTTTGATGCGGAGCTGATCGGAAGGTTACAGTCTCCTTATCAACTCCATGCTTACCTCTGTTTGTTTTTATTCTGAAGTTCGTTCCCTCATTTTGCAATAACCCACAGGGTGCTGGGTGTTGCGCCAGCTGTGCCTCAATGAAGGATCTTCATTCAACACCTTTCCCTTCCCGTCACACCAGTCAATGCGACTCCTGCGTTTTCCAGCACCATTCGCTGTGCAGTCCAGACTTTAGTCAAGCCTTCGTTGGTGGTCAGAAAGGCTACCAGGCCTACCGGGACCTACCATGGGATCTTCAAAAGTAGGTGGCATGTTTTAACTTGGCAAGTTTAATTTGGAGGTGTAATGGCGGTAAAGGGTACTGTCTATGGGAAAGCTTTAGGGCTTCAAGGACATAGATCAAGAAGAGAAATTTCTTTTTCCTCTTGCCTTTGGTGCTCAGTGCGCTATCTAAGTCTTTCATCCTTTTAGACTTGGGGTAAATCATGGATCTGTCTGAAATGTGCAGCCTGAAAAAGGACAATAAATGGAGGGAAAGCTGAACAGGAAATTGCAGGCTGAAAGGGAGGTTTTGGAGGTTGTGGTCTGGATGAAAAGAGTAACGTGGCTGGAGTGAGAAATGCAGAGAGAAATCCTTCTCTAGCATGGCCAGGAGCACAATGATTTGCTGTCTGTTTAGAAAGATGATGTGATGGCTCATGTTGACACTTACCTTTTCTTCCTTCTGATCATCTTATTCTGCTTGCAGCAGGCTTTTATTGCAGTGCAGAATCCAATAAGCTCTTTTGTGCCAAAATCAAGCGTTAATAACATGATTTTTGGAAAACATGGGGTTTAGTCTGGTGTAGCTGCAATAATATTTCCCCCAAATCCTGCAAAAACTCATGATTAAATTAAGTGATGGCAGCACAACTACCTAAGGGGAACACTATAGGTGTTCATCATTCTGGTTTTGACCCCTGTATTTTAAGGAAGAAGCCATGATTTCTAGGGAGTAATGAGCAGATGGTTTGCATTGGAAAGTATTTCATGCAGTCAGAGATACTGGATATTCTTAGTTTTGTTTTACCATAACAATATTTAAGGCAATGCTGGAAAGTTCAGAGTATTTTTACAAAAATAAATCTTCCAGCTGCAACACTCTACTGCTATCTCTTGGGTCAGAGCAGAGCTTGGGTCACAAAGGTACAGGAAACCTCTTGGAATTTTCTGTTTAACTCCCTGGGTTCTGGATTCATGTGGCAATAGGGGGATGCTCAGTCTCCCATGAGTTTGTTTTTTGTTGTTGTCTCAGCAGTTGATGAAGCTTAAAAGTATGACCTCAGGAACAAAATTCAAAAGAAATTGAATTATTTTTTAGCACCCTAATGATTTGGCTGGATGGTTGAATTTTTGTGTGTGATTGTTAAAGATTACAACATTAATCTTGTCTCTGTGTTGCTTTGGGGAAATGGCTGTGGATGATTCCAAGATACTGCTTATTTTTTCCATCCTCACTATTTTTAAAAATTGGGGTTTTAAATAATTTCTGGGCATGTTGAAATAGAAACGTTGTTTCTGGATGGACAAAACTTATTCTTCGTGCCCAATGAAGTGTTTTTCTCATTTTGTGGGAATAATATCATTTTAGTCAAGAGTCCTGACTTTGCCAGAAGATGAAGTTCATCTTTGTGTTCTGTGCTGCCTAGAGGTACCCTGCTCAACACCCAAAGATTTTCTGCCCTGTTTAATATCCATAACTTAAAAGGTATGCTATTCTAACTGTCAGGTAAAGAAGAAATCCCCATCAGCTGTGATTACCAGTTTGTGCATGTTAGATAAAGAGGGAAAACTAAGTGAGAGTTCTCTACCTAACAGAATTGAAAAGCCTTTTTTTTTCTAGTTAGATGTAAATCTACTTGCCATGACTTGGTGATATCAACAGTGGTGTAAATAATTTTAATGACAGTGTGCTAGAGGGTGGTTAAATAGCATCTGAGTACAGTTTGTTTGCTTCCTAGTTAGGAGAGGATTTAATTGTTTAAATGGTTGTTTAAATTATTATAAAATCTAAACTACAGTGGGAGAAATCCGTGTTGGATAGTTAAATATTTACACGTTTGGGAAGAGATGACTAGATGTCTAGTCTCAATCTAATCCCCTGTGCAGCCTGTTAGATGTCCAGAGTTCTTTGCTGGGCAGGGATGTGGATCTGAGTGTGGAGCTGTAAGCTTTGCTGTTTGAGCTCATCCTTCTCTGCCTTAGTCCCATATGAGAGCGGAGTTTCACTATTAGTTTTATCCAATTCCAAGATGCCTCTTTTCAGAACATTTAAAGCTAAGTTGGAAGGCGTGCTCTGTAAAATCCTTCAGGAAGCCAACCTGCTAAGGAAAACTGGGTGGAGTAGACAGCCTTGCTGGTCTTGTCCCACTGTTGTGCTGCGTCCTGCACTCTGGGAAGCAGGTGCAGTGTCCCATCTGCAGCTTCCTTGTGAAGATCTCGTGCCTTGGCAGGGTGAGGTACAGAGTAGCTGGTGTTGTATATGGCAGTCTAAAAGTGAATATGCAGGTGGAAATGCAGTGCCACTTGCACCAATTTGTCATGCAGTAGGTGGGCAAAATGAATGCAAATTACAGACTGCTGAGGTGTAGCAGGAAATAGATACCAGCCCTGGTGCAAGGACACTCATGTGCCACTGGCATTAGTGGGAGTTTACCTTGATTATTGCAGGAGGCAGATGTGGTTCCTGCATGGTGCTGAAGAGAAACCTATTCTGCTCAGCTTGTCCCGGAGTAGACGCTGAATGGAGGAAACCCTAGTGAAATACTTCTGCTTCTGGTGCACACCCCACCTGATTTGACTGATATGGAATTGGTACCATTTACGTTTCCTTGCTGCATTCACTCAGTTTCTGGCCATTTTAGACAGGAAAACAAGAATGAGACAAGAGCTCCTCCTGAGCCTCAAAATCTTGCCACCTGAGCAAGCCCCAGTGTAATCCCAGCAGCTTTTCTGGCCGCTGCTGTTCGTTTTAGAGGGTGTTTCAGGAGTGTTTCACTTTATTGATTTTTTCACATGCAGTTTTATGATTGGGCATTTTTGGTCAGCATAAGCTTTGAAAATCAAGGCATTTTCGCCTTCCACCACATACTCCTTCCATGTTTGTGTGTTTTATTCCTCCTTTTGAAGGAAGCCAAGCTAACACAAAGCTTGGGATGGCCTAATTTGACATGCTTCTGATACAAGACAATCTGAAAGCTTCATGTGGTCTGTGGGCAGATTTGGTGATGACAGGGGGACAGATTTTATACAGAATTGAGCATGGGAATTATCCAGTTTCTCTGTCACTGGAGAATTGCCTGGGGTTTCAGTATCAGCTGTACCACTTGTCTAAGGAGCTTTCTCTAATTTCAGCAGCATTTTTCCCATGAAAAAAATCTGTCCATCTCTGTTCAGTGAAAACACATTGCTAGAGTACAGCATTTCACTGTTTATCTACCCAGCCCAGCAACTGTTTATTAGATATTGTGGTTTAGCCTCAAACAGCAACTAAGTGCAATGTAGCCTCTCACACCCCACACACACCACCCCCCCATTATTGAGGGGAAAAAAGATAAAAACCAATAGGTTGAGATAAGAGCAGTTTAATAATTGAAAATATTATTATTATTATTAATAAAAATAATAATAAATAGAGAGGCAGGAAAAAAAAGTACCCCAAGAAAGACAACTGATGTACAATACAATTGCTCACCGCCCACTGACCAATGCCCAGCCCATGCTCCAGCAGGGAATGGCACCTTCCAGCCAACTTACCCCCAATTAATATACTGAACATGATGCTCTGTGGTATGGAATATCCCCGTGGCCAGTTCAGGTCAGGTGTCCTGGCCATGCTCCATCTCCGCTCCTTTTGCACCTGCTCACTGCCATAGCATGGGAAACTGAAAAGTCCTCGACTGACAGTGAGCACTACTGAGCAACAACTAAATCATCACTGTGATATCCACATTATTCTCACACTAAGCCTAAAACTCATCTTTGTATCAGCTACTAAGAAGAAAATTAGCTGTATCCCAGTTGAAACCAGGAGATAAAGTATAAAGTACAGAAATTATGTATTATTATCCAGAAATGTAAGCTTTTAAACTACAGAAGAAGGTGAATGCTTTGGGTCAGATTCTGAGTTGACATAATCTGTCACAGCTGCACACCAGCAAAAGGGCTGGTCTGTCACATCAAACTTGCAGAACTCCTTGGGAGCAATGGTAAGTATAGTTTTCATATACCAGTAAACAGATTTATTTCAGGAAACAAATTAAAACACATCACTGTCCTACTATTTCTGTATTTGTATATTACAACTATTGCTATAGTGATTTTTATAGATTTTTTTTTCTCAAAGCACCTTAAGAGAGAGGTAGTACGTGTATTCTAAAACAGGGGAGAAATTTTGTCAATATAAGCATGCCTCTCTTGTAGGAAGGACTAAAAGCAAAGGACGTGTAATAGCCTGCAAGAGATCATCTCTAGATGACTGTTTTGGGTTTGGATTTTCATCAGTCTGTCTTGTCAGCACCTTTCTTGAGCAGCCACTGTCAGTGGGTGCGTGCCAAAGCACAGCCTGTGCTCTCTTTCCTGGTGCCTGCTGACTTAGCTGGACACTGTCTCTGATACAAAGCTCACTGCAGGTAATGGAGGTGTTCCGCAGGTGTCCAAGTGTGATTCCAGCCCTGGTGAGAAAAACCTTTGAGGCTTTTCCTCTGAAGCAGACAGTTTGACTCATAGAGGGCAGTTATAATTCTGCTTCTTTGCAAGAAGTGAATCTAAATTTCAGTAGGTAAAAGACACTAATTTCTTCTGTAAACTAACAGTTCCAGGCTGCAGTGAGGCAAGTGTGTGTATGATTTATTTAATGCAATGTTTATCATTTGTTTATTAAACAGCACCCTTAAAAAGCCAGGTTAGGATATTAGGCAATATTTTTAATTTTCCTTTGAGACTAGCATTTTTTCTTCTGATACTCTTCTGTTACTAAAAGTCAGATGTAATTAACTGTGTCCTTCTTATGCCTTCTAAAATGCATAATGGGAGGGATCCCTCTGGCTCTGTGTTCATTGGTCTGAATTCCTCCTTGTTGAGGAAAAGGTTCCTGGAGGGCTTCTTTGTGTATGATGTGAAGGAACCCAAGTATGGAATGCAGGGCTCCAAATCATGTACCACTGTTCAGGAAAGGTCTCAGGGGGTATTTCTGGGAAAATGTCAGCTGAATGTCAGTTGAAAAAGCTAAGACAATGTTGGGAATTATTAGGAAACAAAGAGAGGACAAAAAAGTAAAATTGTTATGTCAGTGTAAACAATTCTCTGTCAGTTTTTGTTGTTTCTCTTTGCCAGCAAGTATTTCACTCCTCTTCCTCATTGGAAAAATCTTAATCTGAGACTTGGCAGTTTTCTGCCAAGAGATGACATCCAGTCCTTGCTTGCAGTGTGTTTGAGATTGCTTCACAGGCATGGTGTCCTGGGAAAGAGCAGAGTTTTGTGGGGAAGAGGGAACAGCCACTTAAGCTGCAAGCAGAAGGGACCTTGTCAGAGGTCTGTCTGTGGTCAGTGGGAAGCTTTCAGCCTCAGGTACTTGGTTCAGGCTTAAAATTTCCACTTCTACTCTGGAGGACTTCACTGACCTTCCCAGCTGGAGTGTTTTTAATCTTAGTGTGCATTTCTAGGCTACAGTCCCTGTTCCCTCGCTTTGAGCAGACAGCTCCCAAGGAGTTAGCAAAGACTGCTTGACCCTTGGTCTGAGAGAAATAAATTCACAGCACTGAACTTTTATCAGCTCTCTGCAGAGTATTCAAGCCCTGACAGATCATCACATGGATCTCAGTTGTTTCAGTTCTGTCATAGTTATTTCTCTTGTGTGTACTGAATCCCTGTAGGTACTGTTCAAGTTTATGCAGTGGGACATGTCAGATAAAGTAATTAATTTTTGAGGAATGACCCTTAGAAAGTACAGCAAAGCAGCAATAAAGCTCAAAGTTAATGGGAATCAAAAAATATAGGTTCAGTGATCTTTGTGGGTTTGTCTCACAGGTATCTTTCAAAACCTGGATTTTAAATTCTCTTAGTCTGCAGCATGTCTGTTCAAGATGTCTATCCAGATGATACAGCCTAACCAAGGATATTTGGCTCAAAAATGCCTTTTGTTTTTGAAACCAATTTTCATTTTTAAAAGAAATTAGGACTGGAGAATAAAATTTAACAGCTGTTTCATATTTCTATATAAAAGGAAGGGGGAAAGTTCAAGATAAATCAAGAAAAAAGATGTGCAAGTCCCAAACAGCACCCCCTCCCCCCATTAAGTGACTTTCTAAGATGAATTTGTCAAACAGTTTCTTGTTTGAGGAAATTCAGTTTAGAAGCTGGTGCTGAGACCCCTCTGCACCTCTTTGAAATGATGTTCTCAAACAGGTTTCATGAGTTAAGTGAAAGTCATGTGTGTGAATAGAATTACACATGCGAGTAAATATTGTGGACTGGGGCTTCTGTTTGTTAATGACGACATGGAACTTGAAGTAGAAGAAATAAAGAATAAGAGTTACAAAAACCGTTACGCTATATGCAAGGGAGTGCTGAAAAGGTTTCACATTGATAGTACTCTGTTTAACTGGGTCCCAGCCATGCTACTTCTGCACTGAAACCGCTGTTTCACTGATAGGATAGGCAGTAATTTCTTCAGGCTCACCTACTGTGGTGCAGAGGTGGCATTCAACCTTTCAAATGGGCTTCTCCAACCCAGCATTTTGGTTTGAGGTTACGCCAGGATCATTATAGCTGAAACACCTTCCGAGTGTTTTCCTTCTGTGCAGCCTAATCGAGACAACTGCTTTTTAAATGAGAGTATCCACAAGAATACAGAAGTAGGTTGTCTTAAGTTACATGCATTTTTTTGTTTGTTTTGGTGGCTTTTCTTGCAACTCAGTCTCATTTCAAATATAGTAGACACATTTGCAAAGCATGTAAGCCATACAAAAGACTACTACCTGGAGTGAGGGAAAAAACCCCAACAAACCATAAAACAGCAAATGCACATGACAAATTAAAATTGAACTCACCACTGACTTTATGATTTCACCTAAAAGCTTAGAAATATTCTCGTTAGTGAGGTAGAGTCCTGACTGTTTATACTTGCACATTTTTCATTTCTGCAGTTGAAGTTTTAAGGCAGTTTTCATAGAGTAGTCTCAGAAATAATTTTGGAGGTGCTTATCTCTGAACTGTTAACAGGACTATTTAATTTCAGTCTTTGTTTTTGGGGGGTCTGGTTGATTGGTTGGTTGGTTGCTTGGTTGGGTCTTTTTGTTTTTTTGGGGTTTTGGGGGTGGTTTTTTTTTTTTTTTTGCTATGGGGTCACAAATGAGTTTTGACACAAACTTGATGAGAGGTTAATGGCTGTTAAACAGGATAGCAGGAGGGAAGAAAACACTAAATAGGACATGCAGAACAAGTCAGAACAGATCGAAGTGACAAATTATTACTCCCATTTTCATTCAATCACATATCATGATATTTGGCCTGAGTCAGTTGTTTTCCAAGCCAAAGTAATGATTGTAATTGTAAGGTATCACAATGGAATTAGAATGAAATATCAGGATCTGCTTTGGTATTTATAAGCTGTGCACAGTTGCTTGCTGTCCCTTTCCTGCACACAGCTGCAGGGGTCACTTGCAATTATTTCAACTTATTTGAATGTATTTAAACTTCTGGCGCATGAGGTTTGTGTTCGGGGAGCGAGCTGTGTGTACTTTGTATGTGGGAGCTCACTGGGGCACCTCACACCCTTGGGAGAGGATCCCTGCAGCCTGGTTTCCTGGGGTAGGCTGTACCTTAACCTGCAGGTGTGCATGTCTGCATGAGTGAGGTATCTGAAATAGAATAAAGGACCAAAAATTGTGTCTCCTTGTTCTGTGTTTTGTAATGGCTGATAATGCAGTAGAAAAATGGCTTTAAAGTTCTTAAGGAGTCTTTGAGTTTATAGACAAAGACAGAATTTGCTGTAACCAACCTTTTTTCAGGCAGTTTTTGTTTATAACACTGACTGTCCATTGGCTTTCCATGAGTTAATTTGGATTAGTACCCACATAATTAAGAGCACAACAGAAAGAAGCATCTGGTGAGGCTTACTACTCACATGTCCTTGCCCTTCCCTGTCATTCTATCACTTCAGCAAATACTGCTTAAAGCAGTGCTTGCGTTTGTGTTTAGATTCAGTCTGAGTAAAACAGGAAACACTGGCTGGCCTTCTGAAATCTCTTTCTCTTTTTTTGTCCAGCTCTGTTTTGAAGGCTGAAATGGATTGAGCAACTGGAATCATGTATAGATATGTACTATACAAAGCATGAGGTGCTTTTTATCAATTTTACTGCACAAAGCAGTTTTGGGAGCAAAGGTACCAGTGTGTCTGATAACTGATTTGCTTAACCAATTAAAAGCTGCATACATTGCTGTGTGAAAGTTCACCTAGCTGAAAAATAAGTTTTATTCTTGAAAATTTCTAGTCAGGAGTCACATGAGAATCTTAGTGGGACTCCTATTTAATTTGGCCCTAATAATACCCAAACCCTCAAACCTGTCTGTGTTCCTTGACTTCTAGCACATCCCAACACCTATATCAAAATAGTCTTGAGTCATGGTTTCATTTTCAAGGGTGTTGGGTGAGAAGTCAATTAATATTGCTGGGAAGAATCAACTAATGTTGAGGGATAAAACTTCAGCTTAATTTTTTTTTTTTGGGGGGGGGGGAGATGGGGGCCTTAAATACAAAAGAATCTCCTATTAATCTCCCTTTGTTCTTATTTTCCCCCAGAATTCATCAGTCAGCCATCAAAATAAGACATCTCGAGCCCTGGAAAATTGCTGTAATTGTTATTGGAACAGCAGTGGCAGCAGCTATCACCATTGGTCTCCTTGTTTATTTTCTGGCATATGGTAAGTTTTGCATAATGTATCACTATTCCTATGCTTAGTGAATTTCCTCTGTGCCTGTTGTGCCAGATGATGCTGGGAGTTTTCACCAGTCTGTCTAAAGCTTATTTGGGGAAAAAACACTGGCTTCTTTAGAGCACTCTTTCCTTCCTCAACTAGCATATTTGCAGACCTCTTAGGAGCATTTTCTGCTGTGCAGGTTGATTTAGGGCTGTGGTTTCTGTTGGTTTTCATTTATTTACACTCGTTTCACATTTTTCTCATTATCTACTTCTGTCATGAAGTCGACACACAAGTGTCTGGTCTCCCTTACATGAGTGACAAACAGAGCCTTCTGCATGTCTGTCTGGGGTGTTTCTCTGTTCCCTATCCCTGATCACTAGCAGCTTCCTGCCAGAGCTTGGTGTTGAGTGGATAGGCCAGGAAGGAAGATAACTGAGCAGCAAGGTGCAGGTTGTGATCCTGTGTGAGCCCCAAGTGCTGCTGGTTGGCCACAAATGTAACTGCTGGGGAAACTTGGATTAGATCACCTAACTGAATTGAGTACTAGCTCTTGGGCTCCTGGCTTTTGAAAGCGGTATTTGAATGGGTTGGATACAGGTGAAGGTTCATCCACTCCCTAGATGTCTGGATATAATTCAGTGCCAGGTGTTTCTCTAAAGTTCATTCATCTTGGTACTTTGAGTATTGCCTGTTCCTCTTCTTTCCCTTACAGATCAGAAGCTGTTCTATTACAGTGCCAATGTAAAAATCACCAACATCCGGTACAATAATGAATTTTCCAGACAGTCCTCAGGAAGGTTTAGAGACCTGAGCGAGAGGGTTGAGAGACTGGTAAGTTTGGACCATTGTGCCTTTCCATTAAGGACTGTGTGGTAATACAAGAGTCATTAATGTGAACAGCACACTCGGAGACCACAGGGTCTGCTGTACTCTCAGTCGCCTGGTGGGCAGCCCTGGGAAATGGATAGCATGAGAGGCATGATCATATCTGGCAGAGCAGGCACTTGCCACTCGGCATCTTCTAGCCTGTCACTTCTCTCTGTCCCTGCAGTGGTGAAGTAGATATTTAAAATAATCTCAGCTTCCTCCTATATCACTGATCATAGAATCACAGAATATTCTCAGCTGAAAGGGTCTCACAAGGACCATGAACTCCAGCTCTCAAGTGAAATGCCCATACAGTAATTGAACCCACAACCTTGGTGTTTTTAGCAGCAGGCTCTAACCAGCTGAGCTAATCTCATCGTTTGTGTGTGTTCTCTTTCCATGCCCTGAGCCTGGCTTTGTGATTTATGTCCCATTGTCTCTAAGGAAAGCATTCTTTTCCACCCTCTCCTTTACAGGGTGGGGAACTCTACCTGTTGGGCTGTTACTGTGTGTTGAGAAAACAACACACAAGCCCTTTTCCTGCGCCTTTGGTATGTTTTGTTGGGAAACACTCCTACAAATAGCAGAGGCTGCTGAGTGGCTCTCAGTCATACAGCAGCTATGGAAATAAATAGACACATTGCAATTTCCTTTCTTGTTTTCTCTTTGAGACACTACCCCAGAGATGCTAATTACAGAGTCCTCTCTATACAACAAAAAGCACGTGATTGTGCTTGTATCTTTTTGTGTTTCATTCATCAGAATCCGATGCATATCTCTTACCTCCTGTTTGGCAACCATGCACAGATACCCAGTTAATAGGACAATCCTCTGCTCCCCACTACCATTTAATTTAGGGCAATGTCACTTGTCCACAACAAAATGTGAGCTGTGCTGGTCATTGCTCTGGAGAAGTAGGGTGTTGTGTAGGGACTTGGCAGTGCTAGCATCTCTTCACAGCTCCACTGCTGAGGGCCTCAGTGATCTTAGTCAAGTTGTCCTCTTCTCTGTACATGTCTGTTTTCTTTCTGCCCTCTTTGTCTACTGGGACCCATACCAGATTTCCCAGGATGTGCTTCTGGTGCACATCTGCATGTATAGAGTCTTACACAAGCTGTGTTTGCTTAGGTGCTACCACTTTACTACTATTACCTAATAATTGCAGGCTTTTCACCTTGTGATATAGGACCTTGGAGAGGGAATGTTCTCCCTGACCAAGAAGACTTTGCATATTGCTGAGGGGGAAGGCAGACAAGGACTGGGAAGGAGTCTGAGGAATAACACTTCATTGAGTACAGTTCCCACTCCATTCCTCCTTCATTTTATTTAAAACATGTGCCTCCTTTGGCAAAGTAACACTTATTTTAGCTGAGAAGTTCTTTCAAGACAGTGTCCAATGCAGTCAGATTTCCTCTGAACATGCCTATCAATTTAGATGCTTGAATGGAAGCCAATGCTTTAGAAACCCCATCTCCTCTCTGGGTGTTGAGCAGTTCTGACAGTAGTGACAGTAAATACCAGTGCAGGTTGAGCAGTGAGAACCATTATATCAGGGCATGTTAATTGTACCTGATAAGTAACACCATAACAAACATACACAGAACGGTGTTGTCTTTCCTTCATTCCTGTAACTTTTCTTAAGAGCGGTACTTAATTCAGCTGTTAAATTCTATGTTCCTCTCTCAAATTCTATGAATTCTTTGCTTATATAAACGGTCCCTGCCATAAGTTTGACTTTTTGTGGTTTTAGCTCCGGGTGTTCCATTTAAGAAGGATGTATGAGATTGTGAATTGTCCGTAACGTTACTAAAAGCAACTCCATACAGTCATAACACAGTGTGTTCCTTGTAAGTCTGATTTTATAACAGCAAAACTCATGTCGTGGTGATAAAAATCAAAACAATCTTTCCAGATACACATATCCTCTTGATATCTTGACAGACAGCTGTCTCAGAACATCTGCATTTTTATTCTCAGCATCTTCACAGCAACTCTCTAATAGAGGATGAGAGAGTTATTTATCACATTTTCTAATTTGTCTGGATTTACCAAAACCCTTTGCAGTCTTTCCCTGGCTGGTGTCAGGGTTTGGGTATCCAAGCCTTCCCATTGTCACAGTAGTAACAATACCTTAAGCTCAGGTTGTGAAACAGTGAGTCAATGCAGATAAATGCAATGTCTTTCTCAACACTTGGTGCAAAGTGAACAGAAGTGAATCATCTCTGATAATCAGAAGCATTCAAATTACCTGAGTTAGTGCAACTCCCTGCCAAGTGTTCCCTTCTCTGACTCCTTCCTGAAGAAGCCCTCCTTCATTTGTCTCCAGAAAGGAGCTCTTTTCAGAGCTGGTGTTTCACCAGGAAAAATGTTTTTGCTTCCATATGGAAGTCATATCTTGACTTCCTTGGGACCTGCAACAAATGCCTGATGTTTGCTTTGGTTTCCAGATTTGAAAAGTAACACCCATTGTGTGAACAACATTCCTGACTCTTATCTCATTGAAGGTGGGAGGAAATGCAACCAGATCATGCCAGAGAGCTGATGAAGCCGGTGCACCAGTCAACATCTCAGGGCTGACTGGAAAGTCTGGAAAATGTCTTTTGGGGTGGAGCTGGGGGGACTGAGGAACAGATGATGAAAGGTCTTTGCTCCTTGACTGGCTTCCTGTGAGTGTCTGTGAGTGTTCCCTTTGTGCTCTCTTGAAAAATCAGACTTGACTGAATGCCACCAGGGAAAGAGAGATTCCAGCTCACCAGAGCCTCCTTGTTTTTCTAGTTGGACCAGTCCCTCTTCCCTTGCCAAGCTAAAATGCTCTGTGCCAGACTGTCCCCTCTTACACCGGATAAAAAGGGCACAGTCACAGTCTTATGGCTCCTTCTCCAAGGAGCCTTTATTTTATAGTGGGTTCACTTATTGTGTGGCTCATCTGCACAACTTTTACCCACTGTTTTTCTCCAACTCCTGCACCAGACTTGGATTTCTTTTTCTTCTCCCACAAAATGCATTAATTCTTTTGGATTTCTCAAGAATGCCTTGGAGACCCTAACTACCCTCTTACTAACAGCATCCTGTGGGAGATTTCCAAGGACCTGCTCTATGCTTTGCTTCTTCAGCCTCTCTGGCGTGCCAAGGAGTGGAGGCAGCTGGGACAATCAGATAGACCTGGGTGACTGGGATGATCCCACTTGCCTGCTCTGGGCAGCTGCAGTAACTGTCCTGTGTGTAGAAAGAAGGGTGGAGGGGTGTTGTGTCTTGTGTAGAAAGACACATCCCCAAGGGAAAGGGATATGCAGTCAGGAGAGCTTGAAATGAGTATCTCAGTCTCTGTGGAAATTGTCTCAGCTGAAGGCTGGCAAGTTTCTAGCTGTGAGAGAGAGGTGGATATCAAGCAGCCACAGCAGGTGACTCCTTCAGTACATGGCTGGTTGCTCAATAGAAACAGACACCAGCCTTTCCCCTGCCCACCAGAGGTTTGTAAACGCACCTGTTGGCTCTTCTTTGCCACTACAATAACCTTCTGATACTTCCTCCTAGAAGTTGTGGGCTTTCCCCTCTTCGAGGAGAGCCTATGCAACCCTTCTCCTTTCTCAGGCACCTTGTATCTCCCTGTCTCTTTCTCTGGCCAGAGCTGTTCCCAGCTCTGCTGTCAGGCTGCTTCTCCCTGTCCAAGTCCATGTGTCTCTGTGGAGCCTTGTGTTGGACACTGTACCCTTCCCAGCTTCTGGGGCTGTGTCCTGTCTGTTATTCCCTACTCATTCCTGCTCCCATGTGCTGGTAAGCTGGGCTGTGAGCTGGGTGGATGGATGTTCCTCAGGCTTGAGTGTAGCATGGCTCCCTCCTTGGCTGGTTAGGTGGCTGGGGGAGAGTTGAGGGGTTTGTTTTCCCTCCTGGAGTGCCTTGAACAATGGAATGGACTGACATGGATTTCCCTGTTGTCTCATAATCCAGAAGGCAGCTGGGCTATCCCCTGTCCTTCCACCATCTGAAACCAGCACAGAACTAACTTGCTGGATCTGGGCAGAGTGGTTGGGGATTATATTAGAACAATACCTGGATACTTCCCCTGGGAAACTGCTGCTTATCCAAATATTTCTCTGGAATTAATGGAATTTTATCAAGTAATTTCCACCTCAATACTGGGCGTCGTGTGTCAGGACATCTCTTTTAGAAAGAGGTATCTTGCTTCAGTGACTTCAAGTGACAAGAGAATCTTTTACGTCTTTAAGTACAGATGTTGGGGGAAAGTTTTTAATGAATACAGCTCTTGAAGTTTGTCCTGTTTGATAGAGCTGAATTAGTGTGAGTTTAATTTAATGTCTCTACTGGGTATTGCAGAGGCACTTGAGATTGCACAGGAAAACGCTGCAGAACAGTTCTGATAACGGTGCCTGTTCTCGGTAGGTCGAAGGGCTCACTGCTAAATCCCTGCACTGGAACTGGTGAGGAAGGAGGTGATGCTTTTTCCTGCTCTTAAAATCAAGAGTCAAACACTTAGAAGGGGAAAAGGGATTTTACCTTGGTATTTATTTTAAGGATCCTTAGGTGCACACGTCCAGGTTGAATGCACCAAAATGCACACTGCAAATCACACCCAAAAGATCTGGTATAACATTATAGGTCTTACTACTTAGCATATGTATAAAAAATTCCCCAATGAGAGGCTTGAATGAGCCCCCCTCCCCAAGGAACCTTCCCCTGGATGGTTCTATCTCAGTTTACAGAATGTGTTCTGGAGAGGACCTTGGGGTCTGGGGCACACTATCCTCTACCTACGAAGCTTCTAAAATGTTTAGTCTTCTAGCTGAACAAACAAGTTCAAGAATGTAGGCAAAAAGCACTAAGAATACAGAAGTTGTAAAAAGGTATAACAGGAGTATAAAAGAAAAGGCAAAAAATTTTCATGGCATCAGAGGCAGTTTTCTCCCTTGGGAAATTATGATTTTAGAGGTTATTAAGACACTTCTCTCACTATGAATGGTGTGGAGAAGGACCAGAGAAGCAACCTCCTTCCCTCGCCCCCAGCTTTAACACCTGATAACCCTGTTTGGCGGAAGTATTAGCCTTCAACAGGATGCTTGTAACTTAAAGGTTCTCTGCTTTATACCCAGGGATAAGCTTGCATCATCCCAATATTGAAAAGTGTCTTGTATCCTGTAAGTTGTGAACAGTTTACTGTCACATCTGCAGGGCCAAAGGGTCAGTCAGAGTTCTAATTAGGGTTTCCATCTGAGCTGAGCTCTAAGGAAGCCTATCTGAAAACACCAAGAACACCAATGAGTGAGCAGATGAGGCTGCTGTTTTATGGCACTTGGCCTTTTAGGGTCACACGTGACTCAAGTCTTCCTGGGGAGCAGAAGTGTGTGTGTATTTGGGAGAGAGAGGGTGGTGAAATACAAATCCCTTCAGAGCAGATAGCTGCAAAGCCAGGTGAAACTGCATGAGGTGTGTTTGTCACACCTTCCATGTGGGTGTTTAGATAAAGCTCAGAAGCCTGTGGCTTGCTCCATCAGTGCCTTATGGTCCTTGGGTTGGGAGGTTAATTCAGTAGGAGCAGATCCCCAAGGCAGCAGGTTTTTGAAACACTCCTAAAGAATATTTGTTCTGGAAGACCAGACTGTGAGGATCATTTTAGAGATGATAACTAAACATGCCCCAAGAAAAGGGAGTATGCTGAAGTTCAAGGGAGTCTAACATGACTCTCATTTTTACAGCAAATGGAAAAGTACAGGTATCTACAAGTATCATGTAGCTTCGTTTGCTGTATGTGCAAACCCCCCACTTATTTTCCCCTCTTAGCCCCTGAAACAAAAGAAAATTTAATATAAATGGGCCAAATCAGAAATTATGGTATCTGCAGCACCCAAATCTTTCCAAGGGCTTTTCAGAGTCCTTCAGCACTCAGACCAAACTGAGTAAGAATGTTCTGGCTCTAATAAATTTCAAAAGAGATTTGCTAGTGTTTACAGATAAGGATTTCAAAATCTAAAACCTAAACCTCTATTTAAACTCAAGCATTCCTAGGCTTTATATGTGCTCCCTAAGGTACCTACATAGTACCAATATGAGGTGAAAAGAGCAGAACTTTTATTGAAAGATGTTCTTCTTCATCACTAAAGGCAATTTGATTTGTGAATGCATCTATAGTACAAAAGCCAGAATAATTAAGCTTTTTAAATTTAGATTTTAGAGACTTTTTAAATAATAGTCTCCCTTTTTTCTTATTCTGAAAAACAATATTGTAAAATGGGGAAAAATATTTTAACTATGTAGAAAAAGTTATTTAAGGAACATTTTGAGAAGAAAAATACTAAAAAAAATTTAGGGCATTTGATAACTTCTGTTTTATAAGCTTAATTTTAAAATGATTCTCACAAACAGGAAGCATTGTCCTTGGACTAGCGTGGTACAATCGGGGTGCCCTCTATGGGTAGCTGGGGCTAGAAACTAAGCAGAAAGGATTTTCCACGGTAATTCAGCCAAGAGGGAAACAGCAATGGATCGGTGGCCAAAATGACAGCCTAGCAACTTGTTTATTTAGCTCTGGAATTAGAGGTTGACAGCACACTTGACTGTCAGTATGTATATATACAGGTGTGACCCTAAAGAGATAGGTGAAATGTAGTACTCAGAGAGGAAATAACTCACAGAAAACACCTGCATCTCACTTGTGATGCTGTTTTTGGAAGTTCCTATTGAAATTAAAAGAAGAAAAAGATCACTGGCATAGGTATATACTGCAATGATTGGAGAACTGGGATGCTTTCTTGCTTTTTAATTTTGTTTCCAGTTTTTCCTGTTTCCATGGGTCACAGTAGCACAGGAAAATAAATATTGAACAAAATATGAAGCACTTTTAAATGCTAGTGTGAGTCGATGCAGTGTAGCACACGAAGCTGTGGCTTAGTGCCTTTTATCACCTCTAAGAGCTCAGACTTTCAGTGAGCTTTACCCAAACTGCATGAATTTCCAGGATGAAATCGTTAGTTATCAAAAATGTGCCAAATATCCATCTTTTTTCCCATGTAACTTCAGTGATCCTTCAACTTATTTGATTCTTTGACTTACTAATGCAATACAATTTTCTCAAGTAATAGGCATGAAAGCTGATTTTTCTTTTAAATTTTTTTTCTTGGCTCATCAAAACAGAAATTGTAATATGCGTGCACAAATCCAGAAAAATCATAAGACACCTCACCCCCAATAAAAAAATAACTCTAATTCTGATCCAGTGTGCATCATGAAAAGCTCTGAAATGTGCACAAGGAGAATGGATGTGAACCTGAGCTGGAAAAAGGAATTCAAAATGAAGTAAAGCACAGCTATCGATAGTGTGTGTGATTAAGGGTAGAACCTTATCTTAATTATAGACTCACAATCCAGAATTACTGCATTGTTTGCAAGTAATTATATCAATGAAGTGATTCAAGATGCAAACTGGTGATCAAAATCTGGCTGGTCAAGAGAGTGGCTGCTTAGATTCTGGTGTTGTCCAAAGGGAGAATCCAAATTCAGTACAGAAGTTGTGTGGTTGGTGGTATCTGGGCACTTGTAAGCTGAATACATCACCAACGATCTTCCTTAGATTTCATAAAACTTTTACTTTCTTAAGAGCTATTTGCTCTTGTATTTCAGCTCCTTATTTCCAAGTGTTGTTTAAAAAAACCCAGAGGGCACATAGTCATTTTCCTGGGGAAAGCGTGCTGTACTGGGGAGAAGAAAAACCCCAACCGCAAAGCCCTTCTCTGGATATTGGAATAGATGCTCTTCTCACCAAACTTTATTTTCTCTCCAAAAGTTGGAATATCCCCCCGCTAAGCAGACAAAAGTTTAATAGCAGTGTGAAAGTTTTAGGAAGCTAATTATGGATAATTGAAAGCAGGGAGTAGGAATGGGAATACTTAGGTGACCTTAATTCCAGCTGTCACTAATACACATAACTATAATGAAACACTCATGTCATTACATGCCTTTGAAATTGGTTGCACCAAGCATAAGCATGGCACTTTAAATCCTGACGTTATCCCATGTATTAGTCCTCTTAATTTCTTTTATCCGAAAGACCAATCATTTTAGGAACTACTGTACTAGGACAATTATTCCTCTTTTGCAGCTCTTGCCTGCGGGAACCATCCAGCTGAGCTCCTTACTGCAGTGCAGTCAGGCAGTGCTTACTCACCCCTCAGCTTTAGCAGCCCTGTTAGCTTAAACCCTGTGAGGAGTTTGTGATGCCATTTGCAGATGTTTGGGATCACACAGCTCTTGCCCACTGTGATGTGTGCTGTCTTCGTGTGTGTATGGTTTCTGATGGGAAGGTTTCTGATCCTCTGGTTTGCTGGAGGCATGGGGACCATTGCACTTGCTCTCATTCAGGTCCATTTTCTTCACCTTGGGCAAGGACTGTGGCTGTAGGGCTGTTGTAGTCATTGGAATGTCTGTTTCCAAGGAGAGTGTGATGTCCACATCCTGGCTTGGGACAGTGCCACATTCTTTTTTTTGCTGTCTCTGTCAGTCTTTCTCCTTGTGTCCTCTCTCAACGCCTTAGTTGAAACTGGCAGTAAAAATGTCAGGTTCTCAAAGGAGCAGCTACTGGATTTGTATTATGGTCAGCTCTGAGGGTCTCAGCATGTTGAGCTGTAAATTGGGGAGAGTCACTGAATCAAGTGGTATGTTACAGTTAATATTTATGGTCAAAAAAGCTTTAAAAATCACTAATAATAGGCTCTACATCCTAAGTAGTTAGTGATGTAAGAGGAAGAACGTAGAATGAGGATAGCTGTTGAAGGACTAAACAACTGAAGGCAGCAGGCAAAAAAGCAATCCTATTGAGCAACAAGAGGTTTTGTGCTCCCAAGCCTACTGAATGCTTTTGAACATCCCATGTAAGTAACTCAGTGCATTCAGCAAGTATTCCAGAGGAGAGTTCTGTCAAACTAGATTTAAGATAACTTTTTCATAAGCCTTGTGACCCAGTGTGCAATGGCAGAGCAGTATGTGGTGGGAGAAAGCAAGGGCTTGACACAGCCGGCCTTGCTGGGTCACTTCCAGACACAGCCACACACCTGGGCAAGCCCAGCTCATGTCAGTTCAATACTACACTGGAGCAATGGGATACCTGTCGTGAGTTATTTCCAGAGCTTGGGTGTTTTTTGGGTCCCAGGGAAGAAGGACATACTGTGTGGCTCTGAAATCACAAAGATTTCAGCAGGGTACTCATGGGCCTTAGAGGGCTGGGCATGGTGTGACACAAGAAAAAGAGTATGATGATGAGACCTGAAGTTGAGACAGAATAGGAAAAGAAGACTTGTTCATCAAAGTATGAAACAACTTCTGGCTACAAGGAACAAGGGAGAATTTCCTTTTTGTCTGGGTTTATACAAGTTTTGCCTTCTTATTGCATTTTTTGTGCTGGCCACTATTAGTTACTTTATTGGATGGACCAGCACTCATGAACAAAGTCCAGTTTGTCTAAGAAAATTGTTCTGCATGGACAGAAGTTTAGTAAAAAGTATAGAAAATATGAAATTAAACTGAGGAAATACCTGATGTCATTAAGCCAAGCTAGCCAGCAAACATTAGCTTAAAGAAAATCTCATTTGGAAAAATGCTAAAATAAAGGCTGTCAGGAAAATGCTTCTCACTTGAAAGGAGCAGGACTTGGCACTTGGTTCAGAAGGCTCGCAGACCTTGCCTGCAGCAACAGCTGTCACAGTTGAGCTGTTGCTAGACAAGGGCTAGGAAAAACAGTGAGATGCACTTAAACGGTGGCAAATTTAAGGGATCTGGTCATGCCAGTGTCACTTTTGAGTGGCTGTAAACAAAGCAAAACATTGAAAATGAGTGTAAATGCTTCTCCCAAGCTGGACCAGGTCACAAAGTTCTAGTTGCTTTTGCTCCCAGGGTTGTGACTCAAGCTGAAAAGAAAGCTATAAGCAGGCTCAAGAGAAATGTTTTCTGTTTGGTGTGTGAAAGGCTTCACCAAAAGATGAACAGTAAAAATATAAGGCAGAACATTAATCTCTGAGAGTTATTATCTGAAGGCATCTTCCTACATGCTCTCCTCTCATATAAACTCTGTATGAATATAAAGATTACTCTTAATAGTTCAGGTTACCAAAATCATAGTTGAAGGAAAGAAGAGATTTGGGTCATATTTGCCACATGAATTCATCAGCAGGTGAGCGGTGAGCCACAGTGCAGAGGTTTGTCTAGCCTTTCTTTCATGGTAAGACACAGTAGATTACAAAAGTAAAAAATGTTAGCTCACATTTGAAGGTGTTAAAGGCCCTGCAAGGTTCACAAAGCCACACTTCAGTTATTTTTGTCTGTGGGTGATGTAGTGCTAAGGCAACTCTTAAGGTGGGAAAGTTAGTGACAGTATGTAATGGGAAAAGTGTCTACTTCCTCATTCAGATATGAAAGTGTGAAAGAGAATCGAAGTAAGACAAATTTGGTATAATTTTAAATCATATGCTTCCTGTTCTCCCCCTGAAAGGAACTAACATGCCTTCTGGATTGAATGTTCTGAAAACAGTGTCTGCTACTGATAGTTTAGTTGCATTTGGACTCCATAGATTCTTTTTGTAAAAAGCACTGTGTGTAGCTGTGTTTTGTGAGACACCACTGGAAGTCTTTGTCTCTGCTGCAGCACATGGTGTTCCTGATCAGACTGTATAGTACATCTTGGAAGTGGTCCAGGCTGATGAGAAAAGGAGAAAGCTGAACATGTTGGGAGTATGAAAACCACAATCACACGAGCTGCTTAGGCTGTAACAAAGATACACAAGAGAATGGGTGATAGAAGTAAGGATCACTGTATCTACTGCTGAAATGCAGGTGGAAAGTGTAGCAAAAACACTTGACATCTGAGACAGTAAGGTATCTCGAAAACACGACTTTCAGGAGGAGATAAAGGAGTTGGGAATGTCAAATGGATGCAACCCTTTCTTGCAAGGGATTGTGAATTCCTTCCCTCTTCAGTCCCACACTGAAAGCCAGTCTGCTTTCTCTTTAATTGTTACCAGTGCAGCAGCTTGAGGTGTATCTCAGCCCAGCTCAAGGCTCTCTTTTGATTGCAAAGCACTCCGCAAAGAAGTCCCTGTCCCAAAGATCTCAAAAGTTCTCAGAGACAATGCAGCTGAAGATAGCACATGCCACTGCATGCCACAAAGCTGGCAGTGCTGCTTAGCCACATGCTTCTGCTTACACAATCACTGGTGAAGCAGTTAAGACTGTGACAGAAACGATAGCAAATGCTATCACTAAAAAAAGGCAAAGCAAAACCAACCCCTTTTTGTTTACAGGCAGCTACTTCCAATAACCAGGGGAGGTTGTGGTGGAACAGGATGCAGGGTTATAGGAAATAAAACTTTTTTTAACTGGATGCATCATAAAATGCAGTGGTAGCAGCTGGCAAGCTGCAAAATGAGAGGATAAAATGCATTCTGCAGGTCTATAGTAGTTTGTTGCAGTTGAGATGTCTTTTTCCATAGAATTTTGTCTGTTCCAAATGCCAAACTAATTGCAGATTACTTGCCAGTAAGAGCAAGGTAAAACATCAGCTCAATGCATGACCATTAAAAATGCTTATTTTTTTCCTTACTAATGTATGCTTAAAATCACCTTAAAATAATAAATCGTGCAGTTTTCATCTTGAAATTATTCTGCTTCAATATCCCTGTATAATGTCATGAAGCTTCATCTTAGGACAGCCAAGGCTGAAAAAGGGGGCGGGTTGTGTTACTTGGGAGGAATCACCCCCAGATTTCATGCTTATGTGCTTGTTTCCATATCTGAAAGATTTTAACATACTAGTTGTTTGAGAACCATTACTTTTTTCTTTCCTTTGGAAGACAGACCATCTTGAGACTTGGCTAAAACAGACTGCCTTTAAGGGCTAAAAACAAACAGAAAAAGACAGCTTACATGATGTTGTAATTCTAAGCATTTCTACGCAGTTTTCCCTGTAATGCATTTGATGTTTACAGGATATGTTCAATTTACTGTGTCTTGTTGGTAAGAGGAGTTGCTACATAACTCACTAGTGACTCTGCTATTTCTCAATCCTTCAGTGATCCTGAGCCATTCCTGGCAGAATTTCATGCCATGTTATATCACACTGTGCTGTCTCAGGCCAATCATGCAATCTTGAGATGACATCTTGGCAGGATGTGGTTAAGAGGAACCAGTAAGGATGTTATTTGGAGATCGATTCCTTAGGAGTCCTAGATTTCCAATTTCTGATGAGAATTGCTTGATGATTGTCCAAGCATGTGGAAAATCACAGGGGTGATAGGGGAACATGATAATTGAATAATAATTTGAAATTACTGGTGTCTTTGCTACAGATTTCTATAAGACCAAGGGTAAATGCTGTGTCAGAAAGGAACCCTACAAGACCGCACTGCAGAGCACAGCATGCTGTATCCATTCTGTGGGCAGTCGTTAGGAAGCTGTGCTTTGGAACACTGCAGCAGTGTGCTCCAAGGATGTTTATGTATTTCTCATTATGCCTGGGAGTGGAGGAGACAGCACTGCAGTGGCACACTGATGTAGCCATAGGACATTTAGAAAAACAAGCTTGCTTTTTTAAGATGTGCCCTAGGCCAAATGGGAAATGGTTAGAAAAGGTCTGTGACAAATGTTATCTACAGGCTGGGCTGCATTATTTTTCTTGGCTCTGTAAGCTGTGAGTTTGTAACTGAATGCTGTTTTCTGAATGCTCCTTCCACCAATATGTCCACTTCCCTCCTTTTTGTTGTTATCTTATATTTTTCTTTTTTCAACAGATCGACAAGACATTTTACAATTCCATTTTAAGGAAAAAATACATCCGTTCACGCTTAATCAGAGTGAGGTATGTGAGATTATAATAAATGCACGCAGCTGAGATAAAATTAAATGTACACTAAGCCCAGCTAGATCTGGTTCAGTAAAGTGTATTGTGTGTAAAACCACAGCACAATCCCTAACTGAGCATAATCTGGTTCTGAACCTTACTCTCCTTTGGATCTTAATGCAGAAGATACCCTTCAGTCAGTCCAAATTCCAACATGTTTGTGTTCAGATCTTGAGCAAGCTTTAGCTAATAAAGCAGAGATAACTAAAGCTATCTAAAACCAAAAAGGATTTTCAAAACTATTTCTTACACTGCAATGCAGATGTCATTTCTAGTATTTCTATTGTGCTGGGCTTGTCAAGGAAAACCAGGCTGTGCTGGCTCAGAAAGTCCCACTTACCATTGTGGCTCTAAGAATGGGCATAAATAGGTGCCCAGGGAACAGTAGCAGCACAACAGACCTGTATGATAACTGCTTCTTGGCATGCTCCCTGCCTCCAGCTATTTACCACTTGGGAGTTCTTGAAGTGGTTGTGGTTTGTTTAGCAGCCCTCGGTGGCGTTATTTCCCAAGGACTTGTCTACTGTCTCCAGGACTCTTGAAATCCGTGCACCTCAGTCCTTTAGGAAGTGGATACTTGCGAAGAACCACGTTCTTTGGATCATTCAGTGACCCCTAGTTCTTGGGCTGGAAGAGGTGATGAAAAGTTGATCACTACCTCTCCTCTCCATGCAATTAGTGATACTGGACACTCCCATCATATCCCTTTTCTCTCTTGTATTCAATAAGATCCACCCTTTTATTTTATTTTATTTTTTTCAGCTGGAAGTCCCAGTCTACTTAGCTATTCTTTGCAGAAACTGTTTCTTATCCTGTTCCATGTATCTTTCAGGTCTGCTGTTCCTGCTTTTTGAGATGAAGGGGTCAGACCCATAGTTGGGATTATCACTGAGAAATCTGGAGCTTTTTTTCCTCTTTTGCTCTCTGTTCAACTGCCAATAATACGTAATGTTCAATTTGAATTTTTAACCACTGTTAAGTGCTGAAAATGATCTTTTTATATAACTGTCTATTGTAGTATTAAGATCTTGCTCCTGAGTGACAGTGGCCATCACTTTGCAAATAAACCTTGAATGTCTTCATAATCATACACTAAAGCTGCAAGACTAAGTTCTAAAGATCTAATCCTTGTGAATGTGTTTCTCCTTGTTCTTACACGGTTTGTGACATCCTGCCTCTTCCTCTACCTTAGCTTAATCCCCAGCTACACACAAGTCATTATTTGAATGTAGCTTTAAGGATATTTTTTGATACTGACTAGAGTGTTGCAAGTGTAAACAGGGTGATTTAAGGATCTGAGAGGCCAATATGTAGGGATAAGTGTATTTTTCATTACTTCTTGTTCCCAAGGACAGACTGAGGTACTTGTAATGTTTGCTGTGTTGGATGCAAGATTTGTATGCTCCAAAGCTTGTTTGCTTTTTCAGATACCTACTCTTTATGCTTCTTCAAGGGCTCAGACTGCAAGTTCTTTTGAGCAGGGTCATGGTTGTGAATTTACTTGGAAAGCACTGTGCATATTTTTTGTCTCAGTATAAGCAATGCATTAACAATAATGCCCACTGCTCACTGACAAAGACAATACTAATCTTGACTAGGTGTCCTTGTCTCTGGATCTCTGCTATATAATAAGTGAATCAAGGTGGGCAGTACTTACCTGAGGGTTTGGAGAGGTGTGGTGTGCTTGCAAGAATTGATAGGGTAATTCCAGTGTGGCATAGCACAGGAAGAGGAGTGGGGGGAGAGGTGAGGGAACACCTCAGAAATGCAGAGCAACACCCACAGTTGGATCAGATAATATCTGGAAAATAAACGAAGTGGCAATCAGGCTGAAGTTGGCACAAATGGAAAAAACAGTCTGTTGAAAAGTTCACATATGACTACTCAGTCTGAATTATGAGATCCTTGAGGCAAGGAGTGTGTCTTTCTGCTCACCTACAAACCGCTTCATATGTGTTGGTGTGCTTAAAACACATGGCCTTTTATTTCCTTTCACTGGTGATATCAGGAATGGCTGTTTCAATTTAGTACGTGTTCCTTTCAAAGATTAAAGCCTGATTGCATGAGTTCTGTATAAGCTGCCTGTCTCCTATTTTTCCTGTATGTAATTACAAATTTCCAAGACAGTGAGATATAACTGGAAGATCTTCTCTTTTCCTTTCCTATCTAAAGACAGAGCAACCTGCTTTTAGCTCTCCCCCTGTATGAAGTAACTGTGATTTCATCTGTTGTGGCTTGTGTCTCATTGCTTCTTGGTTCAGGTGGGAGGAGGCACAAGAGAGAAGGTTCCTGGTGCAAGCTCTTACCTTCCCTTTGTGATGACCAGGGATAAGCCATCTGCGAGCACAGAACAAGATTTACTATCCCAGATTAGTCAGTTTGATGTTTGTAGTCTATCATTCCATCTCGCACTATCTGATGCTTTAAGGAAAAAGAAACACTACTACCAGGTGAATTCAACCTGTTACAAGATTTTTCTCCCTTTTCTTTCCTCTGATCTTACATTAAAACTGTGAATTTTGTATCTCAATGCGTGTGCTGCTTGCACTTTTCAATGAGGTGTTAAAGGCCCCTTTTGTGATCCATCCCTGTGACTTTAATAAATAGAGTGTGGGTATGCTGCCAAGTTTCATTTAATGTTGCACAACATGAGGTTATTAGGAACATTCTCCAAGAGGCTGCAGTGATGGAATTAGGTTGTGTGGTTCCTCCCCTTTGCTCAAGTACCTTTTTGATGATGATTGGAAATTTTTATTCTGTGTATGTACAGGGCCCTGGAAAGGTCTGTGTAGATAGCTCATGTTTTTGAAGTGTTGTGTATCCAGCTTTTCATTGTAATCAAATCAGTTCATTCCTTCCTCTCATGTGTCTCAGGCATGTAGTCAGTGACTGCTTTCCACACTCCATTATAAAATCAGTCTGGCCATTTGTTTACAGAAAGCATCATGCTTTCTCCTAGCCTATGATGCATTTGACCATTCAGCGTTTGCTTGGATTTCTTTTGGAAATTTCTTCTCCTAAATGTTTGAAAATGTATCGAATCTTTTATGCTACATTGCCATTGCTAGAGGAGCTAAGATAAAAGCTAAGAAATGCAGAAATGGGCTGAAGGTAACCAGACTCTCATTGGTTTGTAGCCCAGATGCTGATGGTGTGACGGCAGAGGCTTTGCTCACATTCTGGTTCTCCTCCACGGATTCTAGAGAAGCATTGCGGGAAAGAGTTGGAAAGATCTTACGGAGGGGCCTGAAAAAATACACAGGCCCTCTGCGAATAAATGTCAGATCTTCTACCGTCTCAAGTAAGTATATCACATTTCTTTTAAAAGTAGTTCTTTTCATTTTCTGATTGATGGGACTTGATTTTTCCCTTTTGATGATTGCTTTTTGATGTTACTGTGTCTGAATGACAGTCTTCCCTGCTCCTTAAGTTAGAACAAAATCAGCGGCAAACCCCCCAAAGTCTTTAAAAAGTACTTTAAATATGGATAAATGGGAGCAGTTGCTTTGTGGTTTCACAGTACAGCCTCAGCCTTCCTCCAAACTGCAGTACCAACTTTATGTTACTGTCATGGAGCCTGAAAGTGCAGGAAGTATACTTGGATGAATAGGGGAAAGAACCACCGCACCTAAAAAAATATATTTGGTGGGAGGATCAAAACCCTTGCAAATTCCTCAGAGGAAAGGGAAAGAAAGGGATAATGTTCTTATCTACATGACTTCTCAGCTGGGGATTCTATCCCCTTCTTTGCAAAGCAGACCTGAATCTTCAGGATATGAAAATTAACTGCACTATCTTCTACACTTCAGTTCTGCTACAGAATTTTTGTGCAGGCTTAGACTCTTGTCTCTGTCTTGGCTTCAGTTACATATAGTCAGCAATTTTTCTGTATGTCAGACTCTTCAAGAATGAGTTGCTGGTTGAGAGGCAGGGACAGATACTTGCTCCATTTGTTTTTGCGGAACTGCTTACTCCTAAGTGCAAGGGTGACAGTACAGTATAGGGTGGGTACTTGCTGCTTGCTGTTCCACACTAGACTACTTGAACCAACAGAAATCTGCAGAGGTTAGACAGCTGTATTTAGAGAACAAGAAAGCTGGGCCAGATTCCATGCTGGATGGATCCAGACTTCCTCCCACTCAGAAATGAGCAGGAGCAACATCTTGTTCCTCTCCTTGGTGCTTAAACTTGGCACATATTTGCATTGTGGTAATGCAATGAAACTCAAATACGAGCTGTCACACCCCCATTGTTTCTTGATGGGCCAACCAGCCTTCCCCTTTGGAATGGCTCAGGATGATAGGTGACATCCCTCTGGGCAAATAGTCACCTTTTCCCTGCAGTGTTGTTTATATGCCAGTAGTTCCTGTTCAACAAAGTGCACATGTAAATTCTCCCAGATAAAAATAGTGTGTAGGCATCAGAGAGATTCAAAGAGTTTTGGTTTTTGTTTAGACACTTGGGTCATGGGTTAGTGAATTTTGAATCTTCAGTTTAATTTGATGCTTTACATAAAGGATAAAATTGGAAAGAGTTACAAAAATTATTGTTAAAAAAAGGACTGTGATCTTATCAAGTTATCTGATTACCTGCTTCTATTCAGTCTGGTAAATGTGGGAAGTGACTCAAAACTGTTTTACTTGACCTTGAACTGCACCAGCATCGTTACAGTAATGCACTAATAGCTAATTTAAAAATTGGCTAATATAATTGAATTGCAATGTTTTCATTAAATAGTCTCACTAAGAGATGGCATCTATGTTACTTTATCAAAGTTGTGTGACAAACTTTGTTTTGCTTCTCTTGGCTCTCTCAGCCTAACCATAAAACACTGACTACATAGGTCAGCTACTCATTACAGGACTAGCATTGTGCAAGTGCTATGAGCGACACAAAGGAACATAAACAATACCTTGGTATTTCCAAGAGATAACAATAAAAGGTTGTCAAAAAAAAATTTTATCTTTCTTTGCTAATAGGATTTCAGCACTGGTACGAAGCTTAGGCAAGCTCCTGGATGGTGCTGCCATTTCAGGTCGACTCAAGAGAAGAGTATAGAATGGAGGACTCCTGTGCTTTTAGAGAAGATGCTGGTCTCAATTTATAAAATTTGTCATATTCCTCACACCAGGGAGAAGTGACAGTTTTCAGAAGGTCCTAGAGGTCCAGAGAAGAATCTAGGTTTTGCATTTTCTATTTTTGTCTCCCCTCCTGTAATAAGTTGTCCACCATTAGTATTTAAACCATGGAAACCTTAGAAGCCCTAGACTTTTTCCATGCTCTGCAGGCACCTTTCTAAATCTTGCTTCATTGTACCTTTTTGCCAGCTGGAATCCTTATTTATCCTGAGGCATTCTCAGAACATTTTCATAAAGGCTTGTAAAAAATCATTAAGCTGTTCTTTGTAATCACCTTATGAAAAGATTCTAATTTAGGGGCCATGATATAGCTCAGTTTAGCTAAGCATAGCTCACTAGTTGAACAAATCCAGGTCAGGCACTTATTTATATCACATGCTAGGGGGAGTCTGATAAAGGGAACCTCCTTAAGTCTTCCTCCCCCGAAATAATAACCTTGTTGTTCAATACCATGTCTCAACTTGTGCTTCACTCACAAGTATTTGCCTTGAGAATCAGCTCCAACAAACTCCTCCAAACTGGATGCTACACTTGGGACCTCCAGCTGCAGTTCAGGGCAGCACTACAACACTTAGGAGTCTGCCAGACCAGGGGTAGAACTTGCTTTGCCTCTGCATTCCTGAGGATTGGGAATAAAGAGGGGGTAAAGTCTAAGCTGACAATATTTTATTAGTTAACTTTTTTTCCAAAAAGAGAGAGAAGCTTGATCATACATATGTGAGAATATTAAAAATGTGCAAAACTTCAAGGAAATAACATAATATTGGTCTGGTTTGTAGACAAACAACATAATAATCTCTGGTTTGTCTCTCACTAAACTGTAGATGTTCTTTACATATGACTGCAAAAATACATTTTTGTCAGAGTACCTTCAAATGTATTATTACTGAAGTTCCTGCTTTCTTATTTAGCTAGATTTCAGCATCCCCTGGTCAAGGATGGTTTATATCCAGACATTCCCTCTGATTTTTATAGAATATAAGAACTGATAGAATTCTCTGCACCTGCGTACAAACCCCACTAGAAGCCCAAATATTTTTCAGTGAGGAATTAAGCAAACTACTTCCTACCTTCCCTGAAGAGCAGTGCAAGGACAATCAAAGTGAGATATCAAAGTGTCAGATGACTTGGAAACACCCATGTTAGGACTTGCTCTTCCACTGGCACTGAAAGAAGGTGTTGCAGTTTGCCTTCTGTATAGTTCTGGCACCAAAGCGTTATCCTACAAGGCTGATTTATTTTCCTGAGGGTTTCTTGGTTAGAAGTAAAGTCACCTGACAGTCTGGATCCCTATTAAGCAAAGTGTAGAGCACCTTGCCAGACTATTTCCCTTTGTCAGGTAGGTTGGAAGTATCCCAAAATGTATTTTTGGGAATGTACTTCTGATGTCAGAAAGCAGCTGGTTGCAAGATCACTGGCACTGTTCAAAGTGAGTAGGAAGTATTCCCACCTGTTGCACAGCCAAAGGTTTTGACTGTGAATAACGAGTCATGAATTGGTTTTGATCGACAAGCCAACTGTTATTGTTTCAATTTATCTGGAATCTGGGGCTTGCTAAAGCTCCTAACAACTACAAAGCACAGAACCTGGCAGACAGATTTTTACTTCTTTATCGAGTCTTCTGTGGGAGTCATGCAGATGACTCTGTCTGACAGGATTGATGAGGAATGTTCCAGGTCAAATAATGTATGTAGCAGTCTGGATTTTTGCACTTTATCAGCCACAACAGCACCTCGGGGGAGTGGAACTGGACATGCATCTGTATATTGGGAAACACTGGAGATCTGATATTCCTCCACTTTGAGGTCACTAGTTTGGCACAAGGTCATACATTTCAGTAAGAGTCTAGAGAGAATGATTGAAATGGGAGGGACTGAAATGTATTTTAAAATGAGTATTTTGCAAGGACATGCTTGTGATAAAGGAATTAAGCAGAAAGTCATCCTGACCTAACTTCTCGTGACCCAGATACATTAATTTAATTGATTTTCTCACTCAAATTTTAGTTTTCCCTTGCCTTGCTTGAAGAGGTTGAGAGCAATTTGGGCTGCCTTTACTGTAGTGAGACCTTAATTGCAGCTGGGGCATGAGTGTAGGTCAGCAAGAAAAGTAATGTTAAAAATTGTATCTGTTTGGATACCTGCAACACAGCTGGTACATAGCAGACCCCTCCTCGGGCTGCAGGACAACCGTATGGAGTAGGAAGTACACTGTGAAGTACGGACCTCTATCTGCCTCACAGACAGAATTAAGATGTGGTTGATGGGGGACAGTGGAGGGAGTCATAGATGTGAGGACAGGTGCAGTGAACATCAGCAGGGAGGGAACAGCTGGGTGACAGGGACAATTACAGGCACAAAGCTGTTGTCATGTCTCTATCAGGTTACTCTGTTGAAGGAATGACAATTGCATCACCGAAATCTAAGCCATGTTTTGCTACTTCCACAAGGGTGCATAACTCTGGGGAGGTAATTCCTGTTGAGAGAGCAGTGAGACTATTGGAAGGTTAGTGGAGAGACATTTTACGATGTATGCACTGTGTAACCACACAAGAGCATGCCTTTCCTGCTGAACCCAAAGCTCATGTTTTGTCATCTTTCAGGAAATTCTTGCAGTTCCCTTTGGGTACAGTTTTTGGAACATGACTGAATCTGCTGCTCACTGCTCTCATTCCCATTTCCCCCAGTACTTCAGACCTTTGTGGTCTTTACTGTAATTAAAGAGCATTAGAGTAGAACTGTTATCCCCCCCTCTGTCTACACTGCAGGACAGATGCACTCTGTGACATTCCTCTCAGCTGCTCAGTTTGGTGACATACTGAAACTTGCCAGTGCTCCTCTTTTTGCCTGCATTCGCTGTTGTTACCCTACATAACACTGGGTGAGCCCCTGTTTCTGAGATAGCTGAGAATTTTTTAGTTCTCTCTCCTTTCAAGAAAGTTGTTATTAAAATGTGGCAAAGGACAATGGGAAAAATGCTTCCTCTGCTCCCTGATGCATTTCATAAAGCTGTGCTTCAAATGGATGTCCAAGAATGTGTTATGAGTATTGAAGCACATACTCTTTCTTATTTTTGTTTACAATCCTTTCCTCCATTCATACCCCTTTTAAGATAATCTCTACCTTACCTTCTCCGTGTGAAAAAACACCTTAGACAAACAAGATGTGAGAACTTGATGTACTAGAAGATGGAACAAACACACAGTTTGCCTTTGAGACTAGAAGTTATGTTTTCACATCTGGAAAATCACGTGTGGAAACCTATAAAGAAAATCCAGTTTCTTTTAGGAATCAACACCTGTGAAAAATTATGTAATTAGGTAAAGCTGCATCAGATTTTTAAAGCAGATTTATCATCTTTAATTTTGCAGCCATCTCTGGCCCTTTCTATGCTGAAAATGCATAATATCCCCTAATAATTAATTTGCCTGCCTTGCTTGCACTATGTCAACATAATGCCTGATACACTTATGTCACAGAGCTCTGACTGATCTTTTCCTTTTAACATAAACACTGAATTCTGTGGATAAAATGAAATGAGGCAGTGGACACAAGACTGATTCCTCTGATGCAGTGACACTGATATTATTTAGGGATGTAGCAAAGTGAGCACCTTTTTCCACAGGAACTTTTGAACCCCTCACAGATAAGATAGCCCATTCACTCTGCAGTTAACTATGAGCATTTCCTTCCATGTTTGCTCAAACATGTATGTTGAGGAGAGGAGTAAAAAAGTTATTTACTGATAATTTATTAACCTTACATCGTAAATGCAAGTCAATTTTCTCATTAATAATAAATTAAGAACTTAAGTGTGTTTTAGAGTTATTTTGTTGAATAAATAGGCAAAATAACTGTATTAACAAAATTTCTTGTCCAGTTGGAGAATAGAGCACTCTTCTGAGAGACGAAATCCCTAAGCTGCACTTCAATAGATTGCTGTGATTTTAATTTAAACATTAGTTTTCTCATTAAAGTTAAGCAAGCTGGAATTCAATAGCAAGCTCCATTTTACAGGTAGTCAATGCAGATTCAAGTGGAACTTGTTTACAGTAGAAGCTTGAACAATGTTTTCCTAAATGTGGCACAACTACTTTTGCAGCTATATGTGGTTGGGACAAGATATGACACTTTAATTGTTACTAATTGATGCTTTTTCTTGGTAGTGCAAACAACTAGGGCAACTAGTAAATGAGCAGGGCAGAGAAATTGTCTCTCGTGCCTTACAAGTGACTGCTTCAAGGCAGGGCTTACAACACATTGGCTGGCACAATGTGAACATCTGTGCTCTTGACCAGGCCAAAATGTGAAGCTGGTAACAAATGAAGTCGAGCCCCTAACAAGGTAAACCAGTAAGAAACCTGATTTTCATCAGTATCATGTAACCCAAAGTGCTCCCTGCTTTTGATGGGATCTACTATGGGCTCAGCCTATCTGAAAATAGGGTCAGTTACTTCAGTTTTCTAAACACATGCATGTGCTCTGCATCTGGGACCCCACCCTGTGAATACAGCACTGAATTTGCTGGCAGGGTATCACTGGCCTTTTTCCTTCAGCAGTGGATGGGTAGGAGAGTACAGCAGCTGCATAGTAGTGATATATTATGCTGAAATTCAAAGCTGTACAGACTGGCAGCGTGTGTGTGGAAAGGTTGTTTTTCCAACTACCCAGAAGTCGGTCCAACTGGGAGCAATGGGTAAAATTTTGCCCATGTGAGGTTCATACTTTTTCTAGGTGCCTCATGAAAAGGCAACCAGAGATACAGACAGGTGCCTTGCAGAACACCTGTGACTCACAGCAAAACTCGATGCAGTGGGAACATGCCAATAGAATTGCTTCCGGCACTGCACTTGAACAAGCTGGTTGCTCCTTTTGTCTTCTCAATGAGCTTTGCAACATAATGTAAGTGATAATAATTGGCTGCAGGCTTTATAATTACGAATTATGAGGTAAATGTCTCTCCACCCAGAGAAAAGCTAAAAAACATTGTTATCAATAGTGCACTTAAAGGCAAAAGGTCCTCTTTCGTGAATTACATTTGTTGATTTCTTACCAGTTTCCAGCTACAAAGTATTAGTGTGACTCAAATTATGAACTGCTTCTGAAGGCTGTATGAATTTCTAGGAAAACACTGGATGCTCATCAAAGTTGAAAGAAACAAGTAGGGCCAGATTTTTCAAAGCCAATATAAATATACGGGGAAAGTGGCCAAATCCATAGTACAGCTTAGCAGACAGTAATGTTTACACCACCACTGAATCCCTCTGCTGACCTAGGTTTTGCTCTCTGGTATTACTCCATTGTGATGTAAGGGGTCTTGGAGACAACCAACCATATTTTCCATAGAAATTCACAGAATACAACTAGTGTTACTGAAATGCAGAAGTACCTGTACTTTTAGTGTTTTCCTCCTTCTCTCATATGAATTCAGAAAGTACAAGTGAGCATTTTTACTTGAAAGAGGACCTTGCAAGTCATTGCCTGCCCACCAGTAAAACTTAGTTATCTTTAATATGCGAACAGTTCCTGTTCATAGTGAATAAAGACTGTGTTGCTATATAAGTGCCCAATTTTAACTCACCTCCCATCCTTACAAAATAAAGCAGTGGTTGCATGCACATATGGCAGCCCTAGCACTGCCTTTGGTCTGTAACATGCCCTGCAGACAAGCTGTACATATGCTGGAGTTCTTCTTGTTTCCTTTTTTCTACCATAATCTGCTTACTGTCACATTAAGAAATGAGTGAGCACACGTCTGGTACTGGTGGATTGCAAATAGACAATTCACCCTGCATACCTGAAGGAGTGCCAAGCCTGCAAGCAAAACACATGTGATACAAACCCAACAGGTGACAAGTGTGAGCCAGAGCCCTTTGCATTCAAAAGAGATTCCTCCTGACGTGGTGTGGGTTTGGCACAAAACTAGGATATTATTCTGTGTAGCAGCAAAGAGAAATGAAGGACGTGAATAAGGACAGGGATCTGCTGAGAAAGCCTATCCAGACACAAAATATGAAGTTGTTGACACTAGTATAGAATCACTATATAATAAAAAAAATGCATTGAACTTGAGTTTTTTTTTAAATTAGTATTATTTTTAAAATTGTTTTGAATGCTGGAAACTACAGTGGTAGCTCTAGTAAAAAACAGCTTTCTGGAAGAAAGGAGATAGATTTAGACCTTGAGCCAATGCTTGTTATTGTCAGCATGAGCATACCATATTGTCAGTAAACACACAACATGCACATTAAAGGAGGGAATGTATTGCTAGAACCTGCTGTGCCATGCAATAAATTGCTATTAACTATCTATTTCAGTATTAATAGTGTACCAATAAGATAGGAGAAAGGAGAGTGAGCCACTGCTATCGTAAGCTTCCATTGCTGCAGTGAAGTGAGTGCCTTCTGATCTTGAAGAGGGCACAGACGAAGTACCAGATCTTGTCTGGCCCTCACTTGGGTGTAACATGTGGCCTGTTAATTTTTTTTTGCAAAAAAGAGGAACTTCAAAAATTTCCACCATATAAATTTCTCCCCAAGCAAACTGTGGATCTTGAGAAATACAGGACTTGTTTTGTCTGTACTCCTTTCCAGAAACACCGGGGCCCAGCAGTGCCTGCTCCTCAGAAGACACTGACTGCAGAAGAGTGCAACAGCCAGCACATGAACATGATCATATATGAGCTCCCCTGGTTTCTCTAGCAGCCCCCTCAGCCATGCCCGCTGTGTGCCCTGGACTCAAATACCTGTCGGGGGAATGACCATGCAGATGGGAAATCTTGTCTGTGTTTACCCTGACTGTGTGTTTGTTTGTTTGTTTCAGATGTGGAGCCAAAAAGAGCAGAAGCCATCTTCAACGACAGTAAGTGAGGCTTTTTTAAAATATCAGAAATCTCTGATTTTTTAAAATTAGCATTAAGAATCTCTGAGCACTTTTCCTGGCCCTTAAGAGCCTTTTCTCACCCTTCTGTCTAATGAATGTGACCTTGTACTCTCAGAACTTGGGACTGTGTCATTTTCTTTAGCGTGCATTGGAAGGAAAGAGGTACCATAAGGAAATGTATAGAACTTACATCAGCCTGTGATTATAATCAAAATGTTCTGGAATTTGGAATGGCTAACAGCACAAAATTATTCCTCATGGAAATATATGGAAATGTGACTGGTTTTCTCAATGCATTGCTGTAGGGGTTAGACAGAGATACCTTGTTTTAGAGATGTTTTTAAGTTTTCAGAGAAAGAAGTCTGCTTGCTTGGAGATAAAATAGTCATAAAAGCTGTTTTTGCTTACAAAGATAGATATCTTTGCTATCTTTGCAAAAAGTTGTGTTTCTTTTAACTCTAAGAAGGTTTGATCAGTTCCTTGGCAATAAACTATCAAACAATGAAAGACTAAATTACATCACTTTTTGGGTCTGATTTAGGTGCTGGTGTTCTGGGGCTCTGATGAAACTGAGGTTTTTTTCCTGTGTTTTGAACATTGACTGCTCAGGTGCTTGATAGGATTGTGCAGTTTTAGGACCAGTTACTGAACATTACAAAGAGCTTTCAGGAAGGAAAAAAGTTCAGACAGTCTTATGAACTATGGTATATTCTGAAGTTTGTCTTTCACACAAAACTTTCGGACAAGTAGATTTAGATTTCACTGATTTCCTTCATTGTAGTTTTAAATCTCAGAACAGGGCAGATGCTGCACTGAGCCCATGAATTTCTCGATATTGTGTGACTTTTCTTTCTTCTTCTAAATTCATGAACAGCTTTCAATCTGCTGTAGTATTCCTGCCACTTTTGACTATAAAGTATTGTTAACATAATGTTGTGCAGATCCTAGCAGGAAAGGGATGAGGTTACACTCTGTGTAGCTCCAGTGTTTCAGTTCTGAGGATTTCAAGGCCCCTGGGGCTGGCAGCTCCTCAGTGATGAATTACTGAGTTCTGCTTTGGCCCCCTCCTGGGTCACTGTCTGGGAGATGAGCCGGGCAGCAATGGTTTGGATTGTGTGGTCACTATGCAAATAATTTTCATCTCTGTCTCTTTTTCAATGAATTGGGATAGTCCTGTGTGTCAACTTTCCTAATGTCTAGCTGAAATTGGGACCTGGATGAAAACTAGTGGGTCTTGGTCCAGGTAGGATGGATTTGATGCTGTTTGGATGGGAGAAGACGGCTGAAGAAGGTCTGTTCATTGAGGAAGTTTCTAAAGCTATGCAGGAGCTTCAGCTGCTCCTGAATATCCTGAGTTTAATAGCTGAAACTATGGATATTTTAATTTCTCTCTGGGTTTGGATGAAAATGCTTATTTTGTGTCATGGATGCACACCATGCTGGAGGTATCCATGCCTCTGTCATCCCTGGTTGGAGTAGAGTGATGCTCTTTGCTTGAAGTGCCTCTCCAGGTCCACTTGCACACTGCAGTGATCAGCTGCCTGTCTCCAGGTGACACCTTGCTGATGTAATCTGTGTGCATGCAAGGTAAAACCCCATGGCTTGGATCATTCCCACCTTAGGTTTTGCCTTTTTCATGTTTTATCCTAATGACAAATCACCTGGGACATAAAAGTTGGCAATCCCTGTATTTGGGAATTGTCTTGGGTGTGTGGTGAAGGATTTGATTCCTGAATTGGACTGCTCACACAGCTAAGCCTGAATGTTTGACCATCATGGCTTCCCATGATAGTCAGTTGTTCATTCAGGCTTCTAACACATGGGTTGTGCAAGAGGAGCTCTGATTTGAGGGGCTGGTGGAAGGTATGTTTTCTTGTTGATGTCAATAGGTGTAGAAGACATAGGTGGTGTGTAGTCTTACATTATGTTTTCCACAGTCATTTGCAGGAATATCTACTAAACAGAGGAATACCTAATACTCTCCTCATCCTTTTTGACAGTCTGTGGGTTACGGCAGAATAGATCAGTCAAGTCAATGGCAAAATCCTCATCGCTGAGAATCGTTGGTGGATTGTCTTCTGCAGAGACCGGGGATTGGCCGTGGCAGGCCAGCTTGCAGTACAATAATATCCATCGCTGTGGTGCCACACTCATCAGCAACACCTGGCTGGTATCTGCAGCTCACTGCTTCAGAGAGTAAGTTCCCATCTTAGAATCTGCAGCAGAATGTGCCCCTTGTGTATCAAGTTGTGTGGTTTTCCAGATTTGCACCACACCCCCGACTCTTTCCCAGAGAAACAATTTTGGAGGAGAAAAGTCAGGGTTAAGTAGGCCCATCAATTGGATGTTTCAATGAGAAATTAAAGACTGTCCCTTTGGAGCAGAACTGGAAATTTTATGAGTGAAAATCATTATTTGGCATATTGAGCAAAGATGAGCAGAAAAGTTAAGGTGACTGACATGGTGGAGTATTTGTTTCCTGTTACACTTCGTGTTTCTTAAATATATGCCTTAGTGTCACAATGAGGTTGCTGCCACTGCAGGCTGCTACCAGCAGTCACCCACCCCTCTATTCAGCCATTCACGCCCAGCATTTTTTGTTTAAAGCATGGCAACTGTGAATCTGCAAGGCATTTTCAGATGGACCAGCTGATTGAACAAATTATCAATGTGCAAAAATTGTACGGGAAACGAAGAGTTTACAGCGGAAGAGCTTTTTGATTTGACAACACCCTGTGGCCACACAATGGTTAGATCAGGGACAAGGAGCAGGGGAGGAGTACAAGACCATGGCTGAGGAGGGAATGCAGGAGTGCCCTCTTCTAGCAGCAGCCCACAGTTCTGTTATGGAAAGTGATGGATGCCACAACAGTCTAGTAGAGAGCTGGCTTGAAGGAGTTTTACAGTAAAGGCACTCAGCAAATTTAAAGTCCCAAACATATATTTACCGCAAAATACTTACAGCACTCTTACCTTTTTCAGCATGACTCACCCTCAGAAGTGGACTGCTACTTTTGGAGCTCTTCTGAAGCCACCAAGCTTGAAGCGCTCAGTCAAGACAATTATTATTCATGAGAAGTACCTCTACCCAGAACATGACTATGACATTGCACTTGTGCAGCTCTCCAACCGAGTTGAGTTCACAAGCAGCATACACCGTGTCTGTCTGCCTGAGCCGTCTCAGACTTTTCCCTACAATATTTACGCTGTCATCACAGGCTGGGGAGCTCTTACCAACGACGGTGAGTCCTGAGTCTGCCAGATGACCTGTATGGTTCATAAACAGCGGCTCTGATCTGCTACTGAACTGATATCACTTCTGTAGCCACACGTTCTATGGCAGCAAGCCTAATGTTTGCAATAGGTTTGTTTAGTTGTAGGCATCACTTTCTTGTTCTAAAACTAGAGTGGATAAAGACAGAGCTACAATCCACTGGCGCAGAAAAAAAGGAAGAAGACCCTTCTGTTTTCCCAGCCTTTCCATTCCATACTGTAAATTTTTAAGACAGGTAGTCCAGCCATGCACATGTTTGTACAGCACCCAAAAAACTATTTCCCCAGCACTAGCCAGAAGCTACAGAAAACTCTGTGAGCTTTCAGGTAAATGTGCAGAGCAAGCTGTGAATTACACAAGTTCACGCTCTTACCAGGCCACACTAAGAGTGGATTTACCAATGGAATCAAGATGTCTTCATTTTTGTATCATCTGCCCAAATTGCTAGGTAATTTGTGTTCCATGGAATGTGGAATTTGTGTTATATGGAACATGTATAAAATATATGGATTTACACTTAAGGCACTATGCAATCGTTACTTCAGTCTTAATGGTACAGTTCCCAAGTGAGTCTGTGATTCTATGTACATTCTCCTTAAGGGCCTGACCTAGACAGATCAACAAGCAAAACCTCCACATTAAACCAAATCAAGCTGGTCCTCCATAAGAGGACATTATCTTCCTGTATATTAACTACTGCTAAGTAATTATGTTGATAAATAACCAAATTGTATTGTCTCTCAGGTCCAGCCCCAAATGCTCTTCAGGAGGCAACAGTGAAACTTATTGACTCAGACACTTGCAACAGAGAAGAAGTGTATGATGGGGACATAACACCCAGGATGTTGTGTGCAGGATACTTGGAAGGAGGAGTAGATGCTTGTCAGGTAACTGTAGCTGAAAATTAGAAAGAAAAACTATTTTAATACTTGCTGCAGTATCTGGTTGACCAAATCTTAATTGGACAGTGTATTAGTTCTTTAAATAGGCTCCATTCAAACAGGAATTAAGTTGTACAGTGAAATAGCATTCAGTATCCTTCATTTAGCACTAAATGCTGTTATACTAGTTATGAGCTAAAAATTAGATGTCTCAAATAGCTAAAACCAGACATCTGTAGAGGTGAGAAGGAAGAAGGTTTAGAATGTTAAGTTACCAGCAAAACCACACTATCACTCACTGAACTTAAATTCTGGACTGGATCATATCATAACGCACCTGTTACAATCTTTGTGATCTTTGGTAACACACTTGGCTCAGTGAAAGGAAAACTCTCAGAAACAAAGATAACCATAAGGAAGGTAGGTGTAAAAGAATGGAAAGGAAATGTGCATGCTGCAGGTTCGCAAATGCTGCAAGGAAATGCTTATGTTCAAAGAAAAATATTTCCATAGTGATAAGTTTTAAAAACATAATTTCTATTTATGTTATTTTAAAACATTGTACTCAAAGTGCTGGTTCAATACTGACAGTTTCCTGAATCCCAGTCCTACAGATTTTTGCCCAAAGACAAACTCCCTAAAGAATAAGCCTGGGAAGCTCAGTCTTCTGTTCCTGGCTCAGCACTGAAGAGACCTGAGCAGAAGGGTGCAACTGCTGTTTAGTTCAGTAAATAATTTTGGTGAAAGTTGGGGAATTCAGTCTGTTGTGTGAAGACTGCCTCTCTGTCTGTAAGGTTTCCGGTACTGAGCCTTGGAAAGTGGATAATATCTTAAGAAGATATTACCTAACTAGAAGACCAAGTTCTTGATGAAAGCTCCAAAACAAAAGGAGCTTTAAACTCCTTTTTGAAACGTTATTGCTGCAAGTGACTAAAATTAATTATTTCAAGAATAGCAATTAATATTAAAACCTGTTAAAAAAATGGTTCCTGCTGGCTTAGATTGCTGTCTATACTTGTGTTTCCCTACTCTGTACGAGGAAGAAGACAAGGCAGGTGGAAAGCAGTCTTCACAAAACAGAAGAGAAGCTTTTTGTTGGGTTTTTTTACTGTAACAGTATGGAAACAGAGCTCAGGAGGTCCCCTGGCAAAGAGGAAAATGCCACAGACTTCTGACTCAAGTTTCAGAAACAGCCTGGATTCTGCACAAATGGCAGCTCTTGAAATACTGCTTGTTTACTCCTCTTATAGGAAGTCTCTTATAGTCTGTCTATGGAGAGAATTGTATTTTCTCTTCTGATCAATTAAATTTTTTCCCCCCTCCTCTTTTTCTAGGGGGACTCTGGGGGACCACTGGTTACTCCAGACTCTAGACTGATGTGGTACCTCGTGGGAATAGTGAGCTGGGGAGATGAATGTGCCAAACCAAATAAACCTGGAGTTTACACACGAGTGACTTATTTCCGTGACTGGATTACTACAAAAACGGGCATCTAATTCCAAAGGAAAAAATGGATTTAACTACATAGACTACATGTAACTTGTATTTGTCTGTAATTCTGAAAGGTTATTTTTTTAGTCTCTATATTCCTATGTAATTTTGGTTGAAGCAACCTTAGCCCACAGCAAGCAGTATCTTTGCTGTCAGAGATCCTAACCCTTCTGAATTCATGCTAAATGTATGAAATTGTCTGCCTCATCTTTGAGCCGTGAAACTTTCTCCCTTACCAGAAATTATGAACTGACATAATTAAAATTACTTTAAAAGCTACCAATTTACCTGCTTTATAAATGCAAACATTTTCCAGGGGAAAGAAAAAAGAAATTTTTCTTCAGCCATGGGCAAGGTCTGCAGCTAAATCTTCCTCCTCCAGTGAACCAAATGCTATCACAGCTGTGTTTCTAGCAAAGTGGACCCTTGATGATTATTCTTGTTAGAGACTATCATCGGCACTAACTCCAGCTGAGAACCTGGATGCCCACCTTGCTCCGTGGTCTTGGTAACTAAAAGTGGATCAGTTGGAGGGTAGGTCCTAACTAAGGAAAAGTAGGATTTCTGTGCTTGCAGTAGGTTGGAAGGGGAAAGAGAAAAACTTGATGTTTTCATTGCAAAGCACATTTAAACAGGATTTTTTTTTTGTGGATTCTGTGACGTTCAAGTTGCTTGAAGTTGCTATTGTGGAATTGCTTTATCACAACATTGTGCTGCTACCTCTGTACCTGTTGTCTTCTAGATCTACTCTGTTCAACACACAATATGCTTCAGATGCAGAAACACAAGCTCTACCTAAACTGTTTTTGTAAAAAAAAGCGTGCCCCAAGAACAATCTCCATAGAAAGAAACATGGCATTTAAATTTGTTCTAAAGGAAAAATAAGTATTCACCACAAAGGGGACTACCTTTTCGGTTCAAGAAACAGCATGCTTTTCCAAGGGCATGCCAGCCAGCAGAAACCATCTCACTGCAAAGAAAGCAATTAGTGATACTTCACTGATGGATTCATCTCTGCCATGAATGAATATGAACCTGAATATGAATGTGTCTTATGAGGATGAACTGTAATTTTATATTAAAGAACAGTCCCAAAAAGAACTTCAGAGAAAATGCAATCATCACACATTGATTAAGCGCTTTTCCTACCTCTGTGCACGACCTCTCGTGGATTGCTGGTGGAAGGGGGTCCTCTAGAGCCAAGGCCTTCAATATGGGGATCCAAAATGTCACTCCACTACTGTCACCTGTAGTCTTCAAACAGCCACTGGACTGCTTAGGCTCTGAATACAGGACTCACAGGAGTCTGTACAAGGCGTAAATGAAACTGCAAGTCCCACAGCCACACCTACTACAGGTGAAAATTCTGCTGAAGCATCCTGCCTCCCCCACTGCTCAGGACTGGATCTCTCCTCAGCCTTCCTACTGTGCAAGCTCTCCAATAATCAGCATCCCTGGGAATGAGATGTTTGGCACTTCTTGAAAACCCACACCCTGAATTACAAGTCTACATATGAATGGAAAAACCTATGTTTAAGCCTTGGTGGTGTAGGAGGGGTTGTCTTGTTACTGGGCTACTTCCAGTCATTCTGTCTTTTGAATTTTGGTAAAAGACAAGTTGCCTTATCTCAGAAAGAAATCTAATGAAGACTTTAGATTAGTTTTGGTTTCAAAGTAGTAGTACCTTTATTCTGATTTTCCATGTCATTGTAAAAAGAAGAGGATCTTGGGACAGTTAGGAGGATAGAGAGATGCAGCAAATCCATTTCCTTAATTTATTGATGAAGTTTGTCATTTATGCACTTTTGAGTTGCTGTTGTTTTTCAATTAAGAATTTACTCTAGGCCAGGTTCAGTTACAAAACAGAAACTTCATGGAGCTTTGAATTAGATAACCTGAAAACATTGCTTTCTTCTAGTGCTCAAGTCCCCTTTTTTCAAAGGCATCCTTTAGGAAAAAAAAATTTCGTCTAGTTATGTGTGCCTCTTACTGCTTTGAAGGTGAAAATCATGAGAAGTGTCCTTTACAATCAGCTGATGTATTGTGAGTGAAAAGAAACAGTAGTTCACTTTCATAGGCAGCTAAGGCTTTGTTTTGCACTTAAGTCTCTTTTTGCATAGCAAATGGAGGGGCAACAATAAGGAGGTCAGGCCCAGATACAGCCTCTAGAAACTGGTTCCTACCTCACACTGCAAGTGACATGTACATGCAATACCTTTAAAATGAGAAAGGCAGCCTTTATTTCAGATTTTCTCAAGAGTGGATAAATAGCCAAGAGGTGTGTGGGAGAATGTCTACCTTACTCAGGGAGTCCTGAGCCAGCCAGATGCACTTTTCATAAACTTTTTAGCAAACTGCCTGGCCTGGGTTTGTCTTATATTCCATGTCAGTGTTTTATTTATGATGACTCTGTTTGTTTTCTGCCTTAGAATAAAACAATGAGACTACGGTGTGAATAAAAAGGTTTTTTAAAGCCTTTTATTATTGTTGATGTTAAGATTTAGCAAGGATTTAAACAAAATAAAGGCAATATGTTGCATAACATTAAATGTATTTTAAAAGAATTGATCCTTTTCTGTCCTTTTTTTTTGCATAATAATAATCAAGCTAAAATTTGAATATGACACAAAATAGACTAATCTTCCTTATTTTATATAAAACTATTCTAAAACTATAGTTTTCTGTCCATTCTCTGTCCTAGGAATTGTTTTGTTATTAACAGTGCTTGAACTTTACCGATATTTCAGCGAAGACAAGGTGGGGCATTTGCTTTTCTAAAATACTCAGAGGTGAATTTTAGCTAAGCTAGTACTATGCAAATTAGAGAATGGATCTGAAGCTTCATTCAAGAATTCACCACCCTGCTTCTGCCCTTGGAAAAAAAAACCTGTGTGTGATGTTGCATCCCTGCAAACGGGCTACAGGGAGCTCTATGCAGCTGGTACCAATTCTCCTGAGATTCCCCAGGTATATTTAAAGCATCAAGAAATGTGTTCCAAACCTCTGGTTATTCAAATTGAGTTGTCTGGGGCTTGCCCAATGCTAATTTTCAGCTTGGAGCCAAAGTAGGAAAGAAAGAAGAGGCTGATTGCACAAGGCCTAATCATGTGAGGAGGTCTGGTTGAATGACATCAATCTGTCATCAGGATTCCTTATGTAAGTAAAGCTTGTAGAAAATCCCATTCTGTATCTGCTATTCCTGTTAACAAATTAGATGAGTTGAGAGCCAAAAGTCATTATTTAACCCAATGAATGTTTATCTGGCAACTTGCAGCCTATGCTGGAGATTCACGGGCACAGAAAAGCTGGCTCTTGCTTTTAGAAATGCAGTCAAACACATCTCAGTGTGAAATCAGCTTAGGTAATTGGTGCCTTTGTTTATCTGGATTTATCGACATTATTAACATGGTTTCTAGGAAGGTGTCACTTGCTAGAGCAGCTCTAAGTGGCAAGATCTTTCGGCCCAGCCAGCTGGGAAGCTGGAGTCCTTTTAAATATGCCATCAAAACACTCCTACACCGCATGGGTTGCCAAAAAGAGGAGACAAAGCCTTGCCAGTCAGCATCTTGCTCCTACAAGAGTGAGTGCAAGCCATAGCCCATGGCAGGATGTTTGGAAACCCACTGAAGGATGTTGATGTAGATTTATGGTAACTTCTAGACTGGCCTGTGTGCTAAACTGAACTGTGTTTCCCTTAGCATTTTCAAATAACACATTTTTAGGGAAAAAACTACAAGAGTTTTGTCTGCTGGTTTGCTTATTAACTAAACCAATCAGGGAAACAAATGTACCTCCCCAAATCCCCACTTTGGATTCCTCATTAAGAATGTGAAATCACACCTGGAAACCAGGAAATTAACAAACTGAAAAAAACTCAAGTGGCTTGGATTTTCCCAGCAGAAGGAAAGGAGATTTACAGCTATTCTGCTTCAGCTTCTTATGAAAATACTGGCTCTAAAGATATATTCAATACCTGGATGGAGAATGAATCTACAGTGGTGCACATAAAGTGAAATTATGGAGATCTGGGACATGAACAGGCTCAAGTCTGGAGGTGGTGATGTTCTCCTGGCCACAGCCTCATCCCAGTCATTGTTTCAGCAAGTCTGTAAACTGACAGCTCTGCTTGCTACCTCAAAAGCTATAGCTGACTATAACATGATGCAACTAGGGAGCTGGGATTTCCTATAAAAGTAATTTATTTATCCAAATATACTAAGATTTTAATGTCATATGTAGTTTTTAAGAAGAAGGCTATGGGGAAAAAGAAAAGTCAAATGACTTCAGGTATTTCAAATTTTGCAGTCTTAGAAAGTTAGGGGAAAACCTGTATCTGTTTTGATTTGGTACCATCAGCCTAGAGAGTTCCTGAATACACCTACTAACTGATGCATTTGGGAACCCATTTCTTTGGCTTCTGGGGTAAACAGAATCTGTCCATTTCTTTGTGGCATTTTATCTTAGAAGGCCCATATTCATTGTTTCACTGATGGTTAGTGTTTGCCTGCTTACTGTTAAAGGGTTACACCAGAATTAACTGGATGTTGCTGTTTCTCTACTTAGGCAAAAGGCTTGTCAGTATTTGCTGTGACTATGCAAAATCTGTTTCATGGGAGATGACTGTATCAAAGTGGACTGGTTCTTGAAAAATGTAATGACCTGGACACAAAGATGGTAGGTAGCAGATTTTTAAAATTATTATTATTATTCATAACACATTTGATGGGTAAGTTTTTAAAAATAAGAATGGTTAGGCTAACCTTAAAAAAAAAAAAGAAAGAAAGAAAGAAAAAAGGTTTATTTTTAAGGAAAGAAACCACAAACATAAAGGTAAAAATCACTGACAAGACTAAAAATTATGCAAGTGACAAAACTGAAGCTGACATTTTTGCTGTCTTTAAACTCTCCTTCGTTTTTCCCCCCCACCCTTTGTCACTGGGTCTCCTCTTAATTCCATTCCTTAGATACATGCACTGCTCTTTGAAATTACTGTATTGAAATAATGAAAGTAATTCTTCTATGTTCTGATTCTTATGTATTACGTGAAAAAGCTACAAAGCAAATACTAGCCTTAGTATCCAATTCCTTTACTGCTAAGGGTTTCAATCGACATCCCGAACGGCTTTCTCCCTTTATCCCGTCTCTGAGTTCGGCATTCCAGACTTCTAGTGGCCTCTAGTGGTTCTCTGAAATTTGCCCACATCTCGAATTTTCTTCTGTGAAAACAGCGGTGTAACAGACAGGAACCTTCACCCTCATCCTGCCAAAGCACAGCCCAAGTTTGAACGAGCACAGTGTTGTCCAGCTGCTCTTAATCTTTGTTACTAATTAAGTACAAAGGCTGTGTGCACTGTTGGACTGAGGTGTAAATCTTGAGGGTTGATAGAACTTTGTTAAAGAGAGAAATGCCAAAATAATGCACTGGATGCTCACAAAGAGGACAAAACTTGGGTCTTATTGTCCTTACAAGTGCCCAAAACCCCAATCAAGATAGACAACAACCTTGCTTTTTTTTTTTTTTTCTTTGTGTACGGTAGAATGCAGATAGTTGGTTGGTCTGTTTGTTCTTTTCTTTCTTAAGCTATAAATATTCTAAAATACAAGGTGACTATTCTGTATTTACTGTATGCAAGGACACTTTTCATTGCTTGAATCCCTCCCATTCCAGACAGTATGTGCTAATGGTAGCAAGCTCTCACCTACTCCAATGATCAGGGGTAACAGAAAGGAAGGCAGGGCTCCACGTGAAGGGAGATTAAACTGGATGATAGGAAGGCGGGCAGTGCTGGGATCTTAATCAAGAGTTTGGGAAACGGGAGAGAAAATAAAGCCTATATACCACCCCGGCATGGGCTGTACTTTTGTTTTGACGACTCTTTGCCAAATCTCCTCTACGGCCTTGGGTAATCTCTGGCATTTCGCAGTTGGCTCCCTAGACCATTTGAATGAAATTTTGCGTGTTTGTGTGGTAGGTGGCATCCTGCTGGTGCTCTCCTGCGAGATGCGGCGGCAGGTATCGCAGGAGCAGGGCCCGGAAGCGCTCTTCATTGTCTAAACTGGTCATGCTTGAACCTAAGGAGGATTCATTTATTTTACTGTTTTTAACATCACGGTGTGTTTCTTTTCAGGCAGAAAATGGCGGGGTTTTTCAATGGCTTAAGCGGCTCCGGCCAGGCAGGGGCTGCGCAGCCGCTTCCGCTGCCGACTCGCAGCGGACCCGCCTCCCCAGGGCGGCACCGGCCCCGGCCCGGCCCTCATGTCGGCGCAGGCGGGGAAGCGCCGCGGCACCGGCGCTGCCGCTTCCCACCCCCTTCCTGCCTCTTCCCCCGCCGGCCGCGCTCGGGCCTGGATCGCCACGCTAAGGCCGCCGCGGGGTGAGGAGAGCGGGCGGCGGCGGGGCCGGGGCCGCGGAGGGGGCGGGGCACGGCGAGCCCGGGGTGGCCCGGCCGGGCGGGTGGCGGTGCCCAGCGGCGCGGGAGCGCCCCGGGAGCCGCGGCGGCGAGTGGGGCTGCAGCCGCCAGGCTCTGCTTCGGACCCGGGGTCGGGCTGGTTTCGAGGCAGCCCTGGGCTCTGTCGGGGTTCCCCGCTGCAGATCCGAGGTGTTAGCCTGGCTCGCATTAGCCTGGTTGGGCAGTAACTGGGTTTGAGCTCTCTCTCTCTCTCCCTCCACCGACTGTACAGGGAAACATCGACTGGGATTAGCCGCTGGAAGCCCTGGGTAGGTGGGATGAGTCCAGGCCTCTGTGCCATCCCAGCGTGCTGAACAGCGAGTAGTTAATACTGCTTCAGTCTGCGCTGACTTGGAGGTAAGAACACTGTGAAGCCAGCACACTGCTACAGCTCCTGTGCCTTTGCTGCTCTTCAGAGCATCTTAGCCCTTCTTGGTAACATGTGGCTTCTTGGTTTGTCCCTGGGTTATGTCATGCAAGCAGCTGAGGCCTTAAAAATTAAGAACATTACTTGAATAGTTAAATACAAGGCTGACATTAAAACCGCTAGTGTTGGCTTTTAAAAGGAAAGAGGCAAGTGTATAAATGCTGAGCCTCTGGTAAGAACGAGGACATAACGTTAGAATGACTTTTTTACATGCATTTCTTTGAAACAGATTCAATACTGGTTGACCTAAAATGAGAAATAACTTGGATGCAGGAATACTTTAACCAAGTTTGTCCTACAGTTGCTTGACAATAGTGTCATTAAATCCTCCTTGTGGAAGGAGGTATTTTGCTCTACCTGATGGGTGCACTGGCAGCATCTCAGTGCTGTAACTATGACTGCAGGAGGAAAAGGGGGAATTAAAAAATATATTGGAAGAGCCACTGTCAAATGAGTCTGTGTGAAACAGGTGGCAAAGGTTCTTACCAGCTGATTACACATCCTAGTTGTTTACAAAAGACTGTTTGGGAGGGCATAGAGATTGAGATGGATTGAGATGGCTGTCAGCAGCCACAGCAGTGGAAGCTGAGCACTTTTATCCAGGGGTGGATCACCTTCCTCATCTTCGTACCACGATCCGTTTATGTTGTGTAGTCCCAGAGTGCCAGTGCTGTCTGGGGAGGAGCAGAACAGCTCTGGACTGTTACGAGATGATGCTGGCTTGCTTTGAGGGGGATTTCCAATCTTGTGCCTTAGGCAGTGGTTGAAATGCAGGCCTTTATTTAAGCAGGGACTGGAGCCTGTGACTGTAAGATGTGGTGTGTTGCACTCTGGCTTGAGATCTGGGTCTAGTAGAATGGTCATTGCCTGTCTTCAGCCCTTGTGGTGTCAGGGGCACAGGAGCTGCGCTGAAGTGGCTGGTGGTGTGTAGAGTTTGATGGAGCTGCCCCATGCTGACTGCCTTGAGTGCTAGCTGAAGTGTCAGAGTTAGTATCCACACTGTGGGAGAGCTTTGTGGATGTGATTTGTGGCCTGCGTCCAGTAGTAACTCTGTCCCTTGCCGTGCTATTTCAGCGCTATCTAAGAACCAAAAGGACAAATTTTGGGTCAGAATGTTGCAGTCTCCATGTTGTGACAGACAACATGCAGGTGCCATCCCTCAGAAATGCTAAGATGTTTGCCAAAGTCACCTGAACAGTGAATAGGAGTTATGGTTTGGGCAGGTTTGAAAGCTGTTTTAGGATATATCTGTGCTCTCCAATAAAAAAGTCCTTAGTATGGCTGGGCCCTTACTTTTCAATCTTTTAGGAGAGAGGGTTGTCAGCTATTTGTAGTTTCCAAGGCAGTTTGTAGAAAGCTGAAATAAGGTATGTGACCCAGAACATCAGTTCCTATCACTACTACAAAAGTACACACAGGGTCTATTTTGGTCATCCTGTGTTGGGTGGCAGTCACCTGCCAGGTTCAGGAAGCACCAGTTCCCAGTGTGCATAAGTAAGAAACAAGACCCATGGGGCAGCTTGTTCCTAATCCTGGTGCTTAGTTATCACCAATTTAACAATGAAAACATCCTTGTTAAGGGCTGAAGGCCTCAATAGTACAAATTATGTTTTTTCTTACAATCCTATCAAACTGTCTAACTGCATGTCTTAGTTAAATGCTGCATTAATCCAGATTTTTGGGTGTTGGTTTCTTCAGTTAGCTAAAACAGTAACTTGTTTCCTAAGGATTTTCAATTAACATCAAAATAATGCACCATAAATGCCTATTTCTAGCCATTCAAGGATCTTCTATCTTGTTTTCAAAAAGCCCCACTGATCAGGTAGATGCAAGTTGATCAGCTTGGAGCTATTAATAGAAAATGAAGTTGCCCTTTTAGTAAATCTAACTGTAGCAAATACAAGAAGTAAGTCTTGCATTTCCTCAGTAGGGAAATAAACATCTGTTTGTATTTTGGAAGCATTTATTGAAGATTTGGGGATGCTTGTCTTCTGGCTGGTATGTGTTTTCATTACCCTGGTGCTGTGGCGTTCCACAGGCTTCTTTTCAGTTCCTTTAATGAAGAGCTGAGTGGGGTGGGGAGGGGGTGCCAGCTGTGAAATTGCATCCGACTTAACCAGCTCATTTCTTTTTGTAACCCTTTTAGTGTAAACAAATCACATTGAATCATGGCAGCAGACTCTATGGAAATTGATGATGCTTTGTATAGGTAAGATTGTCTGATTTTTAAGAGTTGCTCCTGACTTTCCAGGAACATATTTACATGCAGTAATGTCATAATTTCATTCATCCCTCAGCCTTTGCTTTGCTTCTTGGTCCTCATCGTCAATAGCTCTGTTACCCTCCAGATTTCAGTGTGTTGGATTTTGAGGGGTTTTTGTAGATTTCAAAAAAAAAAAAAAGATTTCTTGGCATGGCAATAGTTCAGAGGGTCTCTGCTAAGACTAAAGGTATCCGTGTAAAAGTGTGGTGGGATGAAAAGCTTCTTTGTATATCAAAAAATAATTTAGAAAATGCTGGTATGCAGAACAAATAAAGCTTCTTTTTAAATCAGTGCGATACTTCAGGTGTTGTGTCACTTTACTTTTTGGCAGTAAACTGATGGAAGTCATTCTTTTCCTTGGTGAAAAAGGTGGTGTTCAGAATGGTGTTAAGTTTAGTTGTATAGTTGGAAGTTAGGACTCTTCCAGATTTCAGGATCTGACTACAAAAGCTGTGTCACCCTATGGTTTGAAGATTTCTGATAACAAAGAAATTCTTTTGCATGCTTGTGTCTTCAATAGTTAATTGCAAAAACTGGTTCATCCTGAAGAAGTTTTGCACTGATTTAAAATTATAAGTTATTTATCTTCTCTAAAACCTGGCACTGACAAGGTCTGTACTAAATGCATTTCACTATATGGATTGTGCGTACAAATTTTGTTTGACTGATAAACATTTGAACTTTTTAAAAATTTTTTAATGACTGGGAATTCTTGACTTGCTTTAATATGCTCTTGACTTTGTTTGTATCTTGTTTTGATCTGAATTTATCTTTGCTGTAGTCGCCAGAGGTATGTTCTTGGAGACACAGCAATGCAGAAGATGGCTCAGTCCCATGTGTTCCTGAGTGGTATAGGTGGCCTTGGTGTGGAGATTGGTAAGTTAGGCGACATTTGTTGAAGGAGGCACAAGTGTGTATAAACATACTGTCCCAGAATACTTGCAAGCCTTAAATTTAAATACAATAAGCATGTCTAAACTACCTGAGTGAATTTATGTGTACATGATTCTTATGACTAACATTGCAGGTGCAGAAAAGATCCTGGACTTAACTTCTCATTTTACTAGAAAAACATTTCAGATTTTACTGTAAAGTGTGCTTCTATGGGCCAGATTGCTTTACCCAAATCTTGTGTCCTGGGTGAAGGTTTAGGGTAGGTAATCCAAGTTAGTCCTTTAGGCATCAGTATCAATGAACGTAATATAGGAACAGCTATAGTCCAGATTATTCCCATGTAGGAAATGGGAGGGTGTGTAGGAGAACAGAACTATTTGGTGAAAATGCATAACTGCCCTGATACAAGAGACTCCTTAACAATTCCCCTTACTCTTTATGAGCAAGACTTGTTTTGGCTGGTTTGTGCCTGGGGTATTACTCCTTCAGTTGGCTCTAGTGGTTCTCTGCACCAGATGCCAGAACACAGTCATGGGGTTTTGCAGTTTATTATCATTAGCATCTCTGTAATCACAATTGTGGGATGAACAGCTGACAAGTGACAAATGTAGAGAGCCTTTTTAACCTTGCTTATGTTATTTTGCTTTCAGGAGTGCCGTAGAATGCTTGAGCCAAATGTAAAAGAGAAAAAATGCTTTAGCTGTGAGGTTCTTAACAATGAAATACTGTTATTGTCCACCTGATTAACTATCCAGTTACAGATTTGCAAGTAACCTGCAAGAGTCCCTCTCTCTGTTATTGCTTTGTTTTGTTTTTTCAGCCAAAAACATCATTCTGGCCGGGGTAAAGGTATGTAAAAGAAGTTCTGTTGTTGGGTATTCTTGGGTGAGCGTGAGAAAAAGGCACAACACTACTAGCTAATTAATCTAAAGTTTCTGAATCTGTTTTTCAGTAGAAGGGTTGCAAAATGTTTGAGAACCTAGGGGTGAAAACTTTCAAAAATCTGGATGTTCTAGTGGTACAGTCAGAATTTCACATTAATGCCACTCCACTCTGAAATAGCTCATAAAATATTTTAGCCAGCTGCTGATTAGATACTGAAGCCTTTTGTACATAGTGACTTCTCCTAGATGGAGTGGTCCAAACTCAAAAGCCAAACTATTCAAAATACCTTATCCTATTTTGTCATCCATTAGAATCCTTTTGTGTAGATGTTAGAATGGTTGAGCGTTTTAATCCAACAACTACTTTTGTGCTGCCAGGGTTAATTTTATTAGCAAGAAGCCTTTTAAAACTCTTCTTTCCAATAGAAAAAAATCAAATGAGTCCATTAGTTTTCAGATCACAATTGCCCCTGTATCACAGTCTGGCAAAAATCATCCTTGATATTTAAATGCTGTCTGTTATCACTGCAAACTGGGAGGAAAATGCTTAATGAAGTGTATGTTGTAGATGTGTTTTGGTCTCTCAAACAGTAAGAGTTTTCTTGGGGAATATGTTGGAAGAGCTTATATATGCTGCAACGAAATCTGCTGTAGTGTTAGTCCTCCAGCATTTTGTGGGGGGCTTAATCCATGCTTTTGGGTGCTGTGACCATGTACATTTCTTCCAGCAAATGCTTTTTGACAAACTTTCTTAGGCTCTTACAGTTCATGACACCAAGCACTGCACGAAATGGGATTTGGGGATCAACTTCTTCATCCATGAAGATGATGTTACCAGTCAAAGGAACAGGTTAGTGAAGTCTTTGGAGTGGGCGAGGACTGAGCTTGACAGTTTCCTGAGCATCAAGAATAGCAGTTTGTTGTCCAAGAGCTGGCAGTACATCTCAAATACCTATTAAACACTTTGTCTGGAGTTGCTGACTTTGAGTACAGTGCCCAGGTGGATATTAGAGGAAGTCTAGACTGGGACTGAGGCTCTGAGTCACAAGCGTCACTGCTTGTAATGCAAATTTAATAGTGGGGGCCAGCGTGCATTTCTTCCTTGGGCTTTCTCAGCCACCTGTACAAGACTGGACAACAGCCATGACAGCAGACCATCCGTGGGTCCTGTACTATACTGGACACAGCAGTTTTCCTCAGACCTGCTAGGAATTGAAGTGTGAATAAATGAGTTGGTGATTGTTGCCAGGAGACATTGTGAGGGACTCTTGTAGGGCATGTGTAGTAAAAAATTCTATATTGAAAATACAATTTTGTAGACACATAAAAAATTGAAAATTGCTGTTCTTTCAGGGCTGAGGCCACACTTCATCGTATTGCAGAACTCAATCCATATGTCCATGTAGCAGCATCAACTGTGCCACTAGATGAAACCACAGATCTGTCTTTCCTAAAGCACTACCAGGTATGTCACTCTTAAAGCAGTTGTATGTGTATTTTGTTCAGAGCAAACAGCTTGGATTTTTTAATGTAAGTAAATACAATGAAGAACTTTAAAGTACATTTTGAGATGATGTAAAGAAAACAGTTGGTCTTCTGTTTGGACTGATGAAGTGTTATGCTTGTTTTTTTCAAGACTGAAACAGTGGTCTTGTGTTCCCACCACTTTCTTAGTACATTTACTATGGAATTTGCTATGACAATAAATAGCTAAGTGGGGTTGCTATACAAATTTTTTTCTTTGAAGGCGAAACTGTGACCTTTCTTTGCAGCTACATAGCACAGATGTTCTACATATATTCAGTGTGCTGTATTCCAGGCAGCAGAAGCTCAGGCTATATAATTAGATCGTTCATGTATGTATGTAATGAAATGTAAATGCCTCTATGATGGAGTGAGGGCACTTGCAGTTGTTCAGTCAGCTGTCTCCTGCCTGTGTGCGTGGCTCAGCCTGAGTGGGAGCCTTTACTGTGTGGCTTACATGCAAGCACACCAAGTTTCTGAATGTCCCAGCTCCAACAGGCCGTGTGTAGCTGAATGAGATGCAGTGCATGTGCCTTGGAACCCAGTACCATCCTAGACATCAAAAGAATGCATGCAGAAATTCTGTGTCTGCAGTTTTATGAGCACAAATACTGGAAGCCTGTGCAGACTTCTTGGTGTGCACTGATGAGTGTCATTTGCGTTTGTTTGCTAGCTTTAATCCTAAAATTCAAAATCTACATTTTTGCTGAGATTATCCATAATTGTTTTGGTAAATATTCTAACTGGGTTTTGAGTTTCAAAGCTACAGTTAAAAAAAAAAGCAACCAAAAACTGAGAATTTGCTGTTCCTGCTCTTATTCATCTTGTTTCCAGAACCTATGGAGTGGTAACCAGTCTGCTTTAACGAGAACTTCCACAAGACTGCTTTCTCTTAAGTGTGGAGGATAGGAGTCAGGACACCTAAGTAACTTACTCTTATGTCATAGGTCAGCAAGCATGTATTTCTAAATTTGGCCAAACCGGAACATCTTAGTACTAGTTTTTCCGTAGCCTGAAGATATTGATTGCTTTTAGTGTCTTAGAAGTACTTCTGTTCTTGTTCACAGTGTGTCATATTGACTGAAGTAAGTCTGTTGCTGCAGAAGAAGATTAATGACTTCTGTCATGCTCAGCAGCCACCTATTAAGGTAATAGAAAAAATGAAACACATGCATAATCTGTACAGTGAGCATTCCGGACCTTCAGGGTGTTCTTTCCAAAAATGGAGAAAGCTGGTTCTGAGGTATATAATTCTATGCAGATGGCATGTTGATGGAGTAGCAGGAGTTTTGGGAATACAGTGTTGCTAGTGGTATTATCTGGATATCAGCATGGGTAACCACAGCTTGGTCCTTAACTAAAAAACAATCGTGTTAAAGAGTTTTCACTGTTAAGTGAAAATGGTTTTGAAAGAATGTGCTGAGACCGAAGGACGTGCTGAGGCTGAATGTAAGAGACCACATGTAGAAATGGCAGTATTTCACTGTGTAGTGCTGTTACTCCTGTGTTGTGTATGGGCTCAGAAATGCTCATACAGGTTCAAGGTCTTTCATCAATGCTGTGCTATGTAGTCAGTGGCCTGAGTACACGACAGGTTTCCAATGTAGAGTTAAACCTGCTGGCCTTCAGCGAGGTCCAGTGTGAGGCATTATTTCTTTGGCTTGTGCTGTTCTAGGGATACTCATGATTTTTGCTTTCTCTTGTAGTTCATCAGCGCAGATGTGTATGGAGTATGTTCACGTTTGTTTTGTGACTTTGGTGATGAATTTGAAGTGCTGGATACAACAGGAGAGGAGCCAAAGGAGATCTTCATTTCAAATATAACACAAGTAAGGGATAAAAGTCATTGTGTTGCTTTTACTGTTTTTAAAAGTACTCATTATTGGCTCTTTGAAAAGGAGAGTGCCAAAGTGCTTCACTTAGCAGCCTGCTAAGCAATTTAAAATTGGCAGTACAGGAGATGCAAAGTTACTTTGGTTACTTTGTTCTTATTGATACCTCCTGGTTGTTACTTACTATGTACACAAGTACTGATTTTTTTTTAATTGGAGGGGGAGAGAGAAAGAAATGAAGAGATGTAGAAAGAAATGGGCATAACTTTGGTGTGGGAATAGGGTAAGTCTTCTAAGGAACCATGAAAAATAGGCATGAAAAGAGCCCTTTTTATGAGGAACTGCAGCACTTAGAGGCGGACTAATGGAACAATCAAGGGGATTGAGAACTTATTTTGAAAAGAAATTTAAAGGTTTGTTTTAACCAGCTGAAGCAGAGGCAATGAGAAGAGGATATTATTGCTAGTACTTCCAGTGCAGAGTGTTAGGATGTCCATTTAATCTTGTGTTACTGTTTTATAAAGGGAAATTACTTTAGGTCCTTTTTTGAGTTCTGGAAGTACAGACAGTAAGCTCACTTATCCAGCAGCAAGTCTTTTGTCCTATCTCCAGTCTAGATATAAAAATAACTGATCTAGGAGGGGTTGTACAGCAAGTTGGGTTTGGTCTGGATTAAAGTTTATGATATGATGATTTGGGTAGCCTGTTCTTTGGTGCCTTTAAAGGGAATGGATGACTTGATTGTTCTCATTGATTACATGAGGAGTACATAGCTGAGTTTCATGGCTTGTGCTGATTACCTGCCAAGTCAAGAAATGAATATATATTTGTATATATGTCCTGTGTTTCATAATCTGATACTTGAGTTTAGTTGTTCCTTGCTTCCACTCTGAAGTGTAAAACTGATGAGAATAAAAACTCAGTGCCATCAAGTGGCTGTTCTTGTCCTGTAGACAGGGTCAAGGTGGCACTGTGGCCCTAAATCGGAGCAGATTTTTCTCCAATCAACTCCTTTGCTGTTGTTCATTGTCACAGTGAATGTGGTCCACTGTAATTAAGTTCTGTGCTACTTAACTGAAATCTTTCTAATACTGGGGACTTGGGAAGGGATGGCAGGAGACTTTATAGGCCAGGCTTGCTTGCAAACCCACCATGTTACAGCCTGAGGTGCAGCGCAAGGTCTTGATGAGCTGTGTTCAGACTGCAGCGAGGTCTCTGTGTGCATAGCAGGTTGGCACAAATCCCATAATAGGATGAGATGTTGTCTGAGATTCCTGTAAGTGTAAGCTTGTCTGTGACCTGCTGAAGCTGTGTCTTGCCTGTATGCTGATGTCCAGCTCTGTAAGCCTTCCTAACTTTCAATAATGAGTTTGGATGTAATTTTTAAGGGTATCAGACAGAAAGGAAGCATGGAGTGATAAGGACCATTCACACAACTTTATTTTTTAATGCCTCTGAAAATTTCTTTGCACATAGAGACTATTTTTAGTTTGGAAAAAGGAAATAAATCTGCTACTATTTAAGAAATAATGGATTTGACTGCTGAGAGCTAACAAATGCACTTTGCTAACATACTGAGAACTGGAAACAGTGAAAATTAGTAAGTTTGTGTTGTAGAAACTCTGTTAAATTGAAAATAGTAGGACTGAAAAAGTTGTTATAGGTAACTCTCTTGCTCTGACAGAAATGAGATGTTAAAAGTATTAGAGACTGCAGTTTCAGTAGACAAAAAGCTATGTGCCTACAATAAAATGTAACCCCTTTGCACAAGACACTTTCCTCCTTGCTGACTGCCATTTTTTATTTCAGTCAAATCCTGGTATTGTCACTTGCCTTGAAAATCATCCACACAGGCTTGAAACAGGACAGTTCTTAACCTTTCGGGAAGTTAATGGAATGTCGTGCTTGAATGGATCCACACACCAAATAACAGGTAAGCTGCTGCTGACTCATGTGCAAGGTGCTTCTTTTCTGCCCTGATTTAGCTAGTGCAGTGTTAGTTACTGTAGCCAGAGGAGCACTGGGTTAGGCAGACCTGCAGTGAGCATGCACAAAAAAATTGCTTTTTGGTGCAAAGGTCTTCCTAGTGTTGTCTTGATGCCGTTTCTGTTTAGTAAAGTCTTGCTGAACTCCTCTTGCTGCTTAAGGAGCCAATGGAATTGCTCAGCTCAACACGTGGAATCTAGTTGGCAGCCTCTGAGCTGACCATCATTCGTCTGCTGATGAAACTGGTTTGGTTTTTGGAGAGTCCCATAATGCCTGTGCTTCTGTCACGGTTTTGGATGCCACTTGGTGTGTCACTGTTTGCCTTGTAGCTTTTTTGGGTGGCAATTTAAGTGTACAGGGATGCATTGACAACGTTCTGTTTCTAAGCATGCTTTTGAAATTATTTTCATGATTTATGTCTACCTTGTTTTGTTCTGCTTCATGCATGACTCAAGGCATTCTACTTGGTTCCTTTTGGATGCTGGGGAATTTCCCAGTTTCCAGATCTGAATGCCTGTTTGAAGCAGAAGAGAGAGCAAGCGGGTGATGGTTGTTTGTTTTTATTTTGGGTTTTCTATTTTGTGGTCTGAGGCAAAAACCAGTACTCTTGAAACATGTGCTTGAATCTGTTTCCTCTGGTCCCTTTGCATTTTGCTAGAACTGATGCTGTGGTCAGTTCCTTCCTCTTATTCATGGCTTAGCTTTCATTTTAGTTTTCCATGAATTAACAATTTTTGTGACTTTTTGCCTTGCCTGAATAATGTTTCCCATGTATGAGAAGGAAGCTGTGACAAAATGCTCCAGCTGTCCTTTTTGATTGCCTGTAGTTCTCATCACAGGGCTAAAATCCTACTCTGAGCAGTTAATACTGGACACTGCTGTGCACAGTCTAAATAAAATTAAGCGTGATTTCATTTTTATTACAGAGCTGTGGTCATCAGAATTCTTGTTCAATCAGCTTCCACTTAAAAAAGCTCATTTCATAACAGATCATGTGAAACTAATACTTTGTCCCTCTCTCAGTTTCTGGGTTAATCCTGTTAGGAGGATCAGCTGTGCTTATGCTTTCAAAACAAGGTTGCCCACTGCAAAATTGCAGCACAAAAAGCACTGGCAAACCCCCACTTTGTTGTATACAGAATTGTAGCATCCAGTGACACTTTGAATTAATCTTTCACTGTTGATTCTCTTCTCTTTTCAGTGGTGTCACCTTATTCCTTCAGCATTGGTGATACATCAGAGATGGAGCCTTACTTGCACGGGGGCATAGCTGTGCAAGTGAAGATGCCCAAGCTGTGTTACTTTGTAAGTGTGTGCTTGACAGAGCTGGGTTCTCTGGAATTAATGGTCTGAGCACTGGAAGAAGAGTTCAGCACATACATGTTCCCTAGAATTATAGAGTGAACTGTGTTGGAAGGGACCCACAAGGATCATGGACTCCAGCTCCTGACTCTGCCCAGGACAGCCCCAAAAATCACACCTGTTTAAAGATGAGTCTTGCCACTAGGAAGTGAAACATCTCTGACCATTTTTGACAGACAGAATTTGCAGTAGATAATTATTTTCAGCATCTATTGTGGTATGAGTAATGAAGAGAGCAATGGCAGTGCTAGTCAGAAAGAATATTTGTTTCTTAATCTCTACAGGAAGAGTTTTGTTTTGTCAGGTAGCAGTGGCTGTTGTGTTCTTAAATAGTGTGTTGTTGTCATGAATTCTATTTTTCCAGGAACGGCTGGAGAAGCAGATAACAAATCCATTATGCCTTGTTGCAGATTTTAGCAAGCCTGAGGTAATTAGTATGTGGGGATTTGGGCATAAGTGTTCTAATATTAAAAATACATGGATTGTAATCTGTAGCTTTATGTTTAGAATAATATAATTTCTACTTTTTGCCCTTAGTGCTGGGCTTTGTTATGGATGTTTGGCAAAATGCAAGACATTATAATGTCCAGTTAAAAGAAGATTACCACATTTTCCCATTTCAACACTAAAGTCTTTTGGGGACTCTTCAGTTGGATTTACCTGAAGTGGGTGCTGAATGTGTGTAAAGGGCATTGCATTTTTTAAAAACATTAATATAAGGTATTTCAAATTCACTTTTTAATGTTATTTTAAAACTTTTTTTGAGCATTGTACTTAAGAGACAAATGAAAAGATAACAGAAGAGTTCAAATAGTTGTTTTTGTTTACTTCATGTCTCTCTAGTTTGTAACTGATCAGCAGCAATTGTTGTCGTAACAGGCACCTTTGCAGATCCACGTTGCCATGCTTGCCTTGAACCACTTCCAGGAGAACTTTGGTCGCGGACCGAACATTGGGTAAAGCAGTAGTTTTGTGTTTGCCAAGCCTTGAATCAGACAGATCTCTCCTTTTCCTGTAGTTACTGGCTGGCTGTGCAGCATGGTACCTTCCCTGTCTGGTACCTGATAGACCACTTAGAAATGGAAAGTTGTAAAATGTTACCTGATGTATGTCTGGGTGTGTAACCAGGCTTTCCCAATATAGCAGTGACACTTTCTGGGCCCAGGTAGACAGCAAATACTTCTGGAGGAAGGCCTTCTCTGTTCTAGTTTTTTCACAGTGTGGGATTGGTATGGAAAAGTTGTTTCTGTGATCCTGAATTATCTTGTAGTTCATGGATTTTAAAAATAATTATTGGAATGATTTGGTTTTAATTTTCAGTGTTTTTCATTCAGCTGTAGTTCTTGATGTGTGTAATTGCATGTGTGAGTTAAATGAGACAAAATTACTTAAAAAGTATTAAGTCTTAAGACTATACTTGCACATGGGCTTTTCCACTGAGACTCCTGTTCTTGAGCTAACCCTAACATTTAGAAGTACATCTTGAATGCTCACAGTTAAGGATAATGTGAGTTTCCATATTTCCTACTGTATCCATTGCTTTTTTCTTCCATTGACTTGTGTTTCTAGAAGAACTCTGGAATGTTTAAGTCATCATTATTGTTTCTACCCTGGTGTCTAGATGCCTTCAAGATGCTGAGGAAATGCTGAAAATAGCTGTGTCTATAAGTGAAACACTGGAAAACAAAGTGAGTAAGGAATCATTGTCACAGTGAGTCACTTCTTTATGTGCTCATTTACTTGCCTAAAGGTCATGCTTTAGTTGCTTGTCTTTGTTCTGGTCTTTGAATCCATCTTTAGATGTATCAGCTGCCTTTCTGAAGGCCATGTGAGGAAACAGAATGGGGTTTCAGCATGGGTTCAACTGAGTGTTGACCTGACATGAAGGCTGAATCCTGTGGCTGTGTGAATCCAGTTTTTAGACAAATGCATGTTAACAAATACAGGGTATATGGCGGATCTGTTTTGGCTGAAAACTTTTTTGCTAGTTGGAGTGAAATAATTTGTCTGTCTTTTACTGAAGAATAATAATCTGTGAAACTGTCAAGCATTGGCTTGTTCGCTGAGGGGATAAACCTGTTACTGGGTCTTACTTTTCAGCCTCAGGTGAATGGACATGTGGTGAAATGGCTGTCTAGAACTGCTCAGGGATTTCTGCCTCCTCTGGCTGCAGCAGTGGGTGGTGTTGCTAGCCAGGAAGTCCTGAAAGCAGTAACAGGAAAATTTTCTCCATTGCAGCAGTGGGTAAGGCTGTCTTGGTTTTTGGATGGTTATTTTGACATGTTATGAATGGATAGCTGTGTGTAAATGCTGTATGATCAGAGTAAACAGAACAACTTCTATAACATGGAACAAAAAAAACCCCCACCAGATTAGAGACTATATTTAGAAAAAATAGTGGTTGGTTTTATGTGTACAATAAAAGTACAGCCAGTTTTAGTTAAAATTTTTGTATTTGGGGTTCAGACAGCACATTGTTTTTTCACACAAGCAAAGAGAGCATTGGCTTGTCACCGCGTGGCTGCAAAGGTGTGATACAGTCCAGATGCCAGCTTGAACTACTGTACCTAAGAGCAGTGCTTTCAGACTCCCAGGATGAATGTCAGAGTAAAGTTAGATTAAAAAATTTCACAATCTTCACTTACCTCTGGTTACCTCTGGAGGTGTAACATGCCTGTCAGAAGTCAAAAGCTTGCAGCTCACCTGTTTGAGTGAATGTTTTTTCCCCTTTGTGTCCAAGTGCTTTTTCCTGTCTGCTAAAATTGTGAACTGTTGGGTACCAGGTGCTGTATATCCACTGACAGTAAAAACTCAGTGCTTCTAAATTTCTAGACTCTGTTATTCATACAAAATAGTTAGGTTTTTAAATTAAAATAACACAAATGTTTTTCACAGGTTTTCATTGGACTTTCTTTTTTTTATTTTTCTTTTACAGCTATATATAGATGTGTTAGACATTGTAACACCTCTAGAGAAGGTGGGCTCTGAGGAATTTCTCCCACGGTAAATATAACTACAGGCTGCTGGCTTATGTACTGTTCACATCTGAGTCTCAAGCAGGCACAGATGTCTTTTAAAATTAATTCAGTGCTGTTTGCTGGAGGAACAGGTTTGGGGTTAAGAATGTGTGTCTTATTTCAGCGTGGGATGAACAGGAATTACAGACTCTGACTTTCTTAGTTCATGTCAAAGTGCAGTTTGGCATCAATGGTACTACTGTGATAAATGGCAACTTGAAGTCTCCTGGTTTTGTGTTCTGTGCCTGCATAGGGGAGATAGATATGATGCCTTGAGGGCTTGTATTGGAGACTCTCTGTGCCAGAAGCTCCATGATTTGAATGTTTTCTTGGTGAGTATGACTGACACTGTTACAGTGTTTGCAAATGCTTTGTTGGTACAGCTAATGTCCAGTGTCCTCAAAATACATGAGGGCAGCTCTGATATGTGCCACTGCAGAATAAATGGTCCAGAATTGCAGTGGGACTTGTCTTTGTGGTTTGCACTTATATTTCTGATTCTGCAAACATAATGTTCTTTAGGTTGGCTGTGGAGCGATAGGCTGTGAAATGCTAAAAAACTTTGCACTTCTTGGTGTTGGTACTGGGCAAGACAAAGGATTGGTAAGTCACCTGTTAACCTCACTTCTCAATAAAAGTAATGTGACAGGGAATAATAAAATAATTTAGACTACTAAAAAATGTTAAGAGTTTAAGTCGTATTTCAGGTTGATCTCTGTGCAGAGGGTACAGTGGCCTTGGCATGGAAGTGTGTTTAGTTTGAAGAATACACTTGTAGCAGTCTTGCTGTATTTTGATTTTAAAACAAAATTTAGTCAGTCAGTATAAGCAGAGCTTTGGCCACAGTGGATGCCAATAGCAGTGTTTTTGTTTTGACAACTGTCTATAGAGGTTTCATCAAAATCATTGTGCAGTGTTACACTAAAATTGTAACTTCAGCTGTTGCTTTTGCCCCTTCTGACTTAGGTTACAATTACAGATCCAGACTTGATAGAGAAATCTAACCTGAACAGGCAGTTTCTTTTTCGACCTCATCACATACAGGTAGGCTTTCTTATTCAGTGAAGTTTCTGGACTATTGTGTTCCCCTGTCCTGTGTCCCCACAGAGAGCTGAACTTGTGAGTGTCTGTACTTCTGTTCAGAAAAGACTTAAAGGCTGTAATGAAACCTAGGGGGTTTTTAAAGCATCCAACTTATCACTAGTATCAGTTGAGTAAAATTGGCTTGTCTAATCTTAATTTGTACTGGTGTTTTTGACTAATGAAATCTCTTGAATTTGACAACTGGATGAGTACTGTATTGCATAAGAGCCCGCCGTGGGTTAATATGCCAGAAATGCTCTGCTATGCCATTGAAATTTGGGGAAAATAAAACAGCAAAAAACGGACAGTGCTGGCAGAAGTGTTCTAAATAGAGCTCAGTAGTGCTACTGCTGATGGCACTTGACCAAAGCTGCTGTCTTCTGACTTAATTGTTTTCACTAAGCTGGTAAATAGTTTTGAAAAAGCCCAGCATGTACATTCACTAAATGCATGACACAGAAGCTGTTAATTCCTTAGAAGCAGAGAGAACATCCCTGTACTTGCAAACACAGCACAAAATAAAAAAGATGGCTTAGATCTTGACAGCAATGTGGAAAAAGGTTTCCCCTGCCCAAAACCCAGCAGTTGAATTTTCTGCCTCCTGTTTGTGTAGCAAATCTGGGAACAGATTGCACTTTGGATGGATAGGTAAATGGAAGGTGAACCCTGCAAGCTTTTAGAAGCCACAGGCTTGAGTGCTGATCCCTAGATAATTGTAGAATGGCTAAAAGTGTTGGGTAGGTCAAGAACTCTATTTCAGTTTAGCTTCTGAAATTGGCTTCGTGTACTGAAGCCACTGAAATTACTTTGTACTGAAATTACCTTGCGGTAATGTGATTATTCACAGGTGCTTGATGTCTGTGCTCTATAGACACAGTCAGAGTTGCTAATGGGTTTATCCTCAGACAGTCATGAACTGCTCCCTTCTTTTGAAGAAATTCTTACGAGAGGCAGCACGCAGCATCAGTTTCAGTTACTTGATAAACCATTTAAGCACTTCCACTGCATGGTCTCTGAAACACTAAATAAAACTGAAAATAAAACTAGGAAACTAGATAATGAAATATTTATCAGTGAGGGAGGTACATGATTAAAAAATGTTGTTTATTGTATGTTTTGCATACTAACGTTTCTGTCAGTGAATTTTGTCTGATCAGTAAATGAAGTCCATGTTTCTGTGTCCAATGTGTTCTTTATCTGCATATTGTTGATCTCTGTATTTCTACTTTCAGAAACCTAAGAGCTACACTGCAGCAGAAGCAACTGTGAACATCAATCCTTACATAAAGATTGACTCAGATATTAATAAAGTTTGTCCAGCCACTGAGAACACTTACAGCGATGAATTCTATACCAAGCAAGACGTGATTGTGACTGCTTTGGACAATGTTGAAGCCAGGAGATACATTGATAGGTAGGGGGTGGAAGGGAAGCAAGGGGAACTGTTAACTTCTGATGAGGCTGAGAATATTCTGGCAGTCTTAAGGTTGAATTATTAAAGCATAAAAATACATATTTAAATTTAAAAGTAGAGATATTTACTTTTAAAAATAATTTCTAATGCTTGTAATTCACACAGGCTGAGGTTTATGGTATCGTGATCTAGCTTGAATAGTTCTTACTTAATCTCTTTTTTTCCTGAGTTTGGTATAAGCTTTCCACTGTTCTGAAAGTGCCTAGAGACAATTCTGGTTGCACTCCAGTAATGTCTGCAAGGCAAGAATGTAGAGATTGCTCTGTATTCTGATAGTCTGTGTCTTTCCATGTCAGTCGTTGTGTAGCAAACCTGCGTCCTCTTATAGACTCTGGAACTATGGGAACAAAAGGACACACAGAAGTTATTGTGCCCCATCTGACAGAGTCCTACAATAGTCATGTAAGTATTTCAAGACCATCGCTCACCTTCTGTAGCTTATCACATAATGCCCTCTAATTCTTTGATCATTTTTATGTGTCTTTCTAAAATAAGTGGCCTATTTGAGCTGCTGAAGAACAGTACTGTTAGGAAATAATGACTTCCTTGGTTTCTGAAGAAAAGCTCACAGGAAATAAAATTTGAGCAGTGCTTTACAAGCATACATAACAGTTCTGTTCAAATGGGAAAGGGGAAAAATGAACCTTCAGGCTCTATTCCTGATAGACACTATCTGCAGTATCCCTCTGTTTAAGTTCTTCTGGAGAAATTCACTGGTTGAGAACACCATGAAATGGTGCCACGTGGACACGGAGACAGTATTTTGAGCATCCTAATTGTCCTGCTAGGATCCATTAGGAAGTCTTTCTGGCCTTGAGTGACAGGGCATGTTTCATGTTGAAAGTGTACATGAATGCCAGCTGCACGTCTTGGAAAAGCTGGTTGGCAGTTTCATCTGTTGTTTATGTTTCACAGTTCAGTTTTGCTTTCCAGTGTTGAATGTAGACTGTTCCTCATAAAGAGGAAGTGAAAATGTTTGTGTTCATAAAACAGATTTCTAAGCATAAAAAGTCACTTTGTATTTTAGAACAGCAGAGTTTTTAACTTATGTAGTGTACAAGTTCTTGGTGCTATTATTTATTAGCAGTTAACCTGGATAAACCTGCATTCACATGCAACCCTCCTTATTTACAGCGGGATCCACCGGAGGAAGAAATACCTTTTTGCACCTTAAAGTCTTTCCCAGCTGCCATTGAGCATACAATACAGTGGGCAAGAGATAAGGTAATGGATTAACCTTTCTGGCATTCAGCATAACTCCATGTTTGGGAAGGTGGGGATCTGATATACTTCTTGCAAAATGCCATATTTGTTCTTTTTATTTTACAGTTTGAAAGTTCATTTTCTCACAAGCCTTCATTGTTTAACAAGTTCTGGCAAACCTATCCGTCGGCAGAAGAAGTTTTGCAGGTAAGGGAATGTTGCCAGGGTAGAATAGAGTGTTTAAACTACTGGTTTATGGATTTTGTTTCTATTTAAGGCCAGTGAGATTTGGGTTAGTTTCTGACTTGTTTCAGAAAACCTGAAGACTTACTTGGCCAAGTCATTAGTTCCTCATGTGAACAGTATTTCTGGTGTGTCCCATAATTAAAAGCTTCTCCAGCTCATGGGCTCTGTACATGATGTAGAAATATCAGAAAGACTGAGACACTGCTTGTGTGTGATTAGTGTGTGTCACACTGATGTGTAACTAGCTGGGAAAAATGAAAGTGAGACTGAGTTTGAAGTGAATTTAACTATGTAATAAATTAGATTGAAATTGTTTACTATCTTTTCTTGTGAGTCTATAATGGCCTGTGGTCCAAAGGGCTGGTGGAAGTAAGTGGGAGAAAAACCCCAGTGGAGAGGACCACATAAAGGATAATACTTCATGAAGTGAACCTCTGTTTCCTCTTGCCTATGGATTACTAAAAACATATTTACTGTTTGACTGAATTAGAAGGAATCTTGTCTGTTTTAACATTTTCATGTTTCTTTATCTAGAGAATAAAATCAGGAGAGAGCTTGGAAGGCTGTTTTCATGTTATTAAAACTCTGAGTAGAAGACCCCGAAGTTGGACTCAATGTGTAGAACTAGCAAGAGTAAAATTTGAAAAGTATTTTAGCCATAAGGTAGGTAAGACCTGTAAATGAGGTGGCACTAGACTAATGAGGATTTTAGAAAACTTGGTGGCCCTAATAACAAGATGTCCAAGTCTGCACTCACTTCCATCTCTTCAAAAATAACGAACTATATTTGAAACTTAAAAATGCTGCATCCCCTTCTACTTCTAGGTCCGGTTTATTAACTTACTCTCAGTGCTCTGTTCAGTAGTCTCCATGCAGTTTTCTTGGCATTTTTCTGGTGTTTTCCAAAACAGAGGATTATCAGATGTCCTTTATTCGGCAGTGGGTTGTAGTTTCCCACGTTAAACTCCCGTTACTGAACTCACCTTTGTAACCCTGATTTTCTCAAAGATTTTCTGAAATAAGAGCCAGTCATTCTGACAGTCTGGTCCACAGTGTTGCCTAAAGTATGTGTGTAATTTTGTAGGAAAGATGGGATTGGGATGTTGTGGACTAATAAACATACCTGTGCATACAGAATCCCTGGTGGTAGTTGTCACATTGAGAAAATATTGCATTCCTAGTTGTGAATCCATATGCAAGAATCCTAAAGTGACAATAAGGTGGGGGAGAGTGCTTTGCTTCTTGGATTAAATGCCTTGCTTGAGCTTTGTACAGATGAGGTGACATTGTCATCTTTGTTCTGTGACTGAAATGGGCAAGCGTTCTGTCTTGTAGTACTTGTCTTTAAGCTGTCCATCTTGACAAAGTTGTCTCATGATTTTCTTAACTCTTTAAATTACTTCAGCTAAGAAAGCTCAATTCAGTGTGGTCTTGTCAATCTATGTGACAAAGTACTAAAGCCTCTCTGGGTTTTCCTTTAGGCTCTTCAGCTCCTTCATTCATTTCCCCTTGATACACGATTAAAAGATGGAAGTAAGTACAAGTGCCCCTTTATGCCTGCTGTAAATTCATGGCATATGTCATGTGTTGCTGTTCCTGGTTCCTTAGGATTTCATCTTAAGTCTGTCTTCCTTCCAGGTTTGTTTTGGCAGTCACCAAAGAGGCCTCCTTTCCCAGTGAAGTTTGAATTTAGTGATCCTTTGTAAGTATGGTACTGTCCCAGATGCATTGTATAGCATCCTGTAAAACTGACAGCAGAAAGTGCAAGGCAGTGGCTTTATAGGCCGGGAAGTTGGACTGGAATCAATAGGTGTTAGTGCACAGTCTTATGCTGTGGCAGATTTGGTGAGCTATCAAATAGTTTCACTGCAGATAATTTTACTTTCACTGACATGGGATTGGAGGGTGCTGTCCTGACAACATCTAATGTGAAATGGCTTAGAATGACCCCTTTCATGTCTTACATGGCTACAGAATTACTGAGTTGTTGCTGTCATACCTCCCTGCCCCCATTGTCCACATCGTGAAATGCAGGATGTGCCAAATTAAGTTGACTACCTAGAATGACCTAGTGGAGGGACTCCTTTTCTTGTTCATCACAATTTGGGTCTAATCTAGATGGCTTGGGTATTACAGATAATTTTAAGAATTTATGTGGTGGATGGATTAAAAAGCTTTTATCTGCTGTGTATCTACAATTGCTTTGATAAACTGGATCACCATTCTTAGTTTGAGTGAAAACTGAGGTCATGGCAAATATCAAAGTAATTCTGAGATTAAGCTTTTTATCATGTTGATGTCATTTGAGTGTTTGTAATTGTTTGGTTGACTGCAAAGGTTAAGGAAATACTGTTTTCATTAAATAACTTTTCACTCATCAAAATCTGCTTGATTTTGGGGACAGCTTCTGAGTCACTCAAAAACGTACTCTCTATTTTGTACTGTGTGCACTGAAGGATGGAAATCCTGTTTTTCAGTATGTGTGTTCAAGATCTTGAACATGATTGCAAACCTTTGGGCAACTGAAGTAGAAAAAACAACCAACTAAAAATAATTCTGTTTTCTTTAGGCACTACGGTTTCATTGTGAGCGCAGCAAAACTCTTTGCAACAGTGTACTGTGTTCCTTTCACAGAAAAGGTAATCTAGGCTCTAACAGCGTTCCCAACACTTAATGTGGTGTTCAGTTTTGGCCTGATGTCCAGCTGCCAGTTCTTTTCAAGAACTGATTAAAGTGATTCTTAAAGTAAACTATCCTTCTGCACTGGCTGTTTAGCAGCTGCTTGCACTTATTTTTCTATATTTGAATCCCTAACCTGGAGAAGAAATGAGTAGTGTATTGGATATTTTCAGTAAGCACTGACCTTGGGAATTATTATTTTGATGCACCTATTTCCTGTGGAATATAACTACTGAACTGAAAGAAAATCTCTTTACGGCATTTTTAAAAATTAAGTGTCTTAGCTATGCTATGAGGGTTTTATATTTTACTGCTTAGAGCCTCTGCGCTGCTTATCCTTTGTTTTTTCTTGTTTCTTCCTGTAAGTCAGGTTTGCACTTCTGTTCAGTTTTCAAGTGCTAGACACTTCACACTGCTCTGGTTTGCTGTAGTAACTCAGTTGTCACTTGGTGTTTTAATGATGATGTTTGGCTGAAACGTCACTGAATATCTGTGAGATTTTTTTGGGTCTAGTCTTCTTTGAAATGCTATTGGATTTACAGTCTTTTTGTGGGGGACCTTTTGAGTTGATGCGAATTTAAATTGTTTTTCTTCAAAACCATAACAGGACTTGTCAGAGGAAACTATTTTGGGGATTATTTCATCTGTGAAGGTACCAGAGTTTAGACCTTCAAACAAAGTAAGTGAGATATTTAATTTAAAGAAAAAAAATATTCCACAAGCAGTGTCCCACATCTCCAACTACTTCTTGCATCAATGCTAATGAGAAATAAACATAAATTAACATGTATAAATAATAATAATTATTTATATATGTAAATATATAAAAATATATATATTTATATAATTATTATTTATATGTATAAATAATATAATAAATAATAGTGTGGCATACAGGACTGTTTTAACTTGGTATAGCTATGGTATCTACTATATGCTAAATGGAAAATCGTTTGGAGGGTTACCTTTTTCAAATTACTTGTTTTAGCATTGTTTTCCATGCATGAATGTGATTGTAATTCTGCAAGGTTTTTTTTTACATTTACATGAGTCTGTACTATTTTAATAAAAGTAGTAAAATTTTACTCATAAGCAACTTTAAAGCAATCCAAGACTGGTGTCAATTTTATTTCTTTGTAGTTAATATTAAAGAAGTGTCATTATCTTTGTGTTTATTTTTGAAGTGTTTGAACTTCAAAACAACTTAAGCATTATTGTTCAGGGGCTAGCATTTTTCATAATTTAAAATTAGGAAATACTCTTAATTTTTTCATATTTCCTTGCCTAGTGTTAATACTTGTCCCATGAATGCTTGCCTTGGGAAGACAAACGGGTGTTTTGACTTGGAATCACAGTTTGGTTGGGGTGGTTTTGTTTGAGTGTTTGTTTTGAGTATTTTTCTGTATTTCTTAGGGAATTTAATGTGCTTCAATTTGTGCCCTTGTGCTGTCACTGGGTACCAGTGAAAAGAGTTTGGCTGTGCTCGCTGTACTTCCCCGCCCATCAGATATTTATACACATTGATAAGATTGCACTGACCCTCCACTCTGAACCATTACAGCTCTCTCAGCTTCTCCTCGTATGAGAGATGCTCCAATCCTTTAATGCTCTTGGAAGCTCTTGGCTGGACATGATCCAGTAAATCCATGTCTCTCTTGAACTGGGGAGGAAAATCTGCAGGGAAGACAGGAAATTTAGTACACTTGACACTTGTGCTGTATGAAGTTCACATATTTTATTACTCAAGCACTGCACACATTTGCAGGTTGTACAGACTGATGAAACTGCAAGAAAACCAGATCATATTCCAGTCAGCAGTGAGGATGAAAGAAATGCTATTTTCCAACTGGAGAAGTCTATACTATCCAATGAAGCTCTGGAAAGTGAGTAGTGCAAACTAGGTTCATAGTTTAGTAATATCCTGCATTTGCATTGCCGCTAATGACATTCAGATCTTTGGATGAAGCAGTTCTGGAATTCTGCAAGAAGTAGAGCTGATACCCAAAGCTTTCTGAAGTGCCACATACATACCTATCTGGTTCCTTGACATTACCCTGTGCTTCTGTATTTCTGAGATTCCTGGCAGTTTTAGGGCTCTCTGTTACGCTTGCGTGTAATCACAACACTGATGTCAGTGAGCAGGCAGCAGCAGGGAATTGAACCCTTAAGGAGGGGAAGGGTGCTGGCTGGGTCCCAGATGGACTGCAAGTGATTCGGGTTTGAGAAGGCGGAAAGTCACTACTTAGAGCTCTCAGTCTGAAATGATCCTAAATTGTAAAGACTGTTAAGAGTCTTCCTCAGCATCTTCTAGATGTTAAAATGAGGATGCTTGGATTCCATTTTTGTGCCTGGCCACATGAAGAGGTCATTGGGCAACAACTACAAGCAAGCTTTTTTAGCCCATGAATCCGGGAGAAAGATAAGCTTATCTCTAACTCATCCCATGGAGTGTCAATCCAAAACTCTGACTCCAATGCTACTGAGTCCATAGTGAAATTTTTGCAGATAAACTAAGCTTTAAAAGGGAATTCTCACAGGATGGAGCTTTAGTGAGGTGGGATATATGTGTAACATCCACAGGAATGTTCAAAATCTGTTCTTGGTGGTGCGAAGAAAGTAAAATTACAGTGCTCTGTTGATGTTCATTTCATTATTCACTTTTAGCTAGTGGTATTGAAAGGGCATTTCTGCTTTCAGCAGAGGAAAACGAGTAAGGCACCAAACTCAAACTCCAGGATGTGAAATTTTTAATTTGTTAAGATTCTAGATTTAATTTGTTCCTATAAATTATGTTTAGGACATCTTCAGTTTTCTAATAAAATTTTTGCTCTTTTTTTTTAATGAACAGCCGACTTGCAAATGAAGCCCATCTCCTTTGAGAAAGATGACGATAGTAATGGGCACATAGATTTCATAACAGCGGCGTCAAACCTGCGAGCCAAGATGTACAACATCGAACCAGCAGATCGGTTCAAAACAAAGCGCATTGCTGGAAAGATTATTCCTGCCATTGCAACAGCTACTGCTGCAGTATCGGGGCTGGTGAGATTGATTTTTAAAATGCATATTTCTTTCTCTTACTGTTTCTTGCCTAAAACTGCTGTTGTCTCGGTATTGATTACTGCTACCGAGGCTCATTTAAAGAAATGGATTTGTATCCATTGACCTAATAGAAAAGGTCATGCTTGGTTCTAGATGTGGTTGAGGAATACATGTAGTGCAGGTAGCTCAGTGTGGAGCTGCAGTGCCAGCCAGAGATTGAGCTCTGGGTGGGAGCCTCAGGCAAGAGGTTGTGCACTGATGCTGACCCTTTGCACAATAAAGGGCACGGGGACCTGTGGCTCAGCCAGGTGACCGGACACTCAGAGACACAGCAGGAGCCGAGGACTCAGCTGGAAGACCCTGGACTGTCGAACACACAGACTGTGAGGGTACAAAAGCCCAGGTAGTCCTTTGTTCAGGGCCCCTTCTCCGAGGCACCAGCTTGAGCTGTTATTCCCTTGCTACACCATGATAAATATACTTAAAGAAACCAGAAGTCTGAGGCTCTGCTATGGGAAACCCAGGGTTGAGCCAGCAAGGAAATCTTGTCTGGCTGTGAGAGTGGGATGAGTAGCAAGGCACCCATTGAGAAGCTGCCCACTGTGAATTCAGTCCCAGCAGTGAAAATCTTGGGTGGTCTGAGTATGGCTGCTGGACTGGCTCCTGAATAGTCAAAAAGGGAAGTTTCCTTAACATGGTGAGCCTTTGGTGCTTTTATTTTTGATTTGCTGCACAGAAAGATGGGTTGGAATTCAGCATTTTGGTTTGTTTTCTGCCATTAACACTAACTTCCATCAGAATGCCACTGCCAAGAGTGGAAAGGATGTGTGCTGTAGTAGTTCGCATTCAAGCATCTCAACAGAACCTCATGCTTTGTGGAGGTTTCATGAACCAAACAATTTTGGAAGAGTACCACATTAAGAACAGTATTGAATGTTTTAAAGTATTTCCCTTGGCAGCAACAGAATTTATTTCTATGGCATAGTGGGTTGCATTTCCATGTTATTTACTCTGCTGATTGGATAAAGGCTGATCTCGTTAACAACTTTCTCTGTAGTTGATGGCCTCTTTAACTACACCAGAATTGATAACACAAAGCCTAATAAGTAAATTCTAATTTACTGCAGGTTGCACTGGAACTCATCAAAGTTGTGGGTGGCTACACAGCTGATGCATACAAGAACTGTTTCCTGAACCTAGCCATTCCCATAATGGTCTTTACAGAAACTGCTGAAGTAAGAAGAACAGAAATCAGGTAGGAAGGACAGTGGCAGTATGTGGAAACCTACTCATTGATGCTTAGAACTTGCTGAGCCATTCCAACAAGTGTGAAGCTTGAATAGTTACTAAATCCAGATATCCAGATTAAGACCTTATGTGCTCACATAGCAGAGCTATGATGGAACCACAGCTCATGGCCATATTCCAGTTAAGCATTCTAGATATTCAAGGTTATTTTTTTGTTGTTCAAACTTGGAAGATGTTAAATTACTTCATGCTTGCTATCAAACTCTGCTGTCCACTTACTGTGTACTACTAGAGGTGTAAGTGATCCTTGTAATACTGCCAAGGGTGTCCTGTAATGCATTGCCCAAGAATTTCCTGTTTGGAAAATGTAGCCCATATTCATCTGTCCTAATTTAAAAAATAGTGTATTTAAAGGCTTAGTTTTGTTTTCAGTGGAAGATGTTACTTGTGAGGCTTTAAAAATCTAGAGAAGGTAGATGTGTGGCATTGTCCTTAGGAAACATAAATTGTTCAATACAAGAGCTATTTTTCAGTTGGTCTGAAAACTCAGTAACTTCATTGTCAGATACCATGTTTACTTGGAGGTCTTACTGTGTCTTGTGCTTAGCACGGTCAGAGGGCTGGAGAAATGGCAGCAGAGAGGGAAGAGATTTTTGCTCAAGATTAAATAGCACATCACTAAGAAGACATGGCAGTTCTTCAATATGCTTTTAAAGGAAATGACTGAGTTCACATTCTAAAGTAACAACCTTTCACTTTTAAAACAGAAATGGGATATCATTTACCATCTGGGACAGGTGGACAATTTATGGGAAAGAGGATTTTACTCTGTTGGACTTCATAAATGCTGTCAGAGTAAGTTATCTACTGTCCTTGGTTAATACAAGACAAGAGGAAAGGAGTTTCTTGGTTTGGGTTGTTGAACTGTGTTTCGTTTTGTTTTTTATTTCCATCAAGTTACTGTTCAAACCAGAATAAATTTAGTAATAACTAATGTCAATGGGAGTGTCTCTAAGTAAAAGGCATCCAAGCCTGTTTTCAAATTCTTTGTTAATTCATTTGCCTCAAATGTATCTTAATAAGACTTCTGTCAGTGTCCATGCATTAGAAGGTTTTCTGGTGTGGATCCTATGGATTGGAATAATTAGCTATAGTATTAGCAGCAGTAGTATCTGCTGCTCTGGGCAGATGTTCTGGTCTTCTAATAAGTTTTAATTTGTGAATTCCAGGAGAAGTATGGAATTGAACCAACTATGGTTGTACAAGGAGTCAAAATGCTCTATGTTCCTGTGATGCCAGGCCATATTAAAAGACTAAAGTTGACGTAAGTATAACTGGAAAATGGATTTAGTGACACAAGCGCACATATAAATTATGCTCAATGGTTGTATCAAAAGGACGTGTGTCTTACAGCAGTGTTTTCTCTCAAAGTGGTTTCTAGTCATTAATACTTTGGAAAGAAAACACATAATTTGTTTCTTTTGTGAAAAAAAAAAAAAGAAAAAGAGAAAGTGAATTAACTTCTGTGATGAGGAAAGGAGACTTGCAAAATGCTGCTTTAACTGTTGAATACCAGAATGAGAAAGCTAAAGAAGTCTGACAGTAATTTTTTGGGGGGAAAGAATGCACCATGGTTCAAGCAGAACAAGACTACTAGAACCTTTTGAAACTGGCTTAAAACTACTGCTGATATATAGCAACTTAGCTCTGAAGGAGTTAATGTGTTGCTTGCAGTTCAAGATTTCTGGAAGTCTGTTCAGTTATAGTACTTGCTTAAGATTCTACACCACTTTAGCCCTTTTAAAAGATGATATTCACAAAGGCTTTGCAATGCTGTTACAGACAGGAAGTTGAGGTATTGCACACTGGCAGTTTGGCAGAATGTGAAGGCAGGACATTGAGTTTTGACTGAAGGCCTTTGCAAAATAACAGCCAAATCTCACCCAGGTTTAGTTCTGCTTTACACCTGTTGATTGAACTACTTTAGCTCAAAATCTGTTCTTTACAGCTCCTCTGAAGTGTGTGCTGGTCAGTGCTCACAGGCTTTGCTGAAGCAAGTTGATGCACTGCTCAGTACTGTTTTGAGGGCCTGCCAGTAGGTAATATTAGGCAAAGTAGTATGAGCAAGCCTCTTCAAACTCCCAAGAAGAGCCTCTAAGCTGCAGAGTGCCTGGCATACTAAGATGAGAATTTACACCCTGTCTCCAAAGAAGTTGCTTATATGCTTTCTCTTACAGCTGTATAAATAATTTTGAGTGAGGGGGGTATGTAATGAAGTCAAAGTTATGGTGTGAAGCTGCCTTCTTATGAGTATCAGCGTTTCTTACTACTCTAAGATTTGAGTCCAGCTTTTCATGGAGTAACAGTGGCTTGGGGTTCTGTTACAAACAGTCCCAAAAGCTTTGGGATATTTGCACAGCAAACTGTGGTCTTGCTTGCATGTTTGTTTTTTCTCAAGTTGTTTTAAATCTTGCTGTAATATAACAAGCATTATCAGACTGCTTATTCATTTCAGAATTGCAGCATTAACTGATGGCAAACTCCTTAAAAGCAAGTTTTAGAGACATAGTAGCTTAGGACTACCTCATGGAAATGAATATGACCTCAGTATCTCTGCTGAGAAGAGGCTGCTTTGTGTTCTTGCAAGGAAGCAAGTACTTTGAGGAAAGCAGCTTTTTGACCTGCACACTAAGGCATATCCAGAGGGGAAATCCTTCTCTAGGTGGCCTGTGAGGAATAGAAGTGAGTGACGCTATTCCCCCAGCTTCCTAGCATTTGAGCTGGCCTCAGGAACTAGTGCAAGAAAATAATTTTGAGTCATCCACAGATATGTGATGAAAGTCAGGTTGGCTGACCTCCTTCAATATTCCAGTGTGCAACTTGCAAGCACTGGCTGCAGCTTTTGAGAGTGCAGAGGGCAAATGGGGAAAGTTGCACTACCACGTGACATACTTACAGAGTTTGAACTCCCACTGTGGTCATGAAGAAAGAAGTCCCAGATCATGGCTTGCTTTTCCCCCTCATCACTCTTCACCTTTGAAATTCAAGGATTTAACATCTTAACCCCAACAGAATTACTTTCCATCAAAACTTACAATCTAGTGTCTGCACTGGCATGGTTCTTCCTAATGCATTAAAACTGGTGTTTATTGGTAGACAGAAAACTTACTCCTCTTCATTGACCCAAATCCTACACAGAAGCTAACTTTACCTTGTGCCTCAGTAGGATGCTAAGGGGAAATTGTTTCTGTGAGGAATCCCATCTGAAAGTGGCCATGTGCTCTTCTCTTTTGTACTGGGCACTTGTGGAGGAACAGTGTAATAGCTCACTAATGGGCTGTGTCTATCAGAAAAATGGAGTATGATGTGCTGAAGCTCAGGTGGAGGAACAACTTTTGTATCAAAATTTAGAGGTGGCTTATTCTCTATTTTGATTTGGTCTGTAGTATGCCGGGCCAGTACGTACTGCTGGCAGTGAAATTCCTTCTGGCCCCGAATTCCCACTGCCAATCCTCCTGGTGTGTTTACAAACTGTTCTTCATTTCTTTATAGGATGCAAAAGCTTGTGAAGCCATCAGCTGATAAGAAGTACGTGGATTTGACAGTATCATTTGCTCCAGAGACTGATGGAGAGGAAGACTTGCCAGGGCCGCCAGTGAGATACTACTTTGTTCAGGAAGACAATTGATGGTAGAGACACAAAAGTCACTCATGGACCATTTGTTCTGAAAGGAGTGTGCTAATTTGCAGCTATTAAAGATGGTACTATATACTTCTTTTTGGTGAAGCCTTAATTAAATGGTGAAAATCAGTGGCTCTGCACTGAAGACAAACTGATTTGTTTCTTCTGCTCCTGTGTTCTTCAAACCTGTTTGCTCAAAGGAGGATTGGTCACTCCATGAAATGGAATGTCCAGTACAGTCCTTACCTTAAAGACAAGATTTGTATTGAGGAAAGCAAGAAGAACAGTGAACCTAAGAATGGCCCCTATGTGCAAATTAGGCATTGCTTAGGGAAGAGTCCAAAAAATAGGAGAAGCACCATTTTATGATATTCCTGGTGTTCTAAGAACATCTCAAATTCATTTCATATGTTACTTAATTCTCAAACAAGAATTTCATTCTTGCCATCTACACATGAGATTTAACCCACCTGGAAGGCTTAAACTCCCACTTAAAAGCAGAGGAACTGGTTCTTGTGTGGATGGTTAGTGGTGCCGTGGTCAGCGCAGCTGTCTTGTGTCAGTCTCAACATGGAAACATAGGGAGGAGGTGTGAATTGTCAAAACTCCCCTGAAGTTCAGAGAGCTGGAAATGTTGATTATCTGCACTAAGACTGTTCTTTGTGGAATACTGCAGTATGGGGAAAGTGAAAACCTATTGGAGAGCCGAATTAGCACTTTCAACAATAAAACTTGGTCTTCAACAAAGAGAGAATGTGGTTGAACCTTTCTGCCCTCATCAAATTAAAATCACATGTAGCACTTGATAATTTTAAAGGGAGGAAAAGACAAATGCCTCTGGATGTTTGTCACAGCAGACAGTTTCCTCAGCTGCTCCTTTTGGTATCATTTCCCTATAGCGAATCATTGTGCTGTACACCTGTCCTCAGCACAAGTCTGAGCTTTACTGAACAGTGAGGTTTTAACCTTCATTGGTCAGTTACTGGGATATCAAAGTGTAAAAATTCTGCTTAATTGGAAATCATTATGAACTAGTTTTGTTGCTGTGGTGAGGCAGAGGTGTGTTACAGAAAAATCATAATTTAACTCTATCATTTAAACACTGGATACTTGAGGTGGCTTTTTTTTCTCCCCATCATGGTAGAGCAATGTGAGGTTAGAATAAAAACTTACAAACTGAAAAACCTTCTCATGTGTTTAAGCTTTAGAGACTGTTATTGTACATTATGTCGTGCAGCTGTTGCAAAAGCTATTAACAGCTTAGCTGTTTATCCTCAGTCATAATTGATTAAGCTTTAGGAATGTCTTCACATTTAATGAACACTATTGGTCAGGAGTTTTATTTCTTTTTTCCTTCTCCGTCAGGAATAAGTCAGGTATTAAGGTTGGGAACCTGTATACCAAGATGTATAGAACTGAGTAGCTGGAATCAATACAATTATGTCAATATTTTGGATTCAGTCTTATGTGCAGGATATCTTGTGGAAGGTATATATAGTTTTATAGTTACTTTAGTTTATTGCTGTAATTTTCTAGATTAATAATACTGCTTTTTAAACTGCCTAGTTTGCTTTTTTAAAAACTTCTTTTAGAGAAACTTTTTGAAACACGAGAAAAGGCGACTACATTTAGAGTGCAGAGGAAGCATAAGCAGACAGTAAGTTTCCACTTCTAAATAACAACTAAAATATATTTCAGTGTGGCAGTATTAGAATCTGAATTGTTAACTGGTATCACTAATTAGTGCTAAGGATCACTTAAAGGTTTAGGTCAAGTTGAAAACACTGTCATCTCTCATATTTGGAGGCTGGGAAACAAAACTTTGAGTAAGTATACTCTGATACATTAGTGTGGCGTTAACATCATGCTTGTGCTTTTGAAATAAGCAGCATTTAAAAATAGTGAAGTACTATTCTAGAATGCTTTATGACTGTCCTCAGGGTTTCAAGTGCACTGTCAGATGTAATTCATGCAATGGCTTTTATTAATGACAACATGAGCACCTTTGAGAGCCTTGTAAAAAGTCCAGGTCGAGGCTGGCAGGGATCACAGCCAGAATTTGCAGACATGGCTGTATCGTTATGCCGCTCCTTATTGTGTGTGTCTGTTGGATGGATGCTCTGTGGATGGGTTCTGCTCAGTTAAAAAGTTGGTATGGAAAAACTGAAAATGCACAATGGCTCTAGATATCTATTAGCACACCTTTAAAATTTTTTGGATATAAATTAATCTAGGTAAAATCTCACAACTAGTAACTTCAAGAGGACTTTCTGTAGAAGAAGTTGGCATGTTAGGTGTCCCATTAAAACTGTTTGTTGTGTTTTAAACTTTTGAATTGCTGATACGGAGACTGAATGTGTTTATATTGAAGATTGTGCAGTGGTGTGTGCTGATTCAGTGTGCATTTGTGTTTGACAGAGCCTGTTTCCCAGTCTGTTCCTCCTTTTTATCAAAAGTCTCTGCAGGTGCTCAGCGTGATCACACTAAAAAGGCTCTGTCAAACTGGGCAAGTGAATTTTGGGGTGCTGATCTTCCAAATCTCCAACATTGTCACTAACAGTGCTACCCAGCTAGAGGGTTGTAGTATTACCTGGAATCTGAGAACTGCTTTTTCTCTTTTTCTTTTTTTTATTCATTGCAATGAAAGCTTGTATTTGTCTAGGACTGTTTGATGCACTATGCTCGTGGAGCAGCTAGAGCATGCTGTCTTCCTGCAGGAGTGAAGAACTGTCTTTCCACTAGAGCACTTCAAATAGCTTTCCCTCAAAATGTTACTCTTTGAGAGAGCAGTTGATTTGCCAGAGTTAAGTTTTATATGCTTTCTTGAAGAGTTTGTTCATATTTACACCAGCTTTCCCTGAATGGTTACCACTCTTAATAGATGCAGGAATGTTTGTGCATGCAAAGCATTAAGCAGCCAGCTCAACTTTTTTCTGGTTAGGTAACATATTTCTTCAATGTTAGGAGTAATGAGGATTCTGTGTGAGGGTCTCAATACAGTTAACAGGACTGCTTTGGTGGATCAGATGGGTTTAGGCTTTTATTATCTATACCACGAGTAAAAAGTAGATGTCCATATTATTTTCCCACCCTTTTCCTATGTACAGGGAATATGTGACTGCTTATTAAAAAGATAAAGCTATTCAAGAATAGTGATATGTAGGAAGAACAACTCTGGCACCAGTTGGGCCTCTGTCACCTCTTCATGGCTTCTCAAATCCTGAAATAATGTGGGTTTGAGCTAGGCAGAGGGTTTGTACATCTGACAGACTTGTTGTCAAACACAAAGATTTTAGGTAAGTTCATGACTTTCATGTTCTTAAATTTTCCTTGTTTCTTTGGAACAATATGGATGTAGGCTAGTTGCTTTAAGAAATGAACTGATTTTCAGCCAAGAGCTGAACTTGACAGTTTATCAGTTCCTGTGCAATTAGAGAAAGTGTATGTGCAGCACAATGCGGCAACCTAAGCCTTTGTCCAAAGATTGATAAATTTGACCAGAGACCTTTTTGAGCACTTATTTTTGTAAAGATATACTGTGTGTGGTTGATGAAGCAGCTGGTGCAGTTGCTTATCCATGGTGCATGAAGCTGATTGAAGCTCAAGCTTAAAGGTGCAGTGAGTTCCAGGACTGGTAACAGCAGTAGAGCTGTGTTGCTGCCGTGTATCCTTTGGATGGCACAGGTGAGAGACAGGGAAGAAGTGTTAAGTTCCCACTTCTCCCAGCAGCGTATGAGTTTCAATTTCATACTGAGGGGAAAAGCTGCAACTCTGACCAGATGCATACTGAGCAGCACCATCCCTTTAGTGGTCAGAAAGACTAGGAATAACGAGACCTCGTGTTCCGGTCGCAAGTGTGTGATAAAAAGCATCACTTAAAACTATTTTTTTTGGGCACTGTTTTGCCGGCACTGTAAGGTACTGCGGCCTTACGTTCTCAAGCCGTTGTTTGTTGCTCACTGTTGAGTTCTTCAGTAGAGTTCTAAAGAAAAAATTGCCTCGCCCCGTGGTGACAATGAATGTTTTGTAGCGTTTAGAAATGCGAGGATTTGAACTGGCGTTTCCCACGGGGGAAATAAAAGAACGGGAAGCGTCCCCCGCCCGTCCCCTCAGAGAAAGGCGGGCAGGAAAGGGGCGCGGGGCGGGAAGCGGTGGCAACCGCTGCTTCTGCGCAGGCGCAACGGCCGCGCGCGCCTAAACCAGCTGCCCTCCATGGCGCGCGGCGGCGGCCGACCAATGGGACGGGGCCGGGGGGCGTGGCCGGAGCGCTGCCTCCCGCCGGGAAAGGCGCGCGAGGTTCGAAGGTGGCGCGGGGGGCGCGCGCCGGCCCCGGTCCGGGATGGCGGAGGGCTTGGTGAGAGAGCGCGGGAGCGGCCGGTCTGTGTGTCTCTGTCTCGCTGTCTGGCTGCGTGTGTGTGTGTGTGTGTGTGCGTGTGTTGCTGGCTGGCTGGGCTGGCTGGCTGCTGTGTTGTGGGCAGCGGCCGGGCCCTCCCGTAGCGCAGAGGCGCGGCCCTCGGCGCGCTCTTGAGGGGACGGACTGGGATAGGAAGGCTCGAATTGGGGTTCCGCGCTCGCTCCGGGTCCGGCTGCTGGCACAGACACTTGAGCTCTGAGGGCTGGTCTGTCGGGAGCCCCGTTCCCCTCAGAGCACAAGCGTCTGTGCCAGCCCTTGTTCCCCTTGGGCTGCCTCTGGAGAGCCGCCTTCCACGGGCGAGTGAGCACATCAAGAGCAGGACACTTGTCCAGGAACGCTAGAATCGTGCTTAAGTTTTAAAATTCTTCATGTTTAGCGCGACACGAACACAATAATAAATGAACTGTTAAAGGCTCTTCTAGGTCCGTGACAGGAATTTTTAGTTTCTTTAATGTGCAAGGTCACTTGACAGTGCATTATGCTGCACCCTGCTGCAGGGGAAAGGGGTTTAAGCTCAAGTGCCAGATTGACTGCGGAGTGTGGTTCTGCATAGTTTCTGAAGTGGTGGCTTTTGGTCAGTTGTTTTCCCTTGTCAGCTATAATTTCCTTCTGCCACTTTAAACCGATGTTGAAAATTTGCAGTGAAATCAATCCATGTGGGGTTTGGTTATTTTGATGCCAGAAGTAATAGCCAAAGGGGAATCACAAAGAAGTGCTGTCAGTATGGCAAACTTCAGAAAAACGTGCTGAATTCTCTTGTGTTGGACTAGACAATCTCCACACTGCATATTCTCTTTAAATTTACACGGATCAGGAAGAGGTTATAGTTGTTTTTCAGCTAAACGTTTACATTTTTTTGAGATTTCTCCTGTCACATTAGTGAAGAACTGCACTCCGCTTTCCTTTGAATTTTTCTTTCCCTTTCTTCCTGTTTTATCGTCGACAACTGTTGCCAGTTCCCAGGTCAGTGGCTTTATTACATTTGTTGTCACAGAAGGCAACACTGATAATGTGCTGCTTGAATTATTACTGCTCTAGTTGTGGTAAATGACTGGAGTCCTGTCAGCTATTTGAATGACTTTCGTTATACTCGGGTTTCAAGTGTATGAAGAGGCACTGTGGCATTCTAAGAAAAACAATGCTGCAGTAACTCCCACTTTCCCACTACTTTAAGGTGTCTCGAGAATCCTCGCCATCTGCTTACTTGTTTTTCTGCCAAGTGTCATCATGCTTAGTAAAAATTGATTCTTATTTCTTCACAGAATCATTTAAAAAAAGACTACAGAGCAAGATTCTGCAATGGAGGAGGGTAACTTGCATTTAAACTCTTATTCTTAGACTCTGGAAAACGTACCTTGATTTTTATCTGAGAGCTAAACGTCAAAACACGTGGTGTACCTTATTAAACTGATCATTTGATGTTTCCCAAATGTCTTGTATTTCTTAGGGGTAAGAGGAGCAAACTCTGTAGGGTGACAAAGCTCCAAGGGTTTCCTTGGTATTCCTTTGCTGAGGCAGCAGATTGTGGTGTAGCTGTACCTGAGGTACCCCTAACTGGGCTGCCTGAGTACGGAAGCAGAAATCTGTGCAAACATGTTGCCTTTCAAGGAGTAGAGAAATGAAGCCCATACAGAGTTCCAGCACATTTGAACCTTGCTGGTAAATGTTAGAGATGAGTTTGAGCAGTTGCAGTGCTGTGACATTCTTTACATGTGTGTTAGAAGTCTGTGAAGTTTTTGTTACTGAAATCTGGACGTGTGTTTCATGAGCTTACCAAATCTGCACAATTAGCTGTTTTTAAAGGTATATATTGAGCATTATGGGAGTAATACTCCATGGCTTTTCTAGTGTTATTTTGGTTTTGATCAGTACTGTCTGGCTGCTGAATCACTCACCTTTGCCCTTTTCATTTGTGCTGGTTTGAAATAGTAATCTAACCAGCTAAGCTGTTCACTTGCTTACGGACTGGATACCTCAAGCCAATCCTTGCTGCTGAAACTTTTGTATAAGTGCAGAAATAACTTGTTTTACAGGGTGACTGCCTGTATGGAGGGATGGATGTGCAGCAGCACATTTCATTTCTAGGTCTGCTGCGACTAGATCACTCTGCAGGCAACGTAGCTCGAGGTCTGATTTATAAAAAAATTATTTATTTCAAGTGAGACTCTAGTCAGCCCAAAGCTCGTTTACCTCAGGGCTGTTGCAGTAGTTGCATGTTTGCTTTTATGTAGAGAGAATTCTTCATTCTTATTATAATCTGCAGCAGCGAGGCTCTTTTTCCTGGAATTCTTATTTAGACAAATTTCTTTGCAGATATCTATGCATGGAAATGGTAGGTAAAAATATATTAAAGTTGGAACTGCGGGAAATAGTAACATAAAGTATTAAGAAGTAAAACTTTGCTACTTTAATATTTGGGATAAGAGCATTTGGTATTTTTGATTGAAAATATTTTTTTCCCTCGTCTTTCTAGAAATAAGATTGATGTACAGCCGGGTCAGAATGTTCTGAAACTCATACAGGATTGTTTTGAAAGTAAGCTCTTACTTGGTGTTTTGCTTAATTTGCTGATAAAAGTAAAAAAGTAATTTCTTCCTTGTGTTATATTTAGTGGTAAGTAGATAGAAATAAAAAATAGGGATAAAATGTATAAAAATAGTATTTCTCAGGGTTTTTAAGAGCAGCCACTTCCCAGCTTCATAAAACTGTGTCTTAGCTGTCTTATGAAGGTAATCTCTTCCTCAGCAGCTGATTAATTTTTTGTTTGGATTTAAAGGAGCTTAATAAGCCTTAGAACTTGTTAAAATAAATGAAACTTGGAAAATTCCAAGATTCCCATATTTACAGTTTTTTTTCTTCATAGGTTGCAGCGATGATCTTACAATAAACTCTCCAAATTGCTCAACCTTTGTTTTGAAAAATGAGAAGAGAACTTCAATGCAGAGCCAAAGGGTGAGTTATGTCAGTGTCACAGCTTAGCACTGGGTCCAGCTTCGTGTGGGTACAAGTTTAGTTCTGTAGCATTTAGTTCTGTATGAGCACTTGTAAAAGTATATAGGTTATAATTTAATGATACATAGTAGTTGTTGAAAAATGTGGTTTTTTCTTAGTTATGCTCTAATAGTAAATATTCTGTAAGTAGAATTATTTAACAGCTTTTTTTCTTGGCTTTTTACTAATGAAAGCTTCTTCAGTTTTTTGTCTGGGATAGTTAAATTTCTTATGGTCTCAGGCTGAAGCACGCTGCCTTATTACTGGTGGTGGGTATGGCTGTCTTGGACTCCTTTGGATTTGGTTGTGGCCACTTTTCCAGATATAAGGATACAGCTCTTAGCTATCAGATGGACAGTAAAATTTATAGGTGATTCATGTAGAAAAACAGCTTGTTAACTCCTAATAGTTATCTATACAACAACTTCATATACCTGTAACTTTGTTCAAGAGTGGAAACAATTTGAAGGCCCTAGTGTGCTGCCCGAGAGGATGATGCCAATAATCAGTTTGTAATACTTAGTTTTGATATTTTGGTTTTACTTTTTTTAAGTAGGATATTCTACTAATGGCAGGGTTGAGAACAGGCAACATTATAATGGTGTTTGTTTACTTTAGTCTGATGTTAGAATATAATCTCAAAGCAAATCTCAAATCTCTTGCTAAACCTCAGCCTGTCTTAATAAAGGTGAGTTAAATTGTTTAAATTCATTTTAATGATAATAATAAATAGTTTACCTCGAGGTTAGCAGGATGTCCTTTTAAAGCTGCATATGGATTTTTACTGTACACACTGTTTCACCTGTTGCTTGAAATTTGCAGTTACTTTTAGAAAGTTTTACAAGATAGAGAATTGAAGTGTTTAGTTAAAGTAGAACTGTGATTCGAATGAGGATGAATTAAGGGAAGATAATATCATGTTCTGTAGAAATGGCTATTCCTGTTAAAATACCAGTGCTTTATCAAATATTTTACTTTGTCTTATTATTCATTACCAACTACAACAGCCCAAGGCAGGGTCAGCCAAGTCTGTGAAAAGAGCCCATAAGTCTGCAGAGCCCTCACCTGCCTCACCGCTAAAACCAGTCAGCAGCAGAGGTTGGTCGCGCTATTGCTGAATTAAGGTTTTTAAAATAACTATTTCTTGGTATTTTGTAAGGTTTCAAGTAAAATAATTAAACCTGTCCTATATATATGGCAGGACAGTCATGTGAATCACACCTGAAGCCTGCAACACACGATTACGTAGCTGCTTCTAAAAAACCAGAGTCTCCTGTGTCTAAAAGAGAAAAACATAACACATTAAAAGATGTTGAAGCACTGTGCCAGAGTCCGGCCGGGCTTTTGGACTCTGAGGATAATCGTGGATCACCTTTTCCTGTGGAGGAAGTGAAAAGCTCTCCTGTAGTTAAGTAAGTAGAGCTGAACATGCTGTGGTGTCATATTCCATGCATGCCCCTCACTTCAGGGTAAATAAAATTTGGATTATGAACTCATAAAAAATAATTCCAAACTTTTTAGAAAGTTTCCATATCTGGGTTTACAAAGGGCAGAATTGTTTTTTAATTAATATTCTGGTGATAAGTGCAGTACCCAAGTGAAGGAAGCCTGTCAGAATAGATTTAAACTCTTTTTTTCAGGAAAGTGCACCAAAATACCAGTTTCTGAGACAGTCTAGACTTCTTCAGTGAAATCCTATTGACTGTGTTGACTTTAAAAGTTAACAAGAATTTGTTAAAGCAGGAATGAGCAGTCATTGTTCCTCTCACTCTGAATATACAAATGTCTTTTACAAAGTAAACCAGCTTCAGTTGTGATTATTATCTCCTCGTTGGAAGATTTGAAGCTGAACTGCAACACTGGCTAGTTGTCCTGGCCACAGTTCTGCTTTGCTAGAGGATTGAATCTCTGGCGTAGATCATAATGATGGACTGACGCTCATCCCATTGGCTCCCATTGATGGAATGAGATTGGAAAGACAGTGCACCTGCAGTCTAGGAAACCTGGTGGTTTCTGAAGCACACTTTCCTAAAATTAGGAATTTGTCTTGCTGAGCAGCCTTCACTTGGATCAAGAGTCACATGCTGACTCCATGTTGCCTGTGGACACTTGCTACTATGCTGGAAAGTACTACTGCTAATCTGTGTTCCAGCAAGTTTCCAAAGGGAAGCTCATTCATAAGAAGTGAGATGCTGTCAGCAAGAGCATCTGTTCATCCTCACAATACTTTATTGCGCACTCAGGATTTATAGCAACAGGTTTGAATGCTGCTTTTCATTCATAGATTGCGTTTTGATGACTGTAATACGTCAGCTGCAGCAAAGAGTCGTGGAGAAGTTGAAAATTTGGAAGGATCTCAGCCTGGGAGAGATGAGCAGGTTGCTCTTGTGCAAGGAACAGAACGTGTTACTGTGTCTTCTGCCCGGAAAGAGAAGTCTTTCTCTTCAGCTGTCTTAGCAGCTGTAGCAACAAGAACGCTTGGACAGAGGTTTGTTTTGAGGCTTAATATGGAAAGTAGGAAGGATGAACTTTATAATAATTCTTCTGAGGAATGTTCTGTACTGTGTCTAGGTTGGGAGTCACCACTAGATTTGAAAGACTGAAAGTCAATTTCCCCCCAACCCTGAATGATATGAATGTTTTTTTCCGTCCTTTCTTTAGATATTCAACATCGATATCACCACCATCACCTCATCCTGTGAAACATCAAGATATAGAAATAGAAGAAGAATGTGAATTTTTAATTGATGAATCAGGTGATGCATTTTCTACTGCTTGGATTTCAATACCCAGTAAGAGCAAAAGATCAAAAAACGATGGCTCCGCAACTCCCATTTCTAAATCTCAGCCCTCTGAAAAGAAGAAGCCACAGAATAAGAAAGTCAAGAACAGAAAAGTACAGGTAAAAGCACTTACTAAACAGAAACTGGATCATCTGGATGTTGGAGCTTTTGACCTCAAAGAAATGTCAGAGTCAGATCCGATATCTAATAGTGAAGAAAATGTCCTTCCATCTCAAAGCCGTAAGAGTACTCATATGGGTAAGTTATTTAGCAGCTTTTCAGTATTTCCTTCCAGGTCACATTACTGGATTATTTTCTGGTGGTTTATAAGGAAATTATAACAAAGTAGATGATAGGTATTAATGGATTCCTTTTTGGTGTTTCAGTTGCACAGTTAGATTTGGGTGAGACAGAAAGTCTTCACTTTTTTCGCCACACCCTTTGCCTTTCCTGTTAGGACATTGAAAATTAAATTAGCAGTGTTGTCTTTTCTTATGAGGAGCTGTAGAAGGTAGGTACCCACAAGCTTTTGTTCCTCTCTCCATAGAAAGGAGGTTATGTGCTTTGAACAGAAAGGGGATTGAGTTTTAGGAATTATTTGTGAAGGGTTTTGTAGCAGGAAACACTGAAAACTGGAAAGCAGACTGAATGTAACATTTCTGCCCCCTCTTTTTAATTAGGAAATACTGAAAGTATGCCAAAAAGTTTTTTGTAGACTAGTTTAGTGAAAGCCTTCTTTTAGCCATCGGTGATAAAACTGGTTTTGCGATACCTCTTTTTTTTTTTTCTTCTCCATTTTGATTCTTTATTTTGTGCATTCAGATATCAACATATCTCTTCAGGTTTAATAGGAAAAGGTATTAATGTCCAAATGTTTCATGTACTGACAGGAAAGACTAAAAAGGATGCACTTAGACAAGACTCTCCAAACCAGGAAAAGAACACATCCTTGAAACCAGAAGCTGAAGAACTGATGTTGTCGTCGTCTGGACTGGAAACAAAACCATCTGATGAAGAACAGTGTAAAACAAGGATGCTGCCAAGTGAGGATTTGCCTGTGCCCTCATCTGGGCATCAAGAAGAGCAGACTGTGTCTCTAAAAAAGTCTCTCAAGTCTTCCAAGAATCTGCAGTTGGCTTCTAAAGCTTCTCAGCATTTAGTTAAGAAGAAACAAACTGCTAAGCAGAAACTTCCAAAAGTTAAAGTAGCTAAGAGAGGGACAGTAAGTCCAAGGAAGAAGCTTAAAAAATCTGCCCAGAAAAGTAGTAATAAAAAGCCTCAGTTACAAAGAGAGGAGAGTTCTGACAGTGAACCTGGTGAAGAAGAGCTTGAAAGAGAGCCTGTAGAATTGAATGAAGTATGCACCACACCCTTGCATCAGAAATTAGAGACTCCCGTGATTCAGAAGTTGACTAAGTCCGAAAAGCGTAGAAATGTATTACACACACCAGAGTCACCTGGTGGTGCAAATAACAGAACTTCTGTAAAAGCATTACAGCATCCCATGGACAGCGTGAAGAATCCTAAAAAGAAACATTTGCCTGCCAAGTCTTCAGGGAAGATACCCAAAAAGATTCCACGTAGAACCAATAAAGCTCTTTGCTCAAGCCCTGAAGACACCGAGTCTCAAACAGATTCTGACAGCTCTTCTGTACAGGCCATGGCAAGGAAAAAACAGAAGTTACCAGATGTGAAAATAAAAAATAACAAAAGGAAACGTAACAGGCAACATGGACTACAGTAAGCTTTTTGTGTGATTCCTTACAAATGTGGTGTATAACTTGGTAGATAATTAAACTCATCTTGACACCTTTTAAGCAGAGATGGCCCAGTTGAAGTATGTGATAGTTTGAGGCTGGTTGAATAGTTATAGAGAAACCAAGCAGTTTAATCAACATTCTTTTCTCAAAGCTGGGTACCATGTTTAGTGCCTCCTACATGAGGAAGCTTGTTCTAAAGTGTTCTTGTGAGACTTGCAGAGCAGATCCCGTTTAACACAACCCCACCACCAACAGAGTAACTTCACTGTCAAATTTGTTCCTTTTGAAAAATAAATTTAGAAAATACAGCATTTAATTCTTCAGCTGTATTTGTTTTTGTCAATCTAAAGACTAAGTTCAAGTGGTCTAAAACCTGGTTTATAATCATTGCTTTTTAATTTTTTTAATGCCTTTTTTATAGTTTTGTTCAGGATGCAAAATTATTGACCTGCAGGTTCCTTTCATTAAGTTGACTTAACACCAAATGTAATAAGAATAATTTTTTCTTTTCTAGAGATTCCTTTGTAGCTGAGAAGGTTGTGAGTTTCGAAAGGTAATTTCCTGAGTTGTCTGAAAAATGTTAATTTAATCCTACTTCTGCCCCACTGAGACCCCCCTGAGACTGAGCAACTTGTATGGCTGGTGTGTTCTGTGCCTTCCTGGTGAAGCACCAAGTGGAACAGGATTGTGATTCATGCTTGAGGGTTTTAAATACTGTGCTAGTACATTTAATAAAGTAATACAATTTTTCTTCCTGTCAAGAATAAGGGGTCATAATAAGCTTCTTGCCTTTGGGGATTTCTTTCCTTTGAGGCTTGCTTCCACATGAGTGTGTAATTTTTGAATAGAAATACCAATGCTCCTAGAACTAATGACAGCTGCACTAATAAAATTGATGTCAAGTAGGGTATAGAACTATATCTACAATCCAAATTCTTTGTGCACATACACAGGCATGTATCTTCCCCTTTCAAGGGATGGGAACTTAATAACAAAGCAAACAGGAGTGGCAGTCTGTGAATTTATTAAATTCTTGTGCAGTCATTCTGCTGAAAATGTTGGGGGCTTTAATTCTAAGGGAGCCTACTGCAGACTGACTTGGAAAATTTGTAGTGTAGGTTTGCTAATCTAAATAATTGAAATGGATCTTTTGGACTTGATGTGGATAACAGCTGAACTTCACTGGCACACTAAAAGCAGTGATGCACAGCCTCAGATGGGGGAAGAGGGAATGTTAAGGGTACTGATGTTAAGGCTGTAGAAGTCCTGTTTCAAGTGGGTTAATTGCTACGGAATCTGTTGGAGTTATATGTGTAAATTTTTGCCATTTTATGGGGGAGATTTCATTACAGACTACGTATTAGAAGCTGTTTTACTGTCCTTTCCTTACAGTATGCAAAACAACTCTTTAAAGCACTTCTATAATCGTGGTATATGGAAAATTGTTTGTGTAAGGTAATGCTACAGAGGTGAGGAGAAGGTCTATTCTGGAAGGGAGAAAAAAAGAAGTTTAGGAAACCTGTTTAGAGAGGAGGTGTGGACACTAATTTGTCTGCCTGATGACTGAGTAGAGGAGTAGTTAATGAACTTCTTGACCTGTGATTTCTAAGGAGCAGTCATTTGCTTCAGTGTCTTAATTGGTATGGACATGTTTAAAAATAAAACCCAGCCCACATGATCTGAAACAAACTTAAATTCACTATTCTTGGCAGTGTAATGTTCCTTTGACATTTAACATGTTCAAGCAGGTGTATTTTTTTTTTTTCCTTTGCAGTGGGCCTGTTCTAGAAGATTGTGATAAATTTGCTTCCAGCAGTAAGTCTCCTGAACAGGATGATACATCTTCAGGTAATGTTTAAACTTGGTATTTCCTTGCATTTTGTAGGTTTCTTATAAACTGTAGCTGACAGTTCAGTAGTTTCTGTTGTGTTCAGCTTGTCCAGAACAAGAAATGCAGGTTTTATTGGCTGTGGTTACATTTGTGTCCAAGTGTGTGGTGCAGCGTACTAGCTTCATGGTGTTAGCTTTGGGAGAACACAGCCCTCCACGGTTTGGCATCATGCCTACCAGGATGAAGTTATTCTTTCCAAAATACTTAGAGAAAATTTTTCAGGCTCAGTTTGTACCAGTTTGATGTGTTGCCATATGGTGGTCCTGTATGCAGTCACTTCAGGCAACCCTGAGCCAAATTAAGGCATTAATGGTGTCATGGCCTGTTTGCCAAAGAATACTTTGGTTTGGTGGTTTTGGGGGGAAGAAGGGGGCAGTGTTTGTTGGATTTGTTTGGGGTGTTTTTGGTTGGTTGGTTTTGTTTTGTTGTGTTAGGGGTTTTTTGTTAGTTGTTTGGTTTCGTTTTGAGTTTGGGGGTTTTTATGTGTGTGTTATTACTTGTTTGGTTTCAGTTTTAAGTTTCACTACACAAGTTGCACATGTAGTCATAATGAACATGAGCCCTGGAGATACGAAGTCTTTTCATTAGTGTTTCAGGGTCAGATGTGAATGTTATTAGTCCATGCAATGCTTTCTTCAGATACCTAGTTTTGTGTGTGTTCTGGTTAAAAATTTGTTCTAAAGTTAGGTTTGAGTGATATGAATCTGAATGACCGTGCACTTTGATCAATAAAATTATGTGTATAGTTTGTAATTTGTCAATGTTCATTTTATCAAGAGGGAGAGGTCTGAGGAGTATTTACTTGAATGTATAATTTTCAAGTAATTTTTAAGTTTACTCTGTTTAAAAACTAATTACATATACTGTTTATCTACACTGGGTTTCATATATGTTTATAGCAAAAGGTGTTACTGGAAGCACTATCCTTGTGACTTCTGTTTGTGTTACTTTTGGTTGCTTCTGGTGGGTATATTGAAGAAAAGTCAGGAATAATAAACGCCGTTGGTGGTGGGGTTTTTGAATGTGTTTTCAGATAATTCTGAAGACTTGAATTACAAATTAAGACACCTGTTGTCAGACGACATAGCAAGGCATAAAATAGGTAAGAGTATTTTAAAATATCATAATGTAAGTGTGTAAATGCAAATGCATTTTCAGCTTGATACAAACATTGCTGAAGGAGACAGGCAAACACCTAGAAATAGGTTCATCTGTTCGTAAGTACTTACAGATAAGATTTGTTATTTCTTCATGTATAGCCCTTCTCTTAATTTTAAAGTTATTTTTAAAAACTTCTAGTGTTTTTTTATTGCCATATTCAACAATTATCTTTTTATCTGCCACACTTCCGTTTTTCATGGTATAGTGTTAAGGAAACTTAAGGAGCCACTCTGGCAGTCACACTCCCACCACCAGAGACTTTAAGTCCTGGGACTGAATCCCCTTTACAGTGGGTGGCTCCAGTGCCCTGACAGGTGCCCCACTTGACCCTACACAGCCAGACAAGGTTTCCGTGCTGGCTTGACCCTGGATTTCCCATGGCAGAGTCTCAGACCTCTGGTTCCTTTAAGTAATTTTATGGTGTAGTAACAGAATAACAGCTTAAACTGGAACAAAGGACTATCTGGGCTTTTGTACCCTCCCAGTCTGTGTGCCGGACAGTCTCGAGTCCTGCTGGTCCTTCCAGCTGAGTCCTCGGCTCCTGCTGTGTCTCTGAGTGTCCGGTCACCTGGCTGGGCCACAGGTCCCCGTGCCCTTTGTTGTGCAAAGGGTCAGCATCAGTTCACAACCTCTTGCCTGAGGCTCCCACCCAGAGCTCAGTCTCTGGCTGGCACTGCAGCTGCACACCCAGCTACGTGCACTGAATATATTCCTAAACAACTGAGTCAAGACAAACTCTTACTGTTCAGTGAGAGCAGTAAGAGTTTGGATTGGTTTTACGCAGTAAAACTGAGAGTGCAAATAACCTGCCTTCTGTGGTGGTCTGAGTCTGGATAGGGTGGAACAATGGGAATGCAGTCAGTTGTAGTCCCATGCTTGTCTGTTTTACATTGTGGGTGTTTTTTTATTGGCTTCATTATTTTTTTATGCACAACACTTCAGTTTAACTTCGAAAACTGCTTTAGCAACTGTTTTCTATTTACCATTTTTAACATTTAAATATTATTGATTAATTTTCTCTGAGATCTTAAGGGGCTTTTACTCTTACAAGCACTGAAATATCATATCTCACTGTGTTCATATATGGCAGCTTGCACAACTTGAAAGTTGAGATGATGTGATTAGTACAACTGAAGATAAATATCTGCGAAATCTTGGAAATATGTGGAGTTTCTGTTTGCAAAAGTGTTGCTCTTCTGGACCCTGGAAACAGAATTTATGAATGTGGAAGAGAAGGATGTGCCTATGCAGTCTCTGTTACCCTCCCCTTGCCATAACCGAGGCAGTGCCTTTTTACAGTTGCTAATGAAATCCCCCAGATTCAGGCAGGGTTCTTAGTCTTTGTCTAGAGCTTTGTCTTCACAGTTGTAGCATGTTTGCTGTCCTTGAGCTTGAGCTCCTAATGTCTGTGTGTCTGTGGTTCACTAAGATGTATAGAATGAAATCTAATGTCCAGTCAGGGTGATGATTGTTTAAGAAAAAGGGGAGTGAAATACTGATGTATGCAAAAGAAGGCATTTGGCAATACTTGAATCCTATTTTCTTGTCATGATAGCAATGTGATAAAAATATCAGCTGGGAAGTGCTGACCCTCTTGTGGTACAGAACAAGAGGAAAAGATACTTAATATTTTCTGTCTCTGAATTTTTCTTTCATACTTGATGTGAATGACTTCATCCTTCAAATTAGTAATGCCTACCAACACACCTAATGTTCGTCGGACAAAGAGGATACGACTAAGACCTCTGGAATACTGGAGAGGCGAGCGCATAAACTATACTATGCAGCCTTCAGGTATGAGTTCCACAATACTTATTTGCTTCCTTCTGATAGAGCAGAAAAGAGAAATCTGTGAGTTGATCTTGTGCTGTGGGAGCTTTGAGACACTTATTATTGGATAACTTTTTAAAAAAAGATTATTTGTGGTCTCCAGTTAGGCATCTCTCCATGTAGTCATCTTCTCTTTTGACACTCCTGTGTCAGCTGAAAATAGTGTCAGCAGAGCATGTTAAGTACCTTGCCTTGCCTTCATTATTTAGGGAAGAACAGAACACTTTCTCTGTACTAGTGGGTTTTTTATGCCAGAGATTATGTATGATATTGGAAAGAGATACAATCTACTGGATCATTCATTGGAGCATTTCTCTTTGTGTGAGGATTGTTTTCCAGAGCTGATACTATAATATTTTATTCAGTCTCAGTGTTAAATACCTTAAGTGAGAAAATAAATCTTGTTCTCAGGAATTTTTTTTTACTGACAATTCAGCCTAGTTTAGTCCTTTCCTAATTAATTGGTTCACTCAAAAATAGTATTTCTTTGTGTCTCTAAAAGTGATATTTTGTCTTAAAAATTACTTGCATGTCATGGTTTTCTGAAATGTTCTTTGACTGAAATTTGATGAAATTATTTTTAAAATGTCTCAAGTTGCATTGCACTCCAAGATACTTAATGTTGAAAAGCTTTTTTGTTTGTTCTGGCTTTCTAAAGTGATCTGAAAAGTTCAGCACCAAGGAAGTGTATTCTCAATTGAAATGCTATTTGGTTGGTCAAGATTGCATTCTTTTAAATTTGCTATGAGTTAGTGAACTTTGTTTAACGTCCTTTTGTTTCAGGAGGGCTTGTGATTAGTGGATTAGTGCATCCAGAAACACCATCTCCCAGGAAGAGTAAAAGAAGGAAGGATCGTCCCAAGCAGAAAAGAGATAAAACAAGTATGAACACAGACTTTTTTCCTTTGGATACTTAAAGTCTCTTTAATCAAATGCTCTATTGCTGTAAGATTTTCCTCCCATAAACACTCAATTCTCTCTCTGGGTGAAAATAATTTTATAACATAATTTTGTAATGTGATCTGATGTGGAAAAACCTGCTCCTACTGGATCTATAGCAATGTTGTACATTCTTGTTGTAAAATTGTTCGCTCCTCAGAGTAAGAAAGGAAGAAATGCTGGACATACCCGAAGTGCTTTTGGGCCTTTAAAGCAGAGGCTGAAGAAACTAAACTGTACTTACTTTGTGTTCAGATCGTGATGCTAGTGTGCACAGTTAAGGTATAAAAACTTGCCGCCATTTTACTGATACCTGTAGTAACACATCTAAAAATGCAGCAGAGAGTGTTAGTAGGGTTTCAAGCTGTTGTAGGTTAAATACAAAACCACAACACGGTAGGTGAAGGGAGAGCTTTAAGAACAATGCTTAAAATAGTTCAAAGTGGGCAATAAATCTGTGTTTAAACAAATAGAGACTCTCTGTCCAGTAGATAATAAATATGTAAATAGTGCTCAGAAAAGAGAGTCAAAGTCCAAAAGCCAAAATATTTTTGCTGTGCTCTCTGGAAGATGTTGTAATGCTAAAGAGCCTTTCTTTATGAGGACTGTCTAGAGCTTTTGTTTGAAGCTGAAACATTTCTCTGTGAAGTTACAGAATTAATAAAACAAGAGCTAACAAGGATGGAAAGTGCCATACAGTTCTAGCACTAAAGTAATCAGGACTGAAATAATCATCAGAGAAATAAGGAAGAAAACAATTACTGTTGGTACCAATTTCTGATTTTATATGTGTTTCATGTAAATTTTATTCCTTACCTCAAAAAGAAAGTGGTAGGACTAGAGAAGGTTTAGGGAAAGTTCATCAGAAACAGAGAAGGACTTCTGTAGTGAAGACTCCTCAGCCCTGAAGAGAATACTATGGAGGTCTCTAAGGAGGAGGTCTAAAAACACCTCTGAAATCATGACATGGAGAAGGGAAATAGGGATAAACGATTTTGTTGGGGTTTTCTGCTTGTTTTTTTAAACACAAGAACTAGAAGGTATGGAAGGAAGACAGTGAGAGCTGGGTTCTTCAGCAAAATAAGGTGGTCATTCTCACTGTGTGCTTCCTGAATATTGTGGATAAAAATATTTATGTAGTTTCAAGGCAAGAACCAGGTATATTCACAGGAGACTTAACTGTTAATAGCTCTAAATAAAGCCTGTGAGCTCCAGATTAGAGGTGAAAAGTATTCTATTGAACAATCAGTACATTATTATGGCATTTTTGGGAATGGAAGGAATACCTGTTTTGGGCCACTGATGGGAGACAGAGCCCTGGTCTAGGTCAGTCTTTGATCTAAGTACAGTTTAAATTGTAATATGAATCATTTGCAGCCTATGAGGACCTGAGCTGGTACTAACTGTTCATACTGTATCTTACAAGAACTATTGGTTGCCTTTGAACTGTCTTCCAGAGGTGATTGATTTCCTCTGTGACAGACATTCGTCCTTGGAGACACATCCTTGAGTCTTAGTGATGCATATAAGGCCTGTCAGCCAAGTAAAATTTCTAGCACAAATTCTTAAATGTTATTGATACAATAAAAATTCTGTTTTTATAGCTAGTAGAGTTACACCTGTTGCTGCTTCTTTTTATGGAGACATGGTTATGTTGGAACAAAGCTGTTCAAACACAGTAACTTTCTTCCTCCCCCTGACTGTCTTGCTGTAAGAGTATTTAAGCTGCCATGTGTGCCTACGAAATCCTATAGCTTGCCTTTAGCATGCTTCTTCGGTCTGTGTTTAAAGAAATTTCCTGTGCGCTGTAGAGCTAAAATTGTCTGCTTAAGAGAATTCTGCAAGAGAGCTTTGGGATATTTATTCTGCTGTGAATATTCTAAAGCATCACTTTTCTTTTTGAAAAGCATAGCGGTGTCATCAGTTCTTAGGATATTGCTTTCTCTGGAAAAATCCTTTTTATTATAGAAATAGTTCTCAGATTTACAACTTACAGCGAGCTTCCTGTAATGTTATTTCGTGAGAAAAGGAAAATTGGACATGTGCTTATCTTTTGAATGCTTTCTCTCTTAAGTGTCCTGATGCCTATCAGTAGTGGGTAAGAGCAAAAACACTTGTTCTTCGTACTTCATCATGTATTTCATATTCTCTCAGCATCTGTTGCTAGCAAAACACTTCTCTCAAAACACAAGAGTTTACTTTTGAGTAAATACTGTTGTTAATACCATAAGATAAATAGTTTCCTTGGATAAATCCTAGGAAATTCCTTAGGATTTAGAGAGTGTTCATCTCTTACACACAGAAATAATTCCAATGAAAAAGACATTTTCAAAGAATTGTTATGGATGGTTTTCTTTATTTGAAGAAAGAGTATTCAGTCTATTTAGTCACTTATTACAGAAAATTTAAGTACTTAATGTGTCACATTAGAATTGTGGAAAAGCTGTGGTTAAATGATTAACTTTTTAAAATCTATACTGATTACTTTTCTGGTTTTGTTTTGGTTTCTTTGTATCCTCAGATACAAGAGAGATACCTGCAAGTTTGGACCACACCCTAGCTGATACCTCTAAGCCAACCATTGTACTGGACCCAGTAACAAATAAGGAAGTACATCTAGGTGAGTTGAAGGGATGTGGCCAAGGGACTTCCTGAATCATGTAGACTGATAAGAAAAACAGAATGTTCATGCCACATTTGGCATAAAAAGGTGAGGTTTTGAAATATTCATTGTTCTTTTGGAGAAAGTTCTGAGGAAGACACAAAAAATGTCCTGTTTTTTCAGCAAAATATTGAGTCTAGATTTTGGAGGTGTTACACTGAAAGAATATGCACTGAGCATGTAACAAGACAAATTATGTGGTAGCATTAATGTTAATCTCCTGGACGTTTTTTGTAGATTGTATCAACACTGCAAGCAGTAACACTTACTACGTCAAAGATGAAGCAGTAGAAATATACAAAACTTTAAATACATCTCTTTTTGCAACGGGTAGATTGATTCTGAAACCATTTAAAGAAAAGGGACACCAGTTTGTCCACATGGATACAATAGTAAGTGTGCTTTTTTGAAATTTTTGTAAAATGGACTTTGTAAACAGAAGATCTGTTGGAGCGGTTGGAAGTAACATATGAAGTTGAGAGGTCCCCCTGACTCCCCTCAATACAAACAAACATTAATGAATCGTTTGCTAGAGGTAATTTGCACGCACATTGCCCTGCCTTGCTTTGTATTAAATCTGTATGTCCATGTGCTCCTGTTTTCTGGATCTTGCAGGCAAGATAGAAATAGCAAAAAAATAAAACTGGACCCCATCTGCCTTTTGAGTTGAGCATCTTATTTTTCATCAGTATGGAAAAAAGGGATTGCAGCTCTGCTAGCTTATTTGGGGTTTTATCTTTGTTATATGTATGCAAGTGTTTTCTTGTATATCTTTCTTAAATGTTTGCAAAGGAAGTGCTGCTAACCTTAGAACCTTTGGCTTCCATTAAGGCTTTCCATATTATCCGTGGCAAAGTTATTGTTACGTTACATAAGACATCGTATTATCTGACTGCAGGGGACTGCTTCTATGTTCCAGCAGGTGAGTACATGGGTCTGAAACCCATTTGTTGGGAGGTGCATGAGACTAAATTAGCATGCTAGGAATCAAAACCAAACAGAATGACTGAAAGAGAGAAGATTGAACAGAGAATGGGAAAGTACAGGGTGATGAAGAATGGAATGTGACACAACACTGGACATGGGTTGATTATCTAATTGTTGAATGCAGGGATACATATACCGCTTGTTTATGTGAGTTGGCCTCAATGTTGTGGTGACACTACCAAGTTCTAAGAGTAAATTTATCTTGGTATTCTGGTTCTGTCACTAGCTGTAATGTTGAGGAAACATCACAGACAGCTTAATGTTAGTGGTAGTTAATATAATTGTTTTGGTCACCATATGCTTGCTGCTTTTTTCCTATGTAAAATTATGAAAATCCATTTGGATCAGTTCACCATATTTTGTGCTTTGTGCGTGTATATAGAAGGTTTAAAATATCTTGTTGAATAGGTTGTACCTTCATATGTTATTTTGACAATTTAAAGGCTTGATTTTGTCCTTCTGATATAAAAGTGGCGTGAATTCCATACGGGAAGCTGTCCATCAGTGGGTTAAGACACTAGTCAGGAGATTTTGTAGTAGTGTTAAAGCAGGCTGTTCATGGAGCTGTAGAGAGCTTTTGTACAGCTTCTTGTGAAGAAGCTTATCCTTAGAAAATGAGGAATTAGCCCTTTTTTTCCCCGTTAACTTTTCAGCACAATGTCCTGAGTGAACAATCATTGTTCAATTAATGCTTGATGTTTTGAAGCATTTTTCTGGTGTTTGTTTTAGTTTTAAAAGTTTAGTGGGTCTGTAGAGACAATTTTGTCATTTGCTTTTTGGGAAAGCAGATTATATAGAACACTGAAAGTTTTGTATGACCGTAAGGATCTACACTTCATTCTTCCCTGCTTCCTGATGGCTGCTCTCAGTATGTCTGGATGGGCAATGCAGTGTTTGTGGCAGGTGATCCCTGTAATTCATCGTGTGGCTGTATATGAGTGTTAGGAGGTTGCTCGTTCCTGATGCTCAGGGCCTATTAGATAATGCTATTTTGTGGTCATGTTAGTGTGCAAATCTCAAGTGAAGATATGCAGGTAAGTTTCCATTGCAGTTTTTATTGATAGTTTCTGTAGGAATAAATTAAAGTAGATTCAGTCACCTTAAAGTTTTATTGTGGGTTTTGAGAGCTGAGAGCTCAAACCCGTTACATTCTTCTCAGTAAAAATCTTCTAAGCAAAGATTGAAGTAAATGACACTAGCTGTGTTCTTTGTCGTCTCTTTGAAATGCACTGACCTGCCTGTAAGAGTGGCATCCTAGATTAGGAGCTAATATTCCTTCTGTTAAAATATATAAAAAAAAAATATACTTGGCTGAAGACAAGACAGGACTTCAGTCCTAGTGGCTCCTAAGGAAAACTTACTCTGTTTTTATTTGTAGGAAATGGATATAACATACGTAATCTTCTGAATGAAGAAAGTGTTCTTCTCTTCACACAACTCAAAAACAGGTGAAGAACTTTCTGCAGAGAAGTTTGCCTAAACACTTGTCAATTTTTTGTATGTTCTGAAGTTCTTTTTACATACAGAAATGTTCGAGTCAGCCCATCCTAACATTACAAATTAATACAGAGCAGCTGAAATCAACGTACGAAGAGTTGAGACAAAAACCAGAAGAATGTTGGTAATTGGCTGTCAAAATGAAATGACATACTGAAGGGCCTTGCTCTGCAGCAGTTACTGTTCTTGTGCCATCCAGTGACAGAAAACTATAAGTATGAAATGTGTGGGTATATTTGTAGTTCCAAATTGTATCAATATGCTTAATCTCCCTAAAGATGCTTAGCACTTGAAAAACGTTGACATCTTCAGCTAACATCTGATGCATAGTCTTAACAACTGCCTGGTACAACCTGCTCAGAATAATCTCTGTTTAAATGATGAACCTGCTGTTTGCATTCCAGTAATTGTTGTCTAGGAGATGGGCTGCTGAAATGCTGTTGTGCTGGGGTCCAGCCGCCTTCTTATATGTTAATGACAGGCGCTCCTTCCTTGTCTGGCAGCTGGATGATTAGTGCCTCCAATCTGAATAGGAAAATAGGAGCTCTTAAGTAGGAGCTTATCAGTTGTGTCTTTTTTGTGGAAGCTATGGCTTGATTAGCTCTGAACATTGTTGATAGCTTTATTTTGTGTAACAGTGATAGGTCATTGCCAAATGTATTACTTTAATATCTCCTTTTGATTTGCTTACTGTGTTCCTGGATAATAATGAGGACCTTTGGGAAAGCTGTAATTACACTGTATACTCCAGAAGCCAAGTCTAGACAGCAGATGGTATACATAGCATTTGTCTCCCAAGCTCTTCGAGGTTTCTTCTGGCTGAAGATAAGGATGAACTACAGCTATTGTGGTATTCTGCTTTCTCTCTCTGGTCATTTCCATCCTCGAAGAGAAGGAGATAAGGAAAATTGAATTGGAATTGTGAACTTCCAAGGACTTGAGGATTGAGCACTAACCTTGTAAGCAGTTTTGGCCATGATCTTTATGCTAAATCTAGAGTATACATTAAAGTAGGAAAGAATTGGCTTTCAGCTAACTTCCTGTGTGTGTGAAGGGCTTGGACACCAAGATTACCATGCCTCTGTGAAAGATCCTTTGGATTGGGGAATTTGAGATAATACTGTCATTCTCTTTCAAGCAGTAGTTCCTATGGTTAGTGCATATGTAGACTGACAGCGGAAATACTGGTAGAAGTTGTGCGCTGTCTTTTCATTCATGGCTGAGTCATGTGTACCTGAGAAAATGAAACAGGAATGTGCCTATTGCCTTTTAGTTCTGTCTTGAAACGAACTACTGTCAGAGTTCAGACTACACAGAAAGACTTTTTTTCCAGCTCCAACTCTTGTAAGCAGTTTAAGAGTTTTTTAAAAAGAAAAAAGTCATTTAGTTACATTAGTTACATATGGTTTACAATATAAATTTGATGTTGGCAGCTTTTCTAAATTTTGGGCTTGGGTTCGTCTTTTCAAGGTCAGCAAGATTCAAATAATGTCCTTCCTGTGTTGGAGCCATACCAGCTACCAGATGGGCACACATGCTGTCTCACTGCTTGAGGGGATTCCACCCACTAAAACGTTTAGTTTTTGTCTTTCAACTCCTCAGGCCTACAGAGATCTGGAATTTTGCCACTTGGAAAAAGAGTACAGGGCTAGGATTAAACCAAAGACTCTGCTTCTAACCCAAGCAGGTCTCCCAGCAGTCAGGCCATGGATGTGATGGTCTCTGATCCCAGCAGCAAATTGGTTCCAGCTGAAAATCAGAACAAGAAAACTTTTCAGTTGTGTTAATGGCCAGGGAGTTCTGAAGAAAGATACCCTGCGAACTCTTACCTGTGTTACCTGTCTGCAGATTGGGTAGCAGAAGGATGGATACTTAAGGGGTTAGCATAGGTAACTTATGTGGATGGACTACAGAGCACGTTGTCCTAAAGGAAAGTGTGGGTGGATGCCGTGGCAGAGCTCAGCAGGCTGCTGCTTGCCAGGGATGTGTTTTCCTTTGGTGGGCTGAGATGAGAAGTGATAACATTACCCATGTCATACCAGGCACTGATGTGTCTTCCCCCACTGCACTGTACTGCAACTTGGCAGCAAAGTTTTGAGGGGTTTTCTTTTGGGTAAAGAGCACTAAGTCCTTCAGGATGCTTTCTTAAGCAGAAGTAATGTGTGCAGACCTTTTCCTGACACAGGCTGGAAAGTGCAGATGTCCAAGTGCAGGTCTAAGGTCAGCATGGCTGTTTGTGTTTTCCTATTTCTGTGTCTGGGAGCATCAAGAGAACAGGGAGGATTTGGTAAAGTACATCACTTTTTAGGCTGGATGGTTTTGCTGCTTTCTGGCAGGTCAGTTTCTTAGGTGAAATGTCCCGTGTAGTTTGCAGAGAACATTTTGTAGCTGGACTACATCTGAGTATGTTTGTGGTTTACTTTTTTTTTAAGAAGCAATATCAGGTTTGCCAAGGGATGTTCTCTGGAATATTGCTGTGGTTTAGCAACAATTCTATTATTTGTCAGTAGATGGGGCTTTAAGCACAGCTGTTGGTCCTTTGCTGGCCTCTGTGCTCATTAGGGTCTGGTTTTTGAAAGTCAAGAAGAGTGTATTACAGGTGGAGATAAATTTAGTTGAATTCTCTTGCAAGGAGATGTAAATCAGTTGCCCTTCACAGTAGGATGTAACTACTGAACATTGCTAAGTTCGTTCAGTTACATGGATGTTGTACTTGTTGCAGCCACTTGCACAAAATTGTTCTTTAAAACATTAGTGTATAGCAGGACCTGGGTTGTTCACCATTGGTCTGGATTGCATTTCAAATTTTTTTTCTTCAACTTGGCACTTGTTAGAAATTTGCTGCTGTGTCATTAGCCTAAATATAGTTTGAGGAAGTGCAGGAGAATGTTCTGAGTGCCAGGACTCCTATGGCTGCTGAGTTGTGCAGTGTGTCAATCAATAATCAGTTGTTAAGTCAGAAGCAGCAGCTGATGTTTCACCTCTGCCTGGTCTTGCTTTGGCTCCTCCTTCCTACGTTTTTGTATACATCAAGCCAAATAGGATATTGCAAAGAAATAAGCCTTTTCTGAAATGTGAGAAGTTAATGTTCTTCCTGCATGTGTGTGATTCTTTTTGCCAGCATATTTTCTGCTCTGCTGGGTAATCTCACTTCCTCTGGCTACTGTTGTTTTTAGCCAGGTTTTTGCAGAGCTAGGCTGAAGTTGGTTAACCAGTGTTACCTGTTGTGGAGTGATGTGTGGGATCTTTGTCTTGAAAGAGACATGGCCTTTCTGTTGTCTGTGAGATGCACTTACTGTTCCTAGTGGATACCTACTGATATCCTAGTGGATATCCCTGTTTCAGTGTATTAATTCATTGCTTTCTGTCAACAGTAATTGAGAGAGCTGGAAACAAAAGCCAAGTCACATATTTCAGCTTCATGTTGATAGGTTCATGTGTTCTATAGTAGGTACTGTGGTGACATCCAGGGGCTTGTTTTAAGAGGCTTAACTGAGAAGTCCTGCCACAGTAAAAAGTCAGAGTTTTGAAGGCTTTGACTCCCTTCAAAAAAATTACAGGTTAGTAGGTTCTTCTGCAAATCTATCTTTTCATAGTTTCATTTGGTTAGAAAGCTGTTCCTGTTTTACTAACAAAGCTTTTTGCGGTTTAAATTAGCAGAAGAATGATGGCAGAACAGTCAGATGTGTATGCACATCCATATTTGTACGACTCTGTAAACATAAAATAGAAGATTGTGAGCTGAGTAATTACAGAAAAAATAAACAGGACCAATAAAAGAGACTGTTGCGGCACATATACAGTTTCTTCTATTTTTCAAGTGCACAACTAAATTGGTTATCTGCAGATGATTTTAAATTAACATTTGGGGAATGCAATAAACCTAAAGAGCCATTTCCTCATAACAGCTGAAAAGGCATTTCAGCATGAAGGAATATTTCTTGGATTTCTACTGATGTATAGACTCTGCATGATGTCTTTTGCAATACAGGATTTACTTTAAGTGGTGATTAATTGCAGGTGATACATCTAACTGAAGAGCATGGACCATGCCTCTTTAATGGTATTGACAGCTGTTGTAACTGAATATCCTAGTTTTTCCAAACTGGTACATTTCCTTGGCAGAATATCTTGTCACTTCACAGATGTTCACAGATATAGTCAGAAGAGATCTCAAAGGCAAACTTTTGGGTTGCATAGATGAGCTTCAGTTAGGATTTGACAACCAAAGTGATTCCTGTGGTCCACTTCTAAGATGCAAACATGGTTGATCACCTGTCAAAACAGTCAGCTGCAGATTATTAGGAAACAAATATGTTAAAAGGTTTGCCTGCAGAGCTGCCCTATGTTTTTATACCCACTCACAAAGCTCCTCTTCTGATCTGCTTCATTTAAACTTCTGTGCCCAAGTGAAAGTGCAGCACAAAAGGTTGTAAAACCACAGGTACTTTGCATTCCTTCTGCAGTCCTGTTTGGAGCACAGTGATTGAAACAAGGACCTGGAAGAAGCAAAGTGTTTATTTTGTCAGTCTGACTGTTGAGTTGAGATACAAGTCTAAAAATGTTCACAGAAAAAAATATTAATGTCTGGAATAAGATTTTTAACTTCTCTTTTCAGGTAGGTAAGGACTTTTAAATTTGAAAACTGAAGAATTCCAGTACTCCTAACAAATATTTAGGAAGCTTATTAAGGGGTATGATAGCTGTTAACACACATTATTTCATTTAGCTTATTAAATTTTTTCACTGTGGTGGTGTTTAAAGCTGCCTTTTCCTGTGTTTTCAGTAACAGTATCTGAAATGAGAATTGATCAAGATGGCAGATGGATGGTAATGCTGTGAGGGTGTCTTCTGGAGTCAACGTGCCATAAAGAGCGAGAGGAAGGGAGTGATATGAGAGGTGTAAACATAATGAAGGGCTCTGTATTAGTGCTCAAGCGTGTTGCAGACTGACTGGTCTAGGTTATGCGAAGTGTTTTCAGTGAAGCTAAGCAACTTTGAAAAGATTGGTATGGGAAAGGTTTTCTGGTGTTGGTGCCACAAGGACACAGCTGTCTCTGGTGGTAACCCACACTCGTGGTTTGGGATTCTAGTAGTGATCTGATCACTTGCATTTAACAGCATTATGTCATCTTATCTAAAACTATAGGGTTCAGCTAATGAGCATGATGTATAATCCACTGAAGAAGAGGCCTGAATTTAATGAATTTTACCCTTTCTTTATGTTAGCAGCACTTTCATGTTGTAGTACAGTGGGGGTAATTACAAGAATTGAAAGTTAATTACAAAAAAGTTTTTTTCAAACACTATCTGAACTTGAAATTTTATTGCTGACAAAGAGGGGACTCCCCTAGGATGCAGTAGCCTATACACTGAAGAAACTGAGTGCTTCTCCTGTATTTCAGTTAGTGCCAAGTGAGCTCTGAGGCTAATTAATCAAAACAAATTCACAATTAAGCTCAGAAAGGAAGACTAATTAAGTAGACAGTTAAAAAAAGTGCTGAAGAAGGGAGCAACCTTAAGGGGAAAGTATGAGACTCCCAGTACTGGCCCATGAAGGACAATTAAGTGATAATTGCAGAGGCCTTTTTGCATCCAGCACATGCTGTCTGCCTTTTATTATGGCTGATTTTCTTAGCAATAGAAGCAGACATTTGCCTGATGAGCAACTAAGCTGTACTGTGCACTCGTAAGGTAATTCACAGGTAAGGCAGAGAGCTTGCTGCAGCTATAAATTAGAACACAGCTTCCAGACTTGAACAGTATTTTAGATAGTGAAAAAGCCCCATTGCGTTTTAAAGACAAACTAACTTAAGTGTTTGCTTTATTTCCCTCTTCATTTTGTGGCACACTGAGTCCATGTTAGCATTCTGTTTAAGCTTTCAAACGAATTACACTGAGTGAACTGTCAGAATTTAAAATAGCTTCATTCAGTTGCTCACCCCACTGAAGTTCACAGAAATCATTACCTTGTCATGAAATGGCTTCTGTTGCTTATGTCCTTGTATTGGGTTTGTGTGGCCAGGTTTTGATAGTTGTGGGGGGTGGTTACTGGGATGGCTTCTGTGGGAAGCCAGTAGCAGCTTCCCTGCGTCTGGCAGAGCCAATGCCAGACAGCTCCAGTGCCAACCCACCACTGGCCAAGGCTGAGCCTACCAGAGCTGGTGGTAACTCTTCCATTTAAGAAGGAAAAAAGGTTACTGTGCTGAAGTAATTATGGACAGAGAAGAGAAGAGTATGTGAGAGAAACAGCCCTACCCACACCCAGGTCAGTGCAGAAGGAGCAGGGACGAGGTCCTCCAGGCACTGGAGCGGAGATTCCCCTGCAGCCTGTGATGGTAATGGGTGAGTGATCTCTCCCTGTCCTTATTTCAACCCAGGAGCCTTTCCTTACATTTTCTCTCCTCTGTCCAGCTGAGGGAGGAGAGAGATAGAGCAGCTTTGGTGGGCACCTGGCATCCAGCCAGGGTCAGCCCACCACAGTCCTGCACTCATGCTGCATGACATACTTGTGGTGGAAAAAAAAACCAGGAGGAACCTACAACACTAGTATTGTTTTTACTGAAAATATTTTAAATTTTCTTCTCAAGGACTTTTTCAGCTAGCAAAGCTAATCTCTGGTGAGATGCTGAGGCTTGTAGATGAGGTACATGCCCCAGACTTCCTGCATCCCTCCTTGCCCATTTCCATTGAACTGTGATGCTAATCATCAAAACCTCTCTTAATTTATTTAATTTAGCATGGGCTAAAAATTTGCATAAGTGTTCACTTTTTTTTTTCCCCCCCCCTTATCTGGAACTTGAATTATTTCAAAAATTAGTGGTGAGGTCTCCTCAACTATTTTTAAAAATGTTGATAGTAATTTCCTTTTCTTCATGAAATTCCATGTGAACATTATGCTGCCACTGTGATGCACTGTGTCCTTCTATGCAAGTTGGCAGTTGTCTTCTTGAAGTATCTGTCCAAGGTGCAATCCTTCTCTTGGAACAGGCTGCAGGATGAGGCATTCACCTGCTGCTGTTTCAGCTCAGCTGCTCCATCAAGTTTCAATCTGCTCCTTCATTTTTTGTCTTTCTGCCTAAACTAATTTCCTGCCCTAATTTGGATGCATTTTCCTTACCAAAGGTTTCTTTTCTGTCTTTCTGCCGCTTGCAAGGATTGAATAATTTTTTAACTCAGTTCCAGGTGTTTGAATTATTTCAGAGGTGTTCGTGTGCCTGAAGGTTCCTTTGCTACCTCTCCTGCAAGTTTTGTACAGGGCCTGGCAAAGCTCCCAATTTTAACTTTCAGAGAAGTGATGCAAAGCTTTCTTTGGCCTCTGTTCTTTGAAAGACTTTTATGTAGTTTTAATCCCAAGAAGGTTGGTTTAGGATGTCACTGGCAAGGTGTTTGTTATTATCATCATCTGCTGTTTTTCCTGGCTGCAGAAGCAGAACGGAGACTGCTTCAGGCCCACTTGGTTGCCCTTGAACCTCATCCATCTGTTGAGGCTGGCTCTGCAGTGCTGGAAGAGTGCATCCTAGCACCGTTCCCCATGGCCAGACCTACCCTGGGGCATCGTAGCATTGTGCTTTTTGCTCCTCTTAGAGCACTAATTCAGCCTGCTGGAGACTTCCTTTGCCTTGGCACAATTTTGACATGCGTCTGCCATCACTTAGGCACCATGCCATACCTTGATTTTGTATTGGCAGGCTAGTCCAGGCATTCACCTGCCTCTTACATCTTCATTCCTCTTGCCAGTGGGAATGCTGCCTGGCACCAGTTGGTTTTGGCACAGAGGTGTAGCATGGCAGCACATGCCCACTGCTACACATGTGGATGTGGGTCTCTCATGTGCCCTCTCACACCCTGTTGCTGCTTGACTTTTCTGGTAAATGCCAGGAGAAAGTAATCTTCTTGGTCTTTAATGTTTCTGTGGTGTCTAAAGAGTCTAGACTGAAAGAGCTGTAAAGGTTGGGTGGCCCCTCAGGATCAGCTTCATACATTTCTCTTGGAGATGGAGCTGAGACTGGGCCAAGCACATCTGAGATACCCTTCCATGTGGAACAGTTCTGTCCACAAAGTTTGGATCCCATCATCTCCATTTTACCATACTTAGTGACATGGGTGGGAGTGTGTATTTGAAAAGCACGTCAGAGTGTTGGTGTACACACTTGGCATCCTCTGTCTTAGTGCTGTGGTTGCTGCAGAGGGGTCAAGAGGTATAGAAGAGATCAGGAAGCAGAAGCTCGTATGTGGGGAAAGAGCTTATCTGAATCCAGGGCAGCTGGCTCTTGGTGGTCCTGCTTGAGCAGCAATGTTGGATCAAATTACTTCCAGAAGTCCCCCCTGACCTCAGACATCCTGTGAAGTTGCAACCTGTGCTATGGAAGCTGCTCTTCTATAAGTTTAGTTCATGCTTTTGTTGGAAAGACCCTTATTTCTGTGCCCCTCAAGCTGAGAGCAGTCTTTTCTATGTCACACAGCAGGCCACCAGTATTGCCACCAGTACTGCCACCAGAGTGTGGGGTGTGCCAGAGTCCCAGCCACTGGTGAACAGCCACTGCCATCCCATTCTCCACGGGAAAGGACAAAATGTGCACACTCAGTTGAGTCACAAGGGTCAGCTTTAACCTCCCCTTTCTGGTCTTGGCTCTGAGAAGTCCCTCTAGGGCAGACACATACCTGGGTTTGATGAGAAGTCCACTGCTCAGTTTGGGGGAATTAGGTAACAATTTTCTCTGCATATACCCCAAAACATTTTACTATATTTGGATAGTGGGTTGTTATTTTCACCTGCAAGTCTTAACAGCAGTCTTTATTCTGTGCATGGGCTTTAAACCAGTTGAAAATTTGGCATCTTGCGCAGTCCAGGCTATCAAGTGTCTGCTTTTCCCATATAACTCTACATGTGGAGTAGCAGTGCTCAGCTGTCACTCGATGTGGGGAGTTGCATCAGATATTATTCTCTCAGCAAGAATTTTAGTTTTTGGTTGCTTTCCCTACTGTCAGCAGCTTTGTGTGACCTTTGGGACTGTGGACCAGAGATTGTGTACCATTTGTGTAAACGTGAGTTAAAGTGAATTAAAATATGCCCAAGATCTATAAAAGTAACATGAAACTCATATGCACATTTACTACTGAGGCTTCTTGGTTCTTCACAAGATATATTTCAAATTCAAAATAGCTTAAGAAAATATATGGAGAGCAAGTGTCAGTGCCCCAACCAGGTGTGGCTTTGACAGCTCCAGATTTTGCACAGATGAACACATTTGTCAGAGACCACTATTATTTAAATTAAATTAGGCTAATGTGCTCTTTTGAGCATAATTGAAATGATACTAATGTTTTTATTGATTTGCCACTGGAGTAGGTGAATGCTCTGATGTACTTGCTGCTGTGAGTACAATCTGCAGTTGTTCCACTTTACTGTCTAGTAACTCCTCAATATTATGGCACTGATAGGCCTATTTTTAACTGTGTTAATTTGAACTAATTTCTGGTTTTTTTATAATTCAGAACAAAAGCACGAGACATGCTGTTGGACGCCTCTTCCAAATAACTTTACCTGCAAATTGAAGATCATCTAATGCAGAGGAGTTCTAAAGAATGCTGAACATTTTCATCTGACACCCTAGTTTTAGGGGCATGTTGTTTCATTGATCTTAAAGATCTTTCTTCAGTGTAAATGGTAAATACATAGTTTGTTATGAGTTATCTTTACTTTTGTATCAATAAATATTAAGTAATGGAAATCAGTTTTGATTCCTTTAATTTTAAATAATTTTGGAATCAGTTTCCTGGCATTCCATGTGGTTTTGAAAATGCAGGTAATTGCATGAGTTTGACTTGTAAATAAATATTTATGAATAACTGTGAGTTATCTTGGGTGGCTTCAAAGACGTCTCAAACTGAAATGTTTCACTGTTACTTTGGAGTTGTTGAAACGTTCAAAGGGAGTTTGAAAGTAAATAGTTTTCAAAGGATGGAGTCATGGAATCATTAAGGTTGGAAAAGACCTTTAAGGCCATCAAGTTCAACCACTAATCCAGCCCTGCCAAGTCCATCACTAAGCCATGTCCCTAAGTGCCACATCTTTTAAATACTTCCAAGGACAGTGATACCACTTCCCTGGGCAGCCTGTTCCAGGGCCTGATCACCCTTTCAGTGAAGAAACTTTTCCTAATATCCAGTGTAAACCTCCCTGGCTATAACTTGAGGTCATTTGCTCTTGTCCTGTTACTTGGGAGAAGAGACCAACCCTCACCAGGCTACAGCCTCCTTTCAGGTGTTTGTAGAGAGTGAGAAGGTCACCCCTCCCTGAGCACTTGGCCTTGTTGAACCTCAGATACCAGTGGAGATGAGATCTGAAAAGCAATGTTCCTAGTTGACTGTGACTTTGGTTGCAGTTTGAATCCCTGGTGTTCCTGCCAAGCTTATAGAGAAACTTCTGGCTGGAATGGTGCAGAACTCTTTTGGCTTTCAAGTCAATCATAATCAGAGCTACATTCTGCTGCAGCATGTGATCATTCAGGGCTCTTCATATTTGGTATGTGATGACTTATGCTCTCCTCCATATTTTCTACGAAATTTTAAAGGTGTTTCCATTTAGCTGGAGATGGTGCTCCCTGAGAACAAATCTTGCCTAGTCATCAGAGTGAAATAAAGTAAAAACACCTCCCATCCCTTCAAGGAAAATACGGTCCATTAGTTTTTCATTTGCCAGGAGCATCAGTTTTTAATGTTTTTCCCTTTCCCTTTGTCTCCTGGGAATATCAATCTGCATAGATCTATTACTAATTCCACAGCAACAAGCTCATTTTCTCAAAAATCTTTACAGTGGGTAGTAAAAGTAGGTCTCCCTAGGAATTATTTAATATCCAAATTGAACTCAGTATCCTATGTATAGTGCTGGGTGGCTGCTGGGTTTCTTTTTGGTGGTGGTCAGTTGGTTGTTTTTTTCTAAAGTATCTTTGCCTCATCTGAAGTCACTGTTTTCTATGATAAGGTGAGTGTTGTAGGGTTGTCCAGCATTTAAAACTCAGGAGTCTGGATGAGTATTAAAAATAATTCTGCAACCAAAACAATTTTTGAAGGTGAAAGGGTGAGGAAAAATCCTCTTGAATAGCAGCATACTATGCTATGAATGATGGTGTATTGTGTAAGCATTGCAGAGAAGGGAGCAAAAGAGGTTTTCCACTCCTGGAAGGTTCTGGAAGCTCTGTTTATAACATTCATTCCCATCAGCCATGCCCCAGGAGCACTGATGAGCATTTTACCAGCAAGAGCCTTGCTGGAGGGCTTTCCATCTGCAGTTCTCATGGTTCTTGAAGGCCTGTCTCAATTCCAGTAAGTATTTGCCATTCACTGAAGCAGCAGAGAACCTGGCTCTACAGCTCAGCCTCCTGTGGCCTCTTCTGTGCACCTGGGTAAGCCCACACCCATCCACAGTGCTTGTGTCCCTGGGCTGTGCAAATTGGGAAGGGGACAGTGCTGCTGGTGTCTTCCAGAGAGCCCAGACCTGGTGCGGCCTGAGCAGTTGTGTAGGTCCCTGTAGGATCCCTCCCAGGGCAGGACCTGGATCTGGAGTCTCTTTCTTTACCCTGTCTCGTTCAGAGAGGGCTCTCGTGCTCATGGTCTGATATGAGGAATGGTTACTGCTTATCTTCCTTGCAATGTTTAGGAGATGCTTTCATCCAGAACAGTCTCACAGCTTCTTGTTAATTGGCTCAAACCAATGCATTGGACAGAAACAGCAATAACCTCCACATAGATCATGTGCTGTATTTTAGTAGTCAAGAAGATTGTCTTTTTCTTTTACCTGCCCTAACCTGGAAGAATCAGAATATTTGCCCTTCCTATGCCAGTTAGGGTCAATCATAATATCATAGAAGGAGGGCAGTTCCAGTAAAACCTGCACAGTGACTTAATATTAACTTTTTGGAAGCAAGGAGCTTCTTTGTCTTTTACATGGATATATTGTTTGGAGTTTGTCGTGTCCCTGGAATGTCACAGTTTGGGGAGCTGTAAGAAGTGATAAACAGGTAAGGTGCACAGTTCATGGGGGCACAATAGAAGCTGAGGCTGATTTTTTTCTTGCATGTGAAAGAATTCAACTTAAATCTTTTTATCTTAGGGGACAGAAAGCAAAGTACTGGTCTTAAAAATTACCCCAGTCATCCGTCTTTCTCCACTGCACAGCAGAAGGAGATAGGATGTCCTGTGGCTTATGCCAAGCAAAGGTGCCAGTGGTTATGCAGTAGCCCAGTTGTGGGCATGTGACAGGCATAAAGAGGCACATCCTTGTACTGAGGACTTCGGAGCAGCCATGGAAACTTCATGTTGTTCAGTGGTGGTAGAAGAGATTATTAAAAGTCACATTTATTACATGGTTTTGGCAGCTCAGTGTTGGTTTTACCATTTAAGTCTCTTGTGTATTTTCAGTATCTCGAGTTAAACAGTTTCTCTCCTGTAGGAAGCCACTTGGTCACGCTGGTATGTGGTCTGCTGGAGCACGTCTGTGATTGCTTTCTCATAGGACTCAGCCGTTACTAAAAAAAGATTTTCATTCCTCTTCAGATAAGCAGGTTTAACTTGTCTGTTAAGGATAGTGTGATTTTTATTTTTATTTTTTCTTATTTTCTGTTTTCAGCTGGGTGTTATCCATATGCATGCTTAACTGAAAGACTTATGTATCAAACCAGTGCTGAATGTTTTGCAGCCTAAGAAATTAAGATGAAAGTGGGTGAGGTGCAGACAGTTCTCCTGGCTGCCTCTCTTCACACTGAGTGAGGAAGGCTTTCCTGTTCCACAAGAGCCTTGCTTTGGTTCAGGCACTGCCGCAGCCTGGTGAAGTTCTGCCATGCACCAGTCCTGCTGCGATCGTGTCTGCTTTCTATTGCTCTGAGATCCCAGTCTGTGCAAGAGACAGAGAGAAGCCCATTTCCAGCTCAGGCTGTGATTGTATTTAATCTTTTTTCTTTATTTTTTTCTTTCCTCATGAAGGAAGTAAATAGAACTAATCTGTGAGATTTACAAATGGGAGTTTAGCCAGCCCTGAGGATTCATGGTCTTGAAGTCCTGTGCTTGATTCTTTTACATTTATATCATTAAAATCAGGCTGCTTTAGGTCCCTCTGCTAAATGTTGTAGAAAAAAAGGCACTTGGACCAGCACTGAGCCAAGGATACTTTAACAGAAGGTAGCCTGGTAGTTTCCCTACTGCTGCTTACATTTGCCCCTCACAGGCACACAAGGTAGTGAGTGTAATGCTTCTGAACTCACAAAAAGTATTAAAGTGGTGGCTTTTGGATGTTGGTCTTTTCCCTTCTCTCCGTGAAGAGAATGCAAACAATTTGACCAAAACAAAGAAGTCAGAAGATTGCATGTGGCTTTAAAAAATGGGGTTTTTTTTCAGATTTTTTATGTAGCTCACATCACCTTGCTCAGAATGAATGAGTGCTGTGTTGCTTTGGCATGGCGTTTGTTTGCACTTTTTTTGGCAGTTCAGCCTCCGAAGAAACTTCTACTGGCAACTCCCTGTGCCCTTAGCAAGCACAGAAACTGCTAAAATGAATGCAGGAGCAAGCGGATGCAAAACCCAGTCAAAATACACTGAAAAGTAAGTTTTGAAGAAGTTTTTTTCTCATGTTTGAGAATGCCTGCTGCTCTTTTCGTTTTTCCTGTGTGCCACGGCTCCCGAGGGCCAAGCGTCTGCAGAGGATCGAAGACACATCCTGGGAGCTGGCAGCAGGACCGTGCCTCTGCTGAAGGCCAGCCAAGCAGCCTGCTCCATGTGGAGGATGGAGGTTCCATCTGCCTTCCACCATCTCCACACTGCTGTGACAGATCCCAGGGAGCTGTGCTGTTTCCCAGGGAGCAAACCTTGCTGTGTTGCCCTGGGCTCCAGAAGGCAGGCGTTGGAGGAGGGAGGAAACCAAGCCGAGCTTACGGAGTTGTTGGAGAGGTGCCCAGAGATTAATACTCAGCTGGAGGAGGCTGGCACCCAGCACCCCTGCCCTGCTCATTGCTGGTGTGCACAGTTCCGCTGGGGGCACTCTTTGCTTTTTCAGCTGGCCCTGATTTTGAGGGTTCTGCTCTGCCCAAGATGTCTTGCTCCTGTTTGTTATCTAATATCTCTGCACTGAGCCTACTGCTCTCCATTGACTCACCTTCTCAAAGGTTTGTTCCTGTGATCCTGCTCAGAGCTTTTTTTGATTATTGTTTGTATTTTTAATTAGTTGAGGAGAGGTGTTGTCTTGTTTTTATCCACGGGTTTTGAGTCATTAAATTTATACCTAGGCAGGACTGCTGTTGCAGTGACTGCCAGTTCCATATAGGTTTTCATTTCAAGAGCCTGTGTTTATAGAAGGCAGCAACTGAAATCCTTGGTTTAGAGTGTTCTTTACAGCCGAACTGCTGTGGTCTGAATGGTGCAAGGCTTAACTTTCAGCACAACACATACAGTGGTATGGAGTTTCTAACCCAAATGTAGCAAACTTAGTGTCTCTGCAGGTGAAATTTTATTCCTTTTATGGCAGACAACTTAGAGGCTGACTAGAATGGGAACATGTGTAGGAAAAAAATAATATTTAACTCAGTCTCTTCCCTGATGATAGCAAAACCAAGATTCTTTATGTACCTGATGCAGAATAGTCATCCTTTTTCATCACATGCCTTTCATTCCTTCACCAGGTATGTATTCAAGCTCTGTGCAGGCAGTGGCATATTTCTCTATGCTCTGTAAATGAAGTTTTGTGATCATAAGACATAGCTTCTGTTTTCCACTAGAGGCCAATGAAGCGCAGGTTAAGGCTGTTGCAAGGCTTTCAGGGAAAACCCCATCTTTTTTTCCCTTCCAGACCTGTTGCTGAACTGTTGTATCTCCATCTTGATGATTATTTCTTCTTTTTGAAATGGTTCTCCCTCTAATGGAGTGGAATTAAATTGCTGTCTTCCTCCCACCATTTTGTTCCCAAAACCTGCAAGAAGTTAAAGAATTGTCCTCTTGATTTGCTGATACGTGTTCCTTCCACATTTGCAACTCCTAGCTGTTAACTATGCAGCAGCCTCCATGGAATAAAGGGCACATCGAAAAGGCGATGGAAGCAGTGAGTAATGCCAGTGCTTGGGATTTTTAGAGTTGCAGGAAACAGTACGTCTTTAGCTACTACATTTTACTGGGGAGCTTCCTAAATTTTATGCTTACCAGTGACCAAGCCAATGACATCCCCTTACAGCTGAGGGACAGGGTCTGACATCATTCTGCCTGAGAGCCTTTGCCTCCTGACTCCTCAGGTCATATCTCAGTCCTGAGTAATAACACTGCTCTTTTAAAAAGTTTTTAGGAGGTTCAGATCAGCAAAAGTCCTGAAATATGAGGCTGGTGGTGCCAGCTCTGTGTCACAGACCAGAGAAGCCATCTGGGATAATGTTTCTTGGCCAGGGAACTACCCCAAGTTTTCTGTCTCAAGTCAGTGAAGAATAATGCTGCCTAATGTGTTGGTTAGAGCCAGAAATGTTTACAGAAGGACAAAGGCACTGCTTGGGGCATTAGCTTGGAAGATTGTTTAGGATTTTGTTGCTGCCTGGCAGGGGTCTCATGTGGGTGGCACATATGTGTGAGCCCCTCTGGATGCCACACTGGTGGGCCTGGTTAAAGCACTGTGCTTTGGCTGATCCTAAACCTGTGAGATTTCTCTGGGGGTTGTAGGAAACCTGACTTTAGAGGGGACTGGGCTTCTCCTTTGGAAGGATATGCTGCTATGGTAGGAAGCAAAACTAAGGTAGGATTGCAGCTCAGAGACTTTCCTGAGCCAGCTCTAATCATGTGGTGGCATGGCTTAATGCAGCCCTTTGAGCTAGGGCACACCCATGGCCCCCACAAGATTTATCAGCATCTGTGAGCCCCTGACCCAACCTGTGAGCCAGAAGGGCTCTGCTGCAGCATTTCTGTGGTTAGAGAGGGAAGGTCAAGCCCAGGCAAATGCTGCGTGGGGCAGGCTGTAACCCATGAGGTGTCTCCTCCAACTTCATTCATCTGCCGTCTGCGAAGGATTTCCTAATGTGGCAGGATGGGCTGCTTTGAAGTTTATATCACAGAATATGGTATCTGGCTCTTCCAGAATAAATTGTGTTTGCAGTATTGCACTGTTTGCTAGGCAGAGGCCTCTAGAAACTGCCTCCAAGTTGCCAGTGGCTTCGGCGAATATTGAACACCTTACTGTCAACTGCAGAAAGCTGATTTATTACTATTATTTACTCCTCATTAGCACTGATGTAACGCAGCAGGGAATCGAGAGCAGCAGCAGCTTCCTGGCCGTTATCTGATGCTGCTGATGGCCATGTGTGTGCCGTGCTATGGTGTTACGTTTGTGCAGGACCTGAGATCAGGGGGATGTAGCAGCTGGCAAAAATGGGGAAAAAAGGAAGAAAAGGGAATCTATCTTAGCTTTATTTATGTCCTGGTGCAAGGAGTGTCAGAAACACTCATGCAGTATATCACATAAAATGAAAAGTAAGTAGGAAGTGAGACTGACACATCAGCTTTCAGTCTAAAAGAGTCTACAGCTGTTTTTGCAAAATGAGCAGATTTGTGTATTACCGGTCACACACTCTGTTTAATTTCCTTTGTTTGCCTGCTGTGCATCTTCTCTTTCTCTCATAGGTGGATATCAAATAAAGTGTCACTGGGAATCAATGTTAAAGCTCAATACCTGTTTCAGAATAGAATTACAGAATCATGAAGTTTGGAAAAGACATCTAAGCTCATTGATGATCATAGACCCAGCAAACAGTGCACCTGTCCAAGCCATGACCAGCCAGTCTCTCCAAAAACAGTGTCCAAGGCTTTACTGAAGTCCAGGTAGACAACACCCACAGCTTTTCCCTCATCCACTAGTCATGTCACCTGGTCATGAAAGGAGATCAGGTCGGTCAAGCAGGACCTGGCTCTCATAAGCCTGTGCTGGCTGGGCCAGATCCCCTGATTGTCCTGTCTGTGCTGCATGATGGCACTCAAGACAATGTCTGCAAACTTCCCCATTGCTGAGGTCAGGCTGACAGGCCTATAGTTCCCCGAACCCTCTTCCTTGCCCTTCTTGTAGCTGGGTGTCTCATTTGCTCACCTCCTGTCAGCTGGGGCCTTCCCGATGAACCAGGATGGCAGGTAAGTGATGGGAAGTGGCTTGGTCAGCCACTTTCTGTTCAGATGTACCTGAAAGATTAGGACCTTATGATACAAGGTGCTATGCAAACAAAAACCCCTAGAATCTATCTTCTACAGTGTTTATGTTGTAATTGACAAGGGGAAAAAAATATAAGTGTAATGTTTTCTGGTGTTTGTACACTCCTTGGAACAGTGGGGCCGCCCTTATAAACCAAGTTAATATTAATAATTCTCCATTTTCTGAAGAATGGTGTTACAAGGTGGCTGCCTTGCTGTAACTCAAGCACTGTAAAGCAGGTGTGTAGACAAAAATGTGAGCCCCCAGTTTCTTGATGGTGTTTCAAGACAAGCACATCTCTCTGCTGAGGTTTGCCACATCAGAAATGTTCAAATGAAGAAAGGGGCTTGGGGCATTTTCCTAGCTTTAACTCGAAGGTGCTATTTCCCTTGGCAAGTGACAGTACCTTCCTGTCCAGCTGTTTCACCCTTATGTGAAAAGGGGGATTTGGAAACTTGCACTTTAGCAGCAGTGGAGGAAGAACCTTGGGTAAGTACAAGTCTTACAGATGCTGAGCAGAGGCTGTGGCTCTTGCATCATCTGTGTATGCAAAAATGGGGGATACTTTTAATGCTTCTTAACGTGTTAAACTAGAGGAATGTTCAGTCCCATTTTCTTGGTGCAGGTATTCATTCTAGAGGCTGATTACATCCAGGGAATAAGTTCCTGCTCCTTACAGCACAGGCTGACTTTGGGTGGAGTGAGCAGCCCTCTGGCCGTGCTCAGGCTATGGCACATGGAGGTGGCAGTTCTGTGTTTGGCCAAGGCAGAGATGCTGGCATTGATCCTCAGCTGCCATTCAACTCAAGCCAACAACTGCATCAGGGTGCACTTCAAGCTGCTCTGACTGGGAAAAGTACTATTAGGTCAGTGCATGTAGTATTTTATACTAAGCCTTTTATGCCATCCCCAATATCACAAGTCAGCACGATGCTGCGAATGAGCAGGAATGTTTGATCTGGGCATGTAATTTTGTTAACTGTTTCTCCTTATATTAATTTACATTTGGGTGATCCTGTGAGAAACTATAGCAGAATTTAATAACACTAATATTAAAAAACCAATATCAGGTCTGCATATTTCAATCTGATTAGTAGTTTTTCTCTTGATTAAATGATGCATTTTTAATGCAAGCCCTTCATTTGTCTGCAATAACATGGCACTGTAACCCTCTGTGTAAAGCGAGCACAACTCAGTGTCCTCTTTGCTCCTGCTGGTCCTGGATGCAAATTTCCTTGTTTCTCAGTAATCTTTTCTTTGTATCCATCAGAGCACTTGCCATTGCTTGCCTAGAATAAAAGGTCATTGTAAATCCTGATTACTCTTGAAAGTTGCTCATACATTTATTTCCTAGACTTGATATATTTCATCCTCTTGCACATCAGAAATAGATTTAATCAAAAATGAGGATTTGTCTGGGAGAAACAGTTCATGATTCTTTCTCTTGGTGTGTTGTTTTTTCTCCCCATATAAAATGGTTTTGATAAATACACAAGACCCCCTGAATTTAAACTTAAATTTCAGTTTGAAGACCTGAAGTAGAATAGTCATTCTTTTTCAAAAACTTTCGTTTTTCTATTTTTTTGCAGGGGATACAGACAAGAATTCACTCTTCACCTCACTGTAACATTTCAGTGATTCTCCAAAGCCAACCTCACCAAAGTGTGGTTAAAATGATAACGAGAGAGCTCAGGATCTCATCACAGTCAATAGCAAAAGGAGTGTTGAGTTCAGTGACACCACGACACCGTGCTGCTGGGGTTATTTGGTAAGTACATCTGCCCTCAAGGTTTATTTGATGTATATTTTTTTGTATATTTTCTTTGTGTGAGGTTGATTGCAAGTTTTGCCTTTTCCATGTAAAGAAACAAAGACGGCACTTTCACCCAGTTCACCTCTTTGTGACTATCTTATCAAAACATTATATTGATCTGGAGAGCTATGATAAAGGGACAGCTGGGGTCTCAGCTGGGGTCTGGTCTCTGCTCTTCCACTTGGCCTTATCATGCCTGACACTGGCCTGGTACCATCCCTGGCTGTGTTCATCACAGGAGGATCATTCATCCCTGCCCAGCATCCCTACTAGCACATGCACACAGCTGTGCCTTACTTCGGGGTTCAGGGTTTGGTCAGGTCTGTCAGTGTTTCAGGGGAGGCTGGTGCAGGAGAGGCTGCAGAATCCTTCCTTACCATCCATGAAAGACTGTTACAATAGCTGCAACCCAAATAACTCCTGTGTTATTTGTAAGAAGAAAATTAAAGCAGATTGATTTGCTAAACTCCAGTTTGGACAGGCATAGTCTGAATAGATTCAGAAAAGGAAGAAAAAAGGGTTAAAAATGTTTTGACAGGCAAAGGTCAAACGTAAAGTTTTGAAGCCCTAAATCCTCCATGGATCCATACTGTGTGTGATTTCAGAGAAAAAGATAATGCATCAAAGCATATTTTGAACATTTTTCATGAGGAAATAAGTGGAAGATGCAAGAAATAATTTTCTGCCCTGATTCTGAGCACATGCAATTATTTCTATTGCTTTTTCTTTAAGCAGGACTGATTTTTCTGGTATATTTCAGATAACTCCTCTAAGGAGGTTGTTTACACCGCTGATGCTATCCTAAGGCAAACTGAAGTGATGGTGAAGGTGGACTAACTTTGCTGCCTTAGTGCCTCTCCCCTTTTGGGGAGTCCATACTGGGCCTGCTTTCCTGTGTGCCATCCTTGCCTGGGGTCTAGAAAATCCACGCAGGCAGGCTATCTGATTTAATTAGCTGATGCTAATTACTTGTTTTGGTCAGAGTTGTACTTCATCCTCGACTAAGAGTGATCTCTGCTTTTGTCCTGTGACAGAACAGCTACCAGGATGGGTGGAAGTGAGCTTTCTCCCCCTTAAAACCTGTCCAATTCCACCTTGCACAGGCTTGAATAGCCACAGTGCACCCAGGTGGTGGAGGCTCAGATGAGCAAGGCTAGATCTACAGGAAGCCAGCAGCTTTTGTCAGATCTTGCCACTTGCTGTGAGCGTCTCTGCTCTGCCTTTAAGGCTTAAGTGTCTTGTGTGAGGATGACAAACACTTCTGAAAGGTCAGCTGCAAGGTGAGCATGGCTCCCTTTTGCAGTGTGCCTGTTATGGGATGCCATTTACACAAGTTGCAGATACACAGGAATATCCATGAGAGTCAATACATTTTCATGTGCATTCTTATGGTCTTAGAATCTGATTTCTACCCCTGTTGAAAGAAAAATATCCTTATGGTTGCATACTGTGTTACTGCTCTACCTGTCTTTTCTCTTACTAAGCATCTTTTGGGGAATAGCAGTGATGACAAAAAAAATCACATTTCTGAACCAGGTGCACCCAATTTGTCCGAATGTGGCACTCTAGATTTCCCTGGGGTCAGAGTGAGGTGAACTCAGACCCATTCATGTAACCTAATCGTTTGTGATGACATTCAGAAAGTCTGAAAGCTTATTGATTTGTTTTATAATCATATTGTACATCTTTAAGAGCCAAACAAGTGCCCAGTTTAAATGAGTGGCTTGATTTTTTTTTCTCCTCTAGTTTGTTTTAGCAAAGGGTGATAGCAGTTATTTATTGCCATTAAGACACAGTTTTAATGCAATTCACATTTGGGCTTTCAAGTCTTCTACCCTGATAGAGGCAAAAGATGTTAAAGCAAAAGGGGATGATGCCTGAGAACCAACCTGACCTGCTTTTTTCTTAATTTTTAAACTGTCTTAAAATTTTTTTCTTTAATTTTGCTACCTGCTAGGAGGCAACAGTCCTGTTTGCTACTTCCCTCATCTATTTTGTACTACCCTGTGTCTGCACAGGAATAAACCAGCATGATGAGCATCAGCTACCTTTTTTTTAAAAAACCTGTAAGATAATGCTATTCTCACAAGGTAGTCTGACTATCATTTTCCAAACACCAGGCAAAGTGCTGGACTGTGAACTTAAACCTAAAGAGAGAAAGAAAAAAAAAAAAAAAAGAAAAATACGTTCCATCAGAAGATTCACAGCTGGCTTTAGTGTTATAATAATTTGATACCCTTTTTACCACGGATCCATGATTTGTTTGCTTTTCCAAGCAGGACTGTTTCCCCACCTCTTTTCCCTTATATTCTCTCATATTCATGTTTATCAGTTACACACAGAAATAAAACTGTTTTATGGTGAATACCCTCATTAATGTGCTTTAAACACTTTTGACTTTAAAATGATCCACTCCAAAGCTCCAAAGGCATTTTCGAGATTAAAAGTATCATTCTCCTTTTAGCACAAACAATGTGAAGGCATCAGGTAGAAGGCAGAGATAGGGGAAAACCATTTCCAAAGCTGAAAGGGATTCAGGAGATTTAGCTGCAGCCTATCCGGCTTAAAATAAAGTTACAGCCCTGTCCTTTGCCGTGGCTCACGTCTCTGACAGCAAACGTCATTAAAGCCGTAGAGAGAGGCATCGCTACTTGTTCGGAATCGCTGAAACTTGACAACCAAGAAAATAATGCCAACTAATGCATCCCTCCGGGGCCCAGTCCGTTAGTGGATGGTTTTTTTCATCTCCATTTGGGCAGGGGATACTGTGAAGGGGAAGGTGTGCATCAGGAGGAGATGTCTCTGGGCACTGGATATACATCTTGTTGAAATTTAGACCTTGCCCTTGCTCTGAGGATTCAGGTAGTTTTCAAAAAGCACTAAGTGTCATTTAAGCTTTCAGATGTTTTAAATCAACTTCCCAACATGTACTAGCATGATCTCCTACCTCATTTACCTGCAATGAGCCTTAAACCTAATTGTGCACATGCATATACCCAAGCTGCCTTTGCTTTCAGGTTCAGTTTCCCTCTGACTAAAAAAACAAAAAGGCAAATTATTCATTTTGATGTCAGACTACATTAGGGGACTTCCATACTCAGCCCAGCTTTACTGCATAGAAGTCTCCCTTCTTTTTGTGTTTGCAGAGGAACTTGGCTTGTGGTCCTTTCTGCAAGCCAGAGCTCCAGGTTCCCAAAAACTCACCTCTGCTTCTCTACAGCTGGAAATCACGTGCCCACCAAAGCCATTCTATCACTCCCCTCCTCAGCTGGAGAGGGGAGAAGAAATTTATCAAAAGCCTGAAGAGTTGAGACAGGGACAGTGAGAGATCCACTCAGCAACTACCATCACAGGCAAAACAGATGTAACTTGGAGAAAAATTTAACATTACCAATCAAATCAGAGTAGGGTGATGAAAATAAAAACTAAATCTTGAAAAAAATGTTCCCCCATCTTCTATCTTTCCTGGGCTTAACTTTTCTTTCAAGTTCTCTATCTCCAGCAGTGCAGAGGGATGGGACTGTGGTCAGTTCATTGTGTTCTCTCTGCTGCTTCTTCCTCCTCATGGGGAGGAGTCCTCCCACTCTTCCCCTGCTCCAGAATGGGGTCCCTCCTACAGGAGACAGTCTTTCATGATCTTTGGCAGTATGAGTCTTTCCCATGGGCTGGAGTTTTTCACAAACTGCTCCAGTGTATGTCCCTTCCATAGGGTGCAGTCTCTCCGAAACAGAGACTGCTCCAGCATGGGTTCTCTTTGGGGTGGCAAGTCCTGCCAGAAAACCTGCTCCACCAGGGGCTTCTCTCTCCACAGGGCTACAGGTCCTGCCAGGAGCCTGCTCCAGCATGAGCTTCCCACAGGGCTCCTCCAAGCATCCACCTGCTTAGGCATGGAGTCCTTCATGGGATCACTGCTCACCCGTGGTCCTCCCATGGGCTTCAGGGACACAGCTGCCTCACCGTGGTCTGCACCATGGACTGCAGGGGAACCTCAGCTCTAGTGCATGGAGCACCTCCTCCCCCTCCTTCTGCACTGACCTGGATATCTGCAGGGCTGTTCTTCTCACATATTTTCGCTCCACTCTCTGGTTGCAGTTGCTCTTGAGGTAATTTTTACCCCTTCTTAAATCTGTCATCCCTGAGGTGCTACCATCACCACTAATGGGCTCGACCTTGGCCAGCAGTGGCTCTTTCTCAGAGCTGGCTGGGACAGACTCTATCGGACATGGGGGAAGCTTCTGGCAGCTTCTCACAGCAGCCACCCCTGTAGCACACCCTCCTACCCCCTGCCCAACCTGACCATGCAAACCCAACACATGCAATAATAGTGCACTTTTAAGGGTTCCCTGCACAGGTGCTTCTGATTTTACCCCTGAGCCCATGTAGGTGGGCTGTGAAATCATTCCTGGGCCGCGAATCGAAGCTGTCCATTCCTGTGGCTGCTCCCTGCTCCTGGCCCGCGGTGCCTGCCATGCATTCTCAGAGCAATAACGAAGCTGTCACTTGCAACCAGCCTTTGCAGATTACCCATATACATTTTGTTCCTGTAAAGCCTCTATTAAGGATGCCATTCCGTGATACATATTTAAGTCAGTATCTTGGCACCATGGTTGCCTGCGTGAAAGAAGCTGAGAAGCTATTACTGTGAAATTGCCTGCAGCTCTTGAGCACAGGAGGTAGCAACTGGCTAATAGTTTCTTAGACAGCCCTGGCAGATGTGTCAGGTTGCTTCGCAACTGCGCACCTCGTGGGAGAGCAGCGCGTGCGAAGCTCCCCCCTCTGAGTGTCCCCCGCTGTAATTAATCCATAGCATCATTTCTATAGTGTCAGCAGCAGCATATGGACCAAGCACTATTTTGCAGGACTAACCACAAAGGAGGAAGACTGCAATTATGTGTCTGATGATTCTCTAGGGTAGCCACGGGTTGTTTTATGGAAGGCAAGAGAGTCTGAAAGAGGTGGGATTATGATGAGTGTGGCCATGGAAGGTGAAACAGTGGATAAAATTACCTTTCACCTTGTGTAGTGCTACTGTCTTACACGACACTGCTTCCAGTCTTGCCTACAATGAGAATTCAAAAAGGGCAGCTCAAAAATAAAGCATACATTTGGCGTTCAACTCACCAATTTGTCCCCTGCGTGGTACATGTTGAGTAAGCAGATAAAGAAGGGTGCAAGGATACATTCTTGATACCAACAGAACTTCCTCCTCTTCCTGAAGCTTATAAAGAGCTCCAGGGAGTTCCCAGTCAGAGCTGAGTGCCTGGACTTTTACAGATCTAGGTTTAGGTGGAAAACTCCTTTAATTGTCTTTTAAATCATATCCTAGAAAGAGAGGAATATTTTTTAAGATAGTCTAGCCTCTCTAACCCCATATTAAAATAATTTTGTTGGCAAAGCCCTATTTACCAATTATCTACTTAATTTATATGTTTATATTAAATGTATAATCAGATTATATATAAGCTGATTTATTCAAGGAGACAAAAAGATTAAACACTTTTTTGCTGGTCATATCCACATTACGACAGCAAAACTCATGCAGGACCCTATAGGAGAGGTCAGCAGTCCCTGTGCTCCTGTCAGTAGCCCCAAATCTCCCAAACTGTCAGGGAGACACTGTGATGGCTGGGCCCTGGTGCACTGGACAAGTCATGTCAGCTTCCTCCAAGGCTTCATGAAAATCCTACCAAAAAACCCCAAATGAGCTTGCTTGCTTGCTTGCTTCCTTCCTCCCTCCCTTCCTTCCTCCCTTCCTCCCTTGCTGCTTCCTTTCTTCACCTCTTCTCTACTTCCTTCCTCTCCCCAAATTTGATGTTTAGCAGGAATGATTTTGTCACCACTTCAAAGCAGGGGAAAAGAGTTTATACTTAAAAAATAATATCAGCTGCTTATATTTGATTTTGTCTTACAGAGATGGTGGAAATAAAGCTGTTACAATCTCTGTGACAGTCACTACTGCTAATGTCTGTCATAAAAGCCAGTAAGGAGGCAGATATGTTGATTTATCATGCATTGATGTTCCCATAGATCTACTTTCTAATAAAAATCTGTGGAATTATTGCTTACACCGAGCTTCATGTGCCCAAATTTGTATAGCTAACTTCTCCTGGAAGTTTTCAAAGCTTTATTTATGGGAGGCTTTTATCTATCCGCAAGAAAAGCGCTCGCAAAGGGAGCATGCCTACCCTTGAGACTCAAACCCGTTAAGAGTACAGATTTATGCCACCCAAATTCCCCAATGGAAAACATTCTCTTTATTTGAACTCTCGATTGAAGCATGGCTCCAGCTCATGCTTTCTGGTACGGAGGAAATTGGTAACCAGGGATTTTTGTAGGAGCCCCAGATAAGTTATCCAGCACCATCTTTTCAGGCAGGACCACATGTATCACCTGAGATCAAGCCTTCCTTCTAAACCCTAAGGGTTGTTTTACAGCTGTGTTTTTTTACCTCCCAGAAGAATTGCTTTCTTGCCTGCTTTTTATTCTTATCACAGAAGGATTTTTTTCAGATTTTTAGAAATTAAATTGTTTGTGTGTTTTAGGGTTTGCTACCTGCACACAGCATGTGCTGAGAAGAGCAATGTGTTATTTTGAACCAAACTATCTTAAATATGATCGTGGGGACAAGATGTCTTCCTAACTTTTCTCTACAGATCTTGCAAATTATGATGAATTTTGTCAGATTTAAGAACCAAAGAAGCTTTATCTCTTCAAGGTTGAAAGATGAAAAAGGTTGATGCTTTGGAGAAAAACCCCATTTTAAGGATGGAGCTGGATGCAGTGAGGAGCAAATTTCCATTTCCAGCAGCATTTTGGAGCTTTGTCCATCCTACCTTGCCCCTCTGAGCCCTTGGATTCATGCTGAGAGTATATATTCCCCTATGTCCATGTTCAAGTGTCAAACTGTCACAGCTCTGACTTGGATCATGGGGAAGGATCAGCACACAGTGCTGAGCCAAAATGACTTCTTTTTGGACAAACATCCCAAAACAGAGCTGGCTCTGGAAATTTCTCTGCATTTGTATTTTTCCAGGTTTGGGACACCCTATCCTGTCCATGTTTTTGCAAAATCTCAGCAAGCAATTAAGCAATGTGTAATCCCATGGGCATAGCACTGAAAGGGACATGCAAAGGACAACATTCTTAGTACATGGCATTACTTAAGGGACAGGTTTGTGTAGCACCCAGCAAGAGTTGTCTTCAAAAGCTAACTGCTGCTTTTTCTTACCTTGAAACCAAACTGCATCTTCTTAAACCTTTCTTTTTTTTTTTTTTTTTTGTGGACCTGTTAGTGAAGTGGGAGGTAGCCCACTTCATAGCTTCAAAAAATGGAAGAAAAAAATTGTTTGGTTGGGAACTCTAAAAAAACCCCAGGAAATTCTCCATTTCCCATCCTGCTTTAGACAAGATTTCAAACTAATTTTCTTCTCAACGTTAAAGCCTTGCTCCTCTTTCTCCCCACTAAATATTTCTTCATTTCCAAAGTTACTCCAACTTTCTTTTTAAAGACATGAGATGATCTTCAGCACTAACAAGAAGTTAGCAGAGTAATCAATGAGAAGAGAAGGCTTGATGCTTCAGGCAAATTGAGTCTGAGCCAGTTAACTATTTATATGGGAAGAAAGCAAAACTCTCCTCACTTATGCATCACCTGTGCTGTAGTGAGGGCTGTGTTTGCTGTAAGAGTGCAGTTTGGGCTGATGCTCTATTTCCAAGTGTATCCTGGAAGCAGTTTTAGGTGAAAGAAAGGACAGATTTTTTCAAGGAGTATATGGAAACATGGTGAAATTGGGAAACAAAAAAGAAATGCCTTGGTTTTTAATTCTGGGAGCAATTGCTTTCAGCAATATGAAAAGCCTGTCCTCCAACATGGAATGAGAAGTTTAATTTTGAGTCAAACATTGTTTTGGTTAACCAGTCATATGGTACTGCTCACATCTTCTTTTATACACCATGGGTCCTTAATAAGATGGAATAATTTGGAGGATTATTCTACAAGTGGAATAGATTTTGTAAAATATTTGCTACCATCTGTGGCTTCCCTTGCATGGGAAGCATGCAAAAGAAAATACATTCTGAGGAGCTTTATGCAATTTTCACCCATCATTGTTCTCCTTGAACAAAACAATCCCTCACTCCATAATCCTAAGCATCAAGATATTCAAGCAAGTAAGTAGTTCTGATAAAGTTGGGGCATTTGGACACTTAGCTTGTGGTTGAGGATGGGGATGAGAGATGAGAAATGCCAGGTGTTCACCAAGGCATTTGTTGAAGCCTGTGTAAGTACAGTGAGCCAGGGACCATGAGTTTGTGGTCTGCACCATTTCTTCTCTGTGCCACAGAGTGCCTGGCCTACAGCAGGATCCATAGTGTGAATACGTTTGCATTGATACTTGGTAAATTGATGCCCCATGAGTCTGTTTGTAAGACCATTCTGCTTTCATATTTTGTGCTGTCACTGACTTCGCTGGTACATTGGCTCAGGTAGACCAAAGCACTTTTTTCTGATCTTCTTTGTTGTTTTCCCTGGGCAGCCAACAGCTAAGCAGTTGTAGCTGTGTCAGCATTAAGCCCAGCAGATTTACACTGCAAATACTGGCATGGTGATGTTTTTGCAGCTGCCCCTGGAGGCTGTGGATTCCTTGGAGATGCCTGGAAGAAAAAACTGAGAGGAAGGGGAGTTGGAGAAAAAATATCTTCAAGAAACATCATTAGAAGTACTCCATGGAAGCAGTGTGGGTGTCCTGGGGTGCTGGTGAGAGATTGATGGGGAAAGGTAGTTTTATTTGCCAATGCTTGGACTTCGCAAGGCAGAGCTGCAGCTGAATTGCAGATGGGTAGTGCTTCCCATGCTCGACCTGAGGAAAGCTGTTTCCATTGGGTCTAATGGGGCCACAGAAAAACCTTCTGATGCCTTGCCTGAGATGGTGTTTAATTTAAAGGAAAAAGTCTTTCTGGTCAGAATGACTGCATGCCTCCCTTTGGGCCAGCGTTCGGTCATGGTATCAGATGCTGCTTAAGAGGTGCGGATGTAAAAGCCATCTGCAGTCACAGATATATGACCCAGGGGTTAAGTAATGGAGTAACATGCCAGCACAGCCGGCTGCTCCCTAAATGTGGATCCAGAAAATGTTTGATTCCATTTTTGAATTGCTTTGCTGGTGCTAAGTGGAGCTATTGTATTACCAGCAATTAAGGCACTTGTCCCCGAGGCTGCTCGGGTGCTGCTTGGCCCCAACACGCCGAGTGATGCAGGCTCATGTAGCAGGTGGGCTGACCTGTCGCAGAGGATGAGCATAATGGAAAGGTTTTCTTATCCCACTGAAAAACGCGCCTTTTTGGAACATTTTGTGAAAAGTGTCTCTGCAGCTTGGGGCCTGCACCCTCTGCAGGAAGCTTTTATATAGAGTGTGGGAAGAAACATAGATTCATAGAATCATAGAATGCTTTAATTTGAAAGGGATCTTTACAGGCCAGCTTCCCTTCAATGAGCAGGGACATCTTCAACTAGATCAGGTTGCTCAAAACCCCATCCAACCTGACCCAGGCAAGGGGCACCCATGACCTGTCAGTCATAGTGTTTAAGCACCCTCATAGTAAAACATTCCTTCCTTGTATCTAGTCTGAATCTACCCTCCTTCAGTTTAAAGCAATTCTCCCCTGTCCTATCACAACAGGCACTGCTAAAAACTTGCCACCCCAGGATGGCTCACCACTTGGCTTCAGTTACAGACAGACTTTCCCCAGCCAGTTCATAGCATCTGCAGCACTCATTGCAATCATTTTTATTCTGCTCTTTTTAAAACACACCCTTTTCTCTAGCAGAAGATAGGAGAAATAATGGTTTCCCCAGACTTACATGTAATGAACATGGTATTTCATACACGCCTTGGAGAGTTGAAAAAAAGGGCTGGTTTGAGTAAGCTGTGTGTAAGCAGTTTTTAATAAGGCATATTCATGTGCCGAAGTGAATCATTCTGGTCCATTGGGTAAATATGTATTAAAGTAATTTTCAAAATACTTTTCTGCAGCCAATGAGCTGGAAAGGGTCAGTCCAACCGTGCATCATTTTTCAATGCATACATTTATTTTTGGAAAAGAAGGAAGAGCACAAAATTCTTCTGTTTACCTGCCTGGCCAAATGCATCTTTAATTTCTTCAAGCACAACCATACTATTTGGACGGAGAGTCAGCAATGCTCTTTCCTGGTGTTGAGCTTGCTCAGTGAAGGTATCCAGATTCACCACACAAGGATGAGGACTGAAACCACATCTCTCTCTCAGCAACAGCTCCAATTGTTTTTGGCATGAATTCCCAGGATACAGGAGGCCTTGGAGCAAGCCCAAGGGAAATGGATGAGGTACTCCTGGTTTGAGGTTGTTATTAGGATTGTATGTGAGCAGAAATCCAGTGGCTTGGACTTGATTTTTTCCAGCATGAAGAGCAGGACTGGAGCACCTGGAAACTTCTTGGCAATTTAGCATAGTGTCTGTGTGTAGGCAACAGCTGTATGATATTTTTTCAGCATCATGGTTAGTCTTTGGTCATTTAAATTCCAAAGAGGTAACTCTTTAGGAACCTAAATTTTTTTTTTGATGAGGGTAAAACATGGACAGTACCCCTATTTTTGAAGGTTTGCAGCAGGGAAGTTGGAGTCAGTAGCAGAAGTGTGATTAACCTTGGATTCATTCACATGTTTTCAGATCGATTTTCATTTTGCAAGAGTAAATCATAAAACATCTGGGACAGTTTGACATACACATGCAGGCAGCAATTAGTCCTAGCCTAGGGGCAAAGGGGCAGTGAGGGAGTTTTTGCCAAGGTCTGAACATTTGTGGATTACTTTGTATTTATTGTACATGCGTGGACTTAACGCCTGGAAATGGAGGCAGAACAGCAGAAATGCCTGTTCTCCACTTCAAGCGCCTAAACAACAGAAGCAATTAGTCATTTGCCTCCTCTGGAGAAAAAGAGCATTTAAAAAATATATCCCAAGCAGGAATATGCATGTGTGCCATATTCCATCATTAACGTATCTCCAGCCAGTGTACTTTATAAATATGCACAGATGGCTCTTGTTGCTGGTAAAGATTTACAAATTAGGCAGTTCATATTTTTAAACAAAACCTCAAGTGCTAAATAAAGAAAATGTCATGACTCTTTAACAATGGGGAAAAAAAGTCTAGTTCAAAGGCACAGCTGTGGGACATCATGGGAGTAGAATAAAACAGGAGGCCTTTCCCTTCAGGAACTGGATATCATGTATTTAAACCATAATTTTTGTGCTTACAAAGAGAAGTCTGAGTCTGGTGTCACCTTATGGACCTTCTGCCCCCTCAGATGACCGGAGGGGCTGAGAGCCATGGGTTGCTTTGCATCTGTTATCTCCCCTGAGTGCTGGTGGGTATGTTACAAGAGCAGCCAGCAGCTCTAAGAGAGTTGGGACTGTGATCCTGCAGTAGCAGAGCAAAGAGAGATGCTGTGTCCCGAAGAATCTGCTCACTGGGGGTGGTTATATCCAGGTTTGTGTGTGTGTACCTATATGTATATGAAAAAAAATAAACAGTTGTAGTGGTTTAGTCCAAAATACTCATTACTGTTTATCTTCTGTGAGATAAGAATTAGGAGAAACGCAAAGCAGGGACTAAACTTGAAAGAATATAAAGTTTATTAACAGACCTAAAAGAAGGAAAAAAAAATCATACCACACCTTCAGAACTCTCCTCCTCCCCCCACCTTCCTCCCTTCTCCCACTGACAATGTAAAGAGACAACCCTTGAGATGTTCAGTCTCTTTACCACTTCCATAATAACCCTGTTCAGTCCATTTAGGAAGAGGAGTCTCTCTTGCTCATGCTATCAGCACATTATCACAACGAGACAGCCGCCCACTTCCAAATAACTTTGTCCAGTCCATTTAGGAAGAGGAGTCTCTCTGCTTGCACGTGAGTCCCTTCCCCCAACTTGCAGCTTTTCCCACAACTGCTTTCGAGGGTCCACTCTTGAAGTTTTTTGGGGTACAATTTTAAGGTTGAGCTGTTCAGAAACAAAAGTCCTCTTCACCCATCTCTGGGAGCATTTCATCTCTAAGAACAGAGGCCCTTCTTCTTCCCTGGGAGCAAAGGGTCTTCCTCATCTTCATCTTTAGGACTATCTCTGGGAGCATCTCTAGGAACTGAAGTTTTCTCCTTTCCCATTTGGAGCAAAAGTCCTCATCGCTTCCATCTCTCCCTGTCCAAACTTCTCATGAAATTACAGCTGCGTCAGCATCTGCCTATCTCAGCACAGGTGCTTTTACTAACAAGTAGTTAGCAAGTTAACAAGTTCCACCCCCCATATCTTCATGAAATTACAATGGGTACTCTGACATATCATAGCTTTACAACAGAATTTCAGCTTTAAGCAACCACTCTTTCTCTTCCCTCAGGTTTTCAGCTCTTCACAGCACCAAAAAGATTAATCTCACCTCGGCCTTGCAGCTGGAATGTGGCTTATCGGGGGGGGGGGGGAGGGGGGGGGCGTCTGCCCACAGCAGGGCTGTGGGGGGGTTCCGCAGGTGGAAAAGGGCCCATCGGCTCCAGGATGGCCGTGGCCGGGCCCGACCTGGCCCGAGCAGGGCCTGGGCTGGGCCCGCTGGCCCCCACACGGGGCCCGCAGCCACCTGTCCCAGCGCCGGAAACGAGAGAGAGCTGTGGGGGGGTTTGTCTATTCTTAAGTGTGGATCACAGTGGCGGTCACAACTTTAAGTGGCTTAAAGAATTGTCCATATTCAAACTGTCCAGCTGATAGGTTCTGTTAGGTCACAGAGGAAGCTGTAAGCACCCCTTTGCAAGAACATCACTTCTGGGACTATGCTTGCTAACCCATGACAACAGTATACCCACCAGCATATTTGGGTGATGACAGATGGTGGTAATGGTGATAATAATTATGCATCATTTTCTTTTGTCTGCATTTTTAACTCACCGTTGCAGTGAAATGGACATCAAACTGTTCCTGTCTGTGCCTTCCTTCATACAAACAACTGGGGGGAACCCTTCAGTTTAGTCATTATTGAAAAGAATTAGGTTGAGGGGAAAAAAACCCAAACAAACAGACACTAATTGAAGCAGTGCTTTAAAGTTAGTAGAATTCTCTGTGTTGTGTATTTGAATATTTTAAATTGTTTGGTCTGTGATAACCTCCTTCTGATCAGTGTGTGAGGTTCCCTGAATTCTGTAAGATGCAGAGCTGGGAAATAGCTGGCATCTTGTGCCAATATGGTGGAGTGCCCAGCTTCTTATTTTTAGTGTGCTTATATGTCTTTAAAAAAGGTACTGCTGTATGACAGTCTTTTAAAATAGGTGAAGCTAAGAGGGTAAGGTCTGTATCAAGCCCCTAGGAAGATGTTTCTAGAATAAAACTTTTCGTTTTCCGTGGTTGCCCTTCAAAATGAAAGATGTAGGAACTGCCCAGAAGCTCTGCCCATTCCATTTGACAAAGTAAAAAACAAAAAGTGATTTGATCAAAGACTGAATATAGCCATGTTTTCTTCAGCTAAAGAGTTCTTCAGTTGAGCAGACAAGGCTGCGATGAGATCTGAAGGCTGAAAGCTAAAGGCTACAAAACAGAAGGCAGATTTTAGCAATAAGGGAATTAACTCTGGAAGCAGCTCACTGAGGTGTGGTGTGTGTCCTTTTACCTTAAGTCTTCATAGCAAAGCTCTATGCTCTCTGAAACATGTGGTAGGACTCAGACTAAAAGTTTCCAGCCCAGGTGCAGGCGTAGCTGGGTAAGAAGTTCCCTGCTCACTGTAGGTTTCAGACCCTTAAATTTCTTCCTGGCTGAGTTAGTTCAGTGTGTGTGTGAGGAAAAAATACAAAATCTCCTTTCAATCTAACGCTGGGAAATAGTTTCAGAAGACCTTTTCAATCAGTTCTTTTTTCAGTAGTTCCTGATGGTTTCTTTTCGTGATTTGAACTGTGCTGAGTGAGGTCCAAGAAAGCCAAACTATGCTGAACTTCACAAGACCTCTTCTCTCTCTGGATTTGCTCCCCTCTGCACTTCTTAATTTGATAGCAGATACCCTGTTAAACAGCTGATAGATAGTCATAAAAATCTTGTTTTATTCACTTGCATAAATTAACACTCCATTTTTTTAACCATGCTCATCAGACATATTTCACATCCAAAGTGAACTTCATTTTTGGTAGTGATGATGCTGAACAACTCATTTTCATGGCACTTAGGCTTGCTTAGTCATCAGGAATAATCTTTTAATTGTTTTCCATCTCTCAGAAATGATAATTTAATGATGATTAACTTAAATAAGTCACAGCTGCAGGAAATACCCCTCAGCTCAGGCATGTGGCTTCTCTTCCATGGGCTGCATGGGGATCACCTTATCCCTTTCCTCTTTTTGCTCTCCTCTCAGCACTTTCAGGGCTGTTTTTCACATTTTCCCCCCTCACTCCTCACTGTTTGTGGCTTTTTGCCCTTTCTTGAATGCATTTTTCCCCGAGACAGTGCCAAGGGGCTGTGCAGTGCCCAGGTGTGGGGCTGCTGCAGAGCCGTCAGAAGTCAGTGGGGAGCTCCGCTTCACAGGCCGGCGCCTGCCATCAACACAGAGCCACATACATGGCAGTGTGAGGGCTGTGCAAACGTGCTGCTTTTCCACGTAGTGTTGGCTGAAGATGTCCTCCAGGGGAGCTTCTCCCTCAGGTTGCCTTGTGTCAGCTCAGGAGTCTCTGGGGCCCAGGTGCGGCTGTTGTGCGGAGGCTAGGGGCTGGCTCGCCTGAGGAGGCATCCTGGCTTTACAGGAGGGAAGCACTTACCAATATTTCTTGACAAATTTGGTCTTAAGACTGTGAATGATAATTGATTTATAATTTTTTTTTCTTAAAAAGGCTGAATGATTGCTTGATTTATTTTTAAGTAAACTCTTCTTCATGTCGTCAAGCTGGTGACTTGAGAAAAAGCAAGAGGAAAGTGTGTGCAGCACCAATGCCCAAGGACAGCCTGGGATTTGCTCAAGGCCTGCAGTGCTGGGGAGAGCTCTCCCATCCCTTCAGTGCTTTTTCCTAGTTTTTTGACTGCAATTCAGGCATCTCCTACAAACAGTATCACTAAAAGGTATGTGCAGTTGGGTTTTATTTCATTTTTATTTCTCTGATGTCTGGTCTGGCTCTTTTAGCGGCTTGGCATTTCTGTATCTTAATCTTCTCCGTTTGCTAGCAAGGGGAGGAAGAAATGTACAAACACTGGAAAAAGACACATTATGGCAGCAGAATTTTTTCCTGTGATAGCAAGAACAGCATTACATCCCATCCTTGTTGGTGAAGGGCTTTAGTTCACCTCTGGACACTCTCCTACAGGATAAACTTAATTTTTTCCTTTCTCTGTGCTTCTGTTTTGCCCATGTTCCTGTAAGAGCTGGGAGAAGATTTTTTTGGTCAAAAAGGAGTGATTCTACCCTACAAAATTATTTGCTAGGTTAGAGGCTTTCAATAATGTACAGAAGAATTAAAACAGGGATACTGCTGTGAATGGCACAGGGAAGGGAAGCTGCCTTGAGGGCACATTCAATAGGCTATGGGAGCTGGGGCACACTTGGAGACCTCAGAACAGCCATCCAAAAAAGCCCCAAGTTAATTATCTTGCCCTAGCTCCCTTTATCCACCAAGCAAGTGGCAACCACTGGAACAAATATTCAATACAGATGCAGTGAGTGACTTTGTCATTTTTCTGATCCATCTTGAGAAGGGCCCAGGAGTTGAGAGTTCTGCCACAAAGAGAGGATTTCAACTGAACAAAAGCAAGTACAGAGAAAATCGGGCAATTGAAGTAATATTGGCCTTTGCAAGGTTATGTTCACCCCCTCTTCTGTCACCTGCTGGCATGGTCTGGGTATGGGGAGGAGCCATATGTGGTCCACCCAGCCCTTCTGTGCCTAGTGTTTATCATGGTCGATGCATACGTGTTGAAAACCTTCTCCACATCTCCATGTGCATCTGGTTTTTATAGCTGCCATATGACTTGATTTCCCACAGGAATTCCTCATCTCTGATTTGTCTGTGCATCTCCATTCCACAGTAAGCATTTGCACTGTGGCTTTACAGTAAACTAAGTCTCTTCTCTGTGCCTGTAGCATTCAGTATGATGAGGCTTCATGAAAGTCATCCATTTAAAATCATGGTTCATAGTTTTGTGGTCTTTGACTGAGATTTTCTGCACAGAGAATCTGTAGAAGTTACCTTCATTTTTAGACAAATAGGTGAAGAAAACCAGGGCAGTTATTTAGGTGCCTGAGTACAAAGTCAGCTTTAAACACTGAGTTCTGCCAGTGTTGTCTCTCCTAGTGCACTGAGATGCACTCACTGCTAATTGCATAATAAATCAGGGCAAATTGCAAGGTGCTGTGGTGCTCCGGAGTGGCCTTTGCAAACCTGCAGCCTGTGCTCACCAAGCAGCCCTTGCCCTGTGTGAACTCACTGTTCTGCTGCTCCTGGATGCATCAGCTAAAATTAGTTATAAGCAGATAGGAAAAAGTGTGTGCTGGTGGATTGATGAACCAGGGGTCCCTGGGTTTTAAAAGCATTAATCCTCTTAATTTCAATAGCAGTGAAGCTTTTTAATTGCTGAGATGGTCTTCTAAACATTCTCTAAGGGAAAAGCTCGTCTTCCCCCATTTTGAGGTTGGCTGTCTTCCTGGGAATAGATGGAGCTCATGGGAACTACAGGTAAGGACTGGACTGGATCTTGGGCAAAACTGTCCAGTGTGTTGCAGCAACATGTCTGTCTCTTACTGTGGTGGATAAACCTCTAGCAAAGGATGAAACTCACACAAATGAGAGGCAGCTGTGGCTCCCCCAGCCCTAAGGGTTTCAGGGCAATGTGTGCTGGCTGCCTCCCATACCAGGAGCTGTTGCTGTGATGGGGTCGATGGTGTGTTGCAGCACGCTTGCAGTTAGGTTTTATTTACAAATAATTTAGTAAGGCTCTTCTGGTTTTACTTATTTATTTTTGAAGGGCAGGCCTTCCCTGCTGAGTTGTCAATTGCCAGGCATCTGGGGGTGTTTCCACCCTTTCATGGTGATCAGAGGAAAAAAGAAAAGGGATTGCAGCAGTGGTTCTGTGTCAGTCCTTGGGGATACAGTCCTTGGTACGAAATGTATAAAGACCTTTTTATATGATAAATCACAGCCGGGACAGGCATGTCTGTCACAAACAGATTCCTACTCCATAAGATGCTGAGGAAACAGGGAACAAAAACCTGGCTATTGTCCTAGCTAGGAGAGTGGGACAGTTCATATGTGACCTGAAATCTGTGAGCACAGCTCCTTGCATTGATGCCAAACACAGAATGGTGCTCCCACCCCATGTAGATATCCTGAGTTTCAGAAGAGTTCCCAAATAGAGCCAAATTCTGTCACAAAGCTGCAAGAGTCAGAAGAGAATTTTTATGTAACTTTTGAATCAGATTAACTAAATTTAAATACTTTTTTCATGAATTTAAGATTTTATATTGTGCTTCATACATTTCATTTTTAATGATACCTTTTTTATTATACAGTTTCTAAACAGATGAAGTAAAAAATTACGAGATTTCAAGAAGCCTAAAATATCATGTTCCCTTCTTCCTGTTTTGTTTTTTTTTTTTTTTGCAATCAGGAGTTCATCACAAATGACCCTTTCATAATAATGGCTATAATTTTGACAAAGCATTTGCTTTTTGATGAAAAACTGTTTTGGTAGAAAATCTCCAGACAGTGTCAGTAGCAAAGAGTCTTATCTTCTGTAGCTTAAATATTGTTAGTGTGTCAGGGTTTTGAAGTTAACTCAAGGATTCAGATTTTTTGTGGGTTCAAAATGAAGAAAGCCCAAAGCTGTGAAACCTGTTCTAGCTTTATCTGCACATGGCTCTGCCCCATTTGTTTGTTCCTTCTGAGAATGAGTATTTGTGTGTGTGTGTGTGTGTGTGTGTGTTTTGCTTAGAGTTTTTTATAAGGGCAACTGGTGAACAAGCATACTGGAGATACACTATTTCTCCATGAGTTTCAGGCTGAAGCACAACCTGATTTATGAATGTTTTTCCCTATTTGTAACAAATGTTTTTCTATTGCCCCTATCGGCTGGTGACACCATTTCTGTGGTAAATGAACTGACACGTGAAGGTAATGATGACAAGGGGCTGATAATGGATGGTGAGTGGAAGGGGGGGGTTCAGTGCAACAACATGCCTTACTGAGGTTGATCCAAGGACACCTATCAATCAAAATCGTGACAGCAGTCAGGGAAATTTAATTGGAGATTCATTGAACCCTTAATGATGTGACAAAGAAAAATAAAGAGGCTAAAAAAGGCTTCTGGGCTTTTCTTTCCCTTCATTCTGCCAGTTCTCAGAAAGAGAAGGGGACCATGGGATTGCCAAAGGCACCTCTTGTCATTACATCTCTGAGAGGTAATCATCATGCTTTGAAAGGGAGCAAAGTGGAGCCGGCATATATATACATACATATCTATATATAATATACATATTTCATAGCTTCGGTTTGGAAAGGGGGTTGTCAAAGACCTTTCCTTTAACTCATGTGGCAGGCCTACCTGCCTCTTGATTGGAGGTATTAAAAGAAATGCTAACAAGGTTACGTGTGCCTTGCATGAAAACAGGGAAAAGCCATATATTGGTGTGAGCAGTGCTCCCCAGAGGAAGCTTTATTCCAACCCCTTTTCTCCTAGTCTTGTTTTATCACCAACAAACACGATGAGTTACTTTTGGGAGAGTGTAGTCTGTTGGTGTGGATGCTAAAGAGCAGGAGCAGAGGAATTTTCCAGCTGCTAAAGCATGAGAAAGGAAAAACTTCACAAATGCTTCAGCAGCTGGAAAATTCCTCTGCTCCTGCTCTTAAGCATCCACATGTTGGAACTTGAGAGCTGAGTTACATGCCTTGCAAATGACAGGCCAGATAAAGACTACCATTTCTTCTGAGCTGCCTTTCAAAACTAGCATGGGTACTTAGTGCATATGGATAGCCCCTCTTGTTTGGCTTTTGCATACATTGCCATGAATAATACATTATGATTATTTTAGTGGAATGCCCAATATGTGGGGGCGACTCTCTGCAGATGCAGAGGATCTGTTAATTTTTTTTCACCTAGCAATTCTCTCTCTTTGAATATGCCATGTAAGAGATGGCTCTTTGGGTTGGAAAGACTCTGCTGGGAAAATACTTTATACACTTGAGATACTATTAATTTTTTTTTGTTGTCTGAAAAACCCATCCCCTCCCCTGTTTTGATTCCGCTTGTTTACTTCAGTGTTGAATCTGGGTAAAATGACAGTGAATGTTGTGTTTTATCAGAGAATGGTGAATTTTATCTACATCTTTAAGTTCTCTTTAGTCTGATCTGTTCCCACCAAATAAGCCATGTACTTGTACCTGTCTCAGTGATAGTCCTGAAGTCCAGCAACAACTACTGCAGACACATCTAAATATTTGGGTTTCTGATATTTGGCTAAATACCTTCATATTTGGATACCTAAAGAGCTAAATATCTAAATATTTTGGCCACGAGCCAAGTCACTGGGCAGATGTAGCCATTAATGTGATGGTTGGAATTTGTTTTGGCCAAATTTGTAAAGATGTGGGAAAAATGAAAATATAAAGAGAAAACCTTGCTTTTCCCCTCCCTTCCCGCATTGAGCTGAGAAAAGCTGATAGGAACCGATCAGGATGTAGAGTGTACGATAACACACAGCCTAAGATGGGATTCAATAATCCTCATCTTATCTCTTCTTATTTCTGAAGCTGGTGATGTGCATCGATAATTAAAGTGAATGGCAAGCTGCAGTGCCACCCTGACCTCTGGGGTACCAGTTGCCATTAATAATAATGCAGTCAGACAATAAGGTTTTAGCACCACATTAATACAGACAGGATGAGAAAAGGGGAATAAAGCCAAAGGGATAAGCCAAACCCCTTGGTTTCATCTGGATATCCTTTCATGCTGATCTCTCCCTTCATGCTCTTTGATTCCAATTATTCCCCTCTCTTTACAGGCAGGAATATTTGTTTAATTATGCAATGGGATGGGAGGAGCAAGGAAGAACAGATTTGGATCTACCTACCCTTTTTTGCTCTACTATAGTTGTATTTACTCCACAGAAATCCATATTTGCCTTGTCAGAGACTGCATTTGGAGACCTTGCATGCTCAACTGGACCTGCAGACTGGCTCCATGTAGTTTTACTCAAAAACTTAAGGGCCCATGCTGGAAAATTCAGGCACGACGCTTTTCCTGCAAGTTGAGAATGTGGCTCACAGCTCCTTTGAGCTCACACCAAAGCTTTCAGGAAAGAGCACTCCTCTGGTATGCTGCTGTCTGCCTACCTGTGTAGCTGAATTAGCCTGAGTTTATCACTGTGCAGAACTTTCTTGATGTAAAGTGAGAGCATCTGCATTTGCCAGCCTCCCTGTGCCTGCCCTAAAGCCCACAGACACCTATGAGATGTAGTACTAGAAAAGTCTACATTAGAGCCTGCATATTGTTCCCACACATAAAAAAAGGTGAAGTTATTTACAAAAGCCTTCAGCTTTGCCCAGGTTCTGCTTTTTGTCAAGATAGGTCAAGTTTTTGCCACCAATTTTGATGACTGGTAGGCTTAGAATCCAAAGTCAGCCCTGCAGCAGTATCCTCTGCTACTCCTCTGTGTTCCACAGTTCAGCAAAATGCCTTGAACCCCTCATAATGCAGGGTAGAAATGGAAATTTTGTGTCAGATAATAATGTGTATATATATATATCAAAAACTATTGCTGTCAGAACTGGAGCCAGTGATTTCTTTGTCCTGCCTGAGAAGGGGTTTCACAGCAGCATCCCGTAGGAGCACAGCCCATGCGAAGAGGCCTCCTTTCGTCTTTGACTTTGCTGGTACTCTCCGTGCACGACCAGTGGGACCGCACAAGCTGTCGCCGTTAAGCTGCCCAAAGAGTCTTACCATCCATGCATAATCCAACCAGCCTCTGGATAATGTATTCACAGTCATTTTTGTGTTGTTAAAGACTGGTCCTTCTCCCCTTCTCCACACTTCCACAAATGCACAGCAGTTTCTCTTCCATTTGACTTACAGCCTTTCTGTGCTCGTCTTGAAATCATTTCCCTCTCCTCACTGCATTTCCAGTTTGGCAGTGCTTCCTACTGCCAGCACACGTTCTCTTAAGTTTAACAGCTGCCCTTGAAATGAGATTAGGCTTTTATATGCATCTGGCACCAGACAGATTTGTGAGAGGAGATTTAGGGTGTTACATGGTGTTTAGGGCCACACAGGGTGTGCTGTGTATGGGAGCCTGTTAGAAAGAAACTGATATTAATCTGTGGTACAAGTTGTGTGCACTTCATCTGCTTTTACCACTCTGACTAGCTCTCAGAAACCCAGGTTGGCACTAATCTTAAAATTGTTTCTTTTTCAAAGGGCATTTTCCCTGACTCCTTCAGCATACGTGTATCTTTGCCCTTTGGGGCAGCACTGTTGAATCAGCATTTTGATTATGGTTGAGTTTCTGGCCGTAACCTCGATGTGACCACTGGCACTGCCGCTGTCATTGTGTGCTACTTCCCCCTCCCGTATTTGTACTGTAGGAAAAATGTGCAGAAAGGAGTGATTTGGGAAATCATCTAGATGTGAAAGGTAGCCCCAAACACATTTATTTCAGAAATGGCTTTGCCCTAGAGCTCCATGTCCCAACAGTCCTGCAAACCTGGGAGGAACAAGAAAATCCTCCTCCCTTCTCTGCCATTTCACCCAATCTCCAGTTAATTTGATCTCTATCTGAGACCACCAGGGAGAGAACATCTATTAAACAATAAAATAGACCGATTGTGATGTATTTTCAACCGCTTTGGGGGAATTCTACAAAATTAAGTACCAGAATTGTTTTTCTTATTGGCAACTATTGATCTCTGGCTGTGCCAGTTTCTCTCATTAACACTTTTATTACCTTGTCAATCACAGCACAACCTGCACTAACCAGAGGCTAAAAGGATTTACTGTTATTAACAAAACTGTCTGGTGCCTCAGAGCAATAAAAACAGCTGAAACCACTGGGGGAGGAAGAAGTCTACAGAGATTTTGGTACCATTTTAGTCAGGAGACTGTGATTCAGAGGGGAAAAAAAAATCCATAAAATAGGAGTCAGTTTCTCAGCTGATGCAAATGATCAAAACCTGTAAGAAGCATCAGAGCCATGGGGCTATCTGTCTGCAAGCAAAGGTCCAGCCAGAAATTCAGGGTAATATCTAGAGTAACACTAAAAATGCTGTTTGTGAGCCAGAAGCTTGGAACACAAAACTGCAAATACTGAATGGGCAATGCCTGCCCAAGCAGACATGTGGTTCAGGGGCTGAGACTGGTTTCCACAACTTGAGAATGCAGTTTGGGGAACTCGGTAACTTTGTAAGCTAGTCCCTTTGGGTGTCCCTTTACATGTGTCAGCATAGACTGGAAAAAGGTGTTTTAGGCTTTTGAGAAGGACACAAAAGCCTCTCTGTGGGTGGGACTGACTGTTGGCAGGAGCTGGGTGTGTACTTGTCATGAGGCTGGGAGCATCTGATGTGCACATGATAACATGGTGACAGCAAATGAGATAGTAAGCTTGCTGCTGGCACCTTTCAGTAATAAGAATAATAATTTAAAAATCAATTTATTCTTAAAAGTATTCCAAAGTCTGTAGTGTGAAGGACTTGGTCCTTGGTGTGATCGGAAGCAGAATTCAGTTGCTTCAGGACAGGGTGTCCCAGCACTCTGAAAACTGGCCCCTGCAATGGGACATGGTTATCAAGCTTCTGAAGAGGCAAGCCTCTCGTGATATCCTCTGAAGTGAGGTACTTGATAGCACCTTCTGGCAAGAAAGGACATACTGCTTTTGCTACCTAGATCTTCTCTCAGGCTTAAGCACCTTTAAAGGCACTGTGCTTACAAATCTCTTCTTGTAGTCTGTGGTGCTACAACATTTGTAAATAGAAGACTTTATCCTTATTCTCAATTTTGAGGTGACAAAATAGAAGCCTTGAGTTCTGGTGGGACTTGCACAGCTGACCCTCAAGTTCTGTGCAAGAATGTGCTCTTTCACACTGACTGGGAGAGATGCATGTCATGGGAATTCAAAGGTGGTAGGAACGGATGGTGTCATCCTGAGTATTTAGCATCCTTCAATACCTGAGCATGCAGCTTGCTTGCTTTCTTAAGGGAATATTTCCAGTGGCATTCATTTTAGGAGTGCAAACTACCGGTGTGCTTGCTGTGAGCTCAAGCTGTGTCTATGGATGGAGGAGCAGAGCCCCTGCCTGTGCCTCAGGCCATGGGACAGGTTATGCTGCGTGTGCTGGACCACAGGGTACAGATAAAACCCTCTCCTCCGCTTCCCCAGACCAGGCTGTGTGATGGAGTCACACCTGGATCCTGGCATCACTCCTGAACTCTGCAATGTGGCAATGAGCATCTCATTTCTCCCTTCCCCTTGCTATTCTCCTCAATGGGCAAGGCTCCAAGGTCTTTCTGTTTTAAATTTTTTTTTCAAAGAAGAGGGCTTCCTTTTGACAGTGTCTTTGAAACTCAGTGAGATTTTCTCACTACTACTATGGAAATATAGTCCAGATTTTTTGTCTTTTTCCTAACCTCCAAGGTCACCTAGACACTTCAGGGATGCAAGACTGCTCACTGGAGTAAGAAAGCAATTGACAAAAGGCACAAGATGGGTGAAGACAGCCATTAAAATCCTGCTCTGGCTCTAAATATAGCAATCTTGCTATGCCAGTCTCCCGTAATTTGCATGTTGAATTAGCATCTCATTAATATCTTAGTAGGGACACTGGAAACCTAATGACAAAAACAAACGCAGCATGTGCAAAGAAGAATAATAGAAGGAATGAACTGAATAGAAGAGCTTTTTCCCCCCTTTTTTCCCCCTTGTGAGTATTCAGATGAAGGCTCAGCTGCACTCTGTCAGCTGGGCTGTGGTTTCTGACCATTTCAGTGTCATTAGAACCAGGAGGCTGGAGGTACCCCCATTGCACAGATGATGCCAAGGGCTAAAGACCCAAAGGAAATCAGCAGATCCCCAGTGGCTGGTGCACCCTGGCATTCCTTGCACTGATTTACATGCAAGATAAATTTTAGTGGAGACTCCCCAAGCTGTATACCAGCTTCCCCAGGGCTTCGAGGAGTGAAGTGTTTAGATCAGAGATCCCAAGCTGCAGGTTTTGAAAACCCTCATCCCAAAAGATGAGGAATAAGAGGGGAAATTTATTGTGTTTTTCTGGGATCCACACAGGCTTCAGTTTAGTTCAGGATTTTCTCTTTGTTAGCTCACTTCTATCTAATTTTCTCAGAGTTCACAGCAAAGAGCCCAGCCACCACAGCTCATAGGAACTCTCCCCAAATGACCGAACACTTCAGCATGAATGTTCCTTTCACTGATTTTGCTCTCAAAGTAATATGGTACCAACTAGATTACCTCCTTCTGGAAGTACATTGCATTGTATCATTAGCACCTTTCCCTTCCATCGTCCCAGGGGATGGAAACACCAGGCAATGCAAGTAGCTTAGTGTCAGCAGCCCCTCATTGTTCTGGTAGAGAAGGGGAAGGATGCTGCCCATGCTTTCTGCAAACCTCAGTAGGGGATTGCCACTTTTGGCAGCCTTGAAGTCAAAGACCATCTGATAGAGAGCACGGACTCTCAAAAACGAGAAACTCAAAAGCTGAAGCTGGGAAGTTTACGGGAGAAACATGGTAGGAAAACTGTGTGCGTTAAAGAGAAAAGCATAGTGTTGTATAGGTCACAAGTGGGCTCTGCTGTAAGGGCAGGATCAGTCCACAGAGGGTGGGGGAAGGGGTGTGAGTCCCCCTTTCTCTGTACCCAGCAGTGAGTGGTGTGTAGGCTGCAATTTGGGTAGGATAGGTTGCAATTAGAAATCAAGCACATGAAAGTGAAATCAAACAGTTGTAAATCAGGGAACACAAGTCATCTCTAGTCAGCTGTTTCCTCATCAGATTTAGCTGTAATGTATTGGATTACATTATTAAAAAAACCCACACCGGTAATGCAAACCATGCAGAGCATGGAAATGCTCTTCAGTTCCTCTTCATAAGTGCGTTACAAGAAATAATTTCGATCTGTATTTATGTGGACTGTTGAGTTCCTGGGTGCTGGCATTGTACAGTGTAAATGAGTTACTCTAAACCTGTTTTGCAGCCTTGTGCTGAGAGAAGCAGAAGTGACGTGCTCCACATAGCTCCCTGACACAGTGCATGGAGCCTCACGTGGTGAATTAGCTCTTGTTGCGTCCCCCAAGCCATCACATGCCAACCCTGGCTGTCATCCCAGAAAGTCCTCTACATGTTGTTCCACAGAGAAGAGATGGCAGAAAAAGAGAGTGTGTGTAGTAGAGTGTACAAAGGTTTGTGACCCCTGTGTTTTGGTTCTAGGGTGCTTGTGGTGGTTAGCATCATCTCTTGATTTTGCCTAGTGCCTCCAAAACATGGGATTGAAACAGATGATAATTTGTTAATAAGTAATATCCACATTCTGTGGAGGGGTTTTCACATTTTCTGCACACTGCCATTGCACAGCAGCCTAGAATGTCTCTGGGTCAGGGAATACTTAGGGTTCTCTTTGCTCCAAACGACCTTGTAAGTTTTTCTCTCTGCAGAGGCTCACCTCTATGCACATGCCCAAGTACAGGAAATCTGTTTGCTTAAAACTGTTACCCTCATGTAATAGGACAACTGTGCAGTGGAGGTTGCTACTGGGCCTTTGCCATTTTCCAGATAGGAGGGTATATTATTTCAGTCAATCAGTAAACCAGCTAGAAATTTTGATCTTTCCTGTCCAGAGTTTTAAAACAATGTGACCCAAATCCTCAAGAAGCTCTGCTGTCCCTCACAGTCCTACTTTCCCCCCCCCCCCCCACCCCACTGACAAACTCCAAAATGCATCAGCACATTGGGAGTTGGCATGCGTCTCTCCACAGTTTTTTTTTACATAGGCAAAGTGATCGATCCTTTAAGTAAGGGTTCACTAATCATATTCGTTTATTCAGTCACTGCCCTGCTGCATGTTATAAAAGAGCAGAGTTGCCTTTCCAAATGTGTATTTCAAAGCTCTTGAACAACTTAAGAGCCAAAATCTGCAGGGGACAGAGAAACACGGAAGAAAGAGGGGGCAGTGATTTTTGTTGCTCATATGTGTCATCACATGAGGCCAGGGCAAGATGAATGAACCATGCACTGTTTTGGTGCATTGAATATGCAGAGAGGTGACATGTTGGACATTTGGTCCTGGTCCAAGGTGTTAGTGATATGCAACATTGACACACAACTGTCTAAGTGTCCTCAACAAGCAGGGTTGTGCTTTTCTAGCATGCAAAGCATTTGTTGAGGAAGTAAAAAGTCCAAACCAATGCACAAGACTTCTGCTCCACTGCAATCTACCATGAGGTCAGCATTCCTTATAGGAAGATGGACAAGCTTTGGGTATACTCCAAATTTCTTTTTCTACCAAAAGATTAAGACAGTTTGTCTTGTCATTTGTGGTCCATGGGGTTCCTCTCATTTTGGAGTACTCTGACTCTACCACCTTGCCTACACTGAGCCTCAGTGCTGCAAGAGCTGGTTGACGTGTTCCTCTATCTACAATAGTTGCTTTTCCTGATTGCAGTGTAGAGTTGCCCTGCATAAAAACGAGACTTGATCCTAAAGTGCTAGATGCTGATCTTTGCCTTGCTCAAAAGCATTTGGGCTGATTTTCGGTGTCACCTGACCTTGGATGCTGCCTAGCATTTACTCTTTGAGGCTGTCGCTTCCTGTGTGATAAGGTAATCATAACAGAGCAGAGCTGACAAGTGGTGTTTTGATGTAAGCAATGAGCAAACAGACAGATCGATAAGTGCTGAGCAAGGCATGCTTCACCTCATATCGTATCGACTTACTGCAAAAATAATGGGGCAACAAAATGAAAATGTGTTGTGTTCTGAGTTATGGTCAGTGGTTATATATAATATAAAACAATATATTAACTCAGATGGGACTTGCTGTTGAAAAAAATACAAATGGGCAGGCACAAAATGTACTGTCTCTCAATGTACATGGCAACACATCGAGATTAATTACACAGAATATGGGAGGAAATGAAAGCAACAATAAATTTCTATTATTATAACCATAGAAAGAACATGAGAAAGATTTATGGCACTAAGAGCAAAATTTCTGTGTCCTCTTAGTACGACTGTCTGATGTGTGAGAGATTTATGAGGCCAGTGAGTAATGATCAAAAGTATTTATAAAATTTACCATTTGTGAGATTTTATTTCTGCTCTCATTGAGGCTGTTTATGAGGAGCGGAAGGATGGCTCTGGGCTGACTGGTGGGAGTTGTGCTATAGGTTGGTTATAAACATTTTGATGTCAGCAGCTCTGATTTCCGGTAGCCAGATGGCAGCCGAGGTAGAGAGAGGTACAAGAATACACTGAAGGAAATCTGGTGCGTTTAGAGACTTTGGGATCATGGAGATGTAAGTGTAGGTGCACTGAAGCAAGGAGGCACCCTTGTTCTAAGGGCTAAGGGTGCTTTTTATGCACCAGAGACTTCTGCTTTGCCATCTCTTGCCTTTGCTGATTAATCCTGATTGGGCACCCCTGGGAGGGATACATTTATCTGCTGGTGCTTGATTTCTCCAAGTGCAGACAGGCATTCCATATCTCCTACTGCATGCCCACACTTGGAGAAACGATGGACAAGTGGATAAATGAGGCTGCTGCTGGGAGAAAGGGAGAGTGCCTGTGACAGTCAGGTTGCAGGAAGAGAAGGGTTATGGCAGAGAGCAGAATAGCACTCTGCTGGGCATTTATTGCCTTTGAAATGGATTGTGTGTAGCCAGGAAATAGGACACTTTTCACAGCTGTGTGGGCATCTATCTTATCTCTCAACAGCAGATAGCAAACTGCCTACTCAGGGGCTTAGCAAGATAGATAATGATTATGGCTGCTTGGTTAATTGTGATATGACATGACAGGGAATATAATCTACCTTGATGATAATTATCACTGACCCAGGTAGTTTTGCAAAGCTTCGGCAGAGTGTTGAGGGTTGCTCTAATGGATCAGCTCTTTCCAGAAAGGCTCTTCTTGCAACTCTTCAACTTCACAGGTGCTTTCTGAACATGCTGGGGTATTTTTCATATGTTTAATGTAGGAATCCACACATTAAAAGAAAAAACAAAACCAGCCCAAGGTAATACTCTCAACCTGCCCCCTCCCCACCAGCAAAATAAGTATATAAATCTGGAATGCCTTTGCAGTGGGTTTTGGGGGGACAGATATTCACAGAATCAAATAACCATTGGGGTCACAATATTGAATCCAATTGTTCTGTCCTTCAGGACTTGCTAGGGTTGCTGTCCTCTCATTTCTTTTTTGTTGTGAAGCAGGGAAATTCTGAAGTTTTGTCTTTGCTGTGATCTTAGGTCACGGATATAATAAGACAGACTGGAGAGGGGAAGTATTTTAAAGCAAGCTGCAGCATTTCAAATAGTTAAGTAGTTTGTTTCCCAAATTTGTCAGGAAATTGTAAGATTCTGAAAAGGTTTGGTTTTTTTTGCTGATAGCATCACTCAAATGATTATCTCAAAATATTGTTGTCATCAAAATACTTCTGTGACCAAAAGGAATTATCAAAATAATTTTGTGCAGACAAAAGCTTGACACTACAAACACAATTTGCAAGAAAATCCTACGTCATTTAAAAAAATTAAAATCTGTATTTTGGATATTTAAATGCTAAGGAAAAATCCTGTTCCTGAGAAAAGAGGTGCTAAAAAATACTTGAATATCTGTTATTCAAAAAGATCTGCCAGACAACCCTGAACTTACCCAGATAAAAGAGGTGACTTCATTATTTCAAGTAACCCCGGTAGAAATGAGAGCAGAATTTGGCACCGTGAATAGATTCTTAGTATAAAAATGAGTATATTCAGGCAATTCATCATGATGCCTGATTTCACAAAATTATGCAGAGCTCCCAGCAGTGACTAGTGCTGCTGAAAGGAAGGGAAGGCCTGTTATTTAGATGTGAAACTTCATTTGAGGCTCCTGTTACTGACAGATTTTGTCTAAAAAAGTATTATGTGCTCCAGGGACCTCTGATTGCATTTTTGAACTTTCCTGTTACTGTTTTTGGAATTTTGGAGGGAACTTTCTTTCAGAGGCTCTAGAAGTGACATGAGTGCTTTGCAAAAGCCTTTAGTTTGTGGGAATTGTGTGACACTTGTGGACTTCATCAGGACCCCTGGGCATGCGGTTTTTCGGATCTGTCTTTGTGGCTGTGAGGGTGTTGTGGTGCTTGGTTCCTCCTGCAGATTCGCCCCCTGCTGTGACCCTGGTGGGTCAGAGCAGGGCAGCATCACCTGGCAGAGCTCTGTCGCTTGCATCGCTTCCCTACGTGTTTAAAATCTGCTTGCAGCAAAGCGGCTTCTTACTGGGAGCAAGTTGTGTTTTCTGCTCACGCCTGTACCAGTGGCTGTGGTCTGGTTCTTCTGCTGCCTCCCACCTTTGCTTAGGGACCGAGCTCTCTCTCCTGCTCTTTCATCTCCACACCTTTCATCTTGAGACTCATTTTTGAATGGTGACGGAAGTAGATGGCAGGAAAAGGTTGAGAGGATCAAAAATACCACTTTGAAGTCTGGGAATGCTGACTAATGCAAGGTGAAAAAGGGTACAATAGGGAGTAATGGCCCAAAGAGGGACAGAGGCAGGGTTTTGTCACTGAGTGGGCTTTGTCATTGAGTCACCACTTTCGTTTTCATGGGGTTCAAGGATATGAGGCCATTGACTGATGGCTTTTCTGCATGTCAGATGCTTTCCCTGCCCTATATAAGCTGGAAACAAGAGGGAAAAAAAAGAAAGAAAAGTGAAAGGGAAGGGAGTAATTTGAAATACAGAAAATCCGCATGTTTTTTATTAAAAGAAAAATAAAACCAATCCTTAAAAATCCAAAGTGGCCCCCAAAGAGGCATTCCTTAGCAGGTGACAAGCTAGACAGTATCTACATGCAGAGATTTATTTTTCCTGCTTTCTAATCAGTCTTCCTAGGCTGGAGTCTCAGCCCACAGCTGAGGCCGAAGCCTCATCAATACCTGCTCTCTTGCAGGTTTTGGCTGGGGAGGAAAGGGAGCTCCAAAGGAAGACCAAGAGGGAGCTTTTGTGAAGAATAAAAGGGGGGCAAAAAGCATTTGATGAAATATCTTTTAGTACCTGCCAGGAGCAGAATACACCTGACATTTGGTGTTATCTTCTTAGTGCTCTGATAAAAATTTAATCCACTTGGGGACTAGGGCTGAGGGTGAGGGGTGGTCATGATTTATCTCCCCTGACTACTTACAAACCTGTTGCACAATCCTGTTTATATGGCTATCAAGATCCATCTTAAAACTCATGGACAGCTCACTCGTGGCATTGTGGTAACCTTAAAGTCATTCAACTTTGCCAGCACCATTTGTAAGCATCCTGGCATATGCTGAAGCATGAGTAAGCTCTCTCATAAGTTAGCATAAAAATGCCAGAAGAAAATGGCTTTGTCCTCATTGTATCAAATCCAGGCCTGATTAGAGCAGGAATTTTCTAGAGGAATTTTGTGTCATGGACTGCACCCAGAAATCTGCAAGTCACCCAGCCATATCTGGAGTTCAGCAGCAAGATAACAGTCTTTGTAAAAAGACTGATATCTTAACCACTGGCTTGGTGACACATCACATTAATAAGAGACTCAGATACGCCACAGCCAAATCATGAGTCTGTCCCAGCTGTAGGATTTTAGCTGGAAGATAGCAAAGAATATGCACAAATTGCTAGGACAGCACCTTCTTTGTTTCAGATGAAAGCTGTCTGAGATAAGAAACCTTGATTTCTTCTTCAGGATGAAAAGTAAGGAAGTTGGTTTTTTTTCTTCTGAAGAAGCACCTTTCCCAGGTTTCTTTGCCAGTCTGATGGAAAATCCATGAGATTAAAGGTCTTCTGTAGGGGTGTGTTTGTTCTTCTGCATGAGGGTCTGTATCAGCCATTTGACTCAAGATCAGCGTGCCTTGGGGGGAAAGGGTGTGCATGATGACTCGAAAGTCCCACCAAACATCTTTACTTATGTAACGCAGTTCTGTGCTTGTGGCATGAACTCTGGTGTGCCCTCGATCAGAGAGAGTCCAGCTGCGTTACTTCTGTGTGTCGCAGAAGCGACTTCGGCATCAGGAAAGGTGCTGCTGGCTGGGCTAGCTAGCTGGCTTCTCTGCAGAGGGAACACAGCAAGAGCCAATGGGATCAGATCACGTTAGTTCAGAGATAAAGGAAGAGAGAGGCCATTCTGGTCTGGCTTCTAACAGGTTCATTGTCAGAAATTTCACAACCAGAACAAGGCAATGATCTTAATCCGGGATCCCGCGGAGAGGCTTTTCCCTCAGTTTTATAGGCGGTTTGAAAACCGCGGTGAAAGGGGAAAGCAACCAATGAGTTACAAGCCAGGGGGAGGATACAATTCAACAAGAACCAATGGGGAAAACCAAGAGGCGGGAGCTATAACAAAGAACCAGTGAACAACCGAGGAACCGAGAACTTTCCTGAACCGGGGGAGGCGGCTTGTACTCGGGCACCGCCCAGGAGGTCCAGCTTAGGCTTCTGAGCCGCCCCTCGACCCACCCTCTGAGTCTGCCTCCTCGGGAAGCTCCATGCAGGGGAGGGGCTGGGATTGAGTGGCATCACACTGCCCCAGCCCCGCAGTGGGCTGGGTCATAGCAACACTTGTGGTTTTGTGATCTCACCAAGACTTTGTAAAAATCTATGCACACTGCTTGAGACATCTACTTGTGTGTTGTGGTTGCTTAGAACCATATTTGCTATTTCGGATGTGGAAAACACCTGTTTGGAAAAATATTTTTCATTATGTTGACTTTTGAAGGAAAGCATCCGCCAAAAACCAACCAGTAACCTCTACAGAAAAGCAGTGGAAAAGATACAGATGAGAAAAAAAAGACCTGATACTATGGTTAATCAGTATAGGAAAGAGAAGGATGGAGATCCATGCACTCTCTGTGAATATTTGCAAGCAGGAATGTGCTCCTTTCCAGCAACTGAACAAGTTTAATGGCCCTGGTGAGAGTTTTGATGCTTTGTCCTAAAGCTGTCCTGCAAGGCTGAGTATTCAAGTGTTGTGCATGGGAGAGTGAGGCCCTCCAAAGTTATAAAATTCACAAAAATGGCAGAAATTTTTGGTTTTGTCTTTCTCTCAGACTTGTGGAAGTAGCTTCTGCTGAATTACTGGCCTGAGGGGCTTGAGGACTGACTGACTGTTAATAGTGGTGTTAAACAAATCAGACCTTTTCTGTATCGAAATAACACTCTTCCAAAAAATATACAGCACTTGCAAGTCAGAAAAGTTTCGTGTCAGGGAGCTTTGGAAGGTGCCTGGCACAATTTGGAAGAAAGCTGCCTGTGGTGGCTGATGCTGAGACACACCCCCAGTGCCTGCGGGGCTCCCCTGCACCAAGAGGAGTGCAAATGAATGAATTTTGTCTGACCAGAAATGCAGTGAGCACCTGAAAAACTGCACAGGGCAGGAGAGAAGTGTCTGGCACTGTCCTAGAGCCCTGTTTTGGTCTTCAAGATAGCTCAGTGTGAGGCTTTCCCTGAAGTCTTCCAGCTCTCCGAGGGCTATAACATGCTCCCAGCCTCCTGCGGAGAACCACTGCAGCGCTCTTTGCATGCAAATTGTTAATGCATTGTGCATGAGGCCTCTAATTAATACTCTGCTGCAGATAACGATTTTACATTATAGCTATTAACCTTGGCATATTTCAAACTAAATGCTGGTGCGTTGGGGAGGATTTTGTGTACACTGCGTTGTGAAATAATGAATTATGTTTTTGCATATTTTATGCACTGGTTTTCTTCAGTCACACTGAGACTAATGCTGGCGAAAAGAGGCATGCAGTAATGTATTGGCTACTCCAGTGGTTAGGGCATTAGCCAGGCATTTTGGAGCTTTGGGTTCAGTTTCTTGTTCTGCGTTTATCTTCTGCAGGTCTTTTAATCTTACATATGCAATGGAGATAGGATCCGTCATAGAGATGGATTTGTAGTCCTGAGAGAAGGTAGCCCTCCTTTTCTGTGCCCAGCATCCCTTTAACCCAGATTTTATAAGAAAAGCTCCTTGATTCCCCACTCACTTGGGTTTCCATCTGCAAATCCAGATTAGTGGATCAAGATTAGGAACCATATATCATCAAAGTTTGGATGCTAATGAATTTTTTAAGTGAGACCTTTTAAAGATTTCTCTTAAGGGTTTAATTAACTTTGTCCCAAATAGTAGACCTGAATTGATGACAGGAAGTAACAATGCTGAGAGCCCGGTCTGGTGGTGTTTATCTGAGGGACACTGTTCTGAAGAGAACATTTGGTTCAGACTGAGGACAAAGAGACTTGGACGCTAAACATCACTGCTAGTTTTGGACACTGGTGCTAATGATGGGTTAAGCTGTTTCCACCTGCAGTTCTCTGCCCTTTTGTCTTCCTGGGGTTAGGAGAGAGCATTTCCATTGCCCCTCCTGAAAATAATTATACTTGTCTTCAAAGTGCTCTACAAGCCAGTTTCCTCTGCCAGGGCAAGTGCAATCCCCTCAGAAGGTCTACAATCTGCATTTACTGTGAGAAGAATGTCTAAGGATTTTTCAGGCCTTTTCATCTCACCCATCTTCCCATACTTGGTCCATGAGTGCTGTTTAAATGCAGAATGACCCAAAGTGCCAAATTCTGAGGAAACCTGGACCTCATTTACCCTGCAGTTGCCATGATGTGTAATGGAAAAAGGATGCTTATAAGGCCACTTTCCTTTAGAAGAATTTTGTTTCTGATCCAACTGGCAATAACTATAACTCTGCGTAAACTATTTTATGGATCTGTATAGTCAACAGATCAATTTTATTATACTTGGCCACTGCAGAAAAACTGTAAACTCCTGCTGTTAGCTGAAGTCTGGGAAATATGTTTACAACTTTATTCTTTTCCTTTGGAGGCATCAATGTATTTACTTTTTTATTTAATAAAAAATGTGTTGTGCTCTCTCCCGTGCTATTTTATCATCCAGAACTCTTCTACATGGCCAGCTGTAGCACAACATATTGGGCTAATCAGAAAACAATTCTAAATAATGACAGGCCTCTTTGATTTTTCCTGGACTGGTAGAAATTCAATTCTCCTTTGTCTTTTGAATATTAGATTTTAGTGGTTTTAAATGTATTTTATGTAGTATGCTTGCAAATATCAGTTTCCAGTGAAGCCCCCAAAGTGACGGAGAAAGCAAGATTTTGTTTCAAAATGAGCTAACTCTCTTTAATGTTATGTAGAAAGTATTAAATGTGTAGGAGTGAGTTGCTTCTATTTGGAGCCATGGTAGCCAGTGAGTCAGAGTGACTTCCTTAGGTATCTATGTGGTACCCTGGACAGAGGTAGGGCTGGGAGCTGCCCAGAGCACAACCCTCCTGCTATTTAACTGGTTTATCCAGGAATTGGGCTGAGACAGTAAGATACCCAGGGACCCATATGCTGCTTGACTGAGAACCAGGGCTTATGTGTGGGACAAACTGTTACCTTTTTGCAAGCTGGCACTGCCTCTCTGGCAGGATATATTAGAAGGGAATGTTGGAACACTAACTTTAGGGGCCCTTTAAAAATAATCAAGTTTGGGAACATGTTTTCATGTGATCTAAGCTTCCTCTAACCCAGCATCCCATCTGTAAGAAGCACCAGGGCCAGATGTTTCTAAGTAAGATATGAAACTCTCACAGCAATAGTTGCGGGATTATTTGCCTTAAACAAAGGTCTCACCCCAACCTTGGACAGTTACAGATCAATCCTGGAGCAGGTGTTTTACTATGAATACTTGGTGGACAGGGAAAGCTCATAATACACTTACTATATACTGAATCATACTAAATAAAAATCTGCAGCTTCCTGACCACTCTCAGCTGTGCCATCTTTTGAGGTACACTAAACTGCCATTTTCCTTTTCAAAAGAACTGACTGCAGACTCACAGGATAGGCAAAGTAGGAAAGGACCTCTTGTGTGGGCTTCAGAGATGAGTTGCATTTGGAAATCTTTAAATTAGCAACACAGAAAACAAATTACAGATCTTTATTACTTAAGTGGGAAACAGTGAAAAGTGCTCCAATGAGCCTTGCATTTGCAAAGTCACTTTTTGGAGTGATTCACATCTTAGCTATTTCTAAGATATCTTGGTAACTCTATTATTTCATATTTTCTCTTGGCTCCTATGCAGTTTGCACATTCAGGGTCAAGCCTTCGCTAATGACAGCTCCTTGCGTTTCAAGGTGGCCGAATCAGCGGGATGTATGGCACATATCCACAGAGCTTTAAAAATATCTCTACATGACATATGCTGTTTGTCCCTGAGCACCGGATAGGTTAATTGTTAAAGAAACATTAATAACATTAACTGATGGTATGGCTTCCCACTGCCTCTGCCCTGGCAATCTCACACTGGCAAATGGATTAATAATACTATCGGAAATGAATGTCATTGCTATGCAAGTAACTCAAAACTAGATAATTTAAGAATAGTTTGGATGATTACTAATTAGATCCACCGACACAGGGGAATTTGAATTATTCATGACTGGCTGAAAACAGCGGGTAATTCATTTGTTCACTTCTCTGCAACTAAGGTGGAAGTTTCTTATTTTTACACACACACACACACACACACACACACACAGATGATCTGCTAAAAATGGTCTCTTGTTTCAAAACTGGTTGTTTTTCTGTGAAGAAATATCAGGGCTGCAAGCTTAGGATAAAAAGTCTGGAAAAGTTAGTTGGACAAGCCACACTTTAAGACAGGTGTTGGTTGGACTTGACTGAACATTTGTTGCTTGGTAAGAACTGGACTCCGTGATTTTAGAGGCCTTTTCAAACCTCAATGATTCTACTGTTCTATGATTCTGACATGCGCTTTATTCTTTATTCGTTGAATTTCAGGAAGCCCAGCCAACATCTGAATTTCTGATTAAATATCCAAATGAAGATGCTTGTGCACTCCCAGGGTAGGTAAGGAGATACCATATGTTGGCACCTGCATCTCCACCTGCACACTCTTTTGGGTGCTGCAGTGCATAGGTCTAGCTGGGAAGACAGGAGGATACTTTTTGCAATCCCCCCTATCCCCTCTGCTTTCCCTGGACCCATCCAGCACCACGCTGTTTCCCTGCAGCAGAGGCATCAGGCACTCCCCAGAGTCCGCCTCTCATCTGGGTGAACACTCTGAGGATCTGTCTCCTCTGAGGACCCTGTGCATGTGCAAATGCACGTGCCATTCAAATCTGACGCTCCCAAATCCGCCTCCTTAGCAGCTCTGCACACACGTACTGCTGGACATGGAATTTGCTACGGTGAGCTGGTTAATTCGAGTTGAGGACATGTAGGAGACAGTGAAAGGTGTTCCCCAGCTGTGGTCTGTTTATCCTTAATAGCAGGCAAAAAACTTCAAAATAGTGTGCAAAAGCTTTCTGGACTGTCTGATAGCTGCTTGTGTCCCAGCACTGAGCTCAGAACCCCAGACAAACGAATTTAGGACTCCTCCTTTTTACCTTGCTCTTTCCCTGAAATGGCTCTGATTAGTTTAAATAGAAGAAAGAAAAAAAAAGATTACTTGAACAGGAGGATAAATAACCCCACACATGAAATTACCCAGATCGTTCAATATGAGGCTCTGCAGATCCTATTGCCTTTATGAATTTATGAGTTTTATTATCTTGATTTTTCATTAAAATACAATAAGTTGGTCTAACTCATAAAATAGATAAAGCGCAGGACAATAGTTCATTTAACATTGATCCATATTTGTTACTCACAGAAGACGTTGGCTACGGCTGTCATATGCAAAGTCATAGCCAATTCAGATGTGCTACACAACCATGAATAGTTAAAGCAGAGAACAATGCCTCGTCCTTCCTCCCCTGGCTCTCCAGCTCACTTCTTGCTCATATTTTTACCAGGTTCCAGCATGGCAGCACTAGCTCATGTCAGTGTCTTAGATGTGTCTTGTATGAAAGCTGCTGTAGAAGGGATTAATATGCAAAAGAAGACAGGTAAAGCCCACCATGAGGCAGTAAGCATATTTTAAGCATGAGAGGCTTGCATCTTGTTTTCTTATTTTTGTCTAAGTCCAGGCCTTTCTTCCACCTTAAACCAGCCAACACTTAAACACAGGGTATCTGTGTTTCTCTGCATGTGTGTGTGCATGCCATATATATCCATTACAGGATAAAAGTGACAAAAATCCCAAGGGCCCAAGTGTGTTTTCACACTAATTCCCATATACTTGAACTTCCTAGAATGTTCCCTTACAAAGATGCATTAGGAAGAAGCTGTTGAGTAGAATGCAGCCTCTAGAGAAGCAATGTTAATTGTGTGGCAAAGTCATGTCTGAGATGCTGCTGGTTTTACTGCAGTGGTAGTGGTCATGTCCCTCAGCAGCCCACAGCAGGCACGTGGCTCTGTGTCCCCCTCCCAACTTCATCCATGATGAGCCACAGCTTAACCTGGCAGCCACCTCCTCATCTTGGTCTTCCTCAGTATGAGCAGCACAGTGGGACCACAAACATCATGAAAACAGAACAAAAAATATCAGTCTGTGGCTTTTGCTTAATGTGTATTTCTATTTCCTCCTCCTGGCAGGCAGGGGAAACTTAATTGGCTATTTCATACTGCTGCCCCTTTCTCCTTGACCCCAGACATTGCTTGCTGGCATCTCCAGCATCCCTGCATAAATGACAGTAAAAACATCTGATGTGGCAAGTGGGTGCTTTATGAAGAGTGATATGCCATCAATCATAATTAACCCCTGTGTCCGTGTCACAGGCTGGGGCATGCCCCATCACATCTGGTTTCCTATTTGAAAATACTTTGGTTTATGTAGGTTTCACTGAAAACAACCAAGAGACTTACCTTTAGGCAATAGGAGCTGCTAAAAGATGAATTATCTGTTACTCAGAAGGATGCCCTGGCTGTGGAAACCATCCAACACATTTGTAGGGTTTCATTAGTCCTGCTTGTCCCCTCCCCATGCTTGGTGTTGTTTGCTTTTTGGGTTGGTTAGCAGCCCAGCATCTGCTCTCTGAGCCTTTTGAAAAACATTTCGGGGGATGCGAAGCACCTGAGTCCCGCAACAGCATGATTTTACAGCCGTTCGTAAAAGCAGGGTCATTCCCATTGCTTCTTGAATTAAATGCCACACCATAAGTGTTTCAGACCTGGCATCTGTTTATGCACAAATAAATATTAGCCCAGTAAGCGCAAGCGCATTGACGCTCTGCATTAGCACAGGAGCTGCTATGGGTTTTGTATCACTGGGCTGTAAAGCACTGGAGACTTTTGCTGCTGATTGTTGGTTCTTAAGGCAAAAATTGGCTTACAGATCCACTGGGTAAGTGGGATTGAGACTGTCCTTTGTGCTGTCTGGCCTGGATTATTTTGGCTCCTTTGCTCTTGCTTGCCCAGCAGTACAGCAACTTTTCGTTTTGTGCCCTTAAGCATTAAATCAGCCCCTCCACATTCTAATCTTCAGCTACAGCTTGTTGTTTCATTTTTTTAATACAGCATAGTCCCTTACTGTATCCCAGTGTTACCATGGTAATAGAGGGACTTGACACAGCACTTGCTGATGCTGTAAGGGATATTAAAAGTGTATTATGGGACACTTTACTTAACTTCACTCAAGAGATATTACGTTATATATTGGTATTATGGAGATCATCTTGAGTGCCATTACACAGCATGCACAGGAAAACCAGGGGATCAGGCCCAGCCAGCATGGGTTTAGAAAAGGCAGGTCCTGTTTGACCAACCTGATCTGCTTCTGTGGCGAGGTTACCCATCTACTGGATGAGGGAAAAGCTATGAGTGTTGTCTGCCTAGACTTCAGTAAAGCCTTTGACACTGTTTCCCACAGCATTCTCCTGGAGAAACTGGATGCTCATGGCTTGGTCAGGTGCACTGTTCACTGGGTGAAAAAACTGGCAGGGTGGCTGGGCCCAGAGGGTGTTGGTGAATGGATTTACATCCAGCTGGCAGATAACCACTAGTGGGGTTCCCCAGGGCTCAATATTGGGGCCAACCCTGTTTAAAATCTTTATCCATATTTGGGATGAGGGGACTGAGTGCACCCCAGTCAGTTTGCAGACAATACCAGAGTGGTTGGGAGTGTTGATCTCCTGGAGTGTAGGAAGGCTCTGCAGAGGGATCTGGATAGGCTGGATCCATGGGCTGAGACCAGTTGGATGAGGTTCAACAAGGCAAAGTGCTGCATCCTGCACTTGGGTCACAACAACCCAGGCATTGCTACAGACTAAGGAAAGAGTGGCTGGAAAACTGCCTGGCAGAAAAGGTCTTGGAGGTGGTGGTCGATTGCCATCTGAACATGAGCCAGCAGTGTGCCCGTGTGGCAATGCATCCATGGCCAATTTTACCCTGGTTTGTATCAAAAATAGTGTGTCCAGCAGGATCAGGGCAGTGATTGTCCCCTGTATGTGGCACTGCTGAGGCCACACCTCAAATCCTGTGTTTAGTTCTGGGCTGCTCACCTACAAGAAAGACATTGAGGGGCTGGAGTGTGTCCAGAGAAGGGCAACAGAGCTGGTGAAGTGTTTTGAGCTCAAGTGTTATGAGGATTGGCAGAGGGAACTGGAGTTGTTTAGCCTGGAGAAAAGGAGTGACCTTATTGCTCTCTACAACCAGCTGAAAATAGGATGTAGCCAGGTAGGGGTCGATATCTTCTCCCAGGTAACAAGTGACTAGATAAGAGGAAATGACCAGGGTAAGTTTAGATTGGCTATTAGGAAAAAAATCTTGAAGGAAAGTGTGGTCAGGCATTGGAACAGGCTGCCCAGGGAAGCAGTGGAATCACCATCTCTGGAGGTATTTAAAAGACATGCAGATGTGGCACTTAGGGCCGTGGTTTAGTGTTGACTGTGGCGGTGCTGAGTTAATGGTTGGACTCACTGGTATTAGAGGTATTTTTTTTTCCCTAATGATTCTATGATTCTAGTAAACTCTCTTTTTCTTTTTTCCTTGCCCTTCAAATGGATGAGGAGGGAAGCAGGATACACTTTTGGGTATTAGATCTTACTCTGTGAATGATTACAGTGAAATTCATAGAAATGGTGGTGTAAGGGGCTGCTCAGCAGGAGTTATGGGTATTGGACTCTGAACTTGAAGCATTTAGAACATAACCGATTCTAGCACAGCTAAGGAAATGCAGTGCACTTGGGGATTTAAATCCTATTAAATGTAGAGCCCAAGCAACCTTTGAAAATACCATGTGGAGGTCCAAACTGCATCGGGCCCCAAACACTTTTGCTTGCTCTCAGGCAAGAAGCGGGAGCTGTAGCGTTATTCTCTTCTCTGTATATCAGCCTTCCTATGCATAACTATATGTAAGTTTCTAAACCGGAATGATGTTTTCTAATCTAGTATCTCCCTCTGAACTATCAAGACAATTGCATTCTCCTAATGTGCCTTACTGGCTCAACTCTATTGGAGTTGTTAATGCATTTTAAAAAAACCTCCTGCCTACTTCAAATGTGTGCACTCCTCTCAGTCCTTCCAAACAGTGTTTTGTCTGTATTGAGAGTTAAACTGGTTGCTCTCTTGGACTTGACAAGGTAATAAATCTAATAATGTCCAGCTAACAGAGCTAAACACCTCATTTGAGGAAAAATGAAGCAACATTTTTCCCTGAGCTGTAAGATATGTTGAGTGATTTAATTTCCTTTGTATGGAACATTAGGGCTTGGCACAATCCTCACTCACTCCGAAAGTGCATAAAAGTTGTCTCCCATGTGATAGCTCGGTCGCCTCACTGCCAGGTACCTGCTGCACACTCTGCCCCACCCAGCTTGCTCCTAGCAGTAACATGTGTGGTTTTCCTTCTTATCAAAGAGAAAAGAAAACAGGACTGTTCTGGGATTCAGTTGCAGGCTGTAAAATTCAAATTAGCAGTCAAGACACAGCCATTGCTACCTACAAAGGGCCACCTGCACCACTGGTGCTTCGCTTTCAGGCATGTCCCTCAGTCTGTCAGGGTCCAAATGAGAGACACATTATGTGGACAAGTGTTAAAATTATAGATGGAAGAATGAAATTTTAGTGGGGACAGTAAAGTGCCAAAAGATCAAATTTTAAAAATTTAAATGGCTCTGTCTGGGAGTCTTTATTTTTGGTATGGATAGCTTTCAGTGGAGAAGTGTAGGGAAGAGAGATATTATTTGTGGGGAAGAGTCTTGGTCATTTCATTACTGTAGTGGTAGAAGTCCCATAAAATAAATTCCTTTGTTTTCAGGAGCTAAAGGATGCAAGAGGAATGTTGCAGACCTCAAATATTTTTTTCACCTTTGCTGTTTAATTTCTAAATACGGAGCAGTTTAAGAATATTTTAGGATCCAGCTTTTTGAGGTTTACTGCATAGAATATCCTAATGAAGTTTGGCTCTCATTTGGCTCTATTTCAGCTCTATAAATACACAGACATAGAATACAATATTATATATTAGATTATACATAAAAGGCACATCTATATTGTTTCACCCTTCTGTTAAGTATTTGCAGTCTTTTGAGTCTTATATTGAATCTTCTTTGTCTGTTGGGTGTTTTGTTGTCTTAAATGTGTACCTATTTATGTTTTCTAGTCCTTTTCATCTAATTTCTGCAAAATCAGTTCCAGTTCTGTGGACTGGACTGTGTCCTTTTATTTCCATTGAAGACAACCATTGCAAATAAATGAAATAAACATATCCAGCCCCTCACATCTGTGTATACATATGTATCTGCCATGGTTCTCCTAATCCACCAGTTTATTCTTCATGCTCCAAATACAACTAAACCTTTGCATCAAACAACTTTTATTCTTCCTGAATGTACTTTCCTTGGTCATTTCCTTTATGTCACGAGCTTCCTTTTCATGTTACCAAGATGAAACCAAAACCATAGCTCCTTGTGTATCTCCAAGTTGTTTACATTGGTTATATACGGATCACTTGAAATTGTTTGATGTGGAGAGACCTAAAACAACAATGTTTTAAGCACTGCTTGCCCTTAGCACTGAGGACCTGGTACATGTCTGTGAGCAGGTCAGCAGTAGAACATTGTGCCAGGGGCCTTAAGAGACTGCATTTGTCACTGAGTTACTGCATGAGGTGCTGTGTGTTGCACGTTTCCTTAGCAAAGCTGTGGCAGAGCACCAGGAAGGAAAACTTCCGATTTGTGTTGATTATAGAAATTAATAATAATAATAACAACAAGTTGATTCTAATTATCACGGATGCAATCATTTCCCACCTGTAATGATGGAAGATGCTTAGACACTTGGAAAAAAGTACTGTAAGAGAAGTGGAAGAGCTGTTTGAATTGCTTGTTCACATCTTGCTGCCTGAAGCAAGGAGAGCTGAAAGGTACCAGCTCATGGACAGGTATGTTGAGAGTATTTTGCACTCACTCCTTACTCAGATGTCTGTAGAAAAATACATCCCTTTAAAATACCCAGTGGTTTAAATGTCAATAATAGCCCCCCTGATTTTTTAGTCTTTGTAACAGCAATTACTATTTATAAGGAATATGTATATTGACACAATTATTCCCAATGCTCTGAATGCATCATTTTCAACAGGAATTAAAGTAAGAGAAGTATATATTGAAATTTTAAAGTTTGCACAAGACTTAACTCCATAACAGGTCTCCTATTTTCTAGTTCCCTTGATGATCCTCTTTAGAGAGCAGGCCCTATCCTGTCCCATCATGGACACAATGTCTTCTCTTCACTGCCTTCCTGCTTGCCTTGCATACCTAGCTCAGAACAGAAGAATAAGGATTAATTTCTGGGCCTATTATGGCTTCTTAGCGCTGTGGTTGTCCTATGTGCAGATGGAGAAGGCAACACTGAACTCAAGCTGATTAATTTTCCCTGTGACATGAGTTAAAATTTTGGGCTGCCCTGGGCTATCAGGGTTTGTAGATGTAGGAGGGACTGATTTGCTCTAAGGTATAGAAACAGTTCCCTGTTCCCCTCGTATTTGAGCCTTCCACCCTGCCAAACTGACAGGAACCTGTTTTACAGAGGTGAGAAACACTAACCCACGAAATGCTTAGGGGTCTTTTAGTTCCTGCTTGAAGTCACTTGGGAATTGGTTCAGATCAAAGCAAAAGTGATTTTCCCCACAAATGTGTGGCAGCCTGGGGAACCATTGTGGTGGCCGATTGGCCTGTGGCACAAGGGACAGAGAGAGCTCTTGGTAAGACAGTCTCTGGTGCCAGAGACTTACAGTCATGGTGAGAGAAAGAGACCTCTCCCAGGATGCTTGTTCTGTTATGTTAATCTATCCCAGTTTGAATTCCCCCGCTGGCTGCTAGCTCTACCCCCTCGTCACTCCCCCAGAGCTTCCCCATTGGTCCCCGTTCCATAGTCCCGCCTTTTCCCTGCCCCCAGATAAAACTGTGAGCTGTGGGATCATGTTGGTATTTGCTTCTGCACCCTTCGATGGTGTAGCAGCAATAAATGCTCCTGGCGGAGCGCACGCAAATGCCCTTCTCGACTCTTTGCTACTGACTGCATTACTGAACCCACCCGTGCTTCTGTGGGTGCACGCAGGATCCCACAGAGCTGGGCAGAGACAGTAATAAACCATAAAATCCATTTCCCTTAAATGGGTCTATGACCTTGCATAAATATCACTGCTTGCTCCTCAGTTTTGGGTCTGCAGATCTAAAAAGCTGGATTGTTACATGATTATGCAGAATGAGTTCTGCTGAAGGACGTACGCTCCAATATACACTGTTTTCACATTAAGCAGAAAAATTCTGAGGTTTTTGTCTCAAAATGTGAAGATGAGAAAGCACAGAAAAACCAAAAAAATGCAAACCCCCAAACTTTTGGTTTTCAAAAAGATTTCTCCCTATTTTTAAACTCTGAGGTGTCATTCATTTAACATTTTCAAATATTGCTTTGCCCTAAGGAGAACTGGCATCTTAAAAGCAAACTGGCTGTCTGCTGAGAGTTAGTATTTTTCAAAAATTGCATAACTCTTTGAGCAAAATGTTTAGGGCTTTTTCCATGGCCTTGCACAATCCTCTTCCTGTTGTATCCCTCACAAGGGCTGCAAAGCTGTGCTGGACTAAGTGTGCTGAAGACCTGCCATCCATGGTGTTAGCAGCATTCATTAGAAACCACAGCACTGAGAAGTGTTGCCATTTATGCTTCTTTCTGTGCAGATCACTAAACTTCAGGCCCATTGATATTGATTTTGACTAGAAGGGTGCAGGGCACCACCTACATTTTCATATTAAACCGTCTTGGCTACTTCCCGCTGCCACAGGTTGCAACAAGTCTTTTCCTGTCTTAAGGCTTTTGCTTCTGTTGACAGGCTGTAATTTAGGTTGGCATGCAATAATTCTGTCACTGAATCCTTCGGTAAAATAAAGTTATCTTTAATAGTACTAAGAATCTTTACAAAACAACACAAAGAAGGGATTTATTACCATTTCATTGCTATGTTCTCAAAATCTTGCCCCTTCTCATCCATTCTGCTAAATTTGTTTGGACTTTGGCTCCTTGAACAAGTGATGAACTTGGAAGGCACTGAATTTCCTTTATAATTATGTTCTCACTCTGCTGATCTCAAGTGCACAGAAATGGACTGAAAAATCATAACTTTGGCATAGCAATCTTTGTTTTTCCTAATAATTTTCTCTGTCTTTGAATGTCTTATTTTAATTTTGCCTCCTTTTATTTTTTATCTTGTGTTTGAATTTTGAGGGCATCTTTTTATATTTTTCATTCCCAGAGTCCTAAGAATTTTATTTTTAACAAAAATTGAGATTCTGACATTTGGAGTTTGTCCATTGAAGAAACCCCCTAAAATTTACTCATAGGAAAATCAAAGATTGACAGCTTGTCCTCTTCACTGATGTTTCCATGGCTTATCTTTATGTTTTACCTACACTCTTTAATGTAGTCCATGGATGATGCATTGGTTTAAATTATTTATATTGCAGACTTCATTCCCCAACACTTGTTGGTTCACTTTGAGGTAGAGCCCAGTGAAAGGTCTGGAGGGTCTTTCTGAGAAATCAATACCTCTGTGATTCAAACTGTAATAATTAAACAAGGGCAATTAAATGATCAAGCGGTCAACTTAGTCCACCTCTATGCAGCGCCCTTTTGTCTTGTAAAAGTGACATAGTTAATGTACATAGTGATTAAAAGTTGCAGCAAGGTGGTTCTTACTGGAGAGTGTCCTTTCCAGCTGCAGGGTGCTGTGGTAGCTCAGACATCTCCGTGCAACATGTGGTCTTTCTCAGTCTGGATTTGGGCCATTTGGCTCGTGTATGCTCTCACTTGCTGAGCCGCTGCAAATTTGTCTGTTTGAAATTATTTTTGATGTATTCACAGTTGCGTATAGCCGCTTACCATAAGCAGACTCGGGAGTGCACAGGTCTGTGACCCTTCTCCATAGTGTCCTTTTGCTCCATGCAACACTGAGGTCATATCCTTCCCACCTGTGGCACAGGACACATTGTTTGGCGAAGCAGCACACGCAGGCAGGCAGCTTTGGAGCGGGATACATTGCCAGGAGGGACAGTAATGGTAGAGGAAGGTGTGTTTGCAGGCTGTGGTGTGAGATCCAACCTTTGTTGAGGGGCTTGTCACAGGCTTTGACTTCCCTCTAATTGGGATCACACTGTCTAGTTGCTAAAATGATGCTCCCAATAGGCCAGAGTGAGTTTCCCTAAGAAAAGCCTGAATCACGTCTCTCAGCATGGTAGTCTGGCTGATGTGAAATAAAAGGTATGTTTGTCAGTTTAGTGTCACGCTTTCTCCCGCACCTCCTGCTGGGGAGTAGGGCTGATATGATTAGAAGCAGCTCAGACATGCCTTTTGGATTGCCTGCAGCAATACTAGCAGGGACTTTGGTTTTTGTTTTCCATTTTTAAAGCTGGACTTGGTTTCTTCCAGTTCTGCAGTTCTGTCGCTCTTCTGAAGATTGCTTAGCTCGCTGAATGCATACAACTATTAAAGCATTGCTCAAAATAGCCTCAGATTTCTGTCTTAGGTCACAAACCACGGAGTGAAAATATTTAGTCAGACGTACCTTGTGTGTTTAAGCAGCAGACAGCAATGTTTGCAAATAATCCCAAAAAATAAATAGGGACTTCTCTGGAAAGTCAGAAATGAGGGTTCAGCTGGGAGCCTGCAGAAGTAGATTAATGGTTGTGATTGCATTGGCAGTCAGGAAGGGTGTAACTTGGGAGGGTAAAATCCACAGCAATGTTTGACGTTTGATGCCGTGCTTTGTGTCAGTACATACCATTTATGCTGTGCACACCTTCACTTTCAGACATGCACAAAGGAAAATTGGTTCAGTATTTTCCATATAGATGATATTGTGGCCTACGTGAAACACAGAAATGTAAAATACTAAGGTGTGCAAAAGCCTAAGTATCTCAGACCTATGTGGGTGAGCCTGTGATTAGCTGAAAGTCTAGGTTTTCTGACATAGGTATGTAAATTTTCAACCACCTCTCTGCAGCCTATTTTGGAAAACTCAAGCCCTCAGCTCTAGTGTTTTTCTGATACTGAGCACTGGTGTTACAATTTCTGAAAACTTGGGCTGGGAAAAACATTTCAGGTCTGACTTACTCCAAGCATGTGTGATCAGCAGTCCTGCTATGTGTGCTGGATTGTAGCACAAGCACTGCACTAGGTGGGAACCAGTCTTTGTAGTATCATCTCCTTTTACCACTGGAGCTGCATCCCAGCTTACATTGCATTACTGAAGAGTTGTCTGGATTTATGAGGACTTTATGCGGACCACACTGAAAATCTCTGTAGCATCTGAACCTCCATTAGCTTTCCTTAGCAGGTTCCATGACACAGAGGGAAATTTTGGGTTCCCTACTTCACTCCAGAAGTGCTTTATTCTTGCCTGCAAAGCCCCTGTCTGGACAGTGTGCCAGTTGTCTGCAGCCTGCAATAAACTGCCACCGGTTGATGGTGCAGCGGGCATCTAGTTTAATGGTACTGGTATTATGATAAATGTTGTGCGATGCTAAATTAGCTCTGCCAAGGATTGATACGACTTTTATCCCATTTTTTAAATACATATAAAAGTGTCTGTGCCATAGAGCTGCCTCCTTTGGCAGATTTATGTGTGCATTTGGGAATAATGGTCCCGTATGATGATTATAAAACTATATAAAGCATCCTTTATTGTTCATTACCATTGCTCTATATTAACTCATGATTATCTCCTGATACATTGCAATTGCAAATCCTGGTCCCCTCCACATGGGAATCTGAACAATCTGATCTCATTTGGACACTACATGTTTTGGGGAGGAATGTACTCTCACTTGTTCTCATGCAGAGGCAATGGCCTGTCTTCTTCCAGCAGCTTGCAGTTTCCCACAAACACTGGAAATGAGTGGTGGGAGGTTTTTCTATGGGCTGTGGGCAACTCATTTGAAAGCCGTGTTGCAGATATGCTGATGTGCCCCCAGGCAGTCAGCAGGGCAGTGGGATTCCTCAGTACAAGCAGCCTGGTCAGCTCAAAACCTGCTCAGGGACTTGAACAGATGCCCGAGCTGAAGAAAATGCCCTTCCTGCAAGGAATCAGTAATGTTTATAATGTTTATAATGTTTTTAATGTTTATAGTAATGTAATGTCACTTCTAAACCTAGCAGGCTTCAACAACAAACTGTTGCCAAATCTTCAGCACCTCTTAGCATGTTGCATACCAATAGAGAGGTGCTTGAAAAAAATCTGTCAGAATTACATTAGCAGGAGCTGAGCTCTTTTGGATACCTGGCCTAACTGGTGTGAATTAAACAGCCAAAAAATCCAGCCCTGAGCACCTCAAAACCTTTGTTTTTTGACATGAGGCAATTCCCAGAGATGGGCCTGAAAATAACTTTCATTGCCTTTAGAAGGATTGGGATAATGCCATTAGCACCCCAGCTGCTTTTCCTCCTGTTGGTGAACACGTATATGTGGGAATTGCCCACTGATTTTTTGAACATCAAGCTTGCATCAATTAAATATCACAGTGTACTGGGATCGCTCCTTCACTGCTTGTGACTTTTGTTTGTGTATAAGACATCTGGCTCTGTGAATGCAGCATCAGTTTGATTTTTTTTTTAGTTGCTTCTTTCTTTTTGAGTGAAACAACTCGCATCTTGAATGCCTTCACCTGAAAGGAAGAGTACACATCTATGTCTCATAGCCATGTGTGCAATGGCACTCTGATTGCATTTTGTGTGGCTGGCCGATGATAACATTTTATTGAATTGGTGCATAGATTAAATCCCTTCAGCCATGACAATTAAATATCAAAAAATGCGTATGCCATTTACAAGGATAATATTTAATCAGAAATAGATAAGAACATGAGTCATCAGCTCAGAAACAAACCCAGTCTTTATATAAATTCAATTGTACTTGTTCCAGCTGTTTGCAGCAAAAAAATAGCCTTTTTCATAGATACGGCAATTTCAAGTGAGCCCAGTTGAATTTGACCAAAAGCAGAACCTTCAGGGCATTTTAGAGACCTCACATCACTGTTTATTGATGGCAGCTGTGGAAAATAACTAAGTAGTGGCAAAGGCCAGGTCACTGTGGGAGCACTGAGGGTGCTGAGCAATGTGAGGCTTGAGAAGGCACACAAACATTGCATCTCACTATGAATTCAGTTTGCAGGTGTGCATGGAGGACAGCAATATCTGCCATGCTCTCCTGGCATCCTAACTACAGCTCCCCTGCCCACCCTATGGAGCTGAGACTGTGAGGGACTGACGTTTTAGGTGGAGGCAAGGCTGGAGCTCATTGAAACAAACTCTTTTTCATATGTCCTGTTCCCATTAAAGACGACATAGAGAGCACTGGGCACTCGGCTGCTTTTCTGACAGTCAATTAGTATTAATCAAACCCAAGACACAGAGATAAATTATTAAGAATAGTCAGAAATGAATAGCAGAGGGAGGTCTGCTGGGACAGCAGCAGTCTGGAACTGTTCCAGTTGTTTTCAAATTTACCATAACTTCTTTGGCAGAGAAAGCAAGCTGAATGTTTCAGGCTGACAGGTTTAGTTGCACAAGATGACACTCCAGCCTGGCTGGAGACAAAAGTTTCTCATTGAAACTTTGCTCCTGTGTTCAGGGTATCTAAGAATTGCAAGTGAGTATGCATATCCACTAGCAGCATCTTCCTGTCTGCTGGACATTTCCCCAAAAATCACAACTTGTCAATTAATTCCTTTTAAATCCATTCAATCTGTTCATCTGCTTCCAAACTTTAGTGATTGAAATTCCTCGTGGTCCCAAGCAGAGAAGTTGGAGCAGGATGCAATCTTTGTGGCAGCATCCTTAGGACTTTTCCAAAATTAGTATTACATTAACTTGACAGGGTCTTTTGCCCTCATAAACCCATGCTAAGTGAGGTTAATTACTTCAGCCTTTTGTTCCTTACTAACCCATTTCCTCTCACCTACCCAAACTAAATTTGACTGACAGTCCTGTACATACTATTCCCTTTAACAATTTTTAGGCCTGTTTCCTGTATTTATTTTTTTCTGGACCCATGAGATCTGGATGTGTTCCAAGCTGAAAAATCAATGCTGATTTTGCTGAGTGCCCCTCGGCCACCTCTTGCTAAAAATCTTGGCTATGAAGTAGACTACTGCTCTTAATATGTCTGACTTGAGTAAATGAACTGGTTCAGCCTAGATGGGAATGAGTAACATTAGTTTCACCTTCCTAGACATTTGCCTCAATGAATGGCTCAAGGAAGTTCCAGTTTGGATCAGCTAATGACACTGAAATCAGCCACTCTGCTAAAGAGACAGGAAAATGAATTTACATCCTCAAGGAGACCTTGTTCATCCGTGTATGGCTCAGTAAAGAGGATACGCACACATTTACTCAGAGGAGATGCTCAATCACTGTGTTGTGCGAGCAAGAGTGTGAATGACAACACGCAAACAAGTGATGCATGTGAGGGTATTGAGTACAGCAGCGCTTTTCCCGGCATGGTGGCAATGTCTCTTATTTACAGATCCTTCTCAGCCTTCTACTGAGCAGAGATGCATTTTCACAAAATGCAAGAGGTAACATCCAGGGCAATTTAATATGCTGTTGAATCAAAGATGGGGGAGTGTGGAGGGAAAAAATTCTAAGCACTCTTTTAGAAGAGGAAACTAAAAATTCAGCATGCAGCTAGTGGAGAGGAATGTCAGCTGATTCTCTGAGTGTCTATCTGCAGCCCAGTGTGAGAATGCAATTTGGGTAGATGTGCCTGAGATCCCACTGCATGCACAGTTTGGGAACTCATGGTCACAGAGCTGCAGCTGCAGAGACCAGCACTTAGCATGTGTGCATCAAAATAGAAATAGTCCTTCTTTGGCTTCAGCTATTTGCATGCCAGCTAGACTTGTCTCATGACCTTGAAACCCGCAGAAAACGTATTTCTATTGTCATCAATCATTCTTCTGCAAATGCTGGCTCTCCTGAGTGCTAGGACAGCAGCAGGAAGGCAATATTCTCCAGTCTGTATGAGTGACTTGCCTTGCTTGGCAAGCTGACACGCTTAGTGTGTGAGGGAGAAAGAACAGGTAGATCAGCAGCTCAAAGATGCCCACATTAGGCTATATAAAAAAGGGGAGTACTTTAGCAGTACTGGCTCTACAAAACCCCCTTGTAACCTGCTGCAGAGCAGTGAGCTGCCAGTGCTCTTCTTGTGATGACAAGAGGCTCATTGAGTAGGGATCTACGTCTTTCCCACAACCTCAACCTCCCTGGCTGCAGAAAAACTGGGTTTTTTAAAGTGATGAGATGTGTTCAATGTCACCTCGCATTCTCTGCATCCTCACCTCTGAAGTCTCCTTGGGCCACCAGGTGCACACACTGAAAATGGCTGGAAGGAGGTGACACAAGGGGGAAAGCAAATTGCACTCATATTTTTTTGTCCAAGAAGACCATTTAGATGTGCCTTTTCTTAATGGCTTTATTTGAAGACTGGCACACACAGTTGTTACCTGAAAGTCAGTGGAGACTCAGTTTAAAGCTGGGGAAAAAATATGGCAAATCAGATCCCTTCTACAGAAGAAGTTGTGTTATAACTTCAGTCATAGCCTAGCTACAGCTGTTTGCAGGTACTCAAAATATTACAGGTGTAGCTGTTGCAAAAGAACCTCTCTGACATTAGGCTTTGATTGAGGTGAATGTTACATTATTTTTTTCCATAATACTAGTAGCATATTCCAGAGAATGGAGGTGCTCTCTCTAGAAAAAGAAAAAAAGAGACACAAAGAAAAGTAGCAGACAGAGCAATGTATGTTCCTGTCTGAGGGCAAATAGGTCGCATTTAAGACGTCAAGGGGGACTTGGGAGATTTATGTTCAAGCCTCTCTGAAAGCAACTTTTTGCGTGTCTGGGAGCGGGTCCTTTAACCTCCCTGTGTTGCAGTGACCTGTTTGTAAACCGCAGACATTTTTTGCTTAATTTGGGCTTGATGATGCCAGCGGATTTTTTTCATGTGACCTTGGCAGGAATTGCTCATGTCCTCAGGCTCTGGGGTCTTCAGGAAGGACTGGAAATGTATAATTGACTTACGTATATCCTATATGTGTTTGTACAGCATCTTGCAAAATGTGATTCTGATGCTGCCATGGGGGCTCTGTAAGTACTGCCAAAACACGTGTCATGGTCAGTAAAACATTATAATCTTTCCTGTTACCCTCTGCCTCAGTTTTAGTTTTGCTGGAAAACTGAAGTATGAACTGGTAAGTAACGTCTCTCTGTATATGTATGAATGCACATGTAGTGCTGTGCTAAGTAAGTAGGAAACTGTCAGTGTCCTAGGAAGTTAGGAAGCACGAAGCTGTTAGCAGGACAGCTATTATAAGACACAGAAATGTTTGTGTTGGAAGTACCCAGGCATTTCCTAATAGGCTGTGCTAAATTCCTAGGCTGGGGAATGAAAATGTGTACTTGTTTTGACAAGTTCATGCGTGCCTATGCAATGAACTGCTAGAATAGTATTTTATCCCCATCTAAAAGATAAAAGCTTTGCTTTTGTTGTTGGAGAAGGCCTGGTTGAAAATGATGTAGGAGCTTTTCTTTTTCCTCTTGTTCTGCCTGTGTGTGTGAGAGAGAGAGTTGCTATGGTGAACAAAGGGCAGGAAGAACTCTGATTTTTGCCCACAAAACTATAATCTTATTCCTCCTGATACTGGCTCTTTTCTGAAACATATATACATATGTATATATTTATATGAAATATGTATATGTATGCAGTCATGCACATTCATGCACACAAAACTGCTTTGAAAAAAGGGTATGTGACTTGTCACCATGTAAACCGACAGGCTTCTAGAGCCACAGAGCTGGTTTTTTGTGAATGGCTCAGCTGGTGACATTACTTGGCTATGTTTCCAATTTAAGCAAAGCAATCTTGGGAGGACTGGATGAATCAGAAAAAGACTTCCAGATTATTAGCATTTTAATAGCAAAATGAGGGCGATGATCCCACCCCCCCTCCTCCCCCCCCACAATGTTCATGTGGAGGTGCAGTAGAAATGTGTATGAAGAACTGGAAGCTGTAATGTTAAACCTGTCCTCCTTAGACACTGCAAACTGAAAAATGAGCAAGGACAGTTTTTCTATTTAATAAGCTGCATTTCTTTGTTTACTGTTTTGTTAAAATAGATACAGTGAGAAGAGTTTGATCTCAATGATTTTATTAAGGACAGAGAAGGTTTCAGCTTTCTGCTAATTTTGCCACAGCCAAATTTGTTTTAGGGCTTAAGCCTGTAGATTGCAGCACATTCCTGCCTTTGCAGTAAGCTTGTGGGAATGATTTACCCCAACTTCCTATCAGGGCTGGAGAAGTTTATGCGGCTGCATATTATTTTCTACTGGGGACTGACAATAAGCTGAAAGGAAAAGGGAAGCATTTCAATGGAATTTTAAAACTTCATTTTGAAATACAGGTGACTTCAGTATACACTGGCTCTAGTTTTTCAGACTGGCGTGTTTCAATGTACTGCTTCAAAATGACTTCTTATTTAAATCTGTGCCTCTCAAACAGTATCATTTGACTGTATAAACTCAGAACTGACATAACTTCATTTTCATAGAGTAAACTGTCACCAGATAGACCAGATAAATATGGTTTAAGTAAGGAATCCCTGCATACCTGTCCCTCCATTGCCTGGGTTATTCCCTTTATTCCTAGGATACACATCCAATTTCTTTTCTCACATAGTGTTTAGACATTTTAAAAAAATTGGAGTGCCTGGCCCCTTTTGACCAAAATACTCAAAAGTGGGTACATCTGGATCATAATATGGCAGATGCTTGCTAAAGCCCCAACATTTTCCAGCACTTTCAGACACAGGTAACCCAGGTCCATATGGAGAGCCTGGCTGGCAAATCTCTTCATCCATATTGTCATAGTGTATCTTACTCGTGAAATACAACAGGGGAAGTGCTCTCAGTGGTTGTTAAACATTATTGCTATAATCTTTGTTCTATGGTCTTGTGGCTTTACTATTTTACAAAGGTCAGCATTAATTTAGCAATTTTCTTGCCTTTATTCCAGTAAAACCTTACCATATCCGTTTGTTCCTTACAGCTTATTATTCCAAGTCTGGTGTCTGCTGATCGATGCTTAATGGAAATCCTGCAAAATATGATTTCCCACGTGTCTGTGTGAGTTTAGTACTTACAGCAGTTTTGACTAATTTCTTCATCTGCTTGTCCATAATTACAGCTGTGCCTAAGTGTAATGTGTAGTCAAGCTAAAAACAAAGGAGCTCTGCTGGTACCCTGCTTGTTCTTACTTTTAAAGTGAAGGATAACCAGAATATGAATCTGTTTTACTTTTGCAAGCATTTCAAATAATATTTTCTCAAATTATATTCTGTTAGCTGGGTTTAGCTCTGAGCTCAGTCATAGCCTAAGTATCCTCGAGCAAATCAGTGATGCTGAGGTCTCCACGTGGTGAGGACACAATCCTTTTGTAAGGGCTGGCAGTGGGATAAATACCACTGACGAGTGCTGCATATTGAAAACCGTGGTGACAGAGTCCAGCAGAAGTGCTCGAATGCCGAGGCATCTGTCTCTTTCTTTGTCATGCCAGGTTCACCCTGCTTTGCCACCCTGAGTCTTAGCAGGGCATTCAGAATTAGCTTTGACCTTTTAGGTGGCTTGCTTCCATCGAATGAGCATGGCAGCTTCTTTAACGAACATCAGAGCCGGGTGCCGACTCAGCTAATTTGATTGCATTTTATGCATTAATCAAAACCCTCATAGTAATCTGACCTTGACTAGGACATAATGATGTCGAATGCTGGTCTGCACTTCCCTTTCAGTGCTATGGTGAGGTGTTGCAGTGAAGAAGGTCCTCTGGGCCACAGTCCCTCTGACCCTTTCTGTAACATATATTCCCTGGGAGTGTTTGCCCTCTGCTTTATTCACAAAGGCACAGTGGCTCTTTTTTATTCACCCACAGATATCAGACCCTGATAGTTTATCTCCCACCCCATCTTTTAGGTCACCATGTTGTGAAACTTAGAAAAAAAATGCCGTGGAAAACAAAGTTCTCTTGGAAACTATAAGAGTGCTTTTATTCAAAGGGAGGGTTGCTTCCTCATTTGTTAAATTAAAAATGGAGACTATTGCCTACAGGCTTCTAGCAAGGCAGCTAGATAACTTTCGTAAAATATGAACTCCAGAAAGGACTTTAGAGGATGATGACAGACAGTAATTAATGTAACAATTACTAGGGTATCGATTCATGATGTCTTAAAGTTTTTGTTGCCATTGAACCACCTAATTACTTATCTTGACAGAAGTAATGTTGGTTCAATGTTTCCATCAAGCATCCAGGCTCTACTCAATCTATCAATCAACTGGGCTTGGACCTCAACCATCTCCCACCCGGCAAAAAGTACACAAGTGCTTTCCTTTGGCTTTCCCACACCCGAACAGGGCTTCGATGGATTTATTACAGTAGTAGCCAACATAGAACAGAGGTGGAAACCTCAGCACCTCTTTACATGACCCCATCAAGGGCAGAGACCACCAGAGGTCTAAGGATGCCCTGTGGATTGCTGTGCATTATCCACACAAAGAAATCCATAATAAAAAATGGTTTTGGGGTAAAGTCACATAACCATGTCCATACCCACACATCAGTCTAGCAAATGCTTTTCTAATCAATCCTGCTGTTTATTCTCAGATGATCCTGCCTCAAGTTAGTTGCCTTAATAGTTTAGATGAATTACATCCTAAAAGCAGCTGGTTTTGTTTTCTTGACTATGAAAGAAGATGGACCATAGTCCATCTGCAGCTGTTGGTACTGTGAATGTCTGAAGTTCATTGCAATTCCATCCATATCAGTCCGTCAGTCTCATGTGTTTCCCACTCGGGGCAGTCGACAGTGGATTTAGGGCTCCCAGCATTCCTGTAATCTTTTTTTTTTTGTGTGTGTGTAATTTCTAACCATGAGGGCAAAGACAGGGATAAGTTAAGTGACCTGCCAAAAACTGCATAGTGACTTAAACCTGAACTGTACTTACCTTTCCATTCTGAATAAAGAATTTAAAGCTGGGGTCAGAAAAGACTGAGAGCTCAGTGGACTTGGAGAAAGCTTTGACTTTGAGGAAAGCTTTGGTTTTGAGTAGCTGTGTTTAGAGTTCTGAAAGCCCCCTATCAGAGCTAGGGACTTCAGTTTTAATCCCAGGTTTGTGTCTGATCTGGCAAATCACCTTGTGTAAATAATTTCTATTACCTGTTTGTATTTCCCTTTCCTCAATCTGTCTTTCTTATCTTACTAGAGAGGAACAGCTCCCTTTCACTCTAACACTATGGGACCTATGGTGTCTGTTGAAGCTGCTAGTTTCTACTGAAATGCAAATATTGATTATGTAGAGAATATATTAAAAGCTATTGAAGGGGCAGATGGGACAGTCTGAAGGACGAACAGGTCAGATTTGGAATGCCTCTCTGATGAAGAAAAAACTTTTGAATGCCTTTGAAAAAAGACATGTCAAAATGTCCATTTTTCTTTTAAACAAAACAGAAGTTTTCTGTATTAATTTCCTTTGACTTTTGTTTCTATTTCTGGGGGGAAAAAATCACCAGAAAGAATTGCTGTTTGTTATACTTCTTTACACTGAAAATTCCGTATGCATTTGCAACTTCAACACTCTTTCTAATTGTCTAGTATATTGGGCAGGTTATTTTGTTCAAAGCAAAGCGAACCCCTCCGGTTTTGCCCAATCTCCTCCAATGTGAAAACTGTGAAAGCAGTCCTAGCTCACAGATCCCTCCTTCAGGCAGCCCTGTCATACGTTACATGTTGTAGGTCATGTATGACATGGCATATTCATGCTATTGCAGTCTGTCCTACTGTAGCCATCCCACCAGCTCATCTGCCATGTCTGTCCATCCTGACTTCTGTCAAACACTCCTTGAATGCCTCTCTCCCTGTTTCCCTATGCCCTACACATCCCAGATGTTTAGGGCTTACAGCTGTCTTGTTGAGAACACAATATAGTAGGGTCATGTTGCCTGTGCATGTGTACAGGCAAAGTCCCTATAATTTGCCTCTGGCCTTTGCTCTTACACACATTTTATTCTCATCCTGCTGCCAGAAGCCTTTGCTCCTATCTCACCCCAAAGGGGTGCTAGCAGCTCTGAAACCACAGCTGCGAAGAAGAATAAGGGCAGTAGAAATTCCATAGTCTGCAACGGAATAACTGCCTTGACAGACTGAGGCCAGCTATTGATCTTTGAATGCTCACTGCCACAGAGATTGTCAGCACTTCTGCAATTAGCCACTGATCAGGGTGAGAAAAGTTTGGCAGAATGACTTCTTCTGTGCAGATAAGCCACATAATTTTTTTTTAGTGCCACAATCTCCTTTCCAGCAAGAATAATTTTCTGCTGCCTTTGAAGGTCTGCATGTTTTTCAGTCAGTTTGTTATTTCCAGTTCCTGGTTGGCACTATGCAGCTGAGCAGTATTCCCAGGGGACAAATTTTAAGAGGGTTTGTGAGGGGAGAAATAGAGATTTCTGAAAACTGACAGGGTTCTGGCACACATGAAATTAAAACATTTCCCTTCCCTGGCAGTGCTTTTGTCAGTTCAAGACTGACATCCAAGCATAACCTGGAAATTGAGACCTCATTAGCACTTCTCTAAATTGGTGTGTTGGGGTATATCTCTTTTGAGTGTAGGCACATGCTTATTGGTGTGACTGGAGGTGGTTTCTGTGTGCCACTGACTGGATCATAAATGGGTCCATCTCTCCATTTCCATACACAGAACCACAGATACTGTTCTACTGCCATTGCTGCTTCTCAAAGGAGCATTTGCCTTACTGTTTTACACTTTACTGCTAACATTCCATCTCAAAAATTATTTGTATTTTAATCCTGAACCTCTTCAAGGAAGATGTGAGCTTTCTGCACTGTAATGAGAGAAAAAGACTTCAACCTGTTTGTCATGGGATAAGGTTTTAAAAATGCCCTCTTTCACAATTTGGATTTATTCTTTTTTCCCCCTCACAATTCTTTATTCTTTTCCGGCTTAAATAAAAAAAACCCCAAAAATATATCTCACAAGCCTGAGACATTCTTGACATCTCTGGAGCTGGGCTAGGAAGCTGCAGGACTGGAAAGAAAGTACAGTTGGTGACTCTTGTTAGGGTAATAAGGAAAAATAACCTGGATATCAGAGAGCCAAGGAGCAGAAAATGAACTACAGTTCCTTGTATGAGACGAAAAGCATAGTCAGGCTGAGAGAGTCATGCAAGCCATGTATGAGACAAGATGCTTGTTGCAGACTGTAATTTGCAGATAGTTTGTGCCTTTCTCATGTGGGCTTGTTGTCTCACTTCTACCTTGAGCTTCCTCCACTGTTGGCCATCTAGTTGCTGTGTCAGGCACGAAACAGTTCCATCGTGTGCTCTTCAGCAAAAGGTAGCTCCTGCTCTGAGGGATTTACCATCTTAAATCGGCAAAAGCTTAGAGGAGAAAAAGGCAGAGGGATGCCCTGTTGTGTCAGGCAGCAGGTCAGCAATGCAGCTGGGCACACAGCTCGGGTCGCAGCTCCCCCCCCACGCTGCCTTCACGGGGCAACAGGGTCACCGATAAAACCAATTTGGAAAATTAAGCTGTTAAATATAAATGTGATTTGGCTTTAACGGCAGTGGGAGGCTGGGAAACAGGTCGTGTCCAAGAGGGCTGTGTACAGCTATGTTTGAAAATAAATTGTTTCTCTGGAACAGAAATGATGGGAGATTGGGAGTATTCAATAAAACCCTATCAAAACTACCAAAAATATTATGGCAAAATCCTGTATAAACGTGTACAAAGCTTGCTGGCTTGTCTTTTCATGCAGACTGTGTTTTATGCAAATAAAACTGAAAAAAAATTAAAGCAAATCACCTCAGAGAGAATGAGCAACTAATGCACATTGAATATAAAAATCCATATGAGTTCTTTTCTTTTTCAGAAGTTAGCAAAGGTCATTGAATCCTTTGAAGATTAATTCCCTTTTAAAAAATCCCAATTCCCCCAGATGCAATCAAATTGTTTCTTCCAATGACCACAGATACAATCTGAGAGCCAAATGCTGTATTGTGCATCTGTCAGAGCTGCAAATCACTGTCCTAGTATCCTGTTTCCGAAGCGTGGATGCAGCCTTGTGGCGTGTTCTTGTTTGTTGTCTGCACTCACTGCTTGTGTTTAATAGTGTTGGCTCCTTCCCTGTTATCTTTGCTAAGAATACCTTTGAGTGAATTGCACAGCTTACCAGTGGGAGCCTCAACTCAATTTCTGAGTCAAATGTATCTTTTTCAAGTCTGGGTGGAAACTAGAGAACACTTTTTGTTACCCCTCCAAATAAACCAGTGTAAATCCTGCTCCTTTTGCCCTGCTGTTTCATTTGGCTGCAGATTTCTTTGTATTGCAGATGGAGTCCAGGCGCCAGGTACTAATGCAAATGGGCCTCTGTTGACCTGTCTCCTTTCCCTGACTAGCCAAATTGACCTGCACTGTTTCATGTAACTTGGAGGAATGGTGATTGCAAGGAGAGAGCATATCTGAGGGTTAAAAGCTCCGTAAATCATGTGGTTTTCTCTTTCTGATGCCTTCTCTTCCCTTTGAGTGCACTGATTTTGCAAGCTTTTCTGCATAGCCCATAGTGCTGATTGCATTTGAGATTCCTGTGTGATCACGTGAGTGCAGGAGCCGGTGTTTTAAGAAAGACAACAAATACTGTATGAGTCATGAGAACTGGGGCATGGTGAAGTCTTAAATCTCTTCCCAGTGAAATCGATATAAATTTCCATATGAACAGAGATAAGCCACTACTAAGAGCTTTGTGGGATGTACAAGATACTGGACTGTGCATCTTATTCCATCCAGCATTGCCTTTTATGGAGTGAGTAAATTCTGGTTCTAGTCTGGCCTTGATAACGCTAAACTTCTACAGTTAGTCTTTCCCTGGTTCAATGACAAGAAAGGATTCCTGTGGAGCAAAATCAAAGGCTGTAAGAATGGAAAGGTCTATATGTCAAAAACCCCCACCATCCACTCAAAAGCAGTTGAAGCTACGATCTCCTTCAGCAGGTGTTCTCCAAGGGAGAGCCACCTCTCTGTTAAATGCTGCAGCTTTTATTTTATCCTGACTATATCCAGCTTCAGCTATCTCAGCCTCAGTTTGGGGCTCTGTAGAAAGGCTTGGCCTACATATTAGTCTCTCAAGTTCAGCCCACAAAGATGAAAAGACCTAAACATGCCAGTCACTTTGAAATATTAGGACAATTTATATAGTCAGAAATGTAACAGTAAAAAGAGGGAGTGTTTGCTCACTTTTCTCTTCTTGCTGAATTTTATTTCTACTTGATTGTGACTTTTAAAAATAATTCCCTCACCCCTGTAAATTTTATTCATTCTGTGGCCTTAACTGAGTTCTCTAGTTTTTTCTCACTTTTAGATAGCAGGCTGATGATGTGACCTACATATTTGACATAACATCAATGAAGAAATAATGAATTGAGACCTTCTTTAGTGATAAAGCCCATTTTTTAGGATGGACAATTGGAATGTGTTGGCTCTGATTGCTACATCAGGTGATAGCAGGTGCTTTGTCATCTCTAACTTTTATTTTCAGTAACATTCTCTTCTGCCTTATGGGATCATTTGTCTTCTGTTGGTAAATTCCCATCTGCACTCAAAATGACTTTTCAGTGCTGAATCGATGGATGGATATAGTCAGCCTCTGCCCCTTTAGTCCTCGTCTGTGTCTGTTCCCATGTTTTTCTGTATCACAAATTACAGAAGGGATCTGTTTACAAAAACACATCTGTTGTCATTTTTATGCATGTCAATTTATCAATATTTTTTGCTTCCAGAGTAATGTTATATTTGCAGAAAGAGAAAATACCATTTAAAGCCCATTTAAAGTACTTCAAGAAATAAAATATTAGTAAGAAAATTTTGGTGCAAAATCAGTTGGATTTCCTTGAAAGTCAGAAGTCTATATTTTAAAGTTTATTAATTAAAATGGTACAGCATTTTCAGGTTTGATTCTTCAGGTATGAAAGCAGTCCTAACAATCTTCTTGGGTACTTTTGGTCCTCCAGTCCAAATCCATATAGCTGCCTACCAGTATAATACAGCTTTTCATGATGTTGAGCTTCTGTGAGAAGACTGAATCGGTGATTACATTTGTCTTTTCATTCCTTTTCAGGAATGAGGAATCCATAGGAGTATTCAGCTGGAAACAGTCCTTGTGCACTCAAATAACAGTGCAAGGCTGCAAGAGCTGGAAGAGTTCTGGCACAGCTCTCAGGATTGCTCATGTTTACATGGCTGTCCATCATGGAGACTGAGTGATCCCTGCTTGATGGTGGGGTTGTTCCTGTCCTGCTACATTTCTCTTATGTAACCTCTTCCAAAATAGCTTTCACCTTAAAGGCACTGCATAGCCAGACCGAAGTGCAAGAGGGCAATATGACAAAAGAAAAATACACAACCTATATTGCCACTGGTAAAGCACAGTAGTTTCAGTTTAAAGCACGTGCCACAACCAAATGCCACTTCTGTGTGTCACAGGCAGATGTTCTTTTAGCTCAGTTTTATCTCTTTTGGAAAAGTTTGCTTTTCTTTAGCCTTTTAAATGTCATGTTTTAACAGCTTTACTGTAGACAGCACTACTAGTTGCAGAAGTTTTAAGGCCATGTGTCTATGTACCTCTTATCTCTGTGTCACAAGTCCAGACCCTAGATCCACAGGCTAATTTCAGCCACTGTCAGGACTAATTCCCTAAAAGGTTTTCAAGTGCTTTGTCTTTTCTGAAGTAAAGAAAAATAAAGTATCCTCTGTGAACTCTGCTCCCCTAACACCATTCATTTCCATCCTACTTCTGTTTGCAAGGGTCTAACTCATGCTACCATTCCTATTCACCAAACTTGGTTACATACAAAACTTTAAAATTATTTTTTCTAATCATTTGATAATAAACTATAAAAAGAGTTATTTTCTTCCCTCTGCAATCCGGTTACCAACTCTCTAGTAAATAGTAAGTGCTGTGATATTAAGTGCTTGTTCTTTAGGATGTTTAATTATCCCCCAAAAGGCCCCAAAGTGCTACTAATGGATCCTCTGGCTCATGACACACATTACTGTCAGCTTCCTTTGCTTCTGATTCTTATTACAGTAACACCAAAAAATGGCACAGGTCCTGCGAACAGAGGAATTTTTTGCAACATGATCTCAGCCTGCTTCTGTTTCAAAGCACAAGATTTTTGTAGTTCACTAATCTTGATACATTCTAAATAGGTCTCTTTTGGGGCTTTCTTTGCAGTGTGGTGAAACTGCAGGTGCCTTCTGTTCTTTTGTGTCATGGGAAATCAGGTTATTGTTTCAAACCCATTCCCCTGTGGCTGTTTTAGGTAACTTGACTATTCATCCCAACCCTTTCACACATTGCTACCCCGCCTTCCTCTGCAGGGGGGAAACAAATCCCTGACAGTGACAGGCTACTGATGAAGACTTCTCTCCTTGGAGTAGCCGAGTCCCTTGGACAGGCCTGTCCTTTGGCCTCATAGAAAAATAGAGTGAAAAGTCTGAATTAAATGGCAGCAGAGCAGTCTTGAAAAGCCAGTCAGGACAAAAGCCGTCACAAACACCAAGTACCTTTTCTGAACAACCTTGGCAAAGATGGTCAGTTGTCTCAAAGCTGATTTTTATTTCATTTTTACACCTGTATGGATTTTAACTGCTGTAGCTTGAAATACATCTAGTCTGATTCCTGGTGACATGATGTGTCTGGTGAAAAATGGGGATGATAACTTCCCAGGGAAAGGCTAGTGCTTCAGACCAACTGCTCTGTTAAACGTCTTGGCTGCCAGATGTATTTCAGAGCTGCACTGCTGCATTTCATAAGCCATGGAATACAGTTTGTAAGAGCAATCATCTTCCCAAATTGGTCATTACCAAAGTTAATGACCTGTTTATTAGAACATCAACCTTGGCTTTGCCTCATGCTGTTAATTAACAAATCAGTCATTAACTGCTGGTAGCCATGACTTTGTGCATGTGTGTGTTTGTGGAGGAAGAGGATAGAGATCCTTCATTAGACATATTTAAGGTGGTCTCCCTGCATATTGGTAAGACCTCATTCCTCTATGATTCTCAGAGAGTGCACCATTCACATGTTGTCCATGAATTTGTCTAATCCCTTTAGGGACCTGCTTTGTTTACTGTTTTAATCAAATTCTGCATCAGTTTCTGCAGGTGCTCCCTGCTTCTCATAAACAATATATTCTCAACAAATGACGGCTTTGCACTGACTGTACCCCTGCCATAGCTGTGATTTGTGATCACTGTGCATTTGGAAATGCACCCAGAGGGGCAAAGGGTTAGCCTCAGAGCAAAGAAATTGTTTATTATCAAAACTTCTCCCTGCATTGAAATTGTTTGTTATACAAGAGGTATCCATAACTAATTAGCTATTTGTTATTTTCAAGAAGAATGAAATCTATAATTGTGAGGTCTGGCATAACATCTGTCTCCTTAGAGAGGGTTTTGAAAACCATAATTCAGGTGCGAATCACAGGTTTTATCCACCTTTGTTGAGATAAATGTATTTTGCCACTCCTCTCAGCCTCTGGTGCTAATTACACTGTCATAAAATGCCCCGGATTAATGAGGTTTCGAAACACATACATCCATTTTGGCCCCTTCCTTGGTTCTGCCATGAGCTGTTCCTCCTCTCTGCAAGCGAGTCTGTTTGTATGACTGGGCAGGTGGAGACCCCAGCTGAGAGTGACTTACTACAAGATCTTTTGGGTAATGCCCACCCTGAACACATTTGAGAAGAAAGTGCATCAAAGGGGTTTGCAGTCCAGGGGCAACCTTCTGTGAGGTGACTGAGTTGGTCTCGTGACAGTTTTCCCAACAGGAGGGTCTCCCTACCCCAGCTCCTACCCAATCATTTCTCTACCTGCCTTGGCATCCATCACACATGGCACTGATCCAGTTCATCTTACTGATCCACCATGAAAGTCGCTGTATTTTCCATGCTTAGTTTTACTAAGCAGCACTGACTTGAGGAGGGTGAAGCAATCATCCTGTCTAGCTGGAGACAGTGGAGCAAGTATGGGTGAACACATGCCTTGGGAAGAACAAACAGAGGTGCAAGGGACCTGGTGATGGTGAAGCACCAGGGCAGCTTGAGCCAGCCTGTAGCACAGCTCTCTAAAACAATGAACTCTCAGACAAAATAACTAGCTCAGAAAAAATAGCTCCTTGGGCAGATACCCAGTTTTCAATCTGATGGAAATCTGTTTAACAGGACTACTTAGGGATCTGAGCTGGTTTTTTGTATGTGCTAAGGCAGTTTGGTATCCAAATCTCTCTCAAATCACCTGAAAATTAAGTCCCCTGAATACAATTTAAAATTTCCACCTTAGAGCTGTATTGGCTGAAGGTGTAGATAACCTTTTCAAAGTCACAAAGAAAGGCAGGAGTTAAACCTACCCCAGTGCCACTCTGACCAGGGAATCCTGCCATGCTGGCACAAGATAAAGGGAGATGACACTGAGGTTACCACACAGGCTGTTGCTGTTTGCAGGCTCTTTAAGGACTGTCAGCACCCAAAGCATAATGTATTCTACAGAGAATAGCTGAGCAGTCCTTTTCCTTCATTAGGTAGTTTTGCCTGGTGCACTGGATTAGCCAGGAGTTCAACTGTTTGCAAATAGCAGCTCCCTCACACCAGTCCTCTCCCAGCAAACTGCAGACTCTCCTTTTCTTCTTTTTTTCCTGGGGACTTTGCTATTTTAAAATAATCTGTCTATATTTCATCACTGAACAAAGGAGAGAGAAGAAGAATGGACAGATGAGACCAGGGTGTTTCATACAATATGGACACACACAAAGCAAAAAAAATGTAAATTTTAAGAATCACTCAGATGAAACCTCAATCCCTGAGCTCACTCAGGTAGAAAAAGACAAACCCTTTGCTTTCCATCAACTCTTAGTTCACACCTGGAAAAACGAAATAAATAGGATATTTCAGAACAGGTGCTTCAAAGCTATTTTTACTTTTGAAATGTACCACTGAAAACAACACGTTCTAAATAAAATAAAAAGAAGAAAACAAATGTTACCCTATTCACCAAGTTGTCAAGGAAGGAATGTAATGAAAGATTCAAATCTTGGAAGGTGTCTTGGTTTAACCTCAGACAGCAAATAGGTATCATGCAGCTGGTTGTTCACTCCTCCACCAGAGGGACTGGATAGAGAATCAGGAGAGTAAAACTCAGGAAACTTGTGGGTTGAGATAATGATAGTTTAATAGGCAAAGCAAAAGACACAAACACACACAAGCAAAGCAAAAGAAGGAATTATTTCACATATTCCCATGGGCAAACAGGTGTTCAACCATCCCCAGGAGAGCAGGGCACCATCACACACAACAGTGACTTGGGCAGACAAATACCATCACTCCAAATGTTCCTCACTTCCTTCTTCTTTCCCCCTCCTTATCTACTGAGCATGATGCCATATCGTCTGCAATATCCCTTGGGTCAGTTGGGGTCAGCTGTCCCAGCTGTGTCTCCTCCCAATTTCCCATGCACCCTGAGCCTTCTTGCCAGTGTGTCTGCACAAGAAGCAAACACTGCTCAGCAATAACAAAACCATCTCCATATTATCTAACTGTTTTCAGCACAAGTCCAAATCATAGCTCCATGCTAGCCACTGAAGAAAATTAACTCCACCCCTGTCAAACCCAGCAGGGACAGCAAGTCCAGTTTTAGGGTGAAAACATTTAAATTTTTTTGTGACTTTGATTGGCAGGTGTCTTAGCAAGTCTGAACTCAGAGGTTCTTTGTAGGCTCCAGGCTGCTCTACCACCTAATCAGAGCCCTGGTCCCTTTGGAGATCGAGTGTGATGCCTTGTATATATACCTAAATTAGAGAAGCCATCAAAACCTGAAGCTTTGACTGGACACTGGAGCCTTCATATAAATGGAAAATAAGTAAATGATTCTCTCATATGTGGCAAAAATCCTACCCTTTCAATTCAGTATATGATGTGCTAATTATAATCAGGCTTCTTACTGAACACATTTAGAGCGGGAACGGGGACAGAATGGAGCTGGGAACATCATGTTTTCAGTAAATAATTTCTTTAAAACAGCAGTCTCCTTACCAGATGAAGACCCTCTCATCTTAAGTGCATCTGGCATTGTCAACAAATCCCGTGTCTTTTTGCTTGATTGATCATGGAGTTTAAAGAAGTGGTTATTTCCCTGATAAATGAGATATCATATATATTCATCTATTACAAAACTCCTGTAGATAATTAATCACTGCCGTCAGCTCATCACAGCTTTTAAGGGTATGTGTGAATATTCTAAGTTAACAGAACAAAAACTGCAGGTGGAAGGTTAATAGTACTTTTAAAATCAAAGTGACATTGCAGAATAGGTCAGCCACTGCCTTTGTGCTTTGGTGCTTTCCCCACAGGGTCTCTCATGAGACACCATTCCTGATAATGACAGGGCAAGGTCACACCTTGTGGGAAGCAGAGCAGTTGTGCTGAAATCTGGGGAACCATCCCTGCTGGAGATGCAAAGCTCTGTGGGTACTGCCAGCTGAGAAAGAATCCTGCCTTGTCATTGTGAAGTGTGACACAAGGCTAAAAGCAGAACACAAAATGTGTCAAACACACACAGCATCTCACAGGCAAACTGTCTCTGGACCTCAGCTGTCAACAGTAGGCGTGATTGTTTTATGCCTCCCTTCACTCTTCCTAGCAGTGGGTAAGAGTGGACCTGCTCAACAGTGATGATAAATGCTCACTTTTGGAGAGTTGATTGTCACTCTACTAGTTTGTCCCGGTGTCTGCATTGTTTTCTTTCAAATTGTTGTCTTTAAAAGCAGCAGCATAAGATCAACTCTGTCTTGCTGAGCTGTTGGGAAAGATTATAAGGAATTTTTTTATTTTTGCCAGCAGTGGCCACATCAGATGGCCTGAAATCTCTCACCTGTATGTGCACAGCTCCTTGGGAAGTCACAGACTTCACACCTTGCTAACTGGTGCTGTTCATCTTGATATATTACTTCCTATTGAATCTCTCTCTTTCAAAGCCTTTGGGGAAAAGTGCAGATAAATGTTGAAAGATTTGTTTTCTTTACCCATGCAGTTCACTCACTGGTTAGTACAAATACCCGTGGGCTGTCTTGAGTCAGGTTAGGCTATGTTCATGCAGGAAACAGTCTTGGAGGGACCACTAGAACTGACCAAATGTGCTTCCTAAAAGATTTTTTCATAATCAGCTTTGAGGCTTTCACTTGCAGGATCTGTTCAAGATTTGGTAATAACAACTGCAACAGAAAATGAAGTTTCAATGTGAAACAGGAGAGCATTCTAGGAGAACAATTTTCAAAAAGAAAGACTTGTTTTGCATGCTTTTCCAGATTTCTGAGTAGGATTAGCACTGTGTTTGTGGATAGAAAGGCTTTCTGGAGGTTAACAGTTTTGTAGAGAACATTTACTTTTAGCAATGTATTTCTGAGTTGTAACAAATTTGAAAACCATCTTGTTCTGAAATTAGTGTTCTAGTTTTTGATTTAGAATTGTTGCAGCAGAAGGAATAAAAGGTCCTAGCCTGGGGAAAAAAAAAAGCAAGGGCTCCCCCCAGCCTTTTCAACCAAGACTGTTGAAATATATGAGTTTAAGCATAGGCAAAGTAAGTGGTTGAAGAGGGCAGAAAGTTATGGAAACAACAAGATGGTGACAGTGGGACAAATGGTACGTTTGAAACAAGTTCTCCTTTGAATTACAAGAGGAGTTTTGCTTATGGTTTTCTCTGTTGGTTGTAATAATCCCTCCACTAGTGAAACAGGGAAGAGCTCTGGCAGGGACTTCAGGTTGGAGCTCCTTCTCAGGAGAGCTCGAACAGGAAATTCAGGCCTTGATCAAGTGAAGGATCTCAGCTCATCTTTAATTTGATGTTAATGAGTAATCACATCTTCAAACAAGAACAGTTTGCTCAAGTCTGCCCTGAAAGTTGGTCTTAAAGTGCCAAAAGTCCTTTCTTTAACCTTGCAAAAAGTGCAGACACATATGTTTTCACAGGGAGCCCATTCACAGAGCAGAGAGAGCACCTGGAAATCATGAGAGAACAAAGATTTTGGCTTCACTGCAGCTGAAGCCAGAGAATCAATGCATAGAGCTACAAGGAAGAAGAAACAATGCAGGCAGCTGTGCTGGCCAATGATGTATCCAAAGCCCTAAAGACTTGGATTTGTTTGAAGGCTGTTGAGGGATATGAACCCACACACTTAAAAGGAGCTGCCTTTTGAACAAAAAACAAAAACAAGCCAGCCCTGTTAAAGGAAGGAATAAAAGCAACTAGTATTCCGACAGTGTAATTAGAAAGCAGACACATATAAAAGCCAATGAACAAACTGTGCAAGTCAAGAAATGTGATGTGCCCCATATTCTTTTAATAGTTTATTACTTAGCAGATTACATGATATTGACACTGATGCTTGAAAAGTCTCCTGCTGTTTAACAGTACCCTGCAATAAAATGCTCTAATCTGTTAATGCACCACTCTGTCACTATAACCCAGAGTTTGAAGCGGAATGCTTCCCTTCCTTTCAGTATGTCTGTCATTTTGCTTAAAGAAAGAGAAGAAAGTGTGACTTCTCTCCACCCTCTTTTCACTGATTACGTGCCCCCAGCCCTGATTGCTGCTCCCTGAGAGCTTCCTTCTGCCTGTGTTTTCCTTGCAGTTAGCCTTTCCTGGTGTTGCTCAGAGACTGCAGAGAGAATGGCAAGAATACACAGAAAATTGAAGCTGAGGCAGTAAGGCAGCAATAGGTGGAGGGAAAGTTTCCATTTCCGACATCCAAGGAAAGAGGCTCTGCCACAGCAGAGGGTGAAGGGCTCTCAGGCACCAGGAAAGGCTCTTCTGCATGGGATTAGGGCTCCAACTGAAGGGTGCTGAAGGGAGAATGATGTTGCTTTAAACAACAGGCTGGAAAGATGATCCCTTGGCAGCATTTGGAGTTGGCAGAAGGGGTAGAGGATAGCTCCAGCAAAAGATGAACTTTCCAGGCGGACAGGAAAGGCCAGATCTTAGAAATGTTGTCTAGTGAATGTCCAAGATACGGATGTGGTTTCGGCTGGAGAGAAGGCTATATTAAGAAACAAGAATGAAATGAAGAAAAAGCATTTAGTGTTTTTGCTAAGTATCTGGATGCAGAACTGAATGGAAACATGGAGCAGAGCTCTTTTTTCATCATAACAGCGCTGTAAGCAATCCCTGACAGTGCATTTCTTTAATATTTCTCTCCTTCAATAGTTATAGCAGTAGCTGCTGGAATTAAATATGATTAATTTAATTATAGGTATAAACCAGGTCATTTTCAAAGTGAATTATAGTTTCCTTCAATAGTATGTGGTGGTTAAGCGCTGGTAATTAAGGGGTTGAACGAGGGCTTGACAGTGCATTTCCCCATAATTGAAATTCCACTGCAAACCCCATAGTGTTTGCAATCCAGCACACAGCACTGAGCTTTCTCTGGGGTTTTTGGTTTTGGTTTGTTTGTTGTTTTTTTTTTTTTTTTTAATGGCATTTTATATATATATATATAAAGTAGGTTACCATGAAAGACTGCCTTTATGAACCTGCTGCTGAATGCATAAGCTCTCTAATAATTCATTTAACCTGTTTATCTCTGTAGTTCAGTCTTCACAGGGCAGGTAGGGAGATGATGATGCCGTGAGTTTGAAACTCCAGTGTCAGTTCCATTACTGTGGGGAGAGGATTTGCATTGAGCCTAAAGTCTCTGACTCTGACCCTCCAAGGGGGGAGCCCTTTAAACACTGCTTGGAGAACGTTCCTCAGGGAAACCCAGTTCTTTCAGAAAAGATATGTTTGTGGATTGTCCATTTCTGAGAGCTCAGGTGCCAATAACACATTCTGCACAGAGCACAAACCCACCTGAGCACATGCTTCCCAGGAATACCTGTCCATCTTGGACTGACTGCATGCCCACCCAAACTGGGTGGGTTTCTGTGGTGTTTTGATCCTACGTGAAAATGAGCAGGTTAACCAGCTGTTTAAGGAGCCATTCATTTATTCAGCTTGGAGTTATCTATAATTTCCAAGTGTCTCCTGTTGTAGGTTTAAGGGCAACCCTCCATGATAGATTTGGGTTCTATTCACAGTAAATTTTGTCACAAGGTGAAACAAGGAGAAAAAGGTAGTTTCTGGGGTTGTGGCAGGAGGTGAGTGTTAGTGGAAGCTTGATGCCCAACAGGGGATGGCTAAGGTCTCTCCTGCTTCCATGCAACAGCTCCAAAATCCACAAAACTAGGGGAGGCTTGCACACCACACTCTACTGACTTTGTACTAGGCCACGCAATCTGTTGTGTAAAAATATGCATCCATTCCCTCCCATGGGATAAAATGACACTACTGGAAGTGTGTGAGGAAGGAGCAGGGATTCAGTTCAGCTGATCAGAAAGGTGATGTCAATTAGGTATGTACTCAAAGGTGCAGGATCATGGGGGAGGCAGCAAATGCCAGTCCCTTCTCATGTCTTCTCCAGGCTTTCCCCTCAGCCACGGAGGGAGGAAAAGTTTTCACATTGAATTTGTGGTATTTTGTCAGGTTGTCACAACTTTAACATTATTTAAATGTAATTTTTTAGTCTATGAATTTGAATTATCCATGGATTCGATTCATTACCAACACATGCCTAGTAGCCAGTTTCTAAATTATGTTGCTGCTGACTTGAATTATTATAAATAAGACTGTGCCAAATGTCAATTGATTATTCAGGAGTAATCAATAGAGAGAGAGAAAAGACAGCTTTGGTTGACTAACAGCAAATTATTTTTATGCCACAGTCCTGGAATTTAGAGTAAGGTGGTAAGCCAGGCTGCATGCCAGACCCCCAGCAAACAGATGTAAAAGGGGTGCTGGCCTCCTTACAAGTAGAACCAGCAAGGCTGCAGTGGGGCCACAAGCACAAATGTCCCTGAGAAAGGCTTGCAACTGGTAAACCTCCAGATTTAGCCACAGACTTTTTCTTAGACTAGGTTTTTTTTTTTTTTCTCCAAAACTAGAGAGCTGCTTCTGAATCCTCTCTGCAGCACTGCTGTTGTGATGCTGGTGTGGCAGGTTGGCAGTGACCAGCTACCAGGTGCTCACCTGGACACTCCCTCCTCTCCCCAAAAGGATGAGGGGGGAAATGAAATGAAAATAGGCTCATGGGTCAAGACAGAGAGAAAGATCACTTACAGTTAGTATTATTGACAAAACAGTCTTGACTTGGGAAAAATTAAGTTTATGTGTTTTCCCAGGGGTGCCACAACCTTGGCTGAAGGGCTCGAGAAAAAAAGGCAAGGAAAAGTATCTCAGCGTACTGAAAGCAAAGCTTTGCTGCCAGAATTTGTTCTTCTTTGCAAAAGACTTTCCCCCTGCTCACAGAGGGGAGGCCATCACCTCGAAACCTGTCCTTTTGTCACCCTTCTCAGCAGGAAATTCTGAATCCAAAGGGGAAAACAAATACATATGTATTTTCTATGATTGGAAGGAAAGTCTCTTTTTTGCATACAGTTGCCAAAAGGAACATTTGCCACAGGTCACAGTCATGTATCTGGGTGGAGAGTTGTGTTTGCCAGTGCTTGGAACAAAGACAGATGGGTTGTACTCAGGGACTGAGGTCTGGGAGAAGCTTTTCTTCTGCTCCTGGAGGTACATGGGGTTGCCTCCTGCACAGCCATCCAAGAGTGCAGGTATTTTAAACTGCAAAATCAAAATTCATCAGAGAAATTAATCAGAACCCTCAGAAAAGCTTGAGGGAATAGCCAAAACCAGGGCAGATGAAGAAGCTCTCTTGTGGAAAGAGCTGTCCTGTACTCAATAGGTCTCACTGGTCATGCAGCATTGATGGAAAGAGCAGCAACCCCGTCCCAGAGACATAGCCATCCCCTATGTCTACATACAACCAAATGTCCAGGCTTATTTTTAATGAGCAAATTTAAATACAGCAATAAAATTAATCTCTTGTGTAGCTTCATGAATTTTATTAGAATCACAGAAGAGAAACCTGTTATTGCTGTGACAGTTCTGCAGTCCTGTCAGCTCCCATTCTCACACTGTCATGGGTGCTTGCTGATTTCTGAAAGATTGTTGGAGTCCTACGACTGCAGGGCTCCCTGCAGAGGAATGAAGCACTCAAAATAAGCAAATAAACAGAAGACATGTTTCTAGATACTGTAGCTGCAAAGGGAAACTTTGAAAATATGAACCTAAAAGGCAAATTTTAGAGAATCCTTGAGATGTCTTAAACAAATGATATTCGGCCAGGGTAGGGTTGTTTTATTTGTTTGGGGTTGTTTTTATTTTTGTTTGTTGGATTTGGTTTGGTTTTTGTTGTTTTGGTTGGTTGTTTTGGGGGTTTTTTTAAGTAACCCCGTCCCCCCCATGAGAAAATACTAGAAGTTTTTAGCTATTTACCAGGGAAACATGAAAATCATGGTCTGAAGAAGCATTGCTAGGTCTGAGATTTTTGGCACTTGTCTCAAATCATACCATAGTCAGTCAAAAAATGTAAGCTTTGCGATTTTAAACTTAGGGGCTGGTTTAGAAGTTTTAGGCCTTGGTGAGCTTTGGGTTCCCAGGTGCACTGATGTTTGTAAAGGCTATAAAATCACATCCATCAGTGACAAAGGTGTTGGGATAGTTAGGTTTAGTGAGTTGCACCTGTGAGATGCAGGCCTTGTTCACACAGGGAGAAGGTGGGAGCTGGAGGAATGGCTGTGAGGAGCTGGAAGAAAAGGATATTGGATCGGTGCTTTAGCTGTAAAGGAATAACCTGGATGTTCCACTTTGAAGTGAAGCAGGTATGTGTTTCTTGTGGGTGTCCACCAGTTGCTGGCTGTGTCAGGAAAGGAATTAGACCTTCTTTATTACTGTATGTTAGTGGGAAAAGCTGTGTTTGATGTGAAATGGGGCAGCAGCAGCTGCCACAGCAGCCTGTCTTGCCCTTGCTTTAGCTTACAATGGGGCATTTGAGGATGGCTCTGCAAATAACTCTAGAGCTGTGCTGTAGTGCTGGGGGGAGCTGCCCCATGGTATGTGAGAGATACGGGGAAGTGCTTAGCGGGGATGGATGTGAGGAGACTGCAGATGTTTTGTAGAGTTATTTTCTCCTGTACCCACATCCTTGTGTAGTGCAGGCATGGAGCTGTACACCTCCCTGTGTCCTGAGTTCTACCTTTATCCAGGAGGGCTAGGTGGGTAGGCTCCTCCTCTTTTTTGGCAATATCTATGTACTTCTGTAGCTTTTGGATTTATCCCAAAGTGAGCACACAAAAAAGCTCCAGCATGCAGAGCAAACCTGCAGCATATGGCGTGGCTGGACTGAAACCTCATCAGAAAAACATTGTTTTCTTTGTGTCAGTCTGATCTGGGCCACACTCTGACTAAGTATGCTGCTGTCTTTTATGGCCAAGTCCTCATACCTGACCTCTTGTGAAGGATGTGCCTGGCAAAAAAAGTTAAGGAGGGCTTTTGAACAAGGTGAGGGTACTTGTACTTTGTGCTGCTGTTGGTGATTTAAGCACAGATTTGGAGAGGTGGAAAAAGCTCCTCATAGCATTTAAATAAAAATACAGACTGGGATGTTTAGTAGGGAAAATTTTAGCATATGGTGGTGGGGAGAATGGCAGCCAAACTATTGCAGAGAGCTGCAGGTTTTCTCCAGGCTAACAGCACATGCAAGTATCAGTATTTCAGCTGCTAAAACATATTGTCTTTAATTCTTCTTTTCTATGAAATTGTAACTGAATGGGAAAGAATGGTGTTCCTGTATTTATGTGCTCAAACAACTCCCTCTTATCTGGGCTACCTCTGCACCCAAAGTGCTTATAGGACAGGTGAATAGGATGTGCTTTCAAGCTGACTGCCAGCAAGTCTTTTGTGCTAGACGTCCAAACACCACTGAAGTGACAAAATGTTCCCGACATGTTGTGCTTACGCGCACATGTGCTACAAAGGCTGCTAATATCAGAGCAGTTCAATCTGTGAAATCTGTTGGCATATGAATACTTAGCATCTTTCTGGGAGACTCATTTCTATAATGCTATGTGTTGTACCAAAAAGTTTTCTTGCACTAGAAAGTTTTTTTTAAAAAACAAGAATTAATTGCTTGGCTTGAAATATAGTGGAATAACTCAAGAGAACTAGGCTTTTAAAAGTGACATAAATCAATGGGAGTCCTAACCTGGGATTTTCTGCAAGCAAGAAGCAATCAATGCACTTGGAAGGGTTGTTTTCAAAAAGCACCTTACTTCAAATTCTTAGAACAGCATCCATGGCAAAGCTAGTGTTTCTGTAAATTTTTCTTTTCTTGTTCTTTATACCAGACTGTCACTGAAGGTCTGTGGGGTGTGTTTCCAGACGGACTACCTACTGATTATTATGTTTTGTGGGTTGTGGAGGGTGGGTTTAAAGCAGCAAATGCTTATCAAATTAACAGTGGCTTTCAGGGGAAAAAACTGCAGTGGATTGTTATGAGCTTGCCAGTCCTGCAGTGTAAGGCATGGTTTCATTTCACATGAATCGCTAGCTGGAAATATGGTACTGGAGGCTTCTGCAACCAGAATGCAAGGACTTCCTGGTCCCAGATGCCCCACCAGCAGCAATGCAAGTTTGCACTTCTGCAGCAGAGCCTAGACAGAGCATCAGGTGGCTTGGGCAAAGCTTCCCCCAATTTCTGCTGAGCATTAACTGGCCTTAGTGATGCCAGGTAGTTCTGTTCCCCAAGCTGTGCAGCTGTCACTGGCTGTTGCTGCTTAGAAGTAGGGTGGGTTGAGTGACCTGAGCATGTTTGCCCCAAAACGGTGCAGGGTGGGTGCCTCTCTTGCATGTGCCGTGTGAGGAATGTTGGGGAATACAGTGACTTCATTGAGTGGCTTACAGAAGGAAGTACTTTGAAATGTGTCTGGATACAATTTGATTGGCAACTTGAACCTCTTCTTGCATCTTGATGGCTGCTTAAAGAAGTCTGCAGTGATTAAGGCCTCCAAAAACATCCAGTACTGTGGCAAACCTCACAGGGAGGCTACAAATAGTTTTCCTCTGCCTGCTGTTCTTTCTAGTCACAGGGTGATAGTTTTTATCCTGAGTTGTGCTTTTATCCTTTGAGGCATTTTGATGCTGTAATGGGGAGCATTGTGTGTAAGCAAGGCTGGTAAACCCCCAGTTTCTGTGCTTATGAACAGAGGGGGTAAATGCTTTTTCAAGAAACTGAAGCTCTCCAACTCCAGGATGCTTTTCCCCTCTTCCCTTGGTTTGTGAGTGCAGGGAGCACTGGCAGTCTAAGTACACCTTCTCTGCTTTGAGCAGCACAGGCAAATCCTATATGCATGAGATAAAATTAAATCTGTGCTGTCATGGCTGGACAGTAAGAACAGCACATGCAGCACATCATCCCTCCTGTGCTGCCTGATGAAGTCTGTGTGCAGTCATTACCGGTACCAGGGCGCTGGGCTGCTCGGCTTTGCTGCAATTTGTAAATGGCTTCATTTAGATGTCACCAATGAACTAATTTATGGAAGCTGTAATTAGTGGTGATGGGACTGCAGGTGGAAAACAGTAAGTGGTGACATTACTTAGTGACTTCATAAGGGATTTTGAATGTCCAGCAGTTGGCTGCTGCATGTAAGGGAAGAATGACAGCAAATGAGGGAAAACAAAACAGCAACAGCAAAAAATCCCCCAAGCAACAACAAAACACACAAACAAATAGAAATACATCTGGGAAGATGGATGGAAAATTAAAATCACCTGAGTGATGAATAACCTGATTTTAGGTGGTTACTTTCCAAGCAGAGAGGCATGATGGAGCCATATAGATGCTGTCACAAATGTATTGAGTCAGATAACTTCCCAGTGGTGCTATGTTTGTTATTCCCTTGAGGGTGCTGGTTAATCTCTGGGAAAGTAGGCTCTGTGGGAAGGTGTGTTCCTTCATCTAAAGCATTGCAGTGTAAATGGCCTGTCCTGAGCACCTCTGACAAACAAAGTTATGTGTGTGAAGCAGGGGACACAGATTAGACTGACTTTAAAAGCAGGTCTTAAAATGATTGCTTGCTCCACCAGCAGGTGCCTACCCTCTCATACCTGCAACTCTGAGTGCTGTGTTTCCTTGCTGTATGATGTTCCCTGGGAGTGTACAGGAAAATGCTCAACTATGGTGAAAAATGAGGGGGAGAAAGTTCACTGCTGTGCTGTCTGTTCCTCACTGGAGGGCATGCTCAAAGGGACATAATTACTTGTATGTGGGTGCCAGGTTAGATCCCTGCAGAGACATCATATTGTGGTTGTTGCACCACTCCTGTTAGCAGCTGTTGGATCTAGTCCTTGCTTGTGCTGCAGCACAGTGTGGGGAAAAGAAACCCCAAAACCAAAGGAACAAAATAGAGCAGAATTGCAGCCACTGTCTGCCAGTGGGGGGCTTTTTCGGCTTTCTAAGATGGTGTAAGCTGATTTTCTGCCTTGTGAGTTGAAGTTGCTGTGACCCCGATGGAAATGTGTAAGAAATAGTTCTGTGTGGTGAGATAAGAAAGTTGTGAGGACATGAGAGGGAAGCTTCCCAAAGGCAGCGTTCTGGGCTGCTGGTGTGACTTGTCTCCTTATGCCTGCTGCAAGAGGAATGCTGTGAGTACCAATTCTGTGTGCACAGGAGCAGTGGGAAGAGGCAGTCTATAAAAAGTGATTCTGCAGTTGCTGTGATTTTTTTTTTTTTAATTTCTGTGCTCTCTTGTGCTAGAGGCCTCTAATGAACTCTTGCAATATCCACAGCATGGGCATACATGACAGATTGAACAAATGAACACTAATAACTTGTTCTTTGACTTAGTGCAATAAAAGGAGTGCTTGAAGCAGAGTAAGGCAAGTACCTTGAGGGGTTTGAGGCATAGGTGGTTTTTCACATGAAGGCCACCCACCATGGAATATCCATCGCAGGCAAGTGTTGGCCACTTTCGTAAGCTGTGTTTTCTCTGTGTGAAAGGAGGGAATTGCAACATAAGTCTGATGGGAAACTCACATGGGGCAGGCCAGATGGAGGGAGGGAACCAAGCACAAGTGTTCTTTTATCTGGGAGAATGGGACTACTTTAAATGCAAAAGATTTACTTTCTGGAGGTACTTTTTCCTCTTTGGGCCTGTGGTGTTTGGCATTGCTAGTGACTTTTGCTTTGCCAGCTGGAGCCAATAGCTCTCCTGTGCTTACTCCATTCTTTACGCCACTAGCAGCATGGTGCTTCTGTGGGTTGGGCTGTGTTACATTGTTCTTCTGGCATCAATGGGATGAAAAAGCAAAATGCACACCTTGAGGTACTTTCATTGAGACTCCAAAGCTTGAGAAGCACATCTGTAGCCTCCTAGCTGCAGAGTTTGGTTGGAAGGTGGTGATTTCTAGCCTGGCCCTGCAGTCTCAAGCATGGTAATTTTCCCTTTTCTTGCATGCTAAATCAGCTTTTTTTTTTCTTGCCATAATGCTGCATTCCCTGGACTTGTGATTGATACTGAAACTGCTTTTCTGTTCAATTAAAGAAATACCTTTTAAGTCAAAATGGCAGGAAGAAACAGCTATTTCATTTCTATCAGTCTTTTCTTGTTAATTAGGGGAAATTTCTGAGCTACCACCAATGTTTAAAATCCTGTGAATATAGGAAACTCTATTTCAGCATATCTTTTGTCCTAATTGCAGACTGAAAATAATTGAATGCTTTTCAATTAAATGTTGAAATGCAACTTTCTGATTCTTTAAATCAATTTTCCTACTTAATTTTTCTATATAAGTATGAAATGTCACATTTTTGATAAGTTAAAAATTAAACCACCATTCACCCAAAATGAGGCTTTACCACAAAAACTAAACCAAGAAAACACATTTTGCTTCATATTTTCCTGAGGAAAAGTATTTTTACTTGTATTTTGCAGAAATAATTAAATAACTGTGACAGAAGTCCTTAATGAGTTGTTCTGTTAGGACCTTTGATTCAAGGCTGAGCATCGGGCTTTTAACACAGTGAAATTACCCAAAATGTGAAAATCAGACTTAACAAGGAGTTGATACAATTTAATCATGTGCTGACTAATAATGAGCCAGTATTTGTGCAGCCTGGGTTGTCTGAGAGCTGCAAATTCTTCGAAATGAAGCTGGATGTGGAGTAGCCACAAAATGGGGCAAAGCGGGGCGTGCTGACCAAAAGAGCGATGCTCATCTCTCACAAAACCTCGTCCTCAGAGGAATGGGAGCAGCACTGGTGGTTTGCAAGCTGGCATTGCCATGCCTGTGTCCTGTCAGAGTGAGGGAGAGCCCAGCACAGGCGTGATCAGTTTAGTATTCCCCCTGGGTTGTTATAAACAAAATCAATATGTACTAATGACTGCAGCAATAAATTTCATCATGCTTCATATGGTAACGTTCTGCACTTACCCAGTTGTTGGTTTGACAGAGAGCAATAGAGTTTAGCCTTTTAAAGTTGTAAATTACTATAAAAATGCTGAGCCTCATGATAAAATACATTCACGGATGATTTTAAGCTTAGGAAATATTGTAATACTTTCACTAAGCATACTATTAATATAAATAAATAGTATTTATTGCTTGGTTTCCTAGATGCAGCTGGGTGAAGAAACATGGCATGCATGTTTATCATGCCACTTGTGGTTTCATAATGTTTATCTAAAATTGATTCTCAAAGAAGCTATCTGAGAAGCTTATTTTTCCACATATTTGTCCAAAGAAAAATCATTCTCTTTAACAGATTTCTAGCAAGTTAAATCTTAGGATTTTTAGAAGTGCTGTTTAGTTTAGGAGATGCTTTTCTATTTAGGCATTTTTTCTTGCCTGTATTCTTTATTTTTTTCTTGCTGGCAAATAAGCACTTGGAAGTTGGATTAAATATTTCAGCTCCAAATGAAACATTGCAGACATTTTGCTCATATTATATTCCAAGCTTCAACACTCAGTGCTTTCTTCTGAATACAAATAGAGCGCTGAAATTACAGGAGCATTCCACAATGCAGAAATACAGATTTACTTTTGTCTACATGTCTGCTACCATATCTTTTTCTCTCTTAAAATTTGGAGCTTTTAAGGTGATGGAAAATCCAAGTCCTTTGAATTACACAGTTCTTATTAAATCAGTCCACTTGAGAAGTCTTGAATGTCAATTTTGGATAGCCCTTAACTGTTTTGCAGTCACCTTCACAAACTCCACTGAACTGTGCACTCTGTTGGCCCTTGAAAGCAACTTTTAAGCCACAGGTTTGTATAATGCCTTCAGAAATGATCTAGATGAAGCACAGGAGAAACAAAAGATAATGCTTATTTTCATTATTTAAGTTAAATTTCATTATTTGGCTGCATTTTTATAGCCAGGTAGGACTCTGAGGTGTGTGGTGCTGTCTGAGCCATCCTCAGGGAGGGGCAGGTCCATCTGAGTGAACCCTTGCAATAGGCTCAGCTTCTGCATTAGTTTTGGAAGTTTTTCTAAAACTCATCCATTGCACTCCTAACACAACTCAGAGAGAGTTGTCTGCGTGTGAATAATCTGAATAATCCAGGCTTCCCATCCCTAAGGGCAAATGACATCTATTCCCCAAGTCTGCTTCTCCACAATGATTTCTTGTTGATCTGGAAATAAAGCAAGCTGCCAGAAACCACAGTCAGAGTGTGTGTTATAGTTGAGAATAAATCAAACCTGCCATAGTATTGGCAGCAATCAGGCCTGCCCTGCTGACTTAAATTCTGTGCAGTATGGTTGCACAGCATTTGGTCAAAAAAAGCAATAACAAGTGCAGATTAATTCTTTGGCAGCTGCACCTCTGTGCAGGGAAGGGAGGAAGTCTGGACTTGCTGCTGTGCTTCACAGGCAGCTGTTGCTAGAGTTTGGCTCTGGAGAGCCAGACCTGCACTACCCAAATGCAGCAGGTTTGCTGTAGTAGAGGGATCCTTTCTGCATTTCCTCACAATATCTGGTAAAAGCAAATACAGTCTGCAACTGCACTGCCACTTTCCCAGAGCGTGAGGACCTCTATGGTGCTCAGCAGAGAACCTTTTGGATTTGAATCTCTTCATCCTGGAGAAGAGCAGTCCCAAGGTTGCAGCAGAGCGGCAGCATCATATTTGAGGGGCTACTTGCTGCTCTCACTGTGGACAGCTGAAGGCTGATGTCTCTGTTACAATGTATTCCTCTGAGCTTTTTCAAGTTAAGCTCACTGGTCTATACAGAAAACCAAACATATAGACACAAAAATGTATGTCTATTTTGTCTTATAGTGTCCTGGCTCTGAAATAATTAATAACTTGGGCAATGTACCATGCTCCAGTATCCTGGAAGAGTGGCAGTTCATCAGTACCACTCATCTTGCCCCCCACCTCCTCCTCATTTCTTTTGGGTGCACTACACAGGGTACATCTTGAGAGATGCTGATACCCCTGATCTATTTCCAGTACTACCTAGTGACATTTCTAGGAATGCTACGGGGGTTTCCCCGTAAGTTCATTGCTGTATTAGACAGAGGGTGCCTTATCAGATAGCAGATGTGCACTCTCCAGGATGATTTCAGTATATTCCAAAGAGAACAGGTTCATGTGCCCACTTTTCTTTTGTAAAAGGAACAATTATTGCAGTTGAAAGAGCTACATATCTGTGCAGGGGGAAAATATGTTGAAAGCACTGCTGTCCTGAAAGGAAACATTACAGTGGCCCTGAGCCTTACACTTAATGACAATTCCCTCTAGTGCTGCAGCTCCTGAGATTGGGAACTTAAAGGCAGAAAGTGTGCAATGGATGCAACTGTGTAAACATGAGATTTACACAAATCCAGGCTCTGCTCTGAACCTTCCCCCTTGTCTGGAGCTGCACTTCAGTGAGGTGCTTTGTTCTTTGGATTAGTCAGGGGGGACCAGGGCAAAAATGTGCTGCGAGTGACTGTCCTTGTCATAGCTTGTCCTGACATCCCTTTCTGGGGACATGAGCTCAGCCTCAAAGAAGGGAGGCAGATGAGCAGCATAAGTGCAATTGCCTTCTTCTTAGAGGGCAAAGGCTGCCTCTTCCCAAAACGTGTTCCCCACTTCCATCACTGTACTCCTGAGCCCCTACTGGTGAATGTGCATAAGGTGCTATTAATGTTAGGTGAATCTTCCTTGACTTAGGGCTGGAGGTCTGTCATTTCTCTTTTGGGGGGATGGGGGCATCCTCTGTGCTGTGATTAACACTGCACAACATGTGCTGACATCTCAGCACTGCCCTTGAGCTGAGCTTTGTTGTTCCGCATGGAAATGGATCACATGTAGCAAGATGGTGACTTTTCACAGCTCCATAAGGCAAGCTGTCCATTTTCCATGTGAGCTGAGGCTCAGGCATGTGCAGGGAGTCAAATACTGCTCAGCATGGTGCCAGAGAAGCGCCCCTTGCTAGAGCACAGTGGCTGTCTGGGTCAGACTGGTGCAGTCAGGGTGCTTGGGCGGGGCATGAAGCACCTCACCATCTGCTGGTCTGTAGCTGAGGGATTTCCTAAGCCACAGCTAGCATTGCTGTCCTTCCAAACTTGAGAAGGATTTTTCTATTCATTAATTTCTCAAATTCCCAGAAAGGTTTTGGCATTTATAGTATCCCATGGCTCAGCTGCACAGCTCAACCATACATCTTGTGAAAAAGTGCCTCTTTTAGTTTGCTCTTGAGCTTAATGGGGTTTTTTTTATTTCATTTGATAACCTTGAGTTTTTGCATCAGAAAATTATGAGCAGTCATTCCCTACACTCTTTGCCATGCTGTTTGTGACTGTTACAGGCTTTTACTATATTATATTTTCCATGCTGGAGTCCTATTCTTTTTAAGTCCCTCTCTACATAAAAGCAATTTCGTTCCCTTAACTCTTTTTGCTTCCCTTCTTTATACCTTGTCCAGATCTACTGTAATTTTTTGGCAGGTGAGGTGGGTTCTACTTGCAGTGTTCAAGGCACCATGGAATGGTAATAGCAGAATGTCTCCTGTTTCATTCTTTGGCACTGTCAAACTGGGAGGACTGTGGGATTAAATAAAATGGTGCTGCAGGGTGTTAATGAGCTGGCCCCAATCCCAGGCTGTTACTTTCAGTGTCCTCTGCTGCAAGGTATGTTTTCTTGTATCAGAGTCCTGGTATTTTGGAGTACCCAACCATGGGACAGACCTGCCTGGGAGCTCAGCAGATTTCTTGGCATTATGTTTTGGAATCAGCAAAAAACATTCCTCTGCTTTTCACATGTAAAATTAGGGGGAGCAGTGATTTCCTGCTATATGAGGGGATTGAGTGGAGAAAAGAGCTGCTGTAAGTGCATGAAACAGAACCATGATCTGTCCTGCCACTTTGCTTCTCCCTGCTGTCAGGGCCTGAGCGGTATTTCCCTGGGAGGCAGGGAGCAGCTTGCATCTTCACACTTGTCCCCTGCCCCCCTAAACTCACCACTGCAGCCACTGCAACTCAAAGGCAAATTGCCATCTTCCACCCTGCTTCTTCAGCTAAAAATGTCCTTTGCTGGTGCAGTGTCAGCCCTGCTATATTTCATGTTGAAAAGCTGCATTGGGAAAGGATGGGATCAGGCAGCACATTACATTTCTAGTTTGTCAACTGTCTCAAGGCTGTCTACAGAAATTAGTGTAATATAATAACTTGTCTGTATCTCTATATAGATTACATCCCACAAAACAATAAATTGCATTTGAGTTAGGACATGAAGCTGCTATCAATGCCTATGTTAATTTTCCACGGTTTATTAAGAAAATCATAACAATGCATGGTATTTATGCAGGATGTATTCAGAGATTTATCTCCCCAGTTGTGTATTGAATTAGAACGGTGACATTAGAGACACAGATTAATGTATTAGCATTTCTACTGTATCTTAGAGCCAGGATTATATCACAAAAGGAATTAGTTTTGTGATCTCTTCATAGATTCATTTTCAGGGCTATCCTTCACCAGCTCGTTGAGAATCACAGTCACCAGGACAGATTCGTGTTTTTGTAACTTTTCTTCTTGTTATTCTCTTTGCTATAAACAATAGGGCACTGGGAGTTTGAATGCTTAACAGGGTCGGGAAAATAGCTTGTTCTACTGCCTTAATCCTTACTTTTGGGAGTTACTTAGCCAATAGTCCATGTTTCTTCCACATCTGTTGCAATAATCCTGATGGCAACATCATAGGGCATTGTAAAGGCCACGTTCTCCCGCTATGACTGTCATTCACTGAATACATATGACAGAACAAAAGGTTTAGGTTTTGAACAAAGATTGGAGTAATTTGCCTCTCATATTTGAATAGTTACATTACCTGTGATCTCAATAAAGAAATTGAACTTTTTTTTAAGGAGTGATGTTGTGAAATGGCATAGAGAGGAACTTATGCTGTGTGCCTTTTGGACTGGTTGGAAGATAGGCTGCAAGCACTTCAAGGCTGCCTCTTGTCTGTTTTGTTGCTAGAAAACAATCAGGAGATGGTTCCCACTGCATTAGTCCTGACACAGTTTTACAGTTTTGATGTAGGGAGTAACATACTGGCCAAGTGCTTTGGAGTGTGCTTCGTGAGCCCTGCTTCTGGGCTGAGGTTTCAGTTTTCACACCATAAGCTAGGACTGAAAGTGTAATTTGGTTCTTTGACGAAAAACAGTGAGAGAAATCACCACGTGTTTTTTCCCTCCAGAGAACACACAGCATTCTCCAAAAATTAGTCTGAGATCAGGGAAATCTGTACAGCTGCTATTTGGTCACCATATGGGTAAAAAATTTTGTTTACTCTTCTTCCAAGACAAACTCAAATTGCTCATTTTCATCACTGAAGTGCCAGTCCTCAGAAAATTGGCTTTTCTTTAGCACCAGATGAACTCTGAAAGTGGCCTTCTCCTTTGCTCTACACTCTCTCTGGGGAGACCTGAGCATGTCTGGTGGGCTGAACTGAGACCCAGAAAAATCTCCTAGGCTTTTCTGCATATGTATTTACAGCCTTTTCTGTCATTTTCTAGATGCCTTAGCTGTCCTGAATATAATGATGTTGAGGCAATGACTGTCCTTTGTGATGTTTACCCACTGCTGATAGCAGTGGTGCCCAGCTGCTGTCCACTGAGCCCCCCCAGCAAAAATTATATGAATTTAAATGAGATTACTTTTTTCTCTGTTTTGCCTTTTTTTTTTCCCCCTTTACACAATGAAATGCTTCCAGTGTGAGGGGATATGATAAAAGCAGGAGATGAATGATTTGACTTTGAAGCTCTGTGGCATTTTTTGGATTCTGTAATTTCAATGCAATTTTGAATGTTTAATTTAAAAGAGAAATGAATGGGTATGTTAGACATCACTAGGATTTTTCTTTCCTCCATCTATTTTCCAAACAAATCCAATTAAACCAGACTAATCGTATGGAATTTTTCAGAATCTCTTCTTCAAAATAGAAATATCTACTAAGAAAATGTTCTTGATCATCTTGTATATTCTGTCCTAAATCACTTAATATTCCAGGCATGTCTCACCCACAAAAACTTTTGCTTTCAGTGAAATTCTATAGGAATGTGAGAAGTTCGTAAGTAATTAGCAAATACTATTGTGTGTGCTGGAAAGATTAATATGTGCCTTAGATGTAAACTAACTTAGATGTAAACACTTGAAGCTCATCTTTTCTTTTAAGAAAGAAAATGATGGCTTAAAAGTGTTAATTCTCATTTGACATTCTTGAGATGCAAATGTACATGTACAGATTGTTCGTGCGTGGGCGGCCTGGCCCTGGCTGGATGCCAGGTGCCCAACAGAGCCACTCTATCACTCCTCTTGTCAGCTGGACAGGGAAGAGAAGATATGTTGAAAGGCTCCTGGGTTGAGATAAGCACAGAGATTGTTCAGCAATTACCATCATGGGCAAAACAGGCTCGATATGGGGAAAAATAATTAAATTTATTACCAATCAAATCAAAGTAGGATGTAGAGAAATAAAAATTAAACCTTAAAACACCTTCCCCCCATCCCTCCCTTCTTCCTGGCCTCAACTTCACTCCTGGTTTTCTCTACCTTCTCCCTGCACTGGCACAAGGGAACAGGAATGAGGGCAGTGGTCAGCTCATCACATGTTGTCACTGCTGCTCCTTCCTCCTCAAGGGGAGGATTCCTCAGTCTTCCCCTGTTCCAGTGTGGGATCCCTCTCATGGGTGACAGTCCTCCACCAACTTGTCCAATGTGAGTGGCACACAGGCAGGTGGATCTCTGCTCCCCTGTGCACTTCCATGGGCTGCAGGGAGACAGCTCCTTCCCCATGGGCTTCCCCATGGGCTTCCCCATGGGCTTCCCCATGGGCTTCCCCATGGGCTTCCCCATGGGCTTCCCCATGGGCTTCCCCATGGGCTTCCCCATGAACTGCAGGGGAGCCTCAGCTCCAGCACCTGGAGCGCCTCCTGCCCCTCCTTCTGCACTGACCTGGAACAGTCTGCAGGGCTATTCTCTCACGTATCCTCACTCCTCTCTCTGGCAGCAATCTCTGTTCCCTGGTTTGTTTCTTCCCCTTCTAGAACACATTATCCCAGCAGCATTACCACCAATGGGCCTTGGCCAGTGGCAGGTCAGTCTTGAAGCTGTCTGGCATTGGCTCTGTTGGACATGGGGGAAGCTGCTACCCACTTCTCACAGAAGCCACTGCTGTAGCTCTTCCACTACCAAAATCTGACCGGAAAAAACCAATACAATGTATATTTATAATTTCAGCATCTGTCATTTCTAAAACAGTCTTTAAAAAAGATCCAGCAAATATTCTAACAACTCACAAATTCCTGGCATTTTTCAGAGATGCCAGTCTCATTTCCTTAGTAATGCAGTTTAGAGGTTACAAAATAACACCTCATAGAGCAAGTTGTGTTTTCACTCTTGCTGCTCTTACTTCTGGGTCTTGATGAAGCCAGTCCCTGCACCACTGACTGTGTCTGCTCCAACAAATACACATCCTTCTCACTGGCGATGCTGTTAGGTGAGTTCAGATACTCTGTTTGGTCAGTCAAGTGAGACACGTTTGCTGCTTGCACAGGGGCAGGCTGGAACTGAAGGATGTAAAAGTAGCTGCTCGTGCTGTTTTGTACAGTTTTGAGCTTCATTTCCCTGAGCTCTCTGCCTTTGCAGTGCCTACAGAGGCTTTCAGCAGGACTTGGGGGTCATCTGTGTTGCAATTTCTTCTATGCTGCTATGGAGGACTGGCAGTAGATGGGTATCAGGAGCACCTGAAGAGACGGAGAAAAGGATATGAAACCTTCAGAGTGCTTTACCCAGGCAGTGGACCTCAATGAGGAAGGGTACATAATTACAGTAACTTTAGCAGAGCTGTGAGATGTTATTTATCTTAGTATTTGACATTGCAAGAGACTTCAAACTGAGAGCTGGCTTCCTGTGGTCCTGTGATTTTCAGACTTTGCTCTCTGCCTGAAGCTGATCCTTTGGAAAAGTTATAGATTAAAATTATTCAACCCTTTCTAGAATCATGGCTAAGGAAAAAAGGAAGTCTATTTTCCTCCCCTTTCTTGGACCCAAATACATAATGGGAATTTTCATTAAAAAAAAAGTAAAATCAGAGAGAAGCTCTGTGTTCTACCTGTCTGTCATTTCATCTCTCCTTGGCAAGATGAGACAGCCTTAAGGTGAGAGTAAAAGTTTCTCATAGTAATTACCAGGTTTTCTTTTCACATTATGCAGTGCCAGTCTCTGTGCAACCGTTTTGGGCTCAGGTCTTGCATGAAAGAAGCTGAAAATGAGCACCTGGCAATGTGAAAGGGCCCTTCTGCATTAAATATCCTTGGTACAGCAAGGAGCAGTGGGCAGAAGCATGTGTCTGAAGTGAGGCAGCTTGGTGTAAGCCATGTTCTTTCTCCCCACCTATCAGTTTTGTGGGACCCTATCACACCCAGTCACTGTCGTTTGACATCACTCATGCTCATCTCCAAACTCTGTCACGTGTTTCTGAGCATGCAGTGACTCTTGAGGTGCCTTCTCCAGCCACACTAAGCAGGGAGGTTGTGGTTGGCCATACATGCAAAGCCACCCAAAGCAAGCCTAGTACGTTGTGGCTGTGACAGCTATTAGGCTTCCTCATAGGTTAATTCACAGCTTTGCAGGTTTGTCTCTTCTGGAGTTTATCTGTAATCACATAACTTGCAAGGGAGATGACTGCAGCTGACTTGTAAGTTTGAATGTGCAGGAGGTGGTGAGGCTGCATCCTGCTATCATGACAGCCTGGGACAGCACAAGCGTCCTACCCAGGCCACACCTTTGTGTAGTCAGATGAGATGATGTCTGTAAGCCAAGCAGTACACGTCGATGATCCTTGGGGGTTTTCCCCACTGTGATGTCTCTCTTTGCCTTGAAAAAAATGTGGCTCTATTCACATATGCCTCAAAGTGTTCAAGCATGATCAGGACATTCTTTTGGAAGACTTGTCAACCATGTATCTCCATAAATTACTTCTGGTTTCATCACTTAACTCTTCTGGCTAAATATCTCAGATTTTTCAAAGGTACATGCTTGACTAGAATTGGTTTGCAACTTAAGTGGTCCTTACTTTAACTTAAATATCATCAGACTCAGGTGGATTTATTTAGTGTGCATGAAATAGTGATCAAGCCAACATGTCAAGTAGCTCATCCCAGGCAGATGGTGCTTCTGGCTGAGGGTTTGTCTCCTCTGTGTTGGTTCAAGTTAGTGTTTTATTTCTTTTGTGTCACAGAAATTTGTTGATCAAAAATGCTGATTCATCTTTGTCTTTATTTTTCCTCGTGCTTCAGAACACTTCTGATTCAATATAAATGGGATTTTTAGTTTGGCTGGACAGATCCAGGGAAAATTACGGATTGATTTATCCCTGCATTGGACAGTACTGGTAGAATAAGCTTGAGTTTTCAATGTTAACTCATTATTTTTGGATTCCTGAGTCAGCACACTAAGAGAGCCTGATCGTTAGCACAGGTACCCCTAAATTTGGGCCTTCTGAATTGGCATTCATATTTGAGGATGCTATAATTGCTAATTCCTGTATTAATTAGGAATCTGCTTCTGAAATTGGGTGCCAACCAGCTGTGACAATTTTTGTTACTTTGAGAAGATGAAAGATGCTGAAAATGATGCTTGCAGACTGAGGACCCTGTTAATGCTGGTGAATAGGCTAAATTGTAACACAGTTTAGGGAGAAATCTTTTAGATTTTTGTCTATCCAGAAGTAGATTAATCATCTCCTTTAAAGTTTATATTTTTATTTACACCTCTTCAGGCAACAAAGGCTGAGCTGCAATGCCATGTAGTCTAAGGAAGCAAGCATGAGACTTAACTCATGAGGCAGGGCAAGGAAGCAAGCAAATTGATTGACTCTGCTGGCTCTCTGTGTGATTTTCTGAATGGGATGTCGTTGTCTGTTTGAACCTTTGGACTGTATAAGAGCATAAAAGCCTCAGGCTCAGAGTTTATTTAGGATGGGTTTCTGATACAGGCATAAACAACCTGCAGACCACACAAATCAAATACATGTGTTTCTGAAGAGACTTAGGATGAGTCCAAATAATGTTGGGCCCTTGTGTGACATGTGCACAAGGTGTGTGATTAAATCCAAAGACAAGGTTGGTAAAGCTTAGATCTACAGTGGTTTATCTGTAACAGCAATTAGAGGACTGCGTGCTTGGCAGCTGCAAGATAAATGGATAGTTTACCATGCTTAAGGGACCTGTGAGCATAATGTTTATTTTTTGAGGTTTCAGCAGTGCCTGATGCTCATCAGCAGGAAAACCTCATTGTTAAGTTGAGGACGCTGTTTGAGGCTACTGGTTCTGACCTTTTGAGTTGGCATGAATAAAAGCCGGGTTAATGAAATGTGTTGCTCCAGTAGCAAGTTAGGGAAAAAAAGCCCCTGTCTGCTGCTCGGAAAGACAATAAATGCCACAGAGATTTATGCAGAGCTTTGGTGTAGCTCCATAGTCATGAGAGCTAACTATACATAAGTTACTGGGGAAAAGAAGTCACTGCTTGGATCTAGTGAAGCACACAGCCCCTGATGTCTCAAGGTGACAGATAACAATGATCATAATGGTTGTGACTTGCTTGACACGATCCATTTAGCATTCTTGCCCTTATCGCTTGCTGGTTTCAAAGCCACAGTCCTGAAGTGCGATCAGGAAAACTGCATTTGACATGGCTTGTGGAAAAATGGCATAAATCCCCCAGCACCAAGCACTTACATGTGTGTTAGGCTGACCACTAATCACCTGTTCACTGAGGAGCACCCAGAAAAGTTGGCTGCTAATGAAAACCCTGGAGCTGGCACTGAACTGATAAGACTGTTGGGTCCTTGTTTGTGTTTTCTGGGATCATGCCAGTGTAACAACACAAGCTCTGGCATGCAGTAGTTTTAAAGCTCAAAATATTAATGTAAAGTGGGTATAAAATTGGCTAGGGACTTCAATGTCAGTGCTTAACAAAGGAAGCTATTTCTTGCTAAGAATGACTGTTATTTGTTGGATTACTCGCTCTGTGGTAGCGCTGAGGTGTTGGCTCTGCAGCCGTGCCGGCAGCTGGATGTTGCTCTGAAAGGCAACGGGAGGTGCCTCCCCCAGAGCTCCCAGCCTGTGCCTGTGAGGCAGCAGGGCGCTCTGCAGCCTGCGTGTCGCAGCGTTGTGCCAATTGTGTGCAAACCGCAGCCGGCGAGCCATTTATCACCACTGTACAAGCCAAAGTCTTTGCTGTTGTGGCAAGCACAGCCTGCTGCTGTGGGACTTAGGGTAGGGGTTTTTGCTGCCACACCTCTTTGCTCTTCCAGTTGCTTGAAGGTATAAAATCCCTTTGGAGGAGTTAATACTCACAGCACGGAGCAGGACAGCTGGGATGCAACGCTGACTGTCTTCAGAGTTGATGCAGTGGGCTCCTGCTTTTAGTGCATAGCAAGAACTCCCAGTGCTTTAGGATTGGTGGTTTCTGGATGGGATCTGGAATTGAAGAGATCTTCCCTGTCAGTTCTCCAGCCCAGAAATTGAAACTGGCTTTGTAGTTAATAAGCATACTCCTACATGGGATGGAAGGAAAATTATGGGGGAATTTCAAGCTTCTTTCCTTGTGCCTCCCAACTTCCCTCCTAAACACAGGGAACAGAAATGCTGTGTCAAGGCTCATTTTAAAAACAAATCTGGTTGTTTTCTTTCTAACCTCACTTTCCCTGGAGTAAAGTAAAATACATTTCTTTGGCTCAATTCAGTCTAAAATAGGCCTGTAGTTCTAATAGAGTTGCCCTGGAGTACCGCTCCTGGCCTGCAGCTGCTGTCCAAAAAAGCAAAGTTCTCCCATAGCTCCTTTGTTGTCTCTGTTGGCACCACATGAAAGTTTTGGCTCTGCTGCAGCAGCTCGAATGATACTGGGTTCCCAGGCAGTGGCACAGAATCTGTCCTCATGTCCCTCTCTAGACTCAGCTGCCTGGAAGGATAGTGGAATGAATGAAAGCCTGTAGATAAAATTTCATAGTGGGTGACTTCTTCTCAGGACCATTAGTGAGACTGAAAAATCAGACTTTATAATATAAAGCAATCTTCCACCTGAATTCAGGACAGCTACTCTAGTTCCACAATATGTTATTTAAAGCCTGTTTTATAATAGAATTTGGTATTGCAGTATGTATAATTTATAATATGTTAAAACCCATTTCATAATATATTTTAATCTCTGATGATGAATAGCTGGGACAGTCTTACAGGTTCTGTAATATCACTATGGCAACATCCTTTAAAAAAAGAAAAGTAGGACAATTGAGAGATACCAAGGACTGGTCAAGGAAAGAAAAATGATACTTGTCAATTTGCATTTTTTCCAATAGTTTATTTTCTCCTTGGAAATGGCCTCTGTTCTGATCTTTTTGCATGTGTTTTCAACAAATTGCTTGCAACATTACTGAAATGTTGCTTCTCCTTTAACCTTTGAGGGCTCAACTCTGAAAAGATTTGTTTTCTATCTCACTGCTAAATGACTTAGCCCATCTATGAAGATGAGCAGAACTCAGCAGCTATTGGTGGACTGGAAATATATCTTCCATCAGATTTTCAGTGTTTCTCAAAAATCAAAATAGTACTATGAGTCCAACCTAACACGCTTACTTTAGAAAAACAAGACTTGTCTTCCACACTAAATGATTGGCTGTTTTTAAAAATTGTGACACTTGCTTTGAAGGCTTACATTTTGACTAAACCTCTAAATGACAATTATTCTTTTCCTGAACAGTACTCAGCAAAGCATATTCATCATTCATTAGCAAAGAAAGAAGAAATCTCAGCTTGCCTGCCTTTCCAAGAAGCGGCGGTACATCTCTAAAAATGTCACTGCAATGTCTCAAGTGATAGGGATCAAAAAGCCTGGAGATCTGTGGACCACTATTTGCTTATCAGGTGACACAGGGCTCATCCATGGAAGACTGATTTGTCATTTACCCCAAATCAGGCAGTCTCTTCCTGAAGAGCAGACTTTTGAAGGTCCCAGGTCAGAGTACCAAACACCAGCAGTGCACCAGGCAGCCTTTTAAGATGTTGCTGTTACTGGGTGTTATTCTCAGTCTTCTGCTTTCAAGCATGGGAAAGATACTTTTTGAGGATGAAAGTTTATGGTTATAGTGGTTTGTTCTGTCAAATGCTCCAGGCATGAGTTCCCTGTCCACGGGGAGCACTGTAGTGGAAACTGAGCTAAGTAGGAGGTCCTGTGTCCTTTGCTTCCTACTTGGTTTTCTTAAATACCTGACAATAGCCTCTGCTATTGTCAATCAATTCAACAAATAATTCTATTCTCTCCATTCTTTGTGATTCTCAGCACAACTGGTTTCCTTCAGCCTCCAAACTATTCTTTTCCAGGGCTACCCCTTAACATCACAGGTTTTAACATTCCGTTGCCCTTCTCCACCTTTTACAGAGCAGATTCTCTTTGACTGTTCCTTCTCCTTCATAAGCTAAAGTTTCTCTAATGCTTTTCAGCACCCAGCCATGTTTTGACTGGTGGCAGGTCATGCAAACCAAAGGCAGGTATTTAATAGCCCTGGTTATGTCAGCTGATATGAGGCTGAAGATGAGAATACACCTAAAATGTCTGGGGATATCTGGGCATTCATATTTTCCCCTGTTTATCCCGAAGCAGAACACAGATGTTGACCTTTACCTTACTAATCCACCTGCTTACTCAGGCTTTTGCTTGAGGGGTGACAGCAAGTGAATTTCTGCCTATAGGGCAAATTCCAGGATGTATCCATTACTATGCCATTGACATTTGCCAGCTGATTCTTATGTTTTCAAAGTAATTTTGTTCTTGTGCCCAGGGAAATTAGCAGTGAACTGTTACTGGGGTTTAAAAAGCATTTTTGGAATAAAATTTCTTTTAACTCTTCCTATTTAAGTCATTGCTTGCATAAAGCTACTGATTAGAGAAGAGCAGGAATCCTCATGAGAAATAGGAATAGTGAACTTGATGAGTTTCTGTTCTGACTTTTTTTTTTTTTTTTTTGTTCTGCAGTTACAGAAAGCCTTTTGCCATGGGCACCTCATCCATGACATGGATCACAGTCTACAAATAATGCTAGGATTTTATTTTTCCAGTTACACTGCTCTTGCAACATACCTTGTAAATGTCCAGCTCAAATCCTGCAACTAGATATGTAAACAGTGAGGAGACACAATCATTTTCCAGTGAAGGAAAAGCTTCTATAATTATGGGAGCGGTGGCATAAAGATCCACCTATACACTGGGTCTGGTGCTCACACTGCAGCTCTAGCCTGTTATCTAGAAGAAAAAAAAACTTGCACAAATCATGAGAGCATATGAAAATGGGCACATTGAGTCTCTTAGCAAACAAGATTATAAGGCAGGAATCTTTCTGATTTGGATGACACCGTTGGGGCTGATGGGGTTTCTTGGGGTTTCCTCTCTTCTAACGCATACTGCATTTGAGAATGAAAACCAGCTGAGAGCAGAATCACATAAACCTATTTTCCTGTTCTTCATGAGGATGAATACTTTCTTATCCCAGAACCACTGGGCCCATTCATAACTGAAACCTTTAAAGTTTATGAACTGTGAAATTAGGTGACTAATAGACAGGTGAATCATTAGGCTGAATGCATTCAGAGACCTCCTTGTTCCTGTTTCTTATACCTCCCTGTAGACAAACACATTTACTTCAGCAGAGAAGAAAAACAACATAAAAAACTCTTCATGACACTGAGGTCCCACCTAATTGCTGGAGAATGGGATTTTTGCCAGGACACAGTGAATGCCTACTGTATCTGTCCATTTATTTTCTCAGGGTGTTGTGCCTTGTGCCATGTGGGGTCACCCACTGCCTTGTAGGTTTCTTGGTTTGGTTGTTTGTTTGGGTTTGTTTTTGTTTGGAGTTTTTGCTTGTTTGGGGATTTTTTTGAGGTGGTGGTGGTTTTGTTTGCTTGGGGGTTTTTGGGTTTGTTTGGGCTTTTTTGGTTGTTTTTTTTTTTTTTTTGCCATATGTAGGAGAAAACCTTTGTAGCCTCTATCTGCTGGAGATCTCTTTTTCCTTCTTTTTTTTGCTATACCAGTCTGTCCTGTGCAAAGAGGTCTAAACAAGTAGAGAGCAAGGAGCAGATTTGTTTCAGGTACTCCTGCCACAGGAATATTCTGATAATAACATCCTCCCAGCTGCTTGGAAAAGCTTCAGCATTCCCTGTGAGTAAGAAATGTTTGACAAAGTCCCAGGAACAAAACAACTCAAACCAACCCAATCAATAGCACTTCATTTTCTTACTGGAATGAAATCTCCACAAGTGATTTTGGAGTGAAGAGGGGACTATGCATTGCAGTTTCGCATATGTCCTGGCTTTTAGATTTTACATAGGATGTGATTCAGGAGCATTGAAGTGGTCCTCATCTTTATCAGAACTCCCGTCCAACTTAGTTTCACCAGTTATTTATTGTCACATGTGGAATAGGAGTTGTAGCCAGGCTGTATATCTTAGTTAATTAAAAGGAACATCTGCTTAATATAATGCATTATATAAATGGTATTTCCTTTGTATACCAGGCTGCATGAAATAATCTATTGGCTGCTGATCCAAGTTCCTGCATGCCTATCAGATAACCCACAAAAAGCATAATATCTGACATCATGCGTGTCCCCTCCAGGCAACATATAAAATAAATACTGTAAGCTTACATAGAAGCAGGTGAGTCCAAAAGAGCAGAAGGGGATCTATACATTCCCAAAGTACAAACTTAAGTGGTAACAGATGAATCCAGACAGTGATTATAAACCCCAGAGCTGATTCATAAACTTCTCAGGCTGCAATCTCTAGAGTCTGAGGGCAAAACTGTCTGCAATAGGCTTATTTTCATGTCCTTATAGCAGGAGTGAGTTCGGTTCTTTGTATACTTAGGGAAGATGGATGAAGATATTGATGTTGTTGAGTGGTCTGAATGCTCAATAGCAGTGAAATCAAAATAGCACACTTGAATGGTGAAACCATTAATGAATTAGATACATTTTTCTGGTTTCATGCAGGCGGAGCATTCTCATCAGATCTGCCATATTTTGCAGATCTTGTTTGCATAACAAATATTTCAGTACTCGGTTTTTTGTTTACAGAGCCTGGATTTCAGGTGGGACTTTGTAGGAGGAAGAGTTGGATCTACAGTCAATAGTCCAGAGGATTTTTGGCTGTTGACTTGCCTGTTCCTTGCTGGAAGCTATTTCCAGAGGTCTTGTGTTGTTGGGTAAATGTTGGGCACAGGAGGGGTGTTGAGGGCTTTCTGCTCTACGTTGGTACTTTGGTGCATAGCTTGCAAGCTGAGAAGAGGATGCTCTGCAGTGCTCTGGCACTTCAGTACCTGACTCATGTTGCTTAGAAATGGAAATGGGGGTGGACCTCACTGTGCTGATTCCTAATCCACCTTCATCATGTCCCTTCCCTGTTTTTTCCCTTTGCTTTGGCTGCCAAAATGGAGATGTGCTAGAGCTAGGCATCGCTAGAGGCAAGCCATGCTGACATCGTGAGAGCTTTTGGAATGCATAAGAGAGGCCAAGACTACAGAGGAGTTTATTTGCAAACCTCTCTGTCTAGATGGCTCATATAATTATTTTCTGTGCTTATCCCACTTTAGTCAACACACAGCTCAGAAGAGCAGCCAAGCCATTTTAAATGGCTTTGTTGCCTCAGACATGGGAGCACAGGATGCTACCTCAGTAGGCTGGGCTGTGTTTGCTGTTCTGATGCTGGAAACAATCATCTTTGCTCTCAGGACAAAACATTTCCAACTGCCTGACTTTGGGGTTCCACTTTAATCCTACGTGCTAATGTGCTGGTTTACCGTATTAACGCAGATTAGCTGAAAATAACTTGGCACGTCAGGATTTTCTGCTCTTCTTACGCTTTATAATCTCTTTGCTTTGGATGATGTTTATTACGTACTGAAATAATGGATTTAGTGCTTTCATGACCTCTGTAACACGTTCTTTTTTTGATTCCACTCAGAACCGCTCTTGCTTAGCAAACCTTCCAGCCAGGAATCAGTCCAGCACAGTTACCCTGGGCACACTGGCAGCCATTTCGAGGACTCTCTTGGGTTGAGTCCCACTGCAGGTCTGCTGCAAACAAAACAGGCATTTGAGCTTATTAATTCTGGCTTATTAACTTCTTTCACTGCAGCTGCAACCAAACAAGACCCTTCTTCAGCCCTTACCCTGGGCTCCTTTTCAGCTGCCTTGTTTAGGATGTGGCATAAAATGTTTGGAGGCTCACTAGGCGAGGCTGATAGAGAGCTTTCTTGGCTGCCAAAGCATTTAAGACCACCTTAGAAGGGCTGTTGGGGGGATTCTACAAGCACAGAACATATGGGGAGGATGGCCTGTATTTATTTTGGTTGCTAACAGAGTAGTTCTACTGCGTCCATATGTGTTGATATTGAGCTTTGTGTATCTCAGTAATCTCTCTAATCCTCTAGCCAGATGTTTGATGGTATTGGGAGGCCAGAGGTGTTAAAACTTCAGAGGTCTACACAGCCTCCACTTACTTAAATGCTGTGTTTTAACAGATTTCTAGGGCCTTTCTTCTGGTCACCATCTGTGCTCTTTCCTGCTCTTTGAGTCTGCTAATGCTGCTATTTGCTCCCATCTTTGTTTTTCCTCCTTTGACTCCCTCCTTTCTGTATCTTCCCAAGGATGTTTTTCTTGCAGCCTACATTACATTTTCTTTTTTTGTAGAGGGGATCTGAAGTTACACAGCCACAGCTGGCACTTTTGTTGTTTTTTGGCAGAATTTTGCCTGCCCTATGTTTTGGGCGGCAGAAGCTCTGTGGGAGCCTTGCTAGGCATCTGGGGATGGTAAGGGTTGCTCTTGTTCCCTGTGTTGTGCCTGGCTGTGGCTTAGGCCCCTTTTCCCTAAAGAGCTGCTGCTTGTGCTGGCCTAACTCAGAGCAATTCCCTCAGCTCTTTGCAAAAGTGCTTTCAGAGTGGAAAGCTGGACATGTGTCTTTAATACAGAGCAGGAGCACAGAGGAGGGAGTCAGCCTTACTAAGGGCGATTAATTGTGCTGCTGACAGTGAGCCCATGTGCACTCTGTTCTAACTTTCTCTTCACTGAAGATGACTTTTGCAAACGGATGGAGATTGTCAAAGCCTGTAGCTTCAGGTACTATGCCACTTTTAACGTTGAAGTGAGATGAGTCTCCACCATCTGTCATTGCCAGGAAAATGACAACGTTACCATTGCCTCTGTCTTCACAGAATTAAAACATGACATCAGAGGCTGTCTACATCTTCTCTCTGGTTTTTGTGCAAGGATTTTTCCCTTCTTTTTTCAGTTTACTCCTGTTTGGAAGATAATGAGGGCTACTGTCTTCCATGTGCTTTTTATCAGGGAACAGTGCTCTTCAGCAGACTCATTAAAATAATGGATGGCCTCAGATGCTTAATTATCTCTGAAACATTCTTGCTGTCCAGCAGCAGGGAAGATTTCTTACATGGGGTATGGATAAGAGGTGCAGTCTTAAAATGACTGTCCTTCTGCCATATCCTTTAAGACATCAGACAGAAAAATAGTATGTTGATACCACCAAATCCAGATAAAATGATTTGTGTCTTTTAGGTGTGTGGCATGATCAGTTTGACCATTGGGAGTGGATGGATTTTGGATTGGAAGGACAACAATAACTCATCTGGTGGATGGGAGTTGCAGCAGAGTTTGGGAGGCATGTTGTAAATGTGGATGAGAGAATTAGAAACTCATCTCTTCTGGAGACCATCAAGATTGAAGGGAAAAGAACTTGGGTCCACCAAGCCCTTTAAGCTGTCAAAGAAATGCATTTTCTGGTTAATCCATCTCTTTTGATGACAGGTTGCATATGGAGAACTGATTGAAACGTGTTTCCTTCGTCCAGATTTTCATTCCTTAAAAGCCAGCTTTGAACAGTATTTGCAATAGCAGAGAGTTCTGCTTTTGGCAAAAATTAAAAAAACACAAGTCTATGAAATACATCTGTTTTGCTTAAGGGAGTTCAGTTTGCTTTGTATAGTCTGAGTCAGAATTCTAGATAAATTTGGTGATCCTAACAGCATCTGGCCATTTGGGAGCTCAGATCTCATTTAGACACAGATATTGGTGCTGCTGCACTTCTGGTTCTTTGGACTTCTCTGGGGTTAGTGCTACTGTTGAGCAGTTGCAAAAACTCAGCTATTTTGTTACCTTACTAAATGAGTGCTCATTCAGTCAGAAACTATACAGTGGCTGTCACCTAGATATGTTATGTGATAGCCAGTATAATTAAAATCAGGACTTGTCTTCAAATAGCCATTAGTAATAGAAATTCACATTCAGATGGCACAGCAGGATGTGTGTGAACCAGGTGTTTGGGAAATCCTATGCAGAGTTTCAGGGATTTTTTGGCCTTTTAGTTTACTTGACTATTTCAAGTAGCACTGAAGATGAGGTCCTCTGAACTTGTTTAGTGTGTTTGAGTCTGTGACATATGAGATGAAGTCCATTTTGCTATGGAAACTGAAGAAAAAAAGAACAAACCCCTGCAGCTCACTGCTCTTGAAAATCCATTTTTTTGGTATGTGTACAGGTGCCTTATACATACCCTAGTAGAGGTGAGCCCCAGTCTCTACCTGGCATCTGTATGTGTTGTTTTAATTCAAACAAAAACAGGTGCCTGTTTATAGGTTGCATTATAAGTATCTGAAATTACTCACCTGGGTAAAATTAGAGATCAAAGCTATAAGGAAGTGTATGTATGACTAGGGACCTAACGTTTGATGGGTGCTTATGAACTGTAAGGAACATCTGCACTGAGTGGGCAGCAATTGCTTTTCTATATTGAATATTGAAGTGGGTTATCACACCGTGGAATGGGTTTCTTTCTTCCTTTCATCTCCATGGTATTTTTTTCTTCCTGTTGTGATTTCATAAAGATTGAACAGTCACAATGAAAGAAGGCAAATGCATACAGAAACAATTTAGCTTTGTATGGTGTCAGATACTGTTATGAGAAATAAAGTTTTTCAGGTTTCTACTTAAACTCACAACCAAGAATCTGGCCTGGCAAGTGTGGGCAGCTGCATAAGGTCCTCTGTCAGAAATGTTATTCAGCTATTCCCTCAGATAAACATGGCCTGCTTGACATGCTGATGTGGCCAGAGTGAAAAATTCAGATTTTTTCAGAAATTACCCTCTAATATTAATTTATTCTTAATAACAGTAAGTTCCTGGGCCTCATGGTTGCAAGGAATGCCTTTAAGATGTGGCCCAAGAATAAAAGATGTCTCTCAAAGCAAGTCTTCTTCTCTGATCCTTGGAGGACGTGAAGTTGGTCATTACACCTTAAACTTAGTTTTAATTATCTTAAAACTTTTAAAAACCACCTCTGAAGGCTCCAGGCCTATGGAGGCAAAGTGCAGGATCCAGTGCAGAATTGGGAAGAAAGACTCAAGTTTCACTTGACACTTCACAGTTCTTCTGTTGATGGCCAGGAGCCATGTGCAGGTTCCCAGTGCCAATACCCACCTTGGGTGCCCTGACACCTTTATTGGAGGTCAGTCAAATCCTATAAGTTCAAACTTATCTTCTGGATGTTCCACCTCTTGCTGTCTTTCACATGACAGCTGATGCATTTAGGTTTTGTGGCACACCATCTGATGTTTGAGCACACATACAGATGCCAGGTAGAGACTGGGGCTCACCTCTACTCTATACATACCTCTACTAAGGTATGTATAAGGCACCTGTACACATACCAAAAAAATGGATTTTCAAGAGCAGTGAGCTGCAGGGGTTTGTTCTTTTTTTCTTCAGTTTCCATAGCAAAATGGACTTCATCTCATATGTCACAGACTCAAACACACTAAACAAGTTCAGAGGACCTCATCTTCAGTGCTACTTGAAATAGTCAAGTAAACTAAAAGGCCAAAAAAATCCCTGAAACTCTGCATAGGATTTCCCAAACACCTGGTGCACTGTTCCTGCCTGTGCTTCCCTGCACTAAGTCTGCTCCAGGTCTTCTTGGCACCCCAGGAGCAAGAGACTTTGTGAGTTGCAGGCCAGCCTGAAAAAAGCTTGCAGGAGAGAGATACAGAAAGCATTTCTCTGGATCAGTGGGTGACATGTTTCTGTGTTTTGTGCAGTGAATTATTTCAGTGTCTAGTAAATAAGAATTTACTATGGATGAGACCTACCTCTGTCCTGATGTTCCCCCCAGCAAAACTGACTGAAGGCAGGAGGGGGATCTAGGTAGTTTCTGGCAGAATTTGGTGAGAAATACCCAACTGTTCTTCCAGAAAAGAGGGGGTGTGTGGAACTGACTAAAGCAAAGAGAATGAAGCACTTAGCTTGACAACTGCATTTAGTTCCCATTCTGCATGGTGCAAAGATGAGAAACCATTTTTTTTTCAAGACACTGCTGCTGGCTCTTGCCAGGAAGGGCTAGATTGACTTTTTACTGGCACCTTAGCATTTTTGATCAATAGCTTCACAAGTGGGAGGGAATTAATACTCTGCCAACTGTGTCGTCTTTTTTTTTTTTATGCTTTATTTTAATCAATTTTTTTGTCATGTTAAGAAAAAATGTAGTATAAATGATCAAGGATTAAAGCAACTTTCTCAGTCCAACAATGTGAATTTATGTCACTCCAAACCCAGTTTCCTTTGAAGAACAGAAACACTGGATTAAAGCTTTACCCCAGACTTATAATTAAAAGGCTAAATCCCATGTATAGCATTACAGCTGTAATGCGACTGGAAGAGGATTGCTCATTACAGCCCACAGGGATTTCAATTACAGCTTTGGGGACTGATAGCCACCCATCTTGCCACGAATCCTCTTAGGGCAGACACCAAACTGCACAGCATCATGTTACAGCTCTCCATTGTCAAGGTTTTATGCAGACACCACCTTGCACAGAGGAACTGCAAATTCACATTTTTCCCCTGCCAGCCAAATGCTCATGAGGATGCACCTGCAATAAGCCCAAAAGACATTCCCATCTGCCACAGAGCCATTATTCCTGCCTGTAGACCAGCATATGCATTAAGAGGAAGAAAACCACACCAGGGCTCATGACAGCCTGAGGAGTGGGGTTGAATTACTCCTCATTTCCCAGAACAGGCCAGCAAGGAAACCTAAGGGCCAATGGGGTCTTGTTGGTGACTAGTGCCTCAGAGTCAAGGAAAAGCTGCTTCCCTTCCATTTGCTTGCCTAAAGACCTCGGGAGTCCGCTGGATGTGATTTGTGAGGACAGGTCTCCTGTGGCTTGCAGCTATATGGTACCAGTGGCTTGTCTACCTCCAGATTATAATATTCACATTAAAGCAATACAAATTTTAGGTATGTATTGTGTGTGCCTGCGTATTGATAGAAGTCCACCAGCAACCACTCTTATATCACACAGGGTCCAGTTTTAAGGCACAAATAGAACTGGGCCCCATCACTATGTTTACTACCTAAAATGGCAAGGCACCTTTGTATAAAAGGAAAAAAAAATCAGTATCAGCAAAACAGAAAAAACTGGCAAAAATTGCAAGGTCTGGGCAAATGCTTTCTACTGCTGCATCACTGTCCCTTTGAGAAATTTTTACCCATTCCCTTCTGAGTGGGCTTAGGCCCCAACCCTTCCTTTGTCCTGCTGCGATAATTACAGCTATTCCACATCTGCCTCCCTGGGATAATTATCAGTTAAAGCCAGGTTACGTGCCCTCTAAGGGCAACAGGCAGGCTTTGACTAAGCTTGATTTTTATTTCCTAGACATGGAAATAACTAGCTGCACAAAACACAGGAGCATGTAATTCACTGATCCAAAGCAATTTTTTAAAAATCCAAATGCGTATTTTGTTGTGATGTCGATACTACACATCACTGCAGTGTGTGAGTACGGGTATTCTTAAATGGATTTTTCTGGTTTAAGTCTGGTTTTGTTAGCTGCATTGTTCAGAATTTTATGGTTTTGGTGTGTCTGTAGGTATTGGATTTTCAAGGCAGCTTGACTTCAATGATTATACTTGGCCACATTTTCAAGGAATATAAATTATCTATTTTACAGCAAGTACAGTTACCTTGTTGGAAAAGCTGATTTGGTACAATAGAAATAGTCATTTGAGAAAATCTCTGCAGTTTTCTTTTTTTGCATGTTGCTTAAAGCAATCAGACACCCAGACATTTCTGGCAGAACTTTAGTCCCTCTGAAGCCAGAGTTTATCTACATGAAAGCTGCTCTGCATCAACTTGAACTGATAGAGATGAGACTCTGCCTTGCTAAAGGAGACAGGGCTCCAGTCTGACAAGGCTGGGACAGGATGGCTGTCAGGGTGCCACTCGGTGCCACTATATCTGAAATACATCTGTGCGTGGTTTAGGTAGCATGGGGATGCAGTTATGTGGGGCTACTGCAGCCTTCTGCTTTTTGTGATTTTTACAATGGCCAATCAGTGAGTTAGAAATAAAAGCTGACTATGAGTGCACTCAAACGCTGTTCTCTAATATAGAAATCAGTCGTATTAAAAAAAGGCTCTGTCCCCTCTCTGTTTCTGTTACTTATTGTTCTTTGTGCCCTCAATTCCCTGAGATACTGAACATATACACAAAACAATAGCTTTCCATGAACTTCCAGAAATGGAAACACATTGTGTAGCAAGCAAGTACATTGCCCCAGATGGTGAGGAGAGAGCTTAAGAAATGGCATTTTAGGCCACTGTTGTGTTATCATACCGAGATTTTCACTAATTTTGAGATTTTTATAGAGAAAATTGCTGAAATTTCAAAGCCATAATAACAATATAAGGAGTCTGAAATATTTGGAGCCATCAAAACTGCTTTTCTCCTGAAGAATTGCAGCAGAAAGCTCTAGTTATTGTGTCTGGCATCTGTCATGCAAAGTGGACCCTGTAGGCACTAGGTCTGTGTTTCAGCACTCATGTTGCAGGGCAGAAGAGCTGCCTTTGGATTGGCTCTGTCTTGCCCCCACTCAGGCATTTGTGTATCAGTAGGAGCATCCTGCTTGGTTCTTGACCACAAAGTGACTTTTCAGTGCTGGTCATCTCAGGTCTATAAACGTCCTTGGGAGCTTGCCATGTCAAACGATTGTAGGAAAAGGTCAGGTCAGACTGACCAAATCATCTGACTCTTCATCTCATCTTTCTTCTGTGTTTATCAGGTCATTTGAAGCCATCTATCTACTTAGTTGTCACTACATTGACTCTTTGCTATTAAGGATCATTAATATTGTAAGAGCCATGCACTGTCTGTGTAGCCCAGCAAATTATTAAAGACAAAAGAGGTACCTCACAAGTCATGCACTCCGGAGGGAATAAACCAGAAGGCCCCTGTTGAAGCTGTAATTTAAAGTCAAGCAATGGAAGCTGCAGTAACAAAGCACTCGTTTGGCTGTTGTGGGCACAGTCTACTAAGTCCCACTCAAAAAGGGCTTTTAAGTCAAAAGTGGAAATTCTGCACAGCCAGATTTGACTATGACTTCCCTAAAATTTTTGGAAATGGGATTGCAGTTTTAGAGTCCTTTTTTCTGCCCCCTTAGAAATAAGAAATACTGGAGCCCATTGAAGCTGGCGAACCTGCTAGACTCCAGCTACTGCCTACTCCTGCTGGATAGGTATCCTGAGCCCAGTGGGCTACTATGATGCTCTCAGAGATGAAGAAACTGCACTGTCCCAAAAGTGGATGACAGAAGTCACCACTGTCCATCTGGCTTCCAAGAAGCCAGCTCTGCCCTTTAGTCAGGAAGTCAAGGACTGCGGGAAGTGTTGACTGCTTGGTCTGTAATTAAAAGAAAGGTACTTACAAGAACCTATTCATATCCTTTATGATCTCCCTCAGGATCATTTAACTGACTAATTCGGACAGCCTAGACAACAAATGAGGATTCGGTCTCCTCTCTTTCTACAACTCTGTAAACATAATCCTTGATTGATTGGCCTCTAATACATCAGACCTAAATGAAAAATTAATTAGATTGGCTGCAACCCTGAAGTGAGCACTTTACCACTTTGTTGTTTTGTCCATTTGATCTTTTCTTCTTTGATTTATGGGCAAAGGAGAAAGGGGAGAAAAAAAAGAGGAGGAAAAAGAGGTTTGTTCTCGATGTCTCTTGAAATCAGATGGGTTTATTGAAAAGTGAGCTCTGCTCAGCCAAGAAGCAAAATGAACAGCAGCAGCAGCAATGTCCCTACTGGCATGTACCATACAGATGGGAAGGTCCAAAGGGAGCTGCTCCTCTCCCCAAAAACTATGCCTTAAGGAGGGCCCCCACATTGGTTTTGGCAATCTAGATTTTCCCTGGCTGTGTCTATGACTCCAGTGTCCTGGTTTGCACGGTCCTTCCCTGCAATGAGTTTTTTTCTCCCTGAAATAATGGGGCCATTATTTGGATCTGCCTTCGGTAAGGCCAATAAAAATATGTTTTGTTGGAGAGGGCAAGGATTGCCATTGCCGATTTTCTCAAGAAGTGCTGGAAGCTTTTGAGAGCTGGCCAATATGATGTTGGTTTGTCTTGGAAAAATCTTCTGACTTTGTTGAATACTGCCACATCAAAACATTAACTGAACACATGACAGTCACTATGTTTCACAATCTCAAAGGGTGAAGCATACCTCATGGTGAAAAAGAAACCAAATGCTTTCGAGGTTTGTAAAGTATTGTAGCATTCAAAGCAGAGTTAGGTGATGCGAAATAAATTTTAAAAAAACCCCAACAACACAGTGAAGAGTGGAAACAAAAAATCTGAGCTTGACACATCTGGGGGTGAAAAGGGCAAATGAAGAGCATGTTGTTAATCACAGCCAAATTTTTGCCAAAGCCTGAGGCCCAGAGAAGCAGCTGAAAAGTAGCAGCATATTAAACCCAAACCAGTCTCATGGCCAGGAGGAAATAATGCGACTCTAAAGTGAGGCACAGTTGAAATAAGAAACTTCTTATGTTATCTAAAGAGTTATTGAAAGTGAGGGCAGAAATTAAATTGAATTCCAGAGAATGGTTATATGGGCAGAAATATTAAAACTTTGCCTTAGTGTGGCTTTATCCTGAAAAGGAAAGCATTTGGGCCAGGTTTGAAAACCAAGTTTCTTTCTTTTTTTTTTCTTTTTCTTTTTTTTCTCAAATAACAGGAAGAAAACTCGTATTTGAAAGAAAATACTTTGATATAAACAATGGTGGCCTATTTCAAGGAAGTTTTTAAATGCAAAATTAAAGTATCATGTGCATGTGATGTTTCAAGCCTTTGTTGCTTCCAGAGAGCTCTTCATCAGCTGTCCAGAAACAGGAGACCAATAAATAGGACACCCATGCTGGAGTCTTGATTTCCTGCTCAGAAAATGCTTTCTTTCCAAGCCATCTCTTCTGCTTTCTTCCTCTCTCTTTCCTTTCTTGATTTGACAGGATTCAGCCCCAAAGCACTACCCTGAAAACTAGTCTGTGTGGTTTTGAGGTGGAAATTGTATTGTGTGTCTGTGTGCATGGTTTGCTGTGCAAAACCTTTTTAAAAATATATTTTAAAAAAGGCTTGGTTATTCCATGTTCACCTGACTGGAGGGGGAACCAACAGAATTCAGATTTTTTTCTATTTCCAGGTCAAAACTTCCAGGATTAAGCCTGGCAGAGGGAGGACTTTTGCCAGGATTTCAACAATCCTTGCACTGATTAATTAGAGGACTAGTGCCAACTCAGGGGGCTCTGCCTCACATCTTGTAATGAAATCTTTCAAAAGAACCCTCTATTTTTAGCTACCACAAAAGCAAATTTACAGCCATGGCGTTTTTTCACTAAATGAATGCACGAGTTTATCTCCAGCTTGGAGCATGGTGCAAGCCAGGCTCACTCACAAGACAAGCTGGAAAAAGCTCAGACTTTAAGCAGTGATAACGTGCATGGAGCAGGTCTGCAACTGCAGGAAGAGAAGCTGCTTTAGCATGCCCAGCCTGGGGGAGTATGTATCCAGTAGTTTGCTTCAAATATTTTCTTCCGATTTCATAGTTTGATTGCTGGATCGGAATGGGAAGGGTTCACAGTGTGGTTTAGACAATAAAGTCTGAATTTCTAGTCCTGAAAGGAATTTTCCTGTGGGTGCAGGCACATGGTGCTGTGTTTCATGTGTAACACATAGCCTTAGTGATAGCTAGTTTGGTCATCTCTGAAAAGGATAACTTCTGTTCCTGTTACCCTTGTGAGATTCTTCCTTCCACTTCTGGTGAAGAAAAATGTGGCACAGTCAGGCTCCCAGCCCAACTTCAGTGCATGTTTTCAACTGGGAGTTTTTTGCCCTACAATGCTGTGGTGAATTTCATTGGGACTATTTACAGGTTTCCTATGGGCTTCTCCACTTTATCATCCTAATGGAGATCTTTGAGAGTTATGAATGAGACTGAACTGGGAAAAGGTGGCTGTTTTGCCCAGAGTCATTTTTGTTCTCGACAAAGATGATGCCTTACCTAAAATGGTGCAGTATGAATATGCTCCATGTGATTATATGACCAAAAAAAGCATAGTTATGGGCATTACTGTGTATTTTCTCATTACAGATTTCAGATTCATATCCCCTTGACTTTTACAAAAAATTCTTCTATTTCCAAGGAAACAGTATCTGAATATCTCTCAGAAATTAATTATAGCAGGTCCTGCTCTGGACAGGAAAGGCCTGCCTATGGTAAGGATATCAAATCCAGAGCAGGACTGGATCGGGAAAGCAGGATCTGCACAGCACTTTGAGCACTAGAGATTTGGTGGCTGTGGGCCTGTGCTTACAACCTGTTGTGTGAGGTGGGATTTTCCAAGGAACTTATGAGCCATGTGTCTATGACATCTTGCTACTGAGCACCATTATTAAACTGTGCAGAAAAGCCCTTCGTGTTCTCTGTGGCTGCAGTAACAATTCTGAAATTCAGCCGTTATCACTATCAAGCAAAGGCAATAGCAGATCTCTTTCTTCTTAACAGGGTATACGTAAGCCATTACGTATCTCTGGTCAGCTTTTCTCCTAAGATCTTCATCAGTTTCAGACCCAACCTTTCAGACTTCCTTTTATGTCTAATTTAGTATTAGCTCAGTTGTTCGGAGCATGGTGTTAATAACATGAAAGTCATGGGTTTGATCCCCATATGGGTCATTTCACTTAAGAGTTTGACTTGATGATCCTTGTGGGTCCCTTCCAACTCAGAATATTCTGTGATGCTGTAGTTTTGGTGATTTTTTCCTAAGCAAATACCATGGGAGATACTCTTTGGAGCAGAACAGAGAGTCCAACCAGCAGTGTCCATGACTCCTGCACCCCTGTTGTAGACTGTTTACCACTGCATTGCTGGCTGAGACAGGAAGAGCTACTGCTGAAAAACTCACTGAGTGAATAGCTTTAAACTTTAAGTTTTCAGTGAAAACCACTGACATTTTAATTTCCTGCAGATGCTTATTTTCTTTAAGCTTTCATTTTCTGCAGATTGTCTTGGGGGAAAAATGTTTTACATAATCTCTTTTTCTGCTTTTGGATGCTTGACCCTATCTCTGGAGCAAATGCAGGTAGGGAGAAGAAATTGTGATGCAACTTTTAAATACATACATTTAAGAATCTACCACCGAGACTTCTTTTATAAGTTTTTGGATATCATCAAATGAAGCCATTAGTTTCTGAAAAGGATTAAAATGAAAAATCCTTGAAGCCAGAAAATTGTCCTGGTGAGTTACCCCTGTGAGAATGGAATGGCTTGGGTTTTTTCTTCTTTTTTTTCCTCTCCTTACAAATAGGAAAATGATATGTTGAAACTTTAACCTGATCAGATCAGTGTCTGAAAACCCAGGGTGAAATATTATCCCTCTTAAAGTCAGTGTCAAAGTACCTGCTGATTTCAGTAGAGTTATGATAAATCCTTGTGGAAAATGACACATCTCATTACAGTATTCTCAACTTCTCCTTTTTTTCCCCCCTAAGTAATATATCTCTTGAGCCATATACCCAGTGCTTCCTTTCTTCTCAAAAAAATACAGCTTTCCATGAGAAACCTAGATATGGTGATCCTTTATGTCTTGTACTTGAAAGTACTTGTATAATTTTTAGCATAACTACTACACAGTACAAGGTGTGGGAACAATTTCCTCACTTCCATCTCAGAAATATGTTGGCATCAGGAATGTTTGTTCAAGTAATAATAACAATAAAAGAGCTGGTTATTCAGCTGGTATTCCTGTTGATGTTATTAAATCCATTTCTGAGCTGGTGGTTTATTTCTTGCTGGATGGAGCAAATGAAGTTGCTGCTTCAGGCTTAGAAAGGTCAGATAGAATAGTCCATAGATTTGGGTTAGAGGCACAAATGAGACAGGGTCACATTAGTGGTGACAGCCTTCAAGAGGAACTTTATTCTTTCCTATTAGCTCCAACACAAGCAAATTATGACTGCCTCTCTGCCTTTCGTGCAGGGTGATACTGTGCCCAAAGGACAGAGAGAAAATATTAGTAGACTGCCATTTCAGACCTCTTTGGGTCTTCAGAGGTGCTCAGCATCAATCAGTCACCATGATGAACACCAGGAACTGTAAGGACCCAGTATTAAGATACAGAAGCTTCAAGATGGGGACTGAGCTCATTTAGGAACCCTTCTCTGACTTCTGTTTTGACCTGGTTTAGAAATCTGTCCCTTTAACTGCAAATTTTTTTTGACTTGCACATTGGTCTGATTATTTCAAGCCTGTAAATAGCTCCTATGATGCAGCTCAGTTACATTACTTGTTTCAGGTTTCCATTTTTCTTCTATCTGAGTTTATTTTATTACAGGGAATGATATAGCCCAGAGGATTTTTCTTCATATCAAAGTTTGCCAGTATTTTTCTCATAAAATGTAGTCCGTATGTGATGGAAGCAGGCTCAGCCTACAAGGGAAATATTCTGAAGCAATATCAGCATTACAAATCTCTCATTGGTCTGGAATTATATAGGGCCCAATGGTGAAAACATCCTCGTGAATAGTTCACGTTGAATTTACCAAATTCTTCTCACTGTCAGTGAAGCTGCTGTAATGTAATATGTAAGAGTTCGCAGGATGGGATTTTAGGCTTTTATTTGGCATAGCACTTGAGCATGTGCTTAAAATTAGGAATAGGCTAGTGTTCAAGGTGAAGCATGTGCTTTTTGTTGCCAAACCAGAATGCTTTTTAGTCCCTTTCCTGTTTCACAGGCCTCTTTCCCAGTTAAGGCCAGGTAGCTGGGCTTTTCTGCCTGCTGGAGTCTGCCTAAATTTAATAAGGCTCCTGGCAAATGGGGCTTTAAGCTCAAGTTGTATAAATGTGAATTACAGCTTGGAATTTGCAAATAACAACTGATGACAGTTATGAGAATGGAGTAAATAGTCAGTGCATTAACTTACTATTAGCTCATTTCATGAGTTTCAGGTCACTTTGTGTGACAGTGCTAAGGGCTGACTTTGACAAGCTGTGTTTCTGGTGAGAGCCCAATGTGCTGCTTAAAATGGATTTCGGTTTTCCATCCTGATTTTCCTCACCCTGTTAGTGGACTGGGGCTATTTGGGGCCTTATTGTTAAAGATAATTTCTTGAAAATTCAAGGAAATGAAGAGTTGAATTAGCAGCCTGACCTGCCAGTCAGCTACCCCACGCTTTTTGCAGACTAGTCATGCATATGCACCCTTAACTCTCTTGCCTTTAATTGAAAATAAGGAGCTGGGGGTGCCAGTTTTGTAAAATGAAGTAATTTTGCCTTCTAAAGAAGCCAGTAATGAGGGGAAGGAAAGTAATCACTGAGGGGGACTGCAAAGGCTTAATCTACAAAACGTCCTGCTTCATTTTGATATCTTACCTGTTTTTAAAATGCTTAAATAATATCCCAAGTAATTTTCAGACAGGATTTTTTAAGTTGTAAAAAGTCAATTGCCTTGACCTACTGTTGCTCTTGTTCGTTGCCAACAATTCTTAGAGGAACCTCACCTGGATTACTTTTTAAATTGTTGCTGAGATGCCAAGAATTGAATATCTTGCTGAGTTATTTCATACACTGATCGCTTGCCCTGTCTGATAACTTCTGTTCCTGATTCAGAGCAGGATTCAAATGTTGCATGTGAAGAAATTTGATTTTTATTTCTAGGGTGGAAGCCATTTTGGGTTATACAATCTTTTGTCTAGAGTTTGCAGAGGGGGAGGGGTGCAGAAACAGGGAACACTGCCCTTGAGGGATGGGTAGCAGATGGTTTCTGTCCAGCAGGCCTCTTGTGTCCCATATGCTTGAATAAGATGCCATCAGTAAACCAGCCTTGTTCTGTCACCCGTTTTTGCTATGAGATGTTGCAGCCTTCCATCAGATAACGCTCAGTGTGTCCCCCATTCGTGATCCCAGTTTTTTAAGACTGGATTTTTTAAAAGTATTGTAGCCATTTTTCTGGGCTTGGTGCCTGATCCTTGTCCCGTGTGACAGCCAGAGGTGATCTGATGCACCTGGGAGAGGAAGTGGAAGTGGTGGGCTAGTGCTGTGCCTTGGTTGGTGAGTGTGCTGGCACTGCAGCTTTTCTGTGGGCCTGTTGTGCTGCGCCCACGTGTGTGAGAGGACAAGGGTGGGAGCACATGGCACCTTGCACAGATGCAGTGCAGCACCAGTGCCAGGAGTTTGGGGTACCCAACATATGGGTGAGGGGAAGGCAGCCAGTGCAAGCTGGGTACCAGCTCACTGACTTACCTAGAAGAACTAGCAGATGAAAATAAATGCAAATCCTGAGTATAATCACTGACCTGATATGTCATGTTTACTTAGTGGATAAAAAGAAGAGAATATAGCACGAAGGACAACTGCAATATAGTCATTGAGTACTTCAGCTTGAGAGATTTTTCCAGTGGTAATTAACATATTTAACTTATTTCTAAAGATTTACAAACATTAAATGCCACTAAGCGTTCCATGCCATGAATGTCAAAGAAGCTGATGTAACTTTGGGAGCATATATTTCATCCATCATAGCACTCTTGTCACTTAAATGGCACTCAATCCACTTAAAATTGCAGTGATTATAGAAGAACATCAAGTTTCATCAGCAGTGATTACGCTGTGATTATCACACATGCACTTCTCAGGGCTTCTTCTGCTCTTATGCAACTGCCAGTTTGCAAATATGTGTTGGGGAAGAGTCTTTGGGGCTCCACAGATAAATCTGGCATTTCCATTCCATCAGAGTCAGTCTTTTCAGTGTGTTTAATTTGCACGTTTGGCAGAGAAAATTAACTCTTAAGAGTGATTTGGAACAGGAAAGAGGTTAAAGTCTCAGTGAAGACCTTTTCCACCTGCAGAGGACTATACTGGTTAAACTAAACGTAGGAAGGTTTTGGTCAGCCACTTTGCCTGACTTTCTCTCATCAATCTACTGAGTCCCTTTAGAGGTAATGAACCACCTTTTCCAGGCAAGGGGATGAAGATCTAAGTATTCTTCTCTTTGTAGAAAAGTAGGGGGTACCTCTTCTTTCCCTTGTTTATAACTCATATGCCTGACAACCAAAAATTTTAGGCTGTGTATTTCCCCAGGAAGAAAATAGCAGAGAAAGATGAAAATGGAAAGCCCAATCCAGACCCAAGCTGCTGTCGGTGGAAAAATTTCTGCTGGTGCCAATGATCTTTAGATGTCAAGAGAAAGTGTAGGATATTGGGCGAGAGGACAGGAGAAACAGTACTAATTTGCCAAAATATGTTTCCCATGAAGTTGGTAATAAAATTAAAGCACAGGAGAAAATATGCTGCTTTTATTTTTTTTTTTTTTTAGTATTACTGTAGCTTTAGGAGCCAAATTTCCTAAAGGACTCAGCTTCCTGCAATTCCTCCTGAGAAACAGCAGTGAAGCTCTTTTGAAAGCAGGAATTTTATACAGCATCTGTGTCAGATGTACTACCTTCCCTCTGCATCTTTTTGTGTTTGCCTTCCATACTGTAGCAAGCACTTTGAGTAGCAGGAATTCTCTCTCAAAGAGTTGGAAGTAAGCAAATGTAACACCACATTTGCAAAAAGCAAACCATTCACTTCTAAATCCCAACACTGGAAACCGAGCCCGAGAGTCAGGTGCACAATATTCTGGCTGCCTGCTTACTGAGCCCTCCCTAGATTTTTCCAATTATTTTTGAAGAGCACAGGTCAGCTCTGTGATTTGCAGCCTGGTTTCCTGAAGGATTCCATTGGCAGCAGTCTGGGCTTTGTGAGCAGACTTTGCCACTAGGTCCAGCTTTGCAGGGGACAAGAGTCCGTGTCAGCTGTCAAATAAGTGAATTTTTAAGGTGGCAATCTGTGTGTGATGAGCACTGACTGATCTGCCTTGCTTTGATTATTTTTGCTTTCCAATATCTCCAGCTGCTTGAAAACAATCTGTGCACCCCAACTGAACCAATAAAGCCTTTCAAAATTTAAATATATATACACCTGCACAGTAAACTAAAGTAGATCAGGCTACATTTTCTAGAAAAGATATTTTCTGGGAAAATATTTACTTGAATTGACACTTGATATATTGGGGGAAGACAAAAATAGATGTTTATTCTCTAGTTTGCTAATTCTACTCATCCTGAAAATACTACTGGTTGTATGCATTGCTGTTTATGTTCACATGAAGTTGTAGATATTAATAGCTGTTGTTCATATATGTTCATATCTAGACCATATCCTTGAAATAAATGCATTTCCTTTTTTTAATGGAAAGAAGAAAAGCTCTGCTCAGAGAGGCAGATTTTCCAATATGTTCTTTGACCACTGCAGATGTATGCACTGAGGCAGGAAGTAAATCCCTCTTAGCATTGATCCTGGGTTTAACCAGTGAGCGACTGAGCAGTTTTAACCTTGAGAAACAGCATGCTTGGAAATGATGTGTCACAAAATCCTAACCTGGGCCATGGAGAAAAGCAGATTTCTCTAGCCATCTGCAGGACTTAGCACCCCTAGGTACTGCTGCCCTGTATGCAGCAGTGTAGTACATATATGAACCTTCATGCTGGGTCACAGTATTTCAAGCTAAGCCAGGAAATGGGGACTGTGTTGTAGCTTAACATCCACATCTACCGCTGCTCTCTTAGATGAATCTTATTTAAATGCATATGAGTGTGTATGAAGAAATGGAAGGAGAAATGGAAAGACTGGAGCTTTCCCTCTCTCCAGACATCCTATGCTGTCTTCTGTGTCCTTGTATTTTAGAGTTGGTGCCCCTCTCCTCTTTTCTCTGTGCTATTATTGAAGCATATAGGCACTCCTAGGTATTTTTTGTTTTGCTGCTTACCTTTTAACGTGCCTCTTGAATGCTTGGGAAATGGACAGTGTAATAAGTGGGATTATTTAATTCTGCGCATTCATAGTTTTTAATGGTGGAAATTTCAGAACATTGCAATTTACTGATAATTCATTTTCCTCCTCTAAGCTTGAAAACACAAATGTGACAAAGTTAGTCTGTGCTGCCCCTTCTTGTCTTGGTACTCCTTGGCTCTGTCCAGGTAGAAGTGTATAAAAGGGAAACAACCCCCAAATTTCTGTTGTTGACAGTATGTTTTTAAAGACATAGAATCCCCAGAATTTATTTAGAAGTGTTTTTTCATTAATAAACAGAAATCTGAGCATGCTGTCAAAAGTGACATTTTCTTGGATAGCAATGGATTCATTTATTTACTTATTTTCAAAGTCCATTTTTCATGAAGGAGGTTGGTTGAGTTGGAACATTTTCACAGCTCCTCTGAAGACTTGGTCATGAGGAAACTCACAAAATGTCTAGGGGAAATTTCATAAATAACAAGAAATGAAGCAACTCCTCTGCGATGAAGCAGGAAATGAGTACTGGCATTCAAAGTTTCTGCTGTGCTAGATATCCTAGGAGGATTATTACTGTTTTATTCCTGTAAGTTGGAAAGCAACCCAAACTTCTCCCAAGAGATCAAGTTCAAAACACTAGATTTAAGTTTTGTTGTTAGCTGTGTGTCTCATTATTGGTTTATTTTAAATTCTGTTTGTCATACATGAAATCCCTAATTGTGCTTGGTCTTTGCATATTAAGTGTTTTAATTAATTAATTCTGAGTTAAATATTTTTAAATTGAATGTTAAAATTAACCCATCAGCCCAGGTACAGAAATCAAGTTCCATTATCAGTGTTTTCAATTGTTCAAAGTAGTTTATTAAGAGTTGCACCCTTCCCAGTTAAAAATTCCCCAGTTAAAAATCCCCAACTTATGCTGCCTTTTCAAACTTCAAACCACCTGTACACCATAAGAGTTATCTTTCCTGTGTTTACTGTATACTTTTACAAGTGTTTTAAGATGTGTTGGATGTATTTTAATACTTTTTTTAGGTGTTTTTACTTGCACTTTGGTTCCAAGGCTAACTCCAAAAACCCCAGTTCTAACAGCCAGTAGCTATTTTTAGCCTCATAGCCATTACCCTGTAGGCAAGCTCCACGGCAACCTGAATTTTAATGAAGGTATTTTAGCACCCTTATCTCTAACTGATACCACCCCTCTGACAACGACGAGCTATTGGTGGACAGAGATGATCTGTCAAAGGGAAAGCACCAATCACTTTAAACCGAAGGGGCGGGCTGTGGGCGGACTGGGGCGGAGCAAAGGCACTATAAAACAACGAGACAGGCTTCAAAAAGTTCAGACGGAGGGAGAGAGAGGGGAGCATGGCCAGGCTGTGTTGCCTGCAGGCTAGCTGTGGTGGACATCAGTGCTGGGCATTAAAAGCCTTACTCCTATTAAGGAGCCTTTAGTAACTTTTGGACCAGCCAAAAGCCAGCCCAGCACTGCAAGTCCTTTTTCTCTACCTGAGGTCCAGTGCTGTCTCAGCCAGAAGGTCTCAAATCCCTGCGCTCCTGGGGCATACCATCTATTGAGCCATAGGATCCCAAATTTTTATATTTTCTTAATTTCTGTAATTTTTCAACTTTTCTGTTTTCAATAAATTATTTTAATTTTTTTATTTAAGAGTTGTCTCTTTTCTCACACTGTTTAGGCAGACAGAGCGCTAGAGCAGTTACTGTGCTCTGTAATGGAAAGAAGCAATTTTTGCCTTGAAAGCTTACCCAAAGTACTGTAAAAATGGTGATTAGAACTTCAAAACTTCTCCAATGAGTAGTTGTGCATTTTATTGAGAAGTGAGGAAAGTCCAATCATAATCTTCTTCTTTGGCAGGATGACCTTAGGAGTTTTTCAATTTGCTTATGCCAAGAGATTGCTTTTGCAGCCTGGAAGCCTTGTTGGCTATGCTTTCTGATGGTCAGAGGGTGCTGGCAGCAAAAGCAGCATCTTTTGTTAAACCAGCTAATAGAGTTGAAAAATAATAGTATGTTCCTGGTAAAAGCTCTTTGCACAGTCAGGTGAAAGGACTTCTGAAAGCTGAAAGGATTTGCTTGAAAGTCCACTAGATGTGTACGAGTTAAAGTATGTTTGAAAGAAAACATTGTGCTATAGGCTGGTGTCTACAGCAGAGCGGGAGTGTTAGCAAAGCAATAGACAGGTAGGTGAGCAGTGTCTTTATCTTCTGGAAAAAACAAGTGGTCCTTTATAGCTTATGAAACAAAACAAGGTTAGAAAGGGAACAGATCAAGAATAATACCTTAAGAAAAATAATCCTTAAGAATAATACCATATTGAGTTTTCCAGTTCTTGGTACAGCTGTCAGTCTTGTTCTCATGTTTGCTCTTGGATGGCATTTTGCATAGCTCCCAGGTGGCTCAGAACTGACAGAGCAGCAATGGAGTGATGGTTTTGTGTGTCTTCCCCCCCCCTTAGCAGTGTGTTCCTTATCTTTGAATGATTGTGTGATCCATTCCTAGTGCAGGTTGCCTCAACCTTAATTGTATCAAGATAGTTAGAGTAGAATGAGGGAGTGTCTTCATGCTGATACTTTCTGCTTCTTGGCTTAAACATCCAAGTTTCTTTGTCTTGAAAGGCATTAGTTTTCAACTGGTAATAATTTCTGTGTTTAAAAATGTTTGGAGAATATCATGTCACAATTTCACTGTATTTCAGTAATCTGAAGCAGTGCTGATGGTTCCCAATAGTTTGAAGAAAATGAGGTGCTGCAGTAGGGAAAGGAAGATCTATTTCTTGCTTTCCCAAACTGCATATATTCCCTCCCCATTTACGCCTACTGCAAGGGTCTGCTACCTCTCCTGTTAGTAACTGTCATGCTTTCAGATTAAATTTATTCACAGTGGAGACAGATCTAGCCATGCTTATGTTAACACTGGTTTAAATTGTCCCCTTCGGATTTTTCTGAGAAAGGAGGAGAAGCTCTGTGTCCTCTCAGCTTTTGTTTTGCAGTGCAAAACATGGCAAGTTATTTTAGTTTCTTGTCCTAAATTGGGCTGGCCACTGGCCTTATTCAAGTAGCCCTAGTCCATAGGATTTTGTGTCTTGGCCACAGGAGATTGCAGTGGCACCCGATCTCCCTTCTGCTTCCCAAACTATGCCCATCCCGTGGAAGTCCTGTCCATCATTCACTGTCACACTGGCAGGTTTGACTTTCTAACAGCACCTTCAGACAGGTGATTTGAAACCATTTTATGATCTGCCTGTGCTCCCGAGGCTTTTTCTGCCATCATTTCACACAGTGAAATCATCAAAGGTGTTTTCATCAGTGATCCCAAATTACTGCCCAGAAGTCTGCTCAGCTTTGTCCCCCAGGCCTTTACCCAGCTAATTTTGGCTGCAAAATGTGCCAGCTTAGCCATAGGATGGCAGTTCATTCCAACATCCTATCATCAGCAAATCACATTGGTATGCTCCAGAAGTCATGCAGAGGCTATTAATTTGAATAATAAAGAAAATTATTCCCCTGGCCAATTTTTACCTTCCAGACTGGTTCACCCTTCCCCAGTGCAATCTGTTACCTCTTAGTTGGTTTCATAACTGGTTTCAATCCCTCTGATAATCCCCATTTTCTCAATTTTGAGTATTTCCCCTGTGATATTATAACCAATGCTTTATTTGAAGTTTGAATGGTCTCCATTCTTCTGTGCCCTTTATCTAGAAAATGAGTTACCTTTTTAGAGGAAGGTACCAGCTAAGTCTTGTATGATGTCTCTTTGGTAAGCTCATGCTACATTTTTTCCGCTTTTTCTGTTTGTCTGCCTTATATTGTTCCTTCCTTATATTGTTCTTTCCTTCAAAAGTTGTGCCTTTGCTGTCAAATTAATGTTTTGTAATTGCCTCCAACTCACACTTCTTTCCTCACTTCCATGCTCAGTTGATTGGTATTTTTCACTCTGTGACACTACTATGAGTTGCCAGATTTAATAAAAATCCTTTCTATCAGCTTAGTGCTCTTGTGAGATTTGTTAAAAAAAATAAAAAGGCAGTGAAGGTAGAGGGCAAGATCATAGTGGCACGAGATGGAGCCAAGAGAGGTCAAAGAAGTGGATTTACACTCCCTGAGCTTAGAAAAAAATCCCTCCACCCTGCATCTACTACCACTTCAGGATTCTTTTCTTGCTTAGGCATTTCAAAGTCCTGAGGTGAGGACCAGTTGATTCAGACTCTTCTCATTTTTGGGACTGGAAGGACATAGATTCACCAGGAATAGGTATGAAGTGTTCACTTCTGTGGGAGAAAAGCCAGTACCTCCCGCTGCCAAAGTGTCTTTGCACTGTGGTGGGCCCTGTTCCACATCTGGTCAGGAAACACCCTCAGGAGTCACAGCCAGGGTGTCCCCAGGACAGCCCTGTATTGCAGCTGGCCAAGTGTCCTGTTACACACTGGAGCAACTGTGAACCTGCTGCAGCTGGGTTGGCAAGGTTCAGAGGGACCAAGGCTTCTAAACCCCAGATATTTCCTGCCCTTAAGGAGAACTTTGTGCTGGAAATTACGCTTTTGTGAGCAGTCCTGGGATCTTTTCCTTTGTGTCGATGCTCTGCGGAGGAGCTGCTGGGCACCTCCTTGGAGTTTTTACCGCTGTTTGTTCCGCTGTTGTCTTGAGAGAGCAGGGCACTGTTGTACTCTGTGCTGTCTAAACACATCGAGGTGATTCCTGCTCTGAGGGATCTCTAATCTAAGGAGAGGTACTGGGAGAAACAATTTATGGATAGTGCTCAGAAATGGGATGCAGAGAGTATCTTGCAATAAGTGACCCTGCATGGGGCACTAGTGAAAACACAGCTCAGTAACCGTGACTTCCAGTTCTGTACCTTGATTTATGTACAGAAGAGCTTGTACTTTAATTTTTTATCCCTTTATCCCTTCTTTTTCAGATTGATGATTTAAAATCTCCATAAATTAACGTACACCAGTAAAAATTAATGTGACTTAATTATCTTCCCTGCTTTTGCAAATTGAGTTTGGCCTGTGTGACCACCTTTAAATGATCACTGCCTCTCTGACTTGCTCTGTGAGGAACCAAAGTCCAGTGGTGCTAAGTCACATCCAAAAATGATAATAGGCTTCTAATGTGGAGGAGGTTTTGGATATCCATCCCACAGAAAATTACAAGCTGGGAAGCAGCAAAATTCAAGTGTGTCTTGGTTAATGGCCTGCATATTCCACAATGGGCATGAAAAAGAAGGAAGTGTCAGAAGGTGAATTTGAGATATAGTGGAAAAGGTTATAACTGGAAAACTACATTTCATATCCTCCATCAGCTGATCAACCATGCCTCTGAGACAGCCCTAGAATCAGCATTATTTTGGCAGCAAATTAATTTTAGGATTTTTTTAAAATTTATTTTCTGCTCTCAAAAATAGTAGAATATTTTTGCTTTGGCAAGTGTGAACTGTGTGCTAATATCTAAAAAGGCATTTTGTAGGCAGGCTTGGTTAAAAAAAAAAAAGTAACATCAAACTTCTTTTATCAGCTAGCTTTTACTATCCATGCTTAGATAAGAGCTGTTTGGGAAACTTTTCAGAATGGTTGTATTTTTCCTCTGCAAAGTAGTGATTTGTCAAACCAACTTTTTTTCCTGTAATGTGCTGGTCTGATATAATGTTGTGTGCAAAGGTGCTGCCTAGACATCAGATGAGATGAAAGTGTGTGACCCTCATTACACCCCAGAGCAGTTACCGGCCCTGTGTTTGGGGCATGCAGCATTCAGACTGCCTGGCTGCTTGTGCTAAAAACAAGGCTGTCCTAGATTTGCTCTGCCTCTCCTGCTCTCTGCACTGCCATGTTTTGTTTCTCTCTTTTATCCCTTCCCCAGACCATGTCTCCCATAGCTCATGGTGGCCTAGGACATTGGCCCAGATTCTTCTCCAAATGACATGTTATCTATTAAATGGAAACAAGACTCTGGAACAGGCCATCTTTCCTGGTGGAGAAACAGGGAGCTGGTATCCGATCATTTTTACTGAAAAGTAGGACTCTTCATGAATCCTCTGAGTGAGGGGCTCTGGGAGGGCTGGGAATTTAAACCAGTAAGAGAAAGGTAAAAGGCAGCATGATACTGGGCTGTTACCTACTTTATATACACTTCACTGGAGGAAAAGCTATCCTCTACCAGAGGTTTTTTTGGTAGTTAGGAACCATATAACAAGAGCCAGGAGCTGGAAGCTGAGACTGGAGCTGTCCATCCTCAAACCAAGATATGCTTCTTTCAAAAAAAAAAAAACAAAATCCAACCCCCCCCCCCCCCCCCCCACCCAGATACACTCAGACATTAATTATCGTGTCAGTTTCACAGAAGATGTAGTGGATCTTTATGGACTTCAAATTTGAGACAACTTGTTACTTTGACAATAATTGGTCTAGGTCTGTACAAGTTTTAGAGGAAGATGGGAGAACTGCTGTGTGACATCTTCTGCCCATGACAGAGATAAAATTAACAGTTCATTCCTGTGTGCCACTTTATACCTAAACTTTCAGTTCCTCAATCTCCTGTTAGTGTTTAAGTACCAGTAATGAAGTTTTATTGATGCCTTTTATATTTTATCAAGTGCATAGTTATTCTGTGTGCTGTGCTGAACAGTCTAAGCTCTCCATATCTGCAAAAATTGCATAATGCAGACCTGAGAGTAAAAGTTTTTTGCATGGTCATTTTGCCTTAATTTGTTTGATTTTTTTTTTCTTTGCTTTTGTTTTGCTTGCATCTGATTTAAATGCCCAGTGTTAGACATATAATTGAAACATTTTTTCTCGTATTTAGGTAGTCATATCTTTTAACACAGTCTCTGCTGCTCACTGTATTTCCTTGCTCACGTAGATGCTGCTTTCTTGTGTTGTGTCATGCAATACAAAACACACCCCGTGCTGTCACTATGTGGAGGGACCATAGAAGGGACTTCTCTCCAGGTCAGGGGAAGCAGGTGTCCCTGTCCTTGGGAAACACTGAGTTCCGCCACAGCACCAGTGCCCAGACAGAAAATGCAGAGCTGGCTGTGAGCAGGTGGACAGGAACCAGGGGGTGTGCAAATGCACTTCTCTTGCTGGTCACAAAGCTGTAACTTGGCACAGTGATGCCACCAGAGCAGCCCCTGCAACCAAATGGCAGGTGGGCTTTAAAGATGGAGCTAAGCAGTAATAAACTGTATCGTTACTGAAGATCTCCACATAGAGAGGATGATGGTTTGCAAAGGGAGGAGCTGCACTGATCATCTTTATATGGGAGCTTTGTGTTAGTAGTCAAAGAAAAGAACCTACCGACCTGTTTCGTTTGGGTCCTCTTTGTATTTAGCATGGAGCCATCCCTACCGCAGTTTAGGAAGGAAAAAGTCCCAGCCTTAAAAGATTGAACTAAAAATTGCATCTGTGTGCTGGGAAAGCACCTGGAAAGCAAATTTGTGTTATTTATGAAGTTAGCAAAGTGGTGCAATGAACTTCAGAGAGGGCTTGGAAAGTCCTCCCCTCCACCTCCAGGGTTTAAAAAATACTTTTATTTCTATCTGTGGCACTTCACCCGTAATCTGTGTCATTGTAGCAAGTGACATGATGTGAGCCCTGGCTTTCCCCCCGACTTTGTGCCTCATTCATGATGTGCCTCCTTATTTGGGGTAGCACAGTCAGCCAGGACAATGAGGTCCTTGGCCTTTTCATGATTTGTGGGTTGTAAATTTCAGAAGGAGAGACAGTTTGAGTGAACCTCAGTGCTGTTACAAAGGCTGGCTGTGAATATCCCACTTTCGTAAGATAATAAACACCCTTGCTTTGTGGCACCAGTTCAGCTTCCCTTTCCATCTCCCACTTGCTCTTCTCACCTTGACCTGAATCCAAACATCCCCAACTGCTCTTCAAGCTGCCTTACGAGTGTCAGTCCCATTACTTCTCCAACAGGAGGGACTTGCAGGGAACCAGCTTTGCTGGGAAGCTTCAGACACATCACTGCGTCACAGTCAGGCTGCTTTCCACCTGAAAGAAATGGGAGACAGCAGTAGGCTCAGTAAAAGCCTGGACTTGGTAGCAGGTGTACTGTGTGAGGAGACATGTGGAGGAGCAGTTTGCTGCTCCCTTGATGCTTTGGAGACCTTTCCCAATCACAGCTATAGGGTCCAATTTCAGTAGTGAAGGATAGAGAACAGGAGCAGTAAGAAGAAAGGAATTCACATATCTGAAGTAGGAGGATTGGTTATGTCTATGAAATAATTTCTGCATGGCATGTTTTCATAAAGCTAAAATGTTGAGTTTCCTGAAATGTAGAATCTCTGGAAAAAGGAGCTTTGACTAATTATTTCAAGACAATTAAAGCCACCAATGGATCTCCCTTCTGTGGAGAGGAAATAGTAGGTATTGTTTGGTTTTTAATTGAAAAGCAGAGTTAGCAAAACTAACTTTAACACTCTGAGGGCTGCTGCTAAACTCAGTGGGAGTAAGATGATAATCTTCACTTTTGAATGTTAAATCAAACCACTGGGATAAGAGAAATTAGGAATTAGATGCATAGTATCAGCAAACTTGACTTTGAAGAGTTTGTCCTGTCTGCATGATAGACAGTTTGTTGTTTGTTTTAATCAAGCAATTTGTAAGAATTTGTTTCATGGTGGTGCAGTATGACTTTATACCCTAGTTCAGATTAAGTGTTCGGCTGAGTTATGTTAAATATGGAAGATATGGTAGAAACAAGATTTTCCTTGGTACGTTTTTATTAATAGTGTCTGATGGAAGGATAAGTTCAGGCAAAGACTAAAAGGGGGAAGGAAAAGCAGTACAGTATTTTTTGCATAAGCTGTTGCAGTGGAAAGCCAGGATAGTGAGGAACTGGTTGGAGAGAGGTTCAATGGTAGACTGGAAGGAGCTTTTCTCCATTGTGCTGAGCTTATATCCCTTTGGTTTTACTTCTATATATGTTGCAAGTCTTTATTAGTTAAATATGAAAAGAAATGAAATTTTATAATTTTCCTATTGCTTGAACTAATTGTTTTGGTATTGGTTTTGATGCTATTGACAGTGTGCAGCGTGGAATAGGGTTAATACTTCTGTTTTATTTTGATCTAAATTACCCCACGTTCTGAAGATAAGGCAGCTTGTAACGATGTAAGGAAACCAGACTGCAGACTTATCATTTGTCCCATTTCTGTGCTTTGTGTTTTTGCCATGTATCCACATGGGTCTCAGCCAGTACAAGTCTGTGCTCAGCTCTGCTGAAGCCAAGCTTTGCTTCAGCCTGTGTGCTCAGTACTGGCTTTCTTGAATTTTGTGTAGAACAGAAGAGACTAAGCATTTAGCTAAGAGAACTCTTGGGGACCGCTGCGTAGCCAGAAACATGAACTGGTTTAGGAGATCACTTTGGTTAAAGACAGAGGAACAGAGGAATTTTCACAAGGTTCTGATATGTTCCTGTTCTGATATTTATCCTGTTCTTAGTGTTTTCTGGGTATTTGCTCAGGGTCCCTATTGGAGACAGGTTGCAGGGTCAGATGGACCCTTGCAATCTTTGAGTTTGAGCATGGGAGGGTTCAAGTCTATGCAGGGCTGTGCAATAGGTTTATCTGGGCTCCACTGGTCATGGCCATCTGCTCCAGAGTGGTAACACTGAGCTGAGTAAACTGGACCTGCTGTTGGTGGTGCCACCATGAAATGACCTGGCTCCCTGCCTGAGCATGGCTCATCTCAGCCCTGGCACACACACACCAGCACCAAGAGGGGCTTGTGCAGTGCTGGTGATACATGGGAAGGAGATGGGTGACCCCTGACCATGGGGGATGTCATTCTAGGGGATCTTGGGATAGCTCGGTTTGGTGGGTTGGAATTGAATGGTATTCAGGAGAGCAGCCATCAGTTTAGACGCTGCTGACCAGGAGCACTGGTTTAATGAGCATCTCTTGGTTTCTGCTCAAAACATTTTGGTCTGAGATTTTATTTTCTGCATGCACTGACAGGGGTGTTTGAATATTCAGATGGCTTGATTTACTGTATAAGACAGTTGGCAAGTGTACTTGCCAAACACCATTTGGATTTGATTTTCTTTTCTATTTTAAAATGTCTGTTAAGTCACCACTATTGTACAAAAAAGAGGACAGGTTTTACTAACTATAAACCCTATATTGTCTATGCCCAGAGAGGGAGAAGCTGTGACTGTTTTCTCAAAAAAATCTGACATTAGACCATGTATTTGTCAGTTCTGTGATACTAGATATTAGTAGGCTACTGCATTCTTTCCAATTATCTGAGCAGCCCTCAGGTATTTTAAAATAAATAAGATGTCAGGGTTTGCTGACTCCATCAGGAAAGTCTGTCCATTTTTAGTTTTAACTATCAAATATGCACCTTAATCTTAAATATCATTTAAGCTGCCATTATTATCTAGGAGTCAATAGTACCATTAAAATTTTCTCATCTTTCCAATGAGAAAATAGCTTAATTTTTCTCCTTGCTGTTTTGGTCTATATGGGAGTCACGCAAAGCTGAGAAAATGTCCTCCATTGAGCAATGTGTTCAATGTGCAGTAGGGCTAAAGGGCTGGACTGTTACGGGAGCTCGGCTCCCACTAACCACACTTCATCTCATTCAACACCTTGATGTGGTAAGAAACACTGTCCCATTTGATAAGGCAGCTGTTTAAATAGCTGAAATCAAAAGAAATTATCTGCCATGTAACTCTCTATGGTATTGCATTCTTTTGGTATTTGTACATTGCATATCTGGTTTGCACACCCAAGGAACTTCTGCCCAGGCTCCCTCTGAGAAAACCTGAAATCTTCCCAGTTAGAGCTATCTTCTTTCCTTCTTCTGAAATGGACTTTGTTTTTCCGTCTGCCCTTTCTTGTTATGTAAAAACTGACATGTTGTGAGAAAATTTGAAATCAGGACTAGCCAGTCCTAATTTTATTAGGAAATAGGAAAGAAATCAAATCAGACTGCCCATCACGAAGAGGCCCTGGACAGAAATGGCCTTGGCACATCTGCATTAGTAGAATCACTGTGGTGCTCTATGCTGGCTCCAAAATTTGCTGCCCTTTTTCATGGTGAAACATCACACATTTTTTCTTGTGCTCTTATAATATCATCACTACTTTACTCACTATAAATCTTAGAGAGACTTTTGGATTTTGAAAGAGAGAGATATTTTCACAAGGTACCTGATTTCTACTGATTATGTGAGGCGAGTGTCGTACCATAAATTATCCTGCCTGATACATCAATGGCAAGCATTGATTCCAACTGCAAGGGCATGTGCTGCTTATACAAATGTCTGACACTGGATGCAAGCCACCTTTTTACCATGTTAATTGAAGATGGATAGCGAGGACCTGAGATCAACAAATGGGCCTGTTTATCATGTTGTTAAAACTCAATCTGTCTGACACTGAAATGTTTTTCATCTCCTTAAAATGAAAGGGAAACTGTCAGCCTGAAAATCACATGTCTAACAGAGCTGTCATGTTTTCCTTTTCACAATACTCCTTGAATAAGAGCTCAAACACTGTAGCTGGGGGGGGGAAGCTAGAAAATGCAAACTTGCTTTTATGGAGATGTAGAAAACATTGTCCAGGTTGGATTGTGGTGGAACAGATCTATAAGCACTGACCAAGCCCTTTTCCAGTGCTCCTATGCCAGCCATGGCAGTGCCTTTGGGAAGGGCAAAGGCTGGATTTTGGGGAAGCTTGGGACAAGAGAGACAAGTGTGCGCAGAGATGTGAGCATTATCCCTCCCGAAGTCCCAGAAAAATGCCTCAATTTCCATTAGTGTTGATGGCACAGTGTAATTTCATGTGGATCTTTTGTTAAGCAATGGTCCCAGGTACTGCTGCTTCCCAACCTGAAAATTTTATTGTTAGATGCTACACAAATGTCTGTGAGCTATGAACAGCTCCCTACCTCTGCAGGACTGATGCTGCATTCCCTGCTGTATTAAGATCTATGTAGTGGTTTGACCCAAAATACTCATTACTATTTACCTTCTGTGAGATAAGGATTAGGAGAAAGCGAAGCAGGCACAAAACTTTAAAGAATATAAAGAAGTTTATTAACAGACCTAAAAGAAGGGAAAAAAAGGAAAAAAAAAATCACACCACACCTTCAGAACTCTTCTCCTCCCCCCACCTTTCCTCCTTCTCCCACTGTAAAAAGACAACCCTTGAGATGTTCAGTCTGTTTACCACTTCCATAAAAACCTTGTTCAGTTCACTTAGGGAGACGAGTCTCTCTTGCTCATGCTATGGAGACATCTCCACAAGAGATTCTCTCATGGTTTCAGTATCACGAGACAGCTGCCCATGTTGGTTCTCTGCTCGTATGCGAGTCCCTTCCCCCAACTTATAGCTTTCCCCACAACTGCTTTTGAGGGTCCAATCTTGAGCTACTGGGGTACCATTTTAAGGTTGAGCTGTTCAGAAACAAAAGTTGTCTTCACCCATCTCTGGGAGCATTTCATCTCTAAGAATAGAGGCCCTCCTCCTTTCCTGGGAGACAAGGGTCCTCATCATCTTCATCTCTAGGACTATCTCTGGGTGTATGTCTCGGAACAGAGGTCTTCTCCTCCAGATTGGAGCAAGAGTCCTCATCGCTTCCATCTCTCCCTGTTCAAACTTCTCATCAAATTACAGCTGCTTCAGCATTTGCTTATTCCAGCACAGGTGCTTTTGCTCACAAGTACAAGTTGAATGTTCCACCCCTCATACTTTCATGAAATTACAACAGGTACTCTGATATATCATAATCCATCACCACCATAGCTTTACAACAGAATTTCAGCTTTAAGCACCTCCTCTTTCTCCTCCCTCAGGATTTCAGCTCTTCTGTCTTTACTTAATGTCTGCAGGCTCCATCTGTTCTGGAGGGAACTTACAGCACTAAAAGGGTTAATCTCACCTGGACCTTGCAGCTGGAATTTCGCTTATCGCTGTTGGTCACATGATTTTTGCCGGACAGCAGGGCAGCTTCAGCTGAATCTTCAGCCACACTGGAGAAGGGGGGGCCGTGCTGTCTGCACGTAGCAGGGCTGGGCAGGGGCCATGGGTGGAACAGGGCCCATCGGCTCCAGGATGGCTGTGTCCTGGCCCGGGCCCGGCCCAAGCAGGTCCCAGGCCCTGTATGGGCCCAGCCCAGTTACCAGTCCCCCGGCCGGAAGCAAGAGAGCTAGCTTCCCAGGGTTTGTCCATTCTTAAATGTGGACCACAGAGATGGTCAGAATTCTAAGTGGCTTAAAAAATTGTCTGTATTCAAACTAGCCAGTTGATAGGTTCTGTTAGGTCATAGAGGAAGCTGTCAGAACTTTTTTGCAAGAAAATCACTTTCGGGACTATGCTTGCTAGCCCATGACAATCTGGCATCTAGGTTGTTGGACTCTTGTTTATCTGTTAACATAAGTAGCCCATTTATTTGTGTCACTATGAATGTTAAAAAGTCATCCTTGAGTTGCTTCTCCTTGCAATTCTATGGAGGAAACTTGAGTTTTCAATTTATAAAGGCTTCTGAACAAACTAAAAAAAATCTCTACAATGAGTAGCCCAAGGGGATGCAAGCTAATTGTTGACTAGTAGCTGATGGTGAGCTAGGGAAATTGCAATTATTTGGAAAATAATTTGTAAAACATTGAGTTTTGCTTCTTCCCACCCTCATCTCCTCGGGTCCCCAAGGTGAAAAAATCCCTTATGCTGTAAGTGCTGAGGAATGGATTTCTGCACAGTGTTTGTCTTCTCTTGACTACTTTTGCTTGGCTATGTCTCCCTTGGAGGGTATATGAGCCCTTCACTGGCATGACCGTGTGTGTTCTCTGGGCTTCCTGACCTAAGGGTTCTTTTTTATCTAGACATGCAAAAATAGGATTACTTCTCTTAAGCTGATTTATCCCTCTCAAGCAGAATGCTTCTTTAAATCGAGTGAGCACATTTAGGAATAGCTTAAACTGAGAGATTTTAACGTATGTGTTCATTAATTTTAATGCCGTTCAGTAAAAGTCTTAAGATGTTTCCGATTCATGCTGGTGCTACCCTCTTGCTGCATTACACTGAGATATGAAGTGGTGGAAGAGATTCCAAGGGATGTGCATGAATGTGGATAAGTTGCTGTAGGTCTTGTGACTTTGAGAAGGTGTCTGATTACACCAGTCACAGGTCTGCCTTCACTTCCCATTTACATTAATGGGCATCCGGCTCCCCCAATATACCATGAGGAAAATTGGTCGTACAAAGATTAACACTAGGGTGATCATAATATCCACTGGTTGTTACAATAAATCTGTTTATCAATAGACTCTAGACACATTCAATATTGGTGTGTTTCCTAACAAATTACTCTAAGCTGCTGTTCTGTTTTATTCCCTTATTGCATTTTCACAGCACATTACAGGAGTGATAAAATTCTGTGAGCCATAACTCCTAATGGCAGAGATGATCAATTTGACTTCTAATTTGGGAAAAAAAAACATACACAGTATACACTCTGCCCTAGTGAGGAGTAACAGTTCTGCTTGTCTTTCTGGCAACATTGGGACATTAGCAGTAATGATTAGCAGTAATAGCTTTTAACAATAATTTATTTCTAGGTATGGAATGTATTTGATTTATTGGTCTTGGAACTAATGCCAACAATATCCTACAAGCATGTGAGAATGTGCATCTTTCAATACATCTGTAATTCAGAGAATCCCTGGCATCTTTTTAAGGCACAGGAAGAAAGTTGTGCACAAGAAGATGAACTTTTGCCCATGGTCTGTTCTACCGGTGCCAGGTAACCCGTGACAGTCTGTGTGACGGGTACCTGCAAATCTCCCGCAGAAAGAAATTTAATGAATTAATTTCTAAGTTGAGCTTGAACTGCTCACAGCATCATCATAGTTCTGGATAGATAGGGGGGATTTTTTCTTTTTAATATTCCTTAAAATTTTCATTGAGAAGTTGTTTGAAGGCTCATGGGCCACTAGTGAGCTAGAAGCTCTCTGGAGCAAAGGTTAGGAGGGTTTGGATGTTTCCTTTTTTGCCACCTAAACAAAGCAAATGCTACGCTGAAGCCTTCCAGTGACTCCTCCATAGCACTTAAAAGCGCATCTCCCATTTGCAATCTATTGTCTATTCAAATCTATTTAATTTACAATTAACGAGACACCTCTTACTCTTTCAACTTAATTAAAGAGCTACTGACTCTTAGAAGGATTGAAATGCAATAAAGAAGATAACCTAGTTAGGGTATAATTAAGGAAATTTACGTAAGTAATAAACATAGTATTGCTGCCTTCTAAAAAAAAAATTACCCTGAACTTGTGTTAATTTCTAGAAAAGCTTATCTTAAAATAAGTGTTCAGACATTTAATTAGAAGAAGGCAAGGTAGCTATTGCGAATTAATTATATGTAATTTTCTTTAAGTAACCATTGAAAGCATGGCATACCAATGGCCTCTGCATGATCTGTCAGCAAGCCAGGTTTTAATCTCTGTGTCTTGCATTAACTCCTTCTGGGCTGCTGCTTTTAACTAAATCCTACCAGTGCCTACTTCATACCCTCCAAAGAGAAAAATTGAAAAGTGATTGGAAGTGTGAAATAAAAATTATCTCCTTGTTTAAACAGTCACTTGACCTTGGGTTAAAAACAAAGAGTTCATTTTTCAGGATTCTGACCAGAGCAGGAAGTAAGGGACAAAGCATTGTTGCTGCACACTGGTGGCTGATACTTACTTTGCCCTGAGTATTATAAGACCAGTAAGCACAGCTGCATGAGCTCATACTAAACCAGAAAATATTCTTATTAAGGAAGAGGATTTTGTTGCCAGTCCTAGCAGGGGTATCTGCCAAGAGTTTCAAGATGTAACCCCACTTTACTTTGAAAATTGTTCGGCTTTTTGAGTAGGGGAGAAAGGGTCCAAGCATTGGTAAGTGAATACTTGGTGCAGAGGTGAGCCTGCAGTGTGCTTGCTTGTGCTGCAGGAGAATGTGGTGGCTCCTTACGGACCACCATGGTTACAGCTTGTGTGGAACAAATCCCTAAAGCACCGCAGTTGGGTTTCTTGTAGCTCAGCTTCTCCTCGACCCAGTGAGTTTGCAGCTGTCTGCTTGGCCAGTGGTGTGTGAAAGGACGGTCCTGAAGCTGCTTCACCACCGCCAGAGGTAATTACTTCGATCCCACATGTGCCTTGCTGGATGCAGGATACGCACCATTTGTTGTACCCAGGGACTATGGAGAGAGAGACTCGTCATTTTGGTTCCGACACCATTAGGCTGGGGATGAAGGTAGCACAGCCACACATTTAAATAATGTGACTGTGGCAGTTAGAGCTATTAGTGCTGGTGACAGAATGGCAGATGCTTTCTGATTAAAACAAAAGAAAATCTCCCCCACAAATTACTTTAAGCCCCTCTTTGTATTTTGAAGGGCAATAAGTGCTTTTACACCTGCCATAACTGTCAGCTGGCATGTGCTGACTCTAACCAAGCTGACTTCTGCAAATTCATGATCTGGGCTGGTGCTTCCACACACAGCCACGCTTTTCCTTGCTCTGAAAAGCTCTTGTCTTGTTCGCTGGCTGTGCTGCGCGCAGGCTCAGTCTGAGGGGGATATTAGGACTTTCCTGGGAAGGTTCATGCTTTTCGGGATTTCAGAGATGCCTGGTTTTAATTTTGGAGTTATTTCATGTTTATTAAGGGGGCTATTGTACTACCTATGTTTGAATTGAGTATGTGATGTTTCTGTTTCTACTCTAAATTACTGTCAGAGTGTAATTCATCTGTTTCTGTGCATTGCCACCTAAAAAAGCCCCTGAAGAACAAACACTCCATTACTGTATTCAAACTAATCTTGTCTGGACATCCCATTTTAATTGGCTGAAGTGCCTTGAATCAAAACAGGTATTTGGAGACCATCAGGCCAAGTCTTCTGTCAGTGCAGTGACACTGTTTTGTTAGATGTGGTACTCAGAATATATTTACATGCCTGGTAGCAATGTAACGAAAGATGACAGATTAATCACTGTTGGAGTTGGGCCAAGCAGAGGACATGGTATTCTAGCAGACACCCCATTCCCCATGTGATAGATCATGTTTGTTCAAGCACTCAGAAACTCATTACGTTCAACCTGAGTTATTTGGTAGGAACTTATTTAGGTAATTGCTGCTGCATTGTTTGGGTGAGCTTGTGTTCACAAGACATTTGCAGGAGGGGTATTGGGGTCTGGCAGGCTGTGGGACTGCAAAAGGTTTTCAGTTTTAGGGGGTTAATCCAACTGGAAGTGTAAGAGTTACACAACCCAAGAAGAGTTGTCCTTGGCTTTTAATTTCTCTAAATATCCATTTGATTCCTTTACTGTTACAAATGTCAAAAGAGGAAAAGTTGGAGGGGTAACTTACCTAAGTTCAAGTCTTTTAGAGAAAGAAAAAAAGAAAACCAAGAAAAAAGAGAAAGAAAGACAATGCACTTTGTCCCAGTGCATTTGGAGCAGAAGAAGGAATCTGAGTGGGAATGTGTTGGTACAGCATTTGGTCTGGAGCTGCCTTTGAGAAGGAGACAGGAGCACTTTTCATCCATGCTGTGACATGGAGGACAAAGGTTGGGGGTATTTTTAGTGGTACAAAAGGGTGGAGCTGCTGCTCAGACCACCTTTCCCCTCTCTGCCATGCTCTTGGGGGATTTCAACATTTCTTACTCAGGGTTAGATTCTTGTTCTCCTCTTTTACCTGCTTCTGCTTTGTTGTGCCTGCCCACTGCAATGGAAATTGTCACTGGTAAGAAATGTTTACGGGAAGGAGCAGAATAATTTATTACCAAAAAAAAAAAAAAAAGAGAGAACATTGTTCCTCCAGTCAGATGTTTATTTAGTGTTTATTTAGTGGCTGCATATCAATTATCTGTTTGAACAGGTTTCATTACAGAAAGTGCAAAACCCCTGAGCATGTTTTAAAATATGCTAATCCTTACTCAGAAAGGAAATGGAAAAGGCTCATTTACAGTTTAATTTCTAATCCATGTGGGTTGCCATGTTGTATGCTGGGACATAAATAGAAAAGCTGGAGAGGACAGCTTGCTCACAATAAACAGGTGCTCTTGCTTTGGTTTTCTGCTTACTCACTCTGATCATGTGTCAAAGCACAAGCCACAAAATGTTGGGCACAAACTCCACCAAAACCATTTTATTCTGTCTGTGCCTCTCCTTTTGAGGGATGACATATGGGCAAGAGCTTGTAAATCAACACTGATGAGGAGGGAATGAACAGGCTCCTATCTGATGTGGTGAGAACCTGCACAAAGAGCTGCTACAGCCCTTTCTTTGGCTGGCCATATTAATGGAACAGGATCAGCATACAGCCCCACAGAACACCAAAAAAAGCAAAACCACATTTCCTGCTCAGGTTCCTGCTGCTGCTGAAAATACACTGGGACAAAAAGTTCCTCCTTTCTCTTTTTTCTTGGTTTTCTTTCTCTACAAAAGTTGTGTTGCACTAATGAGTTCCCCCTCCAACTTCTCCCCTTTAATAGTTTATAAAATTAACAAAACCAACTAATCCCTCTGATCTAATATTTATTCAGGCAAGGCTACCAATTTTGCTGTCAGGCCTCCCCTATCAATGTTTAATCAATTGCCCGATGCTGTTGTTTTCTGGGTGAAACAAATATTATCCCCTACCATTTCAGGCTGTGGGCTTCACCCCTTTGAGATTTCTGGAAAGAAGGAAGAATTGGCAAACTTTCAAGTGCAAATCTTTCTTGAAATACCCATCGCTGCAGTTATTGGAAAATCAAGAGGGAAAGGCATGTCAGGAGCCTGGGAGGGAAAATCCAGCTGTAGCAGGAGATGCAGTGGCAGTCCTGGGCCTAAGGGGTGAACCAAAAAGGGGCATCTTTTTTCAGGGACTGTTGCTACCACAGCCCTGGTAGGGCAGTGACAGATACTTGAAGTGATGGGACAGGGTATATTTGATATAGAGCAGCAGAGTTTAATTATGGACAAGAATCAAATTGATATTCATAGGGTGATAAATAAATAATGTGTATGCACTCACACAGAGGGACAAGAACATTTTTCTCAAGTGAAAGAAATAAAATCAGCAAAACAGAAATTAAAAATGGATCTATTTAGCAGAGTTTCTGGTTATATGATGAATGCATCAGTTGGTGGGCTGAATCCTTCTGTTTCTCAAGGAGTCACTCACATCTTGGCTAAAAGCTACGTAATGGGGTGGGGTCACATTTCTCATTCTCTGATCTTTGCTCTGAGATTTCCAGCTAGCATTTTTTCTCCTCAGGGGGTGAATTGAGCCTCGGGAGGATTAGCAGCAGCCAAGAGCTAAAAGGACAAGAGGGAAACTGGAGGAGTTGATTTGATGGTGATGGAGAGAGAAAGGAAAGTGGGGCAGTATTCTCCCTGGTTGGCTGAGCCAGGGGTACAAGCCAGCACACACACCTATTCAGCAGGAGGCTCTTTAATAGGGGCTAGCTTTTAGTTCAACCTTTTCAAAAAGAGCTGGGCAGTTCATGTAGGAGGCTCAATGTATCAGTGCTACAGCTGCTTTTTTATTTTCCTAATTTCAGGAAATGTCTCCTAAACAGTTGGTGCTTCTGACAAAATTCCTCTCTGAAAGTCACATGTTTCTTCAAGATTAAGTCTCAACTTTCACATATAACCTGATGTTTTTTGTATTGCAGCTATGGGCGTAAGCTTGAAAATAGGAAAGGAATTATCTGAAATGAGAAGATGAGTGAGAAATCAGCACATTATGCTTTCAACAAAATGATTTAAGCTTTACTCTTGGATTTGGGGAGTGGATTTGAGGCCTCGCCTCATAATGATTTCATGATGTAGTACTATCAATAAAAAAATGAGGGAACTTAAAAAAAAGACTGACCGAAAATGGCAGCTGGGATGTATCAGGGACTTGAGTGACTTTTATTTGTCCACTGAGCACCTTTGCATGTTTCAAAAGGACTTATTCCCAGCTATGCCTGAGTTGGTGCTCTGCTAAGGACCAAGCAGCATTTATTTCTAGAGATAAGACAGGAGAAAGATCACACCAAAAAGAGTGTGTGTATGTGTGTGTGTGTATATCTGTATGCATGTATAAGCCAAAAAAAAAGACATAAAGGGGGCCTTAGGTCACGCTTATTGTAGCTGTAACTCAGTGGGACAAGGCAGCTTCTTCATGTTCCTTCACTTCCCTTATCCCCTGCACTCAGCAGCCACCTGCCCCAGCATCTGGGGGGGAAATCTGAGAAATGCTGCCTTGGCAGAAGAGAGCTTGACAAGCATGGAAGAATTAATTTTTAATCAATTTTCTTCTTGTTTAAAGAAGACACAAACAATGTAATGTGGAAGAATAAGATCCGAAACAAATTGCTAACTGTAGTAATAATCATTTTTTTCTTGGTTATAAGTTTGGGTTTTTTAACCTTGTCTGAGGGACCTACACAAATGTCTTGTAGCAAGGATTAAAAGAGCAGGCAAAAGCTTGATAGAGGCATTGCTTTATTTTCAAGTGACCTAGGAGGTTTTTCAAAGTTTTCCAGGAGGTGTCAGCAGTATTTTAAACCTTTCATTTTCAGTGATGGAGATTTCTGACAAAGTCATTTTTCTAAATTAAATAAAGGGAAGAATCTCATGCTAAGGAAATAGTAAATGTCATCATCCAGTCCCACCCCTGAAGAGATGGGTCCTTGCTGCTGGTTCAGGCTAGGTTTGCAAGCTTTTGGGCACTGCATGTTTTGGCAGGGTTTCTTACCACCAGACTCTTGGCTAGTGGATTGTGTTGGCATTGTTTCCCTTCCTGTGTTCTTGGTAAGCATCAGCTCTGCAGCTGGCTCTGGAGATCTTCTTGTTAAGTCATGGGACTTGGCATCTTCCAAGTCCTACAGAACCTGAGCTTTCGTCACTATAAAGCAAATTTTTGCCCAGGTCCTGTGATAAAAATCTTGAAAAATATAACCCTGTGTGAATACATCAAAAGATAATTAAAGTAATTTTAAATCCTTTTTTTTTTTTTTTTTTAAAGAAGAAACAATCAACCCTGCTTTTGGGGATTGGAACTACTGCTTTTTGGATGAGGGGAGAAACAGCTCTATTTATACTTCTTTCATTGTCCATAGCTGGCTTTCATAGGAGCTGTTGGGATAATCTGGTCCAGGTTCTCGGCTGGTGTAAACTGGCAGAGCTCAGCAGGCTTCATAGAGGCTGAGCCAAGTTATACTGCTTTAGAAGCCAGGAAAATAATCATAATGACAGAGAGAACACTTTCCACCTGAGGATCAGAAAGGAGACAGGAAAGCCCATGGAATCATCATGGCATGCATCTGCAAGGGAGAGCATTACTGGAAGTGGCACTCAGTTCAGCATTGTGCATCTTTTTGTGATAAAAAGAAAAGAGGTGGGAGGATGCGCAGCCATAACCTGATGCAACTGGGAACAAAAAATGCTGTGCTTTAAATCCTGCTGTTGGTTGATGCAGCAATGTTAGTGAGAGACATAGGTGATTTTGCCAGTCTCAGTATTTTCAATCTGTTTTTACATGGCTAATTAGTAAAGAAAAAGGGTAATCAGTGGAATAAAAACTTGACAACATTTCATTTCAAGGCTTGCTGTAAGAAGGCCTTAAAAAAAAAAGCACAGGCATTGCAAGGAGATAGGACTTTTCTATTTCAGAATCCAGCAGAGTCCAATAAAATCAGGCAGATTGACAGGCACAGAGAATTACAGTCAATTTACTTTTGAAAATGAGTACTGTTGGGTGGATAGTGGGTAGATTCACTCACTAAGGTCTGCTTTGGGACTATTTGATCCAACTCTTCTATATGATCATAGATATAATCTTAAAGTATTATCATACTGATGTGCGATTTTTCACATTGCAATAATTAAGTGCTGGGACGCTCGATAAGTGCTGGAGAGAGCTTGGGCTGATCACAGAAAGTACTGAGCTAAGAAAGCTGCGCTGCTGTTTTCTTAACCTCTTGTACTTGGTTCTGGCAGGATATTTTATTAAATGATCTTTTAAAATAGGTCAGTTGTGTAAATACATTCAAGAAGTTTGTCCATGAGTTAGAGTGGCTTATAAAAAAAAGCACTGCACTGCTCAAACCATTAGTGGCCAGTACTAATGGTTTGAATAAATCTGTTACGTAGGATTGTGTGAGATGGAAGGTCCTCTGCAGAGTGTCTGTCTGAGTCTTACCTCATGCTAGCAGGTTTGGAAAAACAAGTTGCATCAGCTCAGAACTAGTGGAGCCTAGCCAAGTCCAGCTCTCTCTCATGTGGGTTTTGTCATGTCTAATAAGCTCTTGGAGAGACACTGATAAGGTCTTTCCTGTCAATGCCAGCTTGCAGGAAACTTGTAGGAAACACATAACAAGAAAAGATAAACTGGTCAGTGGGCTCAATACATGAGCACTGCATACACAGGAGCTTTGTTTCCCCAGAAATTCAAATTCTTTTCATGTCAGCCTCTCAGCTGAGAAGCTGTCTGGAAGGAGGAAGAGGAGGAAAGAGTGAAGGATAAAACCCAGCGTTAAGATGTACATTAATAGGTTCATAAGGGCAAATAGTAATTGTGTGAGAGCAGAAGAGCAAGGGGAGGCTTTTGGGGAGATTGCAGGAATCCAGTCTCTTTGCATCATCCCTGTCTGGCCTTTAATCCTGCTTGAGAAATGCACTCTGCCACTCTTGGCTGGGGTATTAGAGAAGAGGGGATATTTTTTCCCAATTTTTTCTTTTTACTGCTTTTTTTTTCTTTTTTTTTTCCCCTTGCTGGATGTCCTTTCTCTGGAGCATCTCCTCTCTGCCTGCCTCAGCCCTGCTTGGCAGCAGTGCGCCTGCGTGCCGCAACGCCCTGAGCTGTGCCTAACGTGTCCCCAGGAAACCTGGCCCCATGTCCACTGGGACTGAATTTCAAGGCATATCCCTATTAGCATATTTTGATGTTTTTATCTTTCCGTGATCGGGAACCATTCTCTGCAGCCAAAACAGACACTTTCCCGATGGCATCGAGTGAATTTTTAGCTCTCCTCTGAGGAGAGGCCTTCAATAAAAGATGAGCCGCTTGCCACGCTGACTGGCTGGAGCTCTGTGGCGTCTCCGGCGGTTCCTGCTTTTCGCTGTAAGTTTACACTTGTATGAACATCAGCTCGGCTGCCCTGTGTTGCTGTAAGTGGAGGTTTGCACGCAAACATGGCCTCCACAAAAGCCACCTCAGGCGAAAGCATTTCCCAGTGCAGTGTTACCCAGGCTCCCCAGTGGGTAACTCTGCCAGCGGTTTGGCAGTGGGGCATGTTTTAGTCATGAGGGATGGGGGTCCCTTCCCTCCCACCTCCCCCCTGACCAGGGAGCATGGCAGGTTTGCTCAAAGGCACTTGAGAGCAGATTGCCTGTGATTTCTGAGGAGGGGCACATCACCGCAAGGAAGTTTAACTCAGCTGTGGGAATGTTTGTTGAAGGTTTGATACACGCAAACGCTGTGTTCTGAAGAAACACCACAGAAGCCCTCCTTTAACTCCTGAGCTCCCACCTTCAGTTGCTCCAGCTATAAAGAAATAAAATGCTAATAAACCTGCCAAAATGACTGAAAATCCATAGGAAATTCCAAAAAAAAGGGGGGGGGGGCACACATTCAGAATAAATCAGGTTAGGTTTTGCACCTGCTGAAACCTGCTGGGTTTCTTTTCTTCATGAGGCTAATGCTTCTGTCTTGCTGCCCTTAATAACAGGTTGGGATAAAATGCCATGCCATAAAACTCACAACTTTGCGTTCACCTAAGTTGCGTGTTTTATGGGAAGTGCGTGCAGAGGTGAGGAGGACCAAGTGAGGAGGCTCCACAGGAGGCCTGGGGTAGAGACATGTGTGAAGAAGGCATGGAGAAGAGAAAAATCACTGTCCTGGCAAAGTTCTGTGACATTGGTGGAACCACACTCTGAACTATTTCAATAGTGTTGTACCCAAAATGGAGAGTAATTAGATCTACATGCCACTTTACTTTCTGAGAGTTTCTACAACTGCTTTATGGGAATTTTAAATGCAGGCTGAGACTGTCCTACATCCCAGGTGGAGAGAACTTGGCTGCATAATAATTTCCATGGGCTGTCCTGCTTGTTTCCCTGTACCATGCAGCCATCTGCATCCAAGCCCTGGGGGAGGCAAATTTAGGAGACGTATTTGAAGGTAATGCTGAACCAGGTTACCAAAGGAGAAATGCTGGAAATTTTCAGGAGATGAGACCTGGGGTGTTTTAGGAGGCTGCAGGGCAAGGGAGCCACTGGAAGGGAGAGAGGGATACTCGCAGCAAAGAGGCTGAAGCTACTTAGCTAAAGGGGAGATGATTAGTTTTGCAATATATTTGCAGGAAGACTGACTTTTTGGCCAAATATTTAATTTTTCTTTAGTGGCTTATCCTTCCACAGCTGTCAGCACTGCAGCAAAACATGTGGGAAAATGCTGCTGCTGAAAATGGGAGTTGATAAGGGGAATCTTTTCACAAGCAGGTGGCTCCTTGGGGTCCCAGGACCCACTGAGTTTCAGTCAAGTTTATTCAGTTACTCAGGGGCTTTTGAAAAATTACTGGAAGTCGCTCCCCTCTCATTATTGCGGACTACCCAGCAGGTAGCTCAGGCTTCTATAATCCTTAAATCAAATATGACAGCTTCTCTCCTGTATTGGTTTTCATTTTCACACCAACTTCAGGATGGATGTTTCTCTTACTCCTTGTTGCCAGTGGACTGATGTTAACCATTTTAAAAGAAGCAACAAATATTATCTTTTTTTGTATTCAGGCATGCCACCTAATGCCAATTGCTGCAGCTTTGAGTAATTCTGGAGATTAAAAAGGCAGGGCTCTAAACGGAAAGCCAGATCCATGCTAAATGCAGTAGTATTATTTATGACTGTGTTTGCTTTCTGTTTTCCAAAATCTCCTCCATAAAGTCAACACTTGGCATTAAAATCTATCTTAAGATATCAGGCTGAAGTGTGTAAGGAAAAAAACAATAACTTCCAGAAGCACATTTTCATTACCCTGGAACTAAAAAAGTCCACTAAGAAATAGTGGAATGTTTCCTTGAACCTTTTTTTTTTCACCTTTCCATACATATTTTCTCAAGCAGTTTAATCAGGCAAAAGCTTACTTTATCATTATCATTTGACTTTTTTTTTTTTTAATTATTTTTTTTATTCCTACAGTGGTTCCTGACCTTTTGGGAAATTATTTATTTAAAGAGTTGCAAAGAAACTGGTGTCAGTTATTTATCAGGTTTTATGTCATGATCTGGGAAAACAGACCTTGATTTACTTGTGCCATTAGAGACTGCATGAAAGGAATAAACAAGCATTTTTCGATAGCATCGCTAAGTAAAACCAGTAAAGTCTGTCAGTCATTTTTTCCAGTTTGTGTACTTGAAAAAGTAGGCAAAGATATTAATTGGCTTGTTGATTATATTGATAGATCAAAACGATTTTAAATACTTTGACCTGGATAGTGAATATTTCCTCACTAAGACCAGTATTAAAATTCTTCCCTATATAGTACTGTTCAAACTGCATAACCAGGAACAGAAATGGAGAGGTGCTCAGAGCCTGGTGCTGTGGGAAGAGGTTCAGCCAGGGATTGAAATGAAAAGGCAATTATTTCGTTTTTAAACCATTCTTTAAATAAATGCGAAGCTCTGCAGGACGCAGTGAGAATCACCTTTTGGGGTCTGGGAGGGCGAGCACTGCCACCAAATACTTCTTTGCGGGTTAATCCCTTTGGGAATTCTTATGTGTGTAAAATGAGGTGCCTGCTTGAGTACCTTCCCCAGTCAGAGCCACGGCCAAGGAATGACAATGATGTCGATAGCAAATGCAGCAGGAAATAAGCTGAAGATCAGGAGTGTTTGGCACCCTGTGGCTACCTGTGTTCCCGGGCATTTGCACATAATTTTTAAGACTTCCTCCTGCTCCCAGCGTTCCCGCTCCACATGAAAGCTTTGGGCAGAATCCTACTTTCCTTTCCCCTAAATAATTGTTCCAGCATATGGGTGAATTTTTAAAGTAGAAAAAAAAAAAACCCCTATAAATACATCTAGCATCCACTTCTCCATTGCTTCATCCCTTCCTCATTGATTAGGAACTGGAGAGGCTAAAGAGGTGCTCACAAAGGACTGATTACAAAGTCAAGGAAAATGAGACATTCTCCAAGAGGGCTTCTCATCTGCTACTGTTTGTGCTGCTGTGCTTTTCCTACGACTCTGGACCACGCCTGTAATAGCTTTGCACCTTTATTTATTATTTTTTTCTGAATAACTCACTGAACAGGATGCTTATTCTGAGAAGCTCCTTTGAGAGGCTGGAGGTATTTTTTAAGAGTCATTCCCTACGTGTTTAACATGACCAAACATTTTAGGGCTCCACTTTGACAGTTGTAAGTAAATATAACTCTGGTTTCACTGCACAGAAAGAATCTGGACATTTCACCTGTAGAATAAAAGAAGTGGTTTTCTTCTAGGCATTTATAACCCCTATGCTCTGTAAGAAAAACCTCTTTGCATTTTGTATTTCAGAAAGAGTTTACAGAAAGTGTTTACAAATTGCATCATGTGCAGTCTGAGGTAGAATGTAGGCTGGCTGTATTTTGTGGGCATGATAAATACAGCTTTTGATGAGAGTCTTGGCTGTGGATGTTAAGTGAAGCGGAACAATAACAGCAAAAACTTCAAATTCGTGTACTTTCACCTTCTCTCCAGATTCTCACTTGAGAATGAAAAATCAGCAGTAAGGGCAGACAACTGGACTCTGGTTTGCAATAGCAAAACATAACGTGGAATCTTCTCATTCGGTCAAAAAGAGGTTAAAAAAGACCAGATTGTGGCATAATTAATTACCAAATTACGACATCTAATTTGTAGGTTTAACTTGCTAATTATGTGTGATACATGGGTTGGGAAGGAAGAATACCAAGCACTAGAAGCTTTCCTTTTGTCTTTGGAATTTTGTTTTGGTTAGGGGGAGGAAGAGGAAAAGAATCTCTCTTTACCACATGCAACTGAGCCTTATTCTCTTGTGCCAGGTGGAATAAAAAATAACTATACAGATTGGTGGGTGATGTGTTCGTTTTAAGAGAAATAGAGGGTGTGATAGGCATTTTGCAGGGTTTAGATGTCTCTAATGTACGTACATATGCTTTTGTGAAAAAGAAATTCTTAGAGTGAAGACTAGCACCCTGAAGTTTTTATTGCTAGAATGTGTTTCCAATGGCTGTCAGGAGTGCCAGTGTTGATATTTAAGATGAATTCCTGTGTAAGTGCCAGCCCTGTCTGCACAAGCAGTTGCTCCACATTTTTTTTTTTTCTCTGCTTTGTAAGTAACTGTCAGTATTTGCTAGCCAATATTAAGCAGGACTATTTACCTTGTCAAAAATGTATGCTTTTAAATTAATTTGGAAGTAGGAAATATACCGTTCTCCCCTGCAGTTGATAGGCAGGGTTAATAATCTTGCAGCTGAAATCTGGGGACTGGAGCAAAATGCAAATGGCCACGGAAGAGACGGCTTGAGAAAACGGCTGCGTGTGAACTTGACAGTGAGAGATGCAAGAAGGAACAAAATGACCTACATTTTGCTAGGACGAACCCGGTCGTTAATGAAAGAGAAGAGCATACAGTCGTTTGTACTTTTATGTGTGTACATTCATAACGCTCACACTTGCAGCAAACCCACAATCCGTCTTGAAATCATTCTGAGGTATTAAATAGCTTTCCATACAGCAGATGCATTTGAGCTGAATCTTCTAGGACTGCAGCAGTGGACTTGAAAAACTCAGTCAATATTGGCAAAAATTGAAGCGCTGCCTTTTTTGCTCATGCACATGTAAACATTTTAGTTGTTAAAGGAGGTGCTTCTCTGCAGCTTTTAGCTGTGTTTTAGTTAAAAACAAACCAACCCAAAACAAAAAATCCAACCTAAACCTGGCACCTATTTTCATTTGTATTTCAATTTTAAGAACTTGCACCCCTTTGGAGAGGGAAGGGGGAATGTTGCAGCACACACTGATTAACCATTAGGAATAACACAATGCACTCAAACGAAACCCTCTTCAAATCAATAGCCATCCTAATGCAAGACAGATTTAAATTCACCTGAGAACTGTATTTTACCTTGGAGATAAGGGAAGTGATTGGACTGAGCTTAGTTGCATTAATAATAATAGTTACATATTGAATTAAATACATTCTGCCCCACATATGGCACATTGCAGCAGCAAAACCTTCATTAATAAGAGATGCAGAAATGGGTTGTATGGAAGAATGAAAACTGAACGGGGATTACAAAGTCACTGTTTTGTTTGTTGGTTACCCTGACTCTGCTGTTATTTTTTCCCTCCCATAAATTCAAACTCTTAAAGAAACCTGATTATGACGGAATTTATTGTTACCAGAAACAAGAGTTACAGGCATATTGTTGTACCTTGGAAATTTAACCAGCTCGGAGTTTAGAGCACATGTGGGAGGACCAGTACAGTAATTAAGGGACATCTCAATCATTCACAGCAATCTTTATTTCAGGGAACTGTATCCATGCTCAAAAGCCTAAGAAATAAATATGTATAGTTTTAGGGAATAGGTGGCAAATGTGCATTCTGAAACAGAGGAAAGGCTGAAATTGAAATGTCATAACCAGACAGGCAGATGCAGCTTCCAGCGTGCTCTTGTAATTGCAGATGCGTTCTTGTGATAGCAGATCCACTTTGCCAGTCTTGCTTATTTTCTCTTTGGTCTGGTGTTTGGAGTCAGAAATACCCCAGGTCAGTAATATTCTTACTGTCAGAAGAGCCCCGCAGCTGACCGCAGCTTGAAAGGAGTGCCCTTTCACAACAGGGGGGCATTGTACAAATATTTAAGGAAAAGGGGGAACAGAGAGCCTGGAGAAGCTATGCTGCAGGCAAATAATCTGCTGCTATCTAAGAGAGCAAGTGAGGCATTCTGGGCCATTCCTGCCTTTCTCATTTTTCTTTATAGGCTGTGGATATCAGGGGCGTAAATCTCCTTGGCTAAACTCTTTTGTTTGTTCATTTATATGCAATATTCTCACAGCAGGGACAGCAGAATCTGAGAAGCTTTCCAGTGTTTGAGTTGCACATGTAGATACCCTCATAGCTCCATTTTACCTGGCTAATATTGATTTCCCCGTGCAAGCCATATTTGCACAAGGAGGGTCATCCTTTCAGGGACACCCCTCATGTCCTCCACAGAGAAAGGAGAACCATCTCCTGGACATTGTTGCTTTAATACGGGGAAAAGCTGACCTTCCAACATATGTCATAATTTATCCATTTTTTTCCACAGTTTTACCTTACGTGGCTCAGCATGAGTGGAACATGTTTGATTTGATCCTAATTTTTTTTTTTAGATATCTTAAATCTCAGATGTTGAGATGATTTACATTAATTAAACTTCAGTTGGCTCTAAAATTGTCATGTATCAATTTCAACAGCATTTATAGAGAAAAAGAGGATTTAAATTACACACCATATGGGGCAATGCTAGGGACATTTGCTATTGTGTTAATTGCTTAGAGCTACATTTTCTATCCTCCTTCTGAGTGAGACATTTGCTCTCATTCTTGCTGAATTAGGTGAAGAGTTTCTTGCTTAAATGGAGTAAGCACAGATTTCTCCCGCTCCTGCTGGCTTTTGCTCTGCTGCCATTAGCACCAGCCTCACTTCTGCCTTTGCTGGGAGGCAGAGGCAAAGGTGTCTGAGGGGTCCCTGGCTGACAAACCAGGATACCACCAAATCCTCTTGGGGATAAAGAGCCTGCTAACTATGAAAATAAGCAGCCTTCTTCACTGCCAAGGTGGAGAGAGGCATGCTTTGTTGGATCCTGAAATGAGCCTGAATTTTCCAGCCACAGTTCTGAGAACTGTCATCACAGTTGTGTCTCGGCTTTTTTGGCACAACAGGGACAAGCCTGACAAGTGATCCCCAGCCTGCTTCTGCTGCAGGAGAATTAACATTTGCAAGGCACAGATACCGGTTTGCAGGTCTGCGTTGAGTGTTGGCAAAGCTGTGCCAGACATGCCGCTGGGAAAGGGGCTTGAGTCAAAACCAGCGGGCTCCTATGGGTGAATTTGTACAAATAGGCGTTATGGATGCCACAACTGGTCTGGGACGAAAGGGCTTTCCAGAGGGAGTGGCAAGGCAGCATCACCCTTTTCCTAAAGTTTGCAAGTGATGTTTTGAGTGAACCTAATGAATCAGTGTTTTAATTTGGGGGAAATCAGATTTAAATGCCTTAACAGCTCAAAGAGTATAAACTAGTGAGTAGCATCCTCTTGAGAACTTTAGGATTAGGGATCCACTCCTTGCTGCAACATCTCACTTTTCCTTGTCTCTTTAAAAAGGTCCACATCCTTCTAGAAGTAAGAGACAGAGAAGGGGTCAGATGGTTAGAGTAAAATTATTCAGTGTGCTCAGCAAAGCTTTCCTCCTTGGAGACCTCTCCAGGTGAGCCCTCAAAACCTGAAGAGGATGAAACCAGAGGTCTTAATCCCAGTCTGAATCCCTGCCAGACAGAAACTTTTGCAAAAAAAACCCTTTCCAAATATCAGTACAAATCAATTTTTGCCTTGCAAGATCAGAAAGCACTTGAAGGTTTCCCCACAGCTGGCTTCAAAGAAGTGGGGAAATAAAACACAGAAAGATGTTAGGGAGGTGTTATGTGCAGCTGTATCTACCAGTTTGCAGAACCTTTGCTTCTGTCTGGTGCTTCCTGCTTGGCAATATTGTAATGGGATTCTCCCATATTAATATTTTAAACGAATAAATAAATATCTGATGAGATACTGTGGATCTCTGCAGTCTTTTCATAAATTCTGTGGAAGGCAAAAAGAGAATTAAAGATGAGATTAAAACAGCCTGGGTGATGTATTTCTCTGGAATGTGGTAAAGTCTCTAGGTATTTATACTGTGCTGTTGATGTTATATCTATTAAAAAGCGTGTGGATCTCCCTCTCTCTCCCTCTCTTCAAAAAGGCCATGCAGGCTGTCTGTCATCAAGGAGGATCCCAATTGGTGCTAGAACTGTTGTGATAATAATGATAGTCCATGGCAGAAAACTGTTTTTAAAGCATCAATGGTTCATATGCTTTCACTTAATTTGGGTCGAATCTGTTTTAGCAAGTAAGTCAGCTGCATGAGAATCTTTTCTTCCTGATACTAGGGTGAAATGTAAAGCATTTTTTTCCTCTCTGGATCTGCATTGCAGAGTCCAGTTCTGGCATGAAAGGACGCTGAGCTTTTTTCCACAGTTAGTGAGAAGCGCGGGGTGAGAAAAGATGGTGGAAACAAACCCCGCTATCTCCATTAATAGAAGTGGAATCTCCAAAAGCCTGTCAGAAATGCTGCTGTACTCCAGGACAAATACAAATATTTATTCCAACATTATAACTGCATCTTTAACTGTTAATATAGATCACACCTGCTACACCAAGTTTATTCATAAAATGAAGTCCCTGGTTTCTGCAGGACTGTGCAGGAGCCTCAGGAATACCCTGTATTGGCCTGACTCCTCCTAAATCAGGAGAGCTTGCACAGACCTTGCCAGGGCTAGGCATTCAGACAGCTCCTTCCCTTCCATCCAGATGTGCTGGAGAATAAAGATTTGGGGTTAAATTCTGCTCTGTCTCAGATGTGAACATTTCTGGAGGTCCAGGACCCTATTCTAAGTTCACCTCAGTGCTAGTGTGAAGAGGATTAGTTATTTTAGGTACAACCACTGCATCTTGAGAGTTTCTCCAAATGAAGTCAGGTGTGAACTAAAAAACCTTTTTTCATCTAGGAATGAAATGCATGTGTTTTCTATTTTTTCTGCATGAGAAAATACATTTATCTTTCCCTGCAGTACAGCACCATATGAGTTTTAGGGGACGGGGGGAAAAGGATGGGTAACTCCCCAAAACTTGTTATTTATAGGTATCTCTGTCATGTCAGCTGTGACACAACATGACCGAGATTTCTTTGAGTAAATTCCATATTTAGGTGCATTATTTGTTTCCTGTATCTAACATGGGATTTTGTTCAATATTTCTAAATGGCAAACATTTTTCTTGGTGCAACACATACAATTGACAAACTGCCGTTGGGAAAAGCACTGTTATTTTCACCAGGAAAACTCTTAATAAGAATAAACTATGACATTTAGTCATTTTTCAAAGTGTTTCTCACTGAAACTTTAATAACCTCCTGCTACATATCCTAAGTCATTGCTCAGCACCTACTGTGAGCCTTCCTACCAGGCAGCTGTGTTTTGCAGGCAGATGGAAAAGTCTCATCATATTTTGGCCAGGTTCTGCCTTTGACCTTCAGCTGCACGCAGACAGAAAGCTCCTAGCTCAGTGCTGGAGCCCTGTGGCCTCCAGAGTCATCAGCTCCCCCGCAGCTGGAGCGAGGAGCCACGGGAGGAGATAATTGCTGTGCAGTTTCCAAAGCATTTTTCTGCTATCTGCTTCCATGTTTGTGCGCCACATTTCTGGCTACCTGTATTCATCAAATTCATGCTTGGAATAGGCTATTGGCTGCACACTAATAACCCCTTGTTCTTTAATATTCTCTTTCTAGTTAATTAATCTATTTATGATAATAGTATGTCTCATTTTGTGCTTTCACTCTAGAGGGTGTGTTTGTGTTATCCTGCTGTAGAGTGTTGACTGGTCCTATTATTATTTATCATTAAAGGCAGCAGCAACACTCTGGCCTGGCCTGCCAATAATTTTTCAATTAATTGCTTAGTGGTTGCTTTTTCTTCCCTTTTGGTTTTTGCCAGTGAATACAAGGTCTTTAAGCTTTCCATCTGACATTTTCTTTGTTTAAACTTTGCAACTTCTTGCAAGCTTTTTTTATGCTGAGGTATCTGAAGCCTGTGGTGTGTGGAAAGGACACAGGAGGGCAGGCAGGCAGGCAGAGTGGGCTGGGGGGAAGGCATCCAGGAGGGCAGGCAGACAGGGCTGTGAGCCTGTAATCCAGCAGTGCTTTGGGTTACACTCCCAGGTCTACTCCTTATGGGAACTGGAGCCTGCAAAGGGCAGTCTAGCAAGCTGACAGCACCATGTCCGTGTCTGGCAGATGGCACACTCAGGCCTGGGGACTGGGATAAATCATAAAAGTTCAAGGGACGGCTGCAGCCATGGACATTATCATGGAGTGTCTGAGAATGGTGTTGCTGAACGCAAGTCCCTGGATTTGGCTTGTAGGCGATCCCCTTGTGGAACAGGATGGTGCAGCAACAAGCTGCAGTAATAGGTTTGTATGTTCAAAGCTTTGCTTTAGCCCAGCTATGGTCCGTCCCCCTTGCCATGGGGCAGCTGTTTGCATGCTGGGTTCCCATTAACACTGAACACAGAGGGACCATTCCTAGTGTCTGCACCCACCCTGGATTACTGCGGAACGTTAAACAAGGGCACGTGTTTGGCACCAGCAGCGTGTTTCTCCCAACTTCCACTCTGCTACTGCGGCACACATGCTGCAAAGGACCACAGCCACCGCCTAATGCATCTGTGCCTTGGCTGGCCAGGCTGCTGGATTAATGCTTGCATTTATGTACATTTCAGCCCCCTGGAGCCGTCTCAGGAAGGATGACAGCACACGGGTTTAGAGAGCAGAATAGCTGCAAGCCACTAAGTACGTCTAATGAGGGGGTGTTAGTGAAATAATTGGAGCTGATGATTAGTAGAAATGTTTGGATTTTCTTTGTTTACAAGCACTTCATTATAGGCTTGACCTGCTTACCTTAAATTAATTTTGTTTCCAGCCACATGGCTACTTGTTTCCTTCCACATTCTCCCAAGGGTTTTATTTTTAAGCAGATTCTTCTCTGGACTGTGTTCATGCCAACTTTTGTCTTATGTTCTTTATCAGTACAACAATATGAAATATTTAATAAGAAGTTATCATTGTGGCCAATATAAAAGATTAAATAGGTTTGTCGGCCTCGGTCCCTGAAGGAGGAAACCTGGTAGGCAGAAAGAATCAGAAGAAACAGCATCAAATATATGGATGTAGAGTTGGATCAAAACACGGGAAGCTCTGCTTCATGCTCAACAGCTTCTCCCTTTGTCATGCCAAAGGCAAGGGAGAAGGAACAGAGCTGTATTTGAATCTAAATTTGCTGTTTGAAACTAAATCGGCCTTCCCCTGCAGAAGAGGGGGCAGCATAGCAAGCTCTTGTGCACAGACGCACTGCAAACGCGTTGTCACCTTGTTGGCACTTCTGTGCTTTCATCCTGGCTCCTGTGTTACCCTCAGCCTTTGTTTCTGCCTGGGAAATCAGCTGGCTTTTACCCCACACTCCTCTGGGACCCTGCATAAGTCATTTAAGTCTCCTTATTTTATTTGTTTTTTCTCCTGTTACGCTAAAACTCCCTCGTCCAAAAAGTGCTGTCAGTGTGTGTATGGCAGCTTCCCGGCATGTCTGGTAGAGGCCTCTTGGGGGATTGATGGGCAGGAGATGGCTCAGGCAGCTTTGCACAGGCAAAATAATGGTATGTCTAGACAGGAGAAATGCTGAAGCAACATTCCCGGCAACAGAGGTGACGCCAGATAGCGGAGCATGCCCAACCCTACTGGGTATCAAAGGCCCTTTCTGTGAGTTGCTCACCCTTGTGCAGACACCTGCCTTTCCCAGTGGTTTGTTTCAGCCAGGAAGAAGCTTCTGTGTTGGCTGCCCCACTGAGGGAAGCTCTTTATTCCCAAAATGGCTCGTGCCGATGAGCTTGGTGTGTGCTGGCAACAGTGCAGGTTTCCAGCATGTGAAGGTTAGGAAGGGGGTGGCTGATAAAAAACTATGCAATGGTTTCAGTACTGTGTAGATATCATAATGTTTTAATTCTTGTGAAATAACATACATGACAGACAGAGGTGGCCTCAGAGAGAACTGATAATGCCTGCAGTGTGGTAAGGTGTATGTTGAGGGTTTGTTCCTATTTTGCTATCCATATGACTCATAGAAAGGCTGTAAAAATCACATTTAAATTTTCACACACTTCAGTGTATGGCTTTTACTGTCAGTACCCTTTCATCATCCATGTAACTCTTACATTCTTGTTAGCATCCTTGATGTTTTCCTTTGTATACTAACAAACAAAAGCTGAAGTCTACTGATTGCATCATTATGTTTTAAAAAGCATTGAACAAGTAAATGCTATAAAGCTGTGGTAATTTAAAATTGCTATCGTGCAAGTTGGCTTTGTATGTGTATTACACTAACATGTATTTATTTTATATAGGTCAGCTGTGTCATTGTTGAAGTGCATCCATGTCAGATTGCTGAGGCATCTCCCAGTACATAGAGTGCCCTGTATATAAAATGTGTATGGAGCATGTAAAGCGCCTAAGTATTCAATGTTAGATGTGCAGGTTTAATCCTCATCTTCTGTAAGACAAGCCAGCCAGTATTTGGAAAAAAGCATCCATGCCTTTGGGCATGAAAGGTTTCCTTTTCTGTAGTCTGCAGCAGTAGTAGTAAATTCTAAAGGAAAATGTGAGTAGGAGCACCCCACTGATGAGCTCTGCAAGTAATTAAACATCTCTGCAGTAACAGGTAGCTGGTACCAACAGTGTGAAGGGCACATTAGCAAAGCAATGCCATGACAAAGGAGTTGTCCCTTAAGGAGACAGATAGTTCATGGTCTAGAAATGCAGTAAACAAGCAGCCTTCTGCATTTGACAGTGACTAAAAACAGATTGTTAAAGACAGAGGCAGCCCAGAAACACACCTCTGCTACCTCCCTCCCCTGTTCTGTTCAGTAGGGAGGCACACAGCTTTCACCTGGTTTTGAGAGATAGGAGATCCCTTTTTGGCAATTCCAGCCTTGAGCAGGCAGTGCTGCAGTTGTTAGTTAGAAATGCCAATTGGGGAGCAGCTGTGCTGCCAAGGTCTGATGAGAAGCAAAATTATTTGTAACTGGGGAGAATGAAAGTTGCTGCATATTCTTTCTGGTTTTATCTCCTTCTGTTGTGTGTAGTGACACCTTTCTTTCTGTCACCCCCTCTGCCTATAGAGATGGAGCAGGAGAAAATCAAAGTTGTGCACTCACTACTCAAAGGCTTAAAACGCAAAGGTTAGAGAGGGAAGCACTGCTGCTGACATGGCTTTCTGTAATGAGAAACTGAGGCCAGAGTAAGAATAGAGGTCACACCCAAATGCTTGTGTGTGGTAGTGCTGGTAAAGCACTGAGTGCAGGGAACATTAAATGGCACAGGAGGGTCATGCTGCCACAGGACCCCTGGCTAAGGCAGCTAGTCAATGCCTGGACAGGCTGTTTCCCTCCCATGAGGAATCAGGATGTATCACAGGTCTGGAAGCTGCAGGGATGTTGTTTGCTGTGGATCTGGTCTAGGCAGTAATGTGCCATGGTCACATGCTGCCTGGTTTTGGAGGCCATCTGCCTCCTTGAGTACCAGCCCTTGGGGGCCATTCCTCCCTGCCTAGCTCCATCAGTTGTTTTTTCCTGTGAAGAATCCATGGGAAGAGAAGTAAGGAATAGGGACTGGTTTTTCTGTTTCAAAGAGATTAATTTCTATTTTGCATTAAAACTTTCGTAGTTTTGAAATAAACAAACCTCATTCCCCTTCCCCTTTTCAAATCACCATCAGATTCCACTGCTTTAGAGGAAGTTTGCATTTTAAAAAATCAGTACTTTGAAATTATATTCAAATAACCCCCTCCTCACTCAGGAACTCCTGAATTTTTGAAAACTAAAGAGAACTCAAGGGTGTTGGCAAGTGCATGTCTTCAAAACAGTCCCAACTGAGCAGACTTGGAAGCATTTATGAGTTGTTTTGATAATTCTTCTGCTGAGCTACTTTATAACTTCAGGTTCCAAAATACTTCCCTGACTCTGGCCCAAAAATGAAATTTAGGCACTTAAATTATAAATCATTAGGAGAAAAAATTCATGCTGGTAATATATAAGCACCGGTGAGAGTATGACTCCGTGTCTTCGGCAGCAAGTCCACAGAGCCCATGTGTCAGACAACAAAGCAGGTTTTGCTAACAAGAAAATCCCCTCAACTTTGAGAATTAAACTGCCATGACACCCTACAAGTCATGTGCTCTTTGCAGCAGCCTGTCATCAAAGCTCAACATCTTATTCAGGTCCCACACTGGTAGAACAGTTGCCTACGCAAACCAGAAGGTGCTCAGGCACCCCTCCAGAAAGAGCAAAGCGTGACAAATTTCTTCTGTGTCACATCTCATGCAACAAAATCAAGGAAGAGTTTTAAAGTGGTATGTTTGCAGAAACAAGCAAAAATAATTGGCATAGCAAAGTTAGATGACCTACCTAATTACACAGTAATCAGCTAATGCTTTTGTATGTACACAGGGGAGAGGAGTTAAATACAGATCCCGAGTTGGATTCTTCAACAGGAGAGTGTGGTTGTTTGGCTGGTTTTTGCAGGAGAAGGGGAAACCACAGAGTCAGGCAACTGCAAACGTGTCAAGTCATAACTCTGTATGTGCACTGCACTAAGGCTCCATCTAGAAATAGTTTAGATGTTCATTTTGCCTAGACCTAGATGTCTGCTGTTGCAGGGCTGGCAGACGGGAGTACAACCTGCAGGAGACAAATGTTTTTCTGGAGAGGCAGCCCAGTGCCTGGCTGGGTACAGAACAGGGGAGACCTTTCCACCCTCTGTCTGCAGCCTGCCTAAAGGTCAGTTGGAACACCTCAGCACATCACAGACTACAAAACTACATAGAGTATTACGGTAACATCCATTTACCTGTGCATCCCTATGTACTTTCCTATGCGGCACATGATGGATGCATCCTATTCAGCTTCCTTCTCTAGTAGTCCGGGAGCTTCTTTTACTTTCACATATATACCTTAGGGGTTTAGAGGGGAAAAAAAAAGAGGCATCAGTGATCTGGTATTTCTTCGGCATTTCTTCTGTATCTGTAATATGTGCTTGACCTGGGGGCCTCTTCTTTTTCCCAAACTTGGTGCTGAGCGGATGCCATACATATACGTAATATAAAACACATAGTTACTGATTGAGGTATGAGTTGGTTATTGAGCATTGATATTTTCAGTGGATTCTTTTCCCCACTGTACAGACTGCTCCCATTAGAGAGCCCCTGAGACAGCTTGCTCCACAGAGCAGTCATGGAACAGCCTTAAAGAGAGTGTTTCAAAGTCTTATCTATTCATCAGTCATATTATCAACTCCTTTTCTGTGTCATGGATTTTACTGATCAAAACCACCGGTAATACTTTATTTCAGGAAGCTTTGTAGCCTTCACATCCCCTCATCTCCTGTCGTTTCCTTGTTCCTGGTACACAGTATCAGATTTTTAACAATAATAGGATCATAAACTATTTTGTGTTCTTAAAGACCTTTAAAGATCATCTAGTCCACCCTCTCTGCAATAAGCAAGGACATCTTCCAATACATCAGGTTGCTCAGAGCCCCGTCCAACCTGACCATGAGTTTCCGGGATGGGACACCTACCACCTCTCTAGGCAACCTGTGCTGATATGCCACTACCCTTATTGTAAAAATGTCTAGTCTGAATCTTTCAAAATTATTGAAAGGCCACAATAGGTTCCTGGAGCCTTTTCTTCTCCAGGCTGAGTAACACCAACTCTCCCAACTGTTCTTCACAAGAGAGGTGTTCCAGCCCTTTGATAGTTTCTGTAGCCTCCTCTAGACTTGCTTGTCACCAGAGCACAGCAGAGGGACAGAATCACCTCCCTTGGCCTGATGGCCACACTTCTCTTGATGCAACCCAGGGCACACGTGGCTTTTTGGCACATTTGGCTTTTTGGGTTGCAAGCATGCATTGTCGCCTCATGTCCAGCCTGTCATCCACCACTGATGCAGTTCAGCTCCAGCCATGCCTTGCCTTTCCTGACCCAGTCCCTACACAATCAGGCAATGTCCCTATATACTTCTCAGGATACCTGTCCCTGCTTCCACTGCCTGTGCATTTCCTTCTTGCCCTTCAGTTTGACTAGCAGGTCTCAACTAATCCATTCTGGTCTCTTGCCATCCTTTCTTGATTTCTTACACCTGGTCATCGCTAACTTTTGCACTCTGTGGAGCTCCCTGAGGCCACCCTGGCCAAGGGGACAGGCCTGCACTGGGTCACTGCCAGGATGCTGCCTGATCCTGCCCAGCTCCTGCCACCTTCGTGGGGAGGTGGGGGGAGTTCCGTTCCTGCTCTCTGCAGCACCGGGGAGGGCTCTTGACGTGGTTGTAAACAAATTATTGTGATCACTTGATTATAAGTATCATAGTTTAATATTGAGTATGTGTTGAATAATCAACTTACAAGTATACAAATAATAATGAATTACTAGTTTACAAATATTGGCTGATTATTAAACACTTAATAATTAGTTAAAAAACAGAGAAAGTATTCACCTGTAACGTGAAATTGAAGATGCTGTTTGACTGTCTTCTCACTGAAAAGTGCCTTCCTTCCCAAGGAGGGAAGAACCAGTCCAGCCCTGGGTTCATCTGCAGAGAGTGAGGGCAACTAGGCCACTGGTATTGTCTCACAAATTGCTGAGCAGAAGCCACGCATATGCTGGGACCCGTCATTCCTGCCCTTGAAAGGAGATGGGGAGAGACCTGCCCAGGGTTCACTGAATCCATGAGGAAGAAGCCAGGCTGCCTGTGCTGAGGATGATGCTGCTGCCTGCTCTGCTCCTGGACAGCCCTGCCCATCCTTAAGCTAAATTGCAGCTTCTGCTTATTAGAGCACAGGGGCCTTTGACAAGATCGGAAGTCAATCACTGTCCTAAGAATATGAACTCTCATAATTGTGCATTGTCTAAATATGGACCAATGAGTTAATGACTGTTCCAGCTGTCATGCACACCTTGAATAAGGAGTTGGGCCCGTGAACACAGTGTGAAAAGGCCAGGCTCAAAAGGGCTCTGAGCAGTCTGGTCTAGTGGAAGGTGTCCCTGCCCACGGCAGGAACTAGAAGGAGGAGGCTGCTGGCATGGAATGGATCATCAGGGTCGACCCTCCAGCATAGCAGAGTGGTAGGAGCGGCGGCACAGGCAGAGCTGAGCCCAGTGGAGTGGCAGCGTGACCCAGCTTGGATGGTGCAGCTCCCAGAGGGTTCGTCACTGTTTTTCATTGTTTTGGGCTGGGGGCAGGAAACATTAGCTGCGGGAGCTCCCCCACCATCTCGCCTTTGTTCCGGATGGCCATGGGACGTGCTGTGCAGGAACGGTCACCATCTGGTCTTTGTCTGGAGAAGCCACATGGACACAACCTATGACAAGCATCCAGCATCTTGTTTTTGTTCTCAGTGGTGGACATCTTTTTGTAAGTAAATCACTCTCCTTTTTTGCATACTCTTGTTATTAATAGTGTGGTTGTTACTGTGCATTTCTTATTCCATTGCTTTGTGCTTCCAGTAAATTGTTACCTCATCCCATAGGCTTTGCTTTTGTCCCTCCCTTACTGAAAGGGGTGGAGTAAGAGGAGTGGCTTATTTGGACTTTAATTTCCTGCTGGCATTACATAACCACTTTGAGCAGAAGCTGAAGGACCAGGAGAAACCTCAGTAGCTTGAAAAATAGTGAGTTTCAGATAGAGAAACATTTTTTCATTATTTCCAGCACTTCTCTCATTCTGCTGGGCTGTCGCAATAAGGACCAGTTTGGTTTCCAGTATTCATGGTCAGAGAGCATTAGCGCAGGATGCAGCATGAGCCATTTTTTGCATTGAACACATACAGACACACAGGTTCAGAAATTGCTTTCAGCATTTGCTCACCCAGCAGGGTGCTGTGCCACTTGGACTTGGTGGACATGGGGCTTTTCAGCCACACGACCCTACTCCTATGTGGCTATTTGTGCTTAGTACAGAGCAATTTTCTAACAGGCCTGCTTTTCTTAGGCATTTTCCTGAAATAATGGTGGTTTGGGATTTTTCTGCCTTTCTTTAGCACACACAGCTGCAGCATTTAGTGTTTGTATGGACTATGTAGGCTGCAGTCATGCCATGAAGTCCCACTCTAGACCCAGACCCTGAGCATCCACTAATCCTCTTACCAAAGTTAATATCCTCTGTGCTTCCATGATAAGCAAGAGTGAATAGAAATTCTCAGTCTGCTTTGTAGCTTGAAGTTCAGGAGAGAAATTAACATACATGTATAATGAGCTATACTTATATAATAACAACATTGTTTTTAACTAGAAAAACGTTAGTGCCATTTTCCTCCTATAATGGTATCTCTATTTAGCTCCGCTTTTAAAACTTTCCATGGAGGCAGACATCCTTTGATGCTAATTCATGAATGCTCAGTGAATTCCCATCACTCCTAATCCCTCAGCCTCTCATTCTTTATAAAATGTCTTAATGCCTTCTACAAGGCCCATTAGCACTGGAAACATGGGTTTCCTTGGCCCCCAGCTGTATTAAAAGGAAGGAAAAGTGAGGGCCTGTTTATAGGATAATCTTGTCCACCATCTAATCCTCTTTCATTTGGGTTTATTTCCTGTTGGGTTTTTTATGTCTTAAATAATTGCGTTCTGGCACCAGCCAGTCAGAGCACATTTCTCTGACTCAGCCTGACACCTGTAATGCCACCCCCTGGCACAGCTCAGGCTTTCTGATCAGTACCCGTCACTACTGCTGGTCCTCGTGCAGGCAGGTAGAAACAGCACTTCACTGTTACGGGAGGGAAAGCTGCTCATCTGCCAAACTGGGTTACTTCCAACACAAATGCAGCCCCTCTTCCTATTTCTTCCTGTACTTTATCTTTGGTTTAAGCTTGTACAGGGGATTTTTAATTGCTAAGGGTTCATGTTACGTGCCGTTTATAAGCAGCTCTTGTGTTCCAAGTAGGAATAAAATGATGCAGTGTTAACATTTTTCAGTTGAACAAGGGAAAATTCATTTATGATACCAAGTTCGATGCTACCAGTTGAAAACAAGTGGTTTCAAATGAGCTTTAAAAGTCAGAGCTGGCATGTAAAAATCAGCCTTCTCTTCCAGATAAAAAGCAAACAGAACCAAGCCAGACTATCAGACTTTGTATACTAAGTACATAGTTTTTATTCTGTAAAACATCATTATGCCAAGTCGAGACAGGAATTTGTAAGTGCTTACAGTTGCGGTTGTGGACCCTCTTAAATGTCTAGGCTGGTGCTGATTAATCAGCACTGATTGCTCTTACTTTTAAGTAAAAAACCCCAACAACTTCTCTCCTCTGCTGAGAGTTGTGACAACTCATTGATTTCAAGGGCAGAATGGACAACTGACTTGCTTATCCTATTCCATTAATCATGGACCATTGTATTTTTCTAATTTGCTTTTCTCCTCATGGTTTTGTTGAGTAGTTAATTACTCTTCGTTTAAAAAAAACCCAGAAAAAAACCAACTAAAAGCAACAAACCCACAATTACTAACAAACAAAATATAAATAGATATTTATATAATAAATGTTATAATATTATATAATAGATATCATCTGGCTTTGGCATCCAGATTTTTTTTTTTTTTCTATTACGCCTTTTTTTACTGGTATCCAGTCCTCTTGGTGGAGATTCTTATGAGCCCGTTCCCATTCTGTGTCAGAAGAATGTACAGCAGCCATTGTACCATGACAGCCATTATACAGCTGGGATAATGTCATTTTGATTGCGTTTGTTCTTTGTTAGAATACCTTTGCTTTAGCACAGGATGGTCAGATATAGGTTCCCTGTGCTGCAAAACAGAATTAGGTGCCTCCACAGTGGATTATCCAGCACTAGAGTCACACTTGCTGAGGTAGCACTCTCCCTCTGTGCTCTTCATCAAAAACCTTGGCTTCTAAAGCTGATGGAAGAAATTCTGGTCCTAAGGCTGTGTCTTTAGGCAGAGGGAATCCAGCTGGATTTTTAATCCATGCACCAAATTATCACGTCTGAAGGTTGCCAGGCTTGCTGATGCAGCAGTAGTGCTCAGTTTTGATGTGTTTGAATGGGATGCAGAGAGGTTTGGGCTTGAAATTCATCCTAAATTTCAATGGGTTTGTGTACTGAATTTTCTGATGGTCATTTGGAATGTAACAACTTATTACAAATGAATATCCATGCATCATATAAGTATTTCATTGAGGGAATTAGCAATTGCTGTGGTTGGAGTGTTTAAACATCTGATAAATCAAGTGGGTTTCAAACTTCAAAACAGCACTTTTCTAGATTGACACTCGTTAGCAAATGCACACTGCCAATGGTTAGCTCTTAATCACTATCAGTCATTAACACTACTTATTCAAACAATTAGTCTTTAACAATCTTACTGTAAATTAGCCATGAGTGTGAATGAGGCTGACGATGTGTAGCTAACACTGATGCAGCTCTTGGTGCTTTCAATGGCTGAAGTCCTTGAGATCAGATTCAAGAGCTCTTCCAGAAGGGAAGCTGGAAGAGAAGTTCATGATGTTCTTCTTCCCTGTTTTGCCATATTACCCCTTCATTTTTTTATGCTCCTCAGCTCTAGCCAAAAAGTGAAGGGATGGGAAACTCACCTCCCAGCATTATTTATCTTATTTTTAGGATCCAAGCCTCCCTCCTTCCCCACTGCAGTTCCATGCAATTTAGACGCTTGTGCTCAGCTGTTTTAAAAAGTCTCACCACGCTGATGGTTGTTACTGGTGGTGTTACTGTGGCATGAGGCACTTGCACCCTGTGTAAGTCAGGCCAGTTTAGTGTGTTCATGTCTAGCTTGAAGGTGAGCAAACCTTGATTATGTTTTTTCTTTGAATACTTGTAATTTACACTTCAAACAGGCCCTGTCTTTCCTGCAAGCTCTTTTGGTGGAATTTGGGTGGTCAAGTTTTAGTTATTTAATATTTGAGTGCACACTGGAATAGAAACTTCTCCCTCAATAACTAAGGTGAGGGAGGTTGGCACCTCCAGAAGGTGAGACAATTTATCCCATTCATGTAAAAGCAAGATTAGGGCAAGATGTACCTTGCACTAAACTCCTTTTAAAGTCTAGAGATCCTGTTGATGTGGTGGTTTCATGTGAATACAGCTCAGCAAGATTGGGGTTGTGCACTGATTTTTCCCAAGCTCATGCTGCCTGAAGGCTGAAATGAAGCTGTCACTGAAGGAGCCCACCAGGTTAGGTGACTGCATATCCTCTCTCCTGAAATATGACACGATTTAAAATCAAAGCTGATACTTTTGAAGGGCCCAGGATTTTTCCGACTCTGTGTCAGCTGTGCAAACAGCTAACATTTTCACCTTTGTCACACTAGATTTAATGTATCTGGGAAAACAGGCAATCTGATAATGTGTTGCTACTATTGACTTAAAGGAAGGTGCAGGAGGCATGCTCTCCTCACAGAGATCTCCTGGGGAACTCAATATTTGACTATAAAAGCTGTGAGTTCTTTTATCCAGGCGCACTTGATTTTAGAGGTGATATGCAGAGCACCAGCCTTGCCCTCAGTGAGTTTTACATGTCTTCTGTTCCATACTTTTCTTTGCTGAGTGAGAATGTTCCCTGCTTGAAGTAAGGCATCAGTAGCTGAGGACTAAATTGCCCAAATGCCAAATTTCTCTCCACCAAGTGTCCCCTTTGCAGCACTACACAATTACACGTGTTCTTGTTGGGGCTTTGGCCAGCAGCTCTTGGCTTCCTGTAGCTTCCTTGGTGTTACAGCCACTTAGGTACCAAGTGGATCACGACCTCTCTTGCCTCTGTAGCTCAGATTTCAAATGAAGGATTCAAACAATAATGAAACTTAATGACAAAAAGTATTAGTGTAAAACTGAAGTGATCTGAGCCTGCAAGCACCCTCTGGGTATTTTTTTTAATGGAATACAATGCTGTTTTTCCCAGCCATGAAGCAGTAACATGTGGCAAGGGCTCTGTCAGTGTGGAAGGCCTTTGTAAGTGTTTCCCTGAGAGCTGTTATCTGAGGAAAAATTTTGAGCCAGCATGAATAAATAATATGCTAACAAGTTTGTCCAGCAATACCCACTCTACAGTGAAGAAACCTTAGGTGATCAGCTGGAAACCAGCGGCCTTTCAAGAGTGTGTTGATGCCCAGAGCAGAGTCATAATTGTTTCTTTCATTGCGCTACTGTAGGTACACAATGCTAAAACCACCAATAGTAAATGAGAATGAAACATGGCATACAGACAGTGTATTCTTTCTGATGCTAAAACCATCTGTATTGTGGTGCTGCTCCAGTGAAAAGCGCCAGTGGAGAGATGAGTCCAGATAGAAGGGAGTGAACTGTCCTGGCGCTAATGAGAGCCAGTGCAGAGCTGTGACCTGTAACACATCCTCTGGGTGTCAAAGCTGAATTTCTTTTCTGAAGTATGCTAGTGAGCTTTTAAACAGCCTTCTTCCCTTTGTGGCATGTGGGTGTTCTTAGGGAAAGTTCTGACAACCCTGATGCTAGGATCTCTACCAGCTAAGGAGAAATACAGAAAGAAAAAGGTGTGGTGGAGTTTTTAAGAAATTTTATTAGCATGTGCATTAGCTAGTGACAGCCTGGTTCTCTGGTTGGGAGCACTCCAGCAGCCAAGGGCTGTTACTACCTTTGCCACTGACTGGTGATGGGGGGTGAGGAAGTTGGGTCCTCTCTCCATGTTCTTGGTTCTTGAGCTTTATATCCATCAAGTCATTTCAGAACTATTCCCGGGAGCCAGCAGTCACTTGCTGTGTGTTTGTGTCTTGCATAATGAGAGGCTGCAGTTGCTTGGCTCTTTAGGCTCATAGCAAAGCTATTAGTGGAGGCCAAGTTCATCAGACTGCTCTGGACTTCAGCTTTGTCACTATCATTTCTGAAATAGCAGTCAGGGGATCCCATTGACTCTTTCTTCCAAATTACTTGCTAATGCAATGCAGTAGTTGAGCACATTTCCAATTAAATGCAGCTACTTTATAAACCAATGTTTAAGTTGCTGGCCTAAATTACTCCTTAATTAGGTCATTTTTTCCTAATTGATTAAAAATAGGATTTCAAATTAAAACAGAGAAATTGAGTAACATCACACAACTGATATTATTCAAATCTGAAAGGAAAAAAAAATAATGAAAAAGGAAAGAACCACTGTATTGAATTGCAGATCAGCTGTAGATGGGACTTTTGGGATTGTTCTCTAGAAAATCTATTATTTTCCATCTTTGAAATTAGGGCAAGAATGCAATCAAATAAGTTTAAAGCCCAAAAGAAAAAAAGCCGTTACAAGGCAGCTGATCAAATATAAAATTATTATTATTATTATATATCATTTGTAGTATGATAGTACCTAGACACCCACACTAAGGCCCCAGAGAATTTGCAGTTAAAGTCAATAAGACAGAGGATGAGGTAAAAACCAGAGATCAGAGCTCCAAAACCTGTGAGAAAAGTTGGAGGTAGCTCAAGAAATAGGGCCAAGAGGTCCATTGGCCTCTTGTGTCTCTGAAAGGCCACAGCTTCATGCTGTTGTGTCTACCAAAGAGTGCTCCAGCACAGAAATCTGGTGATGGAAATGCTCCAAAATACTCACCCTAAACTATGCTCTGTAGTCTAAAATAAAACACTATAGCTTTAGTAACTTGAGTTCCTGTCAGTGTCATAAACAACTGGAGCCACAAAGAAAACTCAAATGTCTGATGAGGCTGTTTAGAGATGGTTTGCAGTGTGGTGATTCAGGGTTTTTTTGGTGAAAGAAAACAAACCTTGGCTGGATGACTGGGATAGGTAAAATTTGATAAACCTACACTGATTTCTGTAACCCTAAGCAATTCAGGTATATCAGTGTTAAAGTATATTGACTTGGGCGAAGAGCTGTCAGAGAGATGATTCTCTGGCTTTGCTACTTCCACCCTGATTTATGATAGATGAGAAACTAGTCCCTGATTTAAGCTCAGTTCTATCAGTTTAGCTGATGTTTTGCAGCAGCATTTCCTTAGCAGAGCAGAAATGGAGACTGTGTGCTCCTGATTTCTTCTCTTCCAAAGAGCTCTCTCCTGGCTGTGTCTTCAGTCAGTATCCAGCAGAACTTACGTAGGTTGGTTGTTTTCACGGCTGGATTAACACTCCATTTCTGCTGTACTTACAATTTGGCTTCAGCCTTAGTCTTGTGTGTCAACAATATAAGTAAGTGTCCATCTGTTGCTGTCCCCTTAAACTTACTATCTTCTGCTCTTACTATATTCTGGCTTTTCATTTTTCAACCTCCATGGTGTATGGAACCACTCTGGGCAATTTTCTGCCATCGTTTTTAGCTGGTCATGCTATGCCCACGAATGCAGAGTAATGCTTCAAGAGCTGTAGTGTGAAATACATGCTGCAGAAGAACTTGTGCTCAGCTTGTAAACACACTCAGGTGCCTCACTTACCAAGACAACAGCTCTATTGGGTCAAGCCAGAGCTCCCTCTCAGACAAGTAATCAACACCAAGGCAAAGAGAGTAAGTGTATAGCAATATCCTTGCAACCTCTCGTGATCCACATCTTAGAGGTTTCCCGAGTTAGCTGTGGCATTTTCCTTTTTTAGCCCTTGAGCTGTTGTCCTGTATGAGTTTGTACAATTACACTTTGCACCCATGTGAATTGCTGGTGTACTGGGGAACATACTGAGACTTTTCAACAGCATGTGGAAAGTAGTTCTTTGGTTCAAATATGCAGTATATGTAAAAATATCGGTCTGTTTATTTATAATCTGAATGCTGAACATGTAATGTGGTATCCTCTGGTTCTTGTATTCTGAGAAATACCAAATAGTAACCATTTTATTTCCCTACTCTGCCAGCTGAGATCTTTTTCCACATAAACCCCTCAGTCATCTCTTTACTATAGTACCAAAGCCTAGTCTATCATCACTCCTGGACAGGAAGCTGTCCAATTCCTTTGATTAGTCTCATAATCCATCCAAACTCTTTCCAGTTATTCTTCGCTCTTTGCTGAGACCAGGACCAGAGCTGCAGCTGGTATTTAGAGTGCAGGCACATATTAAGAGTTATGCAACAGCACAATGTTGTCTCCTGTTCTGTTCTTTTTGCCTTTCCTCTAATTTATTGACTTCCTAGACCAACACCGATGTGTCTCTTTCTTAAGTGATTTAGAGCATACCACTGAGCATGCATGGCTACTACTTCTTTTTTCTTCATGCTTTACTTTGCATTTATTGAACCTGACCCTCATCTGACATTTTTATCTGCCAGTTTCTGATAGATCTTTCTGCAAGTACTTGGAGTTAATTTTTTGTTTAAAAACTTTGAATAATTTAGGAACATAAGCAGACTTTGCTGCCTTGTTGTGCACATACCAATAAGCTGAACCCAAATAAGCACCCCAAATAACTGAAGGAGATCTAGCACTAAGTTGTCTCTATTCATTCCCACTTTTTTAGTCCACTACTTTAATCAGTGATCTGTGAGAAGACCTTTTGTTTATTGCAACCAAACACAGATCAGAAAGAGAAACTATGAATGTCCTTGAGGCCATTTAAGTTGTTCCATAGTCTTTAAACAACGTTAACATATTAGACATCTTTCATTATTGTGTGTCTATCAGTTTAGATATTCCTATGAATTTAGCTCTGGGTACTCAGTGAAGCTCAAATGCCTGTGCTGACGATTTCCCACACAGAAATTTGCTGAGAATATAATTCAGAGAACGTGGGTATCTGGGAGGGATAAATGCACACCTCTCAGGCTGCAGTTTTGAAGAGGAACTCCCACCTGCTGAATATTTTTTGCAAACTTTAAGTATTTACAGTGCTATCTTGCATGTGTTTGCTGTAGAGCTGTTAGGATGATGCACTCTTCATAGCCATGAGTGTGCAGCATGGATTGTGTTCTCGTGCCAGCGGCAGCTTCTCCGTGTATGTGTTGCTGTCCAGACTGGTCTTTCGCTGACGCCTTTTATTTGCAGCCCCCATCTCATCACAAATATGTATCACTGCCTTCTCTAGTACATCTGGGCTTTCTGTTTTGGTAGGTAGCTGTCATGTACAGCAGCTTCAACAGTTTCTCCAGCAAGATCTTTCTGCTCTCTGGCCCCACCTGGCTAATCCCACAACAGACTGGAGAAATCTAAGCACACTTGTTGGAATGGATCTTGTCTGCTTTTTTTAGAGGTAAAATTAATTCCACAGAACATGTTGAATGGCCAAAAAATCATACTTTTAAGGATAGTGTTCAAGTAAGTCTGTCTGTCATGATTTAATTTTTCAAGTCAGTCCAAAAAGAATTGATTTATATTTATGAAATTCCTTTAATCACTAAGGATTTCATGTGCTTTCCAGAAAGGTATATCCATTCCAGCCACTGCGGAAATGCAACCTCTGTTTAACATCAATATTGATTTACAGTATGAGGAAGAGAAAAAAAGACAATCTTAAAATACAGCAATTTTCATTCAAAATTATGCCTTTTAGGAATAAAAAAACCATAAAAATCTACATGCTTTTGGTGCATAAAATTGGGACAATTATATGACATTTAAGGGGAATGGTAACATTTCTCATCCCGAGATCTATAAATACTTTTTAAATGTTTTGTGTGGCATCTATACTTCACCCTCACATCCTGAGATTTCTGTCATCTGAAAAATACTGTAGTTGTTGTAGCTATTCAGTAAGTCCTACAGTGACTTCTAAGGAAACTTTGCTGGTTTATTGCATCAGAAGCCTGGGCTGTGGGTAAACATGAACTGGGCAGTACAGATAAGGCTTTGTCACATTCTGTAGTGCTGAATGTGGTACTTGTGTGATCCACCTTTGTGCCCTTTAAAGAAACAGCTGGTTTCAGCAGTAGCTGAAGTATTCCTATGTCTTTTTATTTTAGATGTGGGTCAGGAATTTAGCTATTAGTCTTGTTAGACTTCGTTATTGTATTTATAGGTATTTATATACATTTATGCTCAAAGTAAGCTCAACACACACACAACTGTTGGTACCAGTGGAAAATACTGCCATGAGCTCATTTATGACAGTAACTCCAAGGGTGCTGACTTACACGATGTCCTTATTTCTACTTTAACAACCTGATGGAATGGCAAACTGAATCACACACGTTTGCTTTTATTTAGCTCTGGCTATCCCTCCAAATCTTCTCCTGCCTTCTTGGTAATTTGATTTAAATGGTTTTTAATTACATTGTCTGAGGCTTTGTTAATATCAGCCCCTAAGTATTTGTACTGTATTTTTGGGTGCCCACTTAAGATTCCATGAGGTGAGCAAGGCTGAAGGGCAAACTCCAGAAAGCTGCATCACTGCAGTCTCAGAGTCATTAATTTTGTGCAATGATAACTTTGTACTCAGAGAGCAATATTCATTATAAGCAGGAGGGGAAGCATGTGAGTCCTTAATTAACAGTAGGATATCATCAGCATAAAGTAATAGTTTAATGTTCTACAGAATCAGTGTTATAGCCTTTTAGACTGTTGGGTTTTCCATTTCAGACAATGCCAACGTAAGACTGTAATTGAGTGGATGCCATTACCTGGCTCTCATTATTACTGTCCAGGCACTACCCACAGCACCCCATTTCCTGTAAGTGACCCACAGCTTCTGTTTAATGACCCAGATAAATGTCCCGGTTTCTAAGAGACCTCCGTTTCCACTGAGCACATGAACAGCAACTGATTTTTTCCCAAGATCCAACCCAACCTGCTGTCTTGCCCCTTTACTTGGCTCACAGAGGAGGGCAATTTCTGCATCAATGGAGAGATTTGCAAAATGAATATGTGGGTTTTTTTATTTGTAGGACATGCTGCATCGAAGGAGAGCCACCTTCTCTCCCCTGCCTAGGTGAGAAGCTGAATTTCTGTCACCTTGCCAGCCTCACCCTGAAAACAGCTAAAAGAGTAACTTTCAAGGAGTTAGTTCCAGCACCAATGCACTTGTACCAACCACCAAGCTCTAGAGCTAAGGGAGCCCCCAAGTCTCTGAGACATTGCCTTTAAGAGCAGCATGAGGAGGCACTGGGCAGGCCCAGCCCACTAGAGCACTGTTAGGCTGTGACATCTGTGGGGACAAAAAAGCCCTGTGGATTTTTTGCCCCCATGCAATTCATCACATATCTTTGTTCATACTCTTTTGCGTCCTTTTGCTTTGATTTTTTTTTTTTCACAGACCTGAACAAGGCATCTAGAAATCTTCACATGGCTGACACTGCATGAAGGAGTGCATGAAGTGCACAAAGAAGTTCCTGTTCCACTGGCACAGGTTTGTGAAGACAGGAAACAAGTAATAAACTTTCACCATTAAAAAGGAAAATGTAATTAATACCTTACACAAGAGGGCCAGTTTGAACCTGGTATTCTTTCTCAGGGGAGACTGACCACTCTATTTCTGTGTGTCCAGGGCTGTGCATCAGTGAGGCTCGGTGGAATTTCTCTGTGGAAGCAGACTACATTAACACTACCTTCTCAGCCTCACATATGAGGATTAGGACTCCCAGGTTTATTTCCAGTGAGGCTTAGAAGAGACAGAAAGGTGTTTCAAGGTTAATATATTTGTTGCACATTTCAGGGAGTGAGGGAAGAAATTAATTCCCAGAAGACTAATTCTGCGTGAAGGGGAGCGCTAATTTTGGAAATGCCATACCTCTGCTCTGTGGGTGTAGCTAATACTTGTGGGTTCTTCACAGAGCTCCATACTGTGCTTCAGCAGAGAACTGACATTGAATTCATATCTTCCCCTTCCCTCTTGAAAATGTAGTGCCTTCAAATGCAGCTTTCGTTGTTCCTATGAACAAAAATTATCACTATGTTTCCTGTTGCATTTTGGGAATATTTAGAATATCTGGGATGAATGTGTCTTAGACAAGGATACATGTGCCTTTTCTGCTTCTATGCATACCTTTTCAAGGTAAACTGACACTTTTTTTTCCAGACTGAAAGATCTCTTAAGGAATCCACTCCTATTTATTTGGCCAACCAGTATCATTTAGTTGTTCTTTGAAGCACACTTAAAGCATAACTTGCTCTGACAATGTATTCTCTTTGATACGAAAGGCCAGACCCTGAAGAAAGTGAGGTAAACTCTCCATGTCATGTAGTGGACTAGGCCATAGGCAATTGCTGAAAATAGAGGATTTGTTCCTTTTTTAAATCAAGGTAGTCTGTTATTGATCTGTTGCAGTTCATACACACTTTTGTGAATGCTTTGTTTCAACTATTTTTTTTCTGAGTACTCTCTTAAGTAAATCCCATTTGTTCTTTTTTCCTGAAATAAACTGCTGAAGTGTATTTAAAATTATGCAGTATTGTTTTCAGTCCTTCATGACCTCTACAGATAGAGAAGGCATATGATTATTAGAATGCATATTTATACTTAATTCTGGCCAAATAGTTTCCTTACACTTATTGTGTAATTAGAAAAGGAGACAAAATCTAAACATTTGAGCTAGAATTAAAATTCTGTGGAGTATTTATCCTAACTCTTAACAAAGGACTGAACAGCTTCAAATATACTGACATTTAAACATACAAATGCTGAGGTTACCTGTAGTGACTTACACTTGATATACTTGACTGAAAACAGGTTTACCCTCATGAGGATGGCTGCTTTGAAAACTTAGCTACATGAGTACAGAACCAAATATGAACAAAAAGCAGAACCACATCATTTACCTGTGTCCAGTGTCCTGGAGAGCTATGGGGACTACTGGATGTAGTCCCAGTGACAGGCATTCTACACCAAGCAGACAACTGTAATTAATTTTCTGTTTAGTGATGTGCTCCAGGCCAATGACTTTGTCCTGCAAGAAAAAGGTAAGAGCTAATTTGATCAGAAAAGGCATAATCCAGAAGCTGGCTGAAATGGGTAAATAACTTTTACTTTTCACCGGTAGAGTGCAGCTAGGTCTGGGATGATCTCATGCCTCACATGGAGCTCGCACTGCAGGGCTTTGTCCATGACTTCACTGGACCACTTCTGCCAGTATGGCTTTTTTTTTATTATTAGAAAAAAAGCCAACAACCCAGACTAGAATTATTATGATGTATTTACTGTAGTACTGCTTTTTCTTCCATCAACTTGCTCTAAATCCCATTCTGAATTTTGGAATTGGTTTGGGGTTTTTTTTTTCCAAATGTTTCATCCATTTGACTGATGTAGCTGGTCAGCACTTCACCAGAATTAACTCAACTTAGTTACATCTGAGGAATTTATGACAATCAGTTGCCTTGGTATTTAAACTGTACTCACTGAAGTTGTGTGCTGACAGAAAACAGTGAAAATATCTCTGAATTCTGCCTCAATTTTTTTTTTTAATCTTATTCCTATTTAAACCTACCTTACATCAGCCCAAATTGCAGACCAGATTCATTGAAAAAAAAGACTGTGTTTTTTCATAAGCCACGTGCTTAATGAATACACCTGGTTTTTTAGAATTCATATGTTGGCAGAGATGGGAGCTAGATTTACATCTGCAAGAGATGTAAAGAGAAGAGAACCAATTTCAGAAAACATTGATACTTCCTTGTGTGATTCTTGCAGTATGCACCCAAACCCACATCACCTACTGAACAATAGCAATATCCAAATGCAAAATGAATGAATTGCACTACCTCCCTTTATGAAAAGAATGTGTCATTTTCTCTATATAAAATGGAGTTTTCTGTCTGTAATTCATGAATTATACTAGTAGAGTATACTCTGACATTCAAATATTTACATACAGAGCTTAACAGGTCTTTCAAATACCTGTATTGTTTGAATGGATACATCCACTTGCTGACCTGGCTATTTGTGTGCTCCAGTGCAGGCCAGAAGATCCAGGCTAAAAACACTGCTGAAGAAAAGCAAAAGAGGCAGCAGAAGCTGCAGCACTGGGCAGCTACAGTCCCAAGAAGGGAATCTGGCCATTCTTATAAAGAATGCTCAGGCTGAGTCACTTGAGAGATGACAGGCCACTTCTACCATCCCACTAACTTTGTCAGCCTAGAAGAACAGTCATTCTTTCAAAAATTTATCAGGAAACAAAGAGACACAGATTTGCAACTCCCTTCTACAAACAGACCTGAATGACAGCAGCATCCCTACAGTCACCAAAACATGTCATCAAACATGTCACCTCACCTGTGTGCCAGGCCAGTGCTCAACCCTTGCCACAAAAACAAGGTGAACACACACAAACTTATTCTGCAAAAGACTACATCCGTGCCTCACAGCAGTCGAGCTCCTGCTAGCACAAGCACTAGCACAACATCTTCATGTTGAAAGGGCATTTAAATAAATGAACCTAAAGATATTCTTAGGAAAAGCAGGAGGTGCACTTGCACAGTCAATCTGAACTTGGTCAATACAGTAATGCCTCTGAAACAAGAGAGAGATACTTTCTTTTTGATGGTCTCAGTTTTTTTCATGAAGCAGCAGTATCTCAGGCATTTTGTGAATATTCTTACAACCATTATGATTAATATGTACTGCTGGGTGCTGGTGAGGCACCAGACCAGAAATCAGGAGAAATGGCCTCTTTCCTGGTGTCCTCTAACAAGGTTCAGAGACCCATCTGCGATTTTCTAGAATAAATAATTTAGATTATCCATCTTGAAAACTAATCCCTGATCCTCAGTTCTGAAAGGAATAAAGAACAGCTCTGTGTAAGATGAGACACCAAACCACAAGTACCCCAAAACACCAGTCAGATTTAGCATACTTTCTTTCTACCAGCTTACAGCCTTATTTCCTGAATTTAACAATGCTTCCTTGTAAAACACTCCAAGACTGAAACACAGAAACAGCTATTAAAGCTATTACTATTTTTGTTTTCATTGTCATTTTCTATTTCTGCTGCTCTAGTATTTGATTACATTTGAGACATGGGAATACAGAAAAGAATGCCATTATAGCTGTTCATTCTTCACAAGGTTACTCTCAGGCGTGCTCGCTCGCCATGCAGCCACACTCCCGTTACTGTTAACATTCCTAAGGCAAGGAGATGTGCTGGTTTATGGGCCATCTGTCAGGTGGCACCAGGGCCCTGTATATTGATGCCATGTTTGTTGCTAGCCCTTATTTGAAACAAAGTTCAGTTCAAAGCACTTCCAAGTACAGAAAGGGGAGGAAAATAAAGATGTCAATGTGTTTAGATTACATTAAAGTTTTAAGATTAACTAAAAGAAAGGGAGAAAACAGTCTGCTAATGGGTAGAGCTCAGTGAAGAGGCATTATTTTATTACTTCTAATGCACATAAAGCATCTCCTATTAAAAAGGGATGGCAGTTTTACATCCTGTTAAATATATCAAAGCTGTTCTTCAATTACAAATCCTTTTATATGCATGTTTTAACAAATATGTCTTTGATAATAGAGTGCAGCAGTAGTTTTTTATATGCTAAACAAGATCCCTACAACATAGCACAATGATAGAAAAGGTGAAGTACCAGAAGAAGGTAGGTCTGTTTGGCAGGGCAGGGCGGGACTTATTTCAATATTTTCATTCTGTTTGTAGCTCACAAAACAGGAGTATTCACACCATTCCAATGTACATATTAAGACACTGATAAAATAGCACGACCTGCAAATGGTACACTGAAGGAGTTTGGCAAGATGCTATTGTTTTTCCACATCATTATCTTTGAAAGCAAGCTGTGTGCTAATAATGCTAGGAACAACAGAAATAAAAGCAAGCCATGCTTGGCTGCAACCTGGTTTGAAAGCATAAAATTTCATCCAGGCCTGAGAAAAGCATCTTCCACAAAGAAAGGAGAATCTTCCTGCCTGGAGAAGGCAATGAGGTGACAAAGCACATGGTCGTGGCCCTATGGACTTACCCACAAACATCACTTCCACAAGCCACCAAAGCCCTGATGCTGCCCTGGGAAGCCCAGCATGTGAAACTGTGCTGTGCAGTGGCCAGTCTGTCACTGTCTGACCCAGGGGCAACAACAGCATTAGGACGATCAAAGAAAACCAGAGATGGACCAAGTGTGATCCTCAGTTAAGTTATTAAGCCCCTTCTGCCTCTTCAAACAGTTGCTAGGGCTGGGCAGTGCACTGCAGATTTTCCTGAGCCCCGTTTGTGCAAAAAACCAGCCTCTTGCATTGTCTTCCTATATCTGGGCCCCTGGGAACAGAGTACTGGCATTTCAGATTTCAGCCTTGGAGACACAGGGTTGAGATCCCTGTCTCTCACCATGCCCACCCCCCTGGCCTTACAATTATGCAAAACCCAAACTCCATTCCTGCTTAGGAGAACTGGAGTCACAACATTAATTAGATTGGGCAGCAGGCTGCCACAAACCCAGCTCCATTTGCACGGATCAGGTATTATTGACATCTGGCGCAGGAATGAGACTGTGCCTATGGAAATATATGAACGCACAATTAGCTTTTTCAGGCTTCTGATGAATTAATTGAATGGAGGTTCATGAATCTTGCAAAGAAGACAAAAGATATGATAATAATAAAGAGCAATAATAAATTCTGCTTAGCCTTTTGTCCCTCTGGTTTCGTGGTTATGGAGATATGGAAAGCTGGAGAGATTTAGTGAAATGAAGTCACTTAGCTAGAAAATAAAGATGAGCAACAGCACTGTAGTATCATAACTCTTATGTCTACAGACTGAGCACCAGGGCTGTCACAGCACTCACAGAGAAAGGTCTTGCCTTGCCTGTCCTCTGCTGCTGTTTATGCCTACGTGTCATACTTGGTTCTGCTGGGCTTCTCTGCAGAGCACCTGAGGTCTTATACTCAGTCTGTCTCCTCAGCAAGGTGAAAGGAGAAAAAGGGAAATCTAGAGCCAGGTTAAGCCTCCTCCCTTCCCCAAAAATAATGCTATATAGCAGCAAACATGCCTGCAGAAATCTATAGAAAGGGAATCAGTACACTCGGAGAATTGGTCCCAGAACTGCTGTAAGATGGCACCAGCTGTGAAGTAGAAGGATAGAAGCAGAAGAAATTGGCTGTTGTCCCTGATTGCCGTCCCCTGTCTAAGAAAGATCCACAGAATGATAGAACTCTGTGGTACCCCATGAGCAATACACGCCACTTCTAGGACAACCAGGCTGTGCAAGGCAGATGCTGTGCAAGGCAGATGCTGTCCGCCTTGGCTTGCAGAAAGATGTCACCCAAAGGAAACACTACCTCCCTTTGTCTCTGGGCCAAATCCTCTGTGTGATATAGATCAGTATCACACCACTGAAGTCAGTATTACAGACTCCAGCTGGTTAAATTGGCTTCAATCCACCCAGTCAATGAATCAGATGCTCAGCAGGTGATATACAGTGTTTGACTTGCCTAAGCAATCATTACATCCAGAGACTCAGAGATATATTCTGGAGTCTAAGCAAACAAGACAAAAGGCATTCCTCTTTTGGCCTCATATATATCATTTCCCATTAAAAAGATTTCTTGGGTTGGAGACACCAGCATTACTTCCAGCAGTTCCTGGTGCTAAAAACTGACAGTACTTACGGCTGTGTTTATTTGTGCTGATTTTTTTTTCTTTTTCCAGCTGCCTGCCGTTAGCACAAAGGCTAAATGCAAATTGAAATCACTCTGGTGATTAGCTGCAAATACTGCTTTTTGCAATGGGTTTGGTGTCCCAAGCAAACAAAGGACTGTTCTCCAGTGTACTGCAGACAGTAGGATTGTGTACTTTACAGATGTCATTGTGCAATAACTTTTTCATTACTGGCCTAAACATAACTTTTGATAGAGCTGAGAGGAAAGAGTGGCCTGTGATGGGAAGCAATAGTTCCCTTACCTGGTACACAGTATTTCTTCCCCTGCAGACATATTGATTACTGAGGGGCTGCTGAATGAATGAGGTGCTACTCAGCATGGCTGGAACAAGCCCTGTATAATTAAAGAATGGAACAAATGACCTGTCCAAAAATTTACAGTGACTATCCCACAGCCTTGTAATTAATAGCCAGGTGTACTTGGTACACTTTTTCTCCGCTATAGGTAAAAAAGCCCACAGCTGAAGGCTAGCAAATACACAAAAAATGAAGGAGTTGTTTCTAGAGCTAAGGAGATACCGGGGAAAAAACCCCAACACCTGCTGTCTCCTGAACCAGGAGCTAAGGCATCTTTCTTCAAAGATGTGAAACCTGCCTTTAAGAGCATTACAGATGGGCTGTAATGCTACACAAGCTCCTCAAGAACTGAAAAAGGTCTATAGGAATGGCAGAGCTGACCAAATAACAATTTTCAAGGTTGCAGAAGGCAGTAATGAAAAGCAGAGTCTGTTCTCTCTTTCTGCACAGTGAGCAGATTACGTAGTCATGGCTGAAGGAGATTTAGATTAGACATGTTTTGAACATCAGAAAATAATCTCCGTGCTTCTACTATGGCTTATTTTTCAAGGCTAGACAAACACATTGGACAAGAAAAAGAGCTGTTCTCATCTTGAAGAACAAGAAGACACTGTATGATCTCTTAAAGTACCTTCTTACCTTTTTTTTCAATTATTATAATCTAGTATTGCATCGATAGGGCCTTAGTCCCTGGAAATCACTCTCATCCAAAGAGAACAGGAATCCCTGTGTTGAGAAGGAAGCAGTGGATGTGCATCTGTGCTACTGCTCTGTTGGCTTGCTCATGAAGACAAGTGGATGTGTGAAATAGGAATAAAGGGACATCAAGGAAGCACTCAGAGCATATTTAATCACATCAGTAGAAATCTGTGATGCTTCAGCACATCCTTATGTGCTTTGTTGGGATGGAGATGCAATTTTTAAGGCATGAAGTTGGAATAATAGAAGAAAAAAGGCAGCCCTGCAGAGCAAACAGGAACATTGCAGGATGTCAAGACAGCCCAGTATGAATAACTGAGTAAATTAAAGGTAAGAAAGTATTTTTAAAAGCCAACACAATAGTAAGGAGATTTTAAAATTCATAGTCCTGTACTGAGACACTATAGGAGAAGAAATAAGGCTGAAGATAAATTTCTGTTCTAACGTGCCATTGTTCTGGTAAGTCAGCTTTTTTTGCAGCAAGGGGTGATGAGTAGACAGAGAGTAAGGTGGTAGAGATGAAAAGAGATGTGGCAAAAAATCACACAACAGCATCTGCTGGTAACGTGATGTGCCACTATAACTGTAACCAAAATACATGGAAGCAGAAAAGATAAAAAAGTATTTCAAAGGGATTCCCAACTGCTCCCAAAGGCAAGGACTTGGACCAGGTCTCTCAGGTAAATGACTGAGAAAAGAGACAGACTATTCCTTATTTTCTCAGAAGCCTTCGGTGTGGCTGTGCAAATAATTTCCTCTTTTTTGCCCCAGTTTCTCCACTACTTGTTTATATTAACTTTTTACAGAACATTGTGAACAAATCAATAAATTAATCATCAGAACTGAGAGAGCACAGTACAGGGAAGCAGACCATCCTCTGCCTGAGACTTTCTCCAGAGGAGTGCTATGAAGATCCCACCCTTCATAAAATTTCTTAGTATTGATAAACTTCTGACAACAAAAGTGGGGCTTCACTATCAGAAAGAAAACTGTGGCTGTGATAAAGATCTTCTCAATGCTTCAAGGTTTAAGCAGTCTCCTAAATACCTGGTTTTTAAACTCCATCTCTTGCCTTGTAGCCCGGAACAGTGAGAAAGAAAAAAAGGAAACTATGTGATCAATAATTAAAGGGCTGGAAATGAACAAATGGAATTAGTTGTTCCAAGAAGGGTGAGGAAAGGAACCTGAGAAATATCATCTATCTTTATCTCTCAATCTGGCAGGAAAATTTACAAAGCATCTTTAGAAAGAGAGATTCTGAGGTTATATATTCCCTGCTTCAGGTTTCTGAGTGATACAAATTTAAAGGTTTTTTTCAGTTTGGGGTTTTTTTTTTCTTTCTACATTATGCTTTCTTATTTTATGACACTTCTCAGACTTGAATCACTCACAGCAGATGGCTCCATGAATACTGGATATTTCCATAAATAATGACAGATTTCCCTCCAGTCTCCCCACCCTCCTCCACTCCACATGCCCAAGTCTTTTGTGTGCTATCTGCAAGCACTCATTCAAATTCTGGTCAGCAAACAAGCCTATCTAGTACCATTGTCATTCCTGCAAGCCCAGTAGAATCAGTAAAACAATGAACTCATCATCCTATCTGATTCAAGAGCATTTTTTTCCAAGAAATTCAGAGAAAGAAGGGAAAATCTGCTAGGCACTTAATGGAATTGAATACCTCCATGGGTAACAGTAGAGGACCACTGCAGAAAGCATCCTGGTAGTCCACAGCACTGGTGAGACAGATTTCCTGCACACTGACTTTTAGCTCAGTAGTGGCCAGGAAATGTGCTCAGGTCCTCTGAACACCCTGGCCACCAAAGAAACTCCAAGCGTTATAGCAAGTGTGGAATTGGTCCTGAATTTAGTCATGGAAACTCTGTTTGCACAGGAAGAATTTCTAACAAAAAAGGAGCCTCAAGAGCCAAAAGGAGCACAAAAACCCTGGATGCTGGGGCTTAGTATCTTTAATTGATACACACACAATAAATGATACGTGCTCTTACTGTCCTAGTAGAAAAAAAAAGCAAGGTAGCTTTTAGTTCGGGACATTAAGAGGAAAATATGGAAAGATTCTTATCAGAGCAAAAATTTATGGTTAACTTATTGCTTCAAGTGCTCATAATCTGCCATCTATATACATTTCTATCAAATGACCCTCTAAATAATTAATAGATCTAATTCTGTCAGTGTTTCCAGGGCAGGTTTCCCTGTAGAAGGTTAATGCTATGATTTAATTCTTTATTTATGTGATTAGCAGCCCCAGTCAGGCTGTTTTAATGAGGTCGCAGGCAGCAGATTATCACAACCGACTGGCCTAGCAGGAACCTTCAGCACTCTGTGTCTGAGTGATTCCACTGCACAGCCCAGGTTCCCAAAGGAAACTGCCAACAGGTATTAAGAAGCAGAGCCAGGTCCCTAACCAGGCACCAAATACTATTCAGCCCTTTCCATGGAATAGTACCAAACCACAGCAGTCCAGATAAAACGTGGAAACATAGGAATTGCTAGAGTTCATCAGCTCCACAGTTCATCTATGTCATTCTCTTGTTTCAGAATGCTCAGAAAAGCATGGACAAGAGTATCACTGTAAGAAGATGCAGGATAATTTGTTACTACAGCAATACTCATCTGTAATAGTTAACATTTAGGCTCATCTGCAATAGTTAGCGTTTGGATTCAATCCCAGTGATGATCCTCCCCATGTCAAAAGGAGTGCCTGGCAGTTATGAGATTCTTCACACCAACACTAGAGAAGGAGCTGATAGAAGTGCAGCATTTTAAGAGCTCATATATCTGCATTTCTATGTACTCAAAAGATTTAAGCACACAGAGAACCAGTGTGCTTTTCTTTCATTGTCTTGCTCTTTTTTCCCATTTTCCCCCAACATGCTCCAGCTCTCTAGAACTCTCTCCAGGCTGCTTAAGGTATCAAGGGCCAAATGCCAATACTCATTTTCATAAGGACACTCGAGACCAGAGCATTCGCCTTGCACTCAAACCTCCTACCTAGCTGGTGTCCTCACTCCTCCGGAGAAGCGCTATCCAGGGACACTCTGCTCTCAGCCATTCTGATTTCAATGGGTTGACAGTGATAAGGGAGCACTGAAAATGCACGGCCTGCCTAGATAGGAAATGGTGAGGTCTCTGTACTTTATTATTCACAGTCTCCATTCAGGCTGGTTGAGAAGGGCAGGAGAAAAAGCTCAGATGTGTGTTTTCCTTATTCTGCTTTCACTCTTCCTCTGTCAGCAAAGGTGTCTTTCTACCTCTTTCACTGACCAGCCTTTTTGTTCTGTTTTGTTTTCTGCAGGGTTGGTTTTTGTTGTTGTTGGTTTTTTTTTTTTTAATTATTGAATGTTGTTTCCCCAGCCGAACTGCCTTCAGCTTCTGTTCTGTTTATTATACTTGGCACAGAAAGGGATGAAAAGGAATGAATCTTGGAAGAGAAACCAAAGCCTGCAATAAGCTGTATTCTGAATTACCCTGTAGCATGCTGACTGGGAACAAGAAGACTTGCCATGCTGATACATACAGCTGAAAATTGGGTTTGCCATGTACGGTGGTGTTAAATGAAAGCCTTTCAATGCATCCCTCACAGACTGCCACTGTGCTGTGCCCTTCATGAACACTCCACTGCTTATTGGCGCAGGTATAAAAATGTCCTTTGGATGACAGACAGCTCAGGTAAGCTCTAGAGAAATCAAAGCAGGAAAGCAGATAAAAGGGTAGCGGTATTTCTATCACTAACTCATGGATAGGTTTTTTCTTGCTAACAATTTCCACCTTGGAAAGCTCCAGGTCACTAAATCAACAGCCAGAACAATGAATTCAAGATATTGAAAAAGATCACATAAAATTCAGTGTTCTCACTGAAATGCAGAAACTCCTTCTATTTCCATCTGTTGGCTAACCCCAGGCTTCCATCAGGTTGAGCACTTTTCTGCCTCACTCACACACTGCCTCAGGTTTCTGTGAAAAATCCCACTAAAAATAACGGAAACTCAGTGTACAAGATAATTTGCATGAATTTTATCATGCAAAATTTTTTATCATCCTAATCCTCTGATCAGATTCCCAGGAGGCTACAGACCAAAGATTCTCACTTAGGAATTTCCGTACTATGCATAGGGAAAAAGGCCTGGTCTCCTGTGGTCAGAGACTCGACATCACAATTCCTGGTGGTTTAAGTTACCATTAAGGCTGCAAGTCCAGTAGATGACACATCACCAACCAAATCCCTCTACACATACCCCAGCAGAGGGGCAGGGATGGCAGCAGCAGTCACAGAGTATTTAAACTGTCCCAGCAGGAGTGGGAGAGCATCACTGTCCGATGATCTGGCTGCTGAGCTGGTAATGCTCCCACCAGGAATCGCTGCAGGGCACAGTCCAGTGACTGTAATGTGGGTTTGGTATAACTAAGCAGGACTAGGTGATGTAAAGGTACTTGCTGTCTGCATACTTGCCCTCACCCTTACCCTGACAGGGAATGTTGGCCCCTTGTTTCAATGTGTTACTGCTTTCCATCATTTTAAAAGGAACCACAGAGGTAGTGGCAATATTTTCCCTCAACAAGCAAATAGAAGAAAATGCTGAGCCCACCAGCACTGTCTACTCAGGCTGCAGATTATTGCAGGACTCTGGAGAATAGCTGTAGAGAGCTTTTCTAAAGACCCAGCGGAGGAGGTGTCACATCCCGAGCAATGTCCTCGTTATTCTCATGCAGTTGCAAACAGCTGCAGGGGCCCCGGGGGACTGGGAGGGAGGGAGCGGAGCATCCAGGCTGCCTCTCACACATCCTCACCTGCAGCAGCTCCAGCAGCAGGCAGCAAGCCAGCCTGCACCGACAGCGGGGAGGCAAGTTCTGCCCTTCCCGTTTGTGCTGGGTGCTTTCTGCGGTTTGGCTTACAATCCTTTTTTAAGGAAGTGTTTATCTTCTGCCAGTTTCCTACTTGTTTTCTTTACAAACAAAACCTCTGCTGAAGATCTCTTACTCCCACAGACCTCCTTTGGTTTTCAGTTAGGGGAAGAATGAATCCTGAAGGCAGAGACTGAAAAGAATTCCTTTTCCCGTATCTGCCGCTAATTCAGAGGGCACGTTCCCCTTGATCCCTCATGTCTTTAAAAGCATTGTTTGCAAACTGTTGTTTTCTCTGATGTCTTTTAACATCTGGTTTTATCCCCTGTACTTACCCCACTTCTATTTCACATCCTGATTCTCTTAAAAACACATCCCAATCTCCAGGCAGCTCCAAATTATGATTATTTTCAGTTCTGGGTCTTTTTTTTAGTAAGGTACTCACTTCTGTGCCTGTCTTCAGATTGGGAGATACATCAATGCACTGCAGGACAGTTTGGAGATCAAAGCAAGCACAATGCCTGGATCTGTGCCCAGGCTAACCTGAGGAAAAGAGTAGGAGTGCTGCCCTACCCACACATTCACTCCCCCAGTGCTACCCAACTGATCAGTAAATCATGACTTTTAATCTCAAAACCCTGTCTGGCTTTTTGCAACTATGATATTTATTGATGCTCCCATTCATTCTGTTATTATTCTGTTACTATTTGAGTTTCTATTAAGGTATTTATTATAGGATTCTCTCAGGAAACAGTTTAAAAAAATTGTGTTACACTGGGGTCCTTATCCTCTGGTACCAGAACTCAAGCTAGGGGATGATATAGTTATCACAGGACCTATTTCATCGCTGATGTCTGACAGGAGAGGAACTCTTCTGTGGGAATGTCTCCACGTTCTTCCACAGCAAAATCACAAAATTTTTAATTTTTCTGAACACTCTTTTTGCATATTTATTGTTTACTGAGCCTACAGGCTCCAGCAAGCTTCTTGCTTCACATGTTTGACACAGGACTTGTTAGGGGTTTTTTGTGATTTCTGTAAGTTTCTCCAAGTCTTCTGGCCTTTCTTATTGCATTTTCCCCTATAAAATGCCTGAGTTTATGAGCATACTTTCCTCATTTGTCAGGGCCCAGCTACTTGAAGAATGCCTTCTTGCTTTTAGCATGTTTTACCTGCTGTTCAGCCATTTCAGTTTCTTTGCTTTTTTTTTGTTTGTTTGCTTGGTTTGGGTTGTTTGTTTGTTTGTTTTCTCAAATTAACAGATCATTTAGTCCTTATGTAGCATTTTTCCTATTGAGGCCTAAAACTCAATTATATCTGAGTTGCTGACACGGCTAGTTTAGGGATCTGATTTGGTTCCAAGCCTTCATGAACACAAAGCACCACTCCTCCACCAGTACTTGACTGCCTTTCATATACACTACTCCTTGGTCTTACAGTGCTCCTTGGCCCTCCCTTCTCACTCTCTGAGGCCTGCAAAGGCTGGTGTGTCTTGAAGCTGTTTCTTGGGCACCTACACAGAAACACATGATCTGCTGCTCTCGCCTCCTGTCTGCAAATGATTTCAATGACACACTTTGCGAGACTGTTGATTACCATTCTTGATAGATCACTGCCAATTTCTGCCCTGACCTTTAATTTAACCTCTCAGAGAATGTATCATCTCAGAGTACATATGGTTTCTGGAAGGAACTGGTTTAGACTTAGATCCTTAGACTAGTGAGATGTTTTTCTGTGTCCTTTAGGCTTAGTCCAGATTTACAAAGTTTGTGCCATAATCCCTACGGACATCAGGGGTAACTTCATCTTGTCCTGTATGCATTGCTTGTACAGATCACATCTTAAAAATCTTCTCTCATCTCCTCTTTAAATGACAAAGGGGCAAAGAGCAGAGATCTTACCAGACTGCTTAGTTCTTATCAAAGACCACTACATACACTCATATTCTCATACACCCACTGATAATAAACTCATATCACACAGACAGATCTAAAAGAACACTATGAAGTGACATTTAGGCTGTGAAGCCTTAATTTAGGCACCACAATGATAAGAGTGTTTTAATATCGTAATAACTGATAAATAGACTGTGTGTCAGACATTTCATTCCCTTTTAATCAAAACTCCTAGTCTGCTAAATTAATCACCCCCTTGGGGTACAGTAGCAGATTTCTAATTTAGTCATAGAGCATCATTAATAATGAAAAGTTCTGGAGGCAAATTCTGCTATTCATGTTCCTTTGTATGATCCTGCAGGTTTAAAGAGACAAGAGAGAGAAGGTAGAAGACATCAACACCTTGCAACAATCCAATAAACAAACATCATTTTTGATGTCAATATTCTAAGGATTCGCCTCTTTGAATATTAAGGATATCACAAAAAAACCCAACCCAAAACAGAAAGTAAGTCAGAAGAGTTTTAGTCTTATCCAAAAGGTGTTACTGAAATCAAAGCTAAAATGCATGAGGAGTGGAGAGCAATGCTGCATTTTGAACAGCTCCTCTATTGTCATGCTGTATATTTGGTCTCTTTAATTGGCTAATTTCAGAATAAAGCTGTTTCTGAACAAGTATTCTTTATCTGGTATGTCTTGACTTTTATCACCAAAAAAAAAAAATCATTAAAAGCTTATTATCTTTCCTTTTGCCTAATCATAAACAAATACAGAGAATAAATTTGTGCCCCACCCACTAATGGATGTGCTTCATTTTCTGTTCAAGTGTTGTCTAACTACATTTAAAAATTTGTGACATATTTGATGGTAGCAATATCTGGGGAGAATGTGTGGCACTGATTATGCCGAGCTAATGGCAACACTAATTTTAGGGAAGAATTTTCCCTTGCCATACATACTTGCATCTTCTAATTCATGCAGAATTTCAGGCTGACTCTGAGCCTTTTCAGGACACAGTTAAAGCTACATTTTAAAGTGTCCATTGATTTCTTCCTATCTCTTATGTGCAGCAGTGGCACAAGAACTTGGGAGTAAGCTCACGTAGCCATCCTTTGCCATTCCCACAGTGCCAGGCCTTTTTCTTTCATAGGGAGACCAGAGCTTTAGGTAGCCACCAGCTACTCTAGATTTACAAGCTGACAGTCTCCAAACACTTTGTTGCTTGCAGCATATATAGGGCTATCACATTTAATACAAAAAAAAAAAAAAAAAAAAGCATATTCACACCTTGCTTGTGCTTGGATGTCAGCCAAAGTAAACACAGTGCTGATTCAGACACAGCTACAGTTGTTATCCCAGCAAGCATCTCCATACTCCTGTATCTGTATCTCAGCTGTCTGTGGCGAGAGATCATTTAATCCTGAGGCACTGCTTGACTTTTTGCCCCACCAGGAGCAGGCAGGCCCGTGCTGCATAAGTGGGAGAGCTCTACCTACAGGAACAAATTGCTGATTAGAAGATTTCTTTCTCTTCCTGGGGCTTGGGGGAGTTTCTCCAGGTGCATGAAGCTTTCCCATAAAACCCTCCTGCAAATCACTCTGGTGTGCTGACAGTGACACCACTCCTGTCCCTCCTCCACTGGGAGGCCCATAAAAGTCCAAGGCCAGAGACTGCTGCTGAACCAACAAGCAGGAAGGATTTACAGCCGACAGTAACATCTGACCTCATCAAACTCCACTCTGGGCCATTTATCACTTCTCCATAGGAAAGCAAAAGCATTAGGATTGAGAAGGGATCAGTGGAGAGAGAAGGAAGGGAAAGCAAATCACAGTCACTTTAGCTCCACCAAAAGTTATAGAAAAACCACCAGCAATCAAGACAAGTGCCTAAATGTCCTTGAAAACCAGTGTCTCAGGAAAAAACCCTAGGCATTAAGTGAAATGGATTTAAAACAAATGCTGAAATTTATCAAATAGCTGAGCAACCCCTTGTCTCTAAAGCTACACAGCAAAGAAGAAGGATGCTTAGGACAAAAAGTGAGAACATGTGCCATAGCAGGCAAGAGCATGTGAAAGAGATGGTAAAAAAAGCCTTTTTGTTGGGTGTCTGTCACAAATTAGTTGACCACTGTGCCTTTGTCCTGAGGGACAGAGCAGGCAGAGCCTTGCAGGTGGATTCAGTACAGGAAAACCTGTCTGTGCCCTGTCTCAGTCTCACTGTCATGGGGGTGGTAAGGACCCAGCAGAGAACCCAGTGAGGAGTTACCTTGAACTACAGTGTTTCAGCATCTGACCTGCTAGCACATAACACATTCAGAGAGCATACATGCAGCCAGGGTGGCTGGCTCTGGGTGGGCAGGAATCAACTGAGTGCCTGCACTGGACAGACCACAGACTGGTGAAAGAAATAAATTGCAAGGGAAAACCAGTGGGACAGTTGGACTGTGTCCTGAAAGAGGCATAGAACAGAGAGATCTTAAAGGAACAGCTTGGAAGAAGTCAATCAGTCTGATCACCTGAGCCTTTTACTCAAATAAATGTTTTCCCAGAGGAACACGTCTTGACATTTGCCCCATCTGTGATGCCCACACCTTGGCTGCTCTTCCTCTGCTGTGTATTCTTGAAAAGCATACACAAAGAGAGCTAAGGAAAGGTTCTTCATGGGTAAAGGCAGAAAATCTCTGTGTACAGGGAGCAATAAATGGAGAGCAAAGACTTAATTAAAAAAAAATCACTTTTTTTTTTTCAGTCTCTCCTTCCAAATTGCAAGCCCTCCTCCCACTGATGCATTTAGAGAGGTGCCTAAGAAGAAAGGCGCTCCAATCCTCTACTGGCTTGTAAAAATCTCAGGTTTGTGTTTTCTCGGAGCAATGTGAAGCTGAGATGCACCTTCATTTTGCCTGAAGGTAACTGCTGAGAAGGGGATTGCGGGAGCACTTGCCAGCCTCTGAACCACACTGTTGGCTTAATTAAGGCAGCTGGGACTCCAGTGGCCATTTACACTATCAGAAGACAGAGCTGTTCTGCATCATAGCCACCCTGTTCTCATCACAGCATCACTATCTGACAAGCCAATGTTGAATGTTAAGGTACTAACCCCCCGACATTAGCAGTGAAATCACAAGTTCTCAAAGAATCCCAAAGGGCTGAGGATGGACAAAATTCTATTTCACAGCTGATTCACTCAGTAATATGTAAATAAAAAACACCAACCCAACACAGCAAACTCGTGTGCAGCAGTAATAGGCAGGAAAGATGTAAAGGTTATGGTTTAAGAGAGACAGCATGGAAATGAAAAACCATGTAAAAGTAAGGCAAATACAAACAATCAAGAACAAAGAGAATTCTCCCCAAATAAACACTCACAGAAAGTTATTGGTTAGGAGAGAAACATATGTTTTGTAAGCACAATAAATATTTCTGAAAGAGAATTTCAACATCTGCAGATGGAAATCTCTAACACAAGTTCAAGGATGAAGAATTGCACACAAGCTACCAGATACCTCTTTTATTGTCTGAAATTTTACATTGCTACCAGATGGGCTTTAAAATCTTGTTTTATCTTAATAAGGCATAATACATATGGGACACTGGGGCACTGGAGCTATTTCTGTTGATTTTCTGCACAGAAAACCTAACACATTTCTTGCAACCCCAATATTTTCTGTGTCTGTTACTTCTCAGTAACCTAAAAAACTCAGTTGACTTAAGCTTAGGCTACTCATATTCACCAAACTACTACTTATGATTTTTATCTATTCTGTCACTGGCCTAAGACACCCAATGCTTTTTAGCAGTTTCTTTAAAATAAAGGATCATTTATGAATGAAAAAGTGTTTTATTTTTCTTTGAGAAAAGTTTGTTAGGGGTATGCAAAGCAAATTTATTCTTAGAAAAATTGTCCCTAAAACTGAAAGCTGTCTAGTTAGAAACAGTAGTTTGAGAGATGCACTTTGTGTTTCTCACATGCCGATTCTCCTCCATGGATCTGGTAAGCACAGCTCTGTCTCTGAGGGAGAAAAACCCACTGCAATGCAAGGTCTGAGGATGGTGCAGCACAGCAAACACAGCCTGGCTTCTTGAGACCAATTTAGATTACAAAGAATGAGATGAAGACTTCAGAGGTGCAGCTTCCAGAAAGCACCATCATTAAAAAAGCGCATCACCTACCCACCCCCCCGCCAAAAAAAACCCAAACCCTACTGTCAACAAAAACCAAAAACACAACATCCTTCCCCAACAAGATTTCTAAAAAAAAACCTCCACTCTTTCCCTAAAATATGTTCTTTATTTAAAGGGAAAAACCCCCAACCAAACAAACAAGAAGGTATTTTCCATCAAAAGTCAGCACTGGCTGACTTTTTGGTAATGCTAGAACCAGACAAATTACAACATTCCTCACAACAGCTTTCCAACTGAGTAATCCCACAAAGAACTGTGCAATCAGAATTTTAAATGCCCTGCGAACTGAGTTAATACCAGATGGTATCCAGCTATATTCATCATTATAATTTCCTAATATTATATTAACATGTACTAGTTTAGCACTTGAATCATGTAGCACGACACTGCTAAAATCTATGTCCTGAACTCAGTACCATGCAGAACAGTTTCCCCTCTCTCTCCTAGACTGTGATTTCTTCAAGTTTTTAATAATTTTGATCTTCTAATGTTTTATGGCCCAATGAAAATGCAGACTTCCACGTATAATATTATTTTGTCTTTTCAGTTGCAATGACAGATCAATCTATAGGTGCTTCTGCCTTTTCAATAGATCCCACATTTTTAATACCATCAAGATGAAAGTGTTGCTTTCTTTCAGACAAAGTAAAATAGGATGTATGAGTCGAGTGTGCGTTTTCTGCATGGGAAGATTGTCAGAGCCATCAACTTCCTTATGTTTTTCTCCCCAATACTGTGTTAGGAAAATGCTGGAAATTTCCAGTTGCATGACTCTCTCTTCTCCATATGCAAGTTTATGGCACTTAAGGTAAATATCTCTTATCCCAACTTCACATAAGGCTAATTTACTAAGTTATACTAGTCTGACTTGAGTTAAAGTGATAAACTCTTTTTACAGAGGAATTTGGTTTTTTTCTTAATCATGTCACATGTTTTCAGATTTCTTTGGTGAACATTTTCTGTGGAACAGGTCTACTTTTTTTTTAGCATTCGGCTTTGTTTGGAGAGAAAAAGCATTTTTGTCTGCTACCCTTCCCACCTTGTGCCTCTGGTGTGTGGATAGAACCAATTCAAAGCTTGAAGAGCTGACTTAATCCCTGCTCTCCCAAGAAATGATCCCTTTTCCAAAGCAGAAAAAGAATCAGCTCACCAAGCAGCATCTTCTTGGCATTCAAATCACTAGCACAGTATTTTGAGCAGTTAGACCATTTCCTTTTCACTGTAGTATGAAAGAGCTTGTGAATAAACACTATTTAAGGCTCAGGTTCATTTAAGCCGTAAGACAGGGTATGACACCTGAAGTGCAAGGCATACCCATTTCCCTGTACGTATATGGGAAATCTTCCATATAGTCCCTTCCAACAATATCTATTCGTTGTCACTAGCAAAGCAGATATACTGAGCATTTTCTACTTGAAATTATGCTCTTTAGGAGTAGTGCCTGTGATCACACAATACTTCGTGCCCCCTCTTTGCCCTCCCACTTTATTTATTCCAAGCGTGCTACACTTGCACAGCAACTTGCCTGGTCAGTGGAATTGTATTGAATGTGCATCATGTTATGTCACTTCTTCATGTGATTCCTCATTTATCTGCATACCAAGACTATCCCCATCTACCATCAACATCAGAAAACACTTTGAAACAATTACCCAGTGTTGTGCTCCAGGACATAAATTGTTCAATTACAGCTCAGCAGAAGACTTAATGTAGATTATCATGGGAATACATGATTATCATTGTTATCTGTTTACAGCACAGGTCTTAACCCTTCCACTGGTAATTCTGATTCTGCCCACTGCTGGGGACGATCTGGGCTTTGGGTTTTATCCAGTCTGGCGGTTCCTGGGAGCCTGTGTATTTAGATAAACTGTGACCCAGCCCAGTTAGCCCAGTTAGAGCATAACAGGATTTGTATTCTCATTAGAAATGCCATTGTTCGTCCTTCAATTATCGCTCTACCCTTTGACTCTCTTATTCCCAGCATGAAACTAAGAGGTACATAAGTGATACTACTGTGCACAGAACTGGCACGTGAAGCAAATGTGGTCTCTACCAGCCTGATAACCCACTGGTCAGCTCCTCTGCTGGGCTGCACTGCTGTGCTGCTCGGGGTGGCAATTTACTTGGGGGATGATGTAACTCCATAGTGCTACCTCTGAAAGAAGATGCATAATTTAACCCCACACAGATGATTTCAGGGCTGGACGATACTCCTGTGATCACCCAGTCTGATGTATTACAGATCATTTCACTTGGTGACTCTTAGATCATGGGGAAACAATGCACAGAAGATGGCTTTGAAACCATGCAGCAGTTTCTAAAACATCATTCTCAAACCCAGCGGTAATTAAAAAGAAAATTGACAAAAGAGCATGACATCAATTTTTTTCTCTGAAATGGGGTTATTAATAATGCATTATTTGTTTTAAGAGAATGGATGCAAAAGTACACAGGTAAATGGCTACAGTAATTTACTCTGCTTCCTTATTGCAAAGCAGGCTAAATCTACTTTTTAAGATTTTTTTTCCTGCAAGCAAGCATCTTTGCTATTGTGCCTACTATGCATTATCTTGGGGAGTTCAGCTCAATTTCCTGTGACATAAGGAAGTGAGTAGCCTGCAGCACATATCTCTACATTTTAAGGAGAGTTTTGCCAGTTCTGTGCTGACATCATGAGATATCAATGGCAGCATTTTCAGCATGTCCATGCAGCTTAGGAGCCTAACTACCATTGTCAAAACTGAAGTTGGTAGATAGGTGCTTCAAGATGAAAATAATTTAATTGCAAGATTGCCAACTTAGCTTGACTGCCTCTTGAAAGTACAATGACAGATGGAGAATCAATAAACTGGACAGGAACCTGGAGTCTTAGAGTGCCCCAAGATCCATCCATATCTGTGAGGATCTAACCTGAAGATAGCTCTAAAAATGACATACTTAGCACCCAGAATTTCTTACCAATTCCAGAAAAAGTTTGTTCCAGAAACCACTGGACTTCAGACATCTCAGTCTGTAGCCTCATTGGCATGGATAGCATTGGCAATAGCTGGGATATGATGTCATAGCCATATTTTATTGCCCTTTTGCATGCAATATATTTCTGATCTGGTAAAATGAGCAAAGAATTTATCAGAGCAAAAAGCATCCTTGTGAAGACAGACCATGTATATTAAGAATGTACCAAGTTTGCATAGTCTCTATCTTCTGCGTCTTCAATTTCACCTCCAAAAGGCTTCTGAGATTTTCTACGTCTGAATCAGGCATCCTTTGTATCATGGTGGAAGATGACCACCTTTCCTCATTCAAATCCATCAGGCATTCCCTGGAACAGCACTTAGCCCTGCTCACCATTATCTAGATCCCTAAATTCTAACTGGGCAAACATAAAATGTTACAGTTTGTTAAAAATTAGAAGAAAAGAAAACTTGCTGGAAGCTGGTAGCAGACTTGGCCTGAGAAGGGTAACAAATTCTGAATCAAGTTCCTGCACCATGAGTCTGTCTGAAAGTGGAAGGCACCTCCTTCAACAGAGCAAGTTTTTTTTCTATTTCTCTTCCTGTCTTTCACCAGCACAAAAAACCTCCACCCCAGGCACTAATTTGGCTGGAGGACAACAGAAGAAGCAGCTGGATAACCTACTCTTGATGACATTCACTGATACACAAGACCAAGGTTTCAGTCCCTATTTTCCTGCACACCTAGTGAGTAACTCGAAGAGATCAGATAGAGGGGTTAATTAAGAAGTAGCAATTTGTATTATATACCAGCATGATCCACAGTCCACTAAAATCAATGGAAAGGAACCCTGTAGTTAATTCAAATTAATTAACCCAACTCTGACTCTCGAGTGTGGTATGCAGCAAACTGGAAACCAGAAACAGAGTTATATTTGAATCACTTTCTGTGAGAGGTTAAAAAGCCTATATGGTCAGTACATATGAAATAGTATTTTGTGCATGTTCTTAGAGTCATGTGTCCCTTTGCATGCTAAATTTCAGCTGAAATCCCCTAAGCAATTAATATAAGCCACTGTCTTTTGCAATTAATAAAAATAAACATGCCTCTTTTCTTTTGGAGATGAACACATTTCATTGAAAAAAATCCTCATCAAATAATGTCTGTAGTAACAGGAATGGGAAAGCAGAATTTAAACTTGCCACTTTGAAAAAATATTCTTTGAATGTGCAATTTCAAAATAGCACAGCAGTATCTAAACATAAAGCAGCCACAAGCATGAATAGTGTGGCTCAAAATGTGCTTTCCCTGCTAACCGAAGAATCATGATCTGTACACTAAATTGTTGGAATTATGCTTATAATTCATAATCAAGTGATGAGAACTAATAGCATCATGCTGGGCCTTGCTCTCAGCAAGGGCTCTCAGTCTGCTCCCGTTCCACAGCAGAGTTGCTTCTGATCACAGTTACTCCTACTGCCCATCCTTTCCCCTTAAAACCTCCAAGTCCTTCCACCCTAGGCGATCAAAACTTTATTCTCCACCAAAAAAATTGCTACTGAAAAGAATACAAACTATACTGTTGCACCCTATGAAATCAAAACTTCTAGTTTAGAACTGCCGAGACGACTTCCTTAAGTGTGGGCACTGCTTGGGATTATCCACCAGGTTTCCCAGCCTGTCAGAGACATGATGTCAGTAGACTGGGGACCAGCCATGCACGCCCTGACTGTCAAAGCCAGCAGTCCTGCATCCCCCTTTTAACTCAGTGTTAGTATTTGTAAATTGGTAAATAGATTTTCCAAAGTATCAGGCAACAAACAACTTGAGGAGGTTTATCTTTAAACATTCAGAGCTTGCAGCTGAAATTAACTCTCAAGAGGAAGACAGACACAATACAAAGGATCTGGATATTTGCTAAAACCAAAGTGGTCAGTTGAAAAGACAGTTTTCATTAACTCACCCTAGTAAACAAAATTCCATCAAAACTGGCTCAGCACCCTGCTTTTTGTCAGGCTGACTACTACAGAAACCAGAATTTTCTGTGTATGCAGCCTTTGAGTGCCCCTCTCCCAGGACCAGGAAATTCAAAGACTCTGGGAGATCCTAGAGGTCTGTGCAGTTAATAAACATACTACATCTCTATAAACCCTACGTCTATGCATTTTAAAGGAGATTGTGGAAGCAAGCTTTGTTTCTGTATTTTTTTTCCTTTAACAAATACCACTCAGTGGGAAAAACACTATGGAGGCTTTACATCCAAATCAATGAGCAGTTATTACCTCCCCAAGGTCATTCTGACAGTTTTATTATCAGTGACACAGGAGCAAATGTTGCAAAAGCAATGTGGCAAAAGCACCTACGTATTATGCTTCTGTGCATGGTCTGAAGCTAAATTACTTTGGATATTGTGCCAGTGATAGTTCTGATAATACATTTTAAGACCAGACACGGGTCATGTCACATCCATGGATTATGTATGGAACTGTCAAAATTTCCAGAAAACCTTCTGCTGCTTTGTGTGCACATCTGTGTAGTGGTAGCCAACTCTGCAGTATTATTTATAATTAAAAAGTGCCAACAAGTATAAACATGGGAAAACATTTAGGACTTAGTCTTGCACATATTGAATAGCAACATACATTGATACCTAGCTGATCATGACAGACCTTAAAAATATGTACACTTTACATCTTAAGAAGCATTAAAAAGGGAAGGCAAAAATAAAAGGGTGTGTGTATAATCCAGTACATACAGAGGCAATGCAAGGTTCCTCCTACCTAACAGTGTATTTCCAATGAAAAGCACCGTGAGGTCTTGACAAAATTTTCTTACTGCAGATCACAAAATGTTGCACTAGTTGGCTTTCCAGCCCTAGCCTGGCAATTCCTTCTGTGGATGAAGTGTTCCACTGTCTCCCTTGTACGTATATGCACACAGACAGTGCTTGGGCTTGCAAACATACCAGCCCCAAGCTTTACACGGGTTTCTTTTGAGAGGTATGCCCAAAGCAGATGGAAATATATCCAAGAGCACTACAAGCAGTTTTATGGGAAAATACACTGCTGTAGTTGAGCTGGGTTGATCTCTGCTGTTAAAGGCCGTAGGGGCTGTTTTGCTCCACTCAGCAAGTAGCAGGGATGTCTGATAGAGGGGAGATCCTGCTCTGGGAACAACTGAAAAATGCTGGGATTTTCTCCCAGCTCTTGCTTCCAAATACTTCCTCGACACACCACTTTCTCCAAAGAACTTTGTTATGTTTCTCCAGCTGTGCTCTAGCGCCTAGAAAGGCAGGAAGCAACTAGGAAGGTGTTTTTAGCACACAGAAAAACATAAGCTTTGACAACTCTTGTCTTGAAAAACAATAGCTCCCTTCCTTTGCAAATTAATTTTAATAACTGTGGCTAGTTTGCTGTGAGTTGAGTAGTTTTGCATGAACACACACAATTAAATTAATATGCAAATGCTCCCATTCTTCTGAGAATACTGAAGCATTCTTTACAGCGTGTGAGACAAGGCAAAGGAAAAGAAAAAAAAAAATAGCAGCCCCAAAAGAGTCTTGTTTAGGAGGATGGGATGTCTTTTCTTTGGCTAAGCCACTGAAAGGGGATTCAAGCCTGACTGAAACAATGCCTGTTGATGAAGCAGAAATAAAGAAGGAAGAGGAGCCTTTAGAGACAAAGGAAAGAGGAAAAGACTGGAGCATCCCAAGTTGTTAAAAACTGACCTCAGCAAGTCTAAATCTTCACAAAGGTGGCATTTACTATGTCAGGCCTCACAAAGGTTCCCATTCTTCCCTTGCCTGTTGGGACCCCCTCCTTCTCCAGCCATGTTTGAGCAAGGGCCTCAGACAATTAGCACAGCCCCTGGCCCTTCACCCTTTGGCTGTCAATCACCTTCCCAAGCAGATGGCAGCAGAACAAGGAAAGATGGTTTCCAAGCGGCTTTGCCCTTCAGCTCTCATCTCTATGCGCTGGGCCCCTGGGAATGGCGGCCTGGCGGGGAGAGTGTGGGATCCCTAACAGCAGACACCACTGCTGCCCGGCCAGGGCTGCATCCAGGCATGGCTCTTTGTACAGCTGGAGCATGAGAGTGGGAGCATGGACAGGCTTCCCAGGAGTTTCCATCCTCAGCCACAAAAGACCCTCGGGAAGCTGAGGGGCCAGAACAACTCAAGAGTCACTAAAAGTTATTATGGAAAAAGCAACCCTTTCACTTGCACTTGCTGGCTTTGTGGGCTTAGACAAAAACAACTGCTATCCAGACACCAGCTATATCATAGGAGAGAGTGCATGTGTGACAGAAAGATGGATTAGAAAAGACCGGGAACATGGAGGCAAATAGATACAGATGTGGATCACCAGGGAAGGGAGGGAAAGAGATGGGACACAAAGGTGGCCCTGTGCTGCTGCTGCTGTTCTCAGCACAGAGCCTGTCTCTAATGTCTTGTACCATATTTAAGGGGATGAAGGCCACTGGTTACACTGCAGTGGGACCAGGTGTAAAGCAAGGCCAGGGAACCAGGAAGGCGGGAGGACAACTCCCACTTCCTCTCCCATGGGTCTACCCCAGCCTGGGAACAAAAGAGAGGGAAGGATTGTGGGGTGTGTAAAAATGCATGAACAGCAGTGCAAATACAGTCTGGTAGGCAGGGAAGCACTTAACCCTTATCTGAACAGCAATGGAAAAGCAAGTGGAGAAGGAAGAAAAGCCTGTTTTGAGATAGGATGAGCCAGTGTGAGTCTGAGATCGACTGAATGGCATGGCTCTGATCCAAAACTACAAACACTCTAGAGATGACTGTTCAGCAGGTCCTAAAGGATAAATATGGTAATTCTGCTCACCCTTCTTGGCTATGAAGGGAAACAAAGGGGGATGGAAAGCCCCCATATTCAGTTGCCTGGCATTTTCTCCTTACACCATTGACTTGCACAAGATGTGAAAGATCAGTGGCCTGAACCAAGCACAGACATATGACAAGAAGGGAGGAAGCGAAGCTACATGCCCTTCACCCACCCAGCATGGCTTGGGCAGCGTGATGCAACGAGGATGACATGCAGGGATAATGGCCACTCACGAGGAGCCGTGACATTTAGCACATTGTCACTTTCTCTATTTACTTTTCACACTGTCCTTTCAGGCATGAGAGTGCCGTGAAGGAAGGGAACTCAAATTCACCCAGAAGAATCTGACAGTCTAGGTTAGTAGTTGCAGAAACAAGTGCTTTGCTAGGAACTGTACCCATTTCTTGAAATCTCATAAACATAAATGCAGGGAGAGGATGCAATTTAGAAATGCCCTCTTCTTCTGTTGATGTGAGCCTGCTGTCCCTCATTCTGAGGAGTCCAACACATCTGAGAATGAACATAAAAAGCTTCCCTCTCCCCCTAGAATTCTACAACTGATTAAAACCTACTTGAGATTTTAACAGGAAGGATCCAATTTGGTTTTTATTTACCTTCTGGTTTACCTTTCTTTAAGAAACAAATTTGTATGCAGCTTTGCCAGCAAAAAATTAAATTATTTCATAAATTAATCAACAAATAAACTGAACAAAAATAAACAAATCCCTTAAAAAAAATTCTGACACTTCCAAAATCCCCTGCTCCCAAGAGCTGGTATAGTAAGGAGTGCACCAGACTCTGCCGTGCTCTGAGAAAAAACAGCAAAATTTATTAAGACTTTATGCATTGTTGTTGCCTTTCTGCTGTTCACTTCCTCCTTTCTTGCTGTGCACACATTGTCTGCTAGTAAGTACCAGGTAAACAGGAGAAGGGTATCGTTTGTCGTAGCCACAGACCAAGGCTGCAGCACATACAAATTAAAAAGGTAAAGACAGTCTATGCACTAGAAGGATCAGGCGTCAAAGAAGAGGTGGGCAAGGAAACCTGCAGAAGTGGTGAAACCATTCCTTGGCCTCGGGGGTCTAGGTTTTGATGGCAGAGGTGATGCCCTTAATTTTAATCTCTTTGAGGAACACAAAAGGAAGAAGGATTTATGACACAAATAAAGAAATTACTATGAATAAAATGCCTCTCTGACCTACAGTGAAAAATGCCTGGCCCAGAGTTTTATTGTGTTTCTGTTTAACCTCCTCATACAAGGCAGTGGGAAGGAACAGGGGAAGCCTCAGCCAACACCTCCATACCGGCAGCAGGAGGCAAACACAGGCCACAGGCAAGAGCTCAGCTCTTATTTTGAGTGGGCTCTGAAGTCCCAAAGGGATCTGCAGGCACAGACACAAGTTTTTTAATAGGGATGTGCAGGTACTAGCAATATTACTTCACGGGCACTGAGGTCCCCACTGCCCAAGACCAAATATTCCACCAAACCGCTGAGACTGAAGTAAATTGCTGGGAAATACACTATTTTCTTCCTCTTCTCAAAGTCTACTTTCTGGGGAGCTTTGTGCCAAGAGCTGAAAACCAAGAATCCAATTTAAGTATAACTCCCTTTGTTGAGGAGGAACTGCCTGGAGATGCAACAGAGGTGCAACTCTCAGGGGTGCTCTATCTTCTCACACAAACATGTAAAACACAAGCTATGGTGTAGGCTCTGCTCCCCAGTTGTATATCAGACAGTAACTCACTACTTCATGTGTTTACAGTTAGCTGCAAGCTTAGGGGCTCAATGAACTGAGGCAGGAGCTCCTGCTGTTATTTAAATAAGTTTTAAATATATTTCAGCCTGTTTGCTCCCTTTTATGATCACTGACTGTTTTTCACTGGATACCTTCTAATTTTACATGGCTGTGGTCTGTACATCAATCACTTGCTGAGGAGCAGTAAGTCAGTTTAAGAAGCTTTAGATGTTTGTAATTCAGCCTGTTACTGAGCAGCATTTATTTTTCTGCTCTGAAAATGTGAATACCTTAGAAATTAAAAGCTGTGACCCGAGTGTGGTGATTTCACAGAGAAATAAAACCTGCAATAACAGACAAACTGAGATATTCCTAGAATGGCTTTCTAAAAGCAAATGCTTCCTGTGAGGGCACTGGTAACAATCTGTAGTGGATTAAAGCACGTTACTATTACACAAAAATTACTACAAAACTGTAGCTACTTATGACAAATTTTAAAGAGCAGATGAGGATGAAGTCAATTGATTCAGAGCTGTTTGCATCTCTACAACCTCCAGGTACTGAAATCTTGACTCCACACTGGCCTGGGGAAGCTGCTCATTAATCTCTATGAATGAAAAAAGCAGCAAGACAGTCACACAATGAGAAAGGACAGATGGGTAAAGCATAACCGTGGCTGTGTGGCACAGCAAAGAACATTATAAAAGTACTACACAGGGAATAATCAAGGTAGGTTAATCCAGCAACATGACGGATTTAGACTTGAATTTTCAGAATCCCGGATGATTTAAACACAAATCCTCTGCTGTGTCTGAAGGGGAAGTGGGATCTTCTTCATAGCTCAGTCTTCTGGATTTCTTACAAAATGTCCTTTCGCAACAGGTAGAGGCAACAAAAAGACCGCTTAATTACAGATATGTGAGGATCTCTTTGTATTCATTGTCTGACACTCAGAAAACAGAAAATGCCAAAACCTCATACTACTTGAGCCATAACACTTGTGAGAAGAGATGGAGTCAGTGTGCTTGGCGGCTCGTGTGGCAAAGGGTACAAATACAAAATTACAGAAATGGGATGGGCATTGTATGGTCTTGGTCAACATGCATAGAACAGCAGAAAGAAAGAAAAATTTGGTCTTCCTTTTCCTTGCCAATGCTGGCCTCAGCCACACCAATCAGGTATCAGCCAGCTTCCAGGCCTCTCAAACCCAGCCCAGTGGCTTGGCCAGGCCTCTGCCTGCATGGTTTCTTCCCCACACACCGAGGATGTCTGGGCAGAGACAGCACAGACTGGGGCAAAGCAAGAAAGCAGTTGGGAGGAGGATCCAGCAGTAACAGACCTGGCTCAGTGTCTGTTCCTCAAGCAGCAGCACCAGGGACAGTGGTGCTGGAGACTTGCTCTGACGAAGCTCCGTCTCTCTCATCTGGATGAAGATGCAGATCCCCATGCAAGCCCCAAGATACACATTATCGTCTGTAATCTGTAATTATTCAGCTAAATTCACAAAACTGAAGTTTCAACGCTGATGCAACATTGCCTGCATTAGGTCTCTTGCCATGTGTGTCTTCATTTGCCTTTTCCAGAACTTTCTATCACTATCTCCAGCAATCATTCCTAAAATAAACCAAACCTAGAGACTTCCTGAGATGAGGACACATCATGTAGGTCCTGAACACACAGTCCTGAGAAACCTTATTTCGTGCCAGGAGGAAAGACAGAAGGCAGTCTCGGGTCTGTACCCACAGTGACCAGCTATGAACAGATCTACGACAAAGGCTTTCAACCCTGTTAGAAGAGCAATGTTGGTTTAATGCAATGTTGGTTTCGTGCATGAAAGAAGGTCAGCATAAGGAAGATGAGAGCAGTGACATCACTATGACTCATCTAGGAAAGGCATATTTGGATTTTTATAGTAAGGAAATGTTCTTGTCTTAACCAGAAATCAAGAACAACCAACAAAAATATTAACATTTCAGGTTGGGTTTTTTCCCTCATAACATATAAACTTAAAAACAGTTGTTGGAATTAAAATCATTCAGTGGCAACTGTGTAGAAATCATGTAAATCTTTCATGAGCAGCAGGAAAAACATGATAAACCATGCAAAGTCCTCCTTGAATAGGTGTTTTGGCATTCTATGAAACAAAGACAGCCCAGTTGTTCTACAGTAGCAACTATTTCTTGTTACAGAAAGACTTCAGTTTTTCAAGGCAATTTTGAACTGCCCATCTCAGACACATGAAAAGCAAGCCAACCTGAGATGCACCTTAAAATATATATCTGACTGCAGCTCCAGCCAGTGCTGTCTATAGCAATAAAATCACGGTCCCCAAAAAACACACACTTTTTAATGTGCTCAAAAATACCCAGACTAGGCCCTGCTTTCCACTCTCTCCCTGAAGATCCATAGATGTCCAGCTGTGCTATCACACACTTCCAGGGCTGCCCTCCTAATGAGAAATCTAGTTCCTGTCATTTTTGCCCTTCCCTCAACTCCAGCAGCATCCATGAGGAGAAGCCAGCTGGGACTGGCCTGCTGCCTAAGCACCCATAGTACCTTGAACTCTTCCAAGCAAAAGCAAACCCTGTGTGGTCCAGCTGAGAACACAACAGGGAAATAAAAGACAGAAATCCTGCTTTCTTCAAGAAGGAGCAAGTCCCAGATGAAATTCTCATGAGACATGTTCTTCCCACAAAACCTTTGGTCATCTTTGTCCAACCTCAATGCGCTTAACTGCTCTCTCAAGCTTCAAGAGTGACTCACAGATGCAGAAACTCTCAGCTTCTCTCCAAAGCCCAAGACCAGCTGGATCCCCCCCCATCCACCCTCAAAACATCCAGCCAGGTCTATGGCATCTGATTATTGCCAGAGAAGCACAGATGCTGTAAAAGGCAGGAAATTTTGATGTGAGATGAAGTTGTTGATGTGTTATTAGCACAATACATCACACACATCAGAGTAAGACAGAAGACAAGCCAAAAGAAAGAAGACTGATTTATAATCTAAGCAAAAAAAACTGTGTGTTTTCACCAACTCAATACTCCCAAAGTTCTCATGGTGGAGGTTAGAGAATATCCGTATCAGGAAACTGCTGGGTGCTGCTCGACCAGGTGGTGCCGCGCAGCAAATAAACCAGATCTCCTGATAGCAACATGAGCCCTAGGTAAGCTCAAGAAATCTTTTTGATTGCCCATTCTCATTCATTTGGGAACAAAATGGGAGCTTTAACCCAGTGGTAAGACCTGGCAGAGCGGAAACCCTCAAAGCAGAAAATGCGTCAACCTCTTCTCCCCTGAGTGGGGATCCATAGCAATGTTTGAAGGGAACACACCCTTGCTCCTGCCTGGGGAATGCCTAGCACAGTCTTCAGATCACTCTGTATCACACAGTCCAGCTGCTACATGAGCCAGGCTCCATTTCAACGCAAGAACAGCTCTTCTGGAAATGACAGATTGCCTTGATTTAAACACCGCTCTTCCCAGGTGCAATAAGCTTCATGTTGAAAGCATTTAATGCTAAAATTACAGTGAATATTCGAGGCACTGCTGTGAATTATGGCAAAATAATATTTGATACATCACAAAAAAATCCATGAGTGCATGCTTTCCTTCTAATTTTTTAAATAAGTTAAGGGTTTTGCACACTTAAAATCTTAAATATATAATCTATGTGCATCTGTCTAAACAATACCTTTCTGTGTGTGGTTATATACATATGCACATACATAAACTTCACATGTATAAAGACATACAGGGCTATTACTTACGTTAATGCATCAGATGTGGCATTTATATCTGCATGGAATTTCTACCTATTATTCAGCTAAATTCACACACCCAGTCCTGTTGCTCTATATTTGTACAGAAGCAAATGGAAAAAACAGGCAGAAATAGTGGCTGCAAATAAAAACTCTCTGTGTGGTAAAGGGATTACATTGCTGAAGCAGGAATAGGTACCTTTTTAAAAAATTTAAAGAGGGTAGGTCTTAGAAAAACTGTTTATATTATAGCAAAATAATGTTTTCCAAAGCAAGTTTCAGTTCCAAGTGTCTCTTATTAGATTCAATGGGCTGCTACATAAGAAATCACCATGATCAATCTTTTAGTTAATCTCCATCGTCCTTCAAGCATCACAGTGACATGGCTGGGACATGCCAGCAGTCGCAGATGCTTCATTAAGCAGCTAATCGGCAATAGCTGTAGGGGTAATTCAATATTTTCCAAAGAGTTCAAATAGCACTTTAGGGTAAAACGTGCCCCTCCACTGATATCTTTCTGGGTTGTTGTGATTAAGCATAATTAGGGTTCACCATCTCTCTTCCAAATAAAAATAATAATAATACATTGGAGACTTCTGATTGCCAGTGGGTATCTGGCACATCAAACCCGTATTTTAACAATAGATGTATGGGTTTTATAGCCTGGACCAGTGGAATTTAACAAGAGTGCTCTGTCATGTATTCGAGAGAATTTTCTGTGCTGAAAGCCCCACACTGAATACGGTCTGTGTAAATAGTTCACTGGTAGTATGTAAAAGCAAACATGGGTTTACTGAGCAAACTAAAAGTAGCCATGCTATAATGTGCTTGGCTCAGATCAAATGCTCGTCTAGGGGAGAATCCCTTTATTAACAGCAGCATAGACCTTTAGCATCTAGAGAGCACTTGGACTGTTATGCCTGCAAAAAGCATCACTAACACCTGCCAGAGACCGGGCACTCTTTCAGCCACACATGAACAATGGTCTGAGTGGAACCAACAGTCCCACCAGTTACCCTGTTCTCTCCTCTTGCTCAAGTTGACAGTGAAGCTGACCATTTATCACACCATGAAACAGCACACAGTTTGCAAAACAACCCTGATTTCTGCAAAAATACTCTTCCAGGTACAAGCCTGTATTTCAGAAATAAGTTTCAAACCATACCGTGTATTGCCACTACTCGCTGTCCACTAGACACAGTCACTGGAGTACTTAATGACATAACTAATATTCAAGGAGTGGTATCTTAAGAGCTCTGGTCTTGGACCACACTGTGGTCAATGCACAGAAGGATGATCTGAGTCCTCACAAGATATTGGTGTCACACACTCATTTCCAAACCTCACATAGATTTCTGTAATGACTCAGTGAAGGGAACACTGAGTTTCTTCAAGTATCTTAGTGTGAAGGGTGGCAGCGATACTTTGTGCACTAAATCCAAGAAGCTTTTGGCCTTGCTGAGTGTTTTCATTAAATTGGTACTCACCTGATTCTCAGAACATTTGAAAATGAGAGCTCTCTGAAGAGACACTGAAATGAATGTAGTGTTTCTATTTGTCAAAGCTTTCAGTCAAAATGAATTACATGCCAAAGATGTCATGCTGGCCAAGCTGAGTGGCACTCAAGGGCCACCGCAGATACAAGCTCTGGTGTAAGCATCAGCAGCCATGCAGAAAGAAGACAGCGTTCAGCCTTCTTGCAACATGCAGCTAGTGGAAAATCCAGTGCTGGTCAGTCACTCCTGTCCTTTCCTACTAAATCAACCTGTTGCCATCAGTAACAGTGCTGTCTTTGCCCCTTTCCCTCCACAGAAAGCACAGTCTGATACATGGATTCATTAAATAAATAAAAAATGCTGGTCAGGGCACTCGGGTGCTTTGCTGAAAAGAGGAGGAGGAGGAAGAGTTCACTGACAACTTCGCTGACAATACTGATCAGCGAGGCTGGAGGCTGGTGAGAGAAACACATGTGCAATGAAATACTCATTACCAAAGCATGAAGGAGAATAGGATCTCATGCTGTAAATCTTTCAATACAGTAAACAGGAAAGAAAACTTTTAAAAAGCTATAGAAGTGAAACTTCTGAATTTGACAAATATGCTCTTCTTCAAAGTGAAAGTACAATTCATGATACTTCATGATTCTTATAGTCATGTCCACATTACAAATACACACCAGGATCCTCTTTCAAGTGCATACTGTGCAAGTGTACTGCAAAAAAAAAAAAAAAAAAAAGGCTCAGCTCTCAATATTCAGATCTGTTAGGGCCTCACAGCTGACATAGGATTGAGCCAGATGTATAAATGTATGCTGGGACTGTGGAGTCATTTGAAAGTATAATTTCAAAACAATAAATAAAACTTATAAATTACTAAAAAAATCCCCAAAAAACCAACAACCAACCAAACCAACAAACAGAATTAACAGAAGAGAGCAAAACTGTTCAGAAGATGGCCAGGTTTTATTAAAAAACTTTAGGAGAACTTGCACCACTTTCACAGCGGTCTGCAGACGAACATGCCCCCACCCTCAGCCTTTTTCTTAGGCGGCTGTTTCAGTGAAGTTACAAGACTGTGGGAGACAATAATACAAAGATTTCTCACAGAAGAGCTGACATCTGCTAATGTATACTGCTTCAATCTCTTTGAAAGTACAGATCATCAATTTCAGCTGACTTTGTGGACACTTAGAACTAAGAATATGCTTAGGTGTTTAGAGATTCACATCCTTAGCATACAACTGTCTACTTGCTATGCGTAAAAAGAACATAAATCCATTACTGGAAGTCTGAAAACACTTTCTCAGTAACGGAATATGATAAACACTTGACCATAATAAATTTTGTTCATTTGTGTGATCTCTGAACATACAAATGCCCAGGCTTGCTGATCTAACCAAGTCCTTCCAACTTCATGCGCTGTTTTCAGAGTACAAGTCTGTCTTTCCTCCAAGATATTTGACATGCCTTTAACTTGGGCACTGAGCTCTTAATTAAAGCTTGAAGGGCTCTCTATTGTCCAAATACCAGATTGTGAAAGAGTTTTCATTTTTTTCTCTTTGCTTGCACTTTAAGTAGTCTTTGAAGCTTCCCATATATTTTTCAAGCACAGATGTGCTCCCTTTTGACAGAATTATGGAGAATATATTTTTCCTTATCTTCTTTTACTACTTTTCCCCCCCCACCATTTTGAGAATGTACTCCAAGCTTGCTGATGTATAACTCTCATTTCACTTCACATGAACATTATTTTCTACGTTACAGAAAACACACACAACTTTATTTACAGTGAAATACAGGAATCAATTAAATCAAGACTAGATGGAAAATGCAGTGAATTGATTCTTGTCCATTCAAAACATTGCAATAGTACAGTGGTGCAGTGGAGATGCAGTTTTATTCTTGTGTTATACTGACAAAATGTGCTCTCAACTTGAGCAATTAACAGCTTTGCACTAATCAAACTGTACTCAGCTTTTGTTTCACTCTCCCAGCCTTTGATTTTGTCCCTAACACTCTGTCTTGCCTGCACAAAGCCCGCTAAGTGAAAGACAATACAGGAGATGATTTAAACGCGACTGATGAATGGAATGTGTTGCCTCTAAGGGGAGGCTTTGAAAACAAGTTTACTACTGAAGCTTGGACAGAAAAGCATAAAACTTGATGAAATAATCACAGGGTAAAATTCAATAGTCTGTACTACCCAAGAGGTCAGGCCCAATAATCCCAGTGCCTTGTAAGTATGAAAATTGAGAGATGCTTTAAGATTCGTAGACAGGTCAATAAAATTTACACTGTTTATGAAGTGCTCCTGGAAGACATAAAATTAAGTCTCTGCAGCTCCTTGCTCATTCCTGCCCCTTATAATTTCTTTTCCAATCCACCATCCTTCTGCTTGTGGGTTTGTTACCATGTCTGCCGATCGTGCTCCCATCTGTGCTCAAGATGTCCTTCACCCTGCTCTGCTCCCTCACCCATTTGTTTACTCCCCCATCACCCTACGTAACAGCAGACATGAATCTTGCTCTGCCTCTCAGCTCTTCCATACATATACACTCCCTGCATTTCATCACTGTCAACCTCCTCTTTATTTTTGCCTCAAGGGAGACACATCTGAGCAAAGACCTCTGGGGGACTGGCAGGGAGGGATTGACAGGGACTCTGTCATACAGCCCCTGGATGCTAACACGTTGAAAACTTGGGTTAAATAGCTTCTGTATCCTTGCTCTCATGATTGATCTCTTGGCTCTTTGCTGGGTTAACAGCTGACTTGATGATCTTAAAAGTCTTTTCCAACCTGAACAATTCTATGATCCTGAAATTAATTTAACACAGAAAGTTTGATATGTTGGCAATTTTGAAAGGAACCCAAAATTTTGGGACCCCTAAACTGGAGGAACTTCCAAGGTCATCAAATTGTCATCACACAAGTGGAAAAAGCCAGGACTGCTCAGCATCTGGCTCAGGATCTGGCCATGCAAAGGACCACCTTGCCATGCTACTCTGCCGACTGAAGATGATCTAGGTAAAGAGGAATTTAATTTCAAGGGGGATCATACCAGCTCCCAGGTTCCCACTTGCCATGCATGTGAACTGGATACTCCACTGTACCCTTTGACATTGAAAATTTCCCCCAGTGTATTTTAGCTCAGAGAGGACCTGAACAGTAACTGGAGCATGCCAGTGGATCCCTGATCAACCCCGAGTGACAGACTGTAGTTGGAAAGCATCACTTATTTATTTAATTTTAACTGCTTGTTTGTGATAAGATTTTTCAAGGTTACAGATAGAAAGTGCTTCAAATTACTGTATAATTTAGTGTTTCAAATACTTCTCCCATGGCTATATATGCCTGGCCCACTCCTCCAGTAAGTATCGAAATGAGAGAATTAGTTCTCAGGTTGACAAAAACAAAACTGTAACATTTGTCTTCTAGAGAAACCAATTCCCCTTTCTCTGGTTCCCCTCCCCTCATTTGAGGAGAAAGTACAACACACTCTTGATTTGTCCAGATAGCTCACTTAGTTGAAAATTGGAGTTTCTCCTCTATGGAAGAATGTGTTTTTTCCCTTGAAAAGTTAGAAATGAACTGAAGAGAAATGTCATTCAGATAAGAGAACCTGAAATATTTCAGGGTTTTCCAAAATCCTTATCAACCTTATCCTCCCTTGGCTGAAATTATTTGACCTAATTCATAAATGCTTTTGGCTAACATGAACAAGGTATCACTGTCAGGGAAAAAAAAGACATAAAGAAAAGAAGTTTTGTTTGAATGTTTCCTTATTTCTAGCCAGAGGCAAAACTGTCACTGTGTTCAGTGGAAGGAAAGCTGGCTTCCTGTGTCCTCCAACTCTCCTCCAAGGTTAGCAATTACCATTCACTTTTCCTCTTACATTGGGGAACAAAGTGCTAGATTTCACTGGGGGTTTTCACTGGTTTGTTTTTCTCCCCCACCGTTAATTGCAGTGATGGACAATTTAACAGATACCTGTTTAAAAGCCATGAAAATCTTCCCTAATGTAAGTACATTAGGCAGGGATGCTGACAATTCACAAACTAGCAAACAGATAAATACATGGACAGCACCATGCATTTCCACATATCATGTTAGGGCTAAGAAACGAGTTACAGAAAGAAAGGAAGGAAATAAACCTGCTGAAAGTAGCATTTGCATGAATGACATTTAGGGAGTAAGCTGCTGTAAGCAGTAGCAGAGTGCTCAAAACAACAAAGACATTAAAAGAAGGTGGTGAAAATAGACAAGAAGCTTCAACATTTCACATGGAAAAAGCAAGGAATTGCTTTCTTTTGGATCTGATTTTTTATTTTGGTAGCACTGCTTTGTGGAACATGAAAACAGAAAGACAGGGACCTGAATCACAGACATAAATTTCTGGAGAAAAATATAAATGGGGTATAAGAAAGTCCTACCTTAAAGGCGCAATCAAGTTCCAACTGATCAGGGCAACTACTTTACCCTCATATTCAATAGGCAGAGGAGGGCCAGAAAGGAGAGGGTTTTTTATCTGGGCATTAATTCCTGCTAGAAAGGACTGGTAAGCTTCTGCAAGGTAGTTGCTTTGGGGGATGCTGGAAGGTGGTAACAGCTGCTAAAAATTATGTGTGTCCCAGCATACATGTCCCGGTTCCTCTGAGTGCCATTTGCCTCTAATAAGAATATAAGGGTTGCACTTTCCCTCCATCACACCTTGACTGCATGAAACTCCTACATGTTCTGTGACTACACATCCAAAAGCGATTAAAATTTCCTGTGGGAAATTACAAATACCTTTCATTTAAGGAAATTCATAACTTTTGTTTAGAAATTATAATTTTGATTTGTACCTTTAATAGAAGGGAATGCTGTAAATGGATTTACATATTAGATTATAATTATGAAGGTAAAATTAATTACATTTAATACTGTCTGGGTAGGCACTTAATGAAGGAAGTAGAAATTCAAATTTGTCACTTGCAACTCAGTAATTTTTTTTAATACAAGCTGTACCCAAAAGTGTTGTGTTGGGTGCAACTGCATTTTCATCATCTGGCTCATTGATTTCTGTGCCATTGCCTTTAATTTCTGACGGATGGCATTTTGGAAAGTTCAGGGATTCTAACTATGCCGTGACCATCTTCCTCCTCTGTTTAGCTGCCACTCACTCTGTGTAGCTGCCAGATTCTTCTGTGCCCAAAAAGCTAGTCCTAATAATCTTAGATACATAATACCTTATACATTTCTGACTAAAGTATCTTCATAGCACAAAGAACTTTGAAATCTATTTTCAGCTGAAGATGGAATGGGAGCTCAATCCATTAACAATCCGGCCATATAAATCTTGGCTAGTGCACATACTGGATTTAGCTTTTGCTTTATTATTGCAACTGGAAAACTGCAATACAATTCCCTGTGGGATGTTAAAAAGTGGGTAGGATAGGTCCTTCAGAAAATTCAAATGCCTAATTCTCACCCAGAAGCAAACTTTTATGACAGTTTTTAAAGCTTCTGAAAAACAGTTAGTTGCAGTGATTGAAGCTGAAGAGAGATTCACATCCATTTTCTAATGCCTTAAAAATAACAACAGGAATAATGGCCCTTACACAATAGAGTCGTAAAAATTAGAGGTTTCACCAAAAGAGTTATTTAGATGAGAAAATTATAGCTGCACGTTTGCACATCTGCACCTTGACAATCATATCCATGAGAATGTTGTAATTGCCATGAATTATGCAAAATGCTAATTAAGAACTCTAATTCACTAATCATCTCACAGGGTCATAACTAGAGCTGAATTTTATTAAGGACATACAATTCTGTGAAATGAATTTCTGCACTATACATCTCTTTCCAAAGGAAAGAAGGGAGGGCATGCAGTCTTTGTGATTCATTTGGAAGGGAGGAACTCAAAAGGAAGCTGTCTGGACAGCCCAGACCCTGACATCCCTTATGACTTCTGATGAATATTTTTGTTCCTCAGTTTCCCTCTGTAAAAGATCAGGAGACTCCTCCTACCCTCCCCAGGAAAGTGTAAGGCTTTGTCTGCTCATGTTTATAATGTCACCTATGTAACTCTGCATCTCTTCAAAAGGCTACCTGAATTTGCTGATATCTCTGCTAAAAAATACAAAAAAGAATTTGCTGCTAATAAGCAATTGGTGTCTCTTACAAAAGAGGCAGAGAAAAAAAATGGCAGCGACAATCCTGCAGCCAGGAAAGAAAGAAGAAACACACTGTAGCTCAGGTTACTATTTTGCTGATGAACAGGGATGATCACATGGAAAGATTACTCTAATTTGATATGGTATATTTGCAAAATGTTACTGACCCAGAGATGACAGAGCTCACCTTCAGAGATTCTCCTGAGGCAATATTTAACAGTACAAAACTATAAGACTGCATGAGCCTAAGGACATTGCACCATGTGGATGAACACAGTGAGGTGAATCTTCAGAGGAAAATGCAACAACTCTCAAAAGAAAAAAAAAAAGAAAAAAAAAAAGACTTATTCCCATTAAAGTTGCTGGGGGTCGAAGCTTTTGGATCCATTAGCTGATGCTAAAGATCTCAGTTACAGAGGTTGGATATCACATCTTGGAAACAGAGCAGGCAGGCAGACAGATGATAGATACAGACACAGAAAATAAAACCAGCTCCCCTTTCCTGTCCTTGTGCTATTGAGTTTCTCAGCAATCCTGTAGTTACACATTGAGCACGTGTGCTGAGAAGTATGGCACTGCTAATACAATTATATCAATGTCTGTCTGTGCCAATCTTTCTCTCAGAGATAAATCTTTCTCCACAGTGCTGATCAAGGCTTCCAAACATATATTTGACCTAAGTAGGAGCTCACACCGAAGTGTTCTGGCAGACTACAGAAATACACTTCTGATTAAAGATGGCATAAAGTATTTGCTGTAAAGCCAGCTGCTTTATGTCATCCATCTAGTGGATAAAGCAGATGTGGAGATCTACGTTTGCTGAGAGAACACATCAGCCCAGTTATACTAAAAACAGGAACTGACACTAACTTCACCAACTTCACCGGGGGGATTCCCAAACTGGTGACAGTCAAACGTTCATTTCCCTCTTTTTGAGGTCTGTCTGCTTCCATACCTTATGTTCTACAACTTACAGCCACGATGCAGCAGGAAGAAAAAGTCTCAGGACTGGTCACAATTTCATTATCTAAGAGTATGTTGGCACCAAGGAGGATCCAGCTAGATGGAGTACCTCTCATACTGGAGCTAGGCAGAGCCCCAGGACACAGGAATGCAAGCACAGCACCTAGGGTTGCCTCTCACCTGCTCAGCATCCTCTTTCCACTAACCAGGGGGATGCAGGAGAGAAGTAGATCTCAGGAAGAAAAATGAGGACACCAGGAGAAAATGTGAATGGGTATGGGGCATCCCTTGTCATTTCCTATGTGTAGCCAGAAGCACAAACAGGAAGCTGGAAGTCAGGGTGAGGTAACAGTAGGGTTTCCTGCCACACATCCCTCTGGAGCACCTCATCCCTGCCCGCAGAGTGCTGGCTGGGGAAGACCAGGCAAAAGCCAGAGGTGCCTGCAGGGAAATGTTTCCTCCTCGAGACTGAGCTACCAGTGTTCACTGGTTCTCATTCCTGAGAACTAGAGACTCACAAAAACATGCTGCTCTTTGCTAACACAAAGGGGGTTACATGGTTATAGGCCAAGTCCCAGCCTGGTGCAAAGCAAACTCCCCTAATAAAGGGGATCTAGATTGGTGTTTTCTGGGATTAATGTATCTACTTTTTAGCAATGGGCAAAGAGAAAGGAAATATATTAATTAGACATGAAAATAAATCTAATTAGATAAAAAAGGTAGTTTTAAATTTCAATCTATTCTAATTTTTATCTCTTATTTAAGTAAACTAAATTCAACTAAATTCATTTCAAAGTATAATCAAATTCCAAGAGCAGTCTTGCAGCATCTACCAACCAAACAGATAGAGGATTCTCCACAAAAAGTACAGAACAAGTAATTTTTCCTTGAACTGACTGCTCTGGTATTACTGTCAATTAACAGAAAGACATCCAGGGAACTCAGTGCTGGCAGCATTGCAAATGCAGCCTAGAACATTTTGCAATTCTTCTGGCTTGGCTAAAATTGTTAGTCTTCATTCTGACTCCTGTGCTGACGGGTGTGGACAGGTGAGCTTGTAGGTCATAATAGGGGACTGAACCAAAAAAAGTAGATTCATTGTATGGATCTGCAATGGACCTGCTGTGAGAGCCAAGGGAAGGTCATTTAATCAGGCTGTGAATCCAGGATATTATCTGTGGTTTTTTCCACCTCTGCCCTCTAGTTTTTTGAGCTACAAGCAGTGTGACTGACAAGCTCCCACTGTGAGTCTGGATTCCACCTAATGCAAAGAGTCTTCAACCCAGAAAAAAAGCTTCTAGGACAGCAGGAGCTCCTGAAACGATAAAAACTCAATATCCTCTTGGTTTTACATCGAAAATATGAGCATTTGCCATTTCTTGGAAAGGTTTCGTGACTGTCAGTTACTACATGCTTCCACCATGTATTCCATTTAATATTAGTGTCAGTCATAGAAGGACTGTGGATTTATGATAACACATAAGAGAGAGAAATTGCAGAGATGCAAACTGGGAAATGAGCAGCTCAGGTTAGAGAATGCAAATGACCTAAAAAGCTGTTCAAGATATGTGGCCAACATTGATGTGGCAATAGCAGAAAATGGCTCTCCAGCTGCTGGAAGATGGGGCTGGATTACATGTCTTGCTTAGAGCAAATACCCACTTGGACTGTCCTCCCCTCTGCAGGAGTTCCACAGGCAGTCCTGGCCCAGTGTGCTGCACACATCAATGATTCAGTGATGAGAGGGCTGAACACAAAATCTACCAGGTAAAGCACAGGGATTCTCCTCATTATAATCACAGCAACTTGGAACATCTTAATTTGTTTAAAGTAATGAACAAAAAACAAAGGGCTGGGAAAAGGGGCTCTCTCTATGGAGGAGACATGCCTGCCAACCCTTAGGGTCACCACAAATATCTTCAAGTGCACATCAGCTTGAGAAACAGTGCCCTGATCTTACAAGCATGGGAAGGTCACTACTGAGCCAAGTCTTTCCCTGGTGGGAAAATGCAATATTAAAAGTGTTCCATTCCTGCACCATTTGCAGCGGATCTGAATGAAGGAAGCAATCAGTTTGCTCTTTAGGAGGAATAATCACAAAGCAGCAAATGGCTAGAAGTCAATATTTATTAAACTGCAAGCCAGTTGCATTTTACAAGTGCCAAAAGTGAGAACATTATTATAAGATCTGATAAATCAAAGCACTGAGAGTAAACACACTGTGTAAGCTACAATTATATGCCTCTGCAAGATCAATAATTCAAGAGGTTTCATCCACATTATGCATGATGGCCTATGGGAAGTTGGCCTCTGGAGAGTGCTTGCTTAGACTGAGAACAGATGCAGGGGCTTTTGAAGAATTTCTGTCTCCAAATTTCAAGCAGTTGAGTATCCCACTTTCAGAGATGCAGGAGCAATAAAATTATCTGTAGTGGGTGGGAGGGCAGCTATTTCTCCAGTGCTAATACCAAGTGCAGAAATCTCTACAAGGATGGTTCACACACACACACCCACGGAGTGCTTACCTCCTCAGGGAATGCCGTGCAGTCAGGATCTGCCTGGTGCTAATTAAAGACCAACACGGTATGTTAAGGACCACCCTTTTGGTGGTGGTACTGAAAAAGGAGCTTAGGAGAAGTGCTCCCCTCACTCTTGCCACAGACTACTCCCAGCACAGCATCTGACTGGTTAATGCAAACTTTAAGCAAACCAGCATGCTGGTTTCTCTCCCACTCAGTATGTGCAGACTCAGTGTATCACATGGAGCAGAGGGGGAAGGGGAAGAACCGCCCCTCTTTCTCTTCTGGGTAACACCACCTGCAGAGGCAATGGCAGATATCTCTAGCCAGCCAGCCCTACAGAGAACGGTGGGGAGTTGTAGGAGAGAACTGATATTGTGAAGAACCATCAGAGAGACTGCTCCTCCGTTCTCCCGCTGTGCTATGAAACTCTCACTTCTCACGTCAGCAGCAAAACTTGCCAGCATTTTGTTTTAATCAGGTTTTTCTGGTGTCTGTCTGTTGATGTAAATACCCCTGTAAAGTCCTATGAGTTGCTTTCTTGCACTGTGCATAATCAATATCATTCCTTCTTGCCCTCCCTGGGAGAGCAGTTGTATTTTTCTGAGGAATGCTCTCAAACACAGAGACTGCGTGACCTTTACCATCTGTCCAAGGCCTGTTTATTTCTTAGCCTTCTTGTTTAGGAGGGTACCTGCCTTGCTGTGACTCACTTACAGTCTGCTGGAGTAGCCTCCATGCTGAGTCTACTGATTAGCCAAAGATTCATTTATCAGCAGATGAGGTTATGAGGTTGTCTTAGCTACACTCCCCAGCAACCTGCTTGATACTGATTTCATTTGCAGTAATAGTACCATAAAGTAAACGGCCTTGCCTTTGTTATTTGCTTTAAAGTAATCAATGCAGTGTGCAACTCATTCACTCTGAGGCTTAATCAAATTAACTATATTTGTTCCCCACTTATTGCTATGGATTTCAGTCCTAATTAAGCTCCTAATCCATGAAGCTGTTTTCTTTCTGGGATACTATGGGAAAGGCTGTTCCCACCTCCTCCTCACTCTCTCTCACACAGGGTTATATCACTTGGAAAGCTGTTTCCTTAAAGGGGATGCGGTTACTCCTGCTATCAAGTTGCCAAAACTCAATGCCATCGAGATTCTAATTAAAAATCTAAATAATTTGAAAAAGGCTAAATAACTCCAGAAGGGTAGTCAGTTAGCTGAGCTCGTCAGAAATATGTTGGCATATGCCAACACAGAATCTCATTTTCTAAGGATGGCTTAGTTTTTAGGGAAACTTCAGCAATGTGTTTATGAAACCAGATTGCTTCAATAGGCAGTAATTCTCTCTAGCTGGCAATACTGTGCTTCCCTAAAGAAACTGGAGGCATGGTCTCTTTGTTTTGGTTTAGTAATCCTCCATCAGAACTTCTGAACTTTGCCTTCAAGTTAATTACATTTGGCAGAAAGATGGACACCTCAAAAATACTGTTTTCATGCAGTTGTTGGAAACAGCTGGACAGGGAGGTGAGAGGCCCAAGTCAGTGCTCAAAGAGCAAGAAGCTGTATGTGTATGAGTTTAACCACATCTTTAGTAGACAACAGAAAAGCTGTAGGGGACAGAGTTGTAAATAGTCAGAAGGACCCACCACGCTCTGCCATACTCATTGCTGCTACCAGCACATAAACAATCTGCTTCTTGCAGACCCCTCCAAATCTACTCTTATGGTGGCACTACCCACAGGCTCAGTCCTGCAAGGAAGTGGACTCCCCTGCTGAGGATTGAAAACTTTGGATTCTTGCTGAAGTTGCACTTCATGTTTTATTTCCAAAATAGCCCTCTATTTTAAAAACTCAGTGTTTTGTTTCTGTGGTTTTGCTGGATCAAATTATTTTGGACTCACCACGATTTGGTAGGTAATTTTTGTCACCTGATATAAGCTTATTTAATGCAGGAAGGGTTTTCTCTGAAAGAAATTGTCTGTAGTAAATAAGTTTAAGCTTGTGCTTAAGAGCAGCAATTAATGTTTGAAACAATGACAACTCCTAGTCACACAGTCATGAAACAACCCAGGGAGATCAACAGTGACTATGATTTATTGTGAACAACTGCTTCTTTTGAGAAACCCTAGCCCTCAACACCTCACAAAATCACATCATTTCAAACCTGCCCAAGAAAAAGCCAATATCCTTATTTTCAGGTTAATTTCTCAGGATTGTTCAGTTAAGCATAACCATTATCAACCATGTTTTCTCATTTTGCCTAAGAAAAGTATATTAAAATGCTTTAAATAAAATACTTCAAAATTAAGATGAATAGGAACCAGGGATTATTAGTTTTTTTAAATCAAGATTTTTTTTTTCCCCTAGCCATGTTTTTGAAAGGCAGAGGAACAGCACTGCAGAGACATTATTCAGTGTTGCTTGTCAAAATTCTTCTTGAAAATATTTAGATATTATGCCTCCTACCCAGGAAGTCCCACCTAGTTTATATTATGCATTTCTATATTAGCCAAAATCTTATGTACCTATGCCAGCCAATGCAAATGCTACAAAAGGAGGTCTGAGTACATCTGCAGTCACTGAGGCATCAAAAGTGCAAATAAGAACTTGGGCAGCCATGCTGCTTGGAGGCTTTTCTGTTCACAGTTCAAGTAGGATTAAAACAGAATGGACTACTACTCTCAAAACTCAAGCATACAAGTACATATCTACATGCTTTCACTTTTATGAGAACTGTAGAGTTGATGAAAGGAACTCCAGCATGCCCTCATTGAAAATGTCTGGTTAAGCACACATCCAAAAGCTTTCCCATATAGTGATCACAATGCATAAAGCTGGCTAAGCGGAGAATATAAGGATAAGGAATTTTTGATTCAACAGCCTCCCTTGCCGTAACTGTGGCTGTGATTCCTGGAGGCAGCAGCATTTCAGAGAGGCGTCGCTGATTTCGCGTACAAACGCAGGTGTCAAAGGCATCAGCCAGCAGCGCGTGGCCGCCACGGCTCAGTTGCCACGATTGCTTTCCGTGGCGATTACGGCTCAGCACCATCCGCAGCGGGTGCGCGCACGGGCAGCGCTGCCTCCCAGCCAGCGCCCACCGCCCTGCCTGCGGAGCAGAGGGACGGAGCCTGATTGATTTCGAGCACTTGTAAGGACTCCTACGAAACATTACTACCTCAAGTCCAGCGTTTTAAAGCTCGGATGCTTTAAATTAAGCCGTTAAATCCATACTTACTCAGTGCATAAGTGTCCTGAATTCCTGAACAGCTCTCTAAATCAAATCTTTCCCAGATCAAATCAATCATTTTAAGACTTTTTTTTTTTAAAGTCTAAGCAGTTGACTTTCCAGGGAAACCTGTGGAGCCACTATGTTTGAATTGCCATTAGAAGACCTGTTTTGCTCTCAAAAGCTGCCAGGTTTAAGGGCAATCCTGCCTCAGTGAGAGTCTAGGGCAAACAGGACTCAAGTCCCTGCTGCAGACCCACTCTACTCCAGACAGCAGAGTACTCCCCAGGTACCCCATGCCACCTTCATTCCTGGCAGATACAGAATCTCTGCTACTTTTCAATGAACTTCCTAGAGAAAGAGAGAGTTACGATGTTTTCCTCTTCTTTGCCCTAATCATTACACACAGCCTGACAGTGTTTCACGGTGCTGCAAGAATGAAACGGAGCACATTCCTGTGAAGTGCTCCATTATGCAAAACAGCAGAAAGTTAAAAAGTACCACAAAGTGATCAGAAGTGGCTCACTGTCTCCTCTTGGCTAGAAAAAACAAGGTTTTGAGGGAAAAAGAGAAGAGGAATCATGAAGCAGGTACAATAATTGTGAAAGTTATCAAAGGAGAAACGGCAAGAAATTCTTCAGACCTCATACAAAACCAGGCAATGGGATTGCAAATCATGTTAGAAAAGTCAAGAAATAGATTTTGTATGTTGAAGTGAAAAATCTGAACCCCTCACTCATTCACCCCAATCTATGTTTATCTCCTCAAAGGCCCAAGTTTGGCCTCTTGCATCGTGCTATCTCTGTTCTCCTTGTCTGCCTCATTGAGAGAGGTGACACTTCAATCCCAATGAAGGCATCTCCAGTTAACAGATACCCACACTCCCCACTGCAAACATCCACAATTACATCCCCTTTGATGAAGGCATTCAGACAGTTACTGACACAGTAGGGCTGGCATCAGTCAGATTTCCACCGAGAAATGGACAGCTCTGGAAATACTACACATGAACTACAAATGAAAAGTCATGTTAATACACAGAATAACATCATCAGAATTTTTAAGAAATCCTCCCCAAACCACTGCAGAGCTTCCTGAACCTGAGCAAGGTAAGTATGGCACAGGAGCTATTTCCTATGCCAAGGAGAGAGAGAGATAGTGACTCTGTAAAACCAAGCCAGAAAAGAACTTTCAGACACAAGCGACACTCAAAGCCAGCCCTCCTCTGCTGCAGCTGAACTACTCAGTCCCAACACCAATGTGCAGACACCACACCAGCACACGGACTGAGCACAGCCATCAGAAAGCTGTGCACTACAGTGGCAACCAGATTATCTGCAAGGCACAACCAAACCCCCTGGTCTAGGTCACTTCTGCCCAAAACATTCTGTCTGCACAAAGATTTGATAGCACCTATCTGAGAGCTATACATTCCTAGCCAGGAAATCTACTCAGTAACACCAGATCAGTGCATTTTTTTGGGCACTGCAGAATAAATATAAGAAGTTGCAATTTCATGCTCTTCCAAGGACTGGCAGACAGCTCTGTGAAAACATAGCGCTGTAGTTTTCCTGCACAGGACTTTGAGTTCCTTTCTGCAGCAAGATCATAGAATAGTTGGGGTTGGAAGGGACCTTTAAAGGTCATCTAACCCAATCCCCTTGCAATGAGCAGGAACACCTTCAACTAAATCAGGTTGCTCAGAACTTCATCCAACCTGGCCTTGAACACTTCCAGGGATGGGTCATCCTCCACCTCTTTTGGCAACATGTTCCAGTGCGTTACCACCCCCACTGTAAAAAAATTTCTTCTTTATTTACAGCCTGAATCTACCCTCTTTCAGTTTAAAGTTGCTACCCCTTGTCCTATCACTACACAACCTTGTAAAATGTTTGACAGCTTTCTTGTGTGCTCCCTGTAGGTACTGCAAGGCTGCTATAAGGTCTTCCTGCAGCCTTCTCTTTTCCAGACTGAACAATCCCAACTCTCTCAGCCTTTCCTCGTAGGAGAGGTGCTCCAGCTCTCTGCTCATTTATGTGGCCCTCCACTGGACTCAATCTGTAAGTGCCCACATCATTCTCGTGTTGGGGACCCCAGAGCTGGATGCAGCACTCCAGTGGGGTCTCACCAGAGCAGAGGGGCAGAATTCTCTCCCTCACCCTGCTGGCCACGCTGCTCTTGGTGCAGCCTGGGATATAATTGGCTTTCTGGGCTGGAGCACACGCTGTCGGATCATGTCCAGGTTTTCATCCCTCAGCACTCTCAAGTGCTTCTCAGCAGGGCAGCTCCCAATCTGTTCATGCCTCAGCCTGTGTTGGTACCGAGGGTTGTCTCAACCCCCTTGCAGCACCCTGCACTTGGCCCTGTTCAGCCTCATGAGGTGTACACAGGCCCATTTCTCGGGCTTGTTCAGGTCCCTCTGGATGGCATCCCAACGTGTACAGATCCATGAAGCCACTCTGTTAGCCTGTTCCAACGAGGCTTGTGGTGCCAACTCTTGCCTACCGCAATGGGCTTGCAACCATTAAAGGCATGCTGGCCTCTGTCAGCTCCTGAAGTTCACCCCTTCTGCTCCTCATGGTTGTTACAGCATCAGAAGGAATGGGGACCAGGAGCATGACAGGGACAGCTCTGAACTGAAATTCCTGCTATCCCTGCTGAGCATCTGTACATGCACAATTGCATGGACTCCCCGCCTTCCTGCACCTTTTTCTTCCTTTTTCATATCTGTCACCTAAACCAAAGATCCAAACGTGAAATGGAGCATTTGGGAAAATTATGTGGATTTGTGGTATTCCCTGGAGGGCTCTGGGTCTGTGAAGCAATGAATGGATTATAATGAGTCATAAATATAGCACTTTCATCGGTGACAGGATCCTGTTCTGCTATTCATATAATGTAAAGGCAAACTGCCCATTTTCTACAGACCAGTAATCTGAAATCTCAAAGAGGAAAAGCATCTCTAGGTACAAATTAAGCAGACAAATATGCAAGACAACATACTTAGCAGTAGGTTTTGGAACGTTGAATAAGAAAAACAGGTGTGATTGTCATTTAATTATTTTGAAAAGTAATACCGGAACAGCTAGATCAGAACAGAAGCACCATATTCAGGAGAGGAAATGAGGATGCAGCTGTACTTATGATCACTCCTAATTTTTGTGACCCCTTTGGATCACTTCTGCTGTAAGGCACATCCTCAAATGCTACTGCAGGTTTTACAAATTAGAGCTATCTACAAAAATCACTGTCCATCCAGAAGAGGTGAGCCTTTCTTCCTCCATGTGAGTCACCTCACATCACAAGCAGCTGAGCTCTGCCTTACCTGCTCAGCCACAACATTCCCACTGCCGATTTGCCTGCTTCTGCTAATAATACCAGCTTCCCCTACTTTGACAGCATGCTTGATACAGAGATCTTTTGTATCCAAGCTGGTAAGTAACCAGCTTCCAGCCTGTCTGCTGCACTCTGTGCCTGGAAAAAACTGTCAGTCATCCTCCTTTAAAGCAGCATTTGCATAAACCAGATGGACCATTCCTTCTCTGAAATCACACCCACAGAGTGTATCCATTGCACATGGCAAGTTTACATGGGTTAAATTGAATGACAGGAGACAGATTGCTGATTTCCAGTAATTACATGGGCCATCTTCCTGTGTTTTTCTGCATAAAAGAGGAACACACTTTTCATATTCCGGGCTGGAAAAAGTCCTGCCATGGTTGTCCTCATTGCAGCCTGTTTCAAGTGATAAGCCCCTCAATGTCCCTGCACCATACTGCTGTCAAGAGCAAATAAAGAACAGGGTATCACATGCCTGCAATTGCAAACCACTGTTTGCAGCAGTTCCCAAAAAAGGCCAGAAGACATCTTCTCTCCCCAGACCACACACAGGTAGCAGGCATTTGAAATATTAAGCACAAAGACATTCTGAATCAGTTCAATGCCTTGATAAGGGGGATGTAGGGATTTAGGGACGTTGAGGGATGAGGGTATAAGTCCTTGCTGTCATCTTGCATGTCTTTACTAACTTCCCTGAGCTTTCGATCAGTACTGTAGCATACACCAATGGAGACTTCTGGATTAAAATATGAATGAAGGATGTGGGACAAGCATATATATTGAATCAGTGGGGTTTGTCTGCACTCTAAGAGCACTAATAAGCACACAGCTCCAGCAGAGCACTGAGCAGAGATATGAATGCCAGCACGTTTCCAAGGCTGAGAAAGAAAGATTCCTTCTTGATGTTCTTCCCAGCTGTTGCTAAGAAGTTTTGCTGGATTTTTTCCCCCCCTGTATTTGCCAAGAGACCTTTCTAGCAAATTTGCATATGGATATTACCCACTTAGATTGGAAGAGAAATCATGGCTCAAGTGAGAGGATTCTCTCGTACTAACATAACTAAAACAAAGCAAGTGGTGTCAATGGAAAGAACTGGCTGAGGTTTTTTCCACAGTAGGTGGCTACAATCACTTGTTTTCTCTTTAATGAAGACTGCTCAAAGCAGTTACTTATTTTGGTATTTCAGTCCATCCAAATAGGAATTGAAGACAGACTCAACTAAGCAAAAAAGAATCATGAATATTCCCACGTGCTTTGTACTTCAGATTCCCGCCCCCACCCTGCAGTGTCCATTTTCATATAAAATGTTTACACCCACATTCGAATAGCAAAACCAGAATTTCTTTTCTACTGACAGTGGTTTTTTGAATTTTCACTTTCATTTCCAGTAGAGTGTCCATTTCCAAAATAACTTAAGATTTTCCCCTCTAGCCTTCTACAATTTCCTCTCTCTTTTTTTTTTTTTTTTTGTATGTGCTTGTTTGTAATTTTAGATTGCAATTCCAAGAGCAACCCCCTGCTTCCTTGCAAGGACTTTCAAAAACCCTGGAAGAGTTATGCATCTAACTCCCAGGCACATAACTTGTTAAAGCATTGCTGAAAGTCCCAGCCCATATGGAAAGCAAAAACAGTTTTCCAGAAGCAGACTTATGATCCATCAGAAGGCTGGTTTTCCACTATTTGCAGCCATCAGTGGCTCCCAGTGCTGTAACTAGCTCCACATGTGAGCATTCCCATCAGCTCCAAGAGAACTGGTCAGAGCTTGAAATTAACAATAATTATGCAGATCTTACAGAGCATCTCCTCTCTTTCCATCTCTGAGAGCTATTATTAAGAAGGTCACTACTTTTATTACCATTGTACAGATGAGGAAATGGGGTGATATGACTGGGCCAACCTGAATGTCAGAGCCAGGATAAATACCATAACAAGGAAAGGCTACTGGTTATTATCCTGCTTGTAAAGTGTTTAATTACTGAAGTCTCATAAGAAAATATATGATAGAGAATCCATTTTCCTGTTCTCCCTCTTTCCTGAGCACTGATTCCAGCTAATCTTCATTCATCCTTCATGCTATCACATGAGAGTTAGCTACAGAGAAAATAAAAAGAATATTTATACAGCTAAAGAAGGATATTCATAGCTGGTTCTTTAGGAGCTTTTACCCTGTACTGGATCAAAAATCAATTTTTAAAAAGTTGTCTAAATAAATACACATTTGCCTTATAGACTGTAATAGCTTGCTCAGGGCCCTGATGGTGCAGTGAGTAAACAAGCTTCACTCTTGGATATTACTACAGGAAGTCCTGACTCATCCACAGGTGAGCAGGACCACTCCCCTAAACCACCACTACTCTGGAGTTCCCACTGCAGAGCCTTTGCTTCTCATACCAGATGGACCATGGCAGGAGGAGATGCCAGGTCTTGTGACAATTTCAGACCTATCCAGAATACCCTGCCATTTGCTATGCCTTCCCCAGCTCTTGGCAAGCCAAAAATCACATGCTGGTTTTCACTTTAAATAACAGGTGTGCACTGCATCTGTAGCACTGTAAGGCAGAGGGCTTGCTCCCTACTTTATTTTTTCTTATTTGGGACAACTAGTCACCTAAACCACTAGAAATACACTAAGAGTCAGTCTTTTCATCAGCAGCAGATGCTTCTTGCCGCCTGCCCTACAAGTTTGATAATTAGAATCCAACCTTCTGTAGCAGAAGGGCTATATATATCTTAGATCTAGCTCATCTTCCACTTCCACATGACAAGAGTTAGTTTAATGTTAAAAATGATGTTGTTTCAGGCCTTCATGCTTCTGGGCACTGAGAACAGAGTAGGCAGAGCTGTGAATATGTAATCTTGGCATGATTTTCACTTTCCATTTCCTTTACTGGCCACTAGTGGGATATTACAACAAATGTATTTCTGGCAGAAGCAATTCTGTAAGAGATTTCTATCTCCTTTTGCTTAATTATTTTTTGGCTTGGGTTTTTTGTTGATTATTTAAATTAATTGTGAGATGAGGGGAAGATTTCTTTGAGTTTTTTGGTCTCAAAAATATTGGAAATACTTTTTTAAATTCTATCTAGTGCAGGCACATCCAGAGTGCCCATGAGACAATTTATGAAAGTTAGCCAAAAATTTCTCAGGTTTTTGATGCCTTGTAAATCTCATCATCATTCTTCTCTCATTTCCATGCCAGAGTCAAGAATTTTGTTGCTTTAAACAAAGCACTGGCTTTCTTTTAAAGCCTGTATAAGATGCATATCCCAGACCAGAGGGACAATAACCTGTGTTCACCTTCTGCTGGTTCAGGTACCAACACAACATTCAGTGCTCTGCACCAATAGTGGTCAGTGTTACTAATTCATGTAGCATGGATTTTGGGTTTTAACTAAAATACTCACAAGTCTGGGCTGCTCCATACTGCAATTCCCCCAGGATTTCAATTTAAAACAAAAAAAATAAATGGAGTGTCTTTCAACTTCTAGCCATTTTCTTGCCTGGGGTAGCAAGAGTGTTTCCTGCTGTTGGTTCATTTTGTTCGGTAGCTGTTTCCACAGACAACTTCCTCATACATGATAGCCCCCCATGCTCCAGAACTACCTATCAGTAAATACTGCTGGCAGAGAACCTGGCACCTAATTTTATGCACCTATCTAATGTGTGTGTAAAAATGACAACAAAACTTGATTTAGTTATTACAGCAGCCAGAGCATTGTCTCTCCTCTTTTTGTGGACTGTTGACTACAGATGGTGCTGAAAAACCCAAATGAAGGGCTTGTGCAATCTGAAACAGGAGGTATGTATTTAACATTTACAGCAAGAAATGCAAACACCAAATGCAAATAAATAGGATTTCCCACAGGCCCCTTCTCTTTTGCTGCCCAGTGAGTACTTTCTAACTAAAATGTTGTTTTTAGTATTGTATCTGTGTGATACAATAAGCCTTACACAAATTGCTGCAGAAAGTCTATGGAAATGCACATTTCAATTACATGCAGTTACAAAACTGGTGTTTGGGGAACCATCTCATAAAAATGTAGTTTGCACCCTTGGGGCTTTTTTTATAGTGGATCTAAGAAGTATTTTATCTGATTAGAACCAAGTTTCTGCCATGATTTTTAAGTTTACTGTGTTGGCTTTGGTATCTCTGACTACACAGTTTTCACTTCCTGCACAAGAAATGTTTAGAAAGGCACCTTTCTCTCTATGAATTACTTGAAATAGCTTGAAAAGACATAACAAGCAATTAGATTACAACATTTTATAAACACTAGCAATCCCTTATACAGGAAAATATGCACGGGAGTGATCTGGAAAAGAAAAATTATTCTAAAATATCCTACAAAATTATTTCATAAGAACATGCTTTCATGTTTTATCATACATTTTCCCCAACTTATGACTAATTTCACTTATGAGATATTATCTTTCTCCTTCAGGAATTACTTTCCTTTTCAGTTTTTTTCCCCAAAGGCATAACATGTCATAAATTATCTTCTGTGAAATGTGATGATTTTAGATCAACAATAGTCCTCTTTTACAGGAGCCTCAATATTTCTGAATCAAAACACTTTTCATGTTAGAGAAGCCTCTGATTCATCATTCTGCTGGAATTTAGGGAACAATTAATAGCTTCAGTACACAGGCTTGGAGTCTGGTCTGGCTAAGAGGCATGGGCACAGTCATTTGGCCAGACACAAGCCACTGTTTCAGCCTCCACAAGACTTTTGCTAACAGGCAAAGCACATGATGGACTTTGATACCAGCCAGCCACAGCCCAAAATTCAAGAGGAAATTTAAGAGCAACATTGGATGCCTTACTTAAACCAAGTTATTCTGTCACCTTGCATATACAGTAGTTCTTCATTCAAGTTAAATCCTTTGTAACAATTCGAAAGGGGAAGTTGAAGGGCAGATTGCTTTGGGAAATATGGGTACTTAAACCATGGTGAGACACATCATCTGATCCAGCATCTTCCAGAATGCCCTTTTCATGCTCTCCTCTCACTGCAAGGCTGATCTCACTGATGGCCACACTGCCCGAGTTGCTTGTGGCTTTCATTCTAGGGACACCCTGCACTGGTCTGTGCTATTTGTGCAGTTAGCAGGTATGCTGGCATTTGCTCATGCCTAGAGAGAAGGAAATAAACTAAGAGTACCAGGCTAGGCTTGCTATTGATTTAGTTAGCAGTAATTTATGGAAGATGCTTGCATAAAGTTCATTGCTTAGTTTCTCAAAGATTTGTCTGTTAAAGAAGAGTGTTGCAGGTCCAGGGGTGCTGCACTAAATGCAGATTAAGAGCCTTTCTCAGTTCCTGCAGTCTCAGAAATGGCCCCTGGAGGAGAGTCATCCTCAAAAGTATCCAGTCTCCCGCTAGCAGTAAGACAGCACAGATGGACGAGAACAGGCAACTGGTTCAAGCAGACAAAAGAACACTAAAGCAAATTAACCTTGACATAACTTCTGTAAGGCTTAAATTTTGTTTAAAAATTTAGACAAATTTAAGATATTCTCCAGGTGTCCATGGAGCCTTTACACTCTGACTAATTTGATTTTAATCTGTGCTGGAGACACAGTGCCAACATTAACTGCGTAGGTGCCCTGAAATCTGGGACGGTGCTGCACTGATCACATACAAACTCAGACAGGACCTGTATATCAGTATCAGATAGCTCAGTCTTTGCCCAGCCATGACTCAATCGCCTTTTTAAAGCCTTCATCCCACTGACTGGGAAAGAGATTTGGGTTGGACTTCCAAACACTTTTCTTGAGATTACATTGAACACAAATACTCACACCATCTCATTTTATGCTCTTAAATTAGGTGCCAAAATTATTCAACTGATCAGGCTGCTGGAGGGTGCCCCAGAACACTCAGTCTTGCCAGTTTCATGTCAGCCTCTGATGGAGATGTCCCTTTTGCCAGCTACAGTAGGAGGGTGAATTATCTCTACAAAGTATCTCACCTCAGTCTTCCAACTAATTCTGCTACTAGACACCTTGTACTTTATTCCCTAAGCAGCTCAGTGAAATTAAAGTTGGAAACATTGTTAAGTCTGATCCTGCACCACAGTCCACAGGACTGCCTCTGCTGTCACGCCACCAAGAAGCAGGGCACAGGAGTGGCTCCGCCTCATTGCTCTGCCTCCTGCAGATTTACTGGGTAAGGGAGAGTCCCTGTTGTGAAAGCTTTACAATCTGCGTAGAGGAACTACACAAACCAAACCAAAGAAACCAGGGATAAGGACATGTAGCAAGCTGGGAATATTGTGGATACGGGTACCTGCAAGCCTTGATTTGGATGTCCAACTACAGCACCAGGACAAATGCCTCCAAAACAAATGAGCTATCTACTGGATCTGATGTCTGCATTCAGGTGGTGAGCAACTCTCAGTGGGATTGTATAAAAATTCTGCCCAGTGGACATGACGTTATCGCACAACAGAGGAGCACTTTTATAGGGTTTGTCATCTGATACTTTCTGGAAAGCATGAACAATTGATTCATACTGCCCCAAATGGTTATTAGCACCAACACCATTTTAAATGCCTGCATGACAGATGCACATGATTACCTTCCCAAGAAGCTGCTGCCACTTTACTCAACATGTTTGTGCAACAAGGTCCCAAACTGAACTTGTCCCAACTCCATGAGAAGGGATGTGTGGGGGATGTGAGGGGTTGAAGAGAGAACCAGTAAAAATTTTGTCACACTCATTTGAGTAAGTAATTGAAGAGAGGAGATTTTTGCAAGCAGAAACAGATTTGATTCCCTGAATAAATTATTCACTGAAAATTATTCACCCAACTTCAATAAATAGAGAGAGTCTCTCTTTGCTTTTTCGGGGGAAAAAACCCCATGATATTCCACGAAAGCCAAAAAGGAAATATTAGAGATATTATTTACACTCAAACAGAACGGATTATTCACAGGGTGCCGAAAGAAATCTTTCCAATTAAGTGATGCATCGTACTGTCAAGAAGCCAGATTTTCAGAAAGCCTCAGCACCCAGCAACTCCTGCTGAGAGCAGTAGCCTATTGAAAACCCAGCCACTTTATGGACATGCCTAAAGAAGAGCTGGCAGGTTTGGAAACCTGCCCCTGCCTTCCCTGGCTCAGCCACTGTGCACTCTACCTCTCACAGGCCAGCCCATACAGCCCCATGTGCTCTCTTCAATGTATCCACAGAATGACAATCTGCAGCATCTTCAGATACAGTGGGGGAGAGTATAAATGGAAATCTCTGCATCCTTGCCACCCTTCCAGGTTTTTCCAACTCCCCAAAGGGGGTAATGCAGCCCTCTCCCTACAGGCTGAATGCTGGCAAGAAGAAAGTAGCAATACCAGAAGAACAGACTCTCTAGTTATAATAAAGCTGTCAGGGTTGACATACAGTATCTACTGCTTTTCCATTCTCCATCTCAAGCAGGATGGAGGGATTATGCAGATGAGCCACTATATTGTGTCATGCTCAGAAACATTGTCCTGTATGCTTGGCATAGCCTGAATTCGTTTGTATATCCCTGAATGCCCACAGCTATGAACTGTCTTGGTGGGATAAACACCCTAACAAAGCTGTTTAGCAGATTTAGTAAATGGTTCTGGCAGGCAGAAACACTTCTAGTGAGTGGGAGAATGTACTCTCATCCCCCTTCCTCACTTTCAAAGCTTTGAAGTTTTATTTATGATGTATGTAAAAAATAAGACACTTAATAGGGGCTCATGGGCTCTTAAAGCTATGCTGCTTCTTTCACACAAGCACAGAAATGTCATCCCAGTTGTAAAACCTCTTCCACTTCCCCAGCCACAGAACAAGCCACCACAGGCTTTTCACTGCTAGTTCATCCCTGCATATATCCACACTTTAGGAGGGATGAAGAAAAAGGAGGGAAGCTTTTGACGCAGCAGCCCCATTCAGGTAAAGAGAAGCCAGGTGAGGCCCTTCCTTTCCCTCTCCATAAAACACATGATCTAGAAAGGAGGCAACACAAACCCTCAGGCTCCTAAAGAGCTGTAGAGTCCAGAAACCAAGGAGTTTATATGGATTCTGCAGGGCTGAGTCCTTATATTAACACAACTGCTGGGAGCAAGTCCTATCACTGTTTCACTGCTGTTGCCCCTTGTGCAAAAGTTCAGGCCCAAGAAGGCATTTTTCATGTACAAGTATATAACCAGTCCTGGTCACTTAGCCACCCAGAGCCACTGTAGCTTTCCCACCCAGTCTTTACATCTGTATTTTACTTCCACCACCACAACACATGGTCAGGACAAACACTGTGTGAATGGTCTGACCTCACTGAAGGCACCTCTACAAACACACACTATCAACAATAACATGGAAGGCCATAATTATATCTTTAATATTATTCCTTTGCTGATAATGATCTCCCAAAATCAGAGAAATTATCCATTATTCCCAAGAAGAGTGAAAAATAACAAATGCTTAACTTGAAGCCTCTCAGTGGAACAACTGTACTAAAAAAGATTACACATTTTTAACCACTACAGTACTGTGATGAAACTGAACCCATGAGAATTCATCCCCAACTGATCTCTTTTAAGAAGGTTGCATCCTAGTGCAACCTGAAGTATTAACAAAGCAAAAGCTTGGGCCAGATGAAGCCCGAATACAGTAGAGTTGCCTTATCAAGTTATCTCAATTCATTTCCTGCACCGGGAGCACCACAGTTGATTACAGCGAATCATGACAGCATGGACTGCTAAAAAGCAAGCATTGTAATTTGATTGTTGATCTGGTATCTATTCATTCTCTTTTGTGTCCCTCACAGGGAGAAAAATAAGAGGTAATAGCAAATCAAAACAAAGAAAGCTTTAAATACCAGACTAGCATATTACCTTGTCTTCTGTGTTTTGTTAGTATTTTAAGAAAGAATTGACAGATTTGACAAGATGGGTACCAGAAGAATTTGAAATAATGCCAAAGCTACAGGATATAATCAAGACAGACTGTACAGCCAGCTCCTGCAGAAGAAAGCCCTGCGTGCAGGTGGGCTGCATACTAAAACTCAGAAGGGCAGGCAGTCTCTGGAAGTTTTATCCCTGATTTTACAGGAACAGAGATCGATGATCCATGTTGAGAATCTCTACAAACAAACAAACAAACAAACAAACAAAAGCTTCTCCTTTCACCTTACCTTTCATTGTTAGGCAACCCACCCACCCACTCTTTCTTCTCCCCCAGACCCTGATTATCTCCATTAACCTCGCATACAGGCCGGTTGAAGTTGTGGCTGACAGCAGGTCTTTGTCATGCGAAGCATGAAGCTGCCAAAGTGCATCTGAAAAATGGCAGGCTTCTTCACAGCACATTGCCTCAGGAGGCTAGGTCCACTAAGAATATCATCCGACATCAGTTTTAATTTAGCTTCTATTTATGACTACTTTGTTTGATAAACTAATTTAGTTTACTGTGCAAACAAAACCACAAGTCTGGGAAGGTGAAGAGATTCATAAGATCGTTTTAGGAGAGGCCTTCAACCACTAGTGACTGGGACTGTGACAATCTCAAATCATATCTCCGTGATTCTGCTTAAGTCTAGGCTTATTCTTTACACAATTCTTTGAGTGAGGGTAAGATGACAGACATACAGTAAATAGAGCTAGTAAATAGAGACAGTAAATAGAGATAGTAAATAGAGATAGATTAATAGTAAAGAGAAATTGATTAATAGTAAATAGTGATAAATCCAGTTGTCTGACACTCTAGCAGCAGCAGGACCCTGATTCAAGAAGGCACGTGGGCACAATTAGGTGCTCTTTCTCCACATTTCTGTATTGTATTAGCTGGTTTCCTTGCAGGTTCCTTGTCACAACCACATTTCCCATTCAGTAAAGAAGAGGTGGTCTCAGGCATTTTTACCTACTTGTTCAGCACCTCTTCTCTTCCCTGTGATCCTTTTTCTACAACAGCCACTCACCACACACCCATATTCACCTCTTCCTCATTAGTCTCTGCCTGGGCTGTCTTTTTCCAAGTAGTTCCTACTCTGCACCAGTCTTGATAGTCAGAGTCCCCTTTCACAGCTTTCTCCCCAGGCTCTGTACCTGATGAATGTTTTCTAGAGCCCCATGTCTGCTCCAATGCTCTTCAGCTTTGGAGCAGACATATTTTTGCCTGAGCAAAGACTAAGATTGAAGAATCCCCTATCCTGTGTTCTGGAAGGAGCCCAGCCAGAAACCTGGGTCCCCATGGCATTCAGCGCAGAGACATGGGAAAAGTGGGAAAAAAGTGGAAAAGTTAAGCAAAATAGCAAAATTTCTCGAGGCATTTCTGCCCCTGCAGCATGGCACTTAAAACTGAAGTCAGTGGTAGGTGTCAAAAATTTGTTACTGCTACCTGCAGGAGATGTTTCCCTGATATCCACACGAATGCTGCATCCCTCCTGATTTCAGTAAGATCCCTCAGAGCCTTTCTCTGAGCAATCACTTGGTAGAGTGTCAACAGATACTTTAGCTTCACATCATCCATAAAGCAGTCCAAACACCAGAGGCCAAAGAAAGCTGCACCCCTTTTTCTATAAGCAATGGTGTTTAAGCAGTTTTTAAGCACTCTCAACAATTTGCATTCCTTTTTTGCAAAAATAGGACAATTCCACCTGACAGATGGTAGGTTCAGAAGAGCAACAAGTTTTTCAAAATTAAAAGGAAAAACTACAGGAAAGGATTTGGAGAAGCAGAAGAAAACATTTCATAACCTCTACAGACAGGAACCTATAGTAGCAAGTGAGAACTTCCATCTCACTTCTCATTCAAAGGACTTTTAAATGTTTCTGTGTATTGTAAATATCTCCTTCATGTCATCCCCTTAACACTGCAGGTTTAACTACAGCAGGTTTATACATTACAGATACAAACCATGGCTGATGAAATTCTGCTGAAATACAGTACAGCAAAACTGAAAAATTCAGGGGAGTTTCTCAGGCTTGATACTCCCCTAATTAAAACCTGGCATGAGAACAATCTCTTACTGTAACCCCTAGATTCAACTGTAGTATTTTTTTACTACAGTGTATACTTTCCATGTAGAAATCCAGATCTCTAATCCTCACTTTACTGTTTCACATCTGACATTCTAATTTATGCCAGTGCAAGACAGGTTTACTGCACTAGCAAATCAAAGTAGTTATTTTACTCTAGTTTAGATGAACCAAGGAAGCTCCCAGTAATGAAATATTAGGTGTTCATCATTTCAGTGTTAGTGTTGCAACCTCCAAATCTGACCTTACAGCATCTGAGGAGAGACAATTAGCATAGCTCACTATGTAAATATTCCAAAGTCGTCATCCTTTCCAACCAACATAAAAAATTAGGATTGCAGATGCAACTCGGAAATGTTATTTGCAAGAGCAGATTTGCGTATTTTATTTGTATTATCTGCATAGTTTCTGTCAGTACACTGACACCTGGGCAAGACATGCACATCACATCTTTTCTGAAATAATTTCTATATCTGCTCTTAGAGATAATGGTTTACAAGGAGAGCCGGTTGGAATACTTTTTGCTAAGACAAATATTTTTCCAGGAACTCTTTTCAAAATACACATCATATTCCAGATGCCTCAATGAAATTTTCTTTTCCCTTTGACAAAGAAAGACCTCTCAGATCTAGGGTCACCTTTTCTCTTCTTATTAGAAAGACCTGTAAGTTGAAGGTACAGCTATTGATGCTAAGTACTACCATGAAAACATTCAGAAGTTCCTGGTTTTCAAAACAAGCACAAATTCTCAAACTTCTTTTGAAACTCTGTAAGCTGTTGTGAAACCAGTCTGCTCCACTGCAGTGATCTTTTCCAAACCTTGAACAAGCCTTCTGTTTTCTTGTTGTCAGAGACTGAAAATAGTTCATGCCTCAAACATTGATATAAAGTTTTGCTCATTATAAAGAAGCTACAACCGAAGAAGCCTCCCTGAAGAGTGGGACTTTGAACTGAAAGTCAAACTGCTGGTTAGATAAAGGGAGATGCATTGGTCAGTCATCTCAGGCTGAGGGAAAGTTATGCATCCACAAAAGGCCAAAGCCACCAGCTGCAGCTATCCCCGGTTGAGTTTGGGGTGGGGGGAGAGCACAGCTCACAGAAGCCAGGTTTACACAGACTCCCCACAACCGAGGGGGGAGGAGGAGGTTTTGGGCGCATGGTGCAGCCTCTGGCGAGAGGTAATAAACACCCATCCTCTGATTACACAAACTGGCCCAGCTGTGGAACCCCCAACCTCACAGGGCACATCCACGGGACATTTACGTGAGAGGCTTGGCCCCACAGGACTGCACTTGGTGCAACAGACCCAGAGTCTGCTGTGAGAGACTGACCCCCGCCCCAGGGGGACATGGCCAGACGTGCCCACCCAGCCTGAGCATGTACACCCATGGGACTCTGTGCCTTCTGGGGGGACCTTCACCACCAAGAAGACCAGCTGGAGAGGATCAATGAACATCTTTGGGATCCACAGAGTGGTGATATTTTCCTTTTTCTGTCCCTGTCACTCTTTCTGTCCCCCCCACAAATCTTCTACATCTGTATTTCTTTCTTTCTTTCATTCTTTTCTTCTTTCTTTCCATCTCTCTCTCATATTTACCATCAAATAAACCCCTTACTATTGTCACTGGCATATGGTCTTGTCTGCACCTTAATTTGGGCAGAGGCATTTCTAAGAACCTTAAAACTGGATCATAACACTTGTACATCCACAGCTGCACAGGGGACAGAGGAGAGAAATGCACAACAGCTCAATATTTCATACCCAAAGCGAAAAATTAGAACTTAAGTTAACTCTGAATTTTTCTTCTATAAAAGTGATATAATACCCCTATAACCCTTTAGAACATTTCTGGCAAACCTGTGTTCTTAAGAGTGTTTTTTAATGTAGTAATGATGTATAAAGGAGTTATCCAATATTGGGTGCTAAATACATGAGAGGATCTGACTATAGTTTCCAAGAGTATCTCTGAATCCAGTAAATTAAATCAATACTTAATGCCTGTGAACTTTGATTGTCCCTTTGGTGTGAATCAAAAGAACTTTTGGCCTCCTGATTAAGCAGACAGGCAATGAAAAATGGGTATCAGTTGAGATTCGCTCTGTCCCTCCATGTACTCTTTTACTGGCAGAGATACTAGAACATGTGGTACTTGAAATTCACTTCTTTATTTTCCATATTAAACCACAACTGGTGTGAGGCAAATCCATAAATCTGCCAAATGAATCAATCCAGCATTTGCAGAATATAAAGCAAACCTGACAAATAAAGCTGGCAGAGTGAAAGCAGAGACACACTCAGAGCATGCGGCAAAGCTCCTACTGGTGAGAGCAGAGGCAGAACACACCCAAGACTACCTGCAGAATTGATGCAAAGCAGAAAGCAACTTCTTAGGATGGGATTTTTCAAGGAGTCTAACATGTCAGACATCCCAATCCCACTGTAATTCAGCTTATCAGAAGGTTCAAGCTGTTCCCTGAACAGCTGAGACCCAAATTTTCCATTACAGTTTTATGACTTGTTCCAGCAGAGCTCTAAACTTTCTCTGACACCAGCTGGAACTCACATTGCACTGTATAACAGCAGTGATACTAACAAATATTTGCTAATACTTGCCAATATTTGCTCTTACTGCTTTGTTAGTCTCCTTACTCTAAGCATCCATTTTTGATTACTGCTGCCACACTTGGGCTGATGACTGAAATTAACAGTCCGCCCGTCATCACTGGGCTTCCCACAGATCTTGCAGAAAGTGCAGAGAAAGGCAAAGTTGTTCTGGTTGTCTGGAAAAAATTGCAGGCATTATCACTAAGTTTAAAGACACCTATCATTGGAAAATGCCAGCTACAAATTAATTTCCATGTTGCTCCTTTCTGATGAATAGGCAGTGGTTTGGGTTTAGTGCACTTGCTTGTCCCTCAAACCATCAAGTAACATATCTCCTTGCCAGTCAGTGTCCTTTTTCCCACTTGGCAAATACTGGTTTGCTCACCACTACATCTCCTTCTGTGCAAGAAGCTGGCGTGCAGCTGCTTGGTTTTGATTTCTTCCTTATTTTTGTTAGCATAGTCTATGGCAGCTCAGCTTTGGGAGCCTGGTTAAAGTCCTTCCAGTGACCTTCTCTCCTGACACCTCACTTGTCCAGCAGCAGCATAAAAGCTGTCCCATACACAGGCAGGTTTTAAATACCCATTCAGTGGAAGGAGGGTATGGCTGAGCACAGTTCTGATGGTAGTCAACACGGTAACATTTTGGTTCAGAAGAAGGAATCTAGCAATTCAGAGGTCCATTTTTGGCTACCATACTACAGCACTCTACCGCAACACAATTGTTTCCTGGAGATACGCTTGCCTCCACTCTCAGCAGCAACCTGGCTGGGCTATAGTTTCTGTTAAGAATGGATTCGATATGAGAAAGTAAACTGCATCTTTTTCAATACAATCAAGGATTGAGCTTCAGCCCTTCAGTTCCAAGAGCTGCCTTTGCTGTTGAAAGCAACAAAGATCAGAAATAGACTCTACTCTCACATCTTGAAATCCCAAAGGATTATGTCAGAAACAGCAGGTGATCTCCAGTCCTGCTCTATCCTCTGCACAGATAGAAAAGGACTTAAAAGAAAGAAATTGAAATTTCCTCCCTATGCTTTTTTTTTTCCCTCCACTGCTTTTTGGTTCTAAAAAATGTGAATAAAATAAGATAGATAAGGGGATTTGACACCCTTCAAGTCACAAAAACATACCAAAAAAATAGGGAGAAGGGCTGGTTTACATAAAGAAACCAATACATAACCACCAAACCAACAAAATCAGCAAACAATAAATTGTTTTTGCCTTTTGGCTATTTTCTGATTTAATTTGAGATACAATAAAGCACTGGAACAGCTTGCTCAGAGCAGTCGGGAACCTGCCCTTGTGCTGAAAAGAGTCCTGAGAAACCTGGTCTAAAGGTGCTGTTGGCCCTGCTCAGGGTGGGTGGCTGGATTAAACCACCTCCTGAGTACCTCTGGTACATCTGCAATAGTGCCACTGCTGTTGCACATTCTGTATTTATTTAAGCAAGATAACTTAAAAGAGTTGTTATTTTTGTTTAATATTTTTAAGCAGGAGTATCACCAATATAAAGTAGGATCTCAAAGCAAATCCTGAAACTCTCCTGGTTTGACCTCCACCTCATTCAGAGCTGATGAGAAACCACCATAGAGAGCTGCATTACAGATGTACTCGTACTACTTTAGCCACAGCATCCTGTATGGGCTGGACAACTCTCTTAATTCCTCCAAGTGTAAATCACTCTTCAAACTAATGGTCTAGAGAAATTATAGCAGGAGAATGTTATTACCTTGCAGTGTTAAGATATTACCATTTAAGATATCTGAGCAACAGGAGCCTCTGATTTATCTATGGAGAAACTGCCTGCACAAATGCTAAGCTGAAAGAGATGTATATTCATACGATTTCAGAGTTCATTTCTGCACTAGAGAGGAAAAAACACTGAGGTATCCTGCAAGGAAGTCAATACATCACTGCAGACAACAAGTAAACCTTGACTGCAGTCTCCATCTCTCTTCCTTGGACTCAGTCAATGAGTAGGATGACCAGACACTGCAAATAGGCCATGACAGTAAAGGAGCTCACAAGTCTTCCAAAAAATGTACAAACCTCATTTGCTAGGCCAGCACAATATTCACAGCTATCAAACTCAGCACCAGAGAAGGTGTTCTGTCCCTACCACATCCATATGGGGCACCCTTGGACTTGGAGAAGCGTCATTCTTTCCTCTGGCTATATCCCCAGGTCTGTGTCCAACCCACTTCAGATCAGGGCCAAATTCTTTCCTGCCTTTTCCTGAACTCATTACTTTAAAAGATATCCACATCCATCAGCTTCTTATCCACACTGTCTTTCCTCTCTTCTAATATGCAGAGAGAACAGCCCTAGATCTAAGAAGTACTTTTCTGGGCTTCTCTAGATCTCAGCCCTGCTCCCAGCCCTATAAAACATACCTGTTGACAAAGCAAGCATTAATTCAGTGAATTGCTCTTTGCCATGCATGACTTGTTCTGTTCACTATTATCTTACCTTTACCTCAATTTATTCCCTCCACCAATAACTCCTTTCCCAAGTCAAAATTAAGTTTTTTCAACTGTTTTAGCCCAGGCTTCTGAAAAGCTCTCAGCACCCATGACTCCAATTTCAAAAGTGTAATTCACCTTTAACTGCATGCATGAAAAGCTCAAACTTTTCAGACATGCCCAGCACAGCAAACAGAGGCAGGAATACATTTCAGAATTAGTGGCTAACCAGGAGCTGCAGGAGCAGACCTCTGAAAAAACCTTCTCTTTGACACCATCCATGTTTAAATGGCAATATTGACACAATTGTCTCACTCTTCTCTGAGTGTTCCATTTCTGGTCCTTTATTACCAGTTTCAAGAATAATCTTCTGCCTTATGTGGCAGGGGAAGGAGGGCAGGCAGAAATCAACGTTTCTATTGAATGGGAAATTCTAGTAATTCAATCTTTTTTTCTTCCGTGTAAGAGAAAATAGAAGAGCTTACAAGAAAGCATTAGCTTCTTTTTTTTTTCCAGAATGAGAGAGTTCAGGAAAAAAAGCTGTTTCATTTTTATTAAACAGTTTCTCAATTGAAATGATTTGTTTTACCTTGCTGCCTGAAGAAGTTGCATTCCCTTTTGCTGAGCCAAATACACACCAGTCATGTTAATCCTGTTCCACCAGGCCTGCCTGAGACACAGCAGACTCACTGCTCCCTCTTTCAGCAGGAGCACATGGCAATGCCTCATGCCACTTCAGATTCCACAGGACTGGGATGATGCATCATCTCCTCATATCCCACACAGTTCTTGATACAGAAAACTTCCAAACTACTTGGGAAAGCAGTTGCACAGAAAACAGATCCATGCTGACTGGCCTTCTTAATCAGTACAAACCCCCTTTCATTTAAACAAAATTAAATATTGTAACCTCTGTTTAACTTGGTTTCACAACCTATTTAAGTCCTTCTTTAATATATCACAACATACATTGCTGTAAAATCACTTGCTTCTTGGCTTTGTTACAAAAGCAGGTAGAGTAGCAAGCTAAACGTGTCTTCAAATCACAGTTAGACCTCATTCCACACTGTTGAGCCTCAGCAGAGCTGATCTTCACCTGATATATCCCTTCTGAGTCCACATTTGCAAGCTCATCTGTCTTGCCACACAATAACAATGTCAAGTCGCTCAGATCCTTGCAAAGCACTACTTCGCACAGCTCCCAGCACCCTGAATTTGATTTACTCTCCATCTCAAGGACCTTAGCCTCCCCACTTCACCATTTGCTTGTAGAAACATTTCAGACTTCAAAGTAAAACTTCTATTTCTGTGGAAAACGATCCCCTCAGTAAGCAAGGAGGAGGCAAAAAAAGAAGCGAAAATACATCTCTTTACATTATGTACAATTGTGCTGAGTTTGATAGCCATGAATATTGTGCTGGCCTAGCTAATGAGGTTTGTACATTTTTGGGGAGACTTGTGAGCTGTCACCAAATTTTGCTGGCACCAAACATGAAAGCGTGTGGTGTTTTCAGCAGTTTGTCACAAACTGTATTACCAAATACCCAGCAGTCATAGCATAGTCATGCTTTTTGTTGAGAAATCAACCTTGCCCTGAAAGAAATGCCATCGTTCTCTACATTTATCCTGCTGTGCCACAGGGCAGCTCCCAGAATTACCAATCTGTGTACCTGTGGAGTGTTGCTATTTTTCCTCCCATCAATGGGACTGTAGAGCCAATTGGAATCTCCCAACCTGGAGAGACCATTGAGCTCCTGAAAGTGGAGACAGAAAATAAGGAGAAAAAGTAAACAATTGTTCTCCTTGGAGTTCTGGTACCAGCCCAAAACTTCTCTGCTCAGGTTTGGAGATAACAGAATGAATAAAGTCCTGCAGGAAGAGCGTTCTCTTATTTTATGTTCTTGCCCACTTGCTTGCTTCTCTATCATTAAATAATGGCAAGAAATCAGACAGCTTGTTTTCCTTTCCCTAGATGCACATATTTTTTGGCATAGCATTTCAGCTCTACAAGTGCTTTCATGATCCATCTCCAGCCTGATTCTGCAGTTAGTGGTGTTTGTACAATAAAGTTGCCCAAATGCAAACTTTGGAGCACTTTAATCACAAAGATACTAAGTTTTCCATCATCTGACAACTTCTATTAAATCTTTCACAGAACTCATTTTCCTGACTCAGGGCAACCACAAACTACAGTATTTAAGTTGTAAATTACGGCCTTTTATACTACTTAAAAGCCCAAATCACCCAATTGCTAAAGAGATTAAGTATTTAAAAAATCATTTTTCTCTCCAACCTTTCCCATTAGGATTAGCTGAAAATGAACTAGCACCCAGTGGATGTGTTTCCTCTATCATTAAAATGTGAGATCAATACAATGAAGATGAATATCAGCAGTACTGAGTCACCCATTTTGTGTCTCCTGGTTAACTGCTCCAAGCACAAAATGCAAATGTTTCCATTGCTTGCTACACAGGCCTTAACAACTCAAAGCCCACCTGAATGCGGTATGTAAAATGCACTTGAATACAGTACCACGTTCTGCCTGTGTAAAATTGAGTGGCCCAGGACAGGCAAATAAAACTGTGCAGAACAAGGGTGAGTATAACACCATGTAAGACCATGATTAAGGACAGAAAAATAAAACCCTTTTTTCTCCTCCCCTTTCTGTCCCTCTAAGCATTATTATTACTTTTTTTTTTTTTAATTAGGAAAAAATAGTAGAGGGGGAAAGAAGAAAAACATGACAAATCAGGACAGATAACTTTTCTCTTTTCAGATAATTTTTCCCTTTTCACAGGTTGAAGTTTGGGGGAGAAAAAGTGGTTAACTTTTTCTAGCCCTTCCTTGTTAGAAATGATCCTGTAACTTGATTCATATTTGCACATGATATGTAACAAGCATAGCAAGAAGAAATTGTTGACCTTGTAAAATCATAACCTCTAAAAGCAATTGGCAGACACTTTTCTTGAGCTAGGCAGGCCCATCTTAGTACAAGTTTCACATGGTTAAGAACAGCAAAAAGCATAGGACTGGTCAGAGCAAGGCTATGCCTACAGCCATAGATGCTCTTGTACTGAAGCCATCCCCCACTCATCACCTTAGGCATCAATTAACAAGCAGGTATGGTATCTTCCTCATGGTCTGTGGCTGACAGACAACTTCTGGTGGTCTCCAGGACTTTGAGCCAAATGTTGTTTTTATGTATTTAGCATGTTTCAGTCAATTTATTTTCAATAAAGCTCAAGAATGCCCACCAAACAGTGAAAGCTTTCATCATCAATAAATGGCAACCACTATATCATGTGGCAATTGACACTGCAGATAAATTTCAATGAAGAGCCATCTCCTCTTGCTTTCAGCTGAGGTCTCTCTGGCTTCCCCAGAGATGCTGCCTGGGGTTGTACTTTAGCACTAGAACTGGAATAGTGGGGAACTGGAGTGAAACATGGCTGAGGAACATGGGTAGCTTCAGTACTTCAGCTTCAACATCAGCTACATGATTTCTACTAGTGTAAAATCACTAAGACACACATCGTGCTGGAGGTGTAAGTTGAGTGGTGAGATACATATTTTTTAGATGGGGGACTGGGATGCTGACAGCACTCTAATTTGATCTCTTGGCCAACGGCAGCAGCAATGAATTTAACTTGCATGGTAAAAGAGATAATGGTCCAAACACAGATCCTGCAGCCCATGGGCATCCACAGTGGAGCAGAACACCCAGTGTAAGGATCCCCTCACCAGAGAAGGCGAATGCCTGCAGGAGACTGTGGTCCTGTGAGAAGCCCACAGTGGAGCAGGACCTGTGGCCCCCCTGGAGAGAGGAGCCCAGTCTGGAGGGGAGGACTGGTGACCCCACCAGGGACCCATGCTGGAGCAGCCTGTTCCTGAGGGACTGCACCCCAGGAACGGACCCATACTGGAGCAGTTCGTGAAGAACTGCAGCCTGTGGGAAGGATTCACATTGGAGAAGTTCCCATAGGACTGTCTCCCAACGGGAGGGACCCCATGCTGGAGCACGGAATGTGTGAGGAGTCCTCCCCCTGAAGAGGAAGAAGCACCAATGACAGCACGTGAGAAACTGAAGCCTCCATTCCTATCTCCCTGTATCACTGAGGGGAGAAGGAGGTAGAGAAAAATCAGGAGCAAAGATGAGCCTGGGAAGAAGGGAGGGGTGAGGGGGTAGATGTTTTAAGATTTAGTTTTTATTTGTCGTGATCTTACTCTAATTTGATTGTTAATAAATTTTTCCCAAAGTCAAATTTGTTTTGCCTGTGACAGCAATTGGTGAGTTGATCTCTCCTGTCCTTATCCCAAGCCACAGGCCTTTCCTTATATTTTCTCTCACCTGCCCAGGTGAGAAGGGGAGCCACAAAGGAAGACTTTAGTAAGCACCTGGTGTCCAGACAGGCTCAACCCACCACACCATGGAATAAGCTGCCGAGGTTAGCAATTATCTCAGCAGAGGTGAGCATACTGGATGCTGCTGACCTGTGGGTGTTGGTGCAGCAGGAATAGACCAACCTGGCTTTTGAACTAGTAGGATTTTCTTGTTGCTCATTATGTTCGAGTTCCACAGAAATGTGATTTCCCAGGGGTCTGGCACCTCAGTCAAGACCATGTTTCTGAACAAAAGAATGACTTTAGCATAAGTACTTCCTTATAGCAGTGACCCTGCAGGAGACAAAAGCTATGTTTCTGGTGTCAATTCATTAACAGAAGGCCTTTATGCCAAATTACAGCTACTTGAATGGATTTCCCATAGATTTTTCACCAAGTGCTGGGATCACGGCAGGAAACTTATTAGATGTGACCTCATCAGAGGGGAGGGAAAGGTGAGAAAAGGTGATAGATTCATTAAATCAATTTGGACATGCACAGCTGATATTTAGAGAGTGAATTTTCTTTACATGTTCCCTATTTTTAATAAGCCTCCTTCACAGTAGAAACTATTTTCTTCTGCCTTGCCTCCCAGGGTTTGTCTTTTAAGAACTTGCCTCAAATTGCCTAAAAGCAAAGCAATCAGCTATTTTTTTTGGTGGACCACTGACTTTTTCATACCACTCTGGTAATGAATGACTTCAAAATGGGAAGAGAGATCAAAGACTACTTCTAGCCACAGGGCTGGTGGTGTTTTGGAAGAATGTCTCAAGTATTCTCCTCTGTCTGTGTGCAGTAGGAGATGCCCTGCATAGAGATTAGCAGTGTGCTGTGTGTTGCTCCATCATTGCCCCCACTGTCAATCTCAAGAGAGAGACAGAGCCACACTCCTTTAGCACCTGGGAGATAATCACACTTTTGGTACCGGTGGGAAAACACTTTCTCTTATGTGTAACAAAACCAGGTAACTCCATGCTTTCCACCAGCTCATCTTTAGCCATGATATTTAGTGTGCTGGGGAAGATCTTGTGATTGAGCTTTTAACTGTGTCTTTTTACACCTGCCTCCTGTGCACTCTTTCAGGGGTTTGTCCACCTAGAAGGTGTCCCTGCCCATGGCAGGGGGGTGGAACTAGATGATCTGTAAGGTCCCTTCCAATCCAAACCATTATGTGGTTCTATGATTCCATGATTGTGGCTCTTTCTTGTGTTGTACTCATCTGTGTGGTCTCATCTGACTTTTACACTGAAGCTCTACAACAGCAAACAGTTTGCATGAAGAAATTTAGATTCCATTTTGTTCCCATTTGTTTTTTGAAAGCATCCTCCATGAAAGAAATATCCCAGCCTGAAATTTGCCCATGGCAATGTGTGGCAGCAGCTCTCGAAATCTTCTCTCTGAACTGACAGATCTGTCTAAATTGGTTGCATAAAGAACTAGGAACTAGGGAGCATTGAAGGAGACCTGCAGGTCACAAGCAAGTTGTAGGGCTGACCACAATAGCTGGCAGTCCAATGGGCTGAGTGCCCCTAGCTCCAAACCTTCCTGCTAATAATGGCCCTTTCAGGGGCTTTCTAGTCTTATGGGTGGTAGAGGGTACAAAGGTTGTTGCTTTTTTTGAGTGCAGACAGCTGCAACAACACAGACATCTAGTCACACACTTTTTATGTGATAACACTGTGTTATAAAATTCAGTGCAATGTGCTCCATAACCAAAGTGAACTGAATAGAATGCATTTTATTCACACAAGGGACTGCTTTTCATCTCTCTCCCACTGCCATCTGCCCCAATGTTCTATCAAGGTTTTTTCAAAAAGACTGTGTTTTTCTTTTCTGTAACATCTCAGATTTCAGTGATTGTGCCATCATTTTAAAAGCACCCACCTTGGGAGAAGCGCTGGCTGCATTAGAAATGCAGAGCTGAGGTTCAGCAGACATGATTTCTAATGCCAGCCTTGCCATTACTTTACAAATACAAGCAAGTCATAGAGGCATGCTTGAAAAATTATGTCCCCATTGCACACAGATAAAAAACTACAAAAAACCCAGTATCTCTCCAGATGGAGGTCTTCAAAGGATTTTTTTTCAGTGGACACATTGGTTCAAGATTTAAAAACTAGTGTGCATGTGTGAGTACAGGGTAGAGGTAGAAGAGGGTGCCTTATGAAATAGAAGAAAGCTACAATTTTAATCCAGAGTTCCCAAATGGAAAACTGCCAGAATTGCATCAAAACTACTTTTTGCATGGATAAAAGGAAGTTTTCTTCTAAAACTTGCTTTTTTTTTACCTGTAAACATGCCTTCAAACAGTTCTCATGCCCCATATATCAGTGGTTGAAAAGATACAGACTGCAAGCAGCCTCTGTCCTGCAATAGGTACTGTATTTACACTGTTTCAGGCTTCTATTTGTTGATAAGTGGAGTAGGTAGGACTAAGGCTGAGGACTTCATGCTGAGTACTTGATATCAAGCTGATAGACCATTATGATCTAAATAACTAAATATATTAAAGTCCCATTACTTAACACTAATGACAACGCGAGGGCGTAATTGCTAAACAGCCTCTGTCTTCTCAGACATCAGTACCCAGAAGATTACAGGAACAGAATTTCAATAATCACTTATATTTTTCTTCTAGGCTTCAACAACATGCTACGCTTACAAAAGACAAAATGCAATTCAGTTCGGTCCCTCCAGCTCCCCATCCCTCCCAAGAGCTGTGCAGGGGGCTTCTCAGGCCCTTCCTGTTCAATTAGTTCAATTAGAGATAGTAACTGAAGGTATTAATCACACATTTACAAAATCTTCCACAGTTGGAGACACCCTGCAAGTTATGTGATCCGATGCACATCCACCTGCTTATGTTGCTATGACTAGGTTGTCCTGGGTCTGAAAGGAAGATATAATCAAAACTTAAACAATGAATGGATTTTCACATTTAATAGGCTGGGCTTTCAGCCTGGCACAGTAACTTAGTTGCCAATGACCCTCCCCGACTTTCATTTTTCCTTACTTCTGTCGGAAAGAGTGGGAGAACTCATCTGCAGAACACTTAGGAGTATGCTTACCACTAAAATAAAAGACCTGGTAGAGCTGCTCTCAAGTCACACCATTCACCACCAGGTACGGTAAGCTATTTCACACAATGTGGTGTCATTCTACCAAGTTAAAACACTAGGGAACATACTTTTTCCTCATATTGGATGAATTAGAAACTTAAAATTAGAAGTTTGAGGTAGTCCACAATAGCTAGTCAGCTGCCCAATGTTGGTGACTAAAGGTCAGGAAAAGTTTTAGTTTGCAAATCTAGCCCTGGCACCAAAAGAGAGGCACAAGAACATGAAACATAATTTTAAAGGCAGTCTAAGATGTTGAAATAACAGAATTGGGTTAGATAACAGAAATAGCTGTGATCTGAATATCCAGCTCCCTTAAGTTTCTTGTAAATAAGGATTGGGACACAAGGCTAGGTATGTGATTCCAGTAGTGTAACAATGGAAGACCTCACAAGAAAAACATTTTCAGAGACATCTCCTGTTGATCTTTATTTAATGCCCATGTCTTTTAAAACTACCTTTGTCAAAAAACCCTGATGTTTTCCATGTTGCAGAGCCTTAGACTGAGAGCAGACACTTTCATTTCTGAGTCATTCAACTGCTTCCATTTCCCAGTTATACAAGTGACACCACTTTACTTTTCAGCCCTGTAGAGAAACAAGATACAGGTGCAGGGCTGAAGGCCAAATTAGGGCCCCTGCAACTGAAGCTGAACAGACTTTTGGATTTCAGTAAGACTTCCCTCTTTACCCACAGAGGAAACAGCAAACACTATACTCTGAAACCCTGCCATTGTCGCAGGAGTGCTCTCAGGGTTTGTACTTTTATGAACAACATAATGCCCGCAGCTAGAGCAGAGGAGAAAGCATTTGATGGAAGTAAAGGGAGGGCAATTCATCAAAACCAGAGCTTTTAATGGAAATTGCCTGTTAGGACAGCTGAAATACTCTCAGTTTATATGGAGGCCTCACTGTTCTCCAGCAGCCAGCCTGCTAAGACATCAAGGAACTTTAAAGGTCACCTAGAGAGCCATGCCACAGGTGGCAACACTGAGCCTACTCGGGTCCTTGTCTGCTCAAGTGTTGAGATGAAGGACAAGCTTTGCCACTGCTTGAGATGGAGGGGAAACAGAAGCCCTAATGGTCCTGTGCCACATATGTGTGCACGTCCATGCCCACAGTCTGTAGCCCATATATCTATCCCAACCCAGATGCTTTATATTCCTAATCTTTCTCCTTATTTAAAAAAAAATAAAATAAAATTCCTCTGAGCAAAGAAATAGCCAGCCCTCCCCAGGCCTGTGTTTTCACAGGACCTCAAAGAGAAAAATGGTATTTATGACTGTAGATATTCAGATAGAATAGGGCATATTGAGGAGGAAAGAAGGGGATACACACAGCAGGTTTTTCTCCTCCGTTCATTCTGCACACACCCCACCAAGCTTCACATTGTGAAGCAGCTGTACCCTTCCACATCCACACCATCCTGCCTGGAGCTCTGCCTTCCAGATACAGTAAAAGCAGACAGACGAGAGCCTCATCTGCTGCTGACAGGCTCCACTGAAAAATACCTGTTAGCAACAGGGGGCTCTCATGGCACTACATACATTAGTCCTCAGCTCTGCCTTGTGAAAGGTTCTCTGAAGCAGTTTTCAGCTTCTGTGGAGATGATCTGTTATGCCTCTGTTAATATCATATTTAAGAGCTCCATTTGCTACAGAACATAAAGAAAAGGTTTACACAATACATGCTTTTTCTTTAGAGGGAAAGGCACTGGAATCTCTCCTCTGTGCTGTTTCTACAGAACAAGGCCATTTTGATAAGCACTGAGCAGCAGCCAATGTAAATTCACGTTAGCTGATGAGCAGAAATAATCCTGAAAAAAAAAAAAGGCAGCAAAGAGGGGCAAGGTGTAAGAGAAGCCCGTGCAATTTGGGTTGAAAACCTTCGAAACCTTGGAAACTTACTGAAGTTTCTCTGCAAGGAGATGAGATCTTCCAGTGCCTCAGAGAACTGTCCTTTATTGAGAAAGGCTCAGACACAGGTTGTCACCTACCACAAAAGGCATTATGCACACTGTACCAAACCTAAACTTACAGGACTTACGAAAGCGAACAATTGCATCTGAAATTGCAGTTGTGCCCTAAATAATATCCACATTACTAGGAGAGACATTTACACATTACATGTAAGTCTTCCTTCATGTATGTCAAATTCATACTGAAATATGTCCACTTAGCAAAAACCAGCCTCTCTTTCACCTTATGTTTCTAAAAATCATTAGGAATTTGACTGAGATTCTCACAATGGTTTCAATTTTCTGAAGTCTCCTACCCTTGGATTCCTGTGATTACATTAAAAAATCTAATTGCAGCTATAAAAAAAAAGTACAAATTTACACAGGGACAGTGAAAACATTTTTTTATATTAATAAAAAATCCACGCTCTTGCAACTTCCTCCTGAATATGTATAGGCAGGGAACAGCTGAGGTGTGAACACTGCCATGTGGCAAGGGAAAAGAACAGAGTCCTCAGTGCTATCACACATGGCTTATTCAGACAAAGGTAAGCTAACTACTATGAAACCAGTCTCACAGGTGAGGTACATAGGAAGATAAAAGACCTTTCTCCCTTAGATTGCAAGGCATGTACTGAAGTCATCTAGGAAGTTGTGAAAATCATTACCTCCATATCTGAAGTGAAGCTGAGAGAAAAACCAACCTAATGCACCCAAAAGCATTTTTAAGCACTGCTTTGCTACCATCCCAGTGATTAACATTTGCTGCTTATTTTCCTCTCCCTTTCCTGGTCTTCTGGATTTTTTGCTATTTGCTAGTCTTTGTTCCTTGCAGATATATCTGTGCAGATGGCAGAAGCAGAAAATTACCTCATCTCCATGTGCAACTCAGATGGCTGCAGCCACAACCACCCGGGCTGGAGCACAGCCAGAGCACAGAGAGGTAGCTGCTGTGATTGAGAAGGAACATCTACAGCTACTTCCAAGAACATAACAAAGGAACATCTACAGCTACTTCCAAGAACATAACAACTGGAAAGTTAGGTTTTCCAAAATGGCTGGGAAGACTCTTTACCCTGGGCCAGGTTACTGCTGAACTAATATCTTGGTTTTATGTCTCCTGCTTGGTGACAGCAATAGCCAACATCAGTCACTGAATCCTGCTGGAAAGGAGAAAGGTCAATAGACAGACTCACTCCATGGCAACTCCCATTACCCTACAGCTACAGCGTGGTGACTTTGGTAGCTGCAAAAATAAATTCATTTTTGTCTCCAGTACTGCTGGAAACAGAAATAACTAGGGAAACTGAGCTCCACAAGTATTATTTTATGGAAAGCCAGCGTGATGCAGGGAACAGGTTTCCATTAGCTCTAACTTAAGTCAAAGCCACAGAGGGACTGATGTCCTGTTAGAGGATCAAAAAAATATTCTTCTAGCAACATCACAATGTCTGAGAATCTACTTTTCATCAGAACTCTGTACCTGAACCTTTTTACTATTAACTAAGTTTAATGTAGGTTCTCTTATACTAAGGTGTACAGCAAAGTTGTTAGAAGATGGATCTGTCAGAACAGAGGCAATTTATCTCAGGGCTTTCTTGCATCTGCAACTGATAGACAGAAACCAGAAATCACAAGGACTAAGAACTGAATAATAGAGCTGAGTTTAAAAATTAACAGTAACAACAAATCAGACTTAGGACAAGTGTTCACATTTTGCTAAGAAGTGAACAAAATTCCCGTTTGGTGTTGGAAAAATATTTCATTAATCTATTGAATTAATATTTGCCAGTAATCTCAGTCACCTCTTGATATCAGTCTTTCCTAGACCAGAATCTCAGGGAAAGCAAACTCAGGTGACATAGTCCCAGAGATGGTTTTCTTGAAACATAGCTCAGTCCTACTGAGCAAAAAACCTCCAGACTTTCATGGTAGAGAGATGCACATAGCCCTTGAGGCATTATAACCCCCTTAAATATATGAACTGACTAAAAAAATAAGCTGGGAGAACTGCAGTAGGTTATGTGATAAAGGCCGGTCTGCACACACATAAAACAATACAGACACAAAATGGCAGGGTACATTTATTACATAATGCAGACATTTGGGGACCACATAGGACTTAAGGGAGGTTTATGAGAAGAGTTGAAAGCAGGGAAAAGGATGGATCTAGGTGATTTGGAATGGGAACAACTGTGGGAAAATAGAGGGGGATAAGGGAATAAAAAGGAGCAATCTAATGTTAACAGTGTTCTGTAAGCTTCTCTGTCAACACCCTGCTGCTGATTGCCACAATCTGTCTTATTTTCTTATCATATTCCATTTTTTTTCTGTTTTTCTGGGTGAGGGATTCTTGTTTCTGTGTTCGTATGTGTATGTGGGGGTCTGCAGTAGCAGCAACTGCAAAGACTGGGGTTAATGAACTGAAGTATCAGCAACTGAAGCAGCACCTTCAATCACAGGGATTCATTAGTCTGGGGTGCCAGTCTGGAGAGAGTGAGGGTCTAACACCCTGCTGGTTCCAAAAAGCATCTTAATACATCCTGAAGACAAACGTCACCTTTGATTTCACTGTTGCCGCGACATAGTATTTGGACCAACCTACCTACAGGGAGATGAAAGGGAGTTGTACACTTTCACTTGTGTTTTGTTACATTAGAGGCTTCAATTACCTGATTATTTTAAGGGAAAATGAGAATTCAAATATCAAAGGCAGCTTTCACGCCACAGTCTTTCCCTTTATGAGTGTTATGAACGTGTAATCAGACGTTATCAGACGCTCAAGCTGTCTCCTTTGAGAATGATACTGTACATAGCCACACACAGCTTTCAAAATTTGACCCTTTATGTGAAAAAAATATAGCTAATAATATTATGAAATATTCAAATCCACTATGAAATGCTTAAACTTCCCTACCTTTGCCATAACAGAACAGAAACCAATTAACACACCTATAAGGACAATCTACCAACTTGCTTTCTCACTGTTATGAAAAAAAATACCAAAATATAATATTTTATTCATGTAAAATAATTTTGGATTTCCATATGGATGAGGGGGAAGCCATACATGTTATCCAATCTAAGTCATTTTTTATTATTATTGTTATTTTTAGTTTGGCAGTTGAACCTAAAAATCAATTACTTGTACACTCCTGGATGACAGTTGAAAAAGCAGCTTCTAATCTTGTGTCAGTAAAGGCTGTTGCCATGAGCAGCAAGATCCTCTGACTGACATGTAACCAGAGGCTTTCAGAATAATTTGACAGCTATTTTTCTTTAAGTTTTTTTTCCTCTAAGTTTTCTGTTTTGTTTTTCTAACAGGGAACTCTTTTATTATCATTTACACACAGCCAGTTCCTGTCTCCAGTACATTAGCTGAAAATCTACTTGTTTAATTAAGCTTTAGGCTGCAAGCCTTCTATTCTTTCACTTTAATAGACTGAGAAATGGAAGCACAGTCTCTGCAGGTTTTACCTTACATGTCATCAGGTTGTTGACTTCTTAACCAGATTACCAGATACAAGGCATTTTAGATACAAGGCCTGGCTGACTCGAGTCACAGAATCACAGACTATGCTGAGTTGGAAGAGTCACATCATGTGCCTGAGAGCTTTGTCCAAACTCTTCTTGAACTCTGTCAGGCTTGGTGCTGTGACCACTTCCCTGGGGAACCTGTTCCAGTGCCCAGCCACCCTCTGGGTGAAGAACCTTTTCCTGATATCCAGCCTAAACCTCCCCTTACACAGCTTCAGGCCATTCCTTCAGGTCCTGTCACTGGGCACCACAGAGAAGAGATCAGTGCCTTCCCTCATGAGGAAGTTGTAACTGCAATGAGGTCTCCCCTCAGTCTCCTCCAGGCTGAACAGACCAAGTGACCTCAGCTGCTCCTCACACAGCTTCCCCTCAGGGCCCTTCACCATTCTTATGGCCCTCCTCTGGACACTCTCTAACAACTTAATGTATTTTTATATTGTGGCACCCAGACCTGCCCCCAGCACTCAAGGGGAGGCTGCCCCAGAGCAGAGCAGAGAGAGAAGCCACAACCAGCCTGTTTCTAGAGAGTATTGGTAATAACATTACTCTCGGAAGGAAGGAGACTATTTACCCTGAACTAACCTAGTTGAAGATAAGTAGGGTTTTTTGTCTACTTCTAATTAATAAAGAGAAGAAATGAAGCAACTTTTTCTGAATTCTTGAATTATGCTGAAAACATGCTATTTTCTCTACTTATGTGTTTTTTACAGCAGTTACCTTCACTGAGTGGCACTCTGGAAACACATGGGAAGGTATACTGCTGCAGGACACAGCACTTTGCCAGGTACTGAACACCGTGTAACAGCAAGAGAGAAAGATGATGATTTTGAAGGGATCAAGTATGGCCATTTTGCACTCTTCTGTTTTGTCTGACACATCTCACGCACCACCACCTTTCTGTGTAGATGACAGAGCTACAGTGAAGATTTAGGGTTAAATGAGGTAGTGCTATATAAAAAAGTAAAGCAAAGTGGCAAGAATATTGTTGGGGAGAGGTTGTGGGGGGTTGTGGTGTAGTTCTGGTTTGGTTTTTTTTTTAAAGTTGAGACTCTTTTTACCTATCTGAAATTATTTACAAAAGTACGGGCATTTGCAATTTACCACCTATACTGAAAATTTGCTAGACTTTTAAGAGTAACAAGTAACAGTCATGCAGTAGCCATAAGGGGAGGGGAGAGGAAGAGAATGATAAATACACCAAAATATATCAACAAGGCACAGAAAAATGTAATTAGCATTATTACATGCCCTCCAAGTACCAACAAGATCTTACAAAATCATGAAAAACTCTGAGCCCCAGGGCTGCCAGATGGAATCAATGCCAGAGCTCCCCTGTACTCTCTCTGTTTCCCTTACTGTACACCACTACCTCCACTTCAAGATTTCATTGTGCCAGACCCTCACATAGCAAGAAACAGTCTCTGCTTCAGCACTCACAACCATAAGAGAGCAAATGAGCCAGGAATGCGGCAGTAGGGGAGGGAAGGCAGAGACTGAGACAGGAGTGTAGCACAGCTTCTGCTCGTTAGCACTGCCCAGCAGCATCGTGATGCTGTTGCAGTTGCACTGCTCTCCCCACAGCCCCTTCTTCTACTCACGGTCCAGGGAGCAGCAACACATGACTGGAAACAAGAGTAGGCAAAACTATTTTTTTGAAGCTCATACCTCAGGAGCTTGACTGACATCTGAACTAGTTTTCTTTACAAAAAGCAAGGGTTCAGAAGAAACCCACCCCCTAAGTACTGTGCAGCTTGAAGACAAAATACTCAGTCTCGAAAGAAATAAAGGAAAGCGAAAGAAAATTTACTCCATCCCTTCATAATCTGCATTCTGTCCTCTTTTCAGCAGTTTTCTCTCCTTAATTCAAACTCTTTGCAACCTTTTACCAATGCAGATGTAAAATAAATGCAATTACTATGAGCATATTTTCATTCAGTACACTGCACACTATAAGTGTTCTTCTATCGCCCTCAATAAATCTCATTTTGAGTGAGCAGACATGTAAAGAATTTTCATTGAAATTTAGGCTATAACAAAACAAAATTATATTCGACAAATCATAATGGACAAGATAGTCAAACACAGATAAGACAGCCCACAGCAGACCAGTCAACACTGATCAGTAGGTTCACCAAATATACTTGCAGTAGATGGCAAAACAGAGAGCAAAAATAAGTTGTCTTAGTCGAAGCACTTTATGCTTTTCCATAATCTTAAAGATAGGCAATGTAGCAGCAGTATGTTAGTATGCCATACATGCTTTCATCTGAGCACACGGAGTACAAATCTGGTGGGTTGTAGATGCACTGTTGAAGACCAAATCCAGCCCTTAAAAATCCCTTAAAAACACAGCCCAGCACAAGAGAAGCAGGCCACTTCTGCAACACCACAGCATAGGAAATCTTGATCCGTATCTGTAAGGAAAAGTGACCCAAGAGCATCTGTGAGACCAACAGCCAAAGGCTGCTGTAAGAGCCTGCTGCAAAGCAATTACCTCCCTCCCTTATTGTAGGGGAAGAGATGAAGCCCTGGGAAGCAGCAGGATACCCATTCGCAATCAGCTCCTCAGTTCTTCTCTGCCCTCATTTCTCATGTTCTTGTGCACTGCTTTGCCAAATGAGCAGCTTTTGGGTACTCAACTTGCAGGATATGGAAATTGACCATCTCTGCTCTAATCTTTTATTTAGATAATTTTCAGAAATCTGAATTTACACTGATAGGGAAGAATAAATAAATATTTGGTGATAATTAAGAGAGAATCTTCCATTTCTCTCCATTCAAAACTTTCCCAAGTATTCTTATGCTAGTTTAAAAAAAGGCAAAAAGTCAATCAAAGATAACAGAACAGCTTCTATCCATAGAATTCACAGTTAGAATAGGACTCTTCAGGCATGGCAAAGGGGATGGGGGAATGGAGGGAAACAAGGGGAGGCTTGGAGAAAGCAAAAAAGTTAAATAAGGAAAAAATGTTGTTCATAGTCTCTCCCAATAAAGACACTAGGGGACATTGGGAAAATCCAGAGATGCTCGAATCAAAAGGAAATAAGAGGAGTTGGTTCTACAGCTATGCATAGCACTTTCTTGAAACTCCTCATCACCTTATTCTTGCACCTCAAGCAGCAGCATCACCAGCCATTGGTGTGTCCCCCCAGATTTCTGCTATGACTCCCTGCTCACAGAGCCTGCATGAAACCTGCAGAGGTCAGGTCAGCCGGTAGCTGGGGCCGAGAGATCAGTTTTCACATAAGTGACATTGTAGGACAGATGGCTGGCATCAGAAAAGAAATGTCCTGTGTAGGCAGGTAAAGACTGAGACAGTCTCACCTCCCTTCCACACAGAACAGACCTGCTGATTAAAGAATTCCTTTTTCATTGAAATAGCTCATTTTACACTTTACCTGAAAGTACACATGTTCCACTGGCCACAGTATGCTTCTGCATGTAGACAAACCAGCAGCATAAACACTGTAGTATGACTGGCCATATTCCACTCTAACAGTCTTTTCGGTTTGACCAGAGGATAGACATCTCCTTGGTCATTCCTGTTGCTGAGGTTTTTCCTCTAACAATGTCTATGTTTGTAGACAAATGCATGCTTTTATGTTCTTTTCTTCCAGACACAGAGACCAGATTTTTTTATTCCATCTTTTCTCCTTGTTTATAATCCCACTCATTCCCCTCTGTATTGTTTTTGTACTCTAAATGGCATTCTCAGTCCTCTGGAACAGAGCAGCATCTGTGAAACTGAGTCACGTTCTGTTTACTTCCTCTCATGGGTCATTAATGAAAGTTGGGGAACTCCTCACCCCTCAGCAGTCTCCCTTCATCACAAACAATACATTGGTCTTTGACATTTATAGTCCTCCTGACCATCCTCACCAGATCTCAGTTCAAATATATCTAAATTCATTGTCATAGTAGCATTTGGGAGAACACCACAACAAATGCTTCAGTCACCTCTACATGTGTGACAGCATAGGTGGACCCATTGCCAAACAAGTACACCATAGAGGATTAGCATTATTTTGGATATTTTTTTCTCACTTGATGTCATTTTCCTTTACAACAAAACAAGGAAATCATACATATATATGACAGATCATAGTCATCATACAGTTACAGTTCTCTTATACTCAGAATTATTTTTGGTGGAGGTTGGGTCCTTTCTGTCCTTTCTATTTATTTGTGGCGGCCCTTCAGTGGATGGGATGGATTAGAACACAGGTTCATAAGGAGAAAGACAGATACTAAGATATTTAACTATATCAGTAGTCTTCTCTTAATATATTAGTAGTGCCTTTATTCAATGGGTGCTACTAATGTATTCTGAAATGTTTTGCACCTCTCTGTGAAATTCCAAGAGATATCTGGGCAAAGCCTAGGCTGATAAGCTTGACATTGATTTAAATGTAGTAGAAACTGGTATGAAAAAGGAAGATAAAAAATACAGTCATATTTCTGATATTTTTCTATAGCCATTGAGGACTCGAGAATACTTGATTTAGCTTTACATGGCAATACAGAAAAAATAAGTACCTTTGCAACTCATAAGCCAGAAGCTACTGCAGCAATAGAGCACAGAAAAAAAAATACCAAGTGGTAAATGTTCGATGACACTGTGTCATTTTCCTTCAGACGATTATTAAATCCTTGCAAGCAGGATTCATGCTGTACTGAAACTGGAAGACTTGTTAATGACAATGCGTCTGTTACATAGATGAACTTGATCTCAGAATAAGATGATTCATTTGAATTGTAGGGATTGTTAAACAAACCAAATGCATGATAAAATACGTTGGATGTAAGATAGGGGAAGAATATGAAATCTTAAAATACGGTGCCACGGAGTGAATGACTAAGGACTACAAGACAAAAAGGGAACAAAAGCTCCCCATAGATATGGCAGATGGATAATCCAACCGCCAGGTCTATAAGCAGGAGATACAAGGCAGGATTGAGAAAATGGCCAGAGAATTACCTGAAATGGTCTGTGTAGTCCTGGTGTCCTTACTTAAGGGGAAGGGAGATACAAGGGTTATACCATAACAGCAGAATTCTAGGGAAGAAAACCCACATAAATAAGCTAAAGTCTGGAAAAAGCAGAAAGGAAGTAAGAAACAGTCTCTCCTGTCTGCATAAAGAGATCTCTGATAAGGGAAATCCTCACTGGAGAAACAAAGGTACAGAAACTGAAAGTGGAAAATTCCCACTTAGAAATGAAAGAATCCAATTTAATTTTTGATCATTTACTATTTCAATAATTAATCCAAGACTCATGGGATGCTTCTGAAGTTGCACCTTAGCTCAAAACAGAAAGCACAAACATGATAAAGGACCCCATAAGGAGACATAAAACCCTTGGCCTCACAAAATAATTGTAGAATTTTTTGGGATCCATTTTCAATAGAATCAGGTTTCAAAAGGAAACTACTTCACCACTAATAAGCTTTAAACTAAGACAATGCACTGGTTTAATTTATTTTAATTCATTTCATGTAAGTGTAACCCACCCCTGCTGGCAGCTTTGCACAACAGAACTGTCACCATAGCAATCTATCATGTCATTTGAAACTGAGAGGTCTTTGCTAAGTCGGCACTCCAGTGAAAGCTACAGTGGGGGCACTGAAGGCTCTCCAAGTCTGATGCTGAAAGGAATCTACTATGGAACAGAAAGTCCCATATATCACTACTGAAGCCAAGTCATCAAGATAAATGGTCAAAAAATAATACAGATGATCTCACATTTTACTGTGCTCAGTTGTAGCTGAGGCAACCCAACCCTAAAAATCTTAGTGGGTTTCTCAATGATCAGTGATGAGAAAGTGAAGTCTCTGAGGGCTTCTGAGTCATTCCACATTACGATAAAAAACAGAGAATAAAATTTGTTTTGAAGCTTCCCAAGCTTCTCAAAAGTTTACTTTTTCCTTTTGCCTCAGGTGAACACAATGAAACACATCAGTTTCACACTCCAAACCCACTCCATGCTGGGCTCTCATTGCAGTTTCAAAGCCTAAATTCCCCTAGCTGTCCTGGCTTCTCCTTGCTGTCACCATGCCCAAGCAGAGACCCTCAAATATCTGCTTCCATACATGCCAAAGAAGACATCTGATGAAAGACAACTCCCTTAAAGAAGGGAAAACAACTTCAACAAAATTCTGCTCCCCTTCTAGATTTACTTCAGTGACTGATTTTGATGTTTCAAGCCAAATACGTGCTTAATTTGCCCCTTACAGACTCTACTCATATGTGAGGAATGCTAGCTGTGGATAACCAAGCTAAAATAATCCCACGTCAAGGATTCCCACTGGAGCTGTACATGGTGGGAAAAGTAACATAGGCATTTTGAACACAACTCCCATGAAAAGATCAGAACTGGAAGAAATGGCAGACTAGAATTTCTGGAAAGAAAACCACTTGGCATTTGCTCTTGTTACAAGCTATCCCAAACTTCCCTAATAGATCAGCTTCCCCCTGAGGAGGGAATATTCAAACAATCTGCAAAAACATGACAACTACCAAAAAGATTGATCAGTGTTCTCTCAACTATGTTTCAATACCAAATGTTCACTCTGAGTGTTTTATTTTGCACCTCTGTTACATTACACATTAATGTCTGATATTGAAAAATATGATGAGCAAATGATGCCATGCTGCCAATTTTTATTTTGCATTCCCATTTGTGAACACAGCTTTTGACATCTTATCTTCCTAACCCAAGTGAAAACAAATTCCTTAACTGGGAAAATGCAAATTCAATTGTAACTTTTGTTGAATTAAGGAAAAAACAGGAACGTGCATTTCTTAAGCATTCTCATGCAAATGTGATCTGCAAGACTGATTTCCTGGCTCAGTTAAAGGCTCCAAACAACACTGAATACTGATTATATGCTGAGGCCAGAAAGAGCAAATGGGTTTAGCTGCTTTACTAAAAGCAATCTAGCCTCTTCAGGAAAAGGTGCAGTGAAGTCTTGAAAATTCTTCACTTAAAGATGGGAAGTCAGCCTCTGAGAAAACTCAGACGTGTTCTTTATATCCTGGGTATACCTCAGAACGTGCTGCTGCCTTGTTTAATTTTTTTAAGCATTTCAAGGAACTGGGGTCTAATTCCTGCACAGCTCCCTTCAGTAATTTTGAAAATGTCAAGCAGATTGTAAGGTTCTGAAGCAGAAAGTGCATGTGGTAGGTAATATTACGGAACAAAGTCTATTACATGAGACTGTTCACAGTCATGTGAAAAATCACACAACAACAACAGCAAATGGGAACCCAAACTTGTATTCAGCTAGCTTAACACTTTCTCTCGCAGTGGATGCTAATAGAGCTTTTGCATGTTTGCATTTCCCAGCGTTTTGGAAAACAAAATTCCTGGTTCCCAAGGTTGCAACCTAGCTCACCAGCAAGGAGATTGACATAAGTCACATGGAAAGGCCTTTCACCCTAACAGAAGCTTTCAAGGATGAAGACAGCAAAAACCAGGGCATTTGCTTTAGGCCACGTAAAGTGGGCTATGCAAGAGCTTTCAAAAAACACTGCTCAGAAATCACAAAAGAAATACAGCATTTCCCTGCACAGCTCAAACCCAGTCAACTCTCTTCGCATTTGGCCTAGACAGATTCTATCCAACCACTGCTACCTTGACTTTGGACCTGCCAATCTAAACAGCACAGCCACAGATCTCCCCTGCCACAGCAAAAGCAAGGTGCTGGTGAAAACGTGATGAGCCTTCATAAGAGGATCAGAAATGCTAGTGAATATTTTGCACATTTCTCAGATGGAAAGGAACATGCTCCCTAGTGAAGGAGCAGCCCAGAAAGGCAGCTGCAACACCTCAGCAGCAAAAGCCTGCAGCTCAACACCTGACAACAGCTGCCACAACAGGCTTAGAAGCGGGATTAGAAATGCCCTCTACCTGTGTAGCAACCAAGGCTGGCTGTGAAAGTACCCCTTTCCAGCTTGTATATTCTGGGAGGTTGGTTAGGGCTGTCCTGTCCAGGTCCAGGAGTTGGACTCAATGATCCTTGTGGGTTCCTTCCAGCTCAGGATATTCTATGATTCTATGCTAACACTAAAAAGGCACAGCACAGAGCAGCACTTGATGGAAGAGAGTCACAGGGCAGGGGCAGAACTACGTCACTGCTTGAGCTCAGCGTGTGTCTGGTGAAGTCTCCTCCAGTCCTGTCAGCCAATCCTGACAGGAATCAGAGTTAGCCCCACAGCCAGGAGTCACAGATACAGTACCACAGCTCTGCAAAAGGCTGCAATTTAACCTTCTTAACCCATCCAAAAGAAATAACACAGTGCTGGGTGTCAGCTACAGGTAGTTTTTAAAATGTCCCTGTTATGTTCTCATAGAAAGCACCTGTCCCTTGTGCTGAAGAGAACTAAACAAACATTTCTGCTTCCTTTGGTTCTTTCAGGGAAAAGACAAACAATCTGAAAGTTAGTTTGGGCTTTAAGGAAGTGACTAAAAAGAAGCAAGTATCACCTTTCATTGTAGTCAGAGGCCAGTATTTCAGCTAGAGACATCAGATCAAATTCCTAAGGTATGCCTGGCTTTCACCAAAGGACACATATAAACAGTAATGTATGGGAGATCTGACTGCACATAGCTAGGAAATTAAAATATTCCCTTGAATGGCACTATTAAACATGCATAGATATATACATAAAACATGTGAATAGTCAGCAGAATTCAGAAATCCTTTCAGAGGAACAAAATGCAACAGAGGAATACTGTACAGCGAGGAGTAAAGATTTACCTGTAGAGCTTATTTCATGCAGAAATACTCACATCAGTTACTCCCCTGAAGGCTATCTTGCTCTCTTGTCCAATACAGATCGAAGAAGACCACTTCCCCCCCCCCCCAATTCCACCTGCTCTCCTTCTGTCAATCTCTGCTGTCATCTCCATCAACAAACTGGATCATAGTTTTCCTCCTCTCAGCAGTATGACACTTAAAAATTTGGATTTGTGTGAGCACAGCATGGGTTTGTTCCACTCTAGTAACTGACCCATGAACACCTGTTTAGAAAACAGGTACTGTCACTGCACAGTGTTTTTACTGAGAAAGGAAAAGCTGTGTCTCTTGGGGCAGAAGTGAAGCAAGCTTGGGATGTGGTTCACTAAGTACTTTGTGAGCTCTGATCAAGCTCTCCAGTAGGCCAGCCAGCCCAAGGTAAGAGCACTACTGCATTTAAAACAGAGACCTCTCTCATTATGATCAAATTGCCCTTGCAGTAAGAACTAGTGCTCCTAAGGTATCAGAGCTAAGCTGACTGGCACTGTACAGTACCCTAGGGGAGGAACCCTGTGGTGAAGTTAGCATCTCATTTGAGAGAGATGAGAACTATTGCAGGTAACTTTCATAACCACAAGGTCCCCATCCTGCTTCTCTACTCATCAGAAGAGGCTTATTTCTATTCCTCTCTTCAACCCAAACCCAGGAGATGTTTTGCAAGCAGCTCGTTATTTATTGTGCTTAACATGAACTTTCAAGATCATAAGTGATACAGAGGATGAGGAGGAAAAATACATATGCATTTTCTGACAGAAAGAGTACTATGTAGATGGAAGACTTTAAGGCAAGAACTGTTTTCAGTACTATTAGTCAGCCATACAATATCAAGACCAGCAGTCTGCCCTCCAGCTCGATAGGAGAGAATGATTTACTCATGTCCTACTGTAACACAGATGTCTGGTGAAATGCTTTCACAGAGGAATTATGTAGGAAGCTGTATAGTACAAGTGCCACGTTCTCTGAAAAGGTTTGAAGCCACAGCAGTAGCCTCCATACCTCTGGCAGAGGCATTTAAAGCAATCATGAAAAAGAAGAACAGCAGTCCCTAAGTTCACACATCCTTGTGTTTTCTGTGTTGAGGTCATCATTTTGACTTTTAAAGTCTTGCTTTACACAGATTCTTTTCTGGATCAGACCCATGACAATTGCCAATTTCTCTACCCTAGCAATTAGCACCACTACTGTCAGTGGGGCACTGTTTCCCAGCGTATAGCAGAGGCAATTATCTTCAGCTATAAAATGGATTTGCACAAACATGCCATTTTCCATCCTTTGTCACCTGCCTCAACTAGATCTCAGTTGTTTTTAAAGGCATCTCAGCCCTTTTTTCTGTGCTATACAGTACCACATGGACACATCTGATTTTGTTCAACTCTTAGTCCTTGCATACTCAGAAAGCTTGGTTTCACACCTTCCCATTCATTGATATTGCTTGAAGTGACGTATCACAAGAGCAGCAGCTTTATGCTGAAGTGGTTATTCTAATCAGGCAGCAGTGTCTTTTATAAATTAAAAAATCCACACACATTCTAATTTAAACCATTAGCATGGCCTGTGGTTAGATGACATTATGTTGCTAATGGATCCACTGTGGAATATGACACCAGTTGTGCTGTCCACTGGGATTTACAGGCATATAATACACATGTTTATTTCAACTCTTAAAAGGCTGTACTAATGGCTTCAGCACTTTTGTGTTAAGTAATCGGCATTCTCCCCTTTTGGCAGTGAATGCATATGTAATGCAATCCATGTTTTCCTGGGATAATTGGTCTTCCTTTCCTCAATCAGAAGTATGATGAAATTCCAAACTAGATGTGTGTTAGAGACAAGTTAGGTTTGCCCGTAGGTTGTGACTAGTTTTCTTTGGTTTTCTCTATTTTAAGAATGCCAGGTATTTTCAAAGTGATTGTTCTATTTACTGCTCATCTCCTCCCTTCTTGTTGTTTCACTTCAGGCTGGTGTTTATCAGGATTAAAATAAAAACTAATGCATTAGGATTTTTGCAAAGATGCTGCTGCTTCTGCCAACATCTGAAATGGGCTGAACTAGTAATGGGGCAGGTGTAACTGCTTAGGGAAATGTACTATTCATGAGTAATTATGCTATGCCATTCTCCCACCTAATGTAAAGCTTGCTTATCTGCAAAGTGTTTCCCCCTGTTATCAGTATCCCAGCACTCAACTTTACATCGGCATTAACAGAGGCTGCTTGTCACCAATCAACTTGTACCACCTCAAAAAATGCTAGCACACAAGGTAAAAGAGCAGGCAGCCTTCCAGATAATGCATTCAGTATTAGGTGGCCTAGCAATAAAATGCATCATGGTAGCAGTGATTAGAGTTTGAATGTGCAATAACTAATCAGCTGAGAAATGATCAACAGTCATGGGAGATCATATACTTTTTACCAGGTTTTATTTATTGTATTGCAATTATGCAGTGCTGTGGTTGCTGCTGTGGCTCCCAGGTGGTCTTGACTTCATTGCATAGGAACACGATGCATTCCCTTCTGCCACACTACCTTAATGAAAGAACCCCAAAGGGCACATCTAAGTCTGACACAGATCCAGAGAGTCACAGGCTTACTCCTAGCAGTCAGCTATAATAAATGAGTCACTAAATAAACCTCCAGCCAGTAGCAGCCAGAGAAAGCAGCAGATTCTGGAGAAGAAAAGCCCCTTCTTGCTGTTCACTTCTTCTTTAGTAATCTGTCTAGGTGGATCATGGTTCTGTTTTTACCACTGATACACATCCCAAAGCTAAGTTCTCCTGCAGCTTAGCCAGATCGTTGTGCACTGTGCTTGCAATGAAATCCCCATACACAGAACTTCGGCTGGCTGACTGAGGAAGTCCTTTACAAACAAAAAATTTCAACTTCCTTGCACTGAAAATAGGCTAGAACTGTTTTAGACCTTATGGTTTGAGTTATAAGAAACCCAAGCCAAATGCTCATCTTCCTCTTTTCTTCCCTATACTGTGTGAGTTCAGGTCAAACCCATTGTTTTGGTAGAGAACTTGGTGATCAGCATACATTGTTTGAGACTCATTCTAAAACTGAGAATGAGAGAATTGAAATTCTGACCTTTCGTTGAATAGTTGTATCATGTTTTATCCCTTGAACCTGAGTTCCACACTCTTTCTGAGCCAAAGCACAGACAGAGCTAAATTCAGTAAGAAAATATAGCTTCAGCTGAATAGTACTAGATGCTTATTCTGCCCAAGGAACTTAAGACAACATAGCAAAGCATAAGCCTGCAAACATATGGAACAGTATATATTTCACAAGGATCTGGAAATAGAAAACTAAAAAATAAACCAGGTCTCTCCAATTTATATGCATGCCACATGCAGAGAATTAAAGCAAAGAAAGTCTAAAGAAACACTTCCCCAGGGTGCACTGAGATTCCATTAGCCCCCTTTTTTCCCCTGTCACCCAAGGAAAAAACCTCTTTTCAACGCCGCGTTGTGCAAGAGAAACTTTCTTAGAAGTGTTGCACATCACAGTAAAGGGCATGTTGCTGAGTGTTTGGGATATGCATATTCCTAGTCTACACTGCAGCACATATGCCTACCAGGCAGCTACTGCCTGAAAGTCACCAAGTGACTATTAAATTTCGCAGAGGAGGTACGACAGTAATGCTATACTACCATTAATTAGATTTCAACCAAGATAACAATTACCAGGGATTTGTCAAACTGTAACTAGTATAATTTCAGTGTTATCTGGGGACTAGGGATAGACATCTCACATTACATTTAAGTTAACTAAACATAATTTATAAAAAGGTAAATCCTCAGTACAAAATGAAATAATTTCAATCAAAACCACACAATCTGATCAAATACAAGGGGAAGCTGCTCCTTCTAGCTTGCATTTAATGAGGAGTTTCTAATTTGCATAAGTTTTTACTAGGGAATGATGTGTCCAATTTAAAGTTCTCACATACTATTTTTCTCTTTCAAGTACAAAGACTCTACCACCTGCTCTGGAAGCATCCAGCAGGCCAATCTGTGTGGACAGTATCATTATTAGATTGTCTTCTGCCTCTTGCTGGCAGTGGACCTGACCCACTGCAGCCCCCACTACTTCCTCAAAAGCGCTCAGCAACCACAGCACCCACTCTGGACAGACAAGTGTAAAGTGGCATCACTTCACAGACTTAAGTTACAGACATTCATTATGTGGCCCAACAGTTGTAAACAATATTCCCAGTCCTCTTTGGATCAGGTACATGCTGACAAGGTGACATTATAAAAGTGCAACACCTACAACCCACAATCTTACAACAAAAACTCTTATCTCCAGCGTATTCTGGCAATTTTCAAGAGCAACAAAAGCAGAATACAAATGATTCTAAACTTCCACCTGAATTAAGATTCCTCTATGAAGCAAATCTGCTTACTTGCTCTATATTTATGGGTGCTTTCCAGGATTTCAAGTGTCTGGTGATGCAAGACAAAAAAAAAAAAAAGAAAAAAAGAAAAAGCACCATTAACAATTAAATGTCTTGATTGCACAATTATTGCAGTACTATAGCTAAGAGGTACCTGAGATTTTTATACTTCCTGCTTAGTTATTAGTGTTGAAAACCCCCATGGCTTACCATTAGATACCTCCACAGTAATTCCCACACCATTAGTTATTCACAAAATTTTCTGCTGTCTATAAATGCACCTATTATGATACATGTGACTTTAGAAGCCGTGTGTATTAAATTCCTAATACATCTCCTTCAATATATACAAGAATCGGGCAGAAAGAAAGCTATTTTGGGGAGGAGGAGTTACTCTCTTTTTAATATCATTATTATTTTCATGAAACGTACAGAAATAACCATCACTAGAAAAGTACAAAGCTTTAATCAAAGCCATTCAAGAAACAGGGTGCAAGATTATAACACTAAAAACCATGTGCCAGTAGTTGGAATGGCATATGGGGAAAAAAAATGCAGACTACATTCAAAACCAAGACAGAACAAAAAACCAGAAAAGTCTTTTGAGATTTGTTGCATATTCATGCCCCAATAAATTGCTTTAATTAGCTAAAGGAATGAGGAGGCAACCACAAATGAATATGTTATGCTGAGTATGCACACTTTAAGAATGTCACTAATGCTTCAAAAACTGCATTCTGGTAGAAGTCCACACCTACCCAAATACCTTTTCTCCTCTGTGTATGATTCAGACAGTCACTGCTGACAGGAATGAGGAACTGTGCTTGAAGGATAAAACTACTTAGAAACACAGCTAAGTAAGTCTGTTAAGATGCCCACAATACCCCTTTGCCTCCCTCTCCTATGAATAATCATACCTAAAAAACCACAGAAGATTAAAACCCCATTTCCTCCTTAAGAGATATGTATTATGCTGCTGTGAAAACAGACAAGGTATGTTTGAGAACACAAATATCAAATGAAGTCAAAGGCATTGGCTCTTTATCCCACAAAGCCCCACCAACAGAGGCCATCTTGGACCATCTCAAGACTTCAGCACCCAAGTATCATATATACCTAAAATGGGATACGTTCATTTGAAGCTTTTCTTAAAAAGGTAGCCAGGATGAGAGTCAACACTATTAAGGTATAAAAAAGGAAGATAAAGATCTTAGAGATGCAAGGGCATTAGATGCTCCTGTCTTTAATTGCTCAGCTGCTGTCAAGATTTAAGTGCTACATTTTTGACAAATTCTATAACTTCATAGGCTTTAGGTTAAATTCTGGCCCTTACCGTTCCACACTGCTGGTTATGAACATCCACTTAAGGCAACAGGAACCTCGGTATTTCATCACTATCTGCTTCTCAACATCATAGAGGTTTTATTTTTCTTAACCTGCTCAGGTTGCAATTCTCTATTTGCTCTTCTGCATGAGCAAACAACACTTACAAGGAGAGCAGCACTTCAGAGCGAGGACCAGACCATTCGGGCCTTGGAGGAAACAGGCAGTAAGGGACAAAGCTGGCCCATTTATTCTCCTCCTATTACATGCTAATCCTAGGAAGGCCTTCCCTTCCTCCTTTTAATTATAAGCTTTACTAACAAGCCACATGTGTTTTTGAGCACTTGTTGATGAATTCAGATTAGATGGGGACAAGGCTATTTCCCTTTGCTAATGTAGTGAATAGCGAAGTAACAAGCTAGCCCAAGAAACAATTTTCACCCAAATTTCCTCCTAATTACCATTCTCATTTAAAGACAATAAAAGGTGATTTCCCCTGGCAAATGAAACAGTTTGTTGATATCCCTTTGAAGATCAGTATAAATTAAATCCATGATATAATTCTAAATAACCCATCTACACACACACATCCATATAATTTACTTAACCATCAAGAGATTCAAGAAGCCCACACTTGGTCTTCTTATAGCAGGTCAAAGTAGTGCTTTGGGACACGTAGCAAGAAGCAGCCAGAAGGTGTCCCTTCCCTTCAATACTTTTGTACTTCCTTATATTACTTGTTCCTTTGCAGACACCCAGAGTGCAGTCCTGGCCCCAGTGAAAAAAAAAAAATTAAAAAATGGCTTGGGAATTCTACATTCCAAACTCTCCACAGTTTCCTACACACTCCCGTTGAGGAGGTGATGAGCAAAAGAGATCAGAGTTAAGGCCATCAAAAAGCTCTGAGTGCAGAAAAGACCAGGCTTTCACAAAACATACTTTGGCTGGCAGGATCCCTGAAAAGATGACCTGCAAATGTTTTTCTGGTTGTCTCTTCTGCTGGAAAATCTTTTAGTTTTAGCTTCCATTAGACCTATCAGTTATACTGATGCTACAAGAAGCTCTCAGACTATGTCAAGTTTCCCTTCTACAACCTCATTTAACATTTGGATTAACAGTTTGGAGAAGATTTCTGGAAAGGAGGAAACCAAATCAGCCAAAGCCATGAACTTCTTAGTGTAATCAGAACCAAGAGAAAGCTGCAAGCAGCCTAAGAGAACAGCACTTGTAATTACAAACAAAATTATGCACAAAGGTAGAGATCAGCTAAACTAGTTCACCATATAAGGTCTAAATAATCAGTGCAGGCAAATAACCTGGCCATCATTGCCAACTGGCTGAGCCATGGTTCAAAACATTTTACAGCACAGCTGGAGCAGCCCAGGAGCACTGCTGGAGCCCAGCACTTGCAGCTTAGCTGAAGGCAGAAGCTCTGAAGTCGTACCTACCCATCACAGGCACAGAAACTTTGAAAACACTCTGCTGACCCCAAATAAAGGCTGAAAGACTTCGAGCTTGGACACTTTTGTGAGCATTACATACCTAACCACATCTGTCTTTATCAACAAACATATCCCTAAATTTCACAGAAATCAAAAAGAAATAAATCAAGTCCTAACTAGTTTGATCGTTTCGAAAGTTGCAGTTGTTAGAACCTTTTGAGGTCACAGGCAGTAGAGCATTCTTATTACCAAAAGCATCAAATACCGGATCCATCCTTCTCATATTCAGTTGCACTGAAGTTAACAGGTGATCACCAGTGCCACCCATTCACTTTGTATGTGCAAACTGAGACATGTAAGTCACATCCTGAATACTGGGCAGTGGGTAGGGATGGAAGTTTCTGGTGCTTCAGACCATTACCTACCTTGAGCAACTCATTTGTGGCTGTGATATTCCAAAGAACAGTCTCTTTATACATCATCCTTCCATGAAGAATCCTGAAAATCCAATCATTTGGCTCTCAGATCTGCTGTTGCAGTTCTCTATGGCAGAATCACAGTTCAGAGGTTTGTTTGTAATACCTGACCTATTTCAGCAAGCCAAGTAGTCTTGTGAACAACTTTATCTCCTCACTTTCCCTTAATCAAAGTATTAAAAGGCATTAACAGGTTACAGGCGATTGTTCCTTGAAAGCTAAAATAGGAATTCATTTCTCATACAAACAAGTAACCACTACATTCACGCTAAGATGTAAATCCACTAACATCACTGGAAACACAGAAAAAGAAATTCTGAGCCCATGTGGTTTGGGTCATCATCTACCAAACACACTGTACTGTACAGTACAACACTCCTCTAAAAAAAGTAGATGAGTCTTCCTTGAAGTCTGTTACAAGGAGCAAGTAGCATTGCAGATGAAATTATGACCTAAATAGGCATCTTGTATTTCAAGAATCAAAAAGTTACTGTCCCTAGAGTCTCAATATTATGTCCAGAAATAATCTCTGTATTTAGTGTTTTACATTATAATGAAATTCACTGCTTGCCTACCTTTTAAATGCTGGGCCGGGACAAAATGTGAATGGGTAATGAAATTTGTGTATTATTATTGAACTTGGAGGATTTATGATCCTAGCTAAATTTGTAGGACCCACAGCAAACAAATGGCAGAAACAGGCACTCTGAATGCTAAAAAGGATATGTACAATGTCCTTGAAAATGTCAGAAGAGCCATGTACCTGGCTCTGAAGATTGTACCACATTAATCAGTATTACCCTGGCATAGAAGAGCCTGTCACATTCCCTCATATCCCAAAACCTTTAGTGTCCTCAGTGGCAACAGAGAGTAGCAGAAGGTCATCGTCAATTTGTACTGCTACTAGTACTTTACCAGGAGAAAAAAATATGGAAGCACCAACTGGCATTGTATTTCCCACATGCACATCCTGTAGAAAAAGCCCATCGGGACCCAAGAAGGAGAATTCACAGTCATACTCATATGTGACTTTTGGCTACCAAACCTTAGCAGGTGGGAGGATATAACTGAGGCAGCCCTGTAACAGGTGCTCAGTGATCAAACTAAGAATTTAATACATAAATTTTTAAAAGCATTTATTTCAAGTAACATTTCAAGTCAAAAAGCCAACGAATTGTCATAGCACAGTTTTTGTCATAGCTGTGCCATTATTGCAGCCTCTCACAAAAAGCACTATTTGCACCCTTCAGATTTCAAAGTCAGATTTCAAAGTTAGCAGCAATTTCCCCACTTTGAGACAAAGCAACACATTCAATTCTTTGAATTTCTTTGCACTGCCTGGAAGAAATCTGTTGTAGAAGGTAGACACACAAAGAACTGTGCCAGGCATCAAGCAGGAACTGAATCACCCTTCTCAAACATTGTGTCTTGCTTCTCATCTACCACGGAGTTTTGAGGGACTCCAGAGTACCAAAGCTTTAGAATTCAGCTCACAGCCAGCTACTTCTACAAAGTGCCCAGTACAGGTGACCCCACAACAGACCTGGTAAGCACCCAAGCTGAGATCCTAGTCAGCCTAGGACCACCTAACAGCCAGGGAAAATCTTTCAGACTCCAGGAGGCTGACCCACCCTGTAAAAGAAATTATAAAAAGAATCAGGGTCCCTTCAGACCTGCATTGGGCAGTTTCTGGAGGAGCACTCCTAATAAGCCTGGGCTCTTGCTTCAGAGCTCGTCTTTGCATTTGCATACTGCTGTTTCCAGAGGCAGCCCTTGCTAGCCTGTGTGACTTGGCTGGCAGACCAAGAGATTTTTGATCCCAAAATTGTATTAGAACCCAATGAACTATGTTCCAAAAGACAAATAAATTTGTATTCAATTATTCTTTCACAGGCCAGGAACCACTTCAGCTGAAATGCTGGCTTGGACCAGATATACAAAGAAATGAGTGCTTGGCTCCGTGCAAGTTGAAACAATATACAGGCTGACCAGCGCTTACATTTTTCACACCCTGGTATCAACAGGTAACATCTGCAAAGTCTCTTACAAGTTATCACCTTTTCAGACAAAACCAAGCTGAGGGGTATAATTGACAAATCCCCCTGAGGGATGGGATGCCATCCAGACATGATCATCCAGTGAGAACTTTCCATAGTCCTGTTCAGCAATCTGGAAACTGTAATAATTCCAGGATGTTTTGAAGTGACATTTGATTCTGACTAAAATCAGCAGGACACAGAGCTTTTGAGTCCAGAAATAATAAAAAGTATGAGTAAATTTACACTTCTTTCTTTCTCTCCTCATTTTTAAGTGTCTCGAAGGACATTAATTATACTCTCCACAGATTCACAAGCTTGGAGAGTTTGATGGCAAGGCTTATTTTCCCATCACCTCACTGCTATAGATAAAAGCCAAGCATGAAGAGAAGCACAAACACAGGATACTGAATCTCAGATGCTTTAAAGTTGGTAATATATGAGGTAGCTTTCTTATCCTGCCTGACACACATGAGCTGAAAATGCTTAGAAATGGTACCATGCAGCTTTCACTGTTTCACACACACACAGAAATTCAACATTTGCCATGACATAACATACAGTTACCATGGTTATTTCCCTATTCTTAGCATACTGGGAAGAAAAAAGGAAAAAAGATCCCAAAATCTCAATGCACAGTAACCTTGAGCAAGTGTTGACTCTGCAGTGCCAGCCACCATACCGGCTAACAGAAAAATGAACTTTATGTTGCCCAAATTATTGCAGATGAATAATCTATGCACTGTTTGAGACTAGGATTGCTTTGCTATATGCCACACAAGGATTGTCACAGGGCAATCAATAATAAGCAGGGGAGAGTGAAAGTCAGTTTGAGACCAAGATCCTTCCTGACAGGAGAAATTCAGAATCAGTCTTCAGTTTAGGATAAATTATTTAACAGAAGAGCTACAAAGGAAGGCTACTGGCATAAAGGAAAGGGGGGGTTTAGGACTTCAGATGAGAATTGCGCCTAAAAACAATGAAAGATCCTCTTTAGCTTAACTCCAGGGGAGCATCCTGTGGAGAAAAAAGATATTAAATTCAAACAAACGATGGCCCAAAACCAAGCATGTATTAGACCAGCTGTGAATTAGCAAATACTGGAGATGACAGAAAGTTCCAAAGAAACAGCAAGGAAGTTGTAGAATTTCCAGCTGGACCAGCTGATAAAAGAAGGAGCTAACATTTCTTATGTCACAACCTGGCAAATTTGCAGCTGGGCTTGTATGAAATTGCTTTCTATTATTTTAGGAATTATGTTCTGTGTTCTGGTCAAACAAAGATGCTTCAAGGCACTGCAGTCCCCTTGAGCCAGAAAACTTCAAGCTAGTTCACTGTTCAGAGATTCTACTGTCAAAAAACAAAACAAGCAAACAAAAAAAACCTACCACCAAATCACAACAAACAAAAAAAACCCTCAACAACTTGACTAAATCTAATTTATATCAAATTCCCTTGGTACAGGAGAGGTTCTAGTCAAGTGAATCTCCATTTTTCAAATGAACAAGCCATTAACAGAACAGAAAAGAAAAAAATGTGTTTTTTCTTCAGGGGTAGGACAGGCTGGTGGTGGGGGTATCAGGCAAAAAAATAAGCTGAATTCAACCAATTTGGCTGGAGGTAGCTGTGATAGCCTGGCATTTCCCAGTTTCTCACCTGACTTTTTTAACCAGGATTCAAACTGGAGCTGTAGAGCACAGTTTGTGCCACAGTCCCACAATCACAACTCTACCTAGAGAACAGCCAAATCCTCCAGAGAATCTTTAAAGTGTGTAGCGTTTGTAAGCAAATATCTGCCATTGTATCTGAGTGAGTGACAGTTAGGACGTGTCACATGTCACCCTGTCTCTTGCAGCAGTTTCCCTGGGTGTCACTCCTCTGCATTAACCATGTGTTGTACTGCTCTGCCCTGCCATGCTGAGATGCTTTGATCCAGCAAACATTCACTTGTTTGAGCATAGCAATTTTCCAAGACTGCCTTCCACTCTTGGTCAGATCAGACAATCTCTGAAATGAAACACCAGTGTTTGACCAATGACTCCCATAGGTGATGGAATCTGCCTTTGCAATATCAAAGCTGCTAATAGCTTCAGAGCCAAACTCCCTAGCAGCAACTTTTGGACTATTCTAAAATACATACAAGCATATCCATCCACATAACATCCTGCTGTAATTATTCCCAGCCTATCAGGTGAGATAAGATAATACTGAGTGAGCTGTGGCACAGAAAAATATTGGCATCTGCTCCATCTCACAGAACCCAAGAGAAGCAGAGGAAATCATTGCTTGTCTTCCGTGCTGTCATAGGTTAGCAACATATTTCAATGCCTAACCAAACTTTCAGCTGATAATATGAATCCAAACAACTGCCTTTGCAGTGCTTGCAAAAACAGAAAGCAGGATTAACCAAGCCAAAACCCTTAGATATGATAGGACCAAGACCCATATAGAGCAGGACATCCTGTCTTCCCTAGTATTCTCTATAGGTTTTTCACGACCTCCAGGGTGTACAGACCACTACTCATGACCATCCTGCATATTCCACAGGAATAATCTTTCTCACTAGACTCAGCCTGTGTCTAGGAAAACACTTAGTAGCAAATGTGTGTTACCATTCCCTCTTTACTCTTGCAAGACATACTACTGGGCTATCTGTACTACTTATCACTATGAAGCGTTGCTATAAATTATTTAAAGAACAATTGTCCAAATAAATGAGCGACGCACTGCTTATTTGTGAATGCACATTTTCTTGCTAATTTGTAACAACTGGTTTCCCACAGAAGGATTCAAGGCCATTACTGTGAGTTAGTGTAGTCCTACAATATGTTTTATTTTTATGGCTTACCGTATCCCTGACAAATACAATAAAATCAGATTTTTATTTTTAATGTTTCATACTTCAGAGCAAATCCTGGGCAGGTATCCAACCATATAAGAAACACCAGAATATATCAAGACACACAAACTTCAACAAAATAACAGTTTTGGACAACAACCTCTGCCATTATAAGGGATAAAGAATCAATGCACTGAAGTTGTGAATATCTAATCAAAGTAGGGGCTTCAGCAACTAATTAGGAGAGTGCATTAAGGGTTCTAATGGTCAGAGTCACTTGGAGTTAATGAAAGATTTTGCTAGTACAAAATATGCGATATTTTATTGCATTACTCAACATTATCATGTAATCACCAATATTAGACAAGCCTGTACCCACATCCTCCAGGCAGTGCCATATAGAATTGCCAGCTGCTGCAGAATTACCAAAAGCTCTGATACATCAGTAAAGATGAAATATCTCAGAGAACGTGAGTGTTACATTCATGAAGACTGTTCCCTCATTTTTTGTTTATTAAGCATAACAACTTGTAAAAATAAACAGTGATGTAAATCCAGTTTTCCCATATGTCAGGAGAGTGCATCATCATTAAATGATAGTATGCCTTTAGGCAGAGGAAGAGGTGACAAAATGCTCTCATTCTCCATTCCCAAAATTGTGCAATTTCAAATGGCATAATATGGACCTCATTATCCACAAATCGAACAGCATACCTGCATTTCTGAAACCAATACATTGATCAGAGGGGTCATTGCTTTCTAGGTTCTGTTCCCAAGTAACCCTGAAATACAAAAAAGTAGAAATAGCTCTTGCAGCGCAGCTAAAAAGTCTGGTTTCACCCACCCTAGGTGCCACTCTTAAAAATAGTCTTGCCCTCACTTGCACTCCACCAAATTCTTGCTCATTTATGAAAAGTGGAAGAGGTTCAACAAAACCCAGTAAAATATCCCAAAATATTCTACAGACTGCCAAATACTTGCAAGTCCTGGGAAACAGCTGCTTTCAAAATCTCTCAGACAGATGAAGGATATGAATGTTTTCACATGCTGGATAAACAGTAAGAGGAAAAGATGCCAACCACTGAGGTAGCAAGTAAACACAAAGCTTCAGCATCATACAGGAACTTTAACTATCCAGAGGTCAAAAGTTAAGTAATTTAGCACTCAGTATCATAACACACAAACTTTCTGTCTATAATCAAGTTGATAAGTCTAAAAAAACTTCGTGTTTTTAATGAAAAAGAAAAATCCAGTTCTTCAGGCAAATCTTAAAAGAAGCTCCCGGATAATTAAGTCCCATTTCAAGAATCATCCTGGACAGATAAAGCTATGTGTTGAAAATAGGTTTAATAATCAATTCTTTGAGTTTTCCAAGGATAACTAAAGGAGCCTTTGCAATCAATTCTACTGGTTTTAAAATACATGCTTCCACTTTCCAGCCCTCTGGTTCTTGTCTATTTATACTTTAAGTCTTTAGGACAGGGACTGCTACTGACTGGAATGATAGAGTCCTGAACTCAGCTGGGCCTGTGGGCATTCCTTTGATGCAGACCATAATATGCTTACAGAAAGGAAAAAAGCTATGTTCCTTAGCAGCTAGACCAAGTTTGAATAAACAGCCACCTATTTCTGGCAGTAAATACACCAGAGAACAAGCACTACTGTCTTTGATCTATGCTCACCTAACAAAAAAAAGGACTGCTTTGACAGGTAATTTCTAATCAAAAGGACAACCTGGACAGTGTATTGCAGCTAACACTGGTGAACAACATTTTATTAAATTCATATACTGGTGAATTATCAGCTGTTATTTTAGCCCGTGTGTAGTGCAGATTTGAGCATTATTGATCATGAAATTTTAATATAATGCTTGGAAGCATTCACTGGCATTTCAAAAGCACCATCCAATTGATTTAGAACTTAGCTGCACTCGAGAGACAAGTCCTTATTGCCTGGTATCCTCCTCTTCTCCCTTTTCAGCTCAGCTTGTTACTGCATAAAAAGTTGCTTGAAATTTAAGTTTACTCAGAATCCATAGGCCATGCTGGCCTTTATGATATTGCCCTTTACCGAAACTCTGCATTTCTCAACAGCTTTCTATTGCCCTATAGATTTATTTCACTTTTACCTCATTTGATGCTGTTACGCTGGGCTCTCTTCTCCCCAGCTCCATACAACAGCGAAAACCCAAATGTAATCAAGTTTTCTTACACATAAATGCATTCAAATCTGAAGTTATGATACCTTGTCACCCCACTGCCGTCATAGTTAATAGTCCATTTTCATTTGTTTTCAACAGATTCACCTTTTGGATAAAACCTTGCCTTCAAAATCAATTTGGACTGTAACCCACAATACGGATTACCTGCAGAACTTAAAGGCTATTAAAAAAACCTCAACCAACAAACAAATCAACAAAACCAAACAAGCCCACAATAAAAATAGACAAAAAATTTTAAAAAGGAAAAAGAAATGCCCACTATTTTCCCCATTCCCTCCCCCCAGTAGGGGTATATTCTCCATCTCTTGAGTATTACCTGACTTTGTTGACATTCGCTTCCCAGTACTGAAATTCTGCCTCAGATATTGATTTTGCCCCATCCCCAGCAACCCGATTATTGCAATTCCTCGTAGTTTGTCTCCCTTTAGCTACTCATCAAATGGACAGACTCAGCTCACACAGCCCTGCAGGAGACACCAAGTATCACTTGGTGCCATATCAAAAGACATCCTGAAATCATCCCAAAATAAATACAAGCTTGATGCCACTCTTGTGAAATAACACCTGACTCTGAATCAGGCCCTGAGGGCCAGTTCCATCCAAACAAATTTCAGGCAGTTAACTCATATATTCTAGGAAACCAGGAGAGAGCAAGAAATCTTGGCACATTTCCAGGGCCATCCACTGCTGCCAGACCATAGTCCTAGGAGAACTAGAGCTTCTAAATGCCTAAGTATGGCCATTGTTTAATAACAATATAAATCCTTTCTGACATGGCTTTAGTGAAAAAAAAACCCAACAAAACCAAACAAAACCCCACAAAACAGTCAACAACATCCCCCACAACCCCCACCACACCTGCACTCAAATTAAAAGCACAACCAGTTGTACTGCTGGGATGTGTAAAGTCCAAAGTGAGGTGCCAGGCAAATTTAAGCATGAAGAAACAGCTCCCCATTGTCCTACACATCCCAAAATCCATTAATGAATGACAGGAGGAAAAAAGCACCCTCCTTTTGCAAGGAGAGCTCCAGTCAGACAGCTCCCACACCTCGGCTCTGCCCAGCAGAAAGCCCCTGGTTATTGAGTTGCCGAGAGCCATTTGACTCAGTCCTGCTGCCCTCACACAGGGGAGGTAGTGGAAAGGTGCATCTCTGCACCAGCCCAGTGTGCTTGTTTGGGCTGGGGTAGAGATAATTTTCTTCACAGTGGCTGGCATGGGGCTGTATTTGGGATTTTTATTGGAAGAAGTGTTGGTAACAGAGGGATGTTTTCCTTATTTCTTGCACAAAAACCCTGTGCGAGCAGGGTTTGCACATCGTCAAGGCCTTTTCTGCTTCTCACACTGCCCCTGCACTTGGTTCCGTGTGACTAGCATAGCCAGGAGGAGTTTGCTCTATGCCTGGCTAAACCAGAAGCAGGTAAGCCTTCATGCCAGGGGAAGCAGCCTCTGCACTTCAGGGAGATATCTGTACCCTGCTACACCCCTCAGCTGTGGAAAAGCCCTGCACGATGCTCAGGCCCAGCATGTGCCCTCACAAGGGCCAGTCCCCCCACCCTCACCCTGGAGGACTGGGAGGAAAAGCCAAAAGGCAAGCACAGGATATTTCCCCAGTAGAGCAAAGCTTACAGAGACAACCATGATTTGCAGAACACCAAATCTCCTCATTTGTCGCCCCTCAATCTCCTTCAGATGCATTTTATTATTCAGTGATGATTTCTCAGCTGTGATAATTGCCAACAATGACAGGCTATGGAGGGCTTAAAACTGACTGAGAGAAGCAATACAAATAAGATCTAAGCAGAGGATAGACTTTATTCAGAATTAATAGCTTTTCCTAGTCCTATCATCCTTGGCTTCCTGCTGTCCATGATATCACAGATACTCTAGTTCCATGCCAATGGCTGAAGCCACAGCAAACCTGTAGTCTCAGCAAGGCTGTGCAGAGGGAGAGCAAGAGACGTGAAAAAAGGCCAAACCTCTGGCCTCACAAAACAGAGCAGGAGCAGCTCTCAGCAATCCCCTTTACCATAAGGATTTCCAGGACTGAAAGCACCAGCTAACTCCCTGTAGGAAGATCACCTTTCATCTGGTCGCTGGCTAAAGAAACACTTCCCTACAGTATTGATAGCTCCAGCCTGGGGCTCTGTGTAATCCCTTGGAGGAAATTGAGTCATACATACACATCCTTCTCTCAACATGTCGTGTTTTATAGGCCTTAAACGTAGGCTTCGATTCCACAAGCTCATCTTTCATTCAAAGAGTTGGAAATCACTCTAGCAAATAAACTATGAAAATTGCTCTTGCTTCCAGTCAACAAGTCACAGAAAGCAATTACTTTGAACATGAGTTTGCTATTTCCCCTCACCAAAACAGGACAAAGGGTTGGGCTAAAATGTAGAATATACAACAACAAATTCCTTTTTCCCCTACATCATCCAAGACAAGTAGCAGAACTGTTTTACACAAAAGGAAGTGATCAGAACCCTGCGCACTTCAGTGGAGACAAGTCAATAGCAGCTGAGTTATGCATGTACTCAATACCAATATACCAGCTGTAAGCCAGAAAGGCCACTAGCTCAATCCTTGAGGCAGATCTGGTCCCAAAGCCCTGTTCTTCCTGAAAACACTGCAAGTGTCCCCTCCTGGGAAGACGAACCTCTGACTTCCAAGGGACAACATCAGACAGCTAGGAGTAGTTTTCACCCATCCCAAATGTTACACTTCCCCCAAAAGAGCATAAAATTAAGAAGGTACAATGCGCAGCCTTATAAAATGGGAAGATATAAAATTATAGGATGACTGGAAAGGTTGCTAGATACATAATGAGACTTCCACTGAAGCTGCCAGCACTACCTCTGCAGACCTAGCACCGGCAGGAATATCAGCCACAATGACTGGATCTGACACAGGGCCTGACCTTTAAATGTGTGTTTGGAGCAGGCACTTGTCTCAGAGCTGCTAGGGACACTTTGCCATCTTTCCAGCAAAGAACTACTCCAGAAGAATTAATTCTGTTGTCTTTCCACTTTCACAAACCCACATGGCCATTAAGAAAGTGGAATTGAAGTGTCATTCCCAAACATTCTCAGGTGACTAAGCTAGCATGGCTAACGACATTTTAATATCTTTTTATGCCTTCAGGAAAAGTGATATAAGTAATGTAGTATTTTGTTTTACAGTTCTATAAACCCATTTGTTTTCGTCTCATTTCAAAATCCCTCTTGGAGTAGCTCTCCATTTGGGCTTATTTTGTATTTGTTGAAATTTATATCCATCTATTGTCCTAGTAACAGGGTTGAAAGCCAGGAAGCATATCATCTTTCTGTTTCTGAGAAGTCATTTCTTTCTGGCTAACCTGGTCTCTCTGACCCAGAAGAAACTGTATCATCATTGAATTAATTTTCCTCAAAAAAAGAAAAATAAGCCTAAAATGAAATAAGCCACAGGGAGCTGTGTGGAATAGGAATAACAGCAGACCGATATGTTCATTTTATGTAACTACTTCTGCTCTTTTATGAGCCAAGTAAATTATTCTATTCTTCCAGTTCTTGTGGCTTGTTAAACATTAGAGGTGTTATTATAGCTGCAGCTAGAAGAATCTTATTTCAGTACTATTTAAATATGTTTAGGGGTTTTTTTTAAAGAAATGTATCTGTGCTTAGATAGAGTTACTGTTAAGAATAAAACAAAACCAGCCAAATATAAACTGCGAAAGAATTACAGTCAAACGAAGTGCAGGAGGTAAATTTGCTTCATAGAATGTAATACAAGTGCTATCATTCAGACCAGAGACTACATTAGAGGAATTAGAGACAGATTATTGCTCATTAGGATTTTATACTGAGACTCTTATGAACATTTAAGCAGGCCTGTTCTCCACATTTAAACATCCTCCTTAGATCAGTTCGGAAAGTAAATAGTAGGACACAATTATCTAGCATGCCTTCTTTTCAAGCTTATGTTACAGGTGTCTTGCAATTTACAGTACTGAAGGAATAAAGCTCAAAATTGGTATCTATTTTATCACCTATTTAGAATGCTGAATTTGCTGCAACTGGACATGACATGTTTTTCTTACCCCTGTGGCAGTCACGCACTTATTCAGTGTGATGTGTTAACCGCAGCCAACAACTTAGCCCTAAACAGCTGCCCACTCACTCCCCTACCAGTGGGGTGGGGGAGAGAATCAGAAGGGTAAAACCGAGAAAACCCATGGGTTGAGATAAGGACACTAAAACAGGTAAAGCAAAAGTTGTGAACACAAGCAAAGCAACACAAGGAGTACATTCACCATTTCCCATGGGCAGGCAGGTGTTCAGCCATCCCCAGGAAAGCAGAACTCCTCCACATGTAGAGTTCACTTGAGAAAACAAATGCGTGATTCTCAAGGTACCTTGTTCCTTCTTCTTTCCCCAGCTTTACGTCCTGAACATGATGCCATATGGTATGGAATATCCCTTGGGTCAGCTGGGATCAGCTGTCCCAGCTGTGTCTTCTCCCAGCTTCTTGTCACCCCCAGCCTCCTCACTGGTGGGGTGGAGTGAGACAGAAGAAGCCTTGACCCAGTGTAAGCACTGGTCAGCACTGTTGAAAGTATCCCTGTGCTATCAACACTGTTTCCAGCACAAATCCCAAACACAGACCTATATGAGCTATTGTGAAAGAAAACTGACTCCAGTTAATAGTTTATAGCGCCCCACACGTCACTTCAAAGGGAAGCACGATTGGACACACTAATCCAGAGACTATACAGCCCATGTGGCTGTTATCAGGACTTGCAAGCATCTCTAATAGACAAGTGAGACCTTCACTAGCAAAAGAGATACCTGAGGAACAACAACTCACACAGAGGCAAACCTCTGAGTACTGCCACAAATTGGCACCAGTGGATACCTCTCTGGCACAGGAGTAATCCATTAGGGTGATGGCATTCTCCATGGCAGGAGTTTCCCACTAATCAATAACAATTAATTTCCCACTAATCAATAACAATTAATTACCTTTAGCTAGAAAAATATGTTAGGCTCATTCTCTGTTCACTTCAAACTCTGTGCTGCAGTGTATCAAATGCTTAGACACCAGCTACTGATGTTCCTTCCTGTCATGGTTTGAGCTGGGATAGATTTAATTTTCCCCCTAGTAGCTGGTGTAGTGCTGTGTTTTGGACTCAGTATGAGAACAATGTTGATAATACACTGATGTTTTGGCTGTTGCTCAGTACTGCTACCTGTAAGTTACTTACTCAGTTTCCCATGCTTTGCCAGTGAGGAGTTGCACAAGAAGCTGGGATGGGAGCATGGCCAGGACAGCTGACCCAAACTGGCCAAAGGGATATTCCACACCACAGAATGTCATGTTTGGTCTGTAAAATGGAGTGGTTGACTGGGATGTGCCAATCCATGTTTGGGGACTGACTGGGCATCGGTCAGTGAGTGGTGAGCAGCTCTATTGTGCATCACTTGTTTTTTCTTGGATTTTATTTCTCTCTCTTTTTCATTACAATTCATAGAATCATAAGTTTTAGTTGGAGGGGATCATTTAAAGCTGTTATTAGTACCATTATCATCATCATTATGATTATTTTTTGTTTTCTTTCAATCATTAAACAGCTCTTATCTCAACCCACAAGGTTTACTTTTTTGTTTCTGGTTCTCCTCCCCTGAGGTGGACAGGGGAGAGGATGAGCATAGGCATGGTACTTAGTTGCTGACTGGGGTTAAACCATGACATCCCCACAACAGTTCCTCTCTAAGAACCAGAGACTACCCTGCCTCCAGGATGCTCCCACCAGGTATTTCCAAGTTGGACATTGGTCCAAACAAAGCTAAGGTTATGCCAGCAGAAGGATAATCACACCTCAGATGCATTTTTTTCAAGCAGTTTGTTCCTTCCTCTGTGGCAACACGTGCTGACAGCCTGTCTCTCTGCCTCATCTTCAGCATCCCAGGCAAGGGTGTTGTACCACAAGCACAACAGTCTGCTGATAGCTCTGGCTTTCAGTGAGGATGTGGAAGGTGTGGTATTACTGATGCCCCAGACAGAGGTAGCTCACACAACATCTCCTACTCCTTAGTCTCATTCTTCTTTTGAAAAATTACCTACCAGTCTGTGGACAAAAAAAAAATCTCAGAATCCAGCTGACTGCTACTTAGGCTCTCTATAAGCAGAGACAAAATAAATGAGTCCTGTTTCAAAGCTCACCCTCACAAAGTAAGTTCTTATACCTCTCCTACCACCTGATTTCTCAATGGTCATTCCCACAGAGAGGAAATTATGGCCTTCCTCCCATCCTACTGTGCTAACTGATCCTGTCAAACTGAAAATGGTCTGCTAAATGCCCTTCCAGAACCAGCCAAAGTGGAGTAATCCGATTCCTCCTTCTACTTGTGCTATCTGCACTTCTGCTGACCTATTGGGGGTTTAATGATGTGACTGCAGGGGATTCATATACGTCCTATAGGAAAGTCACTTCAGCCCCCCTTGTCTGTTAATCTTCTCTAAGAAAGGTAGCATGTTATAGTTTGTGAGCTAAACTCCATCAGCTTTTGCAAGAAAATCTGTCAAAGCAGCATTTCCATGAATTCCTGGTCAAAAGACCTTTTTTTTTTTTTAATCTTATGGTGACAAGTCAGAAAGCTTTATTCCAAAGGATTTAGAAAGCAGGTTAACATTTGCTGGCCCTGCATCTTTCTCTGGCCTTAACATACATACAAATGGGGTTAAAAGACCTTATATCAACAGTTCTGTACTACACTACTTTATAAGCCATCACACAAGAGACAAGGTAAGGCAATGCCGTATTCATGTTCTGGAAACTTGTACTTCCCATTGTAAAGTTGGAATACAAGAGCATCCTTGGTCATTGTAAAAAATGTCAGTTGTAAATACAATATTAGATTGTTTTGCATTTAAAGTGTTTCACTTGAAGGGCACTGTACTGTATCGGTTCCATTTGCTTCAATGAATCTTTTGAGCAAGTACCCACAGTGTGGCTGTGCCACTGCTCTCCTCCATTTGACTCCAGACCTTGTTTTTATTATGTGGTTGGCTCCTAAGTATGCTTACCCTTAAACATGTTAAAGAAAGAAGGATCAATACAAATTAGATCACTCTGTATTAAAATACCCCTGCCTGCCCAAAAAAATCCCTTCTATTCTAATCCTGTGATTCGGTATAATTATGTAATGCTTGTTCAGTGATGAATACATTGACAGGTTGACATTAAAGCCAAGCTTGAGCTATTCTAGTCTGTAGCATAATGGTAACATGTCCAGTAATAAAGTTAAAGTAGTTTCTTGGAATTGTACCCTCAAATTCTGGGAGTGTTTCTCAGACCATCTCTGCCATACAGAAGAAATGCCTCAAGAGAAAGGAGAAGAGCTGTAGCTTTTCCTGCAAAAATTGTTTTGCTGCTGTATGCCTTTCCCATTTTTTTCTTTCAAAATACTTCCATCTGCCTCCTGCAGAGCTTGCTCCAGCATCCCTGTGTGCAAATAGCATGCTCCTCTATAATTAGCTTCCTCCTCTGTGACTTAATCAGTGATACTGTAAACCAGACACTGTGATAATTTGATCAGCTCGGTGGCAGTGAATTGTACCATGACTAAAAAGTCCAGGCTGGTTGTAACTGTAGGAGAAGCATCTGCTTGAGGGGAAGAGTGGTATATTCTTTAGGTTAAGGGCACATGACTGCATTTAAATCCTACAGCTAACCCCAGTTCCTATTCCTCACAGAGTCCCACTCCCTAGAGTGAAGAGGCACACAAGCTTTTTCTCCCTCTGTGATATCCATTGAGTCTTAGCTACTCCATGCAATGCTTATGCAGAAGGAGAGGGATTGCTACATCCACTCCAAATGAGATCACAGTCCCATGTTTAAACACTTTCTAGTGAAGTGAATCTGGGTTATAGAACTCTTCATGTAGGAGAGAACAAAATCCTACATTTCTGCTAGCTGTACAAGTGGATCGGAATGTATCAAGAGAAGCAAGTTTTTCTCTTGTCATGGAAAAAAAGAAAAATTACAGTAACGCCACTGGATTTGGTTGGACACAGTGATTTTAAGGGCCTTTTCCAGTCTAAATGATGATGCACACAAACTGCAAGCTTCACCCTGCACACCACACCCAGGGCAAGCTAGGCAAAGACATGCCTTTGCTGTGAATAACTGGTGTTGCCTTCTAAGGACTCCCCTCCCAACAGGTTTTTATTAGTGCAAAGCTGGTAATCCAGTAGGTTACTGAGCATGCAGAAAGAAACACTCTCTTTCTTTTGTTTAGGAGGAGATTCATGTTCCAAGACACTCAGAAGCTATGTGGTCACTTTGGCCTCACCAGTTCCTCACTGAATGCACCACTACTAGTTTTAGGCAGTATGTTGCAATCTCCATGTAATCCTGAATCATTTGGAGCATATATGAATAAATGGATTGCTTAATCCTGTTTTCTCCCCTATATGGGAGACCTTTCAAAACCTCCAGCAGGTCTTGACTTTGCAGAAGGTAGCTTTATGTCCTCTGGCTTTGAACCACCCATTGTAAGACATCCATGAACATCAAAGTTTCCTTCTGCAGTGCAAGTTTTTGCTAGACCATTAGTTCATACAAGTTGCACTCCCTGATCTGCCAATGAGTTCTCACGATGGATTGTGCACTTTAAGTAAGAGTTCCTTCCATAATTTGTCTTTCCAACCTCCCTACCCCATATAAGCCTGATTTTCTGTGCATGTTAGCTCTGGGTTTGCAGGTGTTTGCTTGCACAGAGGTAGCATGAGCAAGCTTGGTGCCAAAGCTCTCCATCAATGCTCTCACTGAAGAGCTGAGTTCATTCTTTCCTGTATGTCACCTGGATATGAATTTCAGAGCAGATTATACAAGTGAAGAAGGAAAAGCTGTGCATTTCTTTCCAAGGAATTTTACTGAGTCCATTCAAGCAATGAAGCACCAAGACACTTCTGAGTGTAGCAAAGGATGAGCTGGGCAAGAAGAAATGAACATGCACTGTGTACACTATGCATGAACAGATAAGAAGCCAAGCCATGAGGGGAAGGTGGATTTGTGTTACATGTCTGGGAAGCCAGAGGAGAGATCCCCTGTCTGCAGTCAGGGAAGGAATATATATAGGTAACTGATGCAATGACAGTTCTGTCCCAGCACAGGGATGAAACACCCATGGGCAGCATTCACAGATGGCCTGATAGAGGCATAAATGGAAGATGATGGATAAATTCAATCTTCCTCTTCAGAGGTCAAATTCTGCTCCCATGGATTCATGCAAAACAATTCTGGCTTCTTGCCCTATCAACAAGCTGAACTGAAACCATATCATGCCCCTAAAGGGGGTCATTTTGTTCAAGGATTTGTCCTTTCCCCCTGGCAGCAAAACAAACAGCGCCAGTTGGGTTCAGACTGTTGGAGTTGCTGTTCACTCCATGAAATGCCATAGATGGGCTGCTCCCAGTGCACCAGGAGTGGTGGTGATGTTCACAGTCTGCTTTAAATGCCTGAAAGAACTGAGTGGTGATAAATATTCTGTTTGCCTGTGTGCGAGGGGATAGGTAGGGATGTAAGTGTGCAAAACCACATGTAGACCTTATTGTTTACCTAAGAAATGCTGCTGCAAGGATGGAGGGCTGGACACAATTTCTTCCTGAAAAGGGTCTTCCCAGGGACCCCCTTCTGTGGTCCCAAAGCACAACCTAAACCAGGCTCCCAGAGATACTGTCAGGCAGACAGGAGCAGCAGAGTGGTAAAGCCTCAGTCTCAGCAAGCAGAACTGCAGCATGACATGCAGTCCCCTGTGGCTTACAAAACAGACTAGATAAATCTAAAGTTTTTCAAAACCCACAGTATCTCCAGGAACAGGCACATTGCCCAACATGACAGTATTTTTCTTTACTTGAGATTCCTGTCCTGAAAAATCTCTCCTAATTTCTGTGCTTGTTTTGTACAAAGGCAAGACAGCCAATACTCTCTTGCTTTCAGTGCTTTGCTCCTTTGCCATGATGGGAGTGTGTTGCTGCAGAGCTTTAAAAAAAGCACTGAAGGAAGTTAGAAGCAGAGACACCACTGAGAAATGGTGAGCTTGGCACTCCTAAATCCTTTGGCAGCCACTGGGAAAACTGCCCAGCATCAATACAGACCCTGAACACCCAAAGGACTTTATCACTGAAAGAAGGATCCCTGCACTAGGATGTCATGCTGGTGCATCTCCATTGCAGAAAATACCAGCCAAAATGAAAACACAGCCCACCTCACTGAGGAAAGGGGAGAAGGAAAACTCAACCTGTGCAAAACTGTATTTTCCTGTCTTAACTTCAGCAAACAAATTGGAGCCTATGCAGCATATTGATGCATTGGGATTTCTAGAGAGGGTAAGGCTTTTCCCTGTAGTAAGTCAGTCACAACAACAGCACCCCACCAGTGAGCTTGCATATGGGCTAAGTACTGTTCCAAGCAAGTACTTAAGGGATGTTACGTGGGAGCGCTTAGGAGCTGTCACCAGTAGAAGGATCCAATTTTGGGTCCTTAAAGGATTCTCAAAATGTGTTCTACATATGCTTTGCCTTAAACTATTTGCCACAAAGCTTCTGCACAACTCTGCATCTTGCAAATGAAGAGCAGTGTTTGCTAGGACATGTCTGACACCACGACTAAAATACTACATGTAGCCATTTTTACATTTTAGAAAAGATACTGGAAAGCTGGAGAGGAAGCAGAATTTTGCAGTTTGAGGAAGAAAAAAAATCTTGAACCAATAGGCTTAATTAGTGTATTCTACTTCAACTACCAAAAAAAAAAAATCAAAAGTTGACTTAAGAATGGAATCGTTTGATGTGGATAAAGTTCTGGGTATTGAAGATACATTTAACTACTGGAGAAAGATGTAAAAAGACAGCAGCTGAGAGAAGAAGGGGGACAAATTTAAATGAAAGAGGGTGCCACTTTTAACAGTGAAGGAGCTTAACCACTGCAAAAAACTATCAGAGCAATGGTAGTGTCACATCACTAGATAAGTTCAGGTCAAACTTGCATCTCTTTCTGATGAATCATTTCTATTTCCCAGGGATTTCTGTTCGCAGTACAGGAGGACTACATACTGGTTTAAGGTCTTAAGGTATGCTGGGGTGCAGACCAAATAACCTATGAAAATGTTCTGAAATCAAAACGTTTGCCCTGAGGATCCTTGCTAGTCTCCACAAGACCCCCAGATCCCATGACCTAAATCTTCCTAAAATGCTTAAGTCCTTAAGTATCCTGTCCTTCAGTTGACTGACATCTCATCTCCATCACACAGCCAACTCAAGCACCACATAGAGAGGGGGTCCTCATTAGAGGGGCAGTTTTCAACTGACCAAACCAACCCCCCTGTCAGCAGCCATGATAGAGTCACATAGAAAGCTGGGTTCCAGCTGAAATGATTGCTTCAGGTCTCTTGGGACAATACCTTAAATCATTATTTTGCTAAAGCCGGCAAGTAAATAAAATCCTTCTTCAGTTTGGAGTTCCAGGTTTTGGAGCCCAAATGCCTCAGGTTCCTTCAGCAAACACTAGCCTGAGTCATGGGAGTCCGTTGACCAGGCAAGTCCCACAGCAAACCATGAAACTGGGCTACTTGTCTGGCAGGTCACTCCTCACATTCACATCATTCCATAGTGGCCATAACTTTTGCTGCATGGCAGGGGATCTGTTTCCTTTCAGTGCACAAAGATAGTTAATTTTGGCAGGTAACCCTTGCTCTTCTCTGTCTAAATTCCAATGTGTCATGACTCCAGTGTGAGATGAACATAACCAAAGATTCATGTGCTGTTCAGCAGCCATTGCACCACATTATGAATTCACCATATTCATTTAAGCAGTGCATTCATATGCAGTGTGGGATGCAAGTGCTTTATGTATCACACCACATTTTTATCACATACCACTCAGTCTAATTCACTATCAGCAAAACAAACCTTTTGCAATATTTTCCCCTGTATCTATTTGGATATTGAATTTGGACAAATGGGAAGAGCTCCCTAAAGATGATCTCTGAATGATTGCAGCAGAAAGCATAATTAGGTTCATCTTTTGGAGTAGCATGAAATCATCTGCATGTACTTAAGACTTCAGCAAGGTTTAAATACTTTGCTGGATAAAGATTAATGCATAAGTCAGACCTGCAATGAATCTGTCTTTCAGATTGCTACACCCTTGGCACATCAGCACTCTGGTCCCAGTCTGTAACTGCTGGCTGTATTCAAGTGCTAGATCTCTTTCCCACTGCCTGTATAAGACAATGCCAGGGAGGGTAAGTCCTGCTGGCTGATTTTAGTATAACAGAAGCTATTGAGTAAAGTTTCACCACAAACTGAAATGGCTGAAAGAAGTTTGGCACCCGAGCATTCAAAAAAAAAGAAAAAAATCTGGAGGCTGATTGCAGCACTCTGATAGATATCCAAGACACTTCCAAGTACCGAACAGTATAGGACAAATACTTGCATGTCAGTCCAAGTAACAGCATATGCAGATGTGACTGAAGTTTGACTCTATTACATATGTTAAGCAAGAGTTTAACAGTCACACCATTTTAAAGATACTATCCTCCTCCAGTGCTGCCTGCTACAGAAAATGTAGCAAATGTCCTCCATTTCATTTTTTCCCTATAGGCTTGCAACAAATAAACCAAGATAAACCTTATCCTATGATCACAGGAAAATTCAGTTTGGAATGTATTTGAAGAGACCATTTACTTCTCATGATTCCCCTGTAACTAAGATTTCACTGCAGTAGCAAAGAAAGATGTGTGATCTATTTGTCTGAGCAAACCTAGGTCAAATCTTGGTTTTGCTATGATCTAGTAGAACAGCCTTGAGTTGGGCACCAGGAGACTGCTGCTTCAGGATTCAATACTGCTGCTATGCAGCTTTGTGCAACCCTATCTTCTTTTTATCCTTTTTGTGGCTTAATTGCACAGGAAGGTCTTGGAGGAAGAGGCTCTTTTCCAGGGTATTTGTGTTGTGTGTAGCATGATGTGGCTCCAATTTCAGTCAGGGTTTGTAGATTGACTGATAAACTTAGCACAAGAGTGAAGTGTTAGCAGCATCACATGGAGTCTGCAGCAGATACTGGAACTGAAACCTGATTTCCTGAAGCTTAGTGTCTGCCTAATCAATAATGTCATCTCCTGTGGAATTTGCCTATTTTCATCAATAAAATACCGAGATTTTCACAACAATTCACTCATTACTCACTCTCTCTTTTTATAAGACTCATAGCAGGTGTCTGAGTTGACTGAATCATTTAAAGATTCTGGTTATTATTTTTTCTAAACCCTAATTTCTTTTTGCCTGCATTGCAAAGTTGAAAGGCATCAATTTAAGTCTCTGCAATGAACCACTCCAAATTATTTCTTTGAAGCATCATCTCACAATGGGACTCATCTCACTATTGAGGATTTTTTTAACAGCAGCACATTAATGATTTGCCGAGTTATTTAGCAAAACCCCCATTGATTTGGCATGGCAGCAAGCTCTACAGCTAATGCTCATGCTATCTTTTCTCCCTCCCAGGGTGTCATCAAAATGTTTAAAGCTGCAAGCCAGATCCAGAGCCTGTGAATTGGTGCCTTCTCACAACATAGGCCAGATATTCACCTGCTTTATATCATGGTAGAGCTGCTCAGACATGCAGAAGATATCTCCACCCCAAGAATAGTTTTCAATGGAGTCAAATTAGGCATTTTGCAAAAAAGAGGATTTTTATTATGCTAATGGCCAGCATGCCTCATCCTAGGGAGAGTGTGGATTACTTAGCCCAGAGAAAAAATTGATGTTAGATTAAATGACAATTATTTCGCCTTCTGGCCTCAGTTAATTTGAAAAATTTCCTAGTACATATGATTTCTCCCTGAGATTATAAAAAGTATGGTTTAGTATGCAGACACAAGCCAGGCCTCTCAAATGGAAAGACGGAACTTTAGTCTAATATATTATAATTTAGCAACTTAAATTGTTACATACTTTTCCACTTATTCTATTAGAAGTAGTAGCACTCAGGAGAGGTGGAGGGGAAAAGCATCTAAAACAATAATTGTACTATTACTTCTAAAGAACTTGCATTTTTTTTCCAGTGCACTTAGATCATAGAATCATTTAGGTTGAAAAAGACCCTTAAGATCAAGATGCTCAGTTTGAAAAAGTTGATTCAGTTGCCAGCAAGAAAAGCTATGGGACCAAATTGTCATGGTCTGTTAATATACTATGTATTTCTACTAACCATCTGGCTGCTTTCAGTGCTTTTGCCACTCAGGGAAAATGTCATTTACAATCAATTTCAACAAATACCATATGCATGAAGGTTGGAGAACAAATGATATTTCAGTATTACACATTGTAGAAGAGCTTCAAGTTCACCAGACCCTTCAAGTTGTTCAGTTTGTGGTGTTCTGGTTTTTTTGGTTTGTTTTTTTCCAGACTGTCTGCAGCCCAGCAGTTTGGTCTTCTACCTGTGGGTACTTGCTCAGCTGCTTAGGGTGAGAGATGCAGAGAGACTGAGGAGCCCCTGCTGAAGCCAGGATTTGTGAGACCACCTCACAAGCATCAACTCTAGAGCACTGGCCACAGCCTGGGACTGAGAGCCTATTTCCCACACAGAGCATGGACAAGGGTAAGGACCAGAAAGATTTATACCAATCAACACCAGGGCTGCTAACCTTAGATTCAGGAGCTAGTTTGCACTTACTGAAGATTTAGTGCAAAAACATAGGATCCCTTAACTCCCTGAGGTTCCTTCCACAAGTATGCAGGCATCAGGGGAGGTTCTTTATAGCTGCTCAGAACTTTTAAGGACAAGTATTGAGATTTTGATAAGCATTGGCCTAAAAGGTTTATTTTTCAGCTAGCGAAATGTATTTTTTTTTCTACAAAAACAACTCTGAAAAAATCAGTAGAATCTCATTAATCTTTTCATTTGTTTGAAAGTTCAGATAGTAAATATTTGAATAGTGTGTCTAATTAGTTAACACAGTCATCTAGTCTTGCAAGTAGAACATATGGAAAATTTCTACTGGAGCTGAATGTTAATGGATGGAACTTTACAAGCAGTCATTATCTAATCCTCCTTCTATTTGACTAAACTGGAGTCTTACCACTTGCTTCAGAAAGAACAGGTTTGGGCCAATTTTAAAATTCCTTGACTATTAAGTACATAATAACTACCAGCTTTGGACAAAGTTGCTGTCTCATTTTCAAGATGGCATGATAAGTATTGATATTTTAAAATTACATTTAAATTTAATTACAGTCACTCCCCTCTAGCATTTTATAATAGGCACATTAAGCAGGATTGAATTGCTATTCAAGCCACTAAAAGATCTTACAATTTGATCTTTTGAACCTCAACTGAGCAGCGACGTGAACGGCATTGAAGGAATACACACAGTAAGTTCAGAATCACTTCAAAAAAATATGACTGCACAACCTTTGGATTACAAATGCAGGTTCCTTACTGGAAGTATACTAACTTTACAAGTAAAATATTATCACTGACTTCAGCAACCTCATGTATGTTAGCAAATTCATTTTTTCCGCATGTTTGGAACCTTTGTATTGCAAAATGTCTTAGAACAACTGAAAAGACATTATCAGACGATACACAAATCACTTCCTCAAGCAAAAGACCTTTTTCTCAAAAACTCATATAACATAATATTCCTCAGCATTCATAAAAAGATGTATACTCATTTCTACTAATGAGGGAATTGATTTTCCTACACTGCTTATGAGCAATGTTCTTGGCAAGTTACAAACAGCACATTATCTGTAGATTTAATTTTTCATGGAAGGGTGTAATCAGCACTCCTCTTAAGGTGTGTTTTTTCAATGGAAAGTGCTCCAAGCACAGTTAGGCATTTTGTCTCCAGATAGGAAGGGTTGATTGTTAGAGCACCTGCAATGCCCTCAGAAGATTAATTATTAGCTTCACCTCACTTGTGCTAGCAACCAGAAATATTAACTCATTACAAAAATAAAGGAGTTTGAAAGCACTGTGCATTTTTTGTACTGGCCTGTTATGTGTGCTGTGCCTTGGACAGGGCTGACTGCACTCACTGCAATTCTTTTCAATGAAAGATGCAAGGTGACAGAAGAGATTTTTATTGAATAGTGTCTATAGGGACCTGTCCTGGAGCAGTTATCACCAGCCTGAAATACCTCTGCTATAGATGGTAGCATGGCATAATAGTTGGGTTTCAGGTTTTCAGAGATTAAGCAAAACCTGGGCACCAGAGTCTTTTCCAAGACCCTTCTAGAGGAGAGGTCTTTCTAATGCTTCTTTCGAAAGCAAAGCCCCTTTCCCCGTGACTTGTGGCTGTTGACACAAGCTCAGTGAGCTTAAGAAGGCCTTTCCCAAAGTCAGGTTTTTGACTGCTTCAGCCTGCTCCTCAGCCTCCTGGGGACACACTGCCAGCACCTCACAAAACTGACTGCCAAGCTCCTAACTTGGGACAGCAAGAGAAGGGCACAGCTACAGTTAGGACAAGCCTACCTCTGAGCATTTCTCCCTCCATATTCACAGATCTCAGACATTATTTGTGTCAGATCTTTCCAAAGCCCAGGACTCTCCACCCTATATACCTTCTGGTTCTTCTGGAGAAATATGGGTATTTCTCTCCCTACCGTAATCCACTTTCAATCTCCCTAATTCTGGTATATTAGGCTGTGGGTTTATTTTCTCAGCTTCTGGGAATACAGACACTTACTCTCTGACCTTTTTTATCCTGTTGACTGCCATTTCAAATGAAGGAACTTCATCATGGGTTTCCCACTCACCTCTCCACACTAAGCCCCAAAGACCTCTTGTTGAGGAATGCTTTTTGGCCTTTACATGCGTTTCTTCCTTGTGTTGCCATGTGCATCTATCCATCCTCCTAAACATGTCTATCAACTGACAGGCAGCTGTTACAGGAACATCCCTTGGCTACATACATAGAAATTTGTAGTCTGTATATGGGACTGAAGTGTGGACAGCATCACCTGGAAGTCTTGACAGCTGCCACCAGCTTCTTTGTACAGCTACTTAGCACAGCACCTCATTTCATAGTATTCTCATTAGCATTAGTGTCTTATTGTGCAAAACAAAACAAGCTGGTTCTGTTTGCTTATCCATACTGCCTAGTGGCTAAAATGATTGTGTTTCCTTTTTTCTTTTTTAGCTACATCAGTGTTCACTAAAGCAGAAATAAGGATTAATTTAGTGAAAGCACAATATTAAATAAGCTCTTCTGGTGAGTAGACATCACACATCGAAATATGGGGAGCATGGAATTAGAACTAACACACAACCTAGATGCCCCACGTCACTTATCAGCAGTGCAGCTTCTGAAGAGTATTCTTGGCTTTCGGACACCTAAGAAGCAGATTTTGATGAATAGATGAACACCAAGCAAGCAGAGGAAACACTACCATACTGCCAAGTTAGCTGATAAAGAGCACTGTTGGTAAGCACTCCTGCTTAAATTGTTTCAGTGTTGGATCTACACTGGAGCTTTTAATAGGTTACTACAGCATAATGCTGGTAGAATAATCTGATAGTAAATGTAAGCTCAGAACTTTTTTCAACGGTATCTGAAATCCTATAACTTCATTACAGCTCTGGATTGTGGGTCATTACCACCTGCAACACTCAGGTTTTCTTTATGTTCCTGAAAGATAGAAGCATCTTTTACTTAATAATGAAATGCTTAAAAGACTTATTCCTGCTTTTTTAGCCCCTTCAGTTTTGGCAGTCTAAATCATGAACCATAATACCAGTAATTTCACCTATGGCAGGTGCTAAGCTAGAACTTTCCACTTGGAGTAAATTAAAAATAGCAACTCCAGTATAGAGCAGCTGCTGCAGTATGTGGCTTCTGAAATATAAGATTATCTTCTCTCTTTGGAAGCTGAAGTCTAAACTGAGTGCAGTTTCCAAAGTTCTGACTGTACTATACAGTTTTAAATCTAAATATGTGATTCTCAAGTAAGTGTTCATACAAAACCCCAACAACAAACCTCCAGAAATCTGATAAACGCAAATTTAAGAAAATGAGCCAGAGAAGAAATGTTGTTTGTTGTGAGCATTTCAGCTATATAAAAAAATGTGATATTTTTAAAACAGCTACAGAGAGGATAACTCTAAACCAGCTCCTCTGAGATTTATTGTACAAAATGTGAATAGGACTAGGGGCCCATGTGAAAAGGAAAAATGCTAGATGGAGAACTGATAAAACACTTTCCACATTACTAATCTGCAGAGCTCTACCATAAGATGTCTGTGGATACCATAGAAGCATCCAAAACAGCAGCGTTTGTTTTGATACAAAACATTACCAGTGTTTGGAAAATAGGTTAGGTAAATAAGTTACTTTATAAGATAAGTGAACAGCTATTAAGACATGGAGGGAAAGCTTTCTTTATAGACAACCTGCTTGCATGATGCTTACATCTCCCCTTGAAGCATCCAGTGCTGACTACCACTGCAGATAGTGAACACTTAGCTGCAATCTTAACTTTATCCAGTCCAAAGCTGACACTCCTGAAGTCACATGCAACTGTTGCATTCAACAAAAGCATCAGACTTCATTAAACATTTGTTTGTAACAGCAAATTTAAGAATCTGTCTTCAATCATTTAGAATAAACTCTTAGAGGTTTGCTTTTCAAAAAATCACCTTCATGTTGCACCTATGTTTACCCTTGATTTACTCCTATTCATACAGGGCACTCAAGATCAGAGATCTTATTTCTTTATGCCCTCCTCCACGAAAGCAGAAAGTAGTAACTGACCTGGTCACATACTGAAAACACACTGAGATAGCTTTAAAATCCTTCTTTGTGAAAGAGAAGTTGCCTGAAAAATCAGGTGCTAGACTAGGTGGCACCCCCATAACTGCTGAGAGCTGAGCATAGGAAAAGAACAAGGCAGCACCCCAGCCAGTCACAGCTGTGACAATGCTTTGCATTTTGGTTTACAGCTGTGGAAGTGTAGAGGCATATGCTTGCTCCTCCCCATTTTAAAAGCATATTGTGGATGCACTAAGTTTTGCAGAAATGTCTCCACTAAGCCAAGAGCCAAATGCCTGGCAAAGCAGGGGCCATACAGTTTCCATGAGTACAGATCAAGTGAAGGATTTCCTCAAGCAGTTACTTTTCATTTAGCTAATGCTCAAGGTGACATCAAGAATCCAACCAAGTATTGAGTGAGAAGCAGACATCAGTGTCAAGCAATTGCTGAAAACAGATTACACTTGAAATCCAGACAACTTCTATTCAGGCTGTACTTCCAGCTGCAAAGCCCTGGCAGGAAGACACAACTAGATCTGAGCCTCGACCAACTTGGCTGGGGATGCTGGACAAATTAAACAGGGTGGACACACAACGCGTGCAAGCAGGTGGCCCTGACCTCAACACAGTAAAAAAGATCCACACAAAACTGAAGGGGATGGAAGAAAGGGGCATGAAATGAGATATAGTGGGCAAACCCTGCCTTCTTAGGGTAACACACAGGCATTTGTAGGCCACAGGATCAATCTTAAAAGAGTGAAATCAAATAACTCCTTGTTCCCAGGACAGCACCAGTGCTCCTGACCTAATCTAGTGTTCATTCTCTAACCTACCCCTCCTCAATCAATGAAAGGAATTAGGAGCCACCCTTGAAAATGAGCCATATATAAGAGGAGAAACCATTTTGTCCAACTGATTTATACTTGTGATTTAGAAGAAGTTTCTCCTCCCATCACACTTCAACCTCTCTAAAATAAAAAGTGAAGTTTCTTTCAGCTGCCAAATAGGTTCGCAAAATATCAAGCTGAATTACAGATGGAAAACTCTTGCTGAAGGAGAAACTGCTGCAGTTGTCATTCTTTGTGCAGTCCTTTATTCATTTTCAGGCCTATTAGCAGCCCTCATTTTTCACTTCTATTCCTTCTTTTCACCACATCACAATACTTCTGCTTTGTTAAATGCCTGTGAATGAAAAGCAAATCCTCTAGTCAGAATAAGAAGACAGATTCAGACCCTTGTGAGCAAAATGGGCAGTCTAAGCAACAGCTTGCCTTTGCCATTTGTTTCTTGAGCACTGCCAGCTTTTTCCCCTCACTCTAGGTAAAAGACTGGACTGAAGGAACCCAGCTCAGCCAGTTTTGCCTGTCCATCTGGGAAGGATTTGGGAGGGGCTGGCCTCTGGAGGATGCCTTTTCACAGGAGGTGTTCACCCCACAACAGCACCCACTGTCTGAGGGACATTCCTGTCCCTGATGTCTCACACCAGATGCTCACAATGAATATATCAAGCTTTTCCACTCAGTCCCTCTGTGTCATCCCTACAAGTTAGCTGTCTCCTTTGCTCTCCCTTACTAGTTTGCCAGAAAAGTAGCTTGCAGCTTCTGTAGCCTTTAGAAAACAAAAACTTCACAGGACCCCAATTCAGTGTCCTGAAGAGTTTCAGTGAGCAAAGACAAAACCCCTAAAGAGTAAGTCCTTTAAAAAAAAAAAAAAAAACCTCTCTAGTTTAAACAGTGGAAAGATGTTACTTACAAATGTTTGCTAATAAGTAAACAAAACCAGAGGAAAAAGCAGGAGAAAGTAAAAAGAACATTCTGTAGGATTTAATGGGCAAGTGTCTATCTATCTTGCTACCATCATTTTCCCCTTTCTCTACAAGATCATCTTGGTTCAATCAAACTAACCAGTTTGCAAATATAATTCTAATTCTTAAAAGCAACTCTAATTTATCATGTTCCTCACTGAGGTCAAATCTATTCTGTGTTATTTTTCAAAGTTTTCCAGCTTGGTAAGTCCTGTAGCTGCATAATAAAAGGAATACAATTCTTTCTTTATGAAAAATTTCCTTGAAAAAGAAAACAACTCTGCATTTCTGTATTTATTAAGAATTTCAGCTTTTACAAGGCACATTGGTGTGTTCATCAGTTTTCACAAGAGCCTAGTACTCCTTGCAACTGGCAGACATTCCATTATATATATGAACACATACACATATACAGATGTAATGCTCAGAAAAGATAAATCAATTCAAAAGATGCCAAAGTGCAGCAAACTTGAGAATTATATCTTCCTAATACCAGTGCTTTGCTAAAACCTATCTTTAAGTGAACAGTAGTTGATGGACTTTGCAGGCCTATAGGACAGCTTAGGCCTCTTAATTACTAAATATCAGTATTAGTTTCAAGTATGGCTGCTACACTGCTAAATGAAGAATTGGAAAGCCAATAGAGCCAAGGAAATAGCAGAAGAGTTTGATGTATTTGGCTATACACAGGAAGCACAAATTTCAAATTGCAGATCTAGTTCTCTAAGGATGATCTAACTCTCAAGGGATGGAGAACTCCCTGCAGACACAGAAACGACATGCTATGGAGCAGCATCACATCTCAGATACTGGGTGCAATTTTCTGAAAAGCCTGAGTGAGGCAGTTCTAAATACCGCTGAAATTAAATACACACAGATAATTTCATTTTCTTGAATAAGCAGTTGTGCAGAGCCACAAATCACAGAATGGTTAAGGTTGGTAGGGACCACTGGAGGTCATCTAGCCCAACCTCTTTACTCGTGCAGGATCCCCTAGAGCAGGTTACTCAGGATTGTGTCCAGACAACTTTTTATTGTCTCCAGAGAAGGCAATTCCACAAACTGAAGTCAGTGGCACTAGAACCTTGATACCATACTGCTCCACAGTAAACACTTGGTTTCATTGGGGAGTTACTTCTTTTCACTGGTCCATTTTTTAACTTTTGACATAATATGGGACTTTGTTGGGGAAGATGAAACAGGAAAGCCTTATAAATATGATTGCCTGACAAAAGATTTTGGGAATATGAAAACTACAGGCGACATCAAAATGAAAGCCACTTTTGAAATACCAAGTCTTAGTTACTGAACAACTGGAAAACAATGGTATGGCCGACTGAAGGTAATCCCTCTTGATTGAACAATACCCTCTGCTTGCAGGCAGGTCCAAGGGTCAGAGCAGACCCTACTAGCTCAGCAGAAGGGGTCCAAAGAGTAGTTTTTAGAAGTTAAGATGTAACACTCTATGGTAATATAAGAACTCTTATAGGCTGTATGTAAATGCTATAGGATTTGTATCTTGTGTTAGATTGGTTAGTGACAATTAGAATATTCAGTACAGAAGATGATTTATTGTATTGTAACCAGGACTTCAGACACTCTTACTACTACTTCTTCTTCTTCACTCTCATTCCTCTCTCTCTCTCTCTCTCTTTCTTTACTTACCCACTTGCTCTCCTGGGCCTGCTCCGAGCTGAGTCTGGCAGCTCTAAGCAGTGCCCCTATACCCACGCCCTTTGCAATAAACCGCATGTTCCAAGATCTGACTTCAGAGATCTCTCGTCTCCGTCTACGCCCGGTCCAGACTGAACCCCAAAGCTCCCGCAGGACTTACAGAACTCAAAAAGGGGAAAAATAAGATAAATTTCTTTCAAGTAGTTCACTGTAACAGCACTTCAGGATGGTGCAGGAAGAAAGGAAATGCTTTGTTCTAACAGATATGACAGTAGTTGCTTCCCAGTGACAGAGGGAAATACTGATCTTTCTAGGAGCATATGGGATATTATCACACCCATCTTCATGCCAGCACTGTACATTATCCACTCAAGGTCTTAGACTAGAGTTATTTTGAAATAAAGTTAGATTTGAGCTTGGTGACTGGATCTAAGCAGCACAGCAAAACCTTTCTTTGTCAGGCAAGGTGCTACTCTTCAAACAGCGTTTATCTTGCAGTATTTAAAGCTGCTTGCAATGTTAGACTGAGTCCTGAGGGAGGCAGGCCAACAAGGAAAACACAGGCAAGATGCTTAAACGTAGAACTCTGCACAGCAATGCAGCCCACAGCCTACAATTGGTCTCAGCTGTATTCAAAATAGCACCAGCCCTGCCAGAGCCTGGTGCTTGACAAATGCTCATTTCACAGCAGGCAAAACATGCACCTGCAGGTATGATCTTTTGCACCAGGCTTGAGAAATAGGCTGTGACCATCCAGCTCCCACAGGTACATATTCATACACCTGTACACTGAGTTTCAGTCAAACATCTACACACCAAGTCTCAATTTGGTAGACTAACAACTGATGTGGAAACTTCCATTTCTAGAGGCTTTGGAAAACCTGGAGCTGATTTATTCTCTGAGGTGTTGGTGACTACAGGGCAGGCAAGCAGAAAGGTCTTTGTGTCTAAGGCACAAGACTTGCTTTTAGTGGTGCCCCATGGCAAACTTGGTCCAGAGGTTAATGGATGAAGGACAACTAATGAAGCCCTGCGCCAGTTTTTATACTGGCTCTCAAGCTTTTAAGTTCAGCAAACCTTCATGGTTATGCTTTTTCCCACCCTTTTTAAAAGCTTGGAGCACTTCAAAATTCTTCAACAGTAAAATGTGGAGCTCAAGGAAAATAAATCCAACTGCAGTCCTCATTCTAGCAGCCTGTAAGGGACATACTGAAAGCCCTCCAGGCACAGTTTCCACACTAAGTCCCAGAACTCAACTGTCAAAATTCAGGCTAGCTCACGCAGACAGGTTTCCCTGTTGGCAAACAGCATGCCAAGGAAAGGGGACTGGTTTCCTAGCCAACAGTATTCACTAAGCCAACATTTACCTGGTGTCTTTAGAACAACGCCATAGTCAGAGACAAATGCAGTCAAGCTCTGCTCTCAATACCTTCCCCAGTTTATTCAGTATACCCAAGACAACATACCCCCCAAAAATGGAAAGAGTCCATCCTCCCCAAAACTTACACCTCCCCCACCCCTCCCTCAAGCGAAACTGTCAGAGAAGTGCCTTGAGTTAGGAAACCACTCCTATTACTGCTTGCCTTGCTCCTTGTTTAGGAGTATGGACACGGGCATTCACATGCTTTCCTGAACAGGGATGGTTTCTCTCAACCAGGTGCTTCGTCCTGCTTCTTTCTTCAGCAGAACCTTTGTTTTGTGTCTTTCCAGTTTCGACTAGTAGTTCACTATGATGTGATTTTCCACATCAGGGTTCCAAACTTGCTGCATAATCAGAATACAACAGAAAGTACTGAAACATGGAGTAAAAACTTAACACCATTTTGGAGACAACAATGTGGAACAAGCGATTCTATTCCCCTCCCCCAGGAACGAGACTGATGATTCATGTAACAAAATTATAAATCACTGATATCTTTTTGTTGTCCCAGTGTATAATTATTCCTCAAAGCATCTCCCTCCATTTGATCATGGACATATGGACACCTTTTGACACATCTGAAGGCAAATATATACCAAGAGATGGCATAAGCCTGTCTAATAAAATACTGCTTTTTACAATAGTCATGACAAGGGAATTATAGGCTGTTATTTTGTATTTGTTGACCAGAATGTCTTTTAACTACTTACTGTTTATTTAAAAAACAATAACCCTCCATTTTAGAGATGCACAGAGCAAATAAGATGACTTGTTTTTCTGAAAAGAAAATTGCCCTGCAGATGTAGATGGTCATGCAACCAGTCTGGGGTGACAGCTAGTATTTAAACAGAAAATTAATTCTTCTCAGTCTGTCAAAGCAGGGACCTCATCTTCCAAAGGAAGTGCAAGATTGCTTAAGATCCTTCATATCACAAAGTTACTGACAGGAAGAAGAAATGAGTGAGGTGAAGCTAGAAATCATCTTTCCCTATGAAAGCTGCAGCTCCCTTGCAAGCCCTGTTCCCACATTCTCTGGGGTGGGGGATGTTTTTGCTCTGCAGGTTAGCAGAGGAGTATCATTCACGTAACAATGGTGACAGTCCAACAAATCCTAGGCAGACAGTGTCTAACTGACAAGGAAGGCTCACACTTGGCTCCTGCTCACACTCGCCCTGGAGTGTACTTTCATAGCCTACTTTTAATATGCAAAGATGAGAGAACGAGGCTGGTCAGAATCACGATTGCTGCCCATTGTGTGAGTGCCAGTACCTTATTTCACTACAGAGCACAGCTTGTCCCCTGCTACATTCCCCAACTTGCTGCTGGGGGGCTGCTCAGTCACTGCTCCTGCTGGGTGCCTAGGGAAACCAAAATCATTGTGTCCATTCTTCTGTGCAACTCATGTTCAGTTACACTACCTTTCCCTGCATGCTCCTGGCCATCAAGGACTACTTTATACACAGTCACTGCACAACATAGCAGGACACCCCAGAACTAAATTTCTGACAGCATTTCAGGAGGTCATTCATGCTGCATGTACCAAAGAAAGAAGGTCTATATGGATTTTTTTTTAATTCTTGGACCATATGTATTTTGATACTATGCTCAGGTTCTCTACTTGAGGAGTGTTTTGATAGCCAAGGCAGTTTGTTTTGTTTCACAAAAAATTCAAAGCAGAATTATTTTAAAAGATAATAAAGGTCAGTGTTGGGACATCCTTCAGCTGAAACACATCAGTTTGTTCCATGTATTTCCAGGCAAGGACTCTCATGTATTTTAAGACCTTCTCAAATAGGTATACGATCATCTTCAAATCACGACCCTTTATATTTCCGTAGGCCAGATAAACCTCCACTACTGTAGTCCTTGATGTTGCCCCCATCCTTCCACAGCCTCACAATATCAAAAAGTACTACCAACCAAATTAGAAGTCAACATAATGCCCAGAGGAAATTAGGGCAAACCCTTATGGCTGGACTCCAGCCAGCTTGAGGGAAGTCACACAGGAAGCACCTAGCAGAGCTGGGAAGCAAGCATTAGGCACACATACACTGATACATGTGTGCTAACACTGTATTGCACCACACCTCCCCTTTAGTAAAATATTTCATTTACTTTGTCTTCAGGCTCTATGCTTTGCCATACTGGGATTTTCACCAGGAAAGGAGCCTATGAGCATACACACACACATATAGGAGCCATGCAGGTGAACACAGACGATTTTAAAAGCACACCACACAGCACTCAGCTTTAACTTGTCAAAGGTCCACCGTAGACGATGCTTCATGCTCCTGCCAAAACGATGATCTGGATGCAGATCAGGGGCTCTGACTGCAGATGTTAGGAGGGCACCATTCCTAACAGATGCATAATCTGATTAAATATGAAGTGCAATGATATTGTCAAAATCCATTAATCATTCTTTCAAGACACATTAACGTAGGCTTAAGTGACAGCTGTGATGATTTTACTGTCTCTACAGGTACTGTTGCTCATCAAAGTTACCCATTGGGTTTCAAAGAAGAAAAGGTGTTCAGTATGCAGAATATTCTTCAGTGCACAGTACAGATATCGCTTTCATGAAAGTGTTGGTATTACTTATATTCCTCCATCTTTCTCTAGATTATTATCTGATTTCTATGTACCCTTCCTAATCTGCACCTTGTGCAAAAATGGTGATAACTTGCCAAAACTACGTGGAATTTAGAAACAAGCAGCAAGCATGGCAGATCCGTAAGAGAGGAGCACAACAGTAAGAAGAATTCACAGGGCTGCTGTGTCAACTGAGATAGCCTCTCCTTTAACAGAGGCATCCAAACATCTAGCTTCTTGGCCTGGGAATGAAGTCTGCATGCGCTCCCTTATTTTATCTCAGGGAGACCAAAAGAGACAGGCCATGAATCCATCTTGTATCCATGCAAACTTCCTTTATTCTGGCCTTTCATACCCTCGACACATCTACCACTAGAAACCATCCATTGACAAAGTTATCTGCACACTTATGCACAACTAGAATTTATTTGTACATCTGGTTTTAGCCTTTTTTTTAGCTTCATTTTTTGGTTCCAGCCTTGTTATAGGACCTTCTAGACCTTTGAAGTAGTTATTTTGAAATCGGTGTAGGAGAAACAGCACCTCCCTGGACCACTAGACATTAGGAATGTCAACAGGAGATAGCATTTGGAAACAGTTGAGGGATCAGGTCCAACTGATTGGCACAGTAGGGACATGCCTATTTACTTTAAGAGTTTGGCCATGACAAGCTGCCCAAGAGCATGGCTCATTTGCAGAAATGACCAACTGTGCGTTGCGGAAAGGGCAATAAAGGCCAGTGTTTGTTTACAAAACAAAAAATTTTGGCAAATTTAACAGTAATAAAGTCTAGTGGCTACCATTACATTAGCATACCAGACTTCCCCAAGAAGATGATTACAAATGAAAAAGCACAGGAACAATAATACAAAGATGTGCCATGTCACAGCAAGGACTAATGTTCCATGGCAGCCAGTGGCCAGACATGGATAGCTGCAAACATAAAGGGTTAAAACTGAAGAAAGAAGTTGTCACTTCCCAGACCACTGGAAATTTGTTTCCCAATCCTGTGCCAGAGGAAACATCTCTGTTTAATCTCCTGCAATGTCTTTTTATTGCACTAATTTGTCCAGTCACACTTTGAGCCCATATAAGCTTTCTGCATGTCCAGTATCCTGTGGCAAATACATCAACAGCTTAACAACCTGTTGCATGACAGATTACATCCTTTAACTCTCCCTTAACTTTTACCTACTAGCCACCTACTAGGCTACCACAATACAGTGAAGCTCTAATGCTAGAAGAGGCAACATCCCACCCTTACCTCCACTCACCATACAATTCGTTACTATGTACCTGGCATATATCCAGTCACTTTTCAAATGTTTAGTCATTGCTCAGTTATAAGAAACTACTCCATCATTTTTGTTTCTCTTATTTCCACTACACTTCTCTCCTTCCTCCCACCTCAGCCATCTTGTCAATCTTGGCCTCCATTCTGCAATTTACAGGATCAAATAGAGAATAAATTAGAAGCCTCAGTTTCAGAGGGGACCAAGATTGGCACAGCAGTCCATCGTGTATTGTTGATCAAAGGAATACAGTTTATATTGAAACTCTTCAAAGCAGGGATTTTTACTATGTATTTACACAGTACTTGTCTCAGCAGGACCTTGCCTTATCTAGGACTCAGGGGTGTTGTTCAAACAAATAATTAATAAACAGCTCAAATAGGTAAAATAGTGCTAGATAGGCATTTAAGGAGAATAAACACTTGTAGTTGTAGGCTTTCAGGCATCCTAAAACAAACATTAAGGTGGTGATAAGTGAAGGAAAGGACACAAGCATATTTTATAAAGTGGCGTGGAAATGGCTTTTGTCTTTGAGATGTTTCAGGTCAGCTGCACATAAATACATATACACACATAACAGGTATACATGTATATCAGCATGTATGAAGACAGCACTATTTTGTACCATGTAGGTTGGACAAAATCTTTATTAAAAAAAACATCTTCCTGCGCTGCCTCTTGCAGCTTGAGAGACGCAGCACTACACAGTAGTGTTAGAAACAGGCTGGAGAGGCTTTTCTTAGGTTGACACTGATGCATTTACAAGTTAATGGGGACCAAGAACATCCACATTAGCCATGGATTTATGAGAGGATCACTAAAGTGAAAACTAACAAATCCTGCTGCACAAAACCTAGCAATATTCTCTTTATACCTAACTCATTGTAATCTAAGATCCTGTTTGCCTACATGATCAGAAACAACATTCTGGACTGCGGTTCAAAACCACTATAGAAACTGTTACTTGACACACCACAGCCTGAAGAATTCCTAACACCACCTCCTCAGTAAACACTTCTAATGGTGTCCCACAAAAGCAGAACAGAAATCCATGTAACAGAGCAGCTAGAAGCAAAATAAAGTCACTGAATAGAAGTAAAAAAGAAAATAGAATGGAAACAGCATTCTAGAAAAAATTGGGAATTTTTTTTTTTTTTTACTTAGAAAGGATCCATTGGGAAATAATGACAGAAATCTTCTTTCTAGTCTACAATCTGAGCCATGGTCATGATTCACTCGAACTGTTCTTGTACAGTTTTGTTTTCCAAGTTGGAATGTGCAGGGTGGAAGCCTCCTGAACAACTGTTTGCAGAAACTCACAGTAATGTCTGTTACTTCTAAGCAGAGGCTGACATCCTGAAAGGCACTGTTCATGAAGTTTTAATAAGAAATGCTGGCCACAGGTGGAACTGAGAATACTGAGTTGTCTATGCATAGACAGTTGCTTAAATAATACATTTTAGTACCCATGAGGCTTCTTCTTCAGACCCTTCACCATCCTTGTGGCCCTCTTTTGGATGTTCTCTAGCAGCTTAATGCCTTTTTTATATCATGGCATCCAAAACTTTCCCCAGAACTTGAGGTGAGGCTGCCCCAGTCCCAGAGCAGAGCAGGACAATCCCCTCCCTTGCGTGGCTGTGCCTGATGCACCCCAGGACACGCTTGGCCCCCTTGGCTGCCAAGGCACAATGACTCATATTCAGCTTGTCATGGACCAGGACCCCCAGGTCCCTGTCTGTAGGACTGCATCCAAGGTATTAATGAAGATGTTGAAGGGAACTGGGATGAGGATGGAGCCCTGCAGAACCCCACTAGTGACCGGCCACCAGCCTGGTGTTAGCCCATTCACTCTAACCCTTTGTGCCCAACCATTATAAGCCACCTGCTACAATCTGTAAAGTTAGTACGGGAATTTGGAGCTTTCTGACCTCCATCTCAAACCAAAAGTCACTGTAATGGCAAAAGACTAGCACTCTTTCAGACTCTGGATCATGCACTAACAATGCCATTTATTTGCATGTTTATTCAAAGGGGCTTTCAATGATGGTTCAAAATCAAGGAACACTCAAATAAGATGTATTTTCCCCTTCTCTGTCTTCCCATTTCTTAAGAGCACAAACCCTTTCACTGCAGAAGGTAGGGACACAAACATACTGTATTAGAATACTAACTTTGTCCTTCATCAGGCCACGGTAGTCTTGCAAAGGACTAGAAGAAACATCTATATGTCTATGTGTGAGCCCTCTTGCCTTGCTGCCACCTCTGCACTGAGATCACCAGAAATAATATTTTATTGCAAAGTAAGGCATAACCCTAGCACAGCTCAGGATAATGGCACTGAATAGCACAGCTTGAGAATGAGCCAAAGCATACTCAGAGACTGCCAGTCTTTTCTCAAGCATCCTTAACAGCCCAGATATCTGAAGGAGAAGATCATGGTAAAGAAAATACATTGGAAAGCCAGTGATAACACCATTTCCCACTGTTCCCTGTCATGAGAAAGTCATTCCATTATGCTAGCTGCTCCTGAGTCATTCTCCAAGAGTGGTACCTGTGAAAGGTTTTTCTCCTTTTTCCATGTACTTACACACCCAGTTCCAAGAACTGATATGTAACCATACTTCTTTAGCATGGAGAAATTTCCAGGCTCCCAGTGTCCTTTGTGAAAACACATCTAAGAGGTTCAGCCTGTGAACTGTAGCACTGCTATTCTGGCAGGGACTATCTCCTCATGGTACAGTAGTCAGTACCCAGTTGAGGGATGACTCAAACACTCACTGCTTTTGGGTGATTCACCCAGTTAGGAGGTGACTCATACCATGAGGGCAGTGATTTAACTCTCTCATGGACCTCCAACTCTAAAGCAAGCCTTTAGCAGCTGCATCCTGAACAAAGCTCACAAGCTGAAAAAAATTAACCAGCATGGGTACTTTGATTTTCATTCACCCTCCCAGAACTCACTAGTCACTACTCAAACACCAAGGATCAGGGAATCCAAGGCATACACCAGTTAGCCTGTTTTCTTGTAGAGACAGAAAGTTCCCAAATAAAAACAGAAGCCTCATGGAAGTGAGAAGTTTTATGCTCTTGCAAACATTTACCATGCTGTAGCACAGGGAAAAGGGCTGACAGAAGAGCAGGAAGCAATGCTACATTTAACAAGATCTGTACCGGTTTGCACCTCAGCAAAAAACCTCTTCCACAGCAGGAGGCTGCTAAAAACTTCAGCAAGTTCAAGACACAGCAAGGAAAACAAGACGATATTTTCTTCCTGCCAAGAGAAATACTGACAGGATCAAAGTATTATGAAAACCTCTGCATTGTAGAGGGGAAAACAAGAACATCCAGGAACAGCTGAAGCTAACCTGTTCATATAGTGAATCCCACTGGAAGCATTTTCCTGGCCATTTTAAACCATACACCTGCTCTGGGATCAACTTGCAACAAGCTGAAAAGGAGGGAAGGTGCTGCCAAAATCACCTGGGTGCAGAACAGCCCAGAGCTGCTATTTCTCCATTGTGCCTTACTGAACCATATTTTGGGATCTCACATAGACTGCCCTTCAAATCCGAGGATTTCGGCTAACTTTTATGAAAGAAATTTATTGGCTGGATTTGAACATACCTAAAACATTTCAGGGAATCTGTGTGACTGATGCATAGTGCGAGAAAATTACTCTGTTCTTATTCATCCCATATCAAGATGAATGCATGTAAGGTTTGTAACAGGAGCTATCCTTCAAATATCAAATTTAACACATAACTGTCACAGAAAAACAGATAGCCCACACAGCATAATCTACTGCGATATCTAAAATCTGCTTAAAAGCAGGGCAAGAGTTGGAACAAAATCTGTGCCAATTGTTGGCATTGGCAGAGTACAATTCCTGGAATAACATTGCATAAGCAGGAGAATTACTCACAGAAGATAACATGGTCTGAATTCTTATTATTCTGGAATTTGCTGAAACACACAGCTTGGGGAGGAGAAGCCAGGCTGTTGATGTGTGTGACAATAGTTGGGAACGTTGTCTGTATTTCAGAGACAACATGCTGTCCCTTTCAATAGCATCAGCTCCACATCTCCATATAATCACTCTAGTTTAAAATTAGAACAGGAGCCTGTGGCCAGAGAGTTTTAACTCTTCTGCAGCACTTAAACAGTCAACATTTGGAAGGAAAAAAAAACTGATCAGGTGATCCATAGTGCATGCACTTTGCTAGCTGTCAGGAGGTTAATGGTGTGCCTCAAGCACAACGCTAAATTAGGATGTGAACACCTTAATCTACAGTTGCAAATGCTGACAGCAATGGCACTTCATCAACTATTTTTGCAGTCTTATTTGCTGCATATCTCCCTGATTTCTCAAGCCCCTGCCACCAACCCTCCCTCATCTCCACATAAATTAGCTAAATGACCTCTTGTAGCCTGCTTGAAATGAAAATTGTCATCTGAGGGAGAAAATAGCTGTTCTAAATGTTTGCAGAGAATGGAGAGGGTGTTGAGGATTGCAAGCTTTTCTGCCATACAAAACCTTCAAAAAGTCATGTGCCAGAAATTAGTCTTATCTGATATTCAGAGCCAAGTAATGAATAATTTTCCCTCATTTAAAAAAAAAAAAAAAAAGTCAGATCCCTTATTTATATTTGAATTTAACATTTTTAGGTCTGTAATGCATTAAAAGCTTTTGGATATTGCTTAAGAAAAATATATTTTTGTAGAGCAGAGCTGAAATCTACCTTGTTTATACATGTGCTTTATAACACAGATCCTGTGCCATACTACTAAAACTGATGCATAAGAGGTGTCTGAGGGGCCACCATAGATGCACTGATACTGTGCTCTAAAAGCTTTATTGCAGGAATGCATTAAACAAAGCTGAATGGTAGAGACAGCTTCAAATTTACGCTGGTGCTGTTTGATGGGGAAGAGAGACACTGAAATCACAAAATAGAAATTAATACAGTGGCCACAAGTATAATATTAGCAATTCTCCAATTTCTTACATGTAGCCCTGAAAAGATTAATTTAAGGGCAGCAATTAAAACAAGTCACAGTGAATTGATCTGGAAGTGAATTTTCTCCTTCAGGATAGCAGCATCTGAAGACATGATATGAAGTTTTACCTAAGTAGGAAAGTTCCTGATAACCTTATCACAGGTTCAACCTAAATATCCCCTGGAACAACTTCACGCCATTCTCTCGGGTTCTGTCACTGATTACCAAAGAGAGATCAGTACCTGCCCCTCCTCTTCCCCTCGTGAGGATGTTGTTGACCACAATGAGGTCTCCCCTCAGTCTCCTCCAGGCTGAACAGACCAAGTGACCTCAGCCACTCCTCACACAGCCTCTCCTCCAGACCCTTCACCATTCTTATGGCCCTCCTCTGGACACTCTCTAACAACTTAATGTATTTTTATACTGTGGCACCCAGACCTGCCCCCAGCACTGGAGGGGAGCTGCCCCAGAGCAGAAGAGAGCAGAGTGGGACAATCCCCTCCCCTGCCCGGCTGGCGATGCTGTGCCTGATGCCCCCCAGGGCACACTTGGCCCTCCTGGCTGCCAGGGCACTGCTGGCTCATGTTCAGCTTGCCATGGACCAGGACCCCCAGGGCTCTTTCTGCAGCGCTGCTCTCCAGCCTCTCATTCCCCAGTCTGTATGTACATCCGAGGTTGCCCCATTCCAGTGCAGAATCCAGCACTTGCCCTTGTTAAATTCAATTTCTTTTTATATATTGTAGAGTGTCCCTGTAATCCACTTATGCAATTCTATGCAAACTGTGTTAAATTTCATCCCTAGCTGAGTCATAAAACCAGAGACAATGGAAAAAGAAAAATACTCGTACTCAGGGTCACTTTAGTTCAGAAGGGCCACTAATACAAGGTTGCTAAGCAAGTACTTACAGTTATGCCTGAAGATTCCCTTCAAATAATGATTTTTTAGATTGAAATCAAATCAAACAAGAAAAAACAGTATCCTTGTCCTGAGAGTCTAAGAATAGCAAGACCCAGCAAAGATTAAAGTGTCCCACAAGGGAAAACTTTCTAGTGTAAATTTAGAATACTTGCTCCAAATAAAATTCACTGCTAAGATGATGATCTTTTTTGCACACTTGCCATGGGGCTATTGCTAGCACCTTTTGCACTAAGATCCTTGGACTCATAGCAACTCAGCTTAGGTAGCCCTGGCCTCAGTATTCACTTGTTTTCAGCAAGGCTTCAACATACAGAGAGGCAGTGTTCCCAGATCCCATGGAAGTTCTGGAAAGGACTGTTCTGCACAGCCATCAAATCTATTCTCTAATGTTTGCACACACCTCAGAGGGACCCATACTTTTAAGGAATACAGACAGTGATTCCAATGACTTTCATCACTGTCCCAGAGCCTAGTGAGATGCCCCCAGAATCACTAACATATCACTAGTTTCACAGAGATATAGCAAAAGAGAGGTTTCAAAGAGGTAAAGATTCATGTTAGCCTAAGCAGCAGAGAGTGTTTTATCTGATATGCAATGTTGAGGTGAGGTGAGTGTTATGGTAAGGGGCTTATCTACATTAGTTATTCAGAGCAGTAACCACTGACAAACATCCCACAGTGGGTTTGCCAAGTATTTTGCTGCAGGAGAAATTCTGATCTCTTTGGTGATTCCAGACCAGCAAGCAGAAGATGTAAAAAGATAACTTTCATTATTACAATAGAATGTTTTTTCATAGCAGTTGTTACCCCATTTGGAAAATACTGCTTGATATCCAGTAATCCCTCTGTATCTGTCATTTCAGTTTATTAGTTTCTCAAGTATATTCAGAGCTGTAAATGGAGAAACTGAGCTGTCCGTGTTTCAAATTGAAGATGGGAGACAACTGACAAAATACCATGTAGCTGTTCCAGTTTAATAATCCCACATGGACAGATGATGCATCTACTATTCCTTTAGAAGCTTATTTCCCAAACCCCATTATCATGCAGATGGTAAAATCTATTCTTTGAGGGTCAGGATTAAAGCCAATGGAAAGTACCATGTAATTCTTTGAGGAAAAATAGCTATTGCTGCTACCTGGAAGGTAATATCTATTTCCAATACAAAACACCCTACATTTTATGACAGCTAACATTTTCCCAAACCTTCCTAAGCAGCTAAACTTTAAAAAATAATCTAATTTCAGACACTGCACAGAAGCAGCAAACAAGTAAAGGTCAATATAACCACAAACGCTTTCCATGCTATATAATCCAAATAAACAGACACCCTTACAGGAAGGGCATTATCTCTCCTTCAAATCCCAAGTGCCTCAGTATCCAAAGCAGAACTTGGACACCCAGTCTGCCAAAACTCAAAAGTGAATGAAGAATTTCTGCACATGCCAAAGCTTTCCCAGCACAAGAAACCAAACCCCTTCCTCTCCCAGCCTTCACAAGGACTCCACACAGGTGGAGTCATGCCTATAGCCTGTGAAAGGCCCTGGCATCCTTACTCCAGCCAGAGAAGTGGACATAATCCCCAGGGTTTGCTGACATGATCCATCAATCAAGCAATGCAACTGATCTAACAGCTGCACTAGAAAAAAAATGCAGACCCTTCTATGGCATCTCTCCAGCATGCCAAACAGAGCATATGCAAAAATTGGCTAATGGTCTAAAACCAGAAAAATATTATCCCAGTGTGTCTTTGAATAAGTTCATAATGTTTATTACTTTGGAAATTATTAATTCATATAGATGGTGCACTTTTATTTTTACTGGTGAAAAAAGGCATTTATTTTAACCCTACCATTAAAACACACTTGTTAAATGCAGCAATAGTGCATTGTTGAGGACAAATGAATTTAAACATGAGGCTAACTCTATAAAACATCAGAATCACCCTTCCAAAGCAAAAAATGCTTTAAGGACATTTAAGTCTTTAAAAACAAAATTAGTCAGTGACTTGAAACATCTTCTCTTCATCACAATAAATTGCAGTTCTCTGGCTCAGCTGTATTTCCACTATTTATATACCTGCAAAACAGGCAGAGGCCAAAGTTCCACTTTTTGGTATTCCCCTCATCTACAGAACTGGCTAACACTCAGTTTTACCTGAAGAAATGTGCAGACTTAAGAAGGTATGACCTGCTCACCTGCTCATGGAAGCAAACTGTGATTATCAAAGGGAAATCCATGGGGCATTCACCATTAAAAACTGAATTAACAAGGCATTCTGCATTTCCTCTGTAGTATATTTTCTTTGAGGGAGGATTTAAGGGATGCTCTGAACTCAGTAGCTCAATAAATACACTGCAGTGTCACGGCAAACCTTCTAAAGCACATCCTGACCCACACATTGGCGTGGTACCACACCAAGGCAGGCATGTAGCACTTGCTCGCCAAGGAACGGTACAACGCAAGACAAGTACCTACAGGTACTCAAAATCTGGATCTTGGCCAATCTGTCCAGATAAAATAAATGCTGCTTTGAGCAACAGACAAGGGGGATCCCCCCCACAGAAAACCATCAGGCATGCTTGCCTCCTACCCTGTCCCAAGAAGTTCAGTTTGGACCACAGCCCAGTACTTTGTCAGGTCTCAGCAGGGAAAGGTGGAAGCATTAATGAGGGGTTTCCCTGACATTGCAGCCTTCATCTGAACACTCATTTCTACTATCAGGGAAAGTTCAGAGTCTGCTGGGGTTGGGGGAGGGAGGCTAGGGGGGTTTTGTACAATACAGCTTTTCCCCCAAAGTTAATTCACGCAGACCTTTTTGACTAGAAGGTACCGCGTTTTAAATCTAAATCCCCTGTAGAGGGATACACACTATCAGTATCTTTGAGCAACTCCCCAATGCAGACAGTAGGGAATTCTGCTCAGAAAAGAAATCAATGGCATAACGAAGCCTATGGTTGTTGGAACTGTTTTATATATTGCTTTATAGCTTTTAAATGAATCCTGACATTGATCCTCAGAAAAAATAATGAAAAATTAAATGAAAAGGAGAAAAAGATGACAAAACACTGCAGTCAAAAGGCTAGTAAGGCCAAAGACAGTAACATATTGTGCTGCTGGAATATTAAATGTAGAATCCTGAAAGTGTCATAAAATAACTTTGCTGTAAGCCCCGCAGGTGTTTGTGGGATCTGTCTGCATAATTTAATTATTTATTGTAGGAAAAGTCTTAAAAAGTAGAGCAGGGCTACCACTATCAGAAGTGAAGGACTGTGGAAAGCTGGCCAAAGGGAAGACATTCAGCATGTGAAATCCTTCAAGAACCTCTCCACTACTAAAAGGAAAGGGACTAGATTTCCTAAGTCCTTCAAGTACATGAACAATCTTACCTATTAGATGCAAAAAAAAACTAGCAGAGCACGGAAGCCTTGACAACATGCCAGTCCCAGTAGCTACAAAAAGAAAGTCCAATTTTACTATCTAAGAAGCCACCCCTACTTCTCCAAGCTTTAATGGAGTAGTCATTAATTGCACCAAAGTGGATATGGCCCAGTCCTTTCAATGCAACACTATTGATTTACTCCTGCAGCACGAGTAGCCCACCAGATTTTGACATTGAAATATGATCTCCTTTAATGACGCCCTCTCTTGGTAATATCTTCCAGCTTTCTCTGTTATTCATTCTGGGATTTAGATTTAATTTGGATGCTGTTGTGTTGCACATACTTTTATTGTGCTCTGTTTACAAAATGATTCTTGCAATTAATTACAGTAATGAGATCATGGCTAAAAGACTCACAGAATGTTGATTAGATAATTAATGATTGGTTGTTTTTTGTAGTATTTTATTGAATATATACTCCAGGCTGGTCTCTCCCCTTTCCTTTTTTGGTCTTTCTTGCCTGAGTTCTAATAGGTAATTGAATAAATGATTAGTGGGAAAGTAGATTACATGAATCATATTTAACCCCTTGGCACTTACACAGGAATCCAGAGTAATATAATGTGAGGAATATAAGAAATCAATTTCTTTGGTATTTTCATTGTAGTAATTACAGTCTGAAAATAGTTTTAAATCAGACATTAGTTCAAAATTGTGAAATAGGCTGGACCTGACATAAGAAGTCTCTCTGTAGAAGCAAGCGATGCTAAAATAGTTGCCTGCCAGCAAGAACAGAACTGATCATCCTGAAAAGGGGCTGGCCAGGACATAGCAGAGCTTGACCACGCAAACTAGTGTGGCCAAGTTTACAGTCAAATGGCTGACCATGGGAAAAAAATTTTGTTTCTGGGCCTGGAATGGAAAGAAAATATCAGGTCACCCTTCCCCTGCTCCCAGTAAGCTTCTGTGAAACCTTCAGCCATGCCAAAGGCCCATCCCCTCTTCAGGGCCAAGACATACCACAGGCAGTAACACTACTGCCATGAAGTGGATGATGAACTGGTGCAGTCAAATTCCAGACTGACCAAAAGCCATGCATCCAGATTGAGTCAATCTGGTTTGCTTTCAAAAGACTAGATTGACTAAAGTCACAAAAGTGAGCACTTTGTCTGTGCATATATTATGATACAGTCTAATTCAGATAACTCCCATTGACTTCAACCTCAGCACTTACAAGAGTCAGACACACAGATCTCCAGTAGGAATACAGAAAATGAGGAACCTGTACCCATGCCAGTAAAGTAAAAGTACTCCCAGCTGCCTTCTCTTGATCAAGCCCCAGAGTATCTTGGTACACTTCAGACCTCACAGCAAAAACCAGCCTGTATTTAGATAATTGGTCAAACTCAATTTGCAAAAATTAACCCAAGGAAAGTGGCTGGGCAACCTTAACTACTATCTTCTTGAAAAAGCAGAGCACACCTTTCCAGTTATTTGGCTTGTTTCTTTCTTCAAGTCTCAAATTTTTAATTAAAAAGGGTTTTTTTCAGAGTTTTGTTGAATCGTTTATGTTTTCTTGAATAGCTGAAAAGCATGAGCAAGAAAAGCTATGACAGTTTACTTTCAGCCAACCAGATGAAATACAGAATAAGTCATCACAAGAGACTGGTAAGTTACATTTATTCATGGGGACAAAGATCTAAAATAAAAGTTATGTTGTCAGAGAAGGAATTGTGGTAGTTCCCAAATATTCTGTAGAAAAAACATCAAGCCATGATCAATCTCCAACTGTCCCACAATGACTTCAATGTGATTTTTTAATGCCAATAAGCTCACATAGCATTTCCAGCAAAACACAAGACCAGATACAATATTTGAACTTGGTCCTGCAATTGCAGGTAGTTTCAACAAGGCCAAGTGCCAGGTCCTGCCCTTTGGCCTCAACTATCCCAGGCATTGCTGCAGGCTTAAGCAGAGTGGCTGGAAAGCTGCCCAGCACAAAAGGACCTGGGGGTGCTGGTCTACAGCAGCTGAACAGGAACATGAGCCAGCATGTGCCCAGGTGGCCAAGAAGGCCAATGGCATCCTGGCTTGGATCAGCTCTACAGTGGCCAGCAGGACCAAAGCAGTGATTGTCCCTCTGTACTCGTCACTGGTGAGGCCACACCTCGAATCCTGTGTTCAGTTGTGGGCCTCTGACAACAAGGAGAACATTGACGTGCTAGAGCTTACCCAGAGAAGGGCAATGGAGCTGGTGAAGGGTCTGGATCACAAGTCTGATGAGCAGCTGAGAGACCTGGGGTTGTTTAGCCTGGAGAAAAGAAAGCTCAGGGGGCACTTTCTCACTCTCTACAACTATCTGAAAGCATCTTGTAGCAAGGCATGGTCAGCCTCTTCTCCCAGGTAAGAAATGGGAGGACAAGGGAAAATGGCCTCAAGTTGCACCAGTGAAGGTTTTGATTGGCTGTTAGGGAAAACTTCTTCAAGGAAACGGTGGTCAGGCATTGGAATCAGGCTGCCACGGGCAGCAGTGAAATCGCAGTCTCTAGAGGTAGTCAGGAAAGTGTGGATGTGGCACTCAGGGACAAGTTTTAATGGTGGACTCAGCAGTGCTGTTAGTGATTGGACTCTATCTTAGAGGTCTTTTCCAACCTTAACAATTCTATGATTACTCTACTGAATCAAACTACCCAGATCACAGTATATGCCATGCCAACCTATTTTGAATACATTCTCACACTGATTTAATGAACAAAGGTGAATTATCCTACCTCCATATACTACCAAAGACACAGGCCTCCACAGATAAATTTCTGCAAGACAGACCTATTCACTCATGGATGAACAGGTTAAGCTATCAAATGCCCAAGGCACATAACTTTCTCATCATCCTCCTGTGTTTCTTCAGCTGTCAACTCAGTAGCTTTCCAATGAAACACAGATATCTTACAATTCCTTTTCAGAAGGGAAATAAACTAGTAGGAGAAAAGTCAGCAAGATTTCTCTCCACCCACCATCAAAAAGAAACATTACTAAGTGGCTAGGAGAGCCATACATTTGAGGGAAGTTACATATTGCACACAATTTTTTTTTCTACACAGCATGATTATAGATAATTGGCACACACGATTGCTAAAAACACAATTATAAGTCCCCGCATAGGACTGGACTTTGCAAGAATCCATTTCAAATCAGGGGGTATGAGGGTCACAATCTGTTCTGATTATATCATATGTTATAGATGCTTCCAATATGTTTAAGCTGAGGAACAGGATCGCTACTAATGCAACACAAGGTTTTTCATGAGCTTCAGAAGCTGGCTATCTTGGACTAAAATCAAAGTCTAGCAACATTGGTGGTTTGGTGAGAATAGTTAACAACAGAGTTGTTTAAGATGCTTTTTGTTAACCCACATACAGCACCTAACACCTGATGAGTCATTGCCCTAAGGTATTAAGGGATTAACATCTACCTTGAATGAGAAAAAGCATACAAAGGATTTTATTTTATTTATAACTATCCTGCAGTTACACACCAGTCTGTGGCAGGCTGCTGGCAGCTTGTCTGTACTCTAACCACATTTATCTTGTACTCCTGCAAAGTAGATTTTTGCATACAAGATTTTAATGCCTTCTGGAGCTCCCAACTAAGTGCTAGATCCTTGCAGCTTAACTCACCTGCTATGACCAACATCTGAATGAACTGCATGGCAAGCCAGAATTACATTTAAGAAGTTTTAATTTGAAGTTTATGGGTACTCCTCCTTTCGTAGAATACCTGCTTGCAAACTACCAGGGAAGCTACTGTAGAAGAGCGCTCCAACCTTGGCCCTTCATTCATACAACAACATTCAAAGAAGGCTGTTACAGTGCAGATACTGCAGCACGTGTATCAATCAACGAGGCCAGTGGAAAAGAATATATATGGACAGATTCTTGACAGATGTTTCAGAGATGTTTCTTTCTCCAGCCGCATGGCCGGGGCTCTGCCAAGGAACTGCGGCAATCATGGGACCCAAGGGTCCTTGCCCGCGCAGGGGAACACAAAACCACCAGTGGGGAACGAGGCTGACCAGGGGCAGGGAAACCCTGTGCCTCCCCCCCAGGGCTCCTCTCCCAGGACCACATGGCAGGGGGAGGGCCCCAACAGAAGGCCATTACTCCAGCATGGGTCCCTTCCATGGGATGCAATTCTTCAAGAACAGGCTGCTCTGGCATGACTCCTCTGCAGGGTCACCAGTCCTGACACCAAACCTGCTCCAGTGTGGGGCTCTCCCTCCATGGGGCCACAGGTCCTGCCAGGAGCCTGCTCCAGCATGGGCTTCCCATGGGGTAACAATCTCCTTTGGGCATCCACCTGCTCCACTGTGGACTTCCAGGGACACCGCTGCCTCACCACAGTCTTCCCCATGGGCTGCAGCGGAATTTCAGATTCAGTGCCTGGAGCACCTCCTGCTCCTCCTTCTTCATTGACCTGTGTGTCTACAGGGCTGTTCCTCTCGTGTTCTCAGTGCTCTCTCTGGCTGCATTTGCTGTTGCACAGGTATTTCCCCCCATTCTTAACTCTGTTATTCCAGAGGTTCTATCACTGGCACTGATGGGCTCAGCCTTGGCCAGCAGTGGGCCCATCTTGGAGCCAGCTGGCATTGGCTCTATCAAACATGGGGGAAGCTGATACCCCCTTATCACAGGAGCCACACCTATAGCCCCCTCTACCACACAACCGAAGACACCTCCCACCCCTGAAACAGCCTGCTGGCTAAACCAAAGGCCAGTCACTTGCTCTAATTATAAGCCCAGTTCCTACACTCTAGATGTCCCTGAACTGCCTACCACAGCACACATGATCCAGGCCTCCTGCTGTAAGTAAAGCTCAAAATAAGTTTTAGTTCACCATATCTAGAATTCCAAATAGACAAAAAAGAAGTCCATTTAGTTATACCAGGAAGAAGGTATTCTGTCTTTTGCTGATGAAGTCCCATATTTCACTACAAGCAGTTTCAGTCAGTCTCCATGTTGGAAAACCCCGTGGGTGTTTGGGTCAACCACTGACCAATTAGAGTAAGAGTGTCAGTCCAATGACTTGCCGAACTAATGATTACCTCAGGCAAACATCCTAAGCCGAGGCCAACCTCTCCACTTCACTGAGAAGTATATTGTACAGTTAACCACAAGCACTGCAATTTCCCTCAAGTTGGAGTATATAGTTTGGGGAAAACCCATGAGCATTCTCACCATCTGAGATGAAAGTTGTTGAATATTTTGCCCTGAAGTCAGACTGCAAAGTGCTATAGAAGCAAGTGAAAAATCAGAAACTTGACAGGAGAAAATACTTGCAGCTAGTTCTTTTAAAAAGAACCCTCTACATCACAGACACCATAATAGCAACTTCTGTTCTTCTTAGTCATACAACAGGTAAGCCAATACTACCTAAACACTTGTCCCACTTCCACAAAGCAGTTGAAAACACCTACCATACCTAGACACACACACCAACCTCAAACATACTACTGGTTAACTACCTGCTCCTCCCTAGTTGCAGTCACACCACTTTGGTCCCTTGAAGGACAGTTAATGTAATATAAAAGCAGATGACGTAGAGCCAAACAGTCATATTAAACTGAAAAGCAGGACTGCAGTTGGAGGATGCAATTTCCTACCCACATATGCCAAGTGGATGCACCGAGTTTGCATGACAAATATCACCTGATGAATTTTTTTATTTACTAGACATATGAGATGGAAATCCTACTCCTTTGCCCTTTTGTATGCTCAAGTCTAAATAGAAGATATTGACTTAGGTGGTCATTTACAGCAGGACTCAGACTTCACATTCGTAGGCTATGAGGCATTTCCATGGTCTGTGCCATGCCTGATGTGATGAGCTAGCTCCCAAATCAGTATTTCTTACTTTGATTAATAAGATACGAGGTAGATTTTAACAGCATACTACAGGGATTAAATGCTTATTTTTTAATTATTTGCCTGTTGACAGACCACATTTATACTAGAAGATACAGCATTAGTATGAGGAAGAAAAAAAACTTGAATCCCTAGGACCAGTACAAAATGGTGAGACTGTAAAAATCAACTGGCCACTACAGCTATATGCTAAAAGAACATTAATCAGTCAATTATTTTTTTCATTAGAGCAGCTTTTATAAAAGAGAATTGTTTCAGATACTAATTACTAATTTAAGAAATACTATAGAAACATTAACAAAAGGAAAGTAAAATTGCCAAAGGAAAACCCAGGCACAAGTACAGTTTCTTGAAGTTAAACCTGTGAAGAGGTTGAGTTTTCCAGCATGAACAAGCGCTTCTAGTGAAGTGAAACTTTCCTCAGATGCTGCACATTACACAGGTAAAGGCACTAAAAATCATTTTTGAGATGTCCAATGTAGCTTCTATATGTTACCTTTTTAAATCCTTCAGGTAGATCCATGTTCGTCTTTTGCAAGCTTCAGAGAAGTTTCCCATTAGGGAGGCCCTAATTTCAATCCTAGACTCAACAGCTAAAGTGACAATAACCCTTCAGAAGTGCATGGCAGTTTCTTTCTGTGCCCTTCAGTCTCATTTAACGTGAATATGTATAGTTAAGCAGAACTTGCTGTCCTACAACCCACATATCTCCTATTTACCATAGGTGAGACAAATAGATTCATAAACCCTGCATTTGGTTAACAAAAGATTTTCCCTGTTGGGGAACTATGAGCCCCATCCTTCCCACATACATACCACTCATCTTCCTCATCCAGGAGCATATAACTCACGGAGCAGTTTAAAGCACTTACCAGCTATTGTTAGCACGGCACAAGTCTTTAGGGATTCTGGCAAGGAAGTACCTTATCACACGCACCACATAAAGGGAGCAAGGAATCAATCACTAGAGACATCCTCAAATGCCTCTATACATATCTAGATGGAGAACTTGATATAAACAGATCAAAAACGGAATAAAATTAAGTGAAAGGGTTAAGTGTTATTGAACAGCCTCACAAAAATAGCATACTAGTACCAAAAGAAAGCCATTCAGTTCCATGCAAATGTATCTCTGAGAAATCATTTCAACGATTTTTTTAGGAAAGAGCATATATGAAGTCTTGGTGGCAGCCTCTGCTTTACACCAGGAAAGCTAAAGTTGATATATGGACCATCAAAGATTTAAACAGTCCTTTCAGGCTCATAAGGATGACCACATGCATCTTAAGACTCCTTAGTTCTGCCATAAAACACCAGCTCACAAAAAGAACATGAATGAAGGCCCTGGGTCATATCATAACATGATAAACATCTGAAATCTGAATCACATCTCTGGAACTTTACAGGAGCAAAAACATACACCAATTAAGTCAATCACATCAAGCATTATCAACAGACCCCATTTCTTCTGCACCCACCAAGAACCAAGTCTCTTTCCTGTGGTGTCTTGCACATGCTTAGTTTTATGCACCTGAAACAGCACCAAACATCTACAATATTCTCCCCAGCATGAAGTTCTGCATAAGCTTAAGCAGAGAAACAAACCTTGATCAATATATTAGCAGCTGTAGATAGAAGCTCCCTGCACTGAGCAGGCATATAGCTTTCACCTGTATCTAGCAGGCAAAGCTTAACTAACAATTAGGGTAACAATCAGACTGCCCAAGGAAGACACAAAGCTTTAACTAATTTTAAGTATTTTTCTGAAACAGCAATTGTTACAGGGAGTCCCAGAAGCCACCCTCTCCCCCTCTAGGTTCCCAGAGGAAAAAAAACCAAAACAACCTGTTACTTATTAGAAAAGTACGTATATAGAATTAGGAGGGGCTTGAGAAGAAAAAAACTGCAGTGCTACTTCTTGGGAATAAACTGAATAGAGAAAAAACATCTCTACTTACTAGAATATGAAAAAAAGGCTTCTTCAGCTCCCCAAACTGAGAATCCTTATTCTCCACTTTATGTTTTAAACATCTTCTAGTATCAGAGCTCACCTACACAGATGAGAAGCCCCAAGCTACTCATGAACAACAGCTGTTTATGGAAAGCACCCAATTGTTTTGTTGACAAAAAAGAAACCGAAGGGTTTATTAACACCATTGCCACCAACCATAGACCTCTTGTAAAGGTCTCCCTACTGCCTAAAATCATAAAATAAATAAGATACTATCTACTATTTATTTCTTGGGTGCATGAAGGAGGCTCTTGCTTATTCCCTGCAAGAGAGTAGTAGAGTAGAAGGTGATTTGTTGCTATTTTTTTATTTAATGTTGGGGTAGGTTGCATTTGTTAGATTTTTTAGTGTATTAAGGGGAAGTGCTGGTTTTGCAAGTCTTTGAATTTTGTTGACATCAGGATTTCAGCACTTCAGTTTTACTCCTTTTGTTTCATTCATCTTGGATTAGTCCATAAAGCAAAAGACTGAAGTTGTTCACTCTTTCTTGTGGAAAAGGCATTGCAGGCATGTGGTTCAACTAGTACTGTAGTTTCATGGATGCATCCCAAAGGTATGTTATGTTATGTTATGTTATGTTATTAACTGATATCAGCTTTTGATTATAGAGGAAAAGAAACTACTTTTAATTACGGGTTATATATAATATGTTTAATTTTTACAGCTGTTTTACTTACCTTTTTTTTTCCCTTCTTGCTTATACCTCCAACAGGCTTACAGAAATCATTAGTAGCTTATTAAATATTCATAAAGTGAAATTTTTTTTCAGAGGACTGTTTGGCTAAAACAAAAGTAAAAGCTCACAAAACTTATTTTCAAACTTAATCTCTGAAATATCTCAGTTACTTTAACGTTTCCTTTTATAATTCTAGTTTTCTAATTAAGAGTATTACTGGTATTACTGGTATTTTCCAATGTAGGGAAATCAGTGGACAGGAAAGAAAAAGTCTAAAACCTGGCTTTATCTGGCAGACTGTTGTTTTTAAAAACATAATTTTAATAATTTTCTTGAGGGTCTCTTAATTTTGTTTTAGTCTAGGTTTTAGTCTTATTAGTATTTTAAATTACTCAGATGAATTAATGATAAGTAACTGGTGAAAAATGTTTGTACTATTTTAATATTCTGAAAGGATCAGTCTGAGTATCTCCAGATCTTCATAGGTAAGATGCAGACAACAATTTTGTACAAAAATCAGGACTTTTTTTATTACATTTGTGATTGCAAAGAGTGCTAGAGGAGGTTTAAGTTCAAGTAACAGCTTCCTGGTCTAGAACATATTTGCAGTGCAGTGCTACTCAATTTCTAGTTTGACCAGAGTAATAGAACATAAAAAGCTTTCAATAGCTAGTGATACATATGGTTTTTTTATTTACAGTATTTCTGGTGCTTTGACACTTTAACATTAAATAGGACTTTTTTGGAATGCAAAAGGGAGAAGGACTGAATCTGTTCAGCAGCTGTTGGTTGACTCCCTTGTACTTGAATGAGAATCACACTTCTGATAGCCTAAAAATGAGAATGCTTTTCCAAATTCTGTAACTTTAACCTGGTATGCTGGTGCAATGTGCTTTCCAGTTTGCTGGCAGCCTGTCTTGCTCAGAGTAGTTGTAAACAGTGATGCTGGTATTTTTATTGGCTAATTTTACAAGCTGGCATCTGCTGTCAGCAGCTTCATGTAAACACGGTCCTGCCACAGCATCTGTTCTGCTGCATATTGCCCTTACCTTAGCACTTGCATGGAGCTGGGGAGGGAATGATAAAGCTCTCGTCTGTGTTGAGAAACAGGAGCTGAATAAGACTTTCTCCTGGGACAGAGTTTCTAGAAACAGACTACTTGAGTCAATTCAAAGTCAATTCTAAATGGCTTTGAAACCTCTGCTTAGAGTCCAGCCCTGCTCAGCATGTGAGCAAGCACACACTTTCCTAATGTGAGGCCAGGAAATATGACAGTTATCAGAAGAGTGGACTTCTCTACCGAATGAAAGATGAAGTTTTTTGTGAATGAAACTTGACTGAGATGACATGACTGAATTGGTAGCTGAATGCAATTAAACTAAGATTGATCTTGTGGAACCCAGCTATAACCTAGTTGGGTATGAGTATCAGGGGAGAACAGATCCCAGTGAAAGCAGCATTGTTGTTCAAGGAGCTGGATATCTGCACAGAGACAAACCTTTGTTCTCAATGGAGACAATAAAAGGTAACTATGACCTGCAGCTTGCCAGTAGATTCTCAAGCTATCTACTTCTAGCAATATATATTAGAAGACCAAAACAAATCAGTAGCAATGCCACAGAAAGTCCAGCTTGCTTTGGTCTCAGGACAAAGAACAGACCTAGGTAAAAGCTGAATAGTTGTATGCAATACAGTATGTTATGATATAGTACCATGTTAAGTGACCTCATGCATCTTTTACTGTTTTTCTAGTGTAAACACAGCTCCTTTGAGTGTCTTGAAATTTTCTGTGCTTGCCACCATTAGCTTTTTTTCCAGCAGAGCACTAAGGGCTGGTTCAGATAGAGGTGTTAGAGAAAGAAAGAAATCAAGAAAGTCAGCATTGTATTTTTATTTGGAGGTGTTGAGGGGTTTTGGGTTTAGAAGTTTATGTAAGGTGTCGAATCAGTCCTAGGAAAAAGGTCAGTTGCAGATTGGTTGCAGCTGTATTGATGTATGAACGCGGCCTAGGAAGTAGGAGTCTTTTCTCCCATGTTCAACAGTGCCCAAGTGAGATCCTATGGCTGGTATAGCTCTCCTGTCATTTTTTCACACTCAGTGTGTTCTTCTGCCTCCAGGGTTTGTGAAATGGTAAAACCCAAATACTGAAAAAGTAGCTACTTTTCTAAAAATAAATGACACCTGTTCCATTCTCCTGGAGGTGTGGGCATACCTGCAGCAGCCTCTTCTCTATATATGTGACACAATGTGAGTGTGCTTCTGGATTTGGGGCTAGCTCAGACCCAGAGCAGGTATCTAACATAGAGGTGCCCAGCTCCTGGGGTGGTGGTTGTGAAAAGAGTTAATGGGATGGAGTTTGCTGTAAACAAAATGGGGGGAGAGCTTGGTATGGAAGAAATCAAAATGCAACACCCACCAGCAACAAAGCAGCAGAGAACAGAGATTTAGCTGCTACACTGTGCACAGAATTTTAGTATATAGTCATCCTTTGTGCAGATGCTTGTGCTGGCCAATAATGCTGGGATAATGACTGGTGCAAATCCCTCTAGCTCTGAGGTGCTTATATTTTCTATATAATTGTCATTTGGTTTGGGGACTTGACCAGAAAGGAGGGGCTGTGGATTTGATGCTTCCCTCAAAACACGGAAAAAAGCTTATCTAGTGTTGAAATGTTTGTTTGGAATAATTGTATTTGAATTGGTTCAGAAATATGAAATGTAAATGGTCAACTAGTTAGGTTAGCAAGACAGAGAGGTAGATTTGCATATCCTCCTGACTGGACTCCTTCATTTCCTGTAAATGCTTATTTATCTTTCTATTCTGTGGACAGAGTCACATTTGTCACTTAAAATAAGACAAGCTAACTTGTCATACTTAAACACAACTTGCTTGTTGGTGTCAAAGTGTTTCTGAGCATGTGCAGAAACAGCAAGAAGCCCTCAAAGATATTATGTTATTTTTAAATTTAATGTTATATTGAGATGTGTAAGGGGTCTGGATATTGTGAATACAAAATGGAAGTGAATATACTGGCTCTCAATTCAACTTCTTTAAATACACTGGTCCTGCAAAGGACAATGTGTGTCTGAGATGGGACATGTTTTGAGATGGCTTTTGTTCAGTGAGTAATTCTTGGATATGGATAAGGCATTGACCCCACTAAGGGTGAGTTCTCAGTAAATCTTTATGTAAATGGCCTGATACTGACTTCTGCTCACTTCCCTATGTCTAAAGACTTGACTGTCTAAGTGAGCTATGCAATCAGTGCATCTGTAATTGTTTTATTAAAGTTTAAATATTTATACCAGGCCCAGTATTTCCTGAAGTAAATATCTTTTGGTGACTACGGCACTCTGGGTAAAATGTCTATTATGTGCCCTAGACCAGAGACGCATTATAAATTCACATTACAAAGTATTGTGCTCTAGGCTATAGCTGTAATCTGATTGCCACTCCTTTCTCAGCTTGCTGTGCATGTGTCCCATCTCCTTCACCTCCTGATTGAATGAAATTGTAATCACCTACTCTTCTGTTTAGCTGGGGGCAGAATGGGAGGCAGCCAGGAGTGTCTGGGACAGCACATATAGGGTGAACTGAGTGGAGATTGAGCAAAGGTGCCACAGCCCAGATCTCACAAGAGACAGAAAGGGGAGTAATGTTTAGAGAGTAAGGAGAAGAAGCAGCTATAAAAGAGAAATAACAGGAAATAAGCTGCCAGTTCTCATTTATAGGTATGTCATTATGCATGGTGTATTTACACCTCATTACTGTCCAGTACACTGGTAATACCTCAGTGAAATCTGTGAGGAATACAAACATTGTCTGAGCATGCAGAGACGATGTGAGAAAAGCCAATGTCCTACTGAAATTTGACCTAGCAAGGGATATCAGAAGTAATGAGAAGGAGCTGGGTGACAAGTAGGGATGGTTATCTTGAAAGGTAGTCATGCTTGAAAGAGGAAGCAAAGGGTGTGTGGCAAGGGAAGTGTGGACTCACAAGAATATGGAGGTGAATTGAGGCACACCAGTGATGGCAAGCATTGTATTTGGCTTGTCTGGTCTCCAGGACACTGCCTAGAATCACAGAATATCCTGAGCTGGAAGGGACCCACAAGGATCATTCAAGTCCAACCCCTGGCCCTTATTGAAGAATACTTTGGGAGCAGGAAGGTTGGTTTGCAAGCTGCCGTGCCAGCTACAGGTTAAGCTCAGGGTGGCAGGAGCCCCAGGCAAGAGATCCTGAGCTGGTGCTGACCCTTTGCATAACAAAGAGCACAGGGACCTGTGGCTCAGCCAGGTGACCAGACACTAAGAGACACAGCAGGAGCCGGTGTCCAAGGAGGAAGAGACTGTAAGGGTATAAAAGTCCAGGGGTTCCATTGTTCCTCCTCTTTGGAGGCACCAGCTCCGGGTGTTTCTGTGTTACTGTGCCATGGGTAAGTGGCTTTATGGAACGAGACATCTGAGACTCTGCTCTGGGAAACCTGGGGTCAAACTAGTGAGGAAACCTGGTCTGACACTGTGTGAGTGGGGTGTGCAGGGAGTCAAGTGGGGCACCTGTTGGGTCACTGGAGTCACACACTGTGAAGGGGGTTCAGTTCCAGTACTTAAAATCTCTGGTAGTGGGAGTGTGACTGCCAGAGTCCCATGAATAGTCAGACAGGAAAATTTCCTTAACCCCCTGCACAGGGCAATCCCAAGAATCACACCATGTGCCTGACAGAGTTGTCTACACTTGGTGCTGTGACCACATTTCTGGGGAGATGTTCCAGTGCCCAACCACCCTCTGGGTGAAGAACCTTTGCCTAACATCTAACCTAAGCCTCCCCTGACAACTTCATGCCTTCCCTCGTGTCCTGTCACTGGTCACCAGAGAGAAAAGTTCAGTGCCTGGCTTGTTAAACTACATTGACAACAAACATTAACGAAAAAATGCTACTGGAATAGTCATGGCACAAGATCCAGGCTGCCTGATGATCCCTTTCAGCCTCACCTCGGGTCTAATGCTGACCCTTTACAGCACATGTCTTTTAACAGGATATTATTTGCATCTCATCTTGAGACCCTGTCATTGAGTGTTGAGAAAAGGGTTATTGTCAGCTGAGAAATAGCTTCCCTGGGATCACCCAGGGTGTCTGTGTTGGAAGCAAAGCTTATATCAGTGCACCTGAGTCTTATAGCTTGATTGCAATACTACCTAATTGCTCCACCTCTTCTGGTGTGGACACTTCATCTTGTAATGAGCTGTCTAAGTCTGTCTGGAAGACTTGGTCCTTTATGGTAGGTAAATGCTCAATTCGGGAAGTTCATGTATTAAAGTTGACTTCCTTTTCTTTCCATTTTTAAAAATCTAGCACAGGTAAGCACTTTTGAGTAGTATTTTGTTTGTAATTCTTGGACGGGATAAGGAAAGAAACACTGAAAGCTAAGAGTGACAGGACGAAACACATGGTATGTCACTGTGCAATATCTGTGTCAGAATTTGTCACATGAAGGAGTCTGTCCCAGAAAGGTGCCATTGATCCTACTTTATCATTCTGTTGTTTAAAAATCACTCAACAAAGCACATGCCAGAAAATTATTTATACTTACTGAAGTACTTCTCTGAGTAGACACTGGAGTTTTGTAAGTATTTCTGAGTTTGGAATGGAAGACTTACCTAAAGGCACAACTTGAACACTGCAAAGGAAGGAGAGAAATAAATATGCTCCTGCATTTCAAAAACAGTTGCAATTAACTGATGGAAAGGACTCAAAGACTATAGCTGTGATTCAGATGGCATCTCCGAAGAACATAAATGAGTGTGTTGGCAGCTGAAATTGCTAAGCATTTGCAAGTATTTGAGCTATGATGTGATTGACAATGATGTGATTTATTTAGGAAATCATTAGGGTTAGATTGAAATAGAGAAGTCAGTATCAAGCAGCTCCGCTTGGAGGAGCGGGGTGAGATGAAAAGGATTTGCTTTCCTTAAAAAAGAGGAAAATAGACACAGTTGGCCTCAATGTGGAACGCATGGCAGTAGCTCAAGCTAACTAAACTAGTCTGTCTATAATCAAAGGAATTCAGGGTAGCCGTCCAGCCTGCTCTTAGAAATTAAAGAAGGCATTATTGACCTTATGAAACATAGTTCAGAAAGGAACTGAGTTCTGGACAGTACTGTATGCAGGAGATTAATGTAGTTCACTATTAAATGATATACTGATTTTCATCATCATATCCATTATTGTATTTGTACCTTGAAAGAATGTGCATTTAATGAGTGAAGTGCTGAATGTGAACCCTACAGTAATGTCTACGTTGGATAGCATAGATCCTGATCGAAAATGACATGCTGGGAAAGGAAAAGTGAGAATGAAAAGCAAATGGATGCTCTAATAGCTTTTCAACTTGATTCAGGTCTGCCACACACCTTCTGTGTGACCTTGAGCAAGTTACTCAAGGGCTAGACTTTCACAGAGCACTTTGGTACTTGCAAATGTACCCAAGTCACTGGCACAAGCTTGTGCAGTGCTCCTTTTAAAATCTGCTAATTCTTATTCTGATATAAGAATAAGATAATTTCATTAGAATTTAGAAAACATTGTTCCTGATCTAGACAAGCCATAATCAACTCAGTAATGTTTATCTGAATCTTTAACATTTCCTTTGTTTCTGTCTATCAGTGCGGGAATAGTAATGCTCCTCTTCCTCACAGGAAGACTGGCTCAAGAGTGTGAGGTGCAGAGCTACTGCAGTTAGTGGATGCATGTAAATAGGTTATGATGAGAAATGTGGAAGCAAGTCCATTATTAAATTTATACAGGGCTAACAGTGTAATCAAATTAGCCTTTGCACTTTCTCCTGTGCTCCACTTTCTGCATTAGAAAATCTCCATAAATCTCTGCAAAGCCATTTCATTTGTTCCCTTTAATGCTCTCCTCTGGTGTGATGCAAAGAAACACCTCAGTACTTGCTAAGTAGCGGGTGGGCTGCAAGTAGTGCCAGCTGTGTCTGCTCCTCTTGGTGCTCACAAGTGTGTACTTCCATATCTGACCTGGATTATTTTGCTGATCAGTCTAATCCACATTGGCATGTGAAGTGATATATACATTGTCCCCTCCAGGACAGAGAACATTCCTCTGCCTGCAGTGGTTTGCTAACACCTGGGATCTGGCTCCATGGGGGTCACTGTAAGGCAGTGAGAGGGAAGCAGTGACACAGCATTTGCAAAGGGGAGAGTGTGCTGCCCGGTCACAGGCTTTTGGAAGAACTCTTATCAGGACTGAGGGCTGGTGATGAAGCACTCCATAAGAAAATGCCAGGCTGAAATGTCATGCTTTCTGCAAGCCTTTTCTGACTGAAACAAATATTCACATGTTTTTCCCATGTATTTTCATGGGTTTGGATCTAATTTCAGGCTGTAAATGAAGTGAGCAGATTTTCCTTAGTGCACAGTTGCCAACAGCTTCTGTGTCTTGTGGGGGTGGCAAAAGATAAATTGGTGCTGAGACCATACAAGTGACTGGGTTGTGAACTTGCACGGGCAATGCTTTATTTACCACTTGCTCATTTTTCTTCATGCAAATTACCAGTTCGTTGGTGAACATCTTTCTCCGCAGTGCAGTGTGAAGATTTCAGCAGCCCGAGGGGTACAGTCACTGACATACCTCCTCTGGCCAAGCGGTGGCCCACCTGCACTGGCTCTGCAACATCCCTGTCCCGGCTGGCCCCTGGCACTATTTGTCTGTTGTCCACTGGGGCTCTGACTATTGCTTTCTGCAGCCCGACACAGGCTGCTGTGGTGTGTGTTGAACAACAGCCATTTTGTGTTCAAATTGTAGTTGCAGTCGTGGTACTAATCCAAATATATCTACTATGCAAAGCTGCTTAGCTGCTCCTGGATTGCTTTTTCCTTTAATATGCATCTAGTTTTTGAACAGAAGGTAATTCTTCTGTTTCAAAGGGCTTGTGGGGAAAAACAAAAAACCAAATTACTAAATTTCATTAGGGTATTCCTTAAAGGTGTCATCTTCTCTGACTCTTGAAAGAAAAGGACTTTTCAAAGGAAAATGGAAATGCTTATACGCCTAACTAATTAAACAGTTTGCCACATTACAGTGGGTCTTCTATTCCATTATTGCAATGAAGACATGGCTTTAGTGGGACTGTTTACACTTAAATTTAAAGTATGAAATTGAATCTTTTCTCAGATGAAGGTCCTGTTGAATATGGAGATGCAATAAGTATTTTGCCCTTACACTTCAGTAAAGGATAATGATATAGGGAATAGATTCAGCTGGCAGTTTTTGGTTGCTGAAATAATCTGAAGGATAGACTAATTTCTTTTTCAAGCGTGTCCTGTTGATGATAGGATAAACAGCACGCTAATGAAATGAATTGGCAATGCAGAATTAGAAGCCAGTCAGAACACAGAAATTATATGAAGGGAACTACCTACACAGGAGAGAAATTAAACTTGGAAAAATGAGCTTTTGCATATCTAAGTGAAATAATCTGAAATGCACTAACTCCAAAGATGTCTGGTTTAATAAATAGTTTAAAATATGTGTAATAGCTGACAGCAAATTAGATATGAAGTGGCAAGCTACACAGGGTAAAGCTGTCATTTCAGTTTCAGACACTATATTCAAAATCATTTTAGAGACAGTTGTTTATTATGGCACTAGTATGATTACATTTCTGAGCAAAATGTTGCGATGGAGATGTTGGGAAAACTGGAGGGACTTTGTAGTATAACAGCATTACTATCACTCTATAGGAATGACTCATGAGAAAAAGATATAAAGGATGAAATATAGATCCTAACTGAGTGATGATTAAGAGGAAATGCTCATTGCATAGGTGAAAAAGCACAAATGTAAGGGGTGGGAAAAAGTTAATGAGATGGAGGAAGAAAAATATAAAACTAAGACAAAATACAAGCTGGATATGGGGAGAAATGGCATGATTCTGCAGTGGTTTAGGTTCCTGAATAGTTTGCCAGGTGACCAACCCCTTGTGATTTCTACAGTGAATTTGCTCAAAGCAATAGAAGATATACTCTTTAATGGGAGATAGGGAGGGATCCCATCAGATTGTCCAGCTTCTCTCTGATTATCCATCAAGGCTACCTGGGATGCTGCAGCACTTTGCTAGAATTTCTATCCTCTCTTTAAGAGCCTGCTGGGTGCACTGATGAGGCAAAAGCCAGGGAGGAGTTGCCTGCTGCAGATTGCTAATAAGATTGGTGGCAAAACCAGGAGAGTTTTAGAAGACTGAGCCCCCACCAGATAGGATTCACCTGAAGCTGCATAAAATTGCAGTACCCTGCATTTGGGAACAAGGCAATAGCCCCTTTAAAAGGCAGTACTTACTTTTTTATCAGTACTCAATGATGTCCAGTGAGATGAGGTGGGATACTCTTCCTGTGCTACAGCCAGGGTGGGGAACAAAACAAATGTCGTGGACCGGGAGCTTGTTTCCTGTAGGAAAAAAAGAGGCAGCTAGGATGAAACCTAGAGCGTGGTGGCTATTCTTAAATAGCTTATGAATCATATGAAGCTCATCTCAGTGTTCCCTAGAAAATTAAGATGTCACTAACATATCATCTGAAATGCCTCTAAATTATAAGTCTGGCAGTCCAAACAGCAGTTAGTGACTGTCATACAGCATCGGAAATCGGGAGCACACAACAATTTGACATGAGATGGTATTAAGAGACTTAAGGCTGCTACAGCAGCCTTGCCCCTCGGCCAGCAGAGGTGCCCATCCAGCTTGGGATTCTACTTGTTCTTTGCCATCTGATCCTTTTTACTATGCTGGCAAGGCGCTATTTCTGATGTCTTTTTTTATTATTATTATTTTCCCTGCATTGCCCGGATTTCTGGATGGCAAAACTTACCATTGCTTTTACAGATGGCAATGCCCTAGAAATTATTATACCACATTGTGCTACTACCCTCCTTAATCTGATGCAGGGCTGGGGTCAGACATTCTCAGCTGTGATTTATTCCAGCTGAGGATCCAGTCGTGTGCCTTTTTAGAGGAGTGGTGTGATAGCCAACCTCAGTGCTTTTTGAACTTCGGACTAGGAAGGTATTCAAATAGTGAAGATCTGGGGCAGTTCTGTGAAGAGATGTATGCCACACTTTACATCTGGCTGGCAATTCTACTGTAACAAGTAACAGTCCTTGCCTTGTCCTCCTGGTGGCAGTAAAAATGTTGAATAGCTTGAGGTAGAAAATCCTCTTGTAACAGGAGCAAACTCTTTTGAGAATAACATGCATGAACAGCTTAGGACAATGTTTATGGAAATAGCAGGGGTTTTTGTATGGTGCAAAGACACAGAGAAACACACTGTCCAGCTAATAAGGAATAAAAGATGAGCAATAGCAGTGTAGGGAGCTATGTCATTTGGAGTTCCCCTGTTGAAAATTACTTGACTTCTTCAGTCTGGCTTTGGGGATTGTGTACTTTTAATTGCAACTTGCTTGGAACCCTAGTCCTGAACGTTGCACCTTGGGGAGAGAGAGAGCCTTTTGCAGGTGCTCAACCTTTGGTTAAACTTTTGATAATATTAATCAAGGGGTGAAATGGAAGAGGCAGCACGAGGTGAGCAAGGCTCTGGTCAACCTTGACTTGCTGCCGATGCACCTACAAGGCCGGGTTTTGTCTTCATTGGCTTACTGGAAGAAGTTTCCTCAAGGAATGAACCGATGTGAGTGAATAAACCTCCAGGAATTAATTTCTTTTGGGGATTATTTTTTTTAGCGAGATGGCCTGGGTGATAGCTAGGGTTCTGAGAGGTAAAAGCACCTCAGTGAAGAAGTGTTTGGACAATGCTCTCAGGCACATGGTGTGATTTTTGGTGATGGGCCTGTGCAGGGTCAGGAATTGGACTTGATGATCCTTGTACGCCTCTTCCAACCCAGCGTATTCTGTGATATTATAAGACTACTGTGCTGGATTCAAAGCTGTGCTCTGGTGGTGGCTTGGGGTAAAATACACCTGAAACTCATCTTTCTATCGGCTCCATTACGGAGTTTGTGGCCTTTTTGCTTACCTGGCCGGGGTGAGCCTTCCTCTCAGGCTTGCCAGCCTTGTGAGACCGCGGCTTCCCCGGCTCTGGGCTGGGGTGTGCGTGTGTAGGTTTTGGCACGGCGACCCGTGGCTGCTGCAGGGAGATCTGGTGCTCCCCGTCCCCCTCTGAGCGGGCTCGAGGAGAGCCTCGCAGGGACAGCGCTGCCGCCCCCTCCCTCCCACGGGCATCGCGGTGCTGCCACGGGTTTCCCTCAGGGCGGACACTTCAAGTACGCTGCCCGCTGCTCCCCGGGCTCCGGGAGGCGCGGGGGGCGCCGTCCCCCGCACACGGTGGCGACAGCGGCGGGTCCGCCCCATCGGGGGCGTCTCCGCGGCGGCGCGGGGCCACCTCCCCATCCCCGCCCCCTGCATCCCCAGTCGCGGCGGCGGCTGGACGGGAGCGGACCGGGTCCCTCCGCGCTGCCAGCCCGCCCCGTCCCGTCCTGAGCCAACCCGAGCGGGCAGCGCTGGGGGGGAGCCGCCGCCCCATGCGCTGAGCGGCGGCGGGATGGGGCCGCGGGGCACCGGCGGCTGGGCCGGCCGCGCCGGGGCGCCGGCTCCCGGTCGGACGTGCCTCCTGCCGCTGCTGCTGTGCGCCGCGCTCCGGAGCCTGCGGGCCAGCCCCGGCAGCGAGGGTGAGCGGGGACGGGGCGGCCGGGCCGTCGGGGCAGCGCCCACCCGGGAGGGTGGCTGCCCGGCGGTGCGGGACTTCAGACTCGGCTGATTCAATTTTGGGACGTTCTGGGGGAGGTGGAGACGGGAAGGCGGATGCCGCGCCGGGGATGCGGGTGGCACTGCCGATGGGGCAGGGGGCTCCCGGCGAAGGGAGGCGGCGGTGGCCGCGGGCGGCAGCGCTGCACGGCGCGCGGGCAGGCTGGCACGGGTGGGTGTGCACAGATGCCTTGGCACGGGCGCGTTTGGCTTGGCAGCGGGTGTTCCCTTCTTGCGGGGGGATGGATGAGTGTGCGGTGTGGGTGCCTTTGCGCGGGTGGGTGTGCACGGCGGTGCCTGCTCGCCGTGTGCCCCGGGAGTCGCACAGGTGTACTGGCGGAGGGGCTGCGGGGCTGGAACGGGGAGTTCGCACGGGGCAGGGGGTCTGGCGGGGCTGGCCGGGACTCGGCGGGACAGGGGTGGCTCCCGGTGGGGAGCCCTGCAAGCGCTGGCCGCAGTGCGCTTACTTCGCGGCTTAAAATACACGTATAAAGAGGAGAGGAAGCCGCGGCGGTGGCGGTGTTAACCCGCAGCGGAGCGCGGCCGCTGGGGACGGATTCTTTTATACCTTTGATCTCTGTGAGGCCGATGGCCAAAAACGCGTCTAGGCTTCTTGTCTAGCAGGATGCTTCCAGTCTTTGAAATTGGACTGGTTTTTTTTCCTCTATGCGTGGTGTGGGCACTGCTTGAGGCTTTCTAATGTTTTTGGATCCGCGGGCAGGCTATAATGTGAAAGCAATGGGTGGAGAAGTTCAGCATCTGCAGGGGATGCCAGCGGTTCGAAGCTGGCTGGCGTCGTGATGCACCGTAATTATTTGTGAAACTCCTTTAGAAGGAGGAGGAGGTATGCAGGGGTTGGGAAAGGAAAACCGTACCAGAATTTCAAAGATGTGGCCTGAGGTAACCAGCTAGCTGTAATTTATTTTCCAGAGCGAGAATAATACGAATCTCAGTTTTCTTAAAAAAAAAAATAAGTGCAGAGGAAGGGGGAAATACTGTTCCTCTGTGTACAAAGATATCAAATGTTCAGGAAGTGCATTGGTTTGGGAGATGATTGAAGTGGTTTGGCTTTGCCTTGGTTAGATAACAGTGGGCCCGATCCTTCTGTCCCCATGCAATTTCAGATGATTTCACCCATGGGAGCAATGCTGTTGAGATGATGTGGCTGATTTAGAAGGGCTTTCCTGGTTACTCGCCTTCCTTTTAGGAAGCGTGCTGTCCTGTGTGAGCCAGTCCGCCACGATGCCGTGCTGGGAGACCAACAGATGCTCCGAGCCCCGTCTCAGTCATCCTTGCCAGTTCTCGGAAGATCTGGATATTACTGACTGAGCCAACGGGACCATTTGCCGAGCACAGAGGTGTCTCTGCATGAATAGGCAGCTGCAGAATAGGACTTTTACACGATATGAAACTACTGGAAAGGATTAATGAAGCTGACTAGCAAATAGGTTTAGTGGCATCTTTACAGGGAGGTTGCAGGGGAATATTACAGCAATGATGAGCAGTGTGAGCGCTTGCTTCACGGTGTCTCTGCTGCTACTTTTCTGACTGCTGCTCTCTAATTTCCATCTCTTCAGTAAATGCAAAGCTAAAAGGCTGCTGCTAGGAGGGGTCTGACTGTGGACCTGAACTGTATTCAATAAGTGCTGTCCTTTGCTGCGAGGAGATTTATTTGTAAACAAGCATTATTTGACAAGTGCTTCTCGCAGCGTGTCTCCTTTGCCAGTTGCTACGGAACAGCTCCGTGCCTGGGAATGGCTCACCCTGCAATATGTGGAGACCAGCGCATGAGAAACCTTGGATGCTAAAGCCCACCTGCCTGGCTGCGTGCGAGTTGACACTTGTCACCAGCTTGGGTTTGAAAAGTTCATTTGGCTGCTTCTGGGCTCTGATGAGAGAGCTTCTCCACTGGGGTTGGTTGTTGGGCTGGTTGGGAACTTTACTTTTGCTGAGATGGAGGTAGCCATCTTAGACTGGTGAATAATGTTTTCAAAAGTTGGTGATATTGGGTTTTCTGGGTTTATTTTTAATTTATTAGCGCTCATCCTACTCAGCGTGGTTAAAGAACTAGCCAATACCCTGTGCTGTGTAGGAATGTAGCACATAAGTAGTTGCGTAGATGATGACAAATTCTCAGAATCATTTTTTTCTTTACCCCCGTGCATCATGTTTTTTGTTTCTCTAAATCTTACTGTAATCCACAGTGGCTTCGTGGGATAAAATACATGCAGTTAACAATTCACAGTACGTGATGTTCTATTTTACCCTCTAGTGGAGGGAACTTAGGGGAAAATGCTTTCAAAATCTAGGTTATGATTTGGAGGGGGGGAAAAAAGTTTTAGTTCCTTATCATGGAAATAGCTTTTTGTATGGGCAGCTGAGTTGCAGAAGCTCCTGCCGTTTTTGCCCAACCTGTATCACAAATCTGGTCACCTTCACAGATATCTCCAGTAATGGATTGAGGGATATACATTGGGAAAAATGAATTAATTTTTCTTCAGCCTTTCTTGTAACAGCAAAATAAAACAGATTTTTTTTTAATCGCCTTTCCTCGGTTTATATGTTGAAAGCAAAACGTAGTGAAAGATGAACGCTCAATGCTATTTCATGCATTTTCAAGTGCTGTTTAGCCATTATTTTTAACTCTTTAGCAGTCTTCATTGTTTAAACCAGATATTTGCTTTTTTCTTTGAGTAATGTTACAAATTCGGAAATGAGTCCCAATGAAAATATTCCAAAGAGTACCCTAAAAGTATAGTACAATTTTGTGAAGTGCTGGTATTCCAGAAGTGCATTATTGCTTTAAAGTGCATTCCCTGTGATAGTAGGGTGCGAGAGACAGCCCTGCAATATGTGACTGGGCTTCCTGCACTGCCTTTGGTTTAAAAATGCATGTGTTTTAAATCTTTGTGTTGTAAGTACTAGGGTCTGGGAAGTAGCTTATATAAATTATTTATGTGAAACATAAATGAATGACGGATTTGTTTGAGGACTCCCTCCTTCACCCTAAACTATATGATTTGTTACACATCGCCTGTGGATTTGAAGTGGTTTGCAGATCGCATTTGGTCGTCACTTAGATGACCTTAAAAAGTGTCATGTGGGCACATTACTAAAATAATGCAATGCGTTATATCTGATTGCTTGCAACAACGTCGTTCCACAACATATTTGCATAATTGTAATTAAATACAAAGTATATTTCATTTTTGAGCTTTTCAGCCCAAGTGCCGATGAGTCAGTGCTTAACAATGAAGTGTACTGTTAAGCAAATCAAAAGAAATGCAGTTTGAAAGAATGACATTGACTTAAATAGACAAAGGTGAGAAAGACAAAATGGGTCTTTGGGATGTGTTGTATTTGTTTTAAGACTAGAAGGGTATTAATTTTTTTACAAACTCCTGCATTTGGCCCTTTCTCTCTTAATTATTTCAGGGTTTTTTGAAGCTAGCTTTACCTCAATGTATTGTTTCTTATTTGAATGAATGAATAAATGAGTACAATTAAAGGGGTGGGTCTGGTGCTGGCAAAAATAAAGGAAGGTGGTAATTTGCAAATTATTCATGCCAGAGCCTGAAATGAGCCTACCTGTTCTCAGTGTGTTGACTTATTTGTGTATGTGTTGTCCCATAGTGGTATATAATTTCTGTGTCATGGCACACTGGATAAATGCATATTTAGCTATAACATCACAATGTTTATCTTTAATTAATGAATTAAGTCTTTTTCAGGAAGTTGGGGGGTTTTTTTGTGTAGCAGAAGCAGGTGTGAAAACAGTTGTAATTTTCATATCAATGTATTTCAATTAGTCTAATGCTTCAGATAAAAATACACACGATCAGAACATTCTGCTTATTAGGTTGCACTCAGTAGCTTGGCTTAGTATGTCATACATTCACACAGCTATAGCATCTTTTGTAATTCTGTAGGTATTGAGTGCTGCATGTATATGGCTTGTGTATGCAGAACAGGTAAGTCTGGGCACATTTCAGTGTGCTCACAGTGCCTTAAGGAGTTATCAGTTCTGTATTTGGTGTATTGGAATGGTTCCCTGTGTGCTTTCCATGAGAGCAGAGCACAGCCGCAGTGCCATGTGTTTATTTTACTCACTGGAGTAGTCCCATTAACTTTTAAATTTACTGCAGTGGAATTACTGGTATGAGGAAGGACAGCTCATGTCTAATAGTCTTTTTGGGATCTGTCTGATGTGTGATTTATGGCTTTTCAAGAGGTTTAGAATGACTCAGTCATGGCTTTAAAATGGAACTACTATCCTTTTGACAGTAAAACAACATTTGAAACTCAGCACTTTTAAGTATATGGCTAAAAGCATTGCTGCCTAATGATACGTTTTAAAAAGGGAAATAAACAATAGCAAAGATTGACTCCAAGATAGTGCCTATTTCCTTTCAAAGCGTATCTTTAAAACTGTGATAAATAGTAGAAAACAGGCAAACTGTCTTAAACAGTAACTGACTGCTTATAATATGGTAAATGTTGATGCTATCATTTGATGTATAAAGCAGCTATTTGCCCATCAGTATACAGAGGGGTCAACTGACAGCTACCATGGGAGGAAGGGAAGTTAGCGGGCTTGTGTGACAGGTTCTTCCCTCTCCACTGTTAACTCTCCCACCATTACCTCACATTTTAGCTCTAGTATACAGTCCATTTCCATGTCTGCTGTTCTCTTATTGCTAAATAAGAAAACAAAATTTTGCCCATGGTGAAATGTTTATTTTTTGCACTAAAAAATACAAAGCTTTTTGTAGCAGGCTTGAGGGAGGCATGGGTGGTGAGTTGAGAGCAGGATTTCATAAAATCTGGCAGAAATTGAAAAGGTGGGACAGCTTATGATGTGATGCCATGTGCGCTGATCTTGCTAGCTTTATGCTTTGTTGTTCCAAGGTTTTCCATGCTGCTTCTGCAGGAATCCTGGTGTCCAGCATGTGCTGAGCAAGTGCAGAGCCCTTGACCTGGGAAAGTCCAGCTGAATTAGCTCAGCTGAGTGATGTTGTTGGACCCTGTTGTCTTCAGGGTCTTGAGCAGATATGGGTCTGTTAGACCCCCAGTCTTTCTGACTTGGAGCTACATTTTTAGTGGTCCCTTCCTGTAAGTGTGAAATTATGTATATACTTGAGTAGAGATGAGCTTTAAACTTTGCTCAAGGATGTCAGGGAAATGAAACTCTGCCCCACAATAAAAAAAAAAACCAAACCAACTCTTTTTGCAATTTAAAAAAGTGTTCTCACTTCCTCTTTGGAAATAAATTGAAATCTGTATATGGAATAAGGGTGAGATGAGAGACACTCCAGATGCACAGATCGGTCACTTTGTAGAAGCACTGAATTTCTTATTTAAGTGCTTGCTTCTATGGAGGAAAGAATATTCACTCAGCTCTTCAGTCGATACTCAACCTACTATAGTCTATTAAAAAGGTTTAAAATAAAACGTTGTTCTTATAGTAAAACATTTAAATACGGAATTGAAATCTGCCACAAGTGTTGTACCTTTCTCAGTGACCATAAGTGCTGCTGAGAGATGAGGCCTCATTTCAACCAGGATGGACTTGAACTAGGTATTTTTCTTTACTCACTGCATGTTGCGGAAATATTGTATTAATTATTGCATTGGAATGAACAATTTTTTAATGACTTCACTAAACTGATTTTCTTCAATCTCTGCTAGAAAAATTGCTGTGTATTTAAAAAGCTAGTAGATAGTTCCTTTTTCCTTTGAAAATACATTTTATTCTTAAGATGTGCCTGGATTTTGGCACAGGCAGAATTGAGAGCTGGATTGTCCTCTGTGTTCACGTTGTGCCTGTCCCTTACTCTGCTCTGTGACTAGCTGGACACTGAGGTGACAGGTGAAAGCATTTGCTGCCCCAGCTGCTTTCACAGCCAGCTGTATTGGAAAACCTGAGCACTGGCCTTCAGTAGCTTAGTTCTCTCTAGGGATTGGCTACCCTTTTAGTTGTCCCTTTGACCTTTTATATCTGTTACAGTCTCAGTTTTGGTATTTGCTATGGCTTTGGTCAGTGCATTATCTGAACCTCTCTGAAAGGTTTAATGCGCTTATCCTCTTGGAGGTGGAAAGCAATTATCCCTGTCTCCTGCAAGGAAGCTGGTCCGGAGCGCACAGTCAGGAGGAGATGGAAGCACTGTGATTCACAGCACCTGGCTGCTGCTGGGTGTGGTAGGTGATGGGTGGCTGTTTGCAGAGGTGCAGCAGTGTATTGCCTGCTGTGGACAAGGGTGCTGGGAGCTGCAGGCTGCCCTGGGCTGTGTGTATGAGCACAGCCTTCCTGTTTCTGCTTTGCAAAGAGGGCTGAAGATGCTTTGGGCTAGAATAATTGCCATGGGAACATTCAGTGCATGCTGTTTCACCAGGGGTGGTGTTGGTGTTTGAGTTGTGCAGCAGGTATGTTAGGAGGACTCTGACCAAATAGAGCTGCTCAGGTGCCCACTGGCTGGAAGGATGAGAGATGCCTCCTGGAGAAGGTGATACAGCATGTACTATGACAGCAGGTCTGGGAATACCCCTGTGAGCTGATCTGGCATCCCTGAGGAAGGAGGTGATTCCTGCCCCTTGTCTTCCTGCTGGCCAGCTCCTGAGCATCAGTTCAGCAAACTGTGCCTTGGGGGTGTGTGGGGAGAACAAACAGTACCCTGCAGAAGCTGAGAGCTCCTAGGTTTAGGTGGCTGTGTAGCAGGTATTGAACCTGTAGGAGAGAGGATAGAACCCTGGGCTTGCAGGCTTTCATGTCATTTTGGTGCAGGGGGCAGTATTGAAGTGTTTTGCCAAGGTGTTAACTACTGGGTTCTCTAACCTGGATCACTTCATGTTAGAAAGAGATCAGAACAACCAGTCTGAACTTTGTAATTCCCAAAGAGGATAGTGGAACACCTGAGAGGAAATTGATTATTCAGCATCAGTAATGAGCATTTCTTGATGCTTCTGGGTGGACTTGTGGATCACTTCTTAAACTGTTTTGCATGTCCCAAAACAGTGAAACTACTTGGGGAAATTATCTGCATACTTGCTTTTGTAAGATAATTTCTAAAAAAACCCCAGTCATTTTGGCTTATCCATCTTTGCTTTACTAATACTCACAAGCAATTTCTTACTAAAATGTGTTGACAATGTGCTGTTCTCACTAGCAACCTCCACCCTCTTCCCTTAACAGAAATAGAAGGGATAAACTGTCAACCCCCCTGAAAAGCCAATAGATCATTTTAAACATTTTTTTCTCCCAAATGCTTGCTAAGAATTATGTCAGTTCTTTTATTTTCTACTTGAATGAATTCAGTGGCAGCAGAGTAGTCATTATTGTCAACAGGAAGGCTTTACTGGTGGTGGACAGTGAGGTCTTGCAAGTCTACTGGTAGTGAAAGCTGACAGCCTTGTCAGATCTGGATGTACCTGTCCCAGGTTTCTTCAGTTTGGTTATATGGATAACAGAATTTGAACTCCATGTCTTACAGGACACCTTTTAGGAACAGAGACCGTAGAGATCGTATTGCTTTGAGTTGTTAATTTAGGGAAGAAGGAGAGATTTCATCTCAGCCCTGCTAGCAGGTGTTTTGATTGCACTGAGAAACTGTTGGGATGCTAACATTGGGCTTGCCTTTGTGTGTGCTTAATAAGGTGCTAGCTTTACGTAGGGTCTTGAGGCAGCTGCCTCCTTCAGCAGCTTGCAGATGCCTTGACAGTGGTTGGAGGCCCTGATCTGCAGGACAGCAGTGGTATTTTGTTTCTCCATGCAGGCTGGTTGTCAGGTTGCAGGTGCTGGTTGTGGGTTGCCTTCAGTGGAAGCTTCTTTTTCTTTCTTAGTGGTAAAGTGATGCTTGCCCAGATGGTTACCCAAAAAATCAGTGCTGCAGCCAGCTCAGAAATCTGCTGTTGTGTTGGTACAGTGTTGTTTCCAGTGAATTTTATGAGTGAGAATGGAAGCATTTTCCTGGCTTTCTTCACAGAGAAATAAACCCTTTTCAGTTAAATGGTGATTTTGGTGTGAATAGGAGTGTTTACTATTAAAGAAAAGCAAACTACACTGGAGTTCTTATGTTTCCAGGCACTTTGGTGTCAAGCTAATCCAATCACTTCTGCCTTTAAGTGATGTATGGCAGGAGGAACAAATGACTGCCTCTTGTTTTGACTGGAAATCTTTGTAGGGAAAAAATTGGCAGTTTTCTGGTTGTTTTAGTGGGTCTGGTTATCGAAGTGAGCTTTGGGTCTCACTCCCTGGTGCTGCAGCTGGTTCTGTGCCTGAGAGGAAAAAATGCAGCCAACCTGAAGAACTTTTTCAAAGGGCAGTATCACTCCCTTGTAAACAGTGTGTTCAAGCAAATTACACATGTAATACACAAATTACTGGATAAAATTCTCTAGTTGATGTTATGATTGCAGTTGTCCATCTGGCCTTAAAAACCTATGAATCTGTGATGCAGATGCAAGCATTTTGGCTCTTGCTGTAAAAGGTAATCATGATAACTTGGATCAGAACGAAGCCAACATAATAAAATATAAATCTGCAGTTAATATTAGTTTGCAAGTTCATTAAGTAGTGTATACTTTCCTCCTCCAGTGGGCTATAAATAATAGGTTCCGCTACAGCTTGCACTCTGATGTAGCTTGTTTCCACTGATGGAAATATTTCAGAGGTTCTTGCCTGTGTGTTTTGTCCCTGCTCAGTGTAGCTAATTAATTCAAGGTATCTGCTCCCCGATGGCCTTGATTTCTTTAAGAGTTTGGTTTTTTCCATTTTTCATTTGTTTTTGCTTTCTTGAGTTGTTTTTGACTGTTACTTGTTGGAGTACCTTGGATATATACTTTTTAGACAAACACTTGGCACAACAGGGAAAACAGTTGGAAAATGAATGGCAACAATACTTCAATAAAACCAGTGAAGATTTATGAAGCAGGAAAACTTTGACTCATGATGATGAAGATTCCTCTGCAGTCCATGTGTCTTTGTAATGCTGTGACCCCTGGAAGTGCTGGAGGAAGGATGGGGATGTATGCATTGCAAGGAGAAACCAGCTCCATTAATGATGTGTTGGCAGCTGTGCCCCCTCCTTTAGGTAGAAGGAAAGAGGAGACTAAAGCTGTGAAGCTTGGTGGAAAGTCTGTGATGCTATTCAGGAGACCTTCTGATGAAGTGCGGAGCGCTGCTGTCACATCTTGTCCTGCACCTTGACCCCCGTGCAGCAGAGCGTTTCACCTCATGCTTAATTGTCACTGTGTGAGTGTTCCTGTGAGAGGTTTCTCACAAGTTCTTTAAATGCAGCTGTTCCCACAAGGTGTGAGTGTTGGGTCAGAGCTGGGGCTACCTTGACCACCCACAAAAAGGTTGGAGCTACATCATGTCCTGCAGAGTGTGTGCAGAGGGGGCCAGGAGCTGCAGGAGGAGCCTGGAGGAGGATGTAGGAGTATGACTGCACTTTCTTTCATAACAGACTTCAGCTTCAGGCTACACAAAATAACATTCAGATTCCTGTTCAATTTGTAGCAAGTTTATTAAAGCAGAGTTTTCCTTCAGCTGTTAAAAACAAAACATTTTTATTTAAGTTTTGTTGTTTAGAAATGTGCTGCTTTAGAAATCATGTGATGTTTTGAAATATTTATGCATGCTATAAGGAAGGTTTCTGTAATTCTGTTTGTTTTGTGATGAAACCTGGTTTCGTAGGGTCAAAAAGGATTTTCTATCCCTCCTCATTAAGGTGTATTTCAGTGAAATAAAAGAAGATTCTTATGGCTTTACAGCTTCATGATATAAACTCCATTAGCTTTTGCTATGCTCACCATTTTGCCTGTTCTAGAGCTCTTAGGGTATACTTTGGTAGAGGATGCCCTGTGGTAAGCCTCAGCTTGCAAATGGTGCTGCTGAAGAGCAGCATTACTCTAGTGTATGATTAATTGGAAATCAGCTCAAAGACTATGGCAACTCAGAAGACTTCAGTTTTGGTATGCCTCCAGAGACTTTGCCCTGGTACAAGCAATGAAGGATTTTCTGAAGATCTTGAGATACTGAAATGACAGGAGGATATGTAGCTGGTAAGGTCAGAAGTACTCAGTGTTCTAGACTGTTGGTGGAGTATTTTTGGGTTTAACTTGGATTTTTTTCCCATTTGAAATTGTAGTGAAGTAAAAAGATGCTCTAGATGATCCTGTTCCAGTCCAGAGCCAGAGGAGCCATCTCACTTCAGTGGTGTGATCAAAACAATCCATTAATTAGTGGCTTCTACTTCAGGCATGGTACCATCCTGGCAGGCCTGTCCTGCTTTCTCCTGGGCAAGCTACTGCTGCCACACGTTTTGGGTGGCAGTGCCAGGTGGGGAGCTCTGCTGTGCTGTGGAGTGTTGGTTTAGGTCAGTGTTGAATATCATCAGCCCTGGCGTTTCATGTGCTTCCTCCCAGCCACAGTCCCTGTGTAGCCATGGTGAAGTGCTAAATGCCAGTTGTATGAACATGACAAGGACATTTGAGTAAAAAGCTAAATCCAGGCTCCCTCATAGAGATTCCCAAGTGAGAAACCACTATTAATTCACCAGCTAGAGTTCAGGGCAAAGGTTTCGATCATGTCTGTTTTTATTCTTAACTTGATTGTTCACCTGTAGTAACCAGCCTGTCTGAGAACAAGAGTGTATGCAAACTCCCCAAGCTATTATTCTGTATTAAAAAAAAAAAAAGAAAAAAAAAAAGGCTGTGGTATGACTTTAGACTTAATCATCATTTATCCTACCCTGAAGGCATGGAAGTTAATGATGATATAGATCTGTGTGGTTTTGTGTTCCCCTTGACTGAGCATTAGAAATAATTAGGGCTTGTGGGATGGATGCACTGATGGTGGAGATGAGCAAAAAATATTATCTATTATCTTCAAAGTTTGCTGGCAAAGATACAGGTGCTAAGTGTGTGCTTATGGGGTCTGAGGTTTCTTGCTTGTTTGTTGAAATAAAGCTAGCTGGTGCTGAGGAGAAAGGAAGTGGGAATAAATGAGTTCTGGTATTTTGGAGCCTTTTAAGATTATGGGGCAAGCAGAGGTGCTAGTAATTTCTGAAGTGATTTTTTTTTTTTCAGTGGGGTTAGCTCTGCAGTATCCCAAGTGCTCCTGAGTACAGCTCTGGCTTATGCCTGTGGAGTAGGCAGTGTTAGGGTGAGTCCAGGAGTTACCAGCTACACAGGAGCTGGCACTAGACCTTTTGAAGTATGGAAGCCTTGCACACATAGCTGGAGGTGTTCCTGAATTACCTGCTTTGGTGTCCTGAGTGTTTAGATTACTTGGTTATTAAACAGCCACAGCCAAATACATGCTCACAGTCATCACAGATAGAATAGGGAGGAACTGGTTCTGTGCTCTGAAGATGACCTGTGGTCTCTTTCTGTGTCTTGCTGTGGGTTAAATGAAGCACAATTTCAGATTTTTTTATTCAGGTGCAAAAAAGCTTCATCTCTTTTCAAGTAGCTACATGGTGAATTTGGACGCATTTGTTTGGAATGGTGGCAGCCCTTCTATAAAAGTCTCTGCTAAAACATTTTCCTCTGTTCCAGGCATCCGTTTTACCTGCTGCTTGCTTACTGGTTCTTCCCCAGCCTGGTCAATTAGCATTTTTTTGATAAAAACCATTTCAGCAAAAATAATGTTCCTGCCAGGCTGGAGGGTGGTGGGAAGAGAGGTAGTGCTGAATCTGTCTGGGCTCGTGTGGTGGGACTGTGTTCCAGTGACCTCTCTGGCAGTGCAGGACCAGAAGGCTACCTGAGAGAGCATCCCCAAAGTGTCAGTAGCACCACTGCCACAGGGAACTCCTGCAGCTGAGCTGTCAGAGGAGCCACCCCCCTTGGAGTGGGGGATGCTGGGGCCCTGTTTCGAGGCCGCATTGGGGTGGGGTAGTAACCTGGAAATGATGCAAGCAAAGGACAGACATGGTGGAAGTGACTGGGGAGGGTGCTGATGGGGAGGATGCAGACACCTTATATCTAGATGGAGCAAGCGATAATTTGTGTTCAATATACCAGAATTTTGGGGCTTCACAAAGCAAAACATCTTTGTCCTTGGCAGTGGTTTAGGTTAGTGGCTAAATATATTCATCAGAGCAGATTGATGCAGTGCATTGTTTCAGATGGTACCCTGTGAAAGCAGCCCTGAGCAGATGCCTATGGGGCAGTCTGTATCTGCTGTGCCTTACACACCCCTTGGGGTGTGCTGGGAGCCCCTCTGGTCTCCACAGCAGCCCACACACAGGGGACAGAGTCAAGTCACTTGTCACTTTTGCCTTCCTGGCACATGAGTTTTGAGTTACTGCATGGTACCTGGCAAAAGTTGTATTCCATCCTATTTATTTTGCTCCATGCAGAATGTGGGAGGATACAAGAGGAATTGAGTCTTTTCTAGTATTCGTCTCTGCTAGCTGACTCACTAGTTGGAAGATTCCCACTGACTTGACTTAGAGTTGAATGGGCTATATTATCTTTTCATATGCAGAAGATTATTTTGAATTTGAAGTTAATAATAGCAATTTTTAAATTGTCATTGATAGAAAGATAATACAGTATTTAGCTGTATCATGTTCTTTTTATGATCTGATGTTCGAATAAAGCACTTTTTCTGCTTTTTCCTTAATTAGTATGTCATGGAGAAGCTTGTGACATCAAACACAGCATCTAATTACATTCATTAGTAGCATCTCCAGGACAAGTTTTAATTAAGTTGTACAATGTAGATCAATACTTGTTTTGCATCCATTGCAACTTAACGACAGGAATATAGTGTTCTGCACAGTTTAATTACAGTGATTGCAATAGAAGGAATTTGAGTAAACCTGCCATTTTAGCAACTTCACTGCTGTCTCTTGATTTTTAAAATAGGATACAGTTATAATATGGGACATGTTATCTATGTGTGTCTTATTTTGAAGAGTGTTTTAGGGTCATTCTTTTTATTCCAAGAAAATGCGGTGTAGTTCAGGAGCACTTGGATGACAGTGCTTGGCTCCAGCTGGAGCAGGAGAAATTAATGACCATTTTACCTGAAGACTTCATAAGGGGAAAGACTGGGCATAACTGGGTGACATATCTAGTGGTAGGTGATAGCAATACTTTTATTTTGCATGGACTCTGGGGTGAAAAGCCACCTGATTGTATGTTTACTTACTGTGAATATAGTTCAGTGCAGTTTCTGAGTATTGCTTCCACCACGTGTCCTGTAGTTTGGAAGCACTGACAGCTTCCAACTGTTTCCTCTTTTGGCAGGAGAAAGCAATGCAGAAATGAAAACCCTGAGCCATTGAATGTGTTTTGCTCAACATCACAAAAATATACTTGACCAGGCAGAACATGTATGCCTTGTGATAGTGTCCTGCATTAATACTTGCATACGTTGTGAAAATATCTGGATAGACAAATCACTTTTAAGATAATTTTTTGCCAGATCTGAGAACTCTATGTTGTATTTTTTGTGGCTTGGCCTGGTTTTGTGTACAGGGGACTACAGTAGTCAGCCTTCAGTGGTAGAATGATAAAGACCAGATTGGTTTAGAGAACTTTGTTTTTTTCTGAACTAAATCGGTTGTTTAGTCTTCATTTGTTTTAAAATACTCCTTAATATTTTAAATCTGTATCGTGGATTTCTTACTCTGCCTCTGTAAATGGTGTAACCCTGAGGGTTAGTTATGATACCTACCTGCCTTCTTCATACTTGTCCATGCAAGCTGTTTCTCTTCTAAAGGAAAGAGCACAGAGCCTCCTCACCCTTTTCAAGCTTGTTCTTGGTCTAGATCATCATGTGCTAGAAAGTCTTGAAATTGCAATTGCCAAAACTTCCAGTGGGATTTTTAAAGAACACGCAGGGTGGAGGTCAGGAATTGAACACCCAGGGAAATGACTTCCTTTTCAGGAAGGACGTGAGTTGAAAAAGTGAGGTATTATGCAGACAAATATACTGAGAGAAGTGAGAGTTGTGATCTGATGAAGTGTGCTATTAAGGTAGACAAAAGTTGCTCCTAGGTTGAGATTTTGGATGACAGTTGATGGTTCAGAGACAAGCTTCTGACTTGGAGAGTTAAAGCCCTGGGTGCGGGAGGTGAAAGCTCAGCACCAGAAGCTGCTAGTTTTTCTTAGCTGAGTAAGGTTGTGTAGATGTAGTCACCTCTCACTTTTTACCCAGTGTTTCAGGTAGCAAGAGAGGAAAGAAATGTTACAAGCTTGGGAATAGTTCATTTGCTGTTTAATGTAAATTGTTGGCTGCTTGTGTGACTTAACCACTCATTAATTTTTGTGTGTAGAAGAAAAAAGATCCCTTGCATAGCTTATAATGAAGATGTCAAAGACTTTTGGAGAAAAATGTGGAAGAGGAAGAAAATAACAGATTCCTGATGAGAGTAATACTTGCACATATAATACTCCAAAAATTAAATTCTTGTTTTGTTCTTGTCTTAAGGGCCTGAATATGCCCAAAATACATGCCACCTTAGAAGAAATGTGTGTATAAACACGCACAGATGTTTGTGAGTGTATTTTTATACCTATATACTCTGTGTCTTACATATACACATATGTACACAGTGTACATGATGTACTTGTTCCACCCAAAAGATCAGGTCCTAAGAATGTGAAGGATCTGGATTTTACAGAAGTTCAGTGCATTTGCAGCTTGGTTTCTGTGGCAGATCTCAAAGGAATAAGCTAATGCATACATAGAATTGTTCTCATTGTATGACCTCATTGTTAGAGGAGTTACTGCATTGTTATTGTGCTTTACAGAAATCCAGCTTCCTTGGTTAATTATAAACAATCTGTTTACCAGAGCCACCCATACCTTGAAATACCTACTGAAGTTTGTATCCGACCATCTTCTTTAACTGTTTTTTTTCTTTTATTTTCAGTGAATTTACTGGACTCACGCACAGTAATGGGGGATCTGGGATGGATAGCCTACCCAAAAAATGGGGTAAGTCTCTGTTATTGTTTGCTTTCTCTCTCACAGATTATACTAATCATTTCCATTCGGAAAGTAGACTACTGGGTTTAAAAACTCTCTAGAGGGATTTGTCGGCAATGGAGGGGAAAAAAATAAATAAAACAACAAGCTGTGACTGAAGAAATGGAGCTGTGTGGCTAGGGGATTGATTTATTTATGCAGCAGAGCCAGCCACAAGTATTAAAAAATAATCATGAGTCAGCCTCCTCACTCCTCCCCCCTCCCCAAGAAAATCCATGAGGTTATTTAAATTTCTCTTAAATTATAAATTCTTAGGTTTTTTTCTTGAGCCTTTGTGGTAAATGTGGAATACAATGTTTTGGAAGTTAGCTTCTGAAAAGCAAGGTCTGGAACGTGGCTGTTAGCTTTAAATGAACAAGGCTGTTCACAAATACGTCTCAGATTCATGATAAAGTTCTGGGACCTGATAACACTGAAACAGGAGCTGAGTTCTAAGCGCCTTGAAGAGTCTCCGTCCCTTACCATTACTTATATGAAGAGCTGTTCAGCCTCAGGAAGAGACAACTGAAACAATGATGTCAGTATCTGAAGGGAGGGTGCCAACAGGACGGAGCCAGGCTCTACTCAGTGGTGCTGAGCAATAGGACAAGAGGCAATGGGCAGAACCTGAGGTACTGGAAGCTTCACCTGAACATGAGGAAGAACTTAGTTATTGCGTGGGTGACCGTGGGTCATTGTGTGGGTAACAGGTTGCCCAGAGAGGTGATGGAGTCTCCCTCACTGAAGATACTCAAGAACCCTCTGAACACAATCCTGTGCCATGTGCTTTAGGATGACCCTGCTTGAGGAGGGAGGTTGGACCAGATGACCCATTGTGGTCCCTTCCAGCCTGACCCATTCTCTGATTCTGTAGCTGAAAGAACCTGGCCCTCCTAATTTGATACTTGAAATAAGTGATGGAATTTAGATGCATTGATACCCTCCAGTGTGTCTGCTTGACCTGACTGCATCATGTGAACAGGATGTGGTTTTTGGTCTTTGGTTTGGGACACCCTGTGTCCTGTACTGTGACAGAGCTTTGGTACAGTCTTGAAAGGTTGATTTCTGCACCATCCTGGGTATTCCTGTCAGCTCCTGAAAGCCATGAGCACTGTGTGAGGTAAGAAAGCATCCTAAGTCAGAGATGCTGCATGACTGAGCCCTCCAACAGAGCAAGTCTCAGGAGTGTGTTATTCCAGAGTTTTAGTCACCAGATGAAACAGACTGAATAATTGTCTTGGACTCCAGTTGGGTTGTTATAAAGATGGTGGCAGGGTTTAGATAAAATTCAGCCAACCTTGAAAAAAAAAAAAAAATATAAAAAAGACAGTAAATTAAAGTCTGTCATTCCATATATTCTGTGTGGATGAAAGGTTGTAGAAACGGCAGCTTCACTCGGACAAGCTGCATGTGTATAGGCACAGGTTACAGCAGGGATGTGAAAAGCTACACAGGGATCTGATTTTATTTTCAGTTCAGCCCAAGATCTAATCCTGTTATGGTTGGTCTATAACTTTTCTTTTAATCAATTGATTTAAAGCTGAGAACAAAATTTACTCTGCTTGCTTGTGTGAGCATCAGAATAACTGGTGTCATTTATGCTGGCAGAGTAATATTTTGGTGCCATGGGGCACCATAAAGATCCCAATGTCCAATTCTTAAAGGATGATTTTACTTTTTGAACATCTCCTGGTATTTTTCCTGTGGTATAAAGAACAGTTCCGGTATATCCCAATGCCCTTAAAAAGAGTATCAGCAGAAAAACAGATAGGGCTGAGAAGTTCAGAATACTTCTGATTCTGTATGTATAGATGAGTAAATCAAAAGCTAACTATCCCACACGTAAGCTGCAGTTGTAGCTTTTCATTATTTAGGGAAACCTTTCTATATCTATAAGCTCGGTTTGCAAAGAGCACATGGAAGTACACTCATGAATGCCAAATTAAGGGTTACTGACTGAATAGGGAGAATTTTTTTTTTCCCTTAATTAACTTCTACTTTTTATTTAAAAATGAATTAGGCAGTTGCTTTTCAAATTTCCAGAAATCTCTTCTTAATCTTCTTTGTTTTCGTGGGACATCATAAAAATCCAGGAGGTTTGTTCAACCGTCTTTTTTTTTCACTAATATATTTTCAGTATTTTATAAGCACTAAAAAAGTCTTCCCAGAGTTACTTCTCTAACTGCTATATCTACTCTGCAATCAGCTACGCTACAGTTACACGCTCTTTGCTTAATTTTTTTACAAGATCTACCTAACATAAATATTTAAAGCAACTCTCACTTCAGGATTTGAATTTGGAAAAGGAGGGAGCTTTAACTGACATCAGAGATAGGCATTGTCATGTGTTTTGAGGCATTCTCATATGAATTTATTATCTCAGGATATTCTCCTAGGGAAAATTTTCAAGGTCCCTGTATCACTCTGCACAGTCACCCATCAAGGAAAGGAGCAAAAATGTCAGGCTGTGTCACACTTTGCAGCACCACAGTGTGTAGATACAAACCATGTTCTGAAGCAAGCTTTTTGATGCATGGTGTTTTATTATTGCTGTAAACAGTATCCTGTGGAGTGTAGTCACTTTTCAATGGTGGTGCAGTTCCAGCTGAAGATACACTGGTACTCTTCGGATGTTGCTGCTTCTCCACTTGATTTTTATTATCAATCTTAATGGGATGCAAATACTTTTCGTAGAACCACAGCTGCTAGAAGCAGGAGACTGTACCCGGGCACAGTTGCAAGTGTTTAGTCTCTGGCATTGTATGGGAGTGCTTGGGAGAAATTATCTTCATATCACAAAGGCTCAGGCTGGTAGGTTTTGAAAACAGATTTCCACATTTAAAACAAACAAACGAAACCCCACAAAAAGCCCCTACCAAGACAATTGGGATAAGAGGTCCAGGCAAGCCAAATGAACTTGCTTTTGGTAGATCCTTTGTAGATATCGTAGTCTCAACTTCTGTTACAGCTGTGTGCCATGTTAATTTTTGTGTATTGAATCTTTAAGACATTCCATGCTGCAGAGAGGTCCAGCTGCCCTTGTTCAGTCTCTTGTTCACGTCATTTTTGCTGAACACAATGGGAGAATGTGATCTAACTTGGGAAATGAAAGCAGCATTTTATGGGAAGGAGACTGACTCTCCAGCCTGGAAACAGATCAGGCTTAAAAGTAGACCTGTTTCATGCCTGTCATCTCAAATGAAGAAGCACTGCAGCTGCTTAAGTCCCCACAGGATCAGACCTTGATCCACTGCTAAACAGTGTGTGCTGGCTCATCTTGTGAGTAGTGGATTTTATGGGACGGGAGAGGAGCACTTCAGTCAAGGGTGTCTTCTGAAGAGCTTTGGCTGCCGAGGCACTTTCTTGGTGTGGGTTTGCATGGTGGCCATTATCCTTGCAGCCTGGTTGGCCTTCATATTCCCCATGCACAAAGAAGGGAAGAAAAATGCCCCTCTTCCTTCATAGGGAGTATTGAGGGATGAATAGAAACGAGATGACTGAAATATGCTATGGCCAAGTAGGGTTTTGAAACAATGCCTCCTGGTGTGAAGAGCCAGCTGTTGAGCTGGAGAAAGTGCTTTTGTATTTCTGCTGCTTTCCCCGGAAGGGTAAGTAAGTTGCAGTAGTGTGGCTTCTGGCTTCCCTGTGTGCATTCAGCAGCTTGCAGCAGTTGTGCAGTCAGATCTTAAACTTGCAGTTTGTCTGCTAAAGCATGGGCAAACTTCCTGTGAGGTCCTCATGGCCATGGAGCTCAGAAAAGGGACTCTCTCCCTGCCAAAACAGCATGGTCAGCATGGAAAGTGCTGCCCTTCTCACACTCAGGTTAGGGATTGATCCTGTTATCACATGCCAAAGGGACAATTTTGACTTTTTTTTGCAGCTCATGTAAGTTTGTTTTAACTTGAAGGAGGTTACTGTAATTACCAGAGGCTGTATCAGGAAAGTCTGGTCCCTCTTGTGTAGTAAGAAGCCCTCACAAGCACATGAACAAAACCAGTCAGGCTTTCTGTTAAAGGCTTGTACAGCAGGTCTGCAAAATCTTTTGCCTCTGGACTGATTCCTGGGACACTGCTTAGGATTTCCCAAACTGGGCACCTCCGAGGTTTGTGTGTGCCTTGTGTACGGCTGTGACACTGGATAGCTGTGACCTGCAGAAACTGCCTGTACTGCTCTGTGCTGAACACACATTTTTATCATGTGGGAGCTCACAGGGGTAGGCATGAGAGTAAGTGCTGTGACAGAAATAGTCGGGTGAGGTCAGGCAGTGGCTGTAGGCTGCATTGCCTCCTCTTCCTCCCTTGATCTGGCAGGAGGCTGTGTCATGCATTTCAACTCTCTGCAAAGCCATAGCAGGGGCAGAAGCTGCAGAGCACCCTGCAAACCTGTGCTGTTCAGTTTTACTTGGTCTGGCCAAGTGACAACCAAGTCACTTTTAACAATATCCAGGTAGTTGCAAAAGTTGCTGATAATAATAAAATCTTTCTTTAGCTGGTTTGATTTTATTTAGCAGTTATATCTGATTTTTGTTGCAGTGGCTATTATAGGGCTGATTTACTTGTTTCAGACCCTCCCTCCTTTTACTGTTACTTTAAAACTTCTTTCTTTTCAGATTAGAAGTACTCTTTTTCTGTCCAAATCAGAGTGCCACACACCTGCTTTGCTTTTGTGTAAAGGGTTTTATTCCATCTCCTCCACCTCCCATTGATTTCCCTGAACTTCCTCTAGCACAGAACAGGAAAGTCTCTGTGGTCCTTGGGGTGTTGGCTCTGTGCTATGGCTCATTGCACAGCTCCTTATGATGGCTTTTTTTTTTTTTTTTAGGCTCAGACTGGAAAATAAACATGTCCTGAGGAACCTGGTCCTGTGGAGATGTTCATTTTCTGCAATGAATAAAGAATTGTGAGGGAGCTAGATGATTTCTTGCATGTGAACAGCAAGAGGGAAAGCAATTGCCCCTCCTTTGGGTGTTTACTAAGGTCAAATACTGAAAGTTGGGGGTAAATTCATCTAGACTGATTCTACAAGTTGGTTCTCATTTCTGTAGGATATTGGTGGGCTTGATTTTTGTATTTGGTTGATTTGGGGGGTTTTTTGGTTTGGTTAGGTTTTGTTTTTTCTGAGCGGCATTTCTGGCTCAGTTTTTTGAGGGCAGGTACCCTAGGGTGCCTCTTTAAAGTTAAAAATAACAGCAGTTTTAGATTCCTCAGCATGGTTTGGGAATAATTCTTGTTGCTCTCTGCCAGTCCTAGTTTAGATAGAGATTTAACACAGGAATCCTGGATTGGAGGCAGTGCTTGCCCTCAAGGGATAGAAATAAAATAAAGGGGGAGGGATAGGGGGTAGTGAAAGGACAAGGAGGATTCTTGGCACCATTGAGCTGTGTCATGTAGTTATGATTATAATTGGCATTTTCAGGGCAGTACTTTTGGCAGCCTGTGGGGGTTTTTTTCCTGCAAATGCTGCTGCTCGTCTGTGACCGGTGTAGAAAAGGAATCAGAGGGATCTGCTCTGTGGTTTAACCCCAGCCAGCAGCTAAGCCCCCCACAGATGCTTGCTCACGCCCCGCTCCCCAGTGGGATGGGGGAGACAATCAGAAGGGTAAAAGGGGAAAAACCCATGGGCTGAGATAAAGGCAGTTTAATCAGTAAAGCAAAAGCCATGCGCGCAAGCACAGCAAAACAAGGAATTCCTTCCCCACTTCCCATGGGCCAGCAGGTGTTCAATCATCTCCAGGAAAGCAGGGCTCTATCAGGCATAACTGTTACTTGGGAACTCAGAACACCATCACTCCGAACATTCCTCCCTTCCCTCTTCTCTCCAGCTCTATATGCTCCATATGGTGTGGAATATCCCTTAGGTCAGTTGGGATCAGCTGTCCTGGCTGTGTCCCCTCCCAACTCCTTGTGCACCCTCAGCCTTCTCACTGGTGGGGTGGTGTGAGAGCCAGAAAGGCCTTGACTCTGTGTAACCTCAGTAAGGAAAACATCCCTGAATTACCAACACTCTTTCCATCACAGATCCAAAATACAGCCCATACCAGCTACTATGAAGAAAATTAACTCTATCCCAGCCAAAACCAACACACATGCTAACGTGCAAGAATGCAATGAATACGTTAGCAGGAAGCATGATGGAAATAAGTAATACCAAGTAGCTGAAAAAAATGTTAATGGCACACTAAAAGCCTGCAGTTTGGATGCTCTGTTTATATGGAAACATTTCTGTACATGCGCAGTTTAGTAAGAAACAGTACTGCACATCCAAGGGTTTGAAGTAAACTGAGTAATCCAAACCCAGGCAGCAGTACTTGAAGTGTTCTGTTATATACAGAATAAAGGAATCTTACATGAACAATATGTGGGATGATGTTGAGCTCAAGAGTTGAAACATACAGGGTTTGTTTCCCCACTAGAATTTTTTAAGGTAATGTGTAGTATCTATATATATGTAAACTTCTGTCCTCTGTGACCCTCTTTCTGGTTCTTCATGTCCATGGTCATTTTTACTCATCTCGTGGGGCCATGATGATGTGTTTTCTTTTGGTTGTGCTGCCTGCTTGGTGTGCCAGAGGCATGCGTGCTTCTTTCATATAGTGTAATTCCAACAAAAGAGCTTGAGCTTTGGGTCTGAAAAGACACCAGAGGTTGATGATGCAGTTGTAGGAGACCCTTGTGGTAATTAACTGTAATTAATTGTGTTTTAAAGCAGAGCTGACTTCATGTTTCCGACTCCGAAGGCCCCAGAGTGAGAATGAAGATGCTGGAGTTAAAGGGAGTAGGGCGCTGCTATGAGAGGTGAATTTGGCCAGCAGACTATGGTCCAAATTGGTGGATTTCCCTGCTGAGTTGGTGGCTCTGCCAGTGCTCATAGAGCTGCATTTGTTTCACCAAGCTTGATTATACCAAGCAGGATCTAAAGAGATCAGCTTCTTTGTGTAAGAAGGCTGATGGAGTTGGGTGTAGCACAGAGTATTGGACTGGCCCACAGCCACCAGAGAGGAGAGGAATAAGCTTTCATCCAGGTTTGCAATGGGTAGGACAAGAGAAAATAGAATTTGTTTCATCTAAACCAGTTCAGGTTGAATTTGATGGAATGTGCCTCCTGCTGGTTCGTCTGTGGGGCAGATGCGGGATTTCTGTCACAGGAGGTCTCTGACAGCAGGTTGGACTGTCTCTGCTGCTCTGGTCAAGCAGAGTTTGTCTCTTCTGGAGGAACAAACTGGGTGATCTGTTCTGACCTATTGCAGCCCGAAGTCTGAAGCCCTTCTGTCTGAGAGCTTGTCTTGACTCTGTCTAGGGTGAGATCTGTTTCTGTTTCGCTCTGAAATTTGGTGTAGGGTTTTTTGGTTGTTTTTTCTTTTCTTTTGTTTTGTTTTGGGTGGGTTGGTTATTTTGTTTTGGGGTTTGGTTTTTTTTGGGGGGGGGGGGGTTTGGTTTTTTTTTTGTTTTATTTTGTTTTTAATCTTGGCCTGACTAAGATAAGGTTACTGTTACTCATTCAGCAAGCTGCATTTAAGGTCCACTTTAGATACCTGCAACATATTAGCTGCACTGCTTTTAAACCAGAGTACCCCATGCTAGACAAGAGTTCTCATTGTATAGCCTTGCCACTTTATTCATGTCCTTTCTCATGTCTCCTATCTGTAGTTGAATATTTTCACTCCATTTGAGACTGCTCTTGTTGTCCTGTCCTCTTAGCTGGCTGCCCTTTGGTTTGTGTGCTATTGACATAAATCAGCATTTATTTGGGTGTAGCATCTGGTGAGGTGTAGGTCTTATTAAAGGAGATCTAAAATGCCTAGAGTACTCTAAGGTACTGTAAAATAAATTAATACTAGTGAGATTAAGAATAAAGCAAATCTTTATCTTGTCTAGAACTATATTACTGGAATAATATATTCTACCACAGGAAAAAATAAAGGTTGATCCTTCAGTATATCATTTTGTAAATACTGTTGTCAGCATTAGGTTCCTCCACACAGGCTCATTGGGCAAACAATAATCTCCTTTCATGCTAAAATGTCTTTTTTTTTCTCTAGTGTCTAGGAATTACATTGGGGGATAAAAGAGCTTTGAAGAGCTTTATCTTCTAAAACCATTGTTTTCTTTGTTACTTTTGTGCCAATTTCAGAAATATTGGTATCCAACAGTTAGTAACCATACAATTAAAATGTATTAACATAGTGCTGTCAGGGAAAATTTCAAACTATACAGAATAAAATATTACCATTACAGAATGCATATGCAACAGCCCAGGGTTTATAAAACATTCACTAGGATTTTATAGCTTATATTTATGAATTTTTGAAGTATATTTCTTACTGCTTCGTGTGCTAATATATGTATCTGTGAGTTACTTATCACTTAATTGCTTAATCCTTTTATAAAACTTCAAATGCACTGGCCTCATTTGACAGCATATATTTTGACTCAGGTTAATGGCTTTTTTTTGGTAACTAAATTCAAGAATGCATTCCTGTTTCTTTCTTTTTTTTCTTTTTTTTTTTTTTTTTTGGTTACTCATTCAGGAAAGCCAGCTAAAAAAACACATGAAAAAAAGAATGCTAGCTTCAAAAAGGTAAACACATGGTAGGTGTGTCCAGAAGGAGAACATTTTAAATGCAAAATTCCTGAAAATATTGTTAAGATGGAAGCTGCTATTTTGTCTTCATGGCAAGAAGTTGCCTTCTGTATACACAGTGAATGAAGACAATAAAAATTAGAGGGCTTATTTGAAGACCCTTCACCTAGGCTGAAACCTGAAAGCAGAGCATTCTGATTGACTGTTGTTTACTGCACAGTCCTCATGTGTGGTTATTCCACTATTAAGAAACAGTTCAGCAGCTGAACATCTAGCATTGTTAGAACAAACTTCCATCCATTTTTCAAGTTATTAATGGGAATCATTCAGAATTTGCTTGTCCTGATCAGAAAAACAGGGTGTTTCTCAGTTGCTGAAGGCTACATGCACATAGGAAAAGGGGAAGGTGGGACTGGGTTCTTGGCTGTTGAAAGAAAATGCCAGTGTTTTATTTGGAAACTCTTCTTGTCCCAATATATTTTGGGTTGATAGTCTTAATTTACCTTAAAGCATCTTCATTTTGAGGGAAAAAGCACGCTGAACTCTGTGATTTTGGGTATGTAACTAAAACAGACAGTAGGCATGAAGTCTGTTGGTTTAATATTGAGAATACTGTAGCAAAACAGATTGGAGATTAAGTATGAGCAGTACACCTGGATGCAAACCCATGCTTTGGAGGCTTTTGTGTTAACTCTGCTTGAAAGAAAAGTGGTAGCTCCTCTCACAAGCCTTTAGGCTCTTCAACATGAGTAATGAAGCATTGTTGAAGAGAATGTGGGTGACACCTGGCTATCAGTCATCTCTGTGATACCACTGTGATATTGTATGCTGTCAGGCTGCTGTGATTGATTGGCTGTACCCCATGGGATGAACAGTGAGTAGGAAAGAATTGCAGAACATGGCTTGGCTGCAGCTTCCTCTGCCAGGACAGAGGATTTGGGGGCGAAGAAAAAAACCTTACCCAGATCATCTCAAAAAAATAAAAGACTGCCATCCTGAGGGGAGTTGTGAGCATTTAGGGTAGAGAGCAATTATTCCTTCCATGTGTAATGGGACATCACTGATTCTTAATTCCATTTCAGGACAATTTACTGGAGACACATCTGTGATGTAGTAGTGACTTATAGTTAGGAGTGAATGATAACTTGCATGTTAGTTTGATCCTCACATACCCCTGTATGATCTTAGTGGTCTGAGAAAGGAATAATCCATGGACAAGTTGCCAGTTAGCTGCAGGGAGGAGGCGGGATTGGGCCCTGAGGTTGGTAAGGATGCAAGCTCCCCTGAGAAGAGTAGGGACTGTGGATCAGCATAGTGGGATGGAGGAGGAGGAGATGAAATTGCCTGCTGAGCTGGGCATCCCAAGGACAGCTCAGAGAAGGGCGGTGATGGCAAGGAATAGAGATAGCTGGTGGCTTTCTAAGGCATGGATCTGTCAGATCAGGCTGAAACACCCACACAGTCCTTTATTTTCTTTCTTTTGCTGCTTTCCAGGAAGGAAAGTATTATTAGATACTTCGTTCTTGCCAAAATGCTTTGATAAGCATTTAACTTACGTCTTCTTATTTATTTCTCTTTGTGATCATTACTCAAGTAAGTGCCAGGCCACTCCTTTTATTATATTGAATTCTTGACTTTACAAAATGAAGAGTTGAAAAAAATCAAATTCAAAAAAACACATCAAAAAAAGTAGATTTATTTAAATTGCTAGTGAAGTTCTCCATTACTAAAGCCTGGATCTTACTGATTTCCATGTATATGAACTACCTATATATTGAAGCATAATAGTGGCCTGTAGATCTGTTACTGGTGCTGCAATAAGATAAGCCAGAATCATGTAAAGATGTGTGCTTTCTGTGGATAATTGCCCTCCTTTGGATGCTTTCTTGCAAAGTTCAGAACTTCTGGCTCTGAAGTGGGTGGAGGACTGAACTTTTACGCTGCAGAAATCCACATTTGACTTCAGCAAAAATATTTTGGGACAAGTGACCTGACCCTTGCCTTCAGAGGTCTTCCTATAACCCCAATGATTCTTCTCATAATATTGACAGTATTAAATGTGGTACAGAAGATGAAGTTATCAGGAGAAGATGGTGCTGGGTATTTCTTGCTATGATTTGAGATACCATTATTGTTAATCCATTTTCAGTTTTGTCCTGGTTGTGAGAAAGAGCTGCTTGGTGTTCCACTTGTGCAAGTCAGCCTATCCCCTGCCTTGCTTAGGCTGTGAGCTAGACCAAGAGCTGGTGTGAGTGAGGGCAGGGTGGGAGAGGAGGTGATGACAGGAGTTCTTAAAGTATTTATTTATTGAAAGTTCTCTTTAGAATTAACTGATTATTTTTTTAAGGTGTTTGAGTTTTTATGTGATGCATAGGTGCCACTACTTCTGGGATGATAACCCCAAGACCTAAGTGTACTTAGCAGATGCCAAGTGTGGGGGAGAAATTGTCTGTTTCTGAAAAAGAGGATTTAAGAGGGTTTTTTCCCCTCCAGCTGTTTAGAAAAACTAGCACCTTCAATCTGTGTTGGCAGCCTTTTTCATTGGCACCTCATATTGTAATTTGGAGGGGGGGGAGGGGACAAGGGCAGGGGGGTTGCTTTAGCATATTCAGCCTGCAGACTCCAGGTACAGCACTGATGTGATTCTCCTGGTTTCCTGCTGGAGCCTGGAGGTCCTTCTTAGATCTTGTCACTTGAAGTTGAGGGTCATCAAAATAACTTGTGCTCTGTATGATGTCTGCTCAGTGTGGCTTGCTCCTAGTTCAGTCAACAGTAGAGGATAGCAAAAATATGACCTTTGGTCTTCTGTTCAGGAGCCTTGGGGGTATTGAGGTTTGTTTTATTTTAGCTTTATTTGCTAATTGAATTTAATTGAAAGATACACACTTAAGAGATTTGCCTTTGTTTCAAACCTCCGAACTGGTGGGCTGTTGGGGCTCCTTGCAAGACATAATTTTAAGTGGTTAGAACTGTAGGGCATATACTGACTTCTTTAGTTAGTTGCAGTGCAGATGTAAAGTCAGCCCATAAATCGTAGCCAGTGTTGTGATTACAAATCATTACAATAATGTGAGATTATTCAGTTTGTCACAAATCCTTCTAGACTACACAGTTAAAGTCATAACCACAAGTATAATCCTGTAAGACAAAGTTATTTCATTACACAATCTTTGTCTGGTTTACTGTTCACTTTATTTGATGCCAGATTGAATAACTGAATGTTTCTGTGTAGTTAACTTCAGTAGCAACACTCTGCCAGTTCTGGAGTTAATTTTGCAGTCTTAAAACTATTGATATTGATTAATATAGTAATTAGGCAAAGCCTTGATTTTCATTCTAGTGATGGGAAGATCAACTTTAAAATGATGAAGTTTTAGAAAAGAATTGCTAGTTACGTCCATCACTAGAGCTGTCTTGTCATATGATCAGGAAATAAATGAGTTGTGATACTGGTACATTGTTGGGTAGGTGACTGGAAGGAGGTTGGCACTTTCTTGCAAAAGCGGTGACTGCTGTCACTCTACAGAATTATAGTGAGGTGTGGACAGCTGCTGAACAGGAACAAAATGAATAGTTCACTTGGGAATGGATTTCAGACCATATCAAACCTTTTTGTACAATTTCAGATACCCATCTTATTTCTTATGTGGTACTTGTCTCTTCCTGGCATTGTTCTGATGCTTCCAGTGCAAAGGAAACTCCAGTGAGCCCAGTGACTCAGTGTGTCAGAGTAATTCTGATAAATACCCAGACTGAGATAATCAAAACCCGTCCAGGGATTACATTATTGTCCTACTTATTAATTTTAATGATAATTGAATATCCTTGCCGATTACTCAGGTTGTAAGCTCAGCTCCCCAAGCCCTGTATATTCAATTTCAAAACACTGCTTCTTCAGAATCTGGTATATGTACGTCGGAGTGGTGGTCTCGATGTGGACAGACAGTACAGATAGGCAGGAGCTACTGTATCCTTTGGAGTCACAGTAAGTCTGGCAGAGCCTGTTTCTCAGACCTGTATAAGTGTATTGACCTGGCAAATGTCTTTAGCCCCCAGGGGATTTGGTTATGGTGCTGCCTGTGTAATATTTGTAAAAGGCTTTTGCTGTGAAGGTGTTGAAGGGAAAGCAGGGAATCTTAAGCAGCCCTTGCTCGGTGTTTGCAAAGCTATTTTGTTTGATGCCACTAGCCCAGGTAAACCTTTTGGACTTCTCTGTTCTCTGCCCCTTTTGAGCACAGCACTATGGAGAGATTTTTTGCTTGCAGGGGTATCTCCTCCAGGGCTAACCTGGGGTGTTTCTCAGCACTGCTGTTTGCAGAGGCTGACCTTGCTGAAGCTGAATGTGCAGCAGTCCCTGTGCATCTCTCCAGGTGTTGCAGATGGTCTTTGTCAGAAGCCAGAATCTATGTTGAGTTTTTTTGTATGAGGGTAGCTTTTCCCAAACTAATTCCCTGGTGCTTCTGGCTGTGCTGGGAGACTACAGTGTCCCCATTGATCAAGGGTAAAACAAGCAACTAAGACCCAAAATGGGGACTAATGCCATTGGTGTTCTGCGTTTTCTTGAACTGGGAATGACCTAAGTTTGCAAGGTCTTGATTACTGCCTTTAAAAAACAGATCGTCCGCTTCCTTCTTTTCAACCTTTGTTTTGTTTGTTCAAAAATAAAGCAGCAAAGAGAGAGAGTAGAGTGCAAACAATTTTTCTTCACGCACAGTGCTGTGACCAAAGATATTACTTGGCAAATTTCCTTCCTTCTCTGCTCTGCAGAGTTTTAAAACTGAGAACTGTTTTTTCCTGTATTACAGCAAATATATAAGGAATCAAAATGATATTAAGGAAGAAAGTTGGGCAACACCCTGCTGTTCAAATATGTCGATTGCAAATCATTGACATTCTAGACATGCTATTTCTGTTTGTTAGTGAGTTATGGTTTCAGTGCTGGTGGGGTAAAACATTCAGTTGGGGAAAAGCACAAGATTATAGTATTTGCTAGTTCTTATATTTAAAAGAAGAGCAGATTCATGTGTGTGTGAGCTGAAGATAATGGTGGTGTAGCTTCCTAGGATTTAAGGCCACTGGGTCTGTTAACATTATGTAGTTGAATCTCTTGTGGCACGTATGGTGTAGAAACCTGTTCAGGGGTCCTTGCAGCAGGTCTGTAACCTTGATTTGGCCTACAGTGCATCTTCTGGAGAGAGCTTTCTTTGATTTAGTTATCCTCTTGTGGTAAGTCCATATCCCTCTATAGCTTGTACCAGCGTCACTCTGTCCTTATTGTAAGACAAATTAATATTTCTAGCTCAAATTGGTCAAACTTTATTTCTCAGTCAATGGATCTTTCTGTGCCTCTTCTTTGTTAGCTTTACGGGTGCATACTACTCATTTCTCTCTTCTCCTCCCAACAACTGTTTCAAGCAAACAGAGGCCACAAGCAAGTTAGCCACATCCCAGCCTTCTCTAATTTTTTAATGGTTTTTTGCCCTATAAAGTAGGACTTTGATCTCTTGGGTAGCTGTGGACTCTCTTGTGTGATCTTTGCAATTTGTCCTAGCTGAAGCGATGCTATGTGAAAAGAAAATGCCTTTCTGAAAGTGATCTTAGAAAATTGTTGCATAACCTTGTTTGCTATGTGAGGCAGATGGATCGCAATGAGAAGAAAATCATCCTTGTGATGGAAGCCAGGTAAAAATGAAGAGGGAATCTTAGTGGCTGCTCAGCTGGTTGCTGTGGCAGGTAGGAGATGCAGAATGGTGCAAGATGCTCTATGACATGAAAATGTGGGCTAGAGCTGCGCTGAAGACTGTCATCAGGAAACCTGTGGGGTGGTTGTATGGTAAGGGGAGTCCATGGGAGGTGGTTATGCTGCTACAGGAGTGTACCATGTACACAGGTTTTGGTAGGAAGACAGGTTCCTGTTACAGTGGAAGATACAACCTTGGAGCCTCTTAGAGCCCTAGGAAAGGTGGGATTCAGTCCTGGCTCAGCACCAGCTTCTGTGCAAGTAAAGGCAGCATGCCTGCAAAGCCAGATACCTTTCGGCATCTCAGGAGTCTGCATCCCTGAGCAAAGGAGACAGAACCAAAATCACCTGTGTGCTTGGATGGCCTGTCTGATTGCTTCAGTCCACACAAATGTGAAAATTCCCCTTTTGTATGTATGAGTGGTAGAGTTCTTTTGGGCCTGGTCCAATGTCACTTGCTCACAAGGCAAGAGGAAGCTATTGGGAAGCAAGAACAGGTTTTTGTGTTCTTCTCCTAAATGGCTAATTCCTTGACTTGGCACAAAATTTCTTTCACTGCTTACTGTTTTAAGTTTCTTTGTGCACAGTAATTTATGAATGACAGCAAACATTATTAGAAAGCTTTGTGTGTTGTGCACTATGGGGGCAACATTTCAGCATCAGAGTACCATTTCTTCAGTGGTCTTCTTTTCAGTGGGTATGTGTTTTGGTAAGGAGAATGATGTCAATTAACCACATAACCTGCAGAAGTGCTGTTCCCTATGCTAATTAGCTCTTCCTCTGAGAACTGTACTTTTAATTTATTTTTCAAAGTGCATTCACTCATCCTTTTCCTTTCAAACTTCAGCACTTTGTGAAATATGCATCCGGGTTTGCTGAAAGACTCTGAAGCTGACGAGACAAAAATTGAAAGGGGATTGATTTAATGGTTTAATTGCTAAATAATGATGAAACTGTGGTTGTAATTTCATGTTACTGTGAAATGGCCAATCAGTCCATTTTGTAGAGTGAGAGCAAGGCCTAGGATAGAGCTGGATAAATAATCATCTGTAGTTTCTGTGCCAAGTGGTACCTTTCAAGGACTCCTGAAGATTGTGTAAAACTTCTTTTACCAGAAATCCAGACTCCAGACAAGAATTATCTTGCCTAGCTGTAAAATGCTGTTGCTGCAATTTTACTGAGTTCTGTTCATAAGCTGCAGATCAGAGTGTTTGGGGTGGCCAAAATCCAGCAGGTCCTTTTCCACCTGGGATCAGCAAATTGTGATCTCCCACCGTAACCCAAATTTGCTGGAGGAAGGGTTGATTGATAGCAATCTCTTTTCTCATAAGGAAATGTAGCCCCTTCCCATGTCCACATGTTTACTTGCTCTTGCTACTCTGCCTCTCCAACTTCTAACCCACCATTAATCCCAGTGCACCCTGGATAGAAAATAACAGTAGTAAGAGCTTGTAGCTTAACCGAGCAGGCAGAGATGTAGCAATACACCAGTTAATTCATTTTCTGTTTCAACTATTTTGGATAGTTTGTTCTCTTAGGAACCACATGTCTTCAGCCATTTCTGTATTCTTCGCCTCTGCCTTAGGGACTTGGGCCTGGAAGAGACACTTATTGTAACCTGGTGAGGGCAATAAACATGAATCTTAATTCCTGTGTACCCACTCTGTACTCCCACAAGGCATGGGCATGTTGGTGCTAGCTTTAACCCACCTTACTTAGGTGACAAATATATGTGGCTTGTCATAGGCTTGGCTGCCTGATCAGATGCTGCCTTCTGAAACTTCTTTGGATCCCACTTAAAAGTTCTGAATGATGGTTTGACTGTCATGGCAAGTTCTCACTGTGGGTGATTATGCCCTGCCCCCCAATAACAAAGTTGTCTTCCCTTCTCTTCAAAAGCATTCAATTTAAATTCCAGGATCTTTTGTTGGTTAGGCAAAAAGCAAACTAATAACAGATTTTTTTTTTTTTTTTCCTCTGTGTATGTGTTGCAGTATTACCATCAGGCTAAGCCATGGTTTACCTCTTGGTTAAGAAAACAATTCGAGTTTTTTCAGTTTCTTCTGAAAACTTCAGCAGCTTTCCTAGACCTTGCATTATCACAGCTGATTGCCAAAGCAGCATTTATTTCTGCATTGCAGGCATCTCAGCTGAGTATTTGGCACACGATTGTGTTTCCTTTCCTAGCTGTGGCATGTTGACGTTCAAGTGGTTCTTCGGTGGTTGTCAGATACCGGGAGAGAGTGTGGAGGTTGCAGGTATGAAATGTATTCTTTGTGAAATGGTTAGGATATAGGACATCTGTCGCAAACAATTGAGCACATCTGTGTTTCTTCAATTCCAGATTAAAAGAAACATTGCACCTTTGTCCTGCAGATTTACATCCATGTAATTCTGGTGCCTTATTTAAATGGTAACATAAACCTGACACAATGGGAATTAAATTCCGTAGAATAAAAAGTAACTAAAAGTTTCATTATGTGGTGGAATAAGCATGCCAGGCATCCACATGTATAATTTATTACCTATAGTGGGGTAAGTATGATAAACCCATTCTGTTCATTCATTTTTAGATCTTAGCATACTGATTCAGACCTTAACTGAAAGTGAATATACAATCAATGTGAGGCTTTTTATGCAGTTTGAATAATGTAGGCCTGGCAAGGTTCTTTAATTAAATAATTATTCTTTGTTCAATCAGAATAGATTGTTTTGCTATAGGGATTGCAGGCAAGTACATGCAAAATCTGCCCTGAACTGATCGTGTTTTAGCTGCTTACTGTAATCCTGAGTGATAATCTTTGTCACACAAAGCAGTGAGACCAACCCAAAAACCAGGGAAAAAAGTTGCACTCAGATATTAAAAATGTAATGCCTAATTCTGAGGTAATTAAAGAAAATCATGCTAAGATGCAGTTTGTTGGTGCTGTGCACAAAGTTAGAGCTGCCTGACAGGTGGGAAAAGTGGGTTTTGTAGACAGTTCCGATTCACCAGAACTGTCACCAAACCCAAAGTAAGCTAAGGTACTCAGCATGTGGGCAATCAGGAAATCTGGTTTGGGATTTTTACTGGTAACCCCATGTATTCAAGAGGTGGCAAATGGAGCTGTTAAGGGGAGGTGCAATGAATCGCATGTTGTGTGTGCCTACCGCGCGCGCCAAGTTCCCGTAGGAGGGTCTGCACAGGCAGCGTAGCCTTGTCATTTCTTCTGAGAGTCTTGGAAATGCAAAAAATCTGTTTGGCGTGGGGGCTGCTGCTTGTAGCATCGCACAAGGCTGGCTTCAGATGGCCCCTGCTGCCACGGCATATCATTAATGCAGCTCACAGCAGCTGGACTGAGAGGACTGCAGTGTTTATTAGGGGAATATAATCATTTAAGCCTGAATAAGCTTCAAAGCTCTAATGTGGCTGTTTGGCCAACAGAAATGAGATGTAAATTTGTGCTGAATAGCCACTGATTACAGAAAGATGATTAATGTGAGGTTTAAAATTGATTTATGGGTGCAGTTGTCAAGGCCTAAGCCATGAATGTAATATTATCTCTATGAAAAGCTTTGGGTAGATTAAAGACCAGGGAGCAGTGGCAAAATAATGCATTTGCTGGAGGATCTGATACAGTGTATGGGCTGTCTGTAATCTAGTCAAATTTTGTATACGCCTGAGAGGTTAGACTTTGCCAGTGCAGCACGTGGATAATTGTATCACTTTGCGTAAAATATTCAAAAACCAAGGAGTTTAATCTGCTCTATATGCATTAAATAAACATTTAGATCAAGAATCTTCTTCTTTTTTACTGAAAACTCTTAAATGTGTACTCCCTTGAGGGAAATTTTATGAAGACAACAACAAGGATAAAGAGAAAGAAGGTGAGCTTAGATTTTGCAAATTTTTGCTGTTTGGTGCATTAAAAATAAACCAAATGCTATTTTTGTTTCAATTGAAGTAAACAGTTAGAGTCCCCACAAACATTTTGATTTATTAAATATATTAGCGCAACATTAAAGTAATAAGGAAAACTTACTTTCTTGTTGCTTTTCAAAATTGTTCTGTGAAACTTTTGGTCACATCAGATGATGAATAACGTGAAAAATATCCCAAAGCCTTTGAAAATCCAAGCATCCCTAATCCTAATACTTACCCTACCCTACTCTAAACCTAAGCCTAACCCCTAACCCAATGTTAACCCCTAACCCAATGTTAACCCCTAACCCTAAACCCAAACCTAACCCTAAACCTTAACCCAACCCTAAGGCAGCAACCCTAACCCTATCCTTAACACGAAACGCTAATCCCTAAACCCTAACCTAACCCTAGCCCTAGGCCCAACCCTAACCCTATCCCAACCCTAACCCAATCCTGAGTCCTTCTGAAGATCTGGCTCTGTCAGCCTCCCAGTGTTACACCACGTGGTGTCGGTTACACCACGTGGAGTTGGTTATACCACATGGTGTCAGTTATACCATACCACATGGCATCGGTTACACCACGTGGTGTCGGTTATACCACATGGTTTCAGTTATACCATGCCACCTGGCGTCGGTTATACCACGTGGCATCAATACTGTTGGTTCTGGCCTTTGTTAAGTTGCTCTGCAATGGGTGTATATTAAACAGTGAAAAATGATTTAATGGTATTTTGTTTCTTCATTGCTTCATTCACGCTCGTCTCCCTTGTCTTTCCCTCCGTTGCTGGACTGTGATTTGAAATGGATGTTTTAATTCAGATATACAGCGAATTTCAAACCTTTAGAAAAATAAACCTGTGGGAGGGGAGGTGGGGTTTCCAGATAACACATTGCTTTGTTCTAGTAAGGGGATTGGCACAGTCCCTGATTAGGCATGCTGGAGAAGGGCTGGTGCTCCTTTTCATTTCAGTTCTGCTAGCCTCCAGCTGGGTTCTCATTCTACTTGGATTCTGGTCCTGACATCTTCCATTGATCATGCAAATTATCAAAGTCTGAGCTAAACTTCAGTCCTATTTTCATTTTTTTCCCATGTATCTTGGTGTGCAGACTGAAAAAGCTAGGTGACTTTGTCATGATGTTTCTCCATTTTTCAATAGCTTGAATTGTGCAGGTCTCTGAACAGATAACACATTTCATCATAAGGTTGTTCTGAAAATAATTTTTAATGTTTTAATTCTTCTTTCTTACCCGTTTGTTTGGTTGGCACTCTGTGGTGGAAATTGCTGCTTGTGTTTTGAGATGCTATCACAGCTTTCCAGAAATCTGCATTGTTTCTTATCTAGGTAGTGGTGCAGAGCAATCCAGGAATTTTCAACACTTTTGCCTTACAGGGAGTTTTACTGAGAAGTCTCCTGCACAGCCAGCTACCAAAATGGAAGGTGTGGCAGCAAACTTCAAATGCATGTTACAAATAAAAAAAGAATATTGAAAAATTGTTCAAGTAGCAAATTCAAATGTTCACGCAGTAGGAGCTGATGATTATTAAGTTCTCCATGTAACTTTAGGTGGCTGATACATCTTCACATATAGCTCTTCTTGAGAGGAGCAGTCATGCTTTGTCTCATAGTTTCAGCGTGGGGCTTTCCTGTTTGGCATTTTCCCTCTGCTCTGAGCAGTGTGACTGTGTGAGAGCCTTTCTTGACATAACTTCATGAAGGAGGAGGATTTCTAGAAGGCCTGATTGCACACAGGGTGGTGAAAGGTTGACCTGGGTGGAATTAAAAATATCCAAAACACTGTAAGATACAGAACTATCCACCCAGATGCTTAAGCTCTCAGTTCTAAAAACTGCATTTTTTTTAAAGCTGATGTCTGCTGGCAAGCTGTTCTGAGTATTGGAATGTGTAGTTGGCAGCAGTGGAGTTAGGATGGAGTATGATGGTGTTGTGAACATCTACCCAGCTCATTTTCAGTGCAGCTTTTTTATAGCGGAGATGAAACATCGATCATCTCCCCACCTTTGCTATTCCGTCTCCTGCCCTTTGTCCCAGTGCAAAGCCAAATGTGAAACCTTGGTGCCAAGTGAAATTGAGTCTTGTTAACTCTTGATGTGGGGGGGAGTAGCCTTTAACAGAAAGCAAGACCCTTTTTCTCCTCTTAGCATCTTTGCTGCCCACACATTGCCGGGGGTCATTCAGAGGCACGTATCTGGCAGTTCCTGTAACTGCTGAGGTGAGAATTTGCCCTTTTAGTGGGAGGTGGGTGGAAGGGGGTGGTAATGGAAGTGACTTTCTGAGTATGCTTTCTGCTAGGTACATATCACATGTGGACTAGGGAATAGGTGTTTGGCTAATACAGAGATTGAGAAAAACATCCAATAGTGTGACATGGCACATCTCAAAATCATGCTTTGAATTTCCAGTTTGTACCTCTTTGCTATTTACTTCGCCCCCACATACGTTTTAGTTTATGAAAAATGATCCTTAGCTTCTAGCTGGGAAATCTCCTGTAATGAGTGAGGAAACTCATATTTACTTCAGCTTATTAACCTCAGAATATTCTGAAGCTGTGCGTTAACCGGACTATGCAGCTTAGTAACCAGAGTGGCATTGTAAGAAACAGCAGGAAACTGCAATCCACTAGTAAAACAAGAAGAGTAGCCTGAAAGTTACAGTGTTCTTACTTTCATTTTATTTTCCTGGTTGGAGAAATTGGGAATGTGCCAAGCCACCAGAAAATGTAAAGTTCCTTCTTCAGAAACTCAGCTTTCATTAGGCCAGATTTCTGCCTGAGTAGGGAGATTAATCAGATACTCTCTATCCTCTGTTATCCATTATGGTTTTTGCTTGACTAGTAACTGCTGTCAGTAGGAATATATATCTGTATGTATAAATGTCTCAGTTGTAAAATTGCCATCCAAATGAGGCTTGAGTCTCCGGTGGGGGCACTGTCAGATGTATGGAAATAGTAAAATCCCAGGTTGCAACTGCTTCTGGTATTTAAAGGTTTTAGTAAACACTGTTCCTAATGTTGTTTGCATTGAACACAGTTTCTTTTTGACACTGGCTCCTGCCCTTAAAATGAGCTCTAAAACCCCAAAAACAGTCTGGGAATGTGTAAAAATAGCTTCATCTTTTGCATTATAAAGTGGATATTGGTATTGGAAAAGTTTGCACAAGTAATAAATTTTTTGTTGCTTGGTAGCTGAAATTTAAAACAGTGTGTTTGAGGCTGAAAGAAGTAGTTCATATTACTCCAGAACAGTTTTTTCGTATTTTTTTAATCTGCCCTCTTTTTTGTTTAGACTCAAGAAGAAAAGATGGTAAAGACATGGTTTGTGAGGCTGTTAGATTAACTGGTTTCTCCTTTACTAATTTTTTTTGTTGTTGTTCCCTCTCCTCCTGTCCTAACTTGATCCAAGTACATGAAATTCTTTGGTTTCCTGATTATTTTTATTTCAAACTTGTCATTTACTGGGAAAAGTCACGTGGCTCTAGTTGGTGTCCTTCCACTGGTTGATGTGGGGCAGGAGTGGGGAAGCTGCTGAGCTGTCCTAGTGAGCAAGCATCCTGCCCCAAAATAGAACTTGAGTTTTAAACCTGTGTGGTTACCCTGGCACAAGTGCTTAAAAATTGTTGCCCAAGAGTGCTGTTTAGCAGGGTCCAGTGACCTGGTACTGATGGAAAAAGCTGGACAAAGCTATTTTGATGTCTCTGCTCTGCTCCTCGCACTGCTCACCCATTGGGAAGAGCAGACTTGCAAACAAACGTGCAGCACTGTTACAGGTTTACTGCATTTTTCTACTGCTTGAGAGTGGTTTGGGTCATTGTCCCTTGCTGTGAGGGGGAACCAGGCTTCTCAAGTGCCCCATCCAGGTGCTGGTGGACTCTTGCCATGATCAGTAGGTCACATAGGTTATACATACACCTCTTGCCAATGCCAGTGTTCAAGATAAAACAAATTGTTTTGCTCCTGCCAGTCCTGAGGGTTAGCATTGCTGTCGAGAGAGTTAAAAGTAACATGACTTTTGGGTGCATTGTCTTTTGTGTTCTTGTTCTTTGAGCAAGCAAAACCCATTTAATGAAGACTGAAACACCTCCAGCAAAATGAGGCTCTTGCTTAATCTTACGGCTCCCAGGCTGAAAATCTGAGCAATGCCATGTATCACAGTTTGTGTTGATAACACTGGCAGTATTTGGTGGCAGGATTTGAAGTACCTGAATCTTGGGACTGGCCTGTTTGTAATTGCTGTTTTGCAGTAGGCAAGATAGTGACATAGTCAGCCTTATTTTACAACTAGCACAGCCCTGCAAAACCTGCAGTGCAGAAGAAAAGATACGTGGTGCTCTGCCTGGCTTTCACTAGAGATTTAGCCTTACGTAACCTCGCCGAAGTCACTGAAACTGCGCAGAGGAGAGCCTGCTGCTTGTTTGCTATAACTGTGTAATACGATAGCAAGTGGAAACCAGCAGGCAGCTGAAAAAAAAAAAAAAACAAAACCCCACAAGTTTTTGGGTTTTGTGATGGGAGGGAAGAAGCAGGTTGCAAGATAAAGTTGAGTAGTGGGAGGGAACATTTGTGTGGGAGCTAAGCTGGAGGCTATTGATTGGCAGCCAGGTCTTAACATCAGCTGCATAAAAGGAAATCGAAGAGTCTGCCCGAATATTACCAGGATGAAAGGCAGGATAGATAGTACTGAGCCGAACACCAGGCCAGTTTGCCCTTCTGAAAGGGCATTAGGTGTCCCCTTTTGACTTGGCATAGGGATTGCTTAGCACCATGCCATGCTGTCCGCTGCACCAGTATGTGCTCGTGGTGGGCTTGACAGAAGTATTTTGAGGTAAAATTGCCTTTCTGTGGGCAAAGCACATAGAGTGTCTCTGATGCTTCCACACATTCAAAGCCTGAGATCAGAGATCCATGCCAGGCTTGCTTTTTTCCAAAAGAGAAAAAGGTAAAATACATAAATCCTTCTTTAATTTTACATCTTTGTGCCAGCAGATACCTGAGTTAACATGCATTTGTTGCAGAGCTCTGTGTGGTGGGGTGGAAAAATTAAATAGGAGAGGATGAGGCTTCTCCTACCACAGAGCCTGTGAAATAGGGAGTGGGAAGAGAGGCAGATTTCACAGCCCTTGGAGTGAGGGAGTCCTGCTGGGAAGGTTTCAGGTAAGTCTTAGGAACACCTTTGTTTAATGTTCTTAAGCTCCCTTTTCCTCTTAAGATTCCTAGGATTTTGCTAAATGCCTTATTTTTTTTCACCTGTGCAAGGATGTGTGGAATTAGGAGCAAGGCTTGAAATGTCTACACTGACTTTAGTGGATGCTAAAGAAAGTGAGTGAGTTACTGAAGACCAATAACAAAAACTCGTACTGCAACCCTCCCATCCCCTAAAAACCAAAGAAACAAAAGCTCTGAAATTTTCATCCCTGCTGTCAGTATTTGGTTTTGGGGCAGCAGCCTTTCGCTGTGCTGTGGTAGCAAATTGCACTCCTGGAAATCTCCAAGATTAGAAACAAGCCTGAGCAGCAGACAGCTGGTGAATGTGTTCTAAAATTGTCCATTTAACCCAAGGCTGCTCCACAGAATGCTTTTTTAACTCTCATGTCTTTAGTTAGAGGTGTGATATCTTTGGCCTTTCTGTAGACAGCCAGCCTGTATGAACTGTGTGCTTCCTATTGATGGAGCTGCATTTTTACTCTCCAGTAGTAGTGTGCTGGAAATTTCTGATTCAGAAATAGGTCTTCTATGAATGATTTAACATCAGGCCATTGAAATGCGTTTGTGTTTTCCTTCTTAGGGCTATTAAAGATGTAGAGAAAACATTTACCACCAAATTAATGGTTGCATTTTTGTTTTAATCCTGCAGATGGGGTTGATTTATATCTCAAAAAATACATGCTGCAGAGAGCAATTACAACATTACACAATTTTTCAGTTGTACTTAACTTTTTTTTCATGCCAAAAATTTTCATCTAGATGTTGTCTCTTTAATGTGGTGGGTTTTCTTTTTCATTAACTGTAAGGCACTGCATTTCATCTTCTGGTTTGTATTTCTTTGTTGGCTGAAAGACTCATCTGAGGTCTGTAGTGACTGGAAGCTGGGACCAGGAAGAAGGTGCAGGGGCTCTTACTGCCATCTCCATCTCGTGGAGGGATGTAAAAGCAGAAGGGTGGCAGGTTGCCTGCAGTCTCTGGGGGAGGCAGATCCAGCTGAAGAGAAAGAAATGGTGTAGTCCTACATGCAGATAGGAGAGAAGAAGATTAAATGACAGAGCAGAGATCTTGCACAATACTGGCTGCTCTGATAAAATCTGGTTGACTTTCCCTTGAGGATTATACAGAGATAAGCAGCCTTAGCTCATTAGCACCTCCCCTTTCTCATGCTCTGATGATTGCTTTAGGTTTGATGGCAGGTGGTGATGACAGGATTTGCTGGGATCTGGGGTGCAGTACTGGAAGCGCAGCACATCCTGAAGCCTGAGATGTGTCGTGTGCCATTTCTTGCAGCTGAGATTAGACTCTAGCTCAGTTGATTGAGGTATTTATGCTTGGACCTTTCTCCTCATGGTGTTTAGTGCTCTCAGTGCATGAAAGCAACCATTAGACTCACTGCACTTAGTATTTCAACAAATGAACTTTGTACTCGCTCCCAAAAGCACAACTCCTAAAGCAGCAGTGGAAATGAGCTTAACTTCATAACTCTGGGGAGCATCACAGTTGGGTCCTTGAAAATTGACCTGGCAAGTATGAAAATAGTCAAATGATGTTTTTCAGCATGCCATCAAGTTAGGTCACCAATGATATTACTGCAACATCACTAAAAGTCATTGAAAGTGTCAGTTCCATGAAAGAAACTATGCATTAATGCTCTCTAAATGTTGTACAGAGTTACACTGTGTACCTTGTAGCCATCCATACACATCTCCATTTGATAAACTGGTCTGAGCAATTTCCAGTCCTGAAATGCTTTGCACCACTTCCTGCTGGAAATTAACACTTTTTCCTATATGCTCGTTGATGTGAGCAGTTGTTTGAGTGATCCTCTGACCTTCAGCCAGAAAAAAAGCAAAGTTAAAGTCGTCATATATATCCTGGGCTATATTGGGATGTGCTCATCTGTCCCCTCGACTGATTTGGCAGGGATGTCCCTGTGGGTTGGGGGAAGTGGAGGGTTACTCTCCCTCTCTCATCAAATGGAGAATCACCACCACCTTCATAAAAATAAGACTTCACCTTTATATGGTGTCATGTTTTAACCACAGCCAGCAGTTAAGCACCACACAGCTCCTCTGACTCCCCACCAGCAAGTGAGCAAATCAAAAGGGTAAAAGTAAGAAAACTCATGAGTTGAGATAAAGATACTAAAATAATAGGTAAAGCAAAAGCTGCACACACAAGCAAAGCAAACCAAGGAATTAATTTACCATTTCCCATGGGCTGCCTGGTGTTCCGCCATTTCAGGTAAGCAGGGTGGTATTTTCATTCCAGTCTCTATCCATGGGCCCTTTGGACCAGACCATTTGGGATAATGTTGGAATGAGCTATTCTCCTTGCCTCTGCTCCTTTTTGGGCTTAGCCACAGACTTCATTCCCTTAGGATTTTACCTGCTCAAAGTGGAGCCTTATCTATGTGCCACAGTGGTGCTTTGCCACTGCTGGCATCAGAATGTTCCCAGGCCCAGCAGAGTAAGGTGATCAGCAGTTCAGCAAGCAGCAGAACCAAGGAGCAGCCACTAACCAGCGCCAGGCTTTAGTGTGTAGTGAGGCAATCAAGCCCCATGGCAAGCTCAGGAACCCGTCAATGAATAGCTAAACAACAATAACATCTATAAATTCAATCTAGCACATTCTAATCAAACCTGTCATTATCTCAAACCCTTCCAGCCCCACACTGGCCATCAGAAAGGACTATTGTGGTTTAACCCCAGCTGGCGGCTAAGTGCCACACAGCCATTCATTCGCTTCCTCTGCAGCGAATGAGTGAGCAAATCAGAAGGGTAAAAATGAGAAAACTCATGGGTTGAGATAAAGGCACTAAAATAGGCACAGCAAAACCACACACACAAGCAAAGTAAACTTGGAAACACCACTTCCCATGGGCAGGTGGGTGTTCAGCCATCCCCATGAAATCAGGGCTCCCTTACATGTAATGTTGACTTGACAAATGCCATGATTCTTCCTGTCCCCAATTCTTTCTTCTTGCCCTAGTTTTTATGTGCTGAGCATGACACCATATGGTCTGGAACATCCCTTAGGCCAGGTGGGATCCAGCTGTCCCAGCTGTGTTGTCTCCCAACTCCTTGTGCACCCCCAGTCCCCTTGCTGGTGGGATGGGCTGAGAGGCAGAAAAGGCCTTGACTCAGTGTTAAGTGCTGGCTTAGCAGTCACTGAAACATCTCTGTGTCATCAACAGTGTTTCTAGCACAATCCTAAACATAGCCCCATACTAGCTGCTATAAAGCAAATTAACTCTGTTCTAGCTGAAACTAGCACAGTGTTTGGCAGATTCATTGGAAGTATGTGTGTACAGCATATTTATCACTTAAATTAACCACAGTAATTGAAGAATGGTGTTTTTCTGCTTTTAATTTCATGTATTAAAACCTCCCTATTTAGTGAAACATAGAAAATCTAGCTGCAGAATTACTCATGTTGCATACCTTTCCTGTGTGTTTTCTCAGTGACTCTCCTTATAACTGTTAATTGCCTCTCCTAAAGTTAGGCATGAATCCTGCACAGGTCTGCCTGGCTTTCACTGCAGACATATCTTTGTCCAATTCTGTGGCGCTACCAGGTGACAAGTACATCTTAATCACAGTAGGATTGTGGTCTGTTTAAGCCCAGAGACATAAAAAAGGGTTAGAAATGAAAGTACTGTTTGCCATGGCAAAAACGTCTTCGGGTTAGGTCTTGGAAGACTGGTGGTGGAACTCTGCACATCACAGTGGGCATGTCTTCCTGCACAAGTCCCCACTTTCACATCCCATGTCAGGAAGGAGAAGAAATGTTTTTCTGATGGTGGCATTTAGAATTCATTTTGGACTGTACCATCACGTTATTTTCCTATGTCACTTGTTGCTGATATTTTAATTTAAAATGGAAAACGACGTTTCCCTTAAAAAGATCTTCATTGTTATATTGACTCTGAGAGTGTTCTGTGTCAGCTCTGTAGTAGTGGCATCTGGGCTGAGAACACTCTCAACTTTATCTCAGGCTGTATTTCCAAGGAAAAAATTTGGCCTTTGGCCCTCAGAAGATAGGCAGCTTGGAATATAGCTACTACCTTGTACAGGACTACCTGTGAATTATGCTCTGTGCATTTGCTTTGTGCTGCATCCGCAGCTGTGACTGGGTGTGTGCAGGAATGCTGAGGAGAGGGTGGAGCAGGCTTTGGGAATTAAGCTCTTGCAGACAAGTGGGTCAAAAGTAGAAGGGAGCAAAACTGAAACCAACACTGGCTCTCCTGGGTTCTTTGCTGCACTTAGATGGTTCATCTGATCTCTTAATGCAACTCTATGGTTCTCAAAAGCAGAGAGGAAATGCTAATGGGTATCTGTTGTAGGCACAGTGGTGGTGCTGCTGACTCTGCTGCATCAGGAAAAAGCACTCCTTCCAAGTGATGCCCTTCAGAGCATGGCTAAAATAAAATGAACTGTTGCTACAGTTCCCACAAAGAGCTGAAAAAGTTGCCTGGAGCTCTGCTTAAAAACCTGTGTAGCACATAAACAGCTCAAGATTTGCAGATCCCTGTAACCTGTATAGGAAGTAATCCTCTATTTGCATGAGCAAGAACTCTCTGACTAGCACACTTGGGGAGAGCAAAGGCCTATTTATTTTGTGTATCACTCAATTCCACTGATTTTCTGGCATGCTGTTTGGTGGGGGGGAATAGCTTGTAGAAGTGTGGTTTTTGTTGTGTGGGGCAGTGATTTGAGCATGTGGTAGAAAGGAGCCTGGAGGAATGGGGACAGACAAAGTGTAGATAGCTTTTTTTTTTTCTCTCCTGTGTGGATGCATTGGGAAAGCCCAAGGAAATGACCCCATCTGCTTTTGTTTTGTTTTCTAACTGAGAACTAGTGGACAAACCCAGCAATATGTTTTCCCACTTTTGGACTGCCTAAAACAAAAGGTTTTAACTAGCATCCTTTTCTATTTATGAAGGATCTTTCGTCTGACTTTATCGGGAATGTGTTGAGCCTCTAGTACAGAAATCTTGGCAATTAAAACATTTTTCCCCCCGAAAGTCCCAAGCGCTGAAGCACAAGATATCCTTAGATAGGAAAGCTAAGAGTTCACGTGAGTTATGACTGTTTCAAAAACTACTTTTCCTTTTTATACAGTGGGAAGAAATTGGTGAGGTGGATGAAAACTACGCTCCGATACACACATACCAAGTATGCAAGGTAATGGAACAGAATCAGAACAACTGGCTTCTGACCAGCTGGATCTCTAATGAAGGGGCATCCCGCATCTTCATTGAGCTCAAATTCACCCTGAGGGACTGTAACAGCCTTCCAGGAGGACTTGGGACCTGCAAGGAGACTTTTAACATGTATTACTTTGAATCAGATGATGAAGACGGGAGGAACATCAAAGAAAACCAGTACATCAAGATTGATACCATTGCTGCTGATGAGAGCTTCACAGAGTTAGACCTTGGCGACAGAGTAATGAAGCTTAACACAGAGGTGAGAGACGTTGGGCCCCTAACAAAAAAGGGATTTTACCTCGCTTTCCAGGACGTGGGTGCCTGCATTGCCCTGGTTTCCGTGCGTGTGTACTACAAGAAATGCCCATCGGTAATCCGCAACCTGGCCCGCTTCCCTGACACCATCACAGGTGCGGATTCCTCGCAGCTCCTGGAGGTGTCAGGTGTCTGCATCAACCACTCAGTGACTGAGGAGGCACCGAAGATGCACTGCAGTGCTGAGGGGGAATGGCTGGTGCCCATCGGGAAGTGCTTGTGCAAGGCAGGGTACGAGGAGAAGAACAACACCTGCCAAGGTAAGGGTTTGCAGGGAGGGTGCTGTGTGAGCTTCCAAGGCGGTGTGCAGTCTGGGCTTTCTTCTGTTTCATGGTTTTTGTGCCTGGTTGAGTTGACAGTGGTGGGTCAGGTTCTCACTTCCTCTGAGGTCCTTTGAAGACAGAGGCTTTGGGTGGATGTTGTGGCACTTGACACCTATGTGCAGGTGCTTCTGGTGCTTACAGGGCTGAGAACAAAGAGAATCTGGCATTCTGCTATTACCTTTGGAGCACTGTACTGTTGGGGCCATGAGGCAATTGTAGTCTCAGCTGTTATTTAGAGATTTATGTTATTTTTCTTCAGTATCAGCATTTCCTTATGAGTCTTAGAAGCCTGGTTTCTTTTTTTCTGGACTGTACCAGGGAATGTTTGAAGTTAATCTCTTTATAGAAGATGCATTTTGTTTTTGTATTTGAAGGAGTATGTTTTTCTGTCTTTATCACTCTGTGGGGGGCTGGGTATTTGATGTGGTGTGAGTTGATTGATTTTCCTCTCTGGTAAATAATTTAATACAAAGCTGCTCAGCTGTTCAGAGTTAAACTTAAAGCCCCACTGATAAAAATGCTTCCATATGTGCAGAAGTTTTCACACAAGTAGCTGGCTGAGGTTCCCAAGTTGCTGGTCAGCACAGATCTCCTGAATCGTCAGAGGCCTTGTGCAAGAGATCTAGGGTATCTAAAGTTCAAGACCTTTAAAAGAATACTTACAAAGAACAGCAATAGACTCTGAGTATATGATCTCATTTTATGGTTTGTACTACATGCTTGTTTATAAAATCTGCCCTTCCATTGTAAATACGTAATAGCCTAAAACTAACTTGCTTGTAAAAGAGAAGGGTAAACAAATAAAGATTTCAATACAGTTTGCTTTTTGCAAAATTAATATATATTGGTCATCAGCCCCACCTTAATTGTCTTCTCTTTGCAGCCACTTAATAATGGATAATAATAGATACTGTGGGGAAGGCAGAGGAATTCCACTTCAACCTAAGTCTGTGTTGCATTTTCTCTTCACCTCACTCCAGACACTCATTATTGCTGTTTGTAGTGTGGTACAAAGAATAGATTAGTGCATTTCCACAGCAAACTGTGGCCTTGATCCTTTAGTCCTCGGTCACAGGCTTGTGCCCCTGGAGATAGTTCGAGTCTTCAAGGGCTGACATGGAGAGAAAATGTAATGTTTGAGAGAAATGTTTGTGTTGGAGAAAGCTCTGCTGAGCAGCATGTGGAGTGATTTTTGACCAGAATAGTCTCCTTTTTCTACAGATGTAGTCAGTACAACAAAATCTGTCTTGGCTTTGCTTTTGCTGTGCTAATAAAGATATTTCTCCTTTTTAGGGGGGAAGAAGAGACTGACTTGATGTTTGATACTGTACAAGGGGGGAGCTAAGATCAACATTATCCCAAGTTGAGGAAATACAGGCTACCGCAGACGAGGGATGTGGGTCAATAGATCAGCAAGGTTTTGCTTAATTATGGCAGAAAATACCATGTCACAAAGTGACAGACACTGGTTTACTGCTAGGTCTAGACACTGAGGTCAGTCCACCTGTAAGAATTTTTGGAGGAAAGGAGTCCTCTGTTGGTCACCTTTCAAGTCCTGTCCTCTGATGTTGCATGAGGATTTCTCAAAGCACTCTTAGAGGTCTCAAAAACAAAGAAAACACCATTAAAAAACCAACTAAAAACCAAAACACCAAACCCCAAAAACTACGGATTTAAACCAGAAATCTGAGACTATCACTGAAGAACCTGCACTGCCTGTAGAGGGGTTGCATCTCTGGCAGTGTTGAGATAGCAACCTGGGGTGTGCTTTCAGAAGGCCTTTGTGATTAAAGGTTGTGCTTTCCATTTTTGGGTATGGGTTGGGTTCTTTTTAATTTGCTTTTCTTAATCAAGAGGACATATCTGGCCTCCCAATTTATGACCGTGTTGGGTAGGCCTGTGATCATAATTAGGAAGTGTAAAGATACTTTGTGGTGGTGTATCCCTGCCCTGTTCCTAAGGTATATCCACATAAATTACTCTTTACTTCACCTACAGCCTGCACCCTCAGCAGGAGTTTAGCACTTTAATTCCTCTAGAGGTGTTAAAGCCAGTAATTCTTTTTTGCGGGATAGCCCTAAATTCCATCACCAAATCAGTGGGACTCGAGTGCCAGTGGCAAATTTTGTTTGAGGACTCCATTTGGATGTCCTGTGTTTAACCCAGGTCGTTGTGCCAAGCATTCCCTGCTGGTTGGCTCTGAGATGCTCAGTTGATAGGAGGCATTCAGCCTTAGGCCGTTCAGGAGGTCCGCATTCAGCATGTATGGAGTTCGTGTTGATATCGCGTGTGAGTAAAATGCTTTCTGGTGTGGTTATTGTTACATTCACAAAAACGGGATTGTCTTCTAGGGCAGTGAAGTTAAACTTTGCATCCCTAAGCAGAGTAAGTAACACCAAGAAAGGTCCTGTGTATCTGTAAATGCCAAACTTTTTTTTCAGTCTGATTGATGTTAAGGAAATGCACTCCATGCTCCTGGCTGACATAATGATGGTCTTGGCACTCTGCTGTGTAGCTCTCACAAACACCTAAATAACTTCTGACCTTTGGTTTGTAAATCACTTGGGTGCATCTTGCAAGTGGTCTCCCAGTTTGCTTTCACTTAGTAAGCAGGTTTTTCGTGACCGTGCTTTGGGAAACATTTTCAGCCCAGAAGAGCCTGGCTTTGTTTATTAAAATTTCTACTGCAAAGATGACATTTTCTAATCTCTAGTGTCACGTCTGGACAGAGCAGACTACACTCTTTTATTAGAGGTGATGTAAATCCCAGTCATCCTCACAAACATATGGGAACTATTGAAATCCCTTCTGCCTACAAATCATTAATTGGCAACGATGTTCTGAATTCATCATCTTGTCAGCAGGGTTCCTGTTTGAAGAAGGCACTGACAGTAACAGCTGAGCAGTTTCTCTCACTGGGGACTCTGAGGTTGTAAATATGACATGGTCTAAGCTCCTTATATAATGTGCTCACCCTCTCAGTTAATATAGGCAGCTAGGTAGGTAGTTACTGTGAAAACCCAAACTACTTGGATTTTTACACCTCCTTTGGCAACATGGCACATTTATCAGCAACTGCTAGGGACAGCTAGAGGTAAATCGTGACTGTGTTGGGACATGTTTGTAAAGGAACAGTGTTAAGGTTCATTATTCACAAGAATAAATTGCTATGCTAGTTACTAAGAGAAATGAAAGTGGTTGCTCTGTGAATTTCGATGCTGGTTTCCGGAGTGGTGGTTTGGTACCACTAAAGAGCTGATGGTTATGGGCTTTGCCTCGGTTCAGCTGGTGCTCTCTGAATGGATCCTTGAGGAGGTCTGCTAAGCCAGTTTCAAGTCTCCTAATGGTGGTCTCCACCCTAGGAGGCAGTACTCAACGAAAGCTGAGGGACAGATCCTAAAATGCTGTAAAAATTGGTTTAGTGCCGCTGACATTTCTGCCTTTATCCATTTAGGGGTTTGGCCAAAAAAATTATTATTATCTGCCCAGTCTGTGCTTTCCTTCTTCCTGCACTAGCATAGGTGAGTTTTATCGTAACTTCAGTTTTAGTTGCTTACTGTAAATAGCAGAGCTCACCATTGGGGTTTGTGTAGGAAATGAATACCGTGACAAGGACACTTTCTGGCACTTCTTATATTCATCCTCACCTTCAGCCCAGTATGTTTTCAGTGAGCAGCAAGTACTTATTTTTATGCCTTTAAAGACAGTTGAGCCCACACTACTGGAAAAGAGGGGATGTTGACATGTTAAGCTAATGAGAGCCAAATACATTTGCAGTGGTGAGGTCCTGCTAGTGTCCAGTGGGCTGCAGACTAGTAACTGCAAATGTAATTCATTTTGCAGAGCCTGATCTTTTTCAGATGACTTTATCGCTGAAGCACAACTTAATTAAATATTTGAGTAAAGAAGCAATGGAAGAAAAGAAAAACTACACAGAATGAGAGCCAAAGGGAAAAGGTGAGTAATGAGTTCAGGTCATGGCACTCTCCAAGAATCAGTACATGCTGTCATTTGAAGAGACATCAAAAGGAGTACAGCTGGTTTTAGCTAGCTAGAAGGTATAGGCAAGGTTACAGATGTTAGAGGTGGACAAAATAATGGATGAAAACTCAGTGATATCTTTCTTCACCCTTCCTATCTTCTGAGGAAGAACATTGAAACTGAGGGCTGAAGGAAAGATGGGCTGGGGTATGGTTTCTGGTTTTAGAAAGGAGCTGCTGCCAGAGAAAATACCTGGATGGTTTTTTTTTGTAAGACAACTCTAGAATGTTCAAGACCTTCTGCTGTCTTAAATACTAGTGTTTGTTTGATTATTTTTCCTTTAATCAACTTTGCAGAACATACCTCAGTGCATTTACAAAACCATATTTATTTTTGCTGATTGTTCATTACTTGTGTTGTGATTCAGCTGAGCTCTTGCCAAGAGAAATGAGTGTCTTACAGAAAACAAGGGCTGCAGAAAAACCTTGTGTTCACAGGTCTTTTAATTTGGACTTAATTAAAACTAATCGACATACATAGCTAGCTTATGTAGTTTAGAAGTTTACCTGCTGAATCAGTTCTTGGATGATTTTGTTGCTGGCTGATTGGGGGTGAAGCAGAGCTACTCATCTTCCTCCAAAAGCAGTGCAATCAGTGCAGATGTGTGACGGCACTTTCCCAGAGCAGTGATTGGCATTTGTTGAACAGCCACTGGAAGGATATTCAGAGGCAATTGTTTATTTGCAGCTGTGCAGGGGCAAGCAGGCAGAGGCAGTGACCCTTGGCTGGTGAGGAGCAGAAGGCACCATCTATGGAGGGTTGGGAGACAACTGAGGATTTAAAAATGTAGTGATGGCAGAGCCATGCTTTTTGACTGTTGTGTTTCTGAGTCTGCACAGCAGCTATCGCAGAGGCCTGACTTGAGAATGAAACAGCTGATACCACAATAAAGAAAACCCTGTATATTTGCATATTATGTGTGATTTCCTCAGGTGACACAGTGCAGCTCTTCAGCCGTTGCCTTCCCTATCCCCTTATTTCTAGAAATGGAAACACGCTGCTGCACAGGTAACCTTATTTTGAAACTTGGGCTTTTGCTCCAGAGCAGCCACCGTTTCTATTTTTCCACCTGGTACAGCTGCAGTAGGGGGGCAAATTTTCTTCAGTCCACTCCACAACTTGCTTGCCTGCCTGTACTCCCTCAAGTTGGCTGAATTCTCTCTCTCTCTCTTTTCTCCTTGTTATGTATGCTAGAAAGGCAGCATACTGCTAAATCCTGCATGTCTTATGGGAGACTTCCCAGCTTGGACTCAGGTGGATAAGGCAAGTGTGCTTTTACCTTTGTAGTGGAGTGGAAAGCAAGCAAAGTCCAGGGATAAAAAAAATTAAAATCTCTTTTTAATTGTTCTACTGGGAGGTGATTACATGGCAAGAAAAACTTTGATGGAAATATTTGGTATATGGAGAATACTGAATTTGGAAATACAGTTGCCCCTCCAGGGAGTTCTTTGCCCATCATTCATACTTCTTGTGCGTTTTTCTGATTAAAACCAAATTGGCTGGGAGTATAGCATGGTAGGTGTTTATATAATTATGAGCTGAAGTACCTAGTTAATTTTAATTAGTCACAAACCCAGCCAGTGTCACAATAGCTGAATTTTTAGCCACACAGTGTGTATTATCTTTTCCAGTGTAAAGAAAGTCACTTGAATGCAAAATGCAGTTGTCACTGGAGGGAGAACAGGTTTTATTCTGTAGAGGTGTGTGTATGTACATATTTAGGTGGTTTGTTCTGCAGCTGAAATAATTAACAAGAGTGGGGAAATGTTTTGCACAGATCAAAATTGTATTGCAACAGGACTGATTAAATATTATTCCTTTTGTTTTGTGTGTGTATGGTTGCCCTCATTATTATAGGAGGCACAGTGTCCATCTATGTGCAATACTTAACGCTTTACTAATGAGCTGTAACTTTCTGCACTACCTTGTATATCGTAACCCCTATGACTGAAGATCTTTTCCTTGTTCTGCAGCGATGCTTTTAGGCTGTTATTTTGACCAACTTAACCTTCCTGTTCTTTGCAGTGTGGCTGCTGTGCAGTCACCTTTCAGAAGGACAGTTAAGTACTTTATTCCCTTCACAAAGTATAGATTGAGCAGTGCAAATAAAATAAGGTTTAGAAATGGCTTCAGAATTGTAAACTGTGAAGGTCATGTTTGTTTCTTAGTCATAAGATATTTTGGAACAGATCTTTAGGGTATGCATTTGAGTCTGGTCCTTGATAACTAAATGATATTTACTTGAATGGTGCCTTTGTTTAGTTTTATCATTCTTGAATATACGGTGTCCATTGGTAGATCAGGGAATTTGTTAAATTATGGGATGGCAGAGGTGTTGCAGGACAAAAGGAGTGTTGGCCATGGTGTGGTTAGGTTCCTTTGATTGCCGTCTTCGACTTTGAATGGCTTGGTAACAGTTCACTTATTAATTGTAGTTTTTAGAAGCAATTAAGGACTCTGGAGAAACACTAGGGATAAAGTACATGGATATTTGTTGGCAACGCAGTGAATTTAATTGCCTTGATTTAAGATACAGCTTTCCCCAGCTGCCCACTCTGTCCCAGTGCTGGAAGCTGCTGCTGGCTCTGCAGGACTGGGTGGTTTGCTCATGACTGATGTGATCAGTGGAGTGCTTGTCTTGATGTCCTGGCCTGGGGGCACTCTCCCTGCATGGTGATCTGTAGCAGAAGGGTGGCTGCAACCACTTGAACTGCCAAGGGTCTACTAGAGCTCCTTTGTCAGAACCCTCATTCCACCTAATTTATATGGGGTATAAAATGAATTGGTCCTATTGTTTTGGTCATAATTTGGGTTTTCAGTTTTGTGTTTCTCGTTTAGAAACACTTAGCAGTAGTTAATGATGTGTTGACATTTCAATAATAAGCTTTTCTCTCTGCATGCTTTACATCTTGACCATTTTCTCTTGCTCTGGGTTAAAACTGAGGTTGAAATCCAGGCTCCACAAAAGCATGCTCCAGTTGTGTCTTGCATGAACAGATTCAGATCTTATATTTTATTTCTTTAGCGGAATAAACTTGTATCTTTTACAAGGTAAGTGTTCAGTGGAATGAAGTAAGAGTAAAGAGACGGCGATACATATGTCTGTAGAAAGAGTTGAATCTGCTCTTCATCATAAAAGAGATACCCATTTATTTTACTGGAAGATTGCTCATTTTCTGTCACTGAAGAAGTTAATGTAGTATAAACAGAATTGTATCTATGAACAACACAGGGTTAAGATTGTATTGAGCATGGTTCTGATGTGCTTCCATTTTTGAATTCCCTCAGGGTGGTCAAGTGTTTGTTAACACTGGAGCAAACTCAGAGAGGTAGGCATTAGATAAACCCCAAAATGTACACCCAAAATAGATTAAATAAATAAATAAATAAATAAAACCAAGACAAAAGGGGCAATTCCAGGCTTGTGGATGTCCCTTATTACTTTCAAACACCTGTCTTTATAAATTTATGTCCTTAAAAAAAAAACCAGCTGAAGTTTGAAGAACTAGGATTTAAGATGACAACTTCCTTCTCACTGTCACTGACAGTCAATCAATTTAATGCCAAGAAAAATTCTACTCCCCTTCTCCTGAAAATTCAGGCTTTAAGAGCTGCAGATAAGTGGCAGTATCAGGACAAATCCCCTGGCTGGGGGGGTGAAACAAGACTATCCCTGCCTGCATGCCTCCTCCTGCCACCCACAGTTCCATTCCTGGAAGCAGGATGGGTGGGAGAGGATACACATCAGCAGAGTGTCTGCATCTTCATGATCCTTGTACAGCCCGCTGTGGTGGTGGTGGGCTCAGCTTCCCTGACAGGGTTGCCTGACCAGTGTGGCACTGGAGGTGGTGCTGACTTAGGATGTGACCCATTCTTGCAGTGAGATTTGGAGGGGTATCATGAGCCAAGTCCTCATAGTAGGCTTTGAGTAGCTTATGAGTAGTTTTGCTGCCACTTGAGAAGTAAGTGTTTCTGTATGAGGAAAGAAGTAGTTAATACAGACTACTAAAACTGCTTCCAGGTCATACAATGGGCTTTTCTCTGTTGGATCTTGAACTACCCACTTTGTGAAGTAGGTCAGAGTCACTATTCCCAGTTTTACAAACGACAGCTTTGGGCTGGAGACTTGAGTTATTCAGTGCCATTCAGAGACTAGAACCTGAATCAGGATTTTGGGTATCAGTGCTGATCTCATGTGCTCTTTTTATGCTCTTAGACTAGCCTAAAACCCTTTTGAGATCATTCATCTCCAGGTGGATTCATTGGGAAGTAACAATGAACTTAACATTCTTCTAGAGATGGAATTGGGACAGAAATTGTCATTTCAAAAGGCTTGCTTTTATACATCAGTTAGATGCTTTCTTTCAAAAAACCACTTGGCCTGGAGGTGCATTTTCTGAACAGGACTCTCACATCAGCTAGAGGTTCTGCCTAGTGTGGCAGCTGTGCCAAGGAATCCATCTCTGCCCAAAGGTCCATTTCACTGCCAAAGCCTCAGCATTATTGAGTACCAGAGCCTCTGCATATATATAAAAAAGCATCCCCTGCCCCAGCAGACTGCCCAGTCCCTCTGCATGTGTGTGACTGGTATTACTGGAATAAAGCGAGCCTGTCTAGGGAGCCAACATGATCTTTGCTGAGCTCCAAGTGATGGTTGCCATCCAAGTGAGATGATGTCTCCTGCATGCACTGAGGAGTCGCTGTGCTGCAGTACTAATTCCACAAGTAATGCATTGGAGGTCTTACACCCAGTTGGACAGTCTGTCATCCCACTGCAGTGGTGACAGAGGTCACAGTGTTGCCTTCAAAAGCTGCCTGGAAAGGAAGCTTTTTAATTACTGCAGAGCATGGGGAATGTGCTAATTTGTAATTTGGCAGAAGCAACCTGCAGGCTGGAGCTTCCCAGCTCTGAACTGCTTCGCAGATAGCCTGCAACCCAGGCAGTGATAGAGCTAGGACTGTGGACTTCATTACTGCTGGGGCTCTGCACAGGTTCAAGAAGTGACAGCAACGTTGGAATCTTGGGACAGGAGCCAGTGTTTTATTAGTATAAATCCGAGGCAATTGGGCATGTTAATTACTGGAAGAAATTCACAGCAGGCAGGAAGAGGTCCACGATGATGGAGAGATGCCATGGATAATTGCCAAGGTCCACAGATGCCCTGTGACCCTGTGCTGCTGGGATTTCCTGCATTGCAATGGTTGACTTGGAGCAGATTGAGTGTTGTCACTTCAGGCTGCAATGTCTAGAGCAAAGTGCCTGCAGAGGGTATTTGAGGCAAAAATGGCTTAAGGCTAACAGAGTACTGTGGGAAAAACAATCATGGGACCTTCCAGTGCCAAGTCAGATGCTGATCACACCATAGTAGGCATGAGTGTGCTGATAAGAGGTAAGAAGACAGGCGATGAGATTTCATTCTTCCTGTCCTACCTGGTTTTGGGTTTGCTTTTTACCCAAGCACTTGATGCTCTTTCACTGCCAGAGCAAGTGATCAGCAAGAGACTCTTTCTAGAAGTGAAATGCGTGGAAATGGCTGCAAACCTCTGAAGAAAAAGGCAGGTGTCTGTGTTGCAAAATAATCTTTTCCTCTCTGCCTACCCGAAGTCCTCAGGCAGGCTCAGATAAAAGCTTTCCTCCCCTCCCTGGGCACAAGACTGGCTCATATTATTTATTTATTTGTAAAGCTTTTTTTTTTTTTTTTTTTTTTTTTAGAAGGACTTTTACATTATTTTTCTTTGCTCTCACAGTTCAAGCATGATTTAATGTGTCAAAACTAGTTTGCTTAGCCAGCCTTGATTGTCTTGCATACTTCCACTAAAGCAGGGCAGTCTTCCTTCCAGGCATTGCTGCTGCCCAGACAAATGAAGTGTCACAGCAGCTAGGACCTGCTCTTGCGTTGTGACAGCAGTAGCATCCTTCAACAAAGCTATCAGCAGGGAATTTAGATGGGGGTAATGCCTACAGATATGGCTTGGGTCAGGGCAGTGTGGGCCCACACAGGCAGATGTGGAGACAAGCTTATGCTCGAGAGACTTAATCGATCATTCATGTGCAAAGGCATTTTGGTCCAGATTGAGAGTCTAGCTAGTACAACAGAGAGAAAGGAACCATCCTGTTGGTGCCTGAACTAGTGAGCCTGGCAGAAATAACACTGAGAGACCTTGCTGCAGGGTAGTGCTGCCAGACTGATACATCTGGTTGCAGTTTCCTGGCAGAAATGAGTTGCAGTGTGATCTTTTGCTCTCTGTAGTCAGTGGGGATTTTATCATTGATTTTGGTGGGAGTGAGATGATAATCCTTTATGATATGTTAACTAAATTATTTCCTGGCCTAGATCTTTATTAAGTGTTGCGCTGACTGCCAGCAGAACACAGCCTATAGGAAAGAAATTTAGTTCATGATAATTGGTGTAACTCAGATCAGACCTATTTGTCAGCAAGTGGTCTGATCCTGATCTCCTCCAAACCTCCCAAATATCAGAGTTTCTGGTATTTTGTGGTTGTCTTTTTCTCGTCTCATGCAGGGGGACACAGGCTAAAGTTCATCCACCTGTTTCTGCACTGTTCTCCATTGAAAAGAGTAAGGAAGAGGTTTTGAATCACTCTTAATTAGTTTAAAATGGCATAGCAAGCCTTGAGCCTGCCTGCAGGATGTGGTGCATCATAGGAAGCCTTCCCTAAGGTGATGCTGTGTGCTCAACTGAGCAAGAGCTCTGCACTTGGCATCCTCATCATTGATGTCTTCAGGCTCTTGTCTCCTGGATGCCTCAGTAACACAGTACTCATCAGTCAGGTCAGATGTCTCTTGGTGTGTTTTTGCTAGGGTGTGTGGGATGGCTGCCAGATGGAAATCTGGTGCTCGGGGACTAGTGAAATGATTGTGTGAGTCTGTTATTGACTGAGCTCTGAGCATGGCTAATGGCATTGATGAGTTGTGTCATCCTGATGATGAAGGCAGTGGGTCATGCGCTGGCTCTGAAATGTAGTGTGTTAAGTGCACTGGTAGATGGGGAAAGTGTCCCTTGCCAAATCCTGCCCTTCCAAAGTATTGTGGGACTATTTGATTTGGTGGCCTCTTCTTTTCTCCCATTTTGTTTGTTTGGGGTTTTTTTGTTGTGGGTTTAGTTTGCTGTTGGTTTTCTTCCCAATAAAAGAAATGCTAGATCAGACCTTGGTGTGTAAAAACACTGGCCAGAGTTGTCTGGAAACTTGATTCTACGACTCTGTAAACTGACACAAAAAGCATTTATCAAGATGCCTGTGCATGACTCCTTCTGTGTCTTCAGTCATTCAGGTATGTGCAAGTCATTTTGCTGTACTTTGTGGGCACTGTGCACACAACTGAAAACACAATGCCTCTAATGTGGCATCTGTGTTTAATACCATGTGTAGCTCTGGGCTAAGAAGAAAGTGAATATTTTACAAGAAAAGCAAAACCAGCCCAAACTAGAATGAATGTTTTCAGATGGAGGCATTTGCTCTTCGGTTGGCGGCATAAAAGCACCAGCTTAAGGTTGTAATCACTCATTTTCAATGAGCTTACTGTAAGTATTTTACCACTCTGGTTGGGAAGAAGCAGAGGCAGCACAACAGTCACGCTGCAGTTCTGTCTGTAGGACTGAGTGTGCATTGTGAGATTTAGTGGGAGGCACGTTGTTATTGCCCACGTGCTGCTGGCAGGTGCGGGGGGGCCCATGGAAAGCCGAGCCAGAACATTTCAGGTGGTGGAGTCACCTTCAGTGTTTTGCACTGCGTACGTGCATGGAAACAGCATGGGCTGTGAATATAGAGAAACAAAAATACTCCTCCTGAAAGTTTATTGAGCAAAGGCTTCTGCTATAACAAATTCAAATTTTACAGGTTTCAAAGACTGATCTCCAGATGCCATTGGGAAGAGTGTCAGGCCACATTCAGATTAGCCTTATTGTTCCATAATATCTTACTGGAGTACAAGGTTAATTAGTACCATAGGCAATATGCATTATTCATCACAGCAATCAGGCTTTTCTTCTGTTGGTCTGTTGTATGCTGCAAATGTTTTCTCTTCCAATAACAAATCCTTGATATATAATTTTCAAATTTAATCCCGCCAAATCATATTTGTGATATATGAATTATATGGGCACTCTGATACATTTCAGGTGTCAAAAGTACTGTAATTTTAATGTTTAACTCCTGACTTGCTTGGGCATAGACCTGAAGGACCATGGGAGATACAAGATGATTTTATTAATGCCTCTCTTCAACCTGCCCCAAAGTGGGGATAGCACAGTGACACAAGTGGTGCAGTGGTTTGTGGCAGTAGTGTTTTCAGTGCTGATTATCAGCAGTATCTCTCTGCGGGTGTGAAGTGCTGAAGCCGTGTTGCTGCTGTGGTGCTGTGGCTGCCTGCAATACCTCAGCACAGATCTCAAGCATCTCGATTCCCACCCTGGCGTTTGTGGCGGGGGAAGGCTCTTTGTAGGAGGGTTAGGATTAGCCTTCTGTCAGTTGTACACACGTGTATTTAGTTTGTGGGTAGTTACTAGGAGAAAAGCTGAGACACAAAACTGGGTGACTTGGCTGAAGGTCCCACAAACCAATTTTGATGGAGTTAGGGGGCTCAGGCTTCCTGCTTCTGCCATCCTTGCTTCAAGATCATTAGCAATTTCTCTCATCTCTCTTGCTGTCCTGAAAAGGATTTAGGCATGAACTTCCTTTCTAACGTGAGATGGTGTAGCCTCCTCGCACAGCTGGGCATGCCTTGCAAAGTGATGTTGTGCTGTCAGGGCCCCAGGGGATTAACTTGAATGAACTGACATGGCTGGAGGATAAATATGGCAGATTTCTACCCTAAATAGCGTGCGGCAGCAAATCCACTGCACAGGCAAGAAATGCTTGGGATTCCTTTGTGTTCAAATCTGCAAGTAAATATTTTCCGGGAACCCTGACTCACTTCCCTTCTGCCCCTCTTGTTTTGTATGTGCATTGTTCTCCCCTCCTGACTTTCCCTTTAGGAGGAACCAGCTTAGGTGACTGCTTTGCTGCTTGCCTCCTCCTGGCTGGCATGGAGGGGAATTTCGAGGGCACGATTTTCACTGTGGAATGCAGAACACAATGCTGGGTTTGTGTCAGATAACAGAAGAGGAACACGTGCTTTGAAAGCGAGTACCCTGATGTGTTCGGGGCTTTCTGGGGTAGTTTGGAAACAGCTTTTTAGCAAGAACAGGCAGGTGGAGAACTAAATTACACTTACCTGTCAAACAACTAGCAAATGTCTGTGGTCTTTGATTTAGATGCTGTTGTGATATAAACAAATGAGCAGTCACAGGACTGTAAAGAGGTGATGATGAGTATTATTCTTTTCTCCTGATTATTACCCATGGCTTTGAAACAAGAAGCTGAGATTCCTTTCAAGAGACTTCTGCTCTTGTGTAAAACTGCATTTGTACAGCAATTTTGATTGCTTCCAGTTAAAAAGGAATACACACAATGTTTCCTTAAAAGTTGGTTGTAGGCAACAGAATAATAAGTAAACTGTACCTAAAATAGAATTATGTAAATCACCAAAAGTGGAATGGCATTTTCAGCTTAGTCTTTGAGAGTCACATCAATAACTTATGAGCTTTGATAAATGTGCTGTGATATATCCTACTTTGTTGCACACTGTTACGACATAAAGGCAAAGGAATCTAATTTTTTGAATAATTTCTGAAGACAAACCCAAAAATTCACAGCAGTGGTTTGTAAATTTAGTGTTGTGTTGTAAATCATCATGGTTGAAAGTATTAATGAGAGAAAATCTTCTGCAGATGCTGCATCCATAGATCTGTGAAATAGCTCATGGGGGCAAAGACTAGACTATGTGGCTGATAAATAATAGAAGAGTTTCACTCCCTCTCCTCCTCTCCTTTTTCTTAGGTTTACATGATGTGAGCACTGCTTGGAAAAATTAGGATGGTGTTCAGTCTGTACCAGAATGTAACAAAAGCCATAGTTTTTCCAGAGAAAAGTTATATTTCTGTTTTGGAGCAGTTGGTCTGTATGTCTGTGTGTCTGAAGGCAAGAAAAAGCTTTTTATTGCCACAACTGTCTTGACATCATGAGTAAAGAAAGAACCATGAAATCAGAGAGTATGCATGGGGAGAGAAAAAGTCCATCATCTTTGCTTCAGCCACGCAGTATAACCAGCTGCTTGAGAATGTGTCTCTGTTTCAGATGTCTTTAAACATGCAAACAACACCTATACCTGAGGCTGTGCCCAAAGGAGGGGGAGGTCTGTCCCACCAAGCAGCTGCAGGTTTGGGACATGGCACACCCAGCAACCTACGGATGTTACATTTGGCAGGCGTTGTGGATACTCTGTTGTATCTTTTCCTTGTATTTATATCCCATAGATGTTTTACACCTTCTTGTTAAAGAAGGATGCGGTGCTGGTGCTAGGTGGGACTGATATGTGATTTCCTGAAAATGACCCCATAAACTGAGGTTTATCCTGTTTTTCTTTGTTTTGGACTCTGCTTTGATAGTTTGTTTTCTAATGGCAGCAAGACATTAAAGTCTCCTAGATGCTTTTAAAGTGACCATGTTTGAAAATGTTTTGAATCTTCATTTCTTGGGGGAAAAGTATCAGGTCCTGCTGTAAATAGCTTGTTTATGTTTTGTAAAAGGTAGTAAGGAAATGTATGATTTCCTGGGCTGTAAAACAGCAACAACATAAATGCTAGTGCCACTAACACGTGGCTAATGTGGCTTCTTCAAACACAAGGGAGTTTCACAGGTGATTACGAAGAAAAAAGGATTGAGCAGTCAGTCTCAGTTATGCTTCTTGTATACTTGCCTTTTTGGGCTGGAATTCCCAGGGCTGTTGTCACCAGATCAGATATCTGTTGTACCTTGGGGATGTCATTATCTTCATTTGGTAGTGGGGAGCAAAACGAAGAAAGGAATTGCCAAAATCATGTGTCATTCAGTGGAAAACCAGGCTTCCCAGTCTTGTACTGTACTTTCTAAACTGCATGACTGTGCAAATACATGACTGCTATTCCTTCTCATTAGTGAGTGTAGGCATGTGTCTTCTGTATTTTAGCTGATCTTAAGTGACTTGCTTTCCTGGCAATAGCTTCAGTGATGTGATTTGTGGTTTTTGGTTGAGGGTTTTTTCTCCATATACATAGGCCAGGATTTCAACTGTAGCTCCAAAACACTTGGTTACATTTTGCATTAGATGTTCTCACAGTCTACAGGATATTCTCATCTAGGTTAGGAAAGCTAGAGGTAGGACAACATCATCAATGTATGAGTATTTAATTCATTATGTCTTAAGCTATTGGAGATCTTTAACATGTAGAAATTCCACTACGAAGTACGTGATATTACTGAGCTGTCTGTGTCTTCTCTTCTAGACAAGGCTGGGTTAAATATTTTGCTCTTTGCTGACTTACTAAAAAGGGTAATTTGCAGCCTTTTCTCGTTTGTGAAGCACCAGATTCTGAATCCATGTTCCAGTGTTTGCTTTAAAATAGCACGCCACTGTGCATGGTGTTTCTACATATTTAATTATCTCTTGAAAAGGGGGTGAAAGTGGATCCCTGCCTTACAAAGCAATATGCCTCTGTGACAACAGGACTAGATCTCTTCCCCTCAAGTAAAAATGAAAACAAAAGCTCTTACTGACTTAGTGAAAAACTGGCAATCTACTGTTTAGACAAAACCTCTCAGACTTGAAGCTTCTGCAGCCAAAACATACAAGCACAAAATCTCCAATAAATGATAATTAATTAGTGTGTAGAAGTGAAGCCTGCTGTGAGCCTTCAGTCCCTTCAGTTAAACTGTTTTATAATGTAATGCTATCAAGATATTTCATTGTACACAGAAAGGAAAAAAAATAATAAAATATATGTTCTCAAATTCCCATGTGAGAGTGAGTTCCTTTCATTTATCAAGCTTGCTAGTGTGCCTCCAGAAATTTTCCCCAAAATGATGACTTGTTCTTTAATTACACTTAGATAGAGCTGTGTTTGTTTGGTGGTGTTTGAAACTACAGATTGAATTTAGTACTGTAAGTGTCATTAATCTGGTGAAATAAAAATGCCGAGTTTTTAATAAGGTCTCAATTTAACGTTTTTAAAAGCTCTGAAGAGATTTAATACTAAACCAGCCGATATAAATCAGCTTGGCTCCTCTGTAATTGTCTCTCTCAAGCATGTACCTCTCTTCAAGGGAACTTGGCTCACACTAATTTCAAAGCTGTTTACTGCCTGCATGAATTTGATGGACTCTCACTTTTATTGTTAAAAGTTGTTAACATCAGAGGTGACCAGGAAACTGATGTGGCAGAGTCTATACGTGGTATTAATTGCCCTGTATTTTTGGTAGGACCACAGAAAAACCCCAGCCTTTCTGTTGTGCTCTAGATGTGTAGAGCCCGTCTGAAAGACCTCATAGGTTTGAGTCTTACTCTCTTTTAAGCCTTATCTGTGAGGTTTTGGCTCCTGTTTTGGCGGACTTGGCTATGTAACAGGCTGTGCCTTGCTCTTTGATCTTGTCAACAGGGGCGTATCTGTGCCACTACTTGATATTGCTGATTGCAAGGCATTGGGAAATGGAGCTTTGCAGCTGCATCAGCCTGGCACATAAGAGGTATCACACAGTGCTAAATGGAGTAGAAATATGCCATTGTTTTCATGATGACAAATGTTTATTCCTAAATAAGTTCCAGTCCTTTTTTTTTTTTTTTTTTTTTTCCCCCTAAGTTATTTTAGTTTTCCCTCTTTTTAGCCAAAGGTAGTTTTTATAGCAAGTCATCAGACTAGTGGGTTTCAGATGAGGAAGAGTGAACACTGCTTGATCAGTGCTCTAATTTATGTATATGAAACATGCATGGAAATCTTGGTGAGTTCTTTATTAAACTTCATTCATTCAACTTTTGTGGGCATAAATGTCATCATTTATGTCAGTGCACAGTGGGTCCAGCTTCCTTCTCCCTTCCTTGCTTAGCTTCCTTGTATGGGAGAGCTGAGGGGACCTTGCCCCTGAGATCAGGATGGAGCTGCCTGCATGTCAGTGAGTGTATTTAGCCATCCTGATAGTAAATATTGTAGTTGAGAGGCAGTGGTATTCACAGGGGAGCTGTATCACTGCAGTCGCTTCAGAGCAACAAAGAGCGGAAACTGTACCAGCCTTGAAGATGAATCAGTGCTGCGGTGATTAAAAAGATATACATTTCCCCTGCTCCACGTAGGAGTCGGCATCGTTTTCCCTAGGGATTGTCGTCAGTCTGTAAATAAAAGATGCTGACAGTTTCCTTGGGGAGCAGCTTAAGGACTGAGAACATCGTTTGCCATTAGATACTCCTCATTAGTCAGTGGCTGACACAAGGAAAGGCGGGTGGGGTGCTGAGCTTCGGCATTTTTCCTCTCCCTGGCATTATCACCCGTTCCTTTTTGGGGTTTGGTCCCACCATCTAGCTGAGATGAGGGAATACCTGTGGATACTATGGTGTTTTGGGGGGTGGAGGGGAGAAGTTTTCTTGGGGACTCAGTGCTGTGTGAACTTAGAGAAGTCCAAATAAATACTGTGTCTCTCAGCAAGGGAGCCTGTGTATTTGCAGGCATGGGGCTGGCAGGGCATGGATGCTCCTGAGTACCATGGTGCAGTTAATGAGCACTGCTGCTTTTCTTCCATCATTATGTGAGCAGCTTGGCAAGCAGGCCAGCAAAGATGAGGGGCAGCTCATGAGCCCAGTTACTGTCCTACTCTTTAATTATTACTGTTTTCAAATCCCTTTCAGTATTCACAGCTCAATTTATGTGCTAATTGGCCCTTTTAATAATCAAAAGACAGAGACTGCAAAAGTCGGGGTGTGCATTCTCTCAGCAGTGCCACTGTGTAGCTGTGATAAATTATCTGTGGCAAATGTTCTGTTGCCTTGAGCTGGTTGACAGAGGCCGAGCACCACGTTTTCTGCTGGTTCTGGTGACCTCCTATAAAAAATCTGGTTTGGGAAGGAAAACAGCTGAGGGAAGAGTGGCTACAAAGTGCTGTGGTGCTGCCGGAGCAGAGCAATGCTGAGGCACAAGAGAGGTGGATGATGCTTCAGAGAGGTTTTTCTGCTTTGGGGATGGTGATAGAGGCGTGGAGACCGTGCAGCTCCTCCCCCAGATGGTGTGTGAAGAGCTTCATGCCAAGTGCACGTTGAAGTGAATTACCCATGGCTCCTCCTACGGTACAAAAATAGGATTCTTCATTTTCTCTGCCTCCCTTGGCTTCCTGTGTCCGCCTCCTGCCCCTGTCCCCCTTGAGATCTGAGGTGGAACGAAACCCAGCTTCCTCAGCGCCTCTGGCTCTTCTCTCTGCTGTCGCACACACCACCTCATTTTGCTGGAGCTGCTCAAAATGCAGCTATAATTGTCGAGTACACGTCTGCTCTCATTCCTCCCACTCACCCTCTGGTACCTTGTGCCGGGCTCTGCTTTTTCCTGCAACCCCCCACCACTCATTCCTAGCATTTCCACCACCCCTCTCCCCTCTTCCTATGCACTTCCAAGCCCCCACCAGCGGTAGAACTTTTTCTGTGGTATCCACATCAGGAAGAGCTAATGTGCTTGGATTGTGTTTTGCCTTGGGATGCAGGTTTGCAGTGTCATCAGGGTCCCTTGCAAGTGGAATCAATGCCTTTATTTTTTTTTTTTTTTTGCAACAGGCAGTTCTGTTTTGTGTGTGCAGGAAGAAAGGAGATGTAACACCCTTCCTGCTGCCAGCAGCATCCCAGGCAGCTCGGATGGGTGGAGTGACAGCACCCAGCATCTGGGCTCCCTTCCATGACCAGCTGAGTGAATGGGACTGGAGAAAACTCCAGTCCTCCAGCTGCTGGGGAGGAGGTGCATAGTGATAAAAGCCTCAGAGGGTGATGGAGGGAAAGGACAGCTTGAGTTGGATGAGGGATGGATTATGTTATAAAGCATGTGAGTTTGTTTTTTCAGAGCTTTTTTGCGGGTACATCTGAGAGTGAGGAGTGTGGGTGTGGTCTGGGCCTTTGTGGATGCCCTGTCCCCTGCTTTTTACAGAAGATGCTGCTTGTCATTTTTCTTGGAGTTGAGAAAGTATCCACTTGTACCTTTGGAAAAGTCAGTCTTCTTGGAGGAAGCTATTTTTGTTGGTGCCAGGGCTTCAGGAAATATTACCGTGTTGCTGGCAAGGTGGTAAGAAGCTTTTTACTTACTGGGTGTTCTCCTTCCAGTGGTAACTGGTCAGTCTCTGAGCCCAACCCTTTTAGAGAGAAATCAAACATATCCTGTGCATTAATTTATTTTTAATCGGTTCTTTCATGTCATCAGCAAAAGACATTCACCTTGAAAGAAATACACAAACCTTCTTTTCACTCTTCACAGCAATAAAATTGATAAAAGAGCCTTGAAGTAGAAATAGAAACTATCTTCCTTATTTCTTGGTAAGTTTGTGAAAAAGAAAGGGGAAGTTATCTGATTTGTTAACAGGGCTTGGAAAACTCCCTTGGGAGATGTTGCTATCCATTATGACTGTGAGTCTGTGCAAAAAGAAGAGTCTGCAAAAATAACCAGATGCACCTAGTACATTGAAAACAACAGTCATGATACTGCTTTGAATAATACACTACTGCGGGATCTTGCTGGAGGTGAAATGAGCTATAACGTGGGAGAATCAAGAGTGAGTGTTGAAAACCAGGAGGTTGCTAGGTGTCATGTGTAATTACTTAAAAATACCTTTTAGTTTATCTTCTCTGCAGGCTTTGATTGATCAGAATTTCTTGGTCTGTTTTTAAAAGCAGTAATTTTCTTTTTTCTTTGTTTTCATGGAAAATAATGAACTGAATACAGGCTGATTTGTTTCAAGAAAGCCTACCTTATTAACCAGGGACATAAAGAATTCATGCTGAAAACGTTATAAGCCTGAGCTGCATATAGCTTGCAGTTTTTGTGTTAACCCATCCTCTGGCTTTATCTTCCTTCTAGTGGAAGGGATGTTGGCAGGAGGGGAAGATGTTCACATCCCTAAAAATATGTGTGGTGCTTACTAGAACAAACCTGATAAATTATTAACAAGAAGTATTTGTGAAAAGTGGTCAGTAAGCACGTAGTTCAGTGGGTTTTCCCAGTCTCCCTGGAGGAAGGTGGATGTAGTGACTGGGGCAGGGCTGGTGTGTGGGTCAAGCAGCCAGAAGGGAGACATCTTAGCAACATCCACGCTTGGTGAGAGATACGACTCCAGACATGGGCTTAGACATGTTAAATATAGGTTCATCTTGGAAAAGTGTAAGTTTCAGATTACGTATTCCTTCAGTTTGTGGAAAAAATGTGGGAAAATCCTTGGGATTTAGCAACTTATGAGGCTTTTCTTCGCCTAACCTTCTCATATTGGTGGTTTCACAGAATGCGGTCTATGAGATGGTCTGGTTTTAGGGGGTTGGTATTCATTTCCAATTGATAGGTCCCAGTTTGTCTCAAGCCAAGAGTGACCAGATCTAATTACCATATGATGGCCATACATAGATACGGGAGTGTGGGAAAAGAGGGAGAGATGAGGAAGTGTGTAGCGTATTGGCTGTGTGTTGTTGGTTCTTGCAGTTATCAGCATTACAGTATTGCGAATGTATGCATGCAGAAGTTGTGCAGTTTGCTGAAAAACATGAATTTTAAATCCTATTTATTTGTTGAATTCTTTGATTTGCCTCACAGATTTTGAGCCTTTAGTTTTCATTTTAAAGCTTTGCTTGGCAAATGTGAAGCCTGCAAACCTAATTAGAAAAAGCAGGATGCAGATTGTGATTCAGATGGGTCATTTAATGTAAAATACAAAATAGGATGAAGATAAGAGTCCGGTCAAGAGTGGCAGTAAAATATGAACAAACCTTTTGCATCTGATACCAATTGCTCAGTGCTCCAGCTAAGGAGGTGGCTCTAGGAAAAACTGGGTTACGTTTTCTGAGTTGAATTTGCTACCAGGTGAGGTGAGATTAGTATAATGAAACCCATTTGGCTCAGTGCTTTGCGTCTAATGTCTTTCTCATCAGAGGGGCAAATAACCGTACCCATCTGAAGATCAGTCTTGCTGTCTGCATCAGAGACTATCATGTAAATAGTCTCTGAGAGGACTTGAAATAATAGAGGTGAGTTTTGGGAATACATACTGCTTTTATCTAGACTAAATGAATTCTCAATTGGAAAAAAAACAAATGTTAGTCCCCAGCACTGCCATTCTGTCACTTCTCTTTCCCAGCAAATTAAGATATTACCCATGGTGTAGTAAATTATTTACGATCAATACACTTGGCGAGTTCTTATCTCGTCCAATAGGCTGAAGATGAAAAATTATGCTGCATGTTTCCAAACAAAGTGTTTCATACGTGATAAATAGTCATTAAATTGTGCCTCACAGATGACATCATACCTAATAATACATTAGGGGTCTTTGTATCTATGTGGCTCCCAGGAGTCAATTATTTTGTCAGCTAGTGCTGCCTCATGAAAATAGCAGATTTTTTTCACCAGGGCCAGGCAGCTAGCCATGAAGGAGTAACTAAAGCAGATGTGTTAGTGGAAAATGTGGCATTGCAAGGCCAGTGTAGGCAAAGTGAATACTTAGAAGTTGTAGAAAACCCTGAGACTGATGCATTTTTTTTCTTTACCTTACTGAGAGTATCAAATGACCAAAGTGCAGAAGAAAGTGTTCAGCTTTGAAAATAAGGGGGAGCAACTAAAATTTTCAAAATTGGGACGTGCGCCTCTAAGCTGAGCACAGGTCTTAATGCCTGTGTACTGATGTGCCTCGAAGGAAACACTTAGGTTTCTTCATATCTATCATATTAGTTACTGATGTCCAAACTCAATCCAGGTTAGAACCTGCTCATGAGAAGTTCAAAGCTGTCTCCTTGTTGTATTATTCATGTGCTGAGTTACACTTCATATATTTCAGTGTTGGCATTACTCTGCAAGCAGTCAGTATACCTATTTGTATCATATATGCCTTAAGTGGTTTAGCCTTGTTTTAGAAGTGGTTTTCTGTTTCCTGTGGATAATAGTATGAAACATGCCATTATTTTAGGGAGTGATGAGCATGTGTGAATTATAACAATCCTGCATGGCATTTCTTTGGAGCAGATGCAAGTCCTGACTGCATAACTGGTAGTTTTTCTTTGTAGATGTAGCTCTTCCCTGAAATCTGATGTATTAATGTTTGAGCACTTTCTCTCCTCCCTTATTGAAAATTTCAGCTTTAAGACCTTATACTGGGGCAGAGAGAGAATTATGTTCTTAAGTATAAACAGATTCAGAACCTACTTGAAATCCTGAAGAAACTGATGGTGGCTGGATGTGCTACTGAATTGGCATGGGGGAAATCATGGAATATATATGAGCAAAGGTTTTGACACTGTTGCATCCTGATTTGCTCTCAAAACAATCTGTTTGTATGTATCCAAAAGCTTTTAGGCAGTAGGGTATGGCCAGCAAATGTCTGTGTAAAGAACACTTTAAAATTGGAATTTCTTATGATAAAGAAACACTTTTCTTGATTTAAGCAAGAATACCAGTTAAAGCATTTGTGACTTTAATGACCTTAATCCCAAGATTCAGTTTACTGTATAGAGTGTGTTTTAAATGCCTAAATTCTTCGTGTGTTTTACAACAAAGGATGCTGGATGCCTCAGTGATCTTGGAGGCTACCCAAACTGGTCTTAGACTGTTCTGAGACTGGTTGTCACGTGACCTAGAGAGATCCTCTGCAGTAAATTATCTTTCTAAGAGGAACCCAGCAGGTTTTGCTGAAGCATCCTGCTGGGATGAAGGAGAACGAGAAGCATGCAGTGCTCAGTGATGCGCAGGAGGACCATAAGGTGATGAGAAATCATGCTTATGGCATGGGCAGCACAGGGCGATGTGGTACTCATGGAGTGGGCATGACTAACCAGCAGATGCTTCTGGCCATTTCTGTGCCATGGTCTTTTCTAGTTGCTCCTCCTCTGCTGTGAATTAATTTGGAGCAGCATTGTGCTGTCATGATTTTGTTCAAAAGAACAAACCGATAATTGTGTTAAACTGATCCTGCAAACAGTGGGGAATGATGGCTTCTCTTTTTTATCTTACCACCTTCACAGTCCCAAGACCTGTGTTTCTGTGAGGACTTGCTGAAGCCCTGAGAGCTGTCACCCAAACTCAGTGAATTACAGTTTTAACAATTTTGCCTGCTCCTTAATGCTGTTGAAGGGTCTTCATCTTGATGGCTCTGCTGTTGCCTGCTCTGTCGGCAGTCAGGCCCATGTTCTGGCGATGAACCCGTCCAAGGAGGTGATATGCTCCTGAGGGTTTTTTTGTTTTCTGTGGGCTTGCAGGACACAGACCATCCTTAGAAGGGAAGGGCCATCTCAGACCATCCCCAACCTCTTCCTTCAAGTCGATACTTGATGTTTTTATGGTGACACGAATAGGGAGTTGGTGTGCTGGACATGCATGGGGGTTGCATTGCTGGACCTCAGCAAGTGCCTTATCCATTTGTTCTGAACTCAGCTTACTATGTGTGAGTGCAAAAGGTGATCTGTTGAGTCTTCTTTGCTTTAGCTGTCTGATTCAGTCATCCTTATAAAACACTGTTAGTCTAATTCCAGCAACATGCTTTTGCTCTCTCTCTCAGGGTCTTTCTGTGTCTTACTGCACAGAAGAAAGGGCAAAAAGAGGAGAAGAGGAGAGTGTGGGAGCTGAACCATGATTGCAAGCCAAATGGAACTACATTTTGAGGAGGAAATTTTAGAACAAGAGATGGGACCGTCTCATGTGACTTTAAGAAACCAGTAGAAAGCTACCTTTTAGGTATTTTTGGTTGTAATTTCAGGACTGTAGGAAAAAAGCATGAGAAATAGTGGCTGGTATGGTGGGAGTTAAGAAAGTTTTGTAAAGGAGCTTTTATAAAACAAAATAAACCCACTACCTAAGAATAAAACTAGAACATCATTTTACCTGTTACAACATTTCATTTTGACTACCCGTGGCTGGATTTAGTTCACTACAGTAGTGTTTTTAAGCATATGTGAGGACAGCCTTATAGGAATGTTACGGCTATCACTGAGTTTAGATAGGATATCTACTTTCTTGCAGTATTGCAGATAGTAGTAGAAGCAGTGTTTTCATCATGTGTAAACCCCATGATTTTTCTAGGTTAGTGTGGAAATCGTTTCCAATACTTCAGTGCTAGCCGTACAACTATAAATTGTGTTCAGAAAATATGTCCTTGAAATATCCTTTGTTCTACCACTTTTTTTTTATGCTTAGTGTGCTCTACTACTCTTTCTTTTCCCAATAACCTGCTTTAGGGAAATTATGTATAAGGCTCAAGAGCACAGATATCACCATAATCTTCTTCTCCCTGTGTGCTTATTTTCTGTTGCAATGCCCAAAGTGTGTTAGGATATTATATTATTTTTCATATTGTAATTAGTTTCTTCCTGGATGGATGTGGGTTGGGGTTTTTTTTGCTCTTAGATGTAATAATCCTCTGTCTTTGTTCTGAAAGTGTAGTGCAACAATTTGTAGTGTTTTGAGATGGAATTGGAGCCTTATATCTGTTCATATATTTGAACTTCATGCTCTGTGTTCTGAGAGAAACCACAGTTGACCCAAACCTTTGAGAGCTCTTCAGGATCCCAGCTGGAGGGTTCTTCCATGTGACCAGTCTCCTAATGCAAGTAGAATCCTCATAATCAGAAAATTGGAGCTGTTCTCAGGTCCTTATGTTGGCCTCTAAAAGACGTAGTTACCAGTTTCTGCAAATCTTGCCTCACTTCCAATTCAGCCCATAAAACCTCAGCATTTTTTCCTTTGTTCTTCTCTGGCTGGAAATTACCTATACCAGGTTGTTCCCTTTCTCTGCACCCAAAGGAATCTTAAGGGTAATTCAAAATCACAGACCAGGTGTTAGAAACTTCTCAGTATTTTGTAGTGGTCGTAGAGATGAAGAGCTTGTTACAGGATGTGCATTTAGGCCTTTGGAGATAACTTCACTGTGCTGCAGGGAGCTCCTTGAATACCTGCGTAGAGGTTTATATTGTCTGTACTAAGTCACTTGTGTGCTTCAGAAACACAGACTGGGACTGGGCAGGGGCGTGGGTCCTCTGGCTGTACTCAGATGCTTTGTCTGTCTGAAGAGATACAGCCTGTGCTGGGTACTCAAAGAGCCTTGTCTTGTCCATTAAGTTCGGTAAAAGTGGAAGTGTTCTGCCTTTTCACCAAAGGGAATCTGAGCCACCTTGTTCCCTGCCAGGTTGGTTAGGGAAGGAAGAATGATTATGTGAATAAGGGGAGAGGAAGGAGGCAGATCATCATGTATTTCTGTGGTTGCTTACACAGTTTCTGTATGCTGAAATGCAGTTAGTTATCAAAGAAAATTTAAGTAGTGCTGTTTTGGGCAAAGAAAAGATTCTGATCTTTTCTCACCTTTTGTGACAAGCAACTGGAGAAATAGCTGAAGTATTCAGAAGAAACACTGATCACCATCAGGGCAAAATACTAAACAGTAGTTCCTCTGAGACACCTATATCCATGTTTCAGCTCATGTACAATTGCCCTCATGGTCAGACTTGGTATTGAAGTGAGTAGAAGTTGAGAGAGCACAAAGGCTTTTTCTACTTTGGTGACTTATGTAGGTACCCAGATAAGTGTTAAGACTGATTTCAAGTGAGTCTTGCAAAAGCCAGCATTGGGGACAAAATTGCATCTCCCTGTGAAAGTTCCGGCTTGTTCTGGAGACTTACGACTCAAATGTGTTGTTGAAAGTGCATTTTTAGGAAGATGCACAGCCTGATTTCTGAGGACTAAATAGGAAGTGCACAGGATTGATGTAAATCTGGGGAAGGCATTGCACTGTCCTGTGAACATATCCATCTCTGCACAAAGAGTAGAAGCTGGGATATTTAAAGCAGTGCTTCTGACCTTGGGCAAGTCTTTTTTTTTCCTTCTTGTTTCCCACCTTCTTCTCAGTTCAGCCAGATTGTACTATCTTTTGGGGTAAAATATACTAAATGGCACAGAGATTTATCTGGGGTGTATCAGCACTGCTATATTACACGTAATAGTGTGCTTGGCACTTGGTTTTTGCATACCCATCTATTTGCCCTTACTAATGCTGGCTATCAGCTGAGAGTCCAAGAGCATATCTACCTCATCCTAGATGTTTATATCCATGAAAGAATTAGTGACAAGAAGGGAAGGGGGATGAGCAGTTGGAAAACAAGGTTTGCAATTAGTAGGTAAACCTGGAATTTGCTGAAACTCCTGGGAGATGGTCTGACCTGCACTCATGCACGTGCTCCCCATGCAGCAGCACACCAACATGTGCAGCATGGGCAGGCTGGGTGGCTAATATTTATTGAAAATGAACAGCCTGTGAAATCGCTCTGGAAACACTGCACTGTGGAAAGACTGTGGAGAGACCCAAGGGCAGCTGTTGGGATGATACATCACAGATGCTCCTTTGGAAATAGGTGATTTGCTGCTGAAGTGCAGCCTGGCTTGTTTGTGGAGCATGCCCTCAGTGCTGCCCAAGCAGGACAATCCACTGTGCTGGCTGCTCATGTTGTAGCAGAAGGGTGTTGACAAATTAATGCTTCCCCTTGGAGTTCTTACAGCAGGACCTCCAGGTGCTGCCCAGTGCCAAATTGGTGAATTGATAGTTCTGCTTACTGCGTTACGGAAAGCCACACTGACCTGAATTTAATTGCTTCTTACCTGTCCTTAATGCTGAATTTTACAATATTTATAGATCAAAACTTGGGAAAAAGGAAGGATTCAAACTTCCTCAGGTTTTAGTGCGGTCCAGAAATTTGCTTTGGTTCGGTAAATTTAAAAAGGTATAACAGACAAAAAAGCAATACTTTGCAACTGGGCATTTTATGACTTGTTAATAAAGCCTTAGCTGAACTGAAAGTCAGACACTTTTTTCCTAATACAGTTATCCTCTTGAGATACTTGAGTTTGAGAGTTTATAAGCCACAGCAGGTAGCTGTGCTGACCTGAGCTATGGTCACCAGCCTGGTTGCCAGCCTGTGGTGTAGGTGTATTCTGGAGTCTATTGGCAGATGGGTCAAATCAAAAAATAGATGTCACCATCTACAAAGGAACTTGGATTTCAGCCCTAGAAGACCATCCACTATTCCTCACACTACGTCCATGTGGCACGGTCATACTCTGGAGGTACCAGACCTTGTTAGGTACCTCCAGCTTAAACTGATGGAAGAATGGAAGTGCTGTTTTGGAGGCACAGTTGAAGGAACTTGGGTTCTCTAACTGCATTACTCTCCTTAATATGTTGGGATTTATTATATGTTTGAAATTTACATATTTTAAAATTTATATTTTTCAGTCTTGTGTTAGGTTTGTCCCAAAAATAGCTCCCTCTCCTGTACTGTCTTAGTAGCAAGTCAGTCCAAACTGTAGGGCTGTGGGACTTTCTAGAACTGTGGATAGTTGTAATATCTTTTAAAGATCTGCTTTACCAATCCTGGTGTTTTTCCTCTTCTGGTTATTTTGATACAAGAGGTTTTTTCTGGAAATATTTGGCTCCTTTTGGCCATCTTGTAACTGTAACTGCACAGGAAGCATTGGGTTTATTTCCTGCATTTTTCCTGTCCTTGGAAAAAGTCTGCATCAGTAAGAAAGCACATTGCAGGTAACTAATACCTTTGCATATTTGCAGTCAACGAGTGCCATAGAAAGTCTGCAGCTGAGCTACTTGATGAAAGAATAGCTCGTTTAAAAAAAAAAAGAAGAAGAAGATGAAGCATTTTACCTTTTACGGAACTGTGTTTCTCATTTATTTAGGTCATCTGTTATGGGGAGTGGGGGAGCTATTACTCCTGCTATCTTCATGCTGCTTGTGATTTATTTTCAACTTAAGTATCATGCTGGCATCGCACAGGACATTTACAGTTTTGAACTGAGATGCCTCTTTCCCTGCCTGGTGGTAATGCCCTATCAATTCCAAATGGCAATTAATGCTGTTTCCCCAAAATGACTTCTGCAGAAATAAAGTGTAATTGGAAAGTAGTTGCCCATTACAGTGATTTATCTTGTCAGTGACTGATTTGTTATTTAACTCTAAAACATTTTATTGATGTCTTTGGAAAGTGACTACGTGACCTAAGTAAAAATGTTAAACTTATTAATCATGGTAAGTTTTCTCTGCTGGGTTTACCATATACATAAATTACGTAGCTTGTAAAATAGGCTGTTTATTATGCTAAGAAAATACAGTGCTGTACTACAGGCAGCACATAGTTCTAGTTTTATTAGCTTTTAAAATAAAAAGTTCAGTAGATAAAAAGGTTAAGTGCAAGTTACTTGGTTCATTTTTTATGGAGTCCCTTTGAAGGTAAAGATACTGGGTCCATGGTGAGTAGTATTGTTGTAATTAATTTCCAAACCGGAAGTTCTTATGAAGATGCACCTGAGAAGAGGATCACCTCTTTGCCCTGAAAGCCCCAGGAGTGATGGATTGCAACAACTCAGACACTTCTGAGCCTTAGAGATTCCAAAATTTTTACAAACACCTTTAATATAAGAAAATACCCTTTATTATCTATCGGATTCATTTACATTTCTGGTGGAGAGCAGTATGACTAATAACACTAACTCCCCTCTTTGCTGCAAGACTAATAACTGTGAGGGTTGGTTTTGAAAGTATAAAGCCTTAATTGAGTTGTGGCATTTCTCACAGAAGCAGGGAGAGTTGAAGAAAAAGATCTGGAATATTTCTGTAGAAAGAAAAGTAAGCAAAGGAGAAGGAATACAGCTCTGCTTATGATGAATCCCTTGAAATGCCAGAAAGGAGCAAGAGGACATAGCAGATCCTAGGAGGAAGAGTGGCTGTGTTGTGGAGGAGGACCTGAAGGACAAGGTCTTCCTCGTGTCTCTGCTCTCCAAGATAGTGTTAAGCTGTGAGCAAAGAGGACCCAACTCGACTTTAAATCAATTTTCCCCTCAACTGTAGCATTTTCTAGACCTAATAGGGAAAGACGAGCTCAAACCAATTCATTTTGTGCATTGCAATGCTTTGTGCAAATATCTCCTTTGCAATTCCCGCTCCTCATAATAGAAATACTGAATTTTTTTTTCCAGACATTCTCTCATAAAAAAAAAATAGACCAAAGTTCTTGATGCTGATTGAAAGCAAACCCCATGGTGACAAAATCACTGCATCTTTCCATGTTGTAAGAGTTGCTCCCAACACTTCTCTTGCTTCTGTGCCGTAGGAATGAACATCACAACATACCAGAGTAAGATTTCTTTGATTTCCATGTCCAATATGGATATCTGAGAACAGGCAGATGTTACAGCGGGGATACTGTAACACGATGTATCAAACTAGGAGGCCCGTGGGAAAGAAATATCTATGGGCCGATTCTTGATAGATGTTTCAGAGAGATGTTTATTTCTCCAGCCGCAGGGCCGGGACTCTGCCGAGGAGCTGCTGCAATCACGGGACCCGAGGGTCCTTCTGCCCGTGCAGGGGAACACAAAACAACCAATGGGGAAGGAGGGTGAGCAGGGGCAGGGAAACCCCGTGCCTCCCCCCAGGGCCCCTCTCCCAGGACCACATGGCGGGGAGGAAGGGACCCCGACATTTCACCCGTTTATTTTTAACAAAAAGAGATTTAGAACTTAACATTGAAAACAACTGGATAAACATAACAAGAACAGTTTCAAAACAGTACAAGCCACCCTCCTGAGTCTTTAAATGTCCAAACAGATTCTCTGGAATATCTTAAGGCTGATAGAAGGGCGACAGAACTCTCTGGGCATGCTTTGTGGGGAAACTGAGGCAGGAGAGGGTTTAATTTCTTCCCTCCCCCTTTTCATCCCACACTCGGCATTGGAAAGGGATTTCTGGGGAAACATGGTTTTGTGAGGGAAACCATGGATGAAAAAATGGATTGGGAATACACTGGGGGTAATAGGATATAGGGTAAAAGGGAAAGGTGGGATTAGGAAAGGGAGACTGTAGGGGGGGCTTACAATGGAGATATTGTCTAACATGACTACAATTTTCAGCATATATACTGCCTTTTACAGGAACACCATCAGGCCCAGTGACTGCTGATGCTTGTAACCCTTTTCTACCTTGTACAATTTTGAATTCCACCACCTCTCCATCTCCCAAGCTTGGGATGTATTTTTCAGGGTTATTCTTTTTAATAGCAGTTCTGTGAATGAATATGTCTTGCTGGTTGTCACACCTTGTTATAAAACCATAATTTTGCTTAACATTATACCATTTTACTATTCCTAAAACCTTAGCTATGGTGATTTTTTTCCTTTTTCCAAGTGACTGCTATTTTCTGTCTCACTGTGTTCTTGCTTTCACTTTCGGGGCCGCTCGTGCTTGCGCGCTCTTCCCGGGGTCACATCTGGGACTGTGCGGGCCGGGCCGCGCTGCTCAGCTCCCTGCGTGCCGCCGCCTCTGCTCTCAGCTTCGCTGCCGCTGCCTGGGGCTGCACCCATGTCTCGGCCGGGCTCCCGAGCGATGACTCCCCCATGCCCTGCTCCAGCGCGTGTTTCGGCTGGGCACGGCTCCGCTCCACCGCCATCGCCACCAGCCGCCGCCCGCGCGCGCCTCTCCTCTCATGGGGCTTGCTCCACCACGCGCTGCGCGGGGCCGGGCGGGCACCGCCGGGTCGCACCGCTCCCGCCACACCTGGCTCTGCTGCCAACACTGCAGCTTGTGTCGCTCCGCCTGCGCCCGGGAGCTGCCTCGCTGCTGATCGAAGAGCGCTTGGCGCACATGGCCTGGGTCGCACGGTCCCTGAGGCATGCTTCCCTTTGCCAGGACACAGCTGACATTGCTCAACAGTCTCGGTAATTAAATAATATTCAAGAAAATATTCTTCTATCGGTATATATTTTGACTCAAAAATTAACTGTGTCCAAACGGTCTTCCAAAAGTCTTTGGTAAGAATTAAATCCCAAGAAACATAGAAAAAGTTCTTAAACAACCATGCCAGGAAGTGCTTCAGTTCCTTTTGAGCTTGAATTAAGCTAAAATTTACAAATCGTTGTTCAAGAATCTTTTTAAGTTTAAGATAAATGTCTATATGTGGCTCTGAGAGCCAGGAGTCTTTCCATGGTTCCTCCATAGTTTAGATATGGAACAGCAAAACAAAAACAAGAAGAGGAATCCAAAGTTTCTTTACTCACAAATCAGTCGCTGTCCTTAGGGATTGGGGATCGTTCTGCTCACATTATCCACCATTTGTTACAGTGGGGATACTGCAACACGCATGTATGAAACTAGGAGGCCCGTGGGAAAGAAATATATATATGGACCAATTCTTGGTAGATGTTTCAGAAATGTTTATTTCCCCAGCCGCATGGCCAGGATCTGCCAAGGAACTGCTCAATCACAGGACCCGAGGGTCCTTGCCTGCGCAGGGGAACACAAAACAACCAATGGAGAACGAGGCTGACCAGGGGCAGGGAAACCCCGTGCCTCCCCCCCAGGGCCCTTCTCCCAGGGCTACATGGCAGGGGGAGGGACCCCAACAGGCAGAAACTTGGGATTTATCAAATTTGTATTTATTAGCTGTTTATATTTTCCATTGCTGGAGGATCTGAACAGTTTATTTACAACACTGTCCACATCCTCTTTCTCCTGCAAGTCCCCTGTGTCACTGCAGGTGATAAAAAGATGCTCTGATTTAGGTCTTGAAGACACATATGTGTGTTAATATCCTGTTGAATAAAAATGCAGCTCTATAGAACTCCTTCTAATTTCCTTCTATGTGCAACGCCCAAGATATTCATTATATGATCTCATTTCATTTTATTACCTTACTCGTTTTAATTTTTATTTTATTCATAACAAAAACATAGGATAAGCAGAAAAGATGAAGATCAAATACAAGACTGCCAACAGATAAAGAACTTTGTAACATGAAATAGGAAATTTCATGCTATTAATATTCAATCGCATGGGAAGCAGGTAGGGGTGAGTTGGTCAGGGGGAGAGAAATCAAAAAGATGTGGGATGAGCACCAGGCTTGGAAAAGATTCTTCTTCCTGAAGAGTCTGAATCATGTGGTTGTCCTTTAAGCAGCAAAATAGCTGGAAATATTGAAATTTACTGACATTTATCTTCATTATGGAAATCCTTTATCCTGTTTGTTAACCAGGATAACAGATAAATAAACCTTTTAAGGAATTTGGTCTCCTGGCTTCCTGCTGCAGATCTGGGAGAGTGGGCTTATGGCTGGACAAGGTTCACAAACTGCCTTGTCTTATTCCTCACCCGTAAATAATATTCCATAAGGGATGTCCCCTGTGCAGGGTGTGCATGTGAAACTGCCAGCTCATATATTGTCCAAACAGGTGCCAGACTGTCATATAGGTGGGGAAACCAAGCTGTATCCCAGCTTGAGCATCAATATTGGGTAGGGCTTGGAGCATGGTGTGGCTGTTTTTGCTCTGAGGGAAAGCTGTGAATGTCTAATGAGAAAGTAAATTATTAAGGTTTTGCATTACATAGAGCATTTGTGAACTGGACAGCGATGATGTGAAATAAGTCTCCAAATTCCTGCTTCTCTCTGAGTTGTGATGTGATCCTTGAGCACCAAATTCATGGAGATTTGGTAGTGACAAGAAAGAGTGAACCATATTATTACTCACATATCTGGATTTAGTGACACTTGCAGAGACTTTTGATAGGAGGCCCTTAAGCCTTAATCCCCAAGTCTACATTTTATGCAGTAGCCACTAAAACAAAGGGATTTCAGTTTTTTTTAAGGAGCATTGGCTTATTTATTGAATTCAGAACTGTTGCTCAAGATGTTGGATGGGGTTACTGATGGCTTTTGTGGTTTCTGGAATTTAATATTGGCAGGCTATGGCTGAGGAAGTCTTTTCTTGTTGTCTGTCTGTAATGTGTGTGTGAGGTTTTGCCTCATCAGTGTCTTTCCAGAACTGATGCTCCCTGCTCCTTGGGGCTCCTTATGGTCCCCTTGTCTGCAGTGGGTGGTCCTGGCCTGATTGGCTGGGTTTGGAGGAACTCTTGGCTAGGTTTGAAGGAACTCTTGCCTGTGTGCCTGCTTTGGTAAGACCACTGAAGTCAAAGTCAAGGAGTAGTTGCAAGGCAGGGTGGCAGTGAAAGACTGAAGGACACTGAGATGGGTGCTTTTCACAGATTATTTGACATGCTGTAATCTACTTTTGTACTTTAGTAGTTCATTTCATTAGTTTGGCACTCCCTGTCTAAATATAAAAAATGCATGCTGAAAAATCGATTACTGTCACTTGTCAGTGTGCCTCATTTACCCTGCCTCGAGTGCCTGGGGATAATTGGCAACAGTGGAAAAGTTTTGCAGTCTCCAGCTGTCAGCAAGGTTGCACAAAACAGGTTTTCCTATCATAACGTTGGCATGTCAGCTTTGTGGGGGTTTTGAAGGTGGATTTGGAGGGGTGGTTCCCATCACAAGCTAATTCTTGCTTGGAAAAGCTTCCCCTCTCTGCTCTCTGGGACAGACCATCCCTTTTTCCCAGCTGTGCAAACCTGTCTTAAACAGCTTTCTGTGGAAGTCAGTTCAAAGAGCTGGAAGTGCTACTTAGGGAAGAAGCCTTCTTGGGGCTTATAGGTCTGAAATAATCCATATATGTAAGTTTTCAAATCAGTCCTTCAGCTTGTGCTTGCACTGAAATTTGAATGGAGTCCCAGAAAGTTTTCCTGAGAGGAGGTAAACCCTGTGAGCCTGTGCTTCTTGGGTGTACCTGAATTTTACTACAGCCTTTCTAGTTGAAGATAGGGCTTTCAGAATAACTCCTGGCAAAGATTACAGTCTCTCTAGAGTGCCTTGTATTTTAATCCTTCTAATCTATAATATTTTCAGCCTCTGCATATTGACTGATTTCTTTTTTCCTTTGGGGATGTTAGAAATAATAACCAGAATGAAAGTCTTAGTACAAGTCACCTCTACTGAATTGATATGGTTTTTTATTCCTAGTTAATCAGCAGTAAGTCTCAGGGTGCCAGTGGGTGGTCCTGCATATCATCAGTTACTACAGCTCTGTGGACCAACCATTGAAGTCCTGCAGTTTAAAGTATGTTACTTGATGGAGCAGCTAAGCTTTTGCCCTGTCATTTTGAATGATATTCCGTAATAGTATTTAATGTGATGTTAACTTTCAAGGGGAGCATGACTAAACACTAGAAATGAAATTTTTTGACATTTGTCTGTTGTTCATTATGGCTGATGTGCAGTTTGTCATCCTTTTTAAGTAACACTGCATCTAGCACAGATAACATGCTTGGAACATAATGAGCTGTCAAAAGATTATAGCTACAGAAAGGTCAAATAATCACTTAAACACGGGTAAAAAATAATTCTTGAAAATGGTCTTGGGCTGCTTCTTCATTGCATTTAGTTAAAATGTTTAAAGAAAGCCCCTAAATCCCACAGTTCTGTTTTCCAGAGATAAATATAACAGACATAGATAACACAGAGAAAGAAGAAAACCTCCCATGTTTTAGCATCGTTTTAGAGAAATAAAACTAAACACCCTGACTTGACAGGGAAGCACCTTCTGAACATATTTTGCAAGCATGTTTGTCTCTCATTGCAAATTAATTACTAATTGCCTGTTATGTGATGTGTTGAAATTAGCTCTTTCTTTCTTATCATAGCTTGAGACATCTTTGCCTCCTACTTCTTAAGGAGGTCAGGGCTTCAGCCTCCTCTGGAATCCCAAATGAGATTTGTCAGTCAGGCGTAGCAAAATCTAATCTCATCCAGAGAAAAAGAAAAAAACAGACCAGAAAATGATCTGATTTTCCGATTTCATGGCCAAGGTTACCCCGGAAAGTGGCATTTAAAGCCCGTAACTAAGGTGGCATGCCAAACTAAGCACTAATAACAGAGCAACCATGTGGAAAGATATCGCTTTAACAATTTTACAGTTGCTAAGTGTGAAAATTGTAGTGTGGGCAAGCTCCTGGAATCTGTGGCAATTGGTTCAAAGAGCTGGAATTGATGCTCAGTGAGAAAACACTCTCAGCCCCTGTAACTCTTAAACACTGATGAGGTCGGCTCCTGCTTTTGCTGTTCAAACATAAGGCTGAACAGCTTCATTAAAGAGATTTTTTTTATTTCTCTGAGAATAAAAAAAAATAGCAACAACACCGCATAGTGTTGGTTGGTGACTTGATCAGATGGTGTTATCAGTGTGATCTTGTGCCTTACAGACCTGAAAGAAAAGAGATTAGATGGCTGAACTTAAAAGATGATGTATTTTTTTTCTTGTTCTAAGTGCTGTTCTGCTTTTGCTTCCGGGACACACGGGCTTCTCATGCTCATGCACATGTGCATGCTCCCCTCCCCTGAGCTATGCCTGTGCACAGCTTTATTCTCTGAAAATACCTGGCTGATGCAATACATGAGGCACTATCCATACATGTCTCTGGGACGTGAACGGTGAGGTGATGTGTATCAGGAAGTGCTGAAGGAGGAGATTGAAAGGAAGCTTATATTCATGTTTCTGACATTATCTCTGGGCTGATTTGCACTAGAGGTAGTAAGACACCTCGGAGGAATAATCTGTTGAATGAGTTTGTACATCAAAGGCTGACTATTATCTAGCCAGATATTAAATGAGCCAAGGGCCACTGCATGTCTTCTGTGAATCATAAACCAGCCTTCCAATCCCGGCACAGTGAAGCACTGATACCATGGACTGCACGTAGCAAGGGCTCCAATCCCCCCTGTAAAACTGTGTTGTCAGACCTCCCTCCTCTAGCAGCAGAGGTGGCACTTCCCATCCTATGCAGTAAATGCACGGAGACTGTCCCAGGCACCTATGCAGTGACAGACCCACCCCCCCCCCCAGAGGGCTGGGCAGCCAAGGTGCTGCAGCAGCAGGAGGCTTTGCTGGGACTGCAGGAGCTTTGCTGAGCTCCTGATGGCCTGGCCCTTCAGGGAAACACGCCCAGGAGGAGTTGTCTACAGCATGAGATGTTCTCACCTCCTGTGCCTGAACTTGGAGGAAGGCACTTTGGGAGAGGCTGCAGCCATGCTGTTGGTTGATGGGCTGTCTCTAAAAGGTTCTGGGCAGAAATTGCCATCAGTGTTAGGCAGGTGCCCAGAAGTTCTGATCACAGTAGTCCTTTCTGTGAGCACAGGGGAGGCCTGAGATGATGCCTCCTGGCTGATGCAGTACCAGCACCTTTGCAGCTGAGGTCATTTGAGTGCCTAAATGAGGTAGCAGGGATCAAGCTCTAAGGAGCTGTTAGTTAAGGTTCTGGCTCTTAATCAGCTGGCATTAGTGAGGCTTGGGAAATTACCCCAGTTGCTCTTGAGTTGGGGGTGGGAATGTTAAGCCTTATCTATTTGATAGCATATTTATAACCTGCCATGGAAGGGTTTGTCCTGGCCTGTGTGAAGCACAGCTAGGGACCTCTTCAGGACCAATGTATGTTTTGTGAAGACTCTCATTATGTTTTCTCTCTTCTGTATTTCTACCACTGTGAGCCTCAAGGTTCTGTGTGTCTTTTTCCCCTAGCTGGTTTTAACCCTTGCCTTTTAAAAGTGAAGATTCCTGTGTGATAGCACTGGAGAGGCAAAATGTGTTGGGGGTTGGCTGGGCTGCAGTAAGCTATTTTTGCACAAATTTCCTGTCTCTCCTCCTGTTGTTGTCAACATGTCATGTTTCCAGAAGCTGAAGTCTAAAGCAGCTTATATTTAACACTCTTTGGAGAGAGACTGTAGCCAGGCATGCTCATGTGGAGTAACGAGCTCTGGTCTTTCAAGGACAACCCATTAGTGCCATGGGCTGCCCGACGCGGGCGAGGAGCGTTTGGGTGCATGAAACCCTCATTTGCTGGGTGGGAGTGAACAAATGCTCCAGCACAGGCTTCTGCCTTGGCTGTGGAGCCTGGCAGCAAGCCCCCAGAGCTGCCTGGCTTAGCCTGAAGGTTACAAGTTAGTATTTCTCTTCTGGTTTGAGCAAGAAAGCTTAGAAAGCAGAGGACCTGAAGAGCAGAGAGGACTTCCACCGTTCTCATGCTAGTCCTTGTCCCCAGATGAACTAAGTCGTATAATCCGGCCCATAAACTCATTTCAGCTTTTTTACTGTACCACCTGCTCCAGATAAGCTAGAAGTGTGGTTTAGACTCATTTGGAAACAAAAGGCTGAAGTTCAGACCTTCTCCATATGGAGACTCCTCTTGAAATGAAGGAAAATCAAGGGAAATGCTGGTTCAGCTCCTTCTGTAGGTCTCTGTATCACTAGCCTCTCCATTTTGGAAGAACTACGAACCATAATTGTGAACTATGCATTCATAATTATGGATGGCTGCCAGCATGCCAAAAGAAGAAGATTTTTACAGAGAAATTGTGTATGTGCAGAACTTAGGCCTCTGCTCTTGGGGGCCACGTTACCTGCTTGTAATGGGAAAAATAAAGCAGTCCCACAGTGTGTCTTTGCAGCCCATCCCTACCAGCTCCTCCAGGTATGCTAAGGCTTTCTAAAGAGACTGGGAGACACAGAGAAAAGCTCCCTCTCTCTGGGGAGCAGCCTGAGCAGCTTCTGATATTAGGGGCAGCAGCATCCTGCTGCCAGCAACCATGATGTGGCAAGGCACTGGGCCATGGCTGGGATTTTTGGGGTTTAATATGGGATGGGGGGGTGGCTTTTGGGTTATTTTGTTCCTTTTTTTTTTTTTTTTAAGCCAGCACAAGGATATTGATAGTATTTTCAGTCAGACTGAATTGTAGTTGTAATCTATGACAACTGTGGATGTAGATTTGTCAGATCCTCCATATTTATCTTCTTAAACATAAAAATTGTTTGGAGTTGGCTCAGCCTAAAGATGCTGCAGAGGCTGTTGTTTCTCTGCATTTGACTTCACAAGTAGGTTGTCTGACTGGATACTTAAAATCACATCCACCAGCAGGTACTGCAAGCTTTTTCTGGCGCCTAGGTTGCACTATATGTATTTAGCAATGTAACTCTGGTTTATAAAACATTTTATCAACTTTAACCCTTCATTCACATGTTTTACTGCATCACCCGTGTTTCTTGCAGCCAGAGATATTTGGACTCCTGCCTGTCTACTTCCTAAATGAATAAATGTGACCTCATACATTTAAAGTGACACATGGGAGATATATCTGGGTTTATCAGTAACAGAGAGCAAGAATTGCTTACCTTTCTCTCTGACCTGTTTGGGTCGGGGGGAGGAGAGTTGGGGATAGGTATCACCATACCCAGTGGTTCAATCTATCACATGCCTGAGTCTGAGATGTCACTGCTGGCTGACTGCTGGTATCTCTGTGGGTGGCAAGGCAGCTGTTTAAGGTGGTGGTTTTAGATCTCTATTCTCCTTCTAAACCATAAGGGAGGGTAAAATGGGAAGTAAATGACTGGAGCAGAAAACGTCTCCATCCTTGGAAGGAGTCAAGAGTCCACTGGGTTCAGCCCTTACCTGACTGGAGAAGCAGGGGAGGAAATGATGCTATTTCTGGAAGACATTATTTCACTGTCAGTAGGCTTTGAAAAAAGGAAAGTCCCCAGGCTGCTCACTTCCTTCTCCAAAGAAGAAGCAGCACAGCCCCGCCTAAGGTCTGGACTTTGGTTTACAGCCAGGCAAGGTAGTTCCTCCAGGTTGTCTCCTCTTCTGAACTGGCGGCTAATCTACTAAATAACAAGCCTCTTTTTTTTTTTTTTTTTTTTTTTTTTTGAAACCTTCAAATGATGAAGCATTAGCTCCTAAACAACCTAGGGAAGCAGCATCTGGTGTGTCTATTAAGCCATATGCACTCAAATTCAATATAGCAACAGAAAAAGACAGGGTGAACATTAATTAAGAAGTCCACTGATAATAAGAACTGACTCCTGTAGAGATGATCTGTAGTTGAAATACAGTTTGATTTTTAAAAAAGAGAAGGAGATTAAAAAAAAAACAGGCAGAAGCTGAACTTCAAATATCCTTGAAAAAAACCCATCAAAATGGCCCACAAGAAAAACCTCACAAAAATATCCCAAAATATTTGGGCTGTGGATGGATCTGTGTTTAGGTGTGTGTGTGTCTGTGAAGCTATCTGGTATATATTTAAGATATGACCTCTGAATAATGTTCTCTAACTAGGCAAGGAGATGAAGATCTAAATATGGATACCTGGTTGATAAACAGGTATTGTGCAGTGGTGCTCTGCAGGTGTGGTGTGGATTTAGTATTGTGGATAGAAGAGAGGGATTTCAGACCCGAGATCAAGACCTGGTGCATTCCTGTACTGGGGTCCATTCTGTTCTCTTGGCCATTTCTGCAGGCCCAATTGGCAGGAAACTTCCCTGGACTAAGAAAGAAAAACCTACCAGTCTCAGTTTAGACCACCTTGGCTAACAAAGGGAGTGAACTTCATTAGCAGGCTTGCACAAAAATAAAGAATCATTAATTTGCCCTGGTATCTGCTGAAGTTTGATGTCCACTGGTAGCAGAGTCAATTGGAAGATGTTGTTTTTTGTGAAGAAAAAGGTTCATTCATGCATTGTAAGCTGTTCTTATGATTTGGCTTTGTTTCAGTCCTTGTCCCATTCTCCCTTCTGATCTGTTCCCCAGGGGAATTTTGACCAAAAGTCCCAGATGCTATAAATTAGCCTAAAAAGGCAGCCATGGGGCTGTATGGGAAGAATGTTACTAAATGTTTTGAGGGTATATGAAGCACGTGCATCATCAGCAAGGCATAATGCTGTGGACATAGTTATTACAGCAGATACCAAGTGTTTTCCATGAATATTTCTGAATGGAATTAGAAACTTTTAAAATTCTTCCCATAACTTTAATGAAGATAACCTTTTGCAGAAAGAAAATACCTGGGCTTTGGACAAGAAGTGGAAATTATTTAAACGTGTTAATTATCTAGCAATTCTTAGAGTAAAGATCATTTAGAAAAAAAATAGTTTCCAGTGAAAAGTTTTTAGCAACCGTAATTATAGGTGCATCAGACTACTTTGCTGTAAAGGCATCCAGATGATGAGTAACAAGTGTGTCCAAGTTCCCTCAGTGCCCATTGTTACTCTCAGCAAAATAAACTCAGGGTTCTAGTAACTACTTAGTAAAAGTCTAGCAGTTTTACAGATATGTTGGAGACCATTTATGCCTGCTTTTTCCACACATGGAAAGCCTTTCTGTGCCAAGCAGGCCCTTTTTTCCCATGTGTTGCATCATGAAAAAATTGTCGGTCTGAGTTTCTTGTCATACCAAAGCCAGGAACAAAAAACAAGAAACAAAACTTTCCCGTCTTCCAGCACAATGAGATACAGAAAGATGTAACCAACATCTTGAATGGGAAAGGAGTGGTAAATGTTGCATATTTTTTAACATGTGCACATATACATGTATGTACACTTGTGTATTTGTGTAGGTATTCTGATTTTCAAAGGGAGGAGTCCTGAAGGTGAAATGAACACTGGAAAAAAAAAAAAACAGAACAGGGGTTTTTTGGGGTTTTTTTTGCTTCCACTGGACTAGCTGACTCTGTCTTAATATGAATCTGTGTTATGAGGCCACAAGTTTGAAAGCAATACTTTTGCTTTGTGGAGAAGGCATAGTGCACCAGACTGCTCCATTCCAAACTCTGCCTCACCAGACTTGGTAGCATTGCCAGATGATGTGAGCCACCAAGTTACTGACTGCTGATTGTCATTATTAATCTTATTTCAGATTTGTGATTTCCATTGCCACAAGTGTCCCTCACCATTTCACTCACAGAAATTAATGGAATAGGTAGTTTTGGAAGGGTTTTGTCTTTGTGTCCAGTAATAGGCTCAAATACATGGAAATAGTCCTCCTGCATTGTAGAGAAATACACTCCTAGCACTGTGCTGGAGTTGCCAAGGATAAATCTCTGCATGACTTTTCCCTGCCCAGAGGGCTTGCTTATTAGTCAGGTAAGTGGATTTGCCTTGAAAACATCCAGCAAATTCAACTGTGGATGGTTTGAAATTCCTTGAAGCAAATCCGTGCATCTATGGTAGGACTGTCCTGCTTCATTCACCTGGAAGCAAGGTTGAAAGATTAAAAAGGGTCAGAAATGTATTTGACATCTGTGGCACAAACATGCTCAAATCTTCATCTTGGGGGAGGGAGGGCCTCTAGGTAATGGGATTTAGGAAGTTTCTGTCCTCTTTAAGACCTTGTTAGGTGATGTGATTGCATTGCCACCTAGTAGCAGGCTAGTAATGAGACTTTTGATGGCTGTCACTCAGCAGGGAAGTGAATGAAGTTAGATGATGGCAATAAATTGCTTGCCATGTTGGCTGCAGAAGGGGTTAGGACAGGGCAATTGTCTGCCTGAAGCAGTGCAGAGCAGGTGCACTCACACCTTCGCTCAGTAATGGGGAGTGCTTTATATTAGGCCTAATCTGTGCATGCATGTGAGAGTGAGTGCTGCAAGGTATTGCAGGGTTATTATTGTAATAAAATCCTTAAAAAGCATGGGAAAAAAGCTAGGTAGTAAGCAGAAATATCTTAATTTGTCTGACAGGGCCAGTAGAGTTCTAGAGAACAGCACTGCCAGCAAGTTCCTGGCCCTACATTCTTTTTCTTCTCTGCCTAATTTTTTTCCCTAGTTTTCTCTCTGGAAGGTTCTTTTGGCTCTCTTCAGCACAAGCGTCACACCTTTTCACCATGACTTTCATTCTCTCTCAGTATAGATTTTTTACTCTGCAGTGGCTCCTTGCCCATGAGTACCATAGCTGACTTGTGTCCTGGTCACATCGAGGGTGGGCTTGCTGAGCAGTGTTGCTCAAGATAGGGCAATGCTCCAGGGGGAAACATCAAGGGAAGGGTGTTAGGGTATCCCCTAAGGATGTAAAATGCAGACAGTGGAGAAAAGCTTACAAGAGACAGTTCAGAAAAATTATGCAGCTATGTAAAGAAAGTACATCCAGACTTTCTCAAAGGGAATTATTCTTGGGGCTGGAGTTGGAGGATCAGCCAAACTTTTCCTGACTGAATCGCTCTTATCAGTAGGATTTTGTTTACTTCCCTGCTTTTCATTGCTGGACAAGTCAAAGAACAGGTTATTTCCCGTGTCCCCAGTTGCTGAGATACAACAAGTGGTGTCTTCGAGCTACATCCGTACCATCAGGATGAGCTGAGTAAACGTGCTCCTTGCTTTGGGTGTTGGCTGTAGTGCAAAGAATGTAAATATTCATTTGTTTTCGGTTCAGTTTTGAGCAGAATTAATCCTGAGTCAAACAGAATTACAGTGCAAGCTCTAAACCAGCAAATCATCTTCCAGGCTTTCATGCTGACTCCTTAGAAGTAGCCGCTCAGCTGTCTGTAATTTTGCACAGCTATACAAGTCTGACTAATTTTGTTTTCCTCATTAAGCCCTTGTTGGTTGTTCTGAATTTTTAGAGTTAGATTTCCAAGAGAAGCAAATTAAAGTTAGGTTTCTAAACCTATATCCAGGCACATAAGTGAAAGATGTGGAGTAAAACCTCTATCCCATTGAAGCTAATGGTGAGGCTTTAATCATTCCTGGTTTTCTGAGAGCATTTATTTATTCCCCGGGAGTGACTAAGCACTTACACTTACAGCAGAAGACAAAACCCCACACGCATTTCCTGCCCAAGGGTAGGACTTTTCAAAACAGTTAATGGGACTGGGAGTGATTTGGACATTACTCGCCAAATCATTGAAGATTGGGCTTTTATGAGTGTACACACAGGACTTCTGAAAACCCAGTTGTGGCTTAGAAAGTTTTTACCTAACATCTTGCTGGAGTAAATTACTGTTTGCAGAGGATGTGAAGTATTTGCTAGATTGGAACCTTTTTTTGTTTTTAGAGGCCACATGTTGCCGTTTTCTGGCTAGGAGGGAATGAGCTCTGGTAGCAGCCCAATAACATCCCCTCACTGAATCAAAAGCAATTCAGAGAAATTTGCTGGACTTGGTTATGGAAAAAAGAAAAGCCTGCTTTAGCAGTATCCTTGATTAAATTTGAATTTGTAGCATGGGATAAAAAATGTCTCTCTTCATAAGGGGTATCTTATGAATCAATTCTCTGTGATGGTGGTCGATAGAGGCTTTTTACAGAGTGTATGCTTGGGAATTTAGTTTGGGCACAAACACAGCTGCAAAAGTTCTGCCCAGCAGCAGAAATTTCCCCATGTCTATGTTTCATGAAATCCTTGCAGGAACATGTATGTTCCTTCACACCTCAACAGCAAACGCTTGCATGAAAAGGAAGTGACAAAGACAATTCTTTCCCCCGGGTTGCTTTTAAGAAATATTAGTTCCTTGTAAAGCTAGAGGCAAATAATGGAGAGGGTGAAAAGAGAAGGGAGAGGCTAGGAGGGAGTCTGAGATCCAAATATGGTGTTGAGCTGAAGGCACTCTTAGATGAAAAGTAATCACACTGCCATGAAACCCGCAGGTAAACAGCCGGTGTCCTAATAACAGATGTTGTCACCGCACAACAAAAACAAAAGGATTTTGTATACATATGCCTGGCTAGGAGCCTCACTTGCCTGCAGCCCCTCAGTTTCTCAGTCCATCTGAGTGCCAGTGGGTTGGATCCTGGTTTTGGGGTTCACCCAGGGGCTGTGGGGTTCCAGGACTCAGGTACAGAAGCCTGGTCTGCAGTTAGCACTGTGTATCTCTTGAGATGTACCTTGTGATGATCAGTTGATCCAGTAGCACAATCAAACAGTCAGGATTTAAAAAATACTTTGATTTCTGCAATATAAATTGCAGTGAATTTTTATTTAAAGCAGGTGTTCTTATGCTGTGAGAAGATGTAGCTGGAGCAGCAACACGAAATCTTCCAGTGCTTGTAGACCAGCCCAGCAGAGTTTTCCATGCATATGGATGAAAACAGAGGAACTATTTGTATTTTCCCCAAAAGACTCTACCAATGTCTGACATGTTACCGCAGGTCTTCCAGCAGCATAACAAAGAAAACAATAGTTTTCCTCTGTGGTCTCATCGACTCTCTTTAAGAGTTCTGGCTTGGTATTAACAAGTAAACAATGTTTGCTTCTGGTAGATTGCCTTATGCTACAGAGATAAAATAAAATTACCAGGAAGGGAAGGTTTTATAAATGAGTTACTGAGGTTTTTTTCCCTTTCTGAAAACAACCCAAACCAAATGCTGCCAACCAAAAGGAACAAGGGGAGAAGTCACTGAAGGAGGAGGTGATTAGATATATATTTATTGCATTTGTAGGAGTACATTATTGCTGATTCAATGAAATAAGAAAATTGTTTAGGCTTGCCTGAATGAGCATTACTTTATCTAATCAACCTTTTCTAAATTGGTCCTAATGTACTTCTATAAATACATTATTTCCAAACCCCAGGTTGTGTGGGCAGTATCAATTCTGCTCTGGCACTGAAATATGCACACCCTTTTGCTCCATGTTGGAAACATTATACTTTTCCCCACACACACCCCAGAAAGAGAGGTGTGGAAATGGGTTGGAAGGATAATGGACTATTTGTGTCAGAGAGGGATGGGTTATTTAGTGGTGGGGTGCCAGGTTCTCTGTAGGCAGGCTGCTGAGCACAAGCCTGGGCTGCTGTATATGTAGGGCTGATTTTGGTAACCTCCTGGTAACTTTCTTATGTCCTTCACGCCAAGAGGACTTGGCATCCTTGTGCCCACGAGGTCTCTGGAGTAAGTTGCTTTTCCTGGGGCATGGAAAACGAAAATGCTTTGGCATTTAAGTCCTGAGAAAACTCTGTGGCTTGGGAGTCAATTGCTGCCAGGCTCAGTTTGGGGCTTTTTAGAAGATAACCTCCAAAATGTGACCCAGAAGGCTGATTTCATGAGGAAAAAAAAGAGTGCTCTGCCAGAGTTTAGCGTAACCTCAGGCTGAGGAGCTGTGGTGGTATTGATTTGGGTGTGAGAAAGGGAAGAGCTGCAGCCAAACCCTGAAAGGAACCGTGTGGACTTTGCCTTGAGGAGCTGGAATCAGAGGCTAAGCTCTCATCCTGGTGCTGGTAGGCAGGGAAGTTTCTGGCTAAGCAGCTAAAGGAAGGTTTGAGCACAGGCTGATGGGTTTTGCCTTGCTAGCAGAGCATGCTCCTACCAGAAATTAAGCTGGGACTGTTCCCTTAAACACATTAAGTGGTTGTAATTGTGTTGTTATTAAGCCGAGGTGATATATCTAAAGGTCTTCATGCATGGATCATGAAAAAGCTAAGTAGCGTCATGGGGCTGGGAAGTAATAAACCATGGATTTATAAAAAAAAAATCAAACCAACAACCCTTGTCAGTTTTGCCTTTGATAAGCAGTTAATTTATCTCAGAACTGGCAGAATTCCCTGTAGTTTGTATAGGGAATTTCCAAGTTGTGCTGTGAATATCAGAGTAATATTTGGTTATCTGAGACAACTGACAAGTGTTGGAGCAGCTATTGGGAAAGCAAATTCCAAAGACAGGTTGAGTCTGAATGTATTAGAGAGTAAAGGCTGCTATAGGTGTGTATTATGGCACAACAAAAGGCACGATTGCTTTAGTTAATGATGGCAGAGGCTCTTTCTACATTAGCAGGTGGGATGATGTCTTGGGGATGGATTCATAGGCTGAAGCAGCGTGTTGTGAGTCTTGTTTTGTGCTGGCTGTAGCTTGGCCCCTTCAATAAAGCTAAAGCAGGCACTGTGAGCAACAGTGCACTCCCAGGACACATCTTCAGGTCGGGTTTTATCCCCCCACGAATGGGTGGGTTGTGTTCTGGGTTATAGGTCAATATGATGCTCAGTGGTTAGAGCAGCCCCAGGTGAGACTGTGAGGGGACAAAGCATCGTGGCACACGAGAACAGCTCACGCTGCTGAGGGACCTGACAAGCAACACAAAATTTAATCTGTAATTTGGAAACTACAGCTGAGGAGCTCCTGACTATTTGTTTAGGTGTTAAAATGCCTGTGGGGTTGGGGATCAGATGGACAGGTGCTGCAAGGGTAGCAAGGTAAGATCTCTCAGGGGCAAACTGATGTGTAGGGCAGTGGTTGCTGTTGCATTGGGGAACATGGCAGGAGAGCAAGCTTAAGAAATCTGACAATAAACAGACTGTATTTGATCCCTGCAAGGCAATATGAGAAGTTTAATGCATGGCCTTCTGCAAAAGCAAAAACATCATCGTTTGTAACCTTTTAAGCAGCAGTCTCATTGAAGGGAAATAACAGATAGCAATCTGGGTTTTTATTTATTTGACATACTTTAGAATAAAGATGAGAGGTAGTTTCTACATTTGTTCATCTTTGGAATGACATACAGCTCTCTGAGTAAGCCACACATAAGTTTCATGGACTGTGGTGGTCTGTTTTAGTTTTTTTAAGAGCTATCGAGTAAATCCAGAGACAAGCAGATAATATACTCAGCTTGAAAATGATAAGTATGGAGATACGAAAGCCATTCCTTTCTGTGCTGTTGAAATGGAAAGATTAGTGGAAATGTCACAGCTTAGAATTCATGAAGCAATGTTTCCCTAATCAAGTATCAGAATAAATTGCCAGAGTACAGTATATTTCTTTTACACGAGAAGACTCTGTCTGAAGGCACGCTGAAACAGGTGCTATAAATACAGGTAGAAACCCTTATACATAATGTTCTGCATTACAAGGCTTATCTCCTAATTGCGTTGTACCTGTGATTAGCTGCTGTAAAATAGCTCAGCATACAACTTCATAAATACTTGCCATAACATGCTCTGCAGGAGGGGCCTGCCCAAGTGTAGTGCTGCCCATTTACCTTGGCAGGGGGGTATGGCCTGTGGGTGCCTGGTGGTGCTGCATCCTTTGACTCTGGAGCAGGGAGGACCTAAAGGCTCGCTTTTGCTTCAGAAGAGGTCTTGGCAGTGCCTGCAAGTGATTTGATGCTTTCAGGTGCAAGTGGTGAGTGGCCATATCCGTATTGCTTCTGTCATTCTTGGGAGATGTAGAAAATGCCAGATTTAGGAAGAATGGGAGATATAATTTGCATAAGCATGTCCTATACATATAAAAGTAAAAATATATATACACACACCCATGCCCTGCTGCTCCTGAGCTGGACGTTTCTGCCTCATCAGATCTGGACACTAATTAGAATGAGTGACTTCTCAAAAACCTTAAAAAATTATTTAAATTAATGAGCTTGCTTCACTGAAGCAAGTGAAGGAGAGATCACTCCAAGTGCTCTGCTGACAGATCTTCTGACCAGGAGCACAACGGGGGCAAATAAACTCTTACCCCATTAGAGCCGAGTACAGGAAGGGAAACGGGTGTTCCCAGCACTTCCCAAGATGGTGTGATCTTTGTGCTTCCCTGTTCTGCAGAGGAAGCAGACTGGAAAATAGCTCTGCTTTCTTCTGAAGATGCTGTGTGAGCAGAGAGAGGAGGATGCTCCCTGGTAAAGAGAGGTTTCGAGGTAAGTAGGAGATGAGGGGCATAAAGCAGAAGAAGCACAAAACCTGATGGAACAACACAGGAGAACTCCCTACTTATTGACCTTGTAATGCGAACCCCATGGGCCCAGTAAGTGTGCCAAAAAGTATTGCATGCTATTTGAGGTTATATTACCTTTTTTTTATCCAGTATGGACAAAATTCATGCTCTCTGGTCTGGGCTGAGATTTATAGCAGTGGAGGATATTAGTACTTTTCCGATTACAGCGCTCTGGCAGAAGGAGACTTCCATGCATCCCCCTTGCTGCTAGAAGGCTGACAGCCTGTGCTTATGCCTGCATGTGTATTATCAAGGGTTATTCATTTCTTTTGGATGCAAAACTAAAATTAGTGTCCCTTGGCTTTTTCCTAACTGAAAATGGCTTTTTAAATATGTAAGAATCAGAAATAATTTTTTTGATACCTGGGTCCTTTCCTGAGTCTATCATTCCCATGATCATTTGTCATCAGGCACAGTGGGCAGGAGGTTAATTGTAATTGCATGGTCATCTGGACCATTGTGTGATTTGAAGCAGAGTTTCTCTGCTGTGTCAGGTCCAACAGTATATTATTTGAAAGCATTAGTGCCACGTTGCTCTTTAAATCTGCCAGGGGGAACTGAGGAAGAAGTGATTTAAGCCTTCGATTTAGTGCTCTCCTCTTGCTGTCCGCTTCAGGCCACTTTTCTAGCAATTGCAGAATGTGAGTGGAATTAAAATACAGATTTTTTTAAATAAAATTAAATCCGAAGTAGCAACTGAGAAGGTGGAACCCTTCATCATGGTAACTTAATACCATGTATCTTTGTTGACAGCTCTATATGTAAATCATTAATTATTCTAAACCATTCAGTTCCCCTCCAGGAAATCTCGACTTCTACATTAAAGACTGGCTATGAGGAATGAAAGCCTTGCGCCAATTCCCCACAGGTTTTATTAAGCTGTGGAGAAAACCCAAGGATTTTTTGCCTCTTAAGTAACAGTGATAGAGAGGTCAGCAATTTACCTACATCAGTGGAGATTACTGGGTTTGCAGCCATAATTGTAAGCACTTTATGGCTGCAGTAATACCTATTTTCTACCTCGGTGGAGCAGCAAGGTAAGGAGGACACAACTGGCTCTGCTCAGCTGAGGTCTCCTTTCACCACGTTATGCCAGAGGTGATATACAGGAGTGCTGTGAAGGTGCAAAACTGCTCAGGGATGTCTGTCATGGGTTCTCTTTGACACAAACGTTTTTCAAGCCTTCCCTTTTTTGGGGACAGCAGGTCATTTGCAGACCCGCCTGATGTCTGGGCCCAGGTTTGGTGGCTTTGGAGGTGTGTGGCCCAGCTGTGGGTGTTGTGGTTTGGCACTGCTCCCAGGCAGAGCTGTAGGTTGATGGATGCGTGGTGGTGTGGGATGTGTCCTCCCGTAGCCATGGGATGGCCAGCTCTCCTGTCCATCAGACAGCACCCAGCTGGTCCCATGTGAGTTGGGGGCTGGACTCTTCCTCTGATCTCTCATATGCGTTGGACCATGAAAACTGTGTGTTCAGTGGCATGGCCTTTGAGAGAAGAGGGCAAGTGGAAGATGCCTCTCAGCAGGCTGGTGTAGATGTGTTGGGAGCAGCTGTCATGCATTCTGGAGGAGGAAAAGGCAAGCCTTTGCCTGGTCATGCAGCCTGTAGGCAGCACTAGTGTGGCTGATGCTGTGTAGAAGCCCTGTAGTGACATTGGCGCACGTTGAAAGGTAAGGTATGGTTAAACATCACTATTTAACACTTTTGGTCTGAATTTTAACCAGAGTTGTGTATTCAGTTTTGCTTTTAAAACATGCTTGCAGAGATGCAGGAATCACCCAGACTATCAGAATCCCTTTCTTATCTTTATACACCAGCCAGTTACCATAAATCTCTAAACTCTAGTTACTGTCTTGTTTAAATGCAACATTCATTTTCTGTTGCTTCATCTTTGTAGCTATTTTGTACTCTATTTCATTGTAAATTATTTGCTTGCTTCTGGTCCAAAGTTCTTTGCAGGGAGAAACAAGCTGAAGGCTTCTAAATTCCTACCTTATGCCTGGAAGAGATAGCTTCATCACCTTCTGCATCTTTCCTCAGGCTGGAAAACGGCAGCCTTGGAAAGCAAAGCTTCCTATTTAGATTTATTCTTAAATCCAATTTCTCTCAAGCAAATGAAAGCATCCTTTTTTTCTCTCTCTTTTTAAAAAACAATTAAGACTAGCCAAAAATCTTTTCTGTGGGTGATTGTGCAGTGATCCTATGCCTTCCCCAACTCTGGCCTTTTGTCTTCTTTCTCCTCTGCCATCTATTTTTGTTATTCTTGGCTACTTTTCTCGAAGGAGCTATTGATTAAAGGATGCAAACTGTCTCAGATCCTGCATATCAAGCTGCTCTTTTTTTTCAAGTTGCTCGGTATGTGTAAAGCATCCATTTTTGCACTGCAGTGCAACTTTACCCAGATACCTGGTCTCTCCATCTCTCTTTTTTTTCCTTTGCCCTCCCATCCTGCTAAATGGACATCTTGTCAAATCCTGTTTGCACAGACTGACAGCTATAGAGGTCTTGGAGAAAAAGCCAGATCCCTGCACATACACTCTAACAAACAGAATCAAAATGTCAAGGCACAAATTAAATATATCACTGTGCTTCCTGTCAGATTTTCATAATATCACCTGGCTAAATTGACAGAGGAACACCTGCAACAAGTTAACCTGTTTTTATTAGCAGTTGTTTCACATATTTGGTTATGAATATAGGGAATGCTGGGGAGAAAGCTTCCAGTTATTTCCTCACAGGATGAAATACCCTCTGTTCTTCAAGCCAAAAGACAGTCAGGGCAGTGAAGTCACTTTCAAATAGCACAGAAATTAATATAGAAAGAAAAAAATAATTTCACAGTCTGTTGTTAAATTAACAATTCTTTAGGGTGTCTGGAGTTCCTGACAGAATTAATATGCACTCTGAAGCCTTGGGCAGCCTTGGTGCATATCATTTACCCAACAGCTGTAAGAGCCAAGTGCAGAGACAAGGAGTGGTGCTTGATTGCAAGGGAAATACTGGAATTATCTGTCTAGTAATCATTTAGCAGCCTTGTTCACAAATAATCAAGAAACATTTGGATTTGGATTTCATCCCTCATTCTTTCAAGACAAATGTAGGAGAAACAGTGGCTGGAAAATTATGTGTTAAGTAACACGGGTAAAAAAAAGGCAGGGAGCAACATACATTTGAGCAGGGAGAAGGAAATATACAATAAAAGTGCAATAAATTTCCTATGGATTGAAGGGGAGTATTTTTATAGCAGCTTTCTACAAATTGAATGCATCTACATAAATAATGTAGCAACACATTTAATTGCAACTATTTATTTTTAAATTTGGCTGGATGATGAGAGAATTTCTGCGTGGAATAATGAACCTTGTGTTTTTACCACTTGCACAAATTTGAAGAAAATAAATTGTGAATGGTATTTGGGCTAAGTCTCAGAGCCACAGAGGTTTCTGGCTGCTCTCTAGTGCATTTGAAAAGAAACCAACATCCAGAAGTGCATCCAAATGGAATGGATGCTAGATACTGGGGAGGCCAAGAGATGGCAGGGAGGAAAATATTACCAGTCCATGCTTCAGTCAGGAAACTCCCATTTGGTCTTTAGTGCAAAGTGTACCTCTTCAAATAAAAGAATTAATAGTGGACTTCTTACATTTGCCTTCAGCTGATTTTGCTGTTGGTGTTCTCATTTTTAGGCTTTCTTCTCAAAAAGGCTAGGAAACTCTTTTTCCCTCTCAGGTTTTGGTTTTTTTTTTTTTTCTTCGTCATGACAAGACTGATTTTTCATATTCTCTTGCAGTCTCTACATTTCAGGGCTGCTGAGAGGACAGGCAGCATCTTCCTGTACCATCCTTACCTACTGGGCAGGATAGATGCCACAGCACTTGACAAAGCTTTGAAAACAAGGTGTGGAATTGGAGCTGGCAATGAGGAGTGGCAGGCTGTTGAGGGTGGTTGTGTATGAGATCCAAGGCAAGGAGGTTGCAGTCTTTTTTCTTGTGAGGCATAAGTATGCCAAAGCAAGGGTGCACTGCCCTTGCGCCCATGCCAACTGCTCCCTTTTCTCCCCGCTTGCTGTCTTCCAGTCTTCCCGTGAAGAAACCCAACATGAATGGTTTCTGTAAAGCAGAAGGTTTGCTTTGGTTTTTTTTTCCCCAAGCTGACTTAGAAAGACTGTTGAAGTTGATACAGTGCAAGGGTGCAGAGATGCAGCAAAAATTAGAAATAAAAGAAGTGCTGGGTTTCCAGGGCAAATAGGCTTGTAAAGGCAATGCCTGTTTCTTTGGATATAGCTGGAGAGCCATGTGAGCTACATGTGAGCAACAGTATTCCTTTATAATAGTTTGAGAATTAAATCTCCATAAATTAAGCTTTGGCAGCTCACAATCTTAAATAAAAAGCCTGTGAGAATGGCCAGCATTGTTGCTGCAAGATGTGCTTCAGGCTAGTGCTTTATGGTATGGGGAAATGGATTTGGCACGAAGGACATCATGGCAAGGCTTCGTGTAGCAAGAGGGAAGGCAGCGTTTGCTCTGCTTTACTTTTTGCTTCATATGTGAATTTCTGGAACAGTTGCATATGTCAAACAGCTATTTCTGGGGCAAGAACAAAGCCCATAAGAAGAGGCAGGGGACTGGGATGTTAGCAGGACATCTCCTCCCAATTTATGCTTTTGTCTCAGAAAAGTACTTTTTATAGTCTGATAAAATATCTTCTTGGGATATAACTGCTTTTTTTTTTTTTTTCCTCTGGGCTTTTGGATTTTTTCTGACTGGGCTGGAGTCACTCACAGCAGTTCTAGCTAGTTCATGGCAAGGATGACCCAACTCCAGCAGCCAAAAGCCACAAGGCTCCCTGCCCAAATAGTACTGAGATTGGCTTCAGAACCAGAAGGTTTAAAGTGTCAAGTTATATTGTTTTATCTTGGGTTTGAGCATTTTTTTGTATGCAGCAAGTTTTCCTCCAGAAACAGGAGATATTGTACTGAAATAAGTCCTCTGAAGGATCACAGTGCAGAAGAAAAGCTCCCAATATTGTCACACTGACATGGGAAGAGCCAGCAATGCCTCAGGTTGAGGTTGACTTTGTTGAGCTTGTTCCTAAAGAGGAGCTGTTTGGTGGAGTTACTTGGCAAGGCAGATGAACTGTAGTGTTGCAGTGTTCATCTGACCCAAAGGGGTAGTTTAATCAACTTAGCAAATAATCTCAATAATTTTACGTCTGGTTAATTAAACTGAAATGATGAAGGTGTTCTATCTGCATGTGACAGGATAACTGCTTGATGTTTCTGCACTTGGCTGTGTGTTTAGGGCTTGCTCAGCTTTCCTGGTTAAATTTCTTGTCTTCCTTGCACACACTCCTTGGTTTGTGGCCTCCTAACAGGTCAGAGCATCTCATATTCATATCAAGGCAGAATTTAGCTGAGTGAGACCTCCATCTGTAACTCCAACCAGTGTGCTCCAGTGCAAAAACCCATAAGCTTCTGTGGAAGGAGGCATGACTGAAGGGAGGTGTTCCCCAAGAGATATGTCCACGTTTCTTTTCTGTGCACCTCTCGGCTGCCTGCCTGTGGCAAAACTGGCTAGCATCACCTGTACCTTAAATTTGCAATGACAAAAAAATATCCCAACAAAACCCACACACCAGGAAACACCACTTCCCCAGAATCATTGTTCTGTGCATGAATCCATTTAGCACACTTAGTTCTGTCAACTCTGGATAAATCCTTCCTATCTTTTTTTGGTCAGGACTGTAAAAGATCCATCTCCGTCGCCCTCTGATGGAATTTGAATAGATGTGTCTGGAGTGACATATGTTCAGCCATAAATTACAGAGGAACAATTTTAAAACAAATTGTCCGCAGCCAATCCTGCCGAATTTACCTCCTGAGACAGATGATCATAAAGCTAGAAGCAAACAAGCCCTTAAACATTTGATGCCAGCTTTGAAAGGATCCTTTTGAGTAGGTGTTAGCATCACTCTAGATTGGTGGGATGCTGCCTATTTTGGACCGAATACTCAGCAGAGGAAAGGCTGATTTTATACCAGCAAGAAATCTTGTTCACACAAACGGAGTTGAGCAAGGTAGAGCCAATCAGAGGGAAATATTTTAAGAATTTTTAATTCTCTTTACTGTCTACATATGTACAGTTTATTAGTTCAGGCTAAAACCTTAAAATGTTGGTTAACACACGTGGCATAAATCATCAAAATGAATCCTCCCAATCGTCATATTTCTTAACCACAATGGCTTGCAGTTGTCCAAACCACAACATAGTTAAAGAATATTTCTTTCTTTGCCGGTTGGGCTCCAGATCCCTGTGGCAGGCTGAACCAAAAGACTAAAACCCTTTTATTGTAGTACTGTGCCAGCAAACATGTAGCTTTGAAGAGCCCTATTTTCCAGGAGATTTTGCCAACTGATCTTTGCATTACTGTCTGTAATAGGTGTATAAAATGGACACAGGAGGGTATTGGCTGCATCATTTTCAAGTTGGATCCTGTCCCCCAGTTGCCATTAGGGACGATGCTTGTTTTTGCTATGCAGTCAATGTGGCTGTTGAACTCGAGGGAGTTCTGTGGCTTGTCCATCAATCCTCCCCTCGCTTAGCACGGCAATGCAGCTTGAATGTGTAAGTCGCCATTCGCATAACAAAGGATAACCCGCGTGTGTGTCTTTGTGTGCAGAAACCCCCAAAGCAGACTCCTGTGCCTCTTGGATTATGTGGAGCCGGGCATCTCAAGTTATGTTTACAAGCGTGCAGAAACAAATGTGTCTCTGCTGCCTTCTGTGTCTTAAATTGTGTTTTTCCTTTAGGTGCAGCATTGTAAATCATGGCTTCCTCTGCTTAAGGGAAGTAAAATGATTTCAGTTTGTCTTCATTAAAAAACCAAAGACAGTAATTTAGGAGTAATTTAAGTGCATCTTTGTCCCACACCTCGCAGAACAAAGTGAAGATACACAGATTTTTATAGACAGGGAAATTTGTGAAGATACATATTTTATAGATATAATAGGCAGAAAAGCTGTAGCAACAGGATGTGGACTTCCTTTTTTTATTGTAAGCCAGATAGTTGGGGTTCAGTGAGATCCATCTGGATTTGTCCCTTGTAGCCAGAGAGCAAGGAAGTCTGCAGATGCTGCCTGTGATGAGAGCATGCAGCTGCTGGTCACAGAAATTTTGGGTTTGCTAGGAAATGACACTTCACCTTAAGTGGTGCTTTCTCTAGAAATGTACCAGTTTCTCTCAGTGTTTTTTTGGACAGGAAAGTTTGGCAAAAAGAAAGACCCCCACAAAACCAAAGACAGCCATCTAGCCCTGCAGTTGTGACACAGCCTGAGGGAGCAAGCCTGCACAGTGCTGAGTGCTTTTGAAAAATCTTCTGTTTCCCCTAAGAGCATTTATTTTCCACAGCTTGCTTTCCTTCTGCAAAATCAAACCCAAATGATAGTGTGGGTTTGCATATATGCCAGGATAAATCTCTTTCCCTGCTCCTCCATCACACTGCTGAGAGTTTAGGCTTGACTCAGGTTTTGCCTCATTGACTGCTTTAAAATCTTCTTTAGAGCAAAGTCAGAATGTGCAGAAATATAGCCCATTAAGATACTAATGTAAGCATGAGCATTTTCAAATGTGTTGTGTTCTAGGTATTTTTATGTCTTGAAAATGTAGTTTACTTTGGAATTTGATGAATTTTTCAGAGTGATGCCATGTGATGAAGTTTTATACCATTTAGAACAAAGACATTAATGTCATTAGTGGCAGTTAATTCTTAGTTTTCTAGCAACTACGGTTATGTCATAAATTGTTGTGTGACAATTTAGTGAGCCACGTGATAGAAAAAAGTGGTATTTCAGAGGAAGGAACTGAAAGTACTAATTTATTGATATTCTAGTTTTTAAGGTTGTTTTTGTATTCAGAGCTAGAGCTGATTTCAATGCAGAGTGGAAATAATTCAGCCTAAGTTAGTGTGGGGTTGGGCAAGACAGCATCAAAAGACAATGTTTTCTTAGAACAAAAGCAAAAAAGCTTTAAAGAATATTTCCCATTTGAGATGCATGAATTGGTTTAGATCCAAGATAGGGGCCGAGTCTCTTTTTCAAAGTGCAGACCCTGCAGATGCCTCCCTTGTCCAGCAAGCTCCAGGACATGATTTAAAAGGACCTTTAGCAGGTCTTAGACTGCAGCATTGGGTGCTGGATGTCCTGAAAGATGCTGGCAAGTCTACTGGATTGAAGTGAACTGGCAGCTTCGAATTACAGTGTTTTATTAGTGGGTATTTATTTAATTCCCTTCAAATCCCCAAGGCATGCTACAGGAAGCAACATAGCACTATTGCAGATAGAGAGACCAAGCCTAAAAGAGATATAATCGGGGCATTTTACACATTTTTCTATAGCTTTATAGCTTTGGCAGCAATTTCAGTGTCAGCCTGCAGTTCAGGAAAGCTGTTAGGGAGGGCAGGATTAGCTCTTGGGAGCCTGCTTGTAAATTCTGCAGAAGGATGCTCTGTGGTGGGTTGCTGTAGTTCTTGAAATACTTTTTAGAAGAGCTTGGCGTTCATATGTTTATGCTTGTTGGGAGACATGCAGACAGTCCATTGTGGGTTTCTGTTTTGTTTTCTCTTGTAAGTAAAAGAGCGTGTCAGGAGCACAAGCTGAGGCTTGGAGCCTCTCAGCATTTTAATTGATTCCGCATTGTAAAGACTGTACCTCGATAAACCCTTTTATAGGTTTTGGACACATCTGAGAGGCAGCAGCCCCCTCTTCTCAGTGCAAACACTTCAAGGCATGGCAGCTCTGGAGAACAGGGGTTGATTTATTTGTAGCTTGTTTTTGCTCAGATCCTTCAACTCTCAAGGCATATTCCTTGCACCAGAGCAATGTGCTAATGAAAGCAGAGTTGATGAGCTACAGAGCTGAAAACACACACACATACACACACATACACATCCCTCCAAATCCTGCCTGTGTTCCAGCTGAGAGCTGCCTCATTGTGGACTGTGGGTCTGCCCATGGGGCAGAGAGTTTTACACTGTGGTTACTTTTAAAAGCCATGACAATTTGAGCTGTGTGTCCCTGTCTGAAAAAGCTGGCAGTCTGGAAATCTAAATGGGACTGAGGATGTGAAGGAGAAGCAAGGGAGCTTTCCAGGCTGGGGAGGAAACCTCAGGTTCAGCCAGATAACCTGTGCTCCATCTAGGGTAGGTGTCCTTATCCTCATTAATTTTTGTTAGATTTAGTCCTTCAGCTTTATTTGTGGATTAGTGGCACTGCCTTATGAGTTACACTTGTGGTTTCTGATTACTGTGGAGACTAATTCGCTACTCTGCAAGGGAGACAGTGTAATTCCTGTTTGAGTTTTATTTTCTGGGACATGTGAAAGGTCGCTTTACTGATCCTAAGCATTTAAGTACTGTGAGCTTATCCTCCCAGCATCACAAGAGTGCAAAGAGAGTAATAAGTTGGACTTTTTCTTTATCTCCTGGGGTTTCAAGGCTTATAGGGTCATGTTTCCTAGCTTCTCTCTCTACAGGGACAAAACTGGAATTCCCACTAATACTAATTATGGGATGAAGAGACAGAGTATTCTACAAGCAGCTGGCTGACGTTTCACATTATCCCTTGTTCTTGTGGGACACTTTAACTTGCTGGATGTCTTCTAGAAACTCAACACAGTGGAGAGGAGGCTGTCTAGGAGGTTCCTGGAGTGTGTGGAATACTAACTTCCTGACACACCTGGTGAGTGAACCTACCAGAGGCAGTGTCCTGCTAGACCTGCTGTTTATGAAGAGAGTAGGGCTGGTGGGAGATGTGATGGTCGAAGGCCGTCTTGGGCATTGTGACCAAGGAATTATAAAGCTTTCAGTTCTTGGTGAAGTAAGGAAGAGGGTCAACAAAACCTGCCTTGGACTTCCAGAGGGCAAACTTTGGCCTGTTCAGGACACTGGTTCAGAAACACTCCTTAATAACAAATAGGTCCAGGAAGGCGGGACGTACTTTAAGAAGGAAATCTTCTCCCTGGCAACTGGTGACAGGATGAGAGGAAATGGTCTCAAGCTGCACCAGGTGAGATTCAGGTTGGACATCAGGAAGAATTTGTTCACTGAAAGGGTTGTCAAGCATTAAAACAGGTTTCCCAGGGAAGTGGTAGAATCACCATCCCTGGGAGTGTTCTAGAAATGACTGGATGTGGCACTTGGTGCTATGGTTTAGTTGACATGGTGGTGTTCAGTCAAAGGTTGGACTCAATGATCTTGGAGGTCTTTTCCAGCCTAATGATTCTGTGATTCTATGATAGTTGGGTGGTTTTACTGACATGGTCATGTGAATATAGAAAGCTTCAGATGTGGTCCTTGCTTCCAGCATGCGTAGTCTTGGGTCAGTGTGCAGCGACAGCAGGGGTCAGCTGGAGAGGAGAGTAGCCCTGCCCATGGGCTGCAGTCTTCAGCCAAAGCTCAGGGAAGGGATGGTTCCAGGGATGCAGCTGCAAATCCTTTGATGTTAAGGCTTGCAGAAAATAATCTGCCAAGTAGTCCCAGCTGGTTGATGTTACTGGCTTTTTCTCCCCTCTCCTCCCTGGTACTCACTGTCTCTACTACTGGTCTAGCACATTCAGCATGTTGTTCACAGAGGCCAGTTTTCACTGTAAGAGGACCAGTGGTTCTACCTCCATCCACCCACGTTCCAGGAGCCAGTGTCTTTCAGCATGGCTCTTGTGGGCTCCCCTCTGCAAGGTACAAAGACACTTTCTAATCAAGTTGCTGCTGGTTTAAGGGATCTGCTCACACCATTGCCATCCCAAGATGCTCTTCCTGCCATTCTTCACTGCAGCCATCTCTCTCTGGCCCCTTTGAAATGTGCAGCAAGAGGCTACGCAGATGTTAATGCTCTGTGCATGCCACATTTTGTGGTTGCTATTAAAAATAAAGAGAGTGAAATTGATTTGCTAATAATGGATGTGCTACTAACAGAAACACATCCCACTTGTACCTAGCACTAGCAGGTTGTTTATGGCGTATTTGCTGTCTCTAAAAATAATAATTTTTTTTCTAGCGACCAATTTAATTTAAAGACTATTTTCACACATCACTGGCTGTTAATCAGTTAAAGAGTTTTAATATTAAGAAAACAGAAGCAGATCTCATCAACAATTTAAAACTTGATTTCATTTCTTTTCAGCTGGCTTGCAGCAGATTATGGGGAGTCTTAAGCTCATCTTATTTCTCCTGCTTTCCTATCCCCTTTAAAAGAAAGATAGTACCATTATCTGTATGACTGTACTGCGCTAGTTCTGTGTATCCTTTCAACAGCTGGTGAACTGGAAATACGGAGATAAAAATATAAGAAGACTAAAATAAGATTTAATTAGGAATTAAACACCAGACACCCATGTAATTTTAAATAAAGTCATGTATACTTTATGAAGAGATTATAAGATTGACTGTCAGAAAAGGAATGGTAGGATAGAGACCAAAACCCAAGATACGTGCAAGGTAAGTTGTTTTTGGCCCTGTTCTGCTCTGAAACAAATTTCCAAAATGTCGGAGACATTGCCACCAGTGGCAGAAAATGGACAGGGTACCAGCTCCTGCTTTTGGCTGTTGAGCTCAGCCGAGACTCTGCTCATCCATGACTCTGCTCATCCACCTACTGTAATACTTGCTCTGCAGTGTGGAAGTGTAGGGTGCCCCTGGGTCAGCTTTCATCTAAAGAGGGTCTGTTTCATCACAGCATCCCTGTCTGATAAAGGATTGCAGTTTGAAGCATCTCACAGGCTGTCCTCTCCTTTGTGTTGTGTACAAAACGAACACAGGGAAGGATACAGAGCAAAGTGTTGTAATAGGTGCTAGGTATGCCTGAGATACCCATGGAGCTACAGCTGCTTCTGCTCCTGAGCGTGGGAATGCAAGTGGGGTTTCCATCAGGAGCTGCTGGTCATGACAGCCTGGAAGACTGTGCTGGGGGAACACTGCAAATCCCCCTACCCTCCCCAGAGCAACTGCTGCAGGTGTGTGGATTCAGCCAACACCATTCACTGTGGCACTTCTTGCATATATTTTGATTGTCTATACTCCCCTTTTTTGCATAACCCATCTCCTGTCCCTGAATTCTTCCTTTCTAACTGACACAGGAATATTTCACCTCAGTCTGACAGGATGCTGCTCTGCTGCCTGTTTGTTTTAAGGACTCATGCTGAAATCTTCAGTGTAACATAATGCTCTTGAGTATTCCTCCTAATACTCTTTGAATAGAGATGGGGCTTACCTGACCCATGAGAGCCTGCAGTTTACAGAAAAATTGGTCTAGTCAGTTCTATTTCACACCTCTCATTAAAACATGGGTTATTGGCCTTGTGCATCTCTTGGCTCTATATTTATTCATGAAAACCACACATTCCCTTTGAGCTGAGCTACATATCCTACCATCATCAACAAGCTCCACCTCGTTGAAAATCTATCAAGGAAAACTGACTTGTTTTGCATTTGCTGCTTTGCACAAAATAGAAGCACAGTTAACTCTTGTGCTGTAATGATTTTCTGTCTGTCTTGATAGAACATAATGAGATAAATTCAAGTCCTTTTTTGAGGGCTAATTACATTGAATACACACTAGATGTGCACTGCCATCATTATATGTTGCACATTTTCGTGCTTACATTTCCTCATCTCTGTTGTCTGCGTGTGCAAGTGAGTTTGAGTTGGCTTTGAAATAGAAATTGTGGGCTAGAGAGGAACCATTTGGTGGTCTGCTCTCCCAGAAGACTCTCCAGAGACTGTGTAACAGTCCTTGCTGTAGGTAGGGCAGCATTTGAAGGTGATTGTGAAATAAATAAAAGAACTTACCTATGTGCTGGAAACTGAGGGATGTACCATAAAGCATGAAGGCAGCTTTGTGGCAAGTCTGCTAAAAGCCATCAAGAATAGATTCAGCCCTAGATCTGTTCATTGGTCCTGGTGTCTGGGCACAAACCAGAACAACTGCAGCCTACAGATGAATACCACAGCTTGGGAATGGAATACTGGTTAGATTATGAGCAATTTTGGAAAAAGGATTTTTAAAACCTGTAAATCCCTCCAGTCCAACTAGTTGTTCTCTACCTGTCTTGTGGGAAGAAAGGGAAGCTGGGGAATAGTGTGGGGGGGATGCTGGGTTTGGGGAGGTCAGCAGGGAGATGATCACCTGCTACGGCAGGGGGGAGAGACTGCAGATCCATGATGGTGACCTGGCAGCCTGTGCTGGGCTTGGGACCTGCTTCAGGACTGTGTGGTGCTTGCTGGGAGAGGTGCGTAGTCCAGGCAAGGCTGTGGAGCTGGGCCCTCAGGGAGGTCTGTTGGATGCTCTTGAGCCACACCACATTTGATGCATGAGTGATTTTCATCACCAAAGACTTACCAAAGCTCTGGGAGTTGGGAATTGATGTGCAAGTGTCTCACCTTTGGTGAAGAAACTACTGATGTAACAGGGAAGATGTCAAGAGAGTTCCTCTGGTACTGCAGGAAGCAGAGCCAACTTCAGAAGCAGTTGTCCTAGTTGGTCCATCAGAGGAAAGGGATCACTAGTAAAAACCTATACTTTATCTGTGTTGAAGATGAATTCTGTCATCACTTGCTGAATTTTAACACATTGCTGTGATTGTCTGGGACATTCCTGATGGGATAATATTAGTGCTTTCGCTGTGAACTCATTTTCTTTGCAAGCTAATTACAGCTGGGAAAGCTTGAATGCAGATGGGAAGGCTCTGGGATTTCCAGGTAACTTCACCAAGTCTGATAGCAGATCTGTGCATCATTAATATTATACTGGGCAGAAATATTTTAAAGAAATTCAGAAGAAAAAGGTAACAGCACTTTGGAGCTGCTTTAACATGTCTCCATGTCTCTGCCTTTTGAGACAAACAGAAAATCAACATTTCCTCCTTTTGCTAACAGTGCATTTGTAATTCTGTATATAATGGTATGATACAGAGCCAGCTGGGTGTTTTCCTAAAAAAACACATGCAAACCTGTGGCTGTCACTGCTTCTGGTTGAGTGTGCATACACAGGTGAAGTACAGAGAGCTTTTCATAGGTGAAAAAGCACTTGTTTCAGGAGGATGGAAACAAGATATTACTGTATTCATTTCAAACTACTTTAAAAAATAATCCCAAGCTACCCATAGCCATGTATTTGTAAGAAAAAAAGTAGCTCTCAGATCAAGTCTTTGTGCCTTGTCATGCATATATATCGGAGCTGGAAGGAATATCTTGTATGGTGAGCATGCCTGGTTCAGGCTATACCCAGAATAGTCTGTCATATGGAGCACTTTAAAATTCATCACAGGTTTGTGGGGGGAAAGACCCTAGGGAAGCAGCCTTGTCACAGTGTCTTAAAGATGTCGATCTTGAGATCCCCTCCACCACTGTGTTGCTATTTGTTTGCTGAGACATTGATTTCTGGGTGTAGAATATCTTAAACAAAAACCGTGAAATGTATTTTACCTGTTTTCCTAAGACTAAAAAAAAAAAAAAAATCACAGTAATGTTTTCTAAGGCAGAGCCCAGAAGATGTTACCTCTAATGCATTCAACAAGGAAAATAAATAGCCAGCAATGGCAGATGCTAGGGGAAAAAACTAATCGAGAAATTCACATTCTCTTTTCATGCAGATATTTAAGTATGCACTATCTGTTAGTAGCATAGACTGTTTTAAAATATGCAAACTAAATAGCTTGTGAGTGTTTGTCTGTTTTATAGCTGAAGATATGGGGGTTTTTTAAAAGGAAATGTAAAGAGACTAATTTTATGATGGGAGAGCTTAGCCTGTGGTTCTTCTTTTCACAGTATGCAGACCTGGGTTCTTCAAAGCTTCACCCCACAGTCCATCCTGCAGCAAATGTCCCCCTCACAGCTACACACTTGATGAAGCATCCACATCTTGCCTGTGTGAAGAACACTATTTTAGGAAGGAATCAGACCCACCTACAATGGCCTGTACAAGTAAGCATGTGCTTATAGGGTTGTTTTTAATCCTTTCGAGCTGTTCCTGTACTGTGACTAGACATTATGTTACTAACTAATGTGCTTTTTCAGGCTCTGCACTGGAGTCTGAACTAGTCTTGACACACTTGTAATGTCACTGTCTTTGTCCACCGTGCTTCCAATTACATGAGAAGAGACCTTTCAGTGCTTTTTGCTTCAAAAGCTGGCATCAAAGCCAGGAAGGGTTTTTGTAATGAGCAAATGCTCCGTCTGTCCCCCTGCACTCCTGGGTGGACTCAGCCAGCAGCATGGCACCAGACATCCGTGCGGTATGTGTGCAGGTACCAGCGTGGGGCACGCACGTGGAATACAGCATGGGTAGTGCTTGCCAGCCACAGGCATGGATACAATCTCCATGGTCCTGCCTCGTGTCATCCCACAGCTTGTTTTCAGTAAACAAGCAGGGAGAGAGCCCTATCTTTCCAATCTGCCTGGAAATGGTCACTCTTCTCAAAACTCTGTGATGGAAACTGCTTCTCCACAATGTAGAACTTACCCCTGGGAGTAGGGGGCGAGCAATGTAGCAGGCACATTGGGGTGCCGGGAGTCCAAGGTGGAGATGGTGTAATCAGAATCACTAATTCTACCCTTCTCTTCCCATCCATGAGCTGTCCTGTCAGCTGTATCTTGAAAGTTCCTTTTTCAGTTTATGTTTCAGATACTTAGGGCCACAATTTGCATGCCCCCATCTAGTCCTGCTGAGTATAGCACAGATCTGAGCTGGGACTGTCATGCTCCAAATGTAATTTTTGTGGTTGTAAATGGAGTTGAACTACTGGTGCAGGAGCAGTTACGGCTTCCAGAAACTTAAGCAGTGGAGGAAAAAGTAGGTTTATGGCTCCATACATGCTCAGAGTCACTGAATGATGGTGCAGAGGTGACTTCCATACTGTAGGGAAGTACTTTGCATCATATAGGGATGGTAGCAGCTTTTGTGCCTTTCCCAGTGACTACAGATGTCCTTCCTAGCTTCCCAAGTTTGCACTTCAAAAAGGGAAAGAAAAAGTCTGTTCCTGTTGGAGAGACACTCTCTCAAAGGAAATTGCCCTTGGCAGCTCTCTGCTTGCCTGCAGGAGGCACTTGGAGCAGAATTGGGCCCCTTGAACTCTGCCTTTGATTTTCACCAGGCAGGGGAGCATGGCTGTTGGAAGCTGTGCTGTAGAGAAGGAGAAGGCAGCCTTGGGCAGCATTGGAATCACTGGTGCTGTTAGATCAAAGTGGTCTGAGGGGGTGAGTCATGCAAGTACTTCCCAGTTTATTAAATAGGTATGCCAGAGTCCTTCGGAGCCATAGCCAGGGTGGGTTATAACATGAAAAACCTGATACTAGCGTTTCTTGATGTTCTTTTTGCCCCTTGGCCTGACTTGAAAAACTCAGATAAATGTGGTCCAGCATGGTATTGGGAAACACACTGAGCTCTGGAAACACTCATAAAGTAGGCTTTTCTGTGCAGACAGAACCAAAGCCAGCAACTGAGAGAGCATTATGCCAGGCTCTGGGGTCCACTGTGCCTCCCACCCACCATCAGTCGTGTTGCTCTCTGCCCTTCTCAGAATGGAAGGGTATGCATCCAGTCTGTCCTGCTGGTGCATTAGCACGGGGAAGGAACTGCCATCCCCAAGGAAGATGTTTCTGCATGCCTATGGCCTGAGCAGCATCAGGCAGGGTTCAGAGAGGCACAAGCAAGTGTGGTGAACAACTCTTCTTAAAAAGAAGGAAAGTTCAAGAGCCTGTCTCCCCCAGGTTTCCAGTGCAGTTTGAATCTTGTGGGTAAAGGCTGTAATTTCTGACTCTGCAAATGCCATGGGATTTTCTTTTTATGTTTGTTTGGGGGTTTTGTGCTTATTTGTTGGTGGTGGCTGTCTGTGTTTGTTGGCTTTTACTGTTTGGGTGGTTTTCTCTCAGGGTGGGTTTTACTTTTGTTTTGAGAGCTTACTGTAAGCTAGTTTAAAGCCCAGACATGGTGCCTGAAGCTGTGTTAGGATATGGCTTGGCAGGACACCAAGTCCTTCTGGGGCAGATGAGAAGTTTAATATTGATCAAGGCTCAGCTCAGCTTCTGTTGCCCACTGCAGCCCCCGGAGCTGCAGTTGAGGACATTGCAGCGCCTCTGCTGGCATTCACGCCTACCACCCCAAAAGCAGGGTGGAATATCCAAGCCTTCTCCGTGTGCTTCTGTCACCCTCACTTTCCCCATGCAGCTTTTCTTAGGATTTTGTCCCAGTCCTGCTGTATTTGTGCTGAAGGTGATGAGGAGGGCCCCATGAGCTCTCCCAGCTCAGCAGCAGGGGTAGAAAATGTTGGCAGGGGCGGTAAAGAATAGGTAGCGACGCTAGTGGTTTAAACCAGTCCAGTTATATCTGGAAGGCAACAGCTCATTGTGAACTAAAACACAAGTGAGAGAGACTTGAGTCACACCTGGTAGGAAAATATTGCAAGGGTTTTTTTAATGTTTTGATTATTTATTGTCACAGAAGTTAATAATATTCATAGGATTCCCTCAACAAGAAATGCAGTTAATTTTAGAGAATACATCAATGTCTGTTTGCAGGTCTACACCTGCAGAGTCCCCTTGCCACTCAGTATAGCTGTAAAATCACATTTTTCTAATTTAAAGCGAGTGTTTTTCAGTTCCAAGATGCATGAGTCTCCTCACCACCACCACCACTGGCATCACTAAAGAAAACTAGCTGCTGTATCACTGTCACTTGCTCAGTTAAGTACAGGGCGGGGGAGGAATACATTTTTGTTCAATTTTTCCAGTTTCTTAAGTATATTTTATAAGTAATGATTGGTAATTTTGAAATGAATAGTGCTGTGATGCATTCTGAAATAATTAGTGCTCTCAGACAAAAAAAGAAAAAATTTTGGTCCTGATGGACGTTTGAGAATTCTCTTCATATTATTATGTGTCTTCCAGGAAGTAATTCCACTTTATTTCTTCTTAACTAAGTAATCCTAGCTTCAGTTCCTTGCACAACATCTTTTTAAAACCAAAACAGTTGCACCCCTTTCTTTCCTCCTCGTGTCTCTGACAAGTAGCCTTATTGTTGTTCAGAACATGTTGGGGAAATATTTGTGGTATTATGACACATGGGACAAATCGAAGACTTCATAGTATTTACTGTAATAGTATACTTGCAAAACATTTACAGTTAACTTTGAGTGTGTATGTACATATATTTATATCTTGAGGGTAATTTCTCTCTTAGGTTATATTTTTTAAAATATGATCATCAGTAAACAACAGGTTTGCTGTCCATCAAGAAAAATACCAATATCTTTGTTTTCAGAAAATATTTGCCTCTTGTCAGAAATTGTGGTGCAAAAGGGGTGAATCTTAGGGTATAAAGCAGCATATTCAAAAATTATATATATATATATATTTTAAAGTCAGTAGATTAATATCTGTGCCCTTGACAAAAGGAGTTTTGAAATTAAAGCAGACCACCTTCCACCTTAGCAGATCCAGAGCCCCCCCTCTTCTGAAGGTAAAATACCTTTTTGTTCTCCCAGCTGGGGTTTAGCGGAGTTTTTTCCAAGTACAGTTTCAGGATTCTTCAAGTAGGTCTTGTTAGATATCTGTAGACTACTAAAGACCTTTCTCTGAGGTCCTGTGAGAACCCTAATGTTATAGGTTATAAAGTCACAGCAGTTTTAAAACATTTCCACTGAAGCTGATGTTTTTAAGCCTTCAAGAAGAGTAGCTGACTTTTCTGTACAGAGCAAGTAAAAAACCCTGTGGTGACTTTACAAAAGTAATAATTTATCCCCTGATAAAGACACATTGTCCAGTAAGTATTTCTCGTGCTTGAGTTCTTTACTTTTTGCTGGAGTACTGGCATCAGCAAAAGGGCATTCATCCAGTGGAAGAAAAAATAGGGCAATTTAACTGGTAAAAAACATACAAAAAATCCTCAAGTGCAATACATATAACTCCATACAGCTCCAGTGATGAATTCCGTAGTTTCCGTTTTGTCGGTACAAGTATGGCACTGCAGAAAACAGTCCTGACCTGGGCTGTATGATAGTGTCATTAGCTAAATAGTGCTGGATCCCTGGGGTGCAGCTTGGGAGTGGATTGCTCCCTGTTTCTAGGGATCTGAAGGGATCACAGAACAAAACAAAGATGATCTGGCATTTTCTAAGCTAACTCAGCTTTTTTCTTCAACTGCTTTTCCTCTGAAAAATAAAAAAATACATCAGGATTATTTATTTCCTCTGGCAGTGAGTTTCTCATTGAATCAGAATAGCTTGAGTCTAAATCCTGACAGTGTTTCAGTTTATCAGTGTTACCAATTTTACAGACTCAGAGAGGGGAATAGAAAAAGGAAGTGGAGGAAAATGCTTCTGACTTATAAGGTGATTTTATTTTTGCAATACACTGCCTGTTTGAAATAACAAATTTAGTTTAATTATCACGACAAAATGCAAAGATGACAGCCTAAGTCAGCCTGTTAGATTCGTATGGATGTCTAGCTAGTGAAGCTACTTGTCTCCCTCTTTTCAAGGAACTGCTCATGGGTTTTGACAACTTCATTCAAACTGAAGAGGAATGTGTTGCATTGCCTTCTTTCAGAAAAACCCCAGCCTTTGCTGTATAGTTTCTGATGGTGCTGTGACTAAAATCCATCCTGGCTTGCTTTTATAAATTTCCCCTCTCTTCCTCATTCATTAGTATTTCCTGAGTACTGAACACGTGGATATCTCACATGAGACTCCTGCTTGTCCTTTCACATTGTCTTCAGGGTGTATCTGCAGCTTGCCCTTCATCTGCAACACAAGCCTGTTAAGAACAAAACCCTTGCAGCCCCTTCTGCGAGGAAGCAGTCTTGAAGGTGCCTCCAGGAGGGCTTTGCTTGCCCAGCCGTGGCCTCTCCCATCAGGATGAAGAGAAACAGCTCACTTTCTGCAGGTGCTCTGGTACCTCTGCAGCAGCTGTTCCTCCTTGGATAGCCTTGCCAATGCCATGCTGGCATCCTGAGTGGGGAGGCTTGGCAAAGTAAGCAAGTGCTCCGTGGGTAACCAGCCGTGCTACAGCCTGGCAGGGACCAGGAGGGCTGCCATGGAGTGGCTGGATACGGCCGTGTTTCCAGTGGCCCATGCAGATCACCATCTGCTTTGGGCTACATCGAGCGTCTCGCTTAAGTGTGATTTGGATACCCAAGCTTAGGGTTTCACTGCTGCCAAATGGCTGATGGGAAGAGGCGGGTGCACACAGAGGAAAGATTTGGCATCTGAGTTGAGTACCTAAGTAGTGTGAAAACCCCAGTGTGTGTCTGTTTTTTAGGACCTAGAGGTAGTGATATAGGGGCAGTGGGGTGAGGAGGGGGAATCTTGCCCCTGGTGAAGCCAACAGTGACTTGCACAGGGCAAAGACTTGCTAATCCCTTTGCTGAAGAGCAAGGAGAGCACCAGAGACAATGCGCCAGGGTGCAGTGCTCCTCCTGTTGGGTTTGACCCAGCCTTGTGTCCTGTCCTCCCGCACAGGTGACTGCATCCCAACACAGATCTCTTGAGTGAGGTGAGAGTGCTCAAAACAAATCCCTGTTTTCCCAGTTCTTCAGGTGTTGTTGCAAATGGTTCCCATGTACTCTCTGACACGTGAGCAATGGGGCATCTCTTTTCAGCCTAGAGAGTAGTAGCGAGCAGGATGACTGATAATACTGTTTTTACCATGTGTTTTTCTCACTTTACAAACCAGGACCCCCCTCTGCTCCTCGGAGTGCCATCTCAAATGTTAACGAGACTAGTGTCTTTCTGGAATGGATTCCCCCTGCTGATACTGGTGGAAGGAAAGATGTGTCTTATTATATTGCATGCAAGAAGTGCAGCTCACACTCGGGTCTGTGTGAGGCGTGTGGCGGTCATGTCAGGTACCTCCCCCAGCAAACCGGCCTGAAAAACACCTCTGTCATGATGGTGGATCTGCTTGCTCATACAAACTATACCTTTGAAATTGAGGCAGTGAATGGAGTGTCCGACCAGAACCCTGGAGCCCGGCAGTTTGTGTCTGTAAATGTAACCACAAACCAGGCAGGTAAGTGGATCTTCAGCCTGGGGGAATGTCTGGGGTGGGAGCCTGAGCCAGTCAGACCCAGTGCAGACCTCCCTTTGGAAAGGGTGGAAGTCTCCAGCGCGGAGGGCTGGACTCTGGCCTCTTCAAATATGGGAGGTGGGAGGTGGGCAGTGCTTATGTTGCACAGGCTATAATTACAGCAGTCTTCACTAGGTTTCCTTTCAGTAGGACACATTTTTAGGCTTTGTGACTTTTTCCTTTTACACTCAGCTACTTGGAGATACCTCCACTTCTTTGCATGTTGGTGTATCCATCCACTAAACCAGAAAAAATAAAGGGCTGTCTTTCCTGTTGGGAAAGGAAAATTTCTAAGAGTCCATTTTGATTAATAATGGCTAAAACATCTTAACTTTACAAACAGTTATCCTAAGAAAATTGTTTTGAGTTACCTTAGGAAATTTAATCCCTCTTCTACACTGTAATGCTAAAATGACTGGGCTCAGGCTGGTGAGGTACATTGTCACTGCTTCTCCAACAAGGTAGGGCTAAGATATCCCTCATACTGTGTTTTTCTTGGTTTTGCACTGTACAGACAGGGATCATGTAGACTGGTTTATTCCTTTGTCCAGGGCTCTCATTTGTCCACCCTTCCTTTGCCCAGCAGTTGAAATGAGCTGTCACTTTGGACACAGGCATGGAGTAGCCATTGTCCCCTGTCACTTGGAGTTGTGATGGGAGGCAAGAACATGATTACGTCTCCTTCCATGTGCATCAACACACCAGACACATCACACAACTTCTGTAAAGCCCCGGAGACTGACCTGTCCTTCTCTTGTCCCCTCATGCTCTGTGTTTTAGGGTCTCTCCCTTTGCCTACCCAGCTTACTTCCTGCCATTTAATTCAGGGCTCCAGTGGCATTTATCCACCGTGAAGCCCTTCCAGGATTGTTAACAGGTGGCATTTGAGACTGTGAGGACTGTGCTGCCAGACCACTGGAGCCACCCCCTGCCTTCTCCAGGACAAGGTTTAGCCAGGAAACCCAGTGGGCAATTCAGTGTGACAGCTGGATGTAGATTGGCAGATACTCACTGTGGAGCAGAAGAACACTAGCTGGAGCAGGGCTGCATCTCATTCCTGCTACCCAGGTGTATGTGCACAGGCTTGGCAGCCAGCAGCAAGAAAGTGCAGATCCCTGTCCTGATAATTAAACTGGGTTGTTGAAGTGTTGGACAGATCATTCAGATGTTTCTTGAGGAGAGGAAATAAAGGCATGCTGGGAATGCTGCTGATAGATGCAGCATGGAATCTGCTGGAGGAATATTAGAGGACTGTAGTATGACACCCGTTGAAGGCACCTGTTTAGTGCAGATCAGTGGGTGTCACGGTCCTAATGCTGTTTGCTGTTTTCCTGTTGTGAAGGCTGCTGCCAGTAACTCTGCTGTTGGAAGAAGTATATTTTCCTGTTAGTGGGTTTTCATTGGTATTTCATTGCTGCCACTGGATTTTCCCTGACGTGTGGTGTTAAATCCACATAAATCTCAGTAAATGTAGCTGTGCATGAGGAGATGATACCTTGCTGATCAGTGTAGACAGTGAGGAAATGGTCCTGGTTTGTGACTTACATCCCAAACTCTCCATACCTGCAGCAGGATTTATCCACATAGCTGCCTTTCTGTGCATCAGGCCAAGAGTAACCCCCTTCCACAGTTATCACTTCCAGCTTCGTATTGGAAGGTCTGTCATAGGAAATGGTAAAGCTGTGACAAATGTGTCTCATGCTAAGGACAAGTGGGTAAATGTAGCTTCTGGTTAAGTCTCGCTGTTTACTTTAGTGGAGCCGCAATCAGGGGAGATACTAGTGGATCGAGCCATGGGTGTTTAATACCCTGTGTGGTGTTGAAATTGTATCTGTACACTCTCATGTACAGATTCAACAGGAGGTTCAATCAAACTGCTGTGTAAAGAAAGCAGTAGTGACTGTATTTTGTTGTCTCTCTGGCTGGTCCCACCATGCGTTTGTGAGGTGAGCCAAGCCTGTCTGCTGGAGCTGTAGCATCAAATGGACTTCCCAGTAGTGCGCTCTTTCAGCACTCCCCCAGGTGATCATCAATTTGCCCATGCCAGAAATAAAGCAGATGGAAAGAGGGACTTTGCAAATCAGACAAACTGCCAAGCATAGAAAGTAAGTATCTGGTTTTTTAAGGTGCCTCCAAAAAGCATCCTTTGAGGCAAGTAATGGGGTGGTCCATGCCCAGTGGTTCTGGATATCTCTTAAAAAGCCTCACCTTCAGCAGTCCTTTCTCAAGTAAGAGTAGGCTGGGCACATGTGGCTTCAGGGAGTCTCAGGCCACCCACCTTCCCCCTGGAATTCCCTCCAAGAGGTGCAGCTCTTGTGTCTCATTTTTTCCCTTGCAGAGGTTTTCTGATGGTGTGATTATATTTTCACAAAGGCTGGTTAATGAAGTTGAACCAGTGACACAAGGACAACTGCAGCAGTAGGAGAAATCCTGCTACAAGATCTGTTGGCTGCAGGAAATTGAAAAATTGCATGCCATGGGATAGGTCTGGCTGCTGGAGTCCTACTGGCACGTATTCAGTAACCCAGCACTGCAGAGAAATGCCAGGGTATGTTTTGTTGGTTTGGCTTTTGTCCATCCCAAGAAGACCATGCTCATTTCAGAACTGCAAAGAATGTGCAGTCAGTGAGTCTCTAGGTGCACCACCTCTTCTGGGCATGGCAGCTTTTGGCAGCAGAAACTACTTCTGGGTTGGACCCTCAAAGGGATTACTTCCTGAAAAAAAAGTGGGTTTCTCCAAAATAATTTGTTCCCTTTCCTCTCTCCCCTGTTTTAAATAACAAATAAAAGAATTGGTGCTGGCAATCCATGTGGCATTTTCAGACTGATGTAATTTTCCTCTGAACTTTTGAAATCAGATTTGGAAATACAGCAAGGGAGCAGTAAAGTTTTGCGCACAAGAAGAGGCCGATGGCTAATCTCCACCGGTGACCCCAGCATGCTTCTGTTGCCCCAGTCCTTGGGGACCTGACTGTACTTGGAATGAGACTGATCCATGCAGGATGTTGTGGCCTTAGGCTCCAAATACAGGACTAGTTTTCCTGTAATCCTCTTGCAATCCTCAAACCCCTGTTGCTTCTGTGGGATTTTGCTGGTGTTTTTCTGCTGAAAAACCTGTGTCTAGAAAGGGTGAGCAATGCCACAAGCCATGAGAGATAGAAATTGTGCTGGCCTGCATTGTGACTACCCTAGAGCTGCAGCAGGCAGGTAGAGGACCTTCTTCCCTTTGTAGGCACAGGAGTTGACCCAAGCATGGGTTTTCCTTATGGCATTGCTGCAAAATACGTGTCCAAGGGACTTCCCAGCACAGATGGCAGGGAGCCATCTGTAGTGCAGTCTCACTATGTGTTAAAAAGTGTGCCTCATGCACATGGGCTGGAGCACAGTGAATAATTCATAAGTGGCAATGATAGGATTGAGTGAGCCATCTTTCCCTTGCTCATGGTTTTGCTCAAGTTTTCATATTTTTGAAACCTCCACCTATTTAAACAGTTTCCAGAGAGCAGTCTGTGTGTACTGCTAATATTGAAGTTTGCTTTTTAAGTGACAACTGCATGACCTTTTTTTTTTTCTCAGCGATTTCACCAAGCTGGATGATTAAGGGATGCTGTCGCTCTGGACAGAGATGTGCATCTCCCTTGAGGTCTTTCATCTTATCTGCCTTGTATACAGAAAGCACCTACCGTGACGTCTTGGTCAGAGATGTGTCTCATAATGGGTCCATAGGGAGCGAGCAGTTTTGATTCATGGTTGCCTGCTCACCCGTTGTATCATCGCAGGAGCACACTGGAAAGATGCAACATTTAAAACCTTTCTAGGCTTAAAACCTGCCAGGAGTATTCTCTTTAAGCCAGCCTAAACAGCTGAGCAATTTTCTTTGCTTTTGATGTCAGCAAGTCCCATGCTGGGTATGGCTTCAGGCCATGCTGGCCTGAACTGGCCTGGAGGTGGGTGGTACGAGAGTGGGGCAGTTCTCCTGCCGGCATCCCAAATGCCACACACTCCTTTGCACTTAAAGACCTTCTCTGTGTGTGTTTTCAGATAAACCCCCTGCCTGTTTCCTGTTTTGAAAGTCAGAAGCCAGTGTTCAATCCCCTTCTGTGACCTGTATGGTATTTCTGAGCCTTCTGGGCAAGGAGGAGAAGAAAGGTAGAGATGTGCTTGCTAACAGAGGAGGAGTTAATGTGTCTAATGCCTCAAGGAGTCTGCATGCCTGAGGCCAAACCAGAGATACAAGTTGCATCCTGTGGAGCAGCAGTGCTTTTTAAGCAAAGGTGTTGGAGGACAGAACCTGGCAACCTGTAGCTCTGGGAGGCATGGCTAGGTTCTTACTTGACCAAAAAACCACTAGATGCTTGGAGGAGCTAGAAGGCTCTTGGAGCAGGGAAGTGTGCTGAAAACCTAATCTAATTGCACAGGCTGGGATCCTGCAGTGGAGGGGAGCAAGGGAGAAGGTGTTTTCCTTAGTCAGGATGTGTATAGTCTTTGAAAAGCAGCCAAGGGCAATTCAGAGAGGGAAACCTGCAACGTAGAGCTTGCTGCAATCTTACATCAGCATCTGCATGCTCTCGAAACCAAGAGACTGCAGCCCTGCACAGCCTGGGAAGAAGACATCAGAAAATGAGGCAAGGGATGGGAACCACATTTATAGAGATTGCCTTGGGGAACAGATGGGTTCAAGTCCTGTAACATTCAGGGTCTGATTCTTCCCACATTAAAGTCTTCACAAGTTTGTTTGGTTTGGCAAAGGGAAGGGAGCACTTTACTTATTTTCTTCAGGAATAACAGAAAATTTCCAAGAGGGTGCTCCAGTAGAGGCAGCATGTTCCATCATCTCACGCAAGAATTGAGACCGGTCTTGCAGCTCTACTTTTCAGCCAGAACCGCTGGCCTAGGGTCTGAAAAAGCTTAAGCAGATGCTTACTTCTGGAAAAGTGCCTCTCCACAACCAGCATGTTACACAGGGCTCGCGTTTAAACATCCATTGTAACCGTACTTGATCCACTGGGCTGCATCACCTTCCCAGCAGTGGTCACTAGTGGATGCCATAGAAGGGGTAAGAGCATGAGGCAGACACGTACCAGTGCTCCTTGGAGCGCTCTCCAACCTCCGGGGAACACCTCCTTGTGCTTTATAGACCTTAATGGATTTTTCTCGCATGAATTTGTCTAATCATTTTATGAACTCTGAGAAAATTCCAACGGCTGTAGGCAATCCTTTATGAATTTGGTATGTCTGGTGGTTTAAACTGTGCTTTAGATTCACACTGGCCAGAGAGGAGCTATTAGTGGCGTAAATAGAGGTTTTAGGGTTTGCAATTGCCCATCTCTGTGGAAAGCACTGCCATTTAGAGATGCAGCACTGGCTTCCAGTGTGTTAACCCAGGTATTGCAGCATTTAACCTAGAACAATGTACTCTTAAAAGCAAAGAATGTCTTCCATACCAGGATGGGCTAATACAGGGATATTTTAATATGCAGAGGTAAACTGTAGTGCCTCAAAGACCATAGTGTCTATTTAAAGCTGAGTGCACCCTGCACTGCCCCTTGCAGCAGGATCTTTCTGCAGGCTGTGAGCACCCTTCATGTCCAGGGAGATGTGAAAATTAGTATTGAGTTGCCAGTGAAGGTTCAGCCAGAAAGAGAATAAATTCATTAGTGAAGTTCCATGCATATGCTGGTAATCAGCTTCAAGAAGTATTTTGGTATATTTTTGAAGCATGGTCACATGCAATCAGAGCATGCAATCGCAGGTTGTAAAAAGCAAACACACTGGCAAAATAAAACCTGAAAGCCAGTGTTGTACAAAAGGTTTATTGTTTGAATTTTTTTGTTGGTTTTTGGTGATGGCTGCATTTATACTGAATGCAAAATCTTCATCCAGCATCCTATTCCAGAGTCATGAATTCAACCCAGCCCAGATGGCTGGGTGTCTGCTACCAAATGAATTATGGATCAGATTAATATTTTACAGTTTTATTTATAACTCCCCAATCAGTAATTGCTACTTTTTCATAGTTTGTTATAAGTCGTCTTGTTATACTTCACATATTAGAAATACATGCTTGAATATTGAGACAAGTTTTTGGAATATGAAAAAATGTCCCCAAATTACAATATGACTTTTAGTTAGAGGTCATTTTTATTCTGGAAGTATGTGAGACAACCCCATGGCTGATATATAAGGATATTAAAAGATGAAATAAAAAACATTTTCTTGCATCTACAGACAGACCTTTCAATTTTGACACGAAATCAAAACATCTTATTTATAGATGAAAATACAAATAGTAAGCAATAGTTGTCTCTATCCACCCTCCTCCTGAAAAAGGGAGAAAGAAAGATGCTGAAAATCTCCTTATGAGATTCAGCTGATGACATTCATTGTGTGTTGTGCAGTAGGGTGCAGGTTTTACCATCTCCCAGTTGCAGTGAGACAAACATCTTTATGGTGAAGCAACTAGTCTCCTTCAAAGCATGCTGCTCATGAGGCATGAGGTACCAAATGCCGAGTTACACCTGGGAAAATGAATCCATGGACCGCACCCACGTGGTGCCATGAAGATGAGTGTGAGGGAGAAAGAGCTGCCTGAATACTCAGCTTGAGATGCTGCAACCAGAAGGATTAACACCGCTCTGTAACATCCCAGAGCCACTGGAATCCCCACCAGCAGCATTGCCTCAGGCTTGGGATAAAGTAGCAGATATTGGGCAATCGGAGTCTAGGTTTTTAGAGGAGTGAGCAGCAAATACTGATATTTTCCGAAAAGCATAGAGCAGGCCGTGTTGTGATCAGGTGTAGTAAGAGCTTCACAAGGTCAGAGCTTTAAGAAACTTGTGCTTTTGCAGGGCATTACTTGTGTTACAAGAGTGATAGAGCTGGTTTAAAATTTTATTTAGCATTTTTCTGGCATATTTTTAAAGGATTGCTAAGTAATTTTATACTAATCTAATTCTCATCCCCTTAAAACACAGTTTTCAGGGCCAAGGAGTTCTCTTTGTATTGTGCTGAGCACAGTACCTGGCAGAGAGCAAAAGCAAAGCATCTGAAATGGTTTCACTGCCCAGATGACATCAATTTATAGATTTTTTTCCCCATTAATGTTGTTGTTGAATTTCACTGCTAATAAAGTCCCATTCAGCTCTTTAGTCTCAGTCTGCAAGCTGATAATTCCATTGTCTGATATGTTATTTCTCTGATTTTAGCATTAAAAGTAGTTTTATATTTTTAACAGTCTGCGTAGATGATACTTCTGAAAATAGTCTTCAGACACCAGGACTCCAAAATTGCCAAAAAAGAATGTAAAAATACTTTCTGTGCTGTTAGAGAAATAGCAGTGGACTTGTAGGCATTTAATAAACAACCCACTTGTTCTCTGGCTGCAGTTTCTTTACCAAACCAAGTAAGCTCTTTATAGTAATCTCCATCAAAAGTTAAATGTAACAGTGGAGGAAACAGAGGAGTTTGAACATCTGCGTTTCCGTAGTTGTGCATTGAGTGAGCTGTGCTACAGAAACACTGCTCAGGGTATAGCAGCTTCACAGGGCATTTCTCCTTTCCCATGCACCCTTCATGCTGATAAAATGAATTTGTAGGAGTGTGAAGGTGTAAGTACATGCATGGCGGCGTGTGTGCGTTTGTGTGTGTATGAACGTGCAGGACACGTGCTGGAGAGAACACAGAGGTTACCCACCCTTGTTTTATGTGGTGTCTGTGACAGCTTGGTAAAGCTCAGACAGTTCAGGTACCTTTCACTCTTCGCATCCTTGTGCCAAATTGCTACCTAACTGGGCCCACATTTGAAGAGGGTGGCTTTCTGTGCTGCAAGGCTGCCCAGAAGTTCTCTGGTCCCTTTTCCCTTCTGTCTGCTTTCTTTTGCCTTGAGCATGACCCTTCCTCTAATAAGCAGTTTGTAATACTTATTTGTAAATATGGCCAGATTTTTTTCCCCTTGCTTGCTGTTGTGCCTGGTGTCTGCAACCACACAGCAAGCTGGCTTCTGTATCCCAGGAAGGATTTTTCTGTATTTAAACTGAATTACAGGTTCCCAGTATTTTACAGTACCAGGCTGAAGTGCTCTTCTCCCCTGGATTGCTTCTCATTGGAGAGGTGTTGTTTCAGTGAGGCTTGTAAAGTTTTTCCACATTTTCTGTTGTGGTTGCTATTATAATGTATTTCAACAGCAAACCCCTTGCTCATTCCTTGAAAGATTTCCAAAATGCTACTTCTGGCACTTGTATTTCTTGCAGAGGGCTAATGTAATAGGAGTAGTAGGGCTGGCTAGTACTTTTTCCCCAGCATACTGCCCCTTCTTTCCCCACTGATGGGGGGACATGGGGACACACAGCAGGGAGGGGAGAACACTATCTGAAAAGCCAAGAGTAGTGTCAAGGTGACAGACAACCCAGCAGTAAACTGTATTTCTTCTACAGCAGCTGGGCCAAAGTTCAGCTACATGCAAATACTGCAAAAAGCTCAAGAGCTGGAAGGTTTTAATTAAAACACACTTCAGATGTGCTCTTTTGCCAGCGTGATGGAATGCTTTCTGCATCTCCTGGTCCTGGAGGAACAGTCCTGATCAAAGCAAGTAACTAACGGGATTTGTGGCTAGATCAGTACAATAGAAATCACCAGAAGGAAAGCGTTACTATTTATTTATTTTCCTGTTTCTTCAGGCTTGATAATTTCTAGGAATACAGGCTCTGATCAAAAGGCCCGGTGCAAATCGATGCAGAGCACCCACTGGCTACGGTGGTGCTGGGTGAGGGTTTTTCTGCTGCAATGCAGCAAACTGGGGCGACTCACTGCTCTTTGTGTGGAGGGGCCGACCATGCTGGACCGATCCTCTGCGTGCTTTGGCAAGCCTTGGAGAGGGCACTGCTCTGTGGAAATGGATGGGAAAAATTTGCAAATTCTCTTGTGCATTTGACAAAGTCTGCCCTGCGGGTTTTAGCTAGGGGTGGTGGGTGTGCCAGGTGGTACAAGGGGCCTTTTGCATGTGGCCCCTGGGCTCTGCAGAGATAGACAACAATGCCTGAAAAGCAAATTTGGAGAATTAGGTGGAAAATGCCAGTGGAGGGCACTAGCACTGCTTACTGCCTTCCCAGGAATACACAGCACGATTGCCCACCATGCTTCTGCATCCTGCTGTGCAAAACTTGTGCATCTTTGCTCTCTGCCCCTACACGAGATGAAAGGAAGCAGAGTTGAATCAGGTAAAAGCAGAAAACTGGGCTTGCCCCTCCCTCCTTCAGTTTGCAAGGGTTTATGGGACCGTGTGTGCCATTTCTTCATAGATCCTTTCCAACTTTCTGCAGTCTGCCTCAATCCAAGGAGAGAAAGTGCTGTTCAGCCAAGTAGATTATTAATTATTCTGTTTTCTGAGTTGCCTTCCACACAGTTCAGCATTAGTGTGGCTTATTACGGGGGACTGATCTGCACCGCACCATTATCCTGTCATCTCCAGAGCTCTGCCTTCCCCACAATGGGTTCCTGCCTTGGATCATTAAGCCATGAAGCTCCGTGGTTCTGCCTTGTTCTCCTGGGGGGTGGCACCAAGAGCATGAAATTGTTTGCTGACCTTGCTGGAGACTTATGGTCTGAGTCTTTAAACACCTGGGCGTGCAAGGACAGTTTCCACAGAGAGGTGCTCTCGCCCAGTTCAGTAAACTGGAAGACTGTCACTGCAGAAATGACTGGGTTATTTAATTTATTGTACATCACTCTGTCCCAGGTGCAACTCGGCCCCTGCAAGGAGATGGAAAGGAACTGGAGGATGACTGGGCAAGGATGCACATGAGGGCACAGACCCATCTTCACCTTTTCCAAAACTGCAGACTGCAGCTAGCAAGGCTGGGTGTGCATGAAGGACAAAATGCTGGGTGCTTTCCGCAGCAGGGTGTTTCACCAAACCCTCTGCTATGTGTTGGCTGTGGCTTCAAGGGGGACTTCTGCCAGAGTCAAATAGCCCTGAGGGCTTTGAGTGCTATTTGCACCCCCTGCAGAACATCTCTATAAAGCAAAACAAATCCCCTGTAAAGTAGTCAGTTGATAACATGGTTCATGCTCTAATAACAACTGTGCATCTGTTGTGGCCTCGCACTCTGCCTGTATCTTCTGATACTGGTCAATGAATGAGAACTGCTATTTTAAATTCAGTTTGTATACAGTGTCCAGTTCTTAATTTAGGACAAAATCGGAAAGTTAAATACATGGTCATTATGCAAATAACTGCAAGTTGGCTCAGCTTTCCTGCATGCAGACCTGATGGATACAGCAGCATTGGAAGGGGTACCTAATGTCAGTAAATTGTTATTTTGATGCCTAAAACTTTATGTATTGCCTTCATCAGGGAGGTTTTTCAGCCATCTGGTTCATTGATGGGGAAACTGAGGCATGGAGGTGTGGTGTGATGGGCCAGAGGACACACAGTCAGGGCTGGGACTCTTCTTGCTGCTCCTCTGCCCCTACTGAACCCTTCCCATGGGGCTGGAGCCTTAAGATGCATTGGAAATGTTTCCTAACCTGTTTGCCAAACTAACTTCAGAGCAAAAAAGAGAGGCTGGACAGAGTCCACTGGAGATGGGCTGTTGGGTTTGGGGTTGCTTTTTCTGAATCAGTTTCAGTATTATTGTGGTTTCAGTTTCACTGCAGCATTACAGATAGAAATGTCAGTCAATGGTGTATTTATCCAAAGCATTTAGTGAGCTGAAGTGTGCTGAATAGCTTGGGGAAAAGTGTGGCATGGGGCCCATTTGCTCCCAGTCTTAATTGCTTGCAAGAGTGAAAATTTCCTCCTTTCCTCTTTTGCACCTTCTGTCAGGAAAGACAATATTTGATCCAAGTCCAGCTCAGTGCAAGGTGTTGCCTTTAATACATCTGGTTGGTGAACTGTGCTTTGTCTGCTCAAAAGGGAGCCATTAATAATGTGACAGTGTCCATTCCATGCTGCTACCAATTCCAGTGCCCAGGTGATTAAATGTAACTAAAATCCTGATCGTTTTGATTTCATATCTAGCAAGAGAGCAATTGCTACCTGTTCAGTAAATACAGTTGAGTTTTATTTGGCCTCTGGCAGCAATAGTATTTAGAGTGGCTTGGCAACTGTTCACTGATGAGGGTCCAAAAAAAGCACTTAACAAAGTCAAGTGATAGCAGTAATAAACTGCTAAAGACACTGACACTTTGTTTATCTGCTTGAGCGCTTTAGCAAGGATTTCTGGGGCTCCTCTTGGTTTCTCTGCCTCTCTTTATAACCTGGATCTTGAGACCATCTGCCAGGGACTGGTGAGGTGGCTGCCTCCCAGCCAGGGGCACCACTGCACGGGGCTGTGTCAGACTTTGGGGTCACGCAGCCCTCTGCTCCCTGGTCCCCATGGCTGAGCCCCAAGCAGGTGCCCAAGGGGCTGCACCAGGGGTTGGATGGGAGAATATCCAAATATCTGAAATATGGGACTATCAGATCTCCTGTCTCCCTGCCTCCAGCTCCTCTGCCTCATAGAAGTAATGACTCTGTGGACGAGGCATGCCCATGGCTCGTAAACCATTGGACCATGGAAGTTCTGTGCACTTTGCCCTAGCAGGAGGAGCACTTTGGCAGGCACAGCAGCCACCTTCTCCCTTTGCTGTGAGGGTGCTTGAAAACTTTAGAGGTGCCACAAGTCAGACGACTTTACAGCTGCCGTTTGGCTGAGTCTAGGAGTGTTTTCCTCTATAAGAGAAGCAGCAGCTATTTTTCACAGAGCAAATGAAGCCACCTGTTGGGTTAACTGGGCTTTATTCAGTCCCCAGGCTGCCTTGCACAACCTTTAGGGCCCATAGCAGTCTTTGAAGTACCATTGAATTTCATTGTAATTGTCAGAGTCATTTACTGTGAATGGAAAAGGGTATTTTTTTTTCACTCCCAGGCATGAATAAACTCTGTAGATTGCAGGAAATAATCCCTCTTAAAGGAGAGTTGAAAGTGCTGTCTTTTAATATAAGAAACCTGGTGCTGAGCTGATGCGTAGGACTGCTCCAGGTCTTGGCGAAAGTACTGGAATTTGCTCAGTGATTAGAAACAGAATAAATCAGATGAAAGGAAAGCAGCTGATGACAGGGTAATACATGTGTCAGAGAAGGGGAGGGAGTGGTGAAGGAAAAGTACCTAATGTGGATGACTTTAATTATGTGGAAGGTGGGAAGATTGACTTGCCCGTCCTGAGTGGGGTGTGTGAGAAGATACATTAGTGTATATTCTCTCAGAGGTTGATGAGGTGTCCTCCAAGATGTTAGTAGTTACTTGGATGAAAAAGGGTGCACTTGCTGGCAGTATTTATGAGAGGTTTAATTACGTTTCACAGACTGAGTTCCAATTAGAAGGGAAAGTAGGGGTGAGAAAATGAAAGATGTACAGCATGTGTTAAGAGCACGGTGATATATCTGTGGGTAAGGATTACGGTAAACAAGGTGGTTGTAGATCATGGCATCATTTGCACACTTATATTTTAAGGTGCTTACTCCAAGTTCCCTTCCACCACCCCCCTCATCACAAGCAAAATTATCATTAAGGGGTCAAACACAGGTTTCTGTTACTCCTCTTCCAAGATGGAAGGCAAAGATCATTTGCAATTGCTGCGATGCAGGGCTGTTTTGTTTGGGGTTTTTTTTGCTAATTTATTAACTGTGTCATAAAGCAGCACTTCAGAAAAGGCAACAGAGACAGATCACAGTATTTGTCTCCATGCTGCATGAAAAATTTTACTGTCACAGTGGAAAAATTTTACTGTCACAGTGCATCCTTTCACATTGTTGCGGATTCTCGCATTTAGAATCATGGAATGGTTTGGACTGGTTTGCATTATCCTTGCTATAACCTCACCTAACCAGCTTCTTATGCAGATGACCATGATGTCCACTCATTTTTATGTCAGGAGGTAACACTGAAAGCGGAGATGTATCAGCACTGGCTTATTTCCCTTTGCACTGTAGTCAACCAAGGACTTTGCCATTGACTTCGCTGCGAGGACAGTGCCTCCATGTCTGAGTGGCTTTGGCACAATTCTTTCATTACATCCCTCTCACATGTCTCAGAAAGAAGCTTCTTTGCACTCTTTACTTGTGGTGTAAGCTGTTTGCCAGTATCTCCACAGAAGATGCAGGTAAGAGGTTTTGTCTAATAGTATCAGCATTAAACCAACAGGCAATACTTTGGATCTCGTGGTGTTGGTAATTAAAGTAAAGGTAAGTCTGCAAACAGTTCATGACAAACATTGGCTGGAGAACAGGAGGAATTAGCTAGTGAGATTGCTTTTGTTTCAGGTACCATCGTTCCTCCCCCTGGTATCTTAAACAGCAGTGAAATGGCTTCAGGGAAGCAGTGGCAGTACTTCAGCAACTGGAAATTTTTTTCTCTCCTTTAATTCCATTATCACACTTGGTAAGCTAGAACAAAGCAAAGGAGAAAACTCTTTGGTGATGTTGAGAACAAATCCTTATTTATTTAAAAGTAGCTATGTCAGGAGAAAGGTATGATGGAGTATAATTGCCAAATTCTTATTTGGTAATGAATATCTTGCAGCCATCTCAATGCTGTTAAGAAACAGGCATAATTGCACATAGGATGCATATATTTATCATGGAAGCTGGCACTTCAGACCATTAGGAAGTATCTGTAGCTTTGCTGTATGCTGCACGTAGATTAATCTAGCTTAGGAGACTTAAGAGCCTGTCAGAGATGCTCCCATCATCCAAGCATTTGTTACGTCAGGTGATAGGAGAGCACTTGGAGAGGCACCAGATGGTTTCCATAGCCATGCTGCAATAATGTTGTGAGTTCCTGATATTTGTGCATTTCCAGAGGTTTACCTGTTGCTGGCTGCAATATTTGCCTCTGCCTGTTTTATTTACACACATTAAAAAAAAAAAAAATAAAGTGGTCAGGTCCAGGAGGGAGTAGTGTTCCATTTATGCTCTGTTGTGCAGAGTATTTCTGCATGCCGGCATTGGAGGAAAGACACCTTGACTCTGGGGAGCCTCTGAGAAAAGGCCAGCGAAATAACTCCAGACACACAGTCAAAGGCATGGGTCTCTGCCACCTTGAATGAAAAAAATTATTGTTGGGAATTAAACATGTTCCCTTGTCAGACCATCAAAGAAAGTATAGGTAGAAGCAGCATGTTGCAGAAATAGGCAAGTTTGGAAGTCGTGTCTAGGAATAAGGAACAACTCGCCAAGGGAAGATGATTTTCTGTAAAAGATCATAGCTAGCAACTCATCACTTAGGGCTTTTTAATTAAATGTGTTTGGGAAGAGATGGACAAATAAGATCTCAGGGGAGAGATTGTTTCAGCCTCAGGCCTAAGGCTGCCACCAAAGATGAGGTTGTACGTGCTGCAGTAGAAGATGTTAACTGCGAACCTCGTAGTGCTTTGTGAGCAGCGGGAGTGTCCCTCCTGCACATTTATAGGCTGCAAAAGAGAGTGAAGTGATTTTTCCCAAGGTCACCCAACAGTTCATAAGCAGGGCCAAGAAGAGACCAAAAGCCACCAGGGTCTAGTGGCACTACACTTCGCTGGAGTCAAGGTGGAGACATAAAGGTAATTTATTTATTTGTGTCCTTCCTTTATTCCCCATGTTTCTTGACTGCTTTTTAGAGCTCTACACAGGAATACGGGGTTAGGGATTGTATCTTGGTGTACATCCGAGTCCCTCCTGATGAAGGACTGAAGTACAAGACCATAAGTAGGATCTCTTCCAGAATGGAAGGGTAGATTTTCTCTGTGTTACAGCTGTAGGTCAGCTGACCGTAGGTCCAAGTTGGTCTTCTGTTTCATTCATGGCTTTGTCTAAATCAGCACCTGGAGGGATATATTATATTTTGCCTTCCCATAGTGGATTGAATTCTTGTCTTACTTGTGTGGAAGCTACTTTTGATGGAGTCAGTGAGTAGCTTCTCATGCAGACAAATGCAGGGTAGGGCCTGATGTCTCAGGTAGGTTTGATCATCACACTTTTTTCTTTGGATGTCTTCAGAGCTGCTCTTTGTGTTTCTGTTTGGTCTCTAGAAATTTTGTCTCTAAACATAATTTTTTCCCCCAGGGTGGTGAGGAAGCAAGATTATCTTGTGCATGGAATTAGAATAATTTTGATTTTTGTTATTTTATCAATGCAGTGTCTTCCCCACATTCTGAAAATCCTTTTGCCCAGCTCATTCAGTACATAGTTGTAGCTTATGATTTGAATGCCTTACTGAGGAAAGGATGAAGCAGAGAACACCAGTTTTATTATTGGGTCACCGACTGAGATATTTTTTGAGTTCCCAGAGCTTTATCATAGTCGCCATCCTGGGTCTTAGTAAAGAGATGATCTCAAGAATTAAATTACTGAGATCATAATATACTGCTCTGTTAGACAAGATTCGTGGTTGAGAGAGGATATGGCATTTACTGGACCTTTTAAATGTCACATCCAGACTTTAAAGGCTATAGTCTTAGAATAAACAAAAGAGAACACAGCTAGCTCAAGCAGCTTTAAAATGAGCAGCATCCTGGTGATCCAGAGGGAACCTGTGTTCCATATTTATGCAGCAGCTACAAGACTAAGCAGCCACTGGAAACCATGCAAGGATGATAGCAGTGTCTTTCTTGAGATACCAGGTAAGATGTGCCTATGTGCTCAGCATTCCTTCCATGTAGCAGCAGAAGGAAGTAATATGAAGTTCTTATCAGAGTGATGCACAAGAAGTTAGACAGGCATTAATGGCTTGAGTAATTTTGGTTGGAGTACAGTAAATGAAGTGACTGAATACCACGTGAAATAATATGTCTCTGCAAGCAGTTGCTTGGCAGTTGAATGACTGGATGGAATTTTTTTTCCTGTTTTCTTAGCTGTGTAGTAGTTCAAGTGGATGATAATACTGGGAAAAATTTATTTCTTTCCTCAGATGCATTTTCACTGATAGAAGCAGGCCCTCAGGAGGGTAATCCACAGAGCTGAATTCTGTACTCTGCAGTGCTGTACAGCATAAAAATGCATGTGGGCAGTTCCCGCTGATCAGATGTGATAGTTCAGTATCTACAGGCCTTTTAAAATCAGGCTGGTTTTGTAATTTTTATGAACTGATAAATGTTGCCAAATTGCTTGGAAATTTACTGACGGTCTTCAAGGGACATTCAGCTTTAAAAAGTACACTTGAAACATACATCCTTACTTAAGACTTTTCCTGGGCTTTTTTCTGGGTGGCTCATGGAAGTGTGCATGTGTATATCTATATTTAAAAGTGTCTTTTTCTGTTTTGTTTTTCATGCTCTCAGTAACTGTTGTATTGATTTTTTCTTAATTTTTTTTTCTTCAGTACTAATTTCTAGAACGAAGTTCAGTTATCTCTTAAAATGTTCTATTCTTTTAACCAAGTGGCACGATGGGCAGCAAGTCCCTATGTGGTGAAGTTTGGTAATCTGCCCTCAGGAGTGAATTGTTATTGATTTAAAGGAAGATGAAAAGTCAGTGGTGTTTTGTGGGAGGGCTGAATGATCTCTTTTGGCCTTAGGATCTAGGTATATTGATTTAAAATTATCTTGCTTTACCTGCTGCCTATAAATTTACAAATTCAAGTTAAATGAACATAAAACACATTCTGGTTGAGTCCACTGTATTTATACAGGGTTTTAACTAAACCATTTCAAATGTTGTTCTTTTTATTAATTCTGCTTAGCTGTGTATAGTTCTCTTGGAGTACTTCTCATTTTGGGGGGGGCAGTCCAACAACATTTGTATACTTCACTGTAATTGAATCCTGATGCAAATCCAAGTCTTTGTTATTCTTGCATTCACTGCAGTGACCTTGATAATGTGAATGCTTCACCTTTGCTGCTCCTTGGAAGGCAGTCCTGTGAAACGGGATCAATTACGTGCATTGCTAGGATCCCATTTTCAATACCACTGAATTAAAAACAGTTAGAGCTTGTTAATGGGCTTCCCCCTTGTGTGAGGGAGGGGCAGGGGGAATGAACAAAGGAGAATAGAAGCTGAATTGTTTGAGAGGAGGTAATCTCTGTTTTGTTTCTGCTATAGATTAGGAGAGATCAATTATCATGTCAGAAGGCAGAGAAGCTAATACGCCTCAGAATCTACACACAGTTATTTAATCATCCTGCTTGATGCATAGCATTCATCATTCACATTTTTAATGCCACTTATTGTTATCATCTCACATTTACTCAGGGAGCATTTAGGGAGAGAGAGTCGTGCTAATAGGCAACAACCTGGGGAACAGAATAGTGGAGAACCCATATGGTTTGATTTCTCTCTCTTCAGTCTAAGCAGCCTGAGCCCTGGACCCATGCAAACTGTTGTACACATGTGACCTTGAGATGATACCCCTGTGGATAACTCAAGGCATCTTCTGAAGGAAAACCTACATGGACTCCCATCTGCACTGGGTGGGTACTTCTCAGTGGTGCTGTAAGTGGCTTTTTTCCAAGAGCTAACATCATCACAGACCTGTGAAGGACACAGGCAAATGCCTGTGAGCAGCTGGTATTTGTGCAGTGAGCTCTAGTAGCCACCCCACCCTGTCATCTACTGTTTGGACTACTTTCACACATCTTCAAGGCACAATTCCAGCCAGCCACTAGATGCAATGAGCACTTGCAGCATAAAGGTTGGTCAGAGGAGAGTCACAAATGTGCAGGGTGATACCAAACAGGAAGTGTTTTATATATTGCATATGAAGACATGCATATATGTATTTTAATTCCTCTGTGAAGTTTTGGTGGTCTAGTCCACACACTAAATAAAGATGAAGTGAGAGTTGGAAGGACTGGGGCCCTTCCTTAGGTCTATCCAAGTCATTCCCTGGTCCAAGTTGGAGAAGAGAGCCAAGAAGCTCCTCAGAAGGAGGAACCCACAGTGACTGATGTTGAAATGCCTTCTTCTCTTCTAACAGACACAAAGCCGAGGGGAAGCAGGTGATCAGTATAAGGAGAGCTTGCCAAAACCAAACCTGTAATCCTGTTACAGTGGTTGTGAACCAAGAGAGGAATCTGGATGCAGTGAAAGTTGTCTTTCCTCCATCTTTCTATAATATCATGGTACAGCCAAATGAGACAATGTCACCAAAGCCTCAGAATACATTAGAGAGTGGAGCTGCACAAATGCTTCCTCTGAAGCAGTAAGTTGCCTGATTCCTATAAGCCTCTTCCTGGCAGTATCTAGGAATAGTGAAGCTTTTGTTTCACAGCCAGGAGGTGGATGGACCTAAAATATGAATTTGTGGCACATTCTTTTTCCCCTGATGCTTCAGAGAGTGGCACTATCAGAAATGAAAGCCAAAAAGGCAGAAAATTCCCACTCTGCTCTCCCGCATGCATATATCTTGCCTGATTTTTGATCAGTCATACCCACAAAGCAGTGAAAAATATTGTCGTCAGAGGACCAGCCACCAACCAGTGTAGATTGGGATGAGCATCATGTTGCAGAAAGCAACCAGTTTGACTACAGTTCTGATGAAGATGAAGAGCTAAAGACATGTCCATTTATGCATCGCTCGTGCGGCCACCATTTGAAACAGCTGAAATCTCTGCTGGGCCCGTTTAGCTTCTGGATGGCAATCCCACCCTCTGATGTTCAGGCTGTTCTCCTGGTACCATAGCATTGCCCTGACCTCCAGAGCCTGTGGTGATGCAGTTAAGTAGACAAGGGCATAGGACAATATCCTGTCAGCAGTAAGGGGAAAAATTGGACTAGAGAGTCTCTGTACAGTCCGTAAATTGGGTTTTCATGTTAGAAATGTTCTGGCATATTCTTGAGTTGGTCTCTAAATCCTTTTCAACACCTTCAGAAGCTAACTGGACTGAAAAAGCCTGCCATATTTTGTCAGAAGAGTCTGTATTTGCTTCCTGCAGAAAAGTGATGCCTCTTGCAGGGGGGGAGAGTCAAAAGCCATGCTTTCATATGCAGCTGCATTTATCCATTCAAAAGGTTGATGTTCATCCTGAGCTTGTGTTGCTCAGTCATGATCTCTGCAGTTTTGCCTCAGCAAAGCAATTTTGCACAGTGCTTGTCGTTAAGCACAGAACTAGTGCTTCTACTTGGAAACAGAAGTTGGAGAGAGTTATTAAATTATGAAAACAAGCCTTTGCCACAAATTTCCCTGTAATTTTCCTTTTTTTCACTCACATAAGGGTTTTTTTTCCATGTTTGAGCTCAGTGTGATATCACCAAGTTGCTTGTGATTTAAATAGAAGAATCCAGCTGTCAGGAGTAATGCTTGCAGGTATTCCTTCTTTTCTTTATTTGCCTTACAGCAGTGCCTGCGGGCCAAAGCAAAGATTGTGCTGGCAGCATCTGAATAGTTAGTTCCTGCCCCTCAAGTCTATACAGATAAAGGAATTATCGTTATCTTCATTGCACAACTAACAGTACAGAAAGATGAAGTGACTTGCCCATGGTCATGCTAGGAGTCTCTGGCAGAGCCGGAAAGCAGAATATTGTTTCCTCTGGTCTGATGCTTTTATCCCAATGTCATCCTTTTGTGTGACTAGCCACTTTCAACAATTTAGATTTTTCCATAACGTCTCCTGGCACAAATGTGCCAGGTGGTAAATGGCACTAAATATATGTCTCTTGGATCTCTGCCTTTCAAGATCCTTTTTATTTTTATCCCTTACCTTGTGATAGCCAGGTGTCTGTGTAGAGCCTCGTGTCTGAAAGGATCTCAGGATGTGCTCATCTAACCTGCTTTAAAACCTCCACACGCACAGATGCCACAGGTTCACTGGGTGATTTTTTTCCAGTGATTCATTATTTTTGTCCTTAGAAAGCTGTTCCTAAATTTCATACTGTGCTTGTCTTGCTCCAGAGACAGCATCCTTTTACTTATTTGGAGACTCATGTTCTCTTTTAGTCTCCTTTTCCCCGGGACAGAACAGTCTCTGTTAGGAGCTTTCTTAACTTGTGGATTTTCTCCAATTCCCTCTTGGATTCCCTCAAAATGCACTGAAATCCCTAAAAAAGTGTTTTTCCTGACATTCAAAATGTGGCACAGTATGGAGCTCCCTCAAGTGCTTCCTCCTTCTCCCCAAGGACCTGATAAATCACTTCAGCCTACTGGGAAGCCATGGGTTGACGACTCACCAAAGCAAACAGCCCAGAGAAGGTGCATTCCGTGGCAGAGCAGGGCATCAAGACATACACGGGGGGGGGTGGGGGGGGGGGGGTGGTTGCTGGGGCAGGGACACCCCGGAGCATTGCCAAGACCCACCACAAGCCCACAGTTTGTACAAGAGTGGCTGATGAGTGGGCAGGGCGTGGGGGGGTACGCAGGGAGGTCACATTCCTCTGACTTGAAGGGGAGAAGAAATTCAGTTCATCGCATTCCTACCATTTGATGTCAGAGCCAGCAAGAGAAGACCTCTGGCAAGACCTTACAGCACTCTCCAGGGCCTACAAGAAAGCTGGAAAAGGATTTTTACAAGGGCCTGTAAGGATAGGACAAGGGGTAATGGCTTTAGACTACAAGAGGGTAGATTCAGACTAGATACAAGGAAAAAACTTTTTACGATGAGGGTGTTGAGTTGCTGGCACAGGCTGCCCAGAGAAGTTGTGGCTGTGACCTTCCTGGAAGTGTTCAAGGCCAGGCTGGATGAGGCTCTGGGTAACCTGGTCTAGTGGAAGGTGTCCCTGCCCGTGGCATCAGGTTTGGAACTGAATGACCTTTAAGGTCTTTTCCAACTCAGACCGTTTTATGATTCTGTGAAGCTGCATCTTCTTAGCTCCTTCCAAAGGGGCATTGTATCCTCCCATGTTTCACACGGCAAAGGTTACCCTTTAGGAAGCTGAAGGTACACAAATTTACCTTGATAGTATCAAGAGGTGTTTTCCCAAGCAAAACTTTGATTTGTGCTGACTTTCATAGTTAGCTTCACCTCAATGCTTGGAACCTGAGATTTTAGGGCTAACAGTGGCAGTGGTCATACTTAAGTGCCAAAAGACTGGGCAGGATATCTGAGTTGGCAGCAAGGATGAGATCTGTTCAATTTTCTCTCTATTTGTCTGCCATTGCCCTTAAAAACAGTGGGAGCCTGGGCAGCATTTGCTCTGATCCAGAAAAGCCACTGTCAGTCTAAAACCAAGAGATTCATATAATCACAGGTACATAAACCTTTCTATTTCAGCTCTAGCAGTTTTGAGGTTTTACTAATCTAGGGGTTTGATCTAGTATTACCTGTTTGATATATTTTTATTTGTTTTTAAGAATTTTTTTTCCAGCCTTCCAGTCTTCATTGGGGAACTCACTTACGGAAAGGGTCTGGATTGTGGTTCTGTAAAGCTGTGACCAGCTCAGGGTTCTGTGACAAGTGGTGAGCTCATGCTTTTCTCCCATTTCTGAATGAGAGGTGAGATAAGAACAGTGGTGGTATTTGGAGGAACCAAATACCGCAGGAAACCCAAAACAAGCTACAGTGGGAGTTAAGGACTTTGCCTGTTTTTCCCTCTGACCTGGTGTGCCTGTTCAGTAGCTGTTCTTCAAGTGGAAACATAAGGAATTAATTTGCTGCCCCTGACTTCACTAGAGTGTTCAGTAATTTGGCTTTAATGTTAGAATTCATCAGCAAGACTGATTGCTGTATCATACAGAGTGGCAGGCTTGGCAGAGAAGGAAATTTCCCACACAGTTTAAAAATGGTCCATGAATTTGCCGGGTTTAGAGTTTGATAACAACTGGAAAAAGGATGCAGCCAGTTTTGTATGAAGAAAGGAGCCCATTTAGGAATTAAACATGTGAAATGGTGGGAGGAGGAATGCACATTTTACATTTTGTCCAGTAGCTGTGGTTTGGCTTTGTTTTGTTCTTAATGGCATGTGGTTTTTAAAAGGAAGTTTTTGCTTAAATGCAAATCAGATATTAGGTTACTAAAGATAGGAAAGGCACTCCTTGGTAAGTGTGGTGGAGGCTAGTCTGATAAATGTACTCAGTAATGAGAATTCTACAGCAAAATGCTGAGCCCTGTGGCTATGATCCAGCAAAATGCTGACAGCAGTGGTAGCGCTCATGGACTTAAAATTAAGCATTTTCCAAAAATGCTGTGATGGATCAGAGCTGGAGTCCTTATCACCTTGCTAGGAGTGAATTTATGAGCGTCTTCTAAGTCAATAGTGTTTATTCTTAGGCTTCACAACTAAACCGCTAATGGAATAGAGGAAAGTTACAGGTTTTTTTGTGGTGTGAAGAAATCTGGCTCCAGGCTTAACCACCGTTTCCCAGATTTCAGAAAAACTTACTATCTTGATTTCCAGAGGCTCTAGAAAAACAAAATCAGGTACCTTTTCCCTGTGGATTTGCACCCTATAGGAAGATGTTTCTTCATGCCTCTCATCCCTGCTCCAACAAATATTTGCCTCAGACACACATTGGCCTTGAGCGCAAGTACCTGCTAGGGACATCAGGAAGGCCTCTTTTTCTTGAGCTCAGGCAACCTGTGATGCTCTAATGTCTCCCTCTCCCCTCTCAGGATCACAATGAATTGCAGCTTAATAGGAACTGCCTGTGTGGGACATGGGGCTGATGCTGCTGTAAACACAAATGAACATATGTTAGGCCTGGCAATTGAAAAAAAGTTTCCCAAACAATAAGCTGTGGTCAGGGCCAGTCTTGCCAGGCCAATTTTTAAAATTATTTTTTTCTGAACACCCTGTAGCTGTATGAAGGGGACTTTGTACTCTGCAAAATACAGGTGAGTGTTGGCAAGCCTTCAGGTTTCAAGAGAAAAGAATTACCTTGATTGATGTTACAGATCACGGCGCCCTTTGCAGCCTTCATTATACAGAGTCCTTAAAATTCCTTAAAACTGTTGTACACCAATATTCCTCATAAAGCATTGAATGTGTTTGTTGATGAACAAGCTGGAGCTAATACTTGCCCTACCCTGAGACGAGTGTGCTCAATATTATACAATTTTCTCTTGTGATATCTGGTCATGTTTTCCTCAGGCCTGGTGCCTGCAAGTTTTGTGAATCTGCAGGCAGCTTCCATTATTTAAGAGTACATGTCTCTCATCCGTGATTGGCAGGAGCCGAGAGCATGTCTGTGCAACTCTGTAAACAGAAGGCAAATGGCAAGAATCCAATTTATTTTTTGAAACCGTGTTCTTTTAAGAGCCTTGCCAAAGGTTATGTGTTTCTTGGAGATTGTGGTGATATCTGATAGGTTCCATTAAATATTCTGGCTCTGTTCTGTATGGGGTGGTGTGCATATGAGGAATGACAAGGCCAGTCTTACCCCAAAGGCTGTGTAGTTTAGTGCCTAGATTTTGTGGTGGCTTTAGGCTCTCCTTGTAATCCTCTTACAGTTTTAATATATGATAGCCCTGACACAAAGTAACTTCCATATGGTAGATTTTTTTAGAAATTATTTTCTTGCTTTGTGGCATAAGCAGTAAATTTTGGAAACTCATGCAGTCAGCAAGAGGGCATAGAGAAAGGAGTGCCAGAGGCGAGATGTTGCTATGCTCTCCTGAGTTGCCTCCGCAAAGATAGTGAATCTTAGCAATATTTTGTTAAGGCAAAATACTTTGTGAATGGCAAAACTTCCGTTGGTTGCATCCACTGTCCTTCAAGGAGTATGTGTTGAGTCCTGCTGTCTCACAATTAACAACGTATTTTGATTAAGAGGAAAAGACTGCATACAAACATTTAAAGCTATGCATTTATTTTCATAATTTATACGTCAATAATCAGTACTTGGTCTAAATAAAAAAGGATTTTTTAATATAGATACATTTCTATTTATTTATATTATATTTATTATAGATAATTTTTTTAAATATAGATTTATTTATTTAATATAGATACATTTTTATAACACAAATTATTGCAGGGAGGATTTCAGCAGTGATGTTTCACATGCAGCAAGGCATTTGTTGTTATTTGTTCTTTTGTTACCATTTTACAGGAGTAGCTAAATATCATTGAGCATTCATCTAAAGATTTACCATAAGAAGCAGAAGGTCCTTATGGGTGGGCCAGTTGATGTTAGCTTGTTGCTGCGGAACAAGATTCTTGGTTTCCTCTGTTTTGTCTCTTTGCTGCTTCTCTTGCAAGCTCCTCTAGGAGGTACTCAGAGAAAAGAAAGCCTTGAATTATGTGAATTTAGTGTGCACACCCTCTCCTTCCCCTAAACACACTGGAATTAATGCAAGAACAGTGGGGCATGGTAAATCTGGAGGCCTTAGACCTCATTTGTGCATAGCCAGGCAAATCTCCTGAGCTATTACAGAGATCAGAAGTAAGAGACGAACCATCATCCCGGTGCTAATGCAAATTGCATGCAGATTACTTCTGTTATTTCTCTAATGTGAATATGAATTGAAGGGGTTTTTTTCTGGTTTGTGTCTACCAACACAAGAGCACTTCTCTTTAGTGGGAGTGCTGGTAATTAAGAGCGCTGGGTTAGTAGAGTCCAGAAAACCACAGCGTCCATACTGCGCTCTTTGCCTTTAGCAAAGGTAGTTTTCTAGTATCTTAGGTCCAAGCCTAGAGAGAAGTTATCTAAGGAAAGCTTTGTCAAAGAAAGAAGAGGCTCTTCAACGCAATTAGGCTCAATTTGGGTTTCACTTTTCACGAACCCAACCTTCTGTCCAGCTGGGAGGCAGCAAGGTCTTGGGAGCACCTTGGCCATGACCAGCTTGGCTGTCAAGTCATGTCCTGGTGTTGAGCTTAAGGAGCTGTGTAGAATCTTTTAGGGACCAGGATGGGAGCCACCTGAAAGATCCCCCTTTTCAAACGAGATACATCTGATTGCTTGGGTTAGCCATGGATTCGTGTTACAAAAAGGGGGGCCTGCCTTCTGTCAGGGCCACTTAGTGCTTCAGTTGGGTTCCTCTCTCTTGTTTGACCTGTTTTGTTTCAAGGTACAGATCAGGGCACCTCAGGTTTCAGAGGCATTCAAAATAGGTGGTGGGTAACAGAGACTGCAAAGAGATCTAAGACCTGGCACCTCAGGGGTTCATCTTGGGATGTACAAGATGTGAAGGAATATTATATATTCATTGCCAAAGCAATTTGAAGATTGTGTTCTCATTTTGATATTTGATGTGTGAAAAGGACTAACATGAATTCCCCATCTACACAAGAGATACCGTGAAGATCATTCAAAAGAAGATGATCTCCATGTATGAATGATGTTTCAGTATTTGGCTCCTACTTGGCAAGGTGTTTGCATTTAATCTAATCCTGGGGCTAAAATTTACCTCCTTACATTATTTAGGGCCTGTGCATGGTTGAAATCCCACAAAAGATCTCAGATAGAATAGAAATGGCATTTAATGCTACTTAGGACATGGACCTTTAATTCCCTGGACTATTTTCAGAAACATTTGCAAACACCTGCAAACTTGGGGCCGAGCCTGTTTGCCTAACTAGCCAGGCATGGTTTGCAACTATTTGTTCTCAAGGGACAAAGAGTTTTGAAACCCATTATCAGACAAACTTGAGTACACTTTGGGATATGAAAAATTGCAGCTCAAAAGTCATAACTTGACTTAAATCCTAAGTTCTGACCCAGGTGTGATATTCACAGTAAAAGTACCCTTAAGGAAGCCACTGGGTGTTAAGCTTCTCTGAAAGTTCCTATATAGAAATGGAAAGAGATAATACAGTGAAAGCTTCTTTTTTCCCTACCCCAAACAGTGTTTCTATTTTGACTAACATATCTCTATGTTATTAAATTAACCTCCTGCTTGAGGCCGCCTGCAATTCCACAGTGCCTTTTAGTGTGACTTGGTGAATAAGGCAAGTCTTGCTTCAAACACTGAAGTCACCAAAGACCTGAGAAAAAGAAATTAGAAACTGAGTGAAAAATTACAATATATCAGGCTTTTGAAGTGAAACCGGAGTTGCTTGTCTTGTGGTTACTCTTCTAATACAGGTTTTATTTTCTTCAATTATACCTGGTTTTATTAAGTGCATAATAATAACATAACTGTTTGGTTATATGATAACAGGTAAAGGTTATGACTTTGGGACCAAGTGAGTTGGGGAGCCATTAGCTGTTGTTTCTGCCAGAGTGAAAAATACCAAGACCAAAGTAGTGTTCCAGGAGAGAGCATTAGATAGACCGTGAAAAGTAGAAACTGGGTTATTTGTTTTGTCTTGGTACAGTGGTTGTTCACCTGATAACATTAGTTTCTCTTAAAATGTAATTAGCATTTATTCCACTAAGCATTATTGTATGTTAGATATTAGTGGGACACAGCACAGTATGTTGTAAATGTGGCCTTTGGTGCATAGATGGCTAATTCAGTGCTAATGTCATTATCAAAGGTTGCAGAGGAGCAATGTCCTAAAATGTCTGTTCTTTGTGAAATAACCTCCTGTAGTTATTCAAATGTGACTAATGATGCATCTCCTGCAGAAATTTTATTTATTTGGTATGTCCCCTTATTGTTCTTAAGAAATGGTTAGAAACAGGAGGGGGAAAAAAAAAGAAGAATCAGTTTTCTATGCTTTTCTTTGCCTCCTGATTAATTTTTGGTCTCAGGAAAGCAAAAATGTACATTGGCAATTTCACACCTTGTTACATCTTCTGTTTGCTTTCATCACATGCATGGCTGTTTTCATAAATGGCAAACATAAACATAAATGATGTAATATCCCTCTTTGATCTTGACTGTGTGGCTGAGAAATTAATGCATATGTGCAGAACATGAACAATTCACAATGTACATCCACCTTTTGTTGTGTCAAGGCAGGGATTTGAACAAGACTTCTGTCTGCTTACATAAGAAACATGAGATATTAGAGCCTTATACATCTTGACTCTTAAGTGAATTTATTTTTTTACATGTTGTACTCCAAATGGAAGGGTTCTGTGGCTTGACTTCTTTCTATTAAGAGGATTCTGCCCTTGCAGAAGCAGTGACCTTTGAAAAGCAAGTCTTAAGCAATCCTTTTATTCTTCTGAGATCATATAGCACAGTATCCAGTTGCAGGCTTTTAAGATGGAATGATTACAGGCTTTGTCCACTTGCCTGGATTGGATTACATTTTGTTTGACAAAGAAAACTCTAAAATACTTATACCTTCCTTCCTTCACTTCAGAGTATCGTAATCTCTGTGCATTGAGGATGCAGAGTAGTTGCTGTATCATGCCAGCACCGCTGGGATTTACTGAATTTACTTAATTGGCCTTTATCTCATGGTTACACTTTAACACTTCTTTTGAAGGAGATTCAAAAAGGATGCAGTTACTCCTCTTGTAATTTACTTTGAGCGTTGGGTACTCATTTTCTTATCTTCCTTCCATTTCCCGGTAGAGCAGAGCATTCTGTGAGCCACAATTGAACAAGTTAAAGACTTGCACACCCAGAGATTTAAGTCCATGAAGCTGCTCACTAGCCAAGCTTTTTTCACATGCTTTTTAAAGAGAATGCTCTGGTTTAGGGGTGTAGGAAGTTTGATGGGTGTATTTGGGTGGCTGGTGGTGCATTTTGTGTTGTACTGTGCAGGTGCATGTAAAGGAGAGCTGAACTGCCCTGAACCTCCTAGGGAAAGATTTTGCAGCAGAGTTTGGGAGCACTTGCATTGTTTTCTTGGCTGTAAAGTGCTTGTGAGCCTCAGTCTTATAAACACTTCAGGAAACCTCAGTAAAGAAGATGAAAAATCCATTATTTGATCAGGCGATTTTGATACTGGGAATTGCATAGTTTTAACCTTCCCGAGAGGCATTCAATACCAGGGAGGGCTGAGGCCTTCCCCCACTGCTCTTCTCAGGTTTGCTTTTGCTAATAGGAGTTTAAAACAGTTTAATGCTCAGCACCGATGTTCTCTATCCTGCCAGACCTCTACTGCCAGCTTGGAGGGATTTGGGGGCACTGGAGATCAGTCCCAGAGGGCATAGGTCCCTTTTTCTGAGTACTTTGGTGGCTCCTCCCTGTACATGGTAGCATCTGAGTGGCTCGCAACAAGCGATCGGTATCATCTATTTAACAAGGATTGTAAAATCTCATTTTACTTGGCACCATCACCACACAGTGTTTCCCAATGCCCCTGAAAACCTTGCATTAGAAGGGGCCTTCATTCTATTTGAATGGTGCTCACTACTCACTCGTATTTTCTCTGACCATACACATGTGCAGGGATCATGCATCTCATAGGCACAACTCAGCTTGTTGTGCACGTGCATGCACAGCGCATATTTAGGCACCTGGGTTGATTAATGGAAATTCCTTTGCCAGATGAACAGTTCGTATTTAGGTTGTTATTTGCCTACACATAGCCCAAAAACTTGTAGAGGACATCAGTCAGAGAGGGGTAAGGTGACTTTTGCAGATGAAAAATTGTTGGTGATCACCATGCAGTGCCTGCATAAATAATATGATCATCATTCAAATCAAGGTGGTTTTTACTCGCTCAGTGGAGCAGTTGTGAGCACAGTGGTGGACGCACAGTTAAAAAGCAAACACTGTGCAGCTTGATGCCAGCTCTCCAGCAGAAAACAGCATGGAAATAGCCAACACCTTTCAGGATCCTTCAAGAGCCAAGTGGGGAAAGTAAACAGGAGTGTAAAAAACTAGGGCTAAAGCAAGACTGAGATGTGGGAACTTGCTGTAACAGAGAAGTCTTGCTGCTAGCCTTCAGTCCAAGAATAATTGTCTGGAGCTCTTCCCTTACTTTTTGGCTTAAAATCAGACCAGGAAAAGAATTTTTTGTTGTTTTTATTTTACTTAATGGGTTGGGTTTTTTGTAGTGTTAAGATAATTAGCTAGTCCTGCATATAGAAGAAATTTTTTTATAGTTCCAAATACATTTTGCAAGATAAAATGTGGTTATTTGCTGCTGCTCTTTGCACTCCATTGCCCATATGGCCACAAAAGTCTTTGTCATGGGTCTCCTCAGGCCCCCTGTCGTCCTTACAGGAGCTGGCCTGTGTGGAGAGTGATTTAAAGTCCCTCACCCAGGCGTGGCCTATTTTATCTCTGGAGAAGCTGCTCTTGGCCCTGCAAATGGGAGACTATGAATTTCTCCCATCCCCTTTTCTTTTCACTCTGTGTTGTTTCCTAATCACTGGCATGAAATACCTGGGATGTTAGGGTTGCATTGCCCATAGCAACTTTTGCTAGAGAGCTGGCAGGGGTGGCAGCAACCACAACTTAAAAAGTCTCTGCAGACATCGGACTGAATACAAAGGATCAAGCCTGTTTCTGATGCACATGTCTGCTGCAAAGGGCAGATAACCTTTCAGGGCTGCATCTTGAAATAATGAGCAGAGCTGGTATAGCTGCTCTCATGCTGTGGCTTCCCCAAGCACACTGCGAACTTCCAAACTGTGATTGCCATTAAAATCTTTTGCCATTTGCAAGGAATTAGCATCACTATGTGAGCTGTAACACCCCAGTGATATTTATCGAGAGCAATTGAATTATAAGGGTTGTAATATTCCTTGCTTCTGGAAGGGGGGGGGGGGGGGGGGGGGAGGGGCTGAAAGATGCCTAGGCTTAAACTACTTAAAATACAAAAATAGTTAAGGAGCCCATGTAACCTAAGGTCTTCTGAAAAATATATGCCTTGAAAGCAGGCAAAAGAAAGCAAAACATAATCAGTATGTAATTCTGATAACGTAGGCCCCTGGCACATATGAAAAGAGAAGATGTGCAGTTAATGTGTTTGAAAAGTGTTTGAAAAGATGGGGTTGATGTGTAAGCTGTGATAGTAGTTCATGTTATTACTTTGCTTGGTGGCCATGCTACTGAAAATCTGTGCAAGTCGAGTTGTTAAAAATGGGCAAATACCACCAAGGCGAAAACAGACCCCACTGATTTGCAGTAGCTAAGGATTGCCTTGTGTTTGCGGATGCTCTGATGAGTTTGACTTTGGCTGAGGCAGACCATCTACTAACAATGGTTTTCATCTGTTCTGTTTTTCTCCTGTCTTGCAGCACCTTCTCCAGTCAGTAGTGTGAAAAAAGGGAAGATCACTAAAAATAGCATCTCCCTTTCCTGGCAGGAGCCAGATCGACCCAACGGCATCATCCTGGAATACGAAATCAAATATTTTGAAAAGGTGTGATGGACTGATTGCTGAGCTTCCCAAGTACCTTCTCTTTATTGTTTTCTTCTTTTAGTCATAATTATTTGAGTCATGGAAGGGAATGGAGAGATTTTATGCATAAATCAATGTCAGATTGATTTTGCAGTAAATGATTAGGAAGACTTGAAATGAGGCTGTTGTTTTCCATTAGTGTGCCACTTCTCTTGAACAAATACATTAAATCTGCATGTCAGATTCCTCTCTGGCCTTACCACATTAAGATAGAGCCTGCTCATTTGTTAAAAATAGAAGGGGTTGGGGACTGAGCATCTGTCTCCTCCCAGAAACATCAGGCAATCCCTTGCCTTTGGTATTTCAGTTTCTCACTTGATTTTCCATCCGCTGTGAAAGGAGAGGAGAAGGGGGTTTTGGAGAGATTGTATGTGCTCTGATATGAAGAAGGGCATCCTGGCTTAAAAACTTGCCTGGGTTTTCCAGCTCTTGCTCTCTATTTAAAGGAAAGCAGTCTCCCCACAAAACTTGCCTCTCCTAGTCTTCATTTCAAGTGGTGACTTGTTCTCTTCCTGCAAAATTAATGTCATTTAAATGAAATTGTTACAAATGCACTTTATCAAGGTAGTGTATTTTGAGTGATACGGCCTTAAATCTCTGGAAATCTTAGAATTCCAAAAATCAGGCTTTCAGGATTTGACTAAATAGCAATTTTTTTGCCTTAGCTGGAATTGTAAGGTGTTCTTTTTTCCTCCAAAACATCCAGGCTTTCTACACGAAAACAAGAGGAAAATAATGAAATTGAGTCACAATTCACTTCTTTAGGGGGATTGAATTTCTATTTTAAGGAAGATATTCCATTAGTTCCGTCTGTGACCCAGGTGAAATCACTAAACATGGACCAGGACTAGATCCTTACTCCTTCTCTCTTCTTTCTCTGACCGTGGAAAGGACCTGCTCAAGCAGTCCATTCAAACAGGGGAAAGAATTTCTTAAATCTTCTCCATCAAAATAAAATCAACATTATTTTTGCAGATGAGGGAGCTTGTGAAATATCACTACATATGTGAGTGACTTAAACAGGGCTGATGTTTTCAAGAAGATTAAAGTACACAGCAAGAATCAGGATATTTTGTTGCTGGAAATAATCCAGTACTAATTATTTTATTAACTTGTTTGAATGACTGTTGGGGTACATTGAATCCTTACCATGGAGTGGCTTGGGAAGAACAGCTTTTAGAGACCAAAAAAATGTAAAGCAAATAATTAAAGTAAAAAAATTCATATATTCCTTCATTTTCCTTAGTTTGTTTTCAAACAAATTGGCAGGAGAGGGGACTTAAAATGTTGCGTTTGTAGCCTAGAACTAGTCTCAAATACCTTCAGCCAATAGTTCCTCAAGACTGAGTCCTTTGTGGAGAGGTAGCTCCAGCCAGTCCAAGTTTATGCTATCTTGATTTATTTTCTTCAGGCTGATAGTGAAGCTCAGTGTTTTCCATAGAAAAGCCCAAGAGTCCAAGTGTTTGCAGAAGCCAACAGTGAATTGGAAAGTTAATTGGCTGACATACAAGGAAAGATGTGACCTAATATTCACTTACTGCTTTTTAACCAGTTGTTGAGATAGGTTTGGGATATTGCTCTTAATCCTTTTTGTTTGTTGCTACTATATTTTATAATTTATATTCTCTCACTTTTCAGCCCTTCGTAAGGGTAAATTCACAGCATTCATTTTCAAGGGGCAGGAGTGATTTATATTAGATGTTTGGGAAAACTGAGTTTTGTCAGATTGCATTCCTGTAAGAGGATCACTCCTTAATAAGGAAGAAAAGGCACGTGTGTGCGTGTGTGTGTGTGTCTGTACACATTTCTCCAAAACAGGCTTCAACTGAGAAATTTTGTAATCTTACATTCAGAAATTCCTAGCACCTTAGCCAGGCACATTGCTGTCTATTGGAAGCTGGCCATTAAATTAAAAAGAAAAAAGAAAAATGAGCTCAGATTCTAAGAGGTATCCAGAAATCTTGGTAAGGAACTACTAAAACCTCTGGTTTAACTCATAACAATTTGGATCTGAGTGGATATTGATGCCTTTTCCTGGTCTTAAAATCAAGAGTCAAACACGGTTAGAAGGGAAAAAGGGATTTTACCTTGGTATTTATTTTAAGGATCCTTAGGTGCACACGTCCAGGTCAAATGCACCAAAATGCACCCCACAAAATGCACACCCCAAAAGATCTGGTATAACATTATAGGTCTTACTAATTAGCATATCTATCAAAGATTCCCCAGTGAGAGGCTTGAATGAGCCCCCCTCCCCAAGGAGCCTTCCCCTGGATGGTTCTATCTTGATTTACAGAATGTGTTCTGGAGAGGACCTTGGGGTCTGGGGCACACTGATCTCTACCTACGAAGCTTCTAAAATGTTTAGTCTCTTAGCTTGACAAACAAGTCCAAGAATGTAGGTAAAAAGCACTAAGAATACAGAAGTTGTAAAAAGGTATAACAGGGGTATAAAAGAAAAGGCAAAAAATCTTCATGGTATCAATATGGTGAATAAAAAGCAGTTTCCAAATTTGTAGACCTTAATTTATGAGCTCTTGTCTAGATTATGTGTTACAGTAAATAATTCTAAGAGTAATTACTTAGCATTTCAATGAAATTTTAATCAAAGAACTGGAACTGTTTCACATTAGAAACTGATGTAGATGAAGATTTATTTCAGCAATTTTTCTTCAAGTTCATTGCTTCAGAGTGCAAAAATTAGGTATTTTCCTGGAGTTTTGGTTTATTATTCCGTTCCCAAGGTCTAATTCGTTGTTCTAGAAATGCAAACATAAAGTTGTACAATGTGTAATATATTATTCTCTTTTAGGCCTACTTACGTTACTGGGAAGCCGTTTTGGTGTAAATCAAAATCCCTTTTTAAGGCAATGGGACTTGTTTTATCTTCCCTGTGCCTTGGGATTGATCTTTGTATGATGAACCTTTCCACTGCTCCAGGCCATGTACATCCCGAGCAGTGGAGAGCTGCTTCTACTGCAGATGCCAGTTGCATGCCTCCTAGAATCATTGATTATAAAAGAGAAAATCAGGTCTCACATTTTGTATTGCAGAAAGGACCTTCAGAGAGGGGTTTTTTGAGGAAGAAATCCTCAAAAATTAATACTTCAGTCATCTTTTGTAATGTCACTCTGGGGGTTTTTAAGAGTCTGTCTTCTCTGAGAGCTAGTCTTTGTGTGTTTGAACTTTGTGGTTTTTGTTGGGAAAAGGACCAGGAGACGAGCTACACCATCATCAAGTCCAAAGAGACAACGATTACGGCAGATGGCTTAAAGCCAGGCTCAGCGTACGTCTTCCAGATCCGAGCCCGGACAGCTGCCGGCTACGGGGGCTTCAGCCGAAGATTCGAGTTCGAAACCAGCCCAGTGTGTAAGTCTTTAATTACTGTCAGCCCCTGTCTCTGCAATGGTTACCAGAAACAAGTCAGGGGATCGATATCTTTGCAGAGAGCTCTTCCTTTTATTGGCTTCATTCCTTGACTTTGGAAACATCAGGCACATTATCACGCTGCGCTTGACATATCTGTCCTTTGCTTCCTCAACCCACATGGTGAGGCAGGAGATCTTCAGGCTTCAGAAATTCATGGCATTCCCTGCTTAGAAGAACCCTGTATTTACAGGAGCTGGTGTAAGAGAGTCTGTCCTCTCAGGAGGGGCAGAGAGGATGGGACCTGCTCCTCTGCACCTCATAATGGCTGTCTGCAGAGGATGTTGAGCTCTCTTAAGTATCTACATCTGGGAGGGAAAACCCTGAAACGGTGCCTCTCCGCAAGGGGAAGAGTTGAACCAGCATTAGTGTCTTTAGTGTCTTTTGGTGAAAGTTCCTGTCAAGTTAAAAGATGGTTTCTGTTGGCTGCCAATGCCACAGCCTCGAGAAAAGGAGGTTGACTTGTGATCAGAAATGGAAAAAAATGTGCACTGCAGGTTCAGGACTTCTTCTTGGCCTGTTACATTTGTGGGCTTTTAAATTTTCTTAAATATTTTTTTTAATGAATCTGATTATCCAGGGCTGGATTCTGGAACAGATTCTTTGGCAGGGTGAACTCCTGAGGCATGCAGAGGCTCAGATGCTCTTTCTTCTGTGTTCAGGCACGGCTGTGGGGAAATTTTTTTTGTCCCAAATACAAAATTTTGCCGAGGTGTCAAATATAATTTTGTCCACCAGAAAATATGCCTTCTCTCCTTTAGTTTGTACAGCTGTCATTTATTATTTTTTTTATACTATTTGCATGGAAGAAGAATTTTATGGTGGAAATACTCTGATCATTCCTGTGGGAAAGAGACTATTTTCTCTGTTTTCCTTGGAAATTTCAATTCATCAATACTTTGATTACTGTTACTCCGGTTTATTTAAAATTCATCGTCTTTGAGAAGAAGATGCCCAGTTGTCTTTTCAATGCATGCTACCTTTGAAGTCATAATAGATTTTCAAGGGATCATTATACATGTGCAGATGTAGCTGTGGAGCCAGTGATTAAGCTAATACAGTGAAAATTGCATCACAATGCAAACATTAATGCAATAAGGACAGTCTATTTAATGTATTTCTTATTGTATTAACCATTAATTGTGCCCTATATGTACCAACCAAATCATGTTATGCCAAAAAATTATTCTATACAGCTTTTCTCAGTTGATAACTTTCTAGCTTAGAGTTGTTTGAGTAATAGTGTTCTGGTCGATTAATGAGTAACACATGAAATATGTGCAGATTTGATCTATTACCTATGATCCTGGTCCAAAAATAATGGCACTTCCATAAAGCCCATCATGTAAGTATCTGTGTTAATCAGGACTTTTGGAGGACATCACATGGAAATATTTTTAAACGCTAGGAATTCCATGGGTCATTTAGTCATACCCACATCCCAGTCAATTCCTCATTTTAAAGGCAGAGGAATAGGTACTTCGCCGATATTTTTGAGTTGCTGGCATAGTCAGCGAATACCTATTGCGTGGTTCCCAGTTTAGGAACTGGGAATTGTTCATCTGTTGGACTCAAGCTCTGGCTGAGGCCAGACTTAACCAGATCCTTAAACACTTGATAGGATTGAAATACAATGTAAGCCTAAGTATCTTGCAATATGCATCTCTGTTTGACATTTAAAACCTTATAAAAAGCTTTTTTTCCCCCAAAGTCAATATTAGTGTCAGGAGTGTGACCAGACTCCCGCTGCTTTCCTGCACATCCTGGAGATTTCGAAAGCAAGCACAGATCGAAATCTCACTGCTACATCAAGAGTACAGATCTGAACTTCTTGTTAGAGCCAAAGCAAATGATTTTTATTCAAGCACAGATGAAAACCTTTTGGTGGCTGTTCTGAGAAACAAAAACACTCTCCAAGTAGTTTGGACCGAACAACAGGTTTTGTTTCCAGTTCACAAGGTTTCTGTAGTTATCTTTAATACATTTGGAGGAGTTATACAACAACAGCCTGAGAAATGCAATGGAGGAAAGCTATAACCTGTTTTGGACTTCCCTCTTTTTCCAGGTTTTGGGAATTTTTGCATACTTCTTCCTGCTTGGGCAATTCTGCAAAGCACCATGAAGCAGCCAGGGCTTTGATTTTCAGTGAATTTTGTTATCTGAGTGGAAGCTGTTGCTGGGTATATCCACTTGTGCTTCCTCATTTCCAAATGTCACTGAGCTTGTCTAGCCCCAAAAACTAACCTTGCCAAGAGCTGGGTTTTGGCTGGCTTGGTGAACTAATCCACCTGGTATGCGGGGCAGGAGGAAGAACGTATCACCAAGCCAAGAAGCGGTAATGCAGGTGTGTGTGTCCCCTTGACTTTGAATGGCAGCAAGTCCCAGCTTGGCTTATGAATTCAGGCTTTTCACCTGCCACAGATTCACAGCAGAATTTATTTCATTTCCCCATCCCTTGAGCTGTGCAAAAAACCACCAATCACTGCTTAATGTTCTCCTTTAAATGTTTTTCTTTTTAATTCTTTTGTCAAGAAAGCAATAAAACACCATCTTAAGGAGCCCCCATAAGTTTGTGAGGTTAATAAAATCTCTGGATGATGGCAGGGGTTTGGAGCAGTTAACATTAAATATTTAATGTATCTGGACCAATCCTTCTGAAATCACTTACGTTGCTGTAGCAGGTCCACCCCGCTCGCGGTTAAGCACCGGAGAGCTCCCATATGAAGAGCTACTTGAAGCCCAGTGCAGATCAATGTTTAATGCCATACCTTTCTGTCTTTCCTTTAACAATTAATATGGGACTATATTCAGTTATTTTATAGCCTTCATAATGTTAATCCTGTGCTAAGGACCCTTTTTTAGTTCAATCATTTAGTTAAAGGCTTCTTCAGTACGCAATCAATTCCTGCTGCTCTCTGGGGTGGATGAAGCTTCATCCTGGGCTGGCACGAGGTTAAGAGCTATAATGAGGTTTTCCCCCACAGAGCAGTGGTGCCTGTGCCAGGGAGCTGGTTTTGCAGGGAGGATGTGAGATTTGTACCCTGGGGTGGCTATATACGTGCAGCGAAGAGGGTGAGGTGAGGAGACTTTGGTTTCTGCTTGGGGAACCCCACATACAAACCCCTGGGAGAGGTGGGCTCCTTCCCCTGCCATGTAGGGCAGATAAACAAGACACAAGTGGTATTAGCATTTCCATTTTACAGCCTGCAGGAGCTTGCTCACCTGCTCTTACTTGACCTGTGTCAAAACTCAGTTCTCAATCAGCTTTCGTGACCTTTCTGCTGGCATCTTTATCACCAGATCAGTCTCCTGCCTTTTGGCGGGGCTTGTAAGGAGGGCTCCTTACAAGGCATGGGCTGGAAGAGTTTTGCTTCCTCGAATTTTGGCCAATCAAAAGACCAACTCATGTACGTGTCTTAGCAAATTCCTGTTTTACAGAGGGCACCTTATGGCAGTGTGATAGAGATGCCACAAGGAGTTAGTTTGTAATTATTTAAAACTTCTTGAAGTGCAGGTAATTCTTTTTATCTTGTAGATTTTGCTTATGTCTGTTAGCAATAACATTCCATAAATGTTCTCTCTGCCTGTTGGGTTTTCATCCAAATGAGAGCCTGTTGGGTTTTCATCTTTTATCTCTGATTTCTAATGCAGCTAACTCAGAGAGAAAAACTTGAGTTCACAAACTCAAAGGCTGCATTCTGCAACACTTTGGTTTCTGAATTCAGCAATGAGGTGCAATTTTGCTGGGTTTTTGGCTTAGTGTTGCATGTAGTTTTGTTTCCTTTCCACCCATATCCCTTCCAAACTAGAAACAGACAGCAAAGGGGGAAAACACAAACCATAAAAGAAGAAACAAACTGGTAAGACTTGAAATCTCACTGGCAGCCTCACTAGAAAGACTGTCATGAGTGCTGACTGTCATTTTAACCCTAATCTCCATCTTCTGTTTCTCATCTCAGCAGTAGCTGCATCCAGCGACCAGAGCCAGATTCCTATAATTGTTGTGTCTGTAACAGTGGGAGTCATTCTGCTGGCTGTTGTTATCGGTTTCCTTCTCAGCGGAAGGTAAGAGAAGAAGCTGTGTATTTATACTTCTTCAACTTCTGTAATAACTTTTATCTGACCAGCTGATTAGTGTGATTTAGGCAAAAGCAGCATGTGAACAAAGCTGTCAAGCGGTAGCACTGTAAAACAGCACGAGGGTGGGCTGATTGATCTGTTTGGACAAGCAGGAGTGACAGAGGCACTCTCACAGATGTAGTTCACTTCCCAATGATTTTCATCTGTGTGTAGACTGGCCCTGATTATTTGACTTGATTCTCACAGGAGTGTTTTCACATTCCTTTAAAAATAAGCAGAACATGTTATTACAGGTAAAATATCTTCAGCTCCATATGTTTGCAGTCAGAGCTTGCAATGGACTTCGCTCACGCAGAAAACTTGACATCAGGAAAACACTTGCAAAAGAAATGAGGATAAATCCACCAGAATGGCAAATGCCCCACATTTTGGTCAGATCTGGATTTCATTTTTCCTGTGTATGATACTAATGTGTTCCCCAAGTGTTAGTAAATTATACAGAGAGCTTCTCCCACAGAGGGAGACACTCTGCTTCAAACCATCCCATTGACTTCTCATGTGCTTAAACATAGGCAAGTGATGAAAGCCTGGGCTATACCATCTTTGGCAACTCTAATGGAAGTTGATGGAATTTTTTGATGAACAAGAGATGGTGGTACTGGGGCAAAATCTGGCTTGTATCAGGATAAGTTTGTACTGTAACATTAAATTTGTTTGGCAGCCAGCATGGAAGGCACTTTTTTCATATTCTACATGTATACGAGTACATTTTTTTAGTGGCAGTAGTCAAATGATGCAACATCCTTCATGCATTTGTGAAGTACACCAAGCAGTGTGAAGTACTCCACACAGCAACGTGAAGTACGTCTACTGATAAGGCTGAATGTTTTCAGTGCAAAGTAAACATTTTTTCTTCTAAGGTACCCATCAGCCCACAGTTGCTTTTATGATACAGGTCTGTCTTAAGCTCAGGTCTAGCAAGGTGGCTGTAAATTACAGGATATTGTAAGCATTAAGATGTTACAGACACTGAGGAACTGCACTGAATTAATTGGTTGAGGGTCTTATTTCCCAGAGGAGGTAAGGTATCAGTCTGCAAATGCAGAGCAGTGAAATCCTGCCAGGCTGAGCAACTCGGTCCCCAGGCATAAGGCATCTGTGGAAGGACATGGACACACAGTTATTTCCTGTCTGGAAAGGTAAGTGTGCTGCTAGACTCATCTCCACTTAAGGTCAGAGACTGACAGCCTCTTCCAGCTCAGCTGTTCAAGCTCCTGTTGTCTGCTTTGAGTGACTTGTTTGGCTTAAAAATGGAAAAGTAAATGCTCCTGTCTGCCTGAGAAGCATGCAGCAGCAGAGAGGAGTGGGGGTGAGTAAATGGCTACAGGCAATTCACACCAGGGCCTACAGGAAAGCTGTGGTCAAAAGACTTGGCGCTGGACACTCTAGACAGGAGTTCAAGTCTTTCCTTAAAGGCTAGAGGTTTTGATTTAAATTCCTCTTCAATCAGAGCAGGTGGATGTGAACCTTGGTTTCCCCCAGCCTGGATGTGTGCTTGTATTGGTGTAGACAGGAGAATGCACGCGTGACCGTAGGGAAGCTGTGGATTTCACCTGGCACCTCTGCAAGGAAGAGTCTGGGGGATGAATGGCAGGTGGAGGAATGTATATCCCTCTGTGGCCATGGGGAATCACAACTGTGTGGCTGACAGTAGCTCTTACTCTTTCCACAGTCGCTGGCAAGCGCTCAGTACCCCACTGAGGAGGATATACCCTTGCAGGTCTCCTTTTCACTGCTACTGTCTCTGGTCTCAGCAAGCAGTTGCAAATCCTGAGCCATTTGTCAGCAGTTCTCATTAGTTACATCCTTCTGTCCTTTCGCCTAATATGCTTTCCAGGATGTGCTTCCTCTTAGCTTTTTATCTCTTGGCATGCTTATAAAAGCCCTTGTGTCCTTTGGCTAGAGTTTTATTGCCGCCTCTGCTACTACCTTAATTCTCCTACCTTGTGCTCACATCTCCCTCTGTTGACCCCAGGGCAGCGGCAGGTTCCTGGAACCTTCTTCATGATGCCACGCTGGATGTCTGGGAAGGGCAGACACAGGGAACTGAGCTCTTCATCCATTTTTATCTTTTCAGTTCTTCCCCTAACCGAAAAGACTACAGTCCCTCAGCTGGAGCTGGTGGAGAAGCCTCCAGCACCAAGGCTGGGTCCATTATTAGAAAATTGGCTTCAAAACCACAGAGCTTCTCAGCCAGTTTGAGTTCCCATGAATTTTAAAGCCCATCTAGTACATTGAGTGACTCGTGAGAACAGCAGAATAAACCCCAAAAATCCAGAAAGATGACAGACAATTTGAAATTAAACAAAGCAAAACAAAGAAATTGCTCTGGTTTGGAAGAAAGCAGAGATGCCACTGAGATGTGTCACTCATGCTGCTTTGCCTCGGATATGGATTCAAGACAATTTGTGGAGTAACTCTCCTGCTGTGACAGCAGGGACAATAAACATGTTCCAAGTCATGGGATAATCCCTTTCTGAAGCAGTTAACCTGTTTCTGGAAGATGTTTTCCTATACCTCTGGAGTGGTTCTGTTGTTCCAGTGCCTGTTTCCAGGGGGTTGCATTTGCTCTTGGCAGTTCTGAAAGTAGTTTCCAGTCATAGGGCTGAGGAGTTTGCTGGAGTCTGCAGGCTTTTTGTTTTTTTGCTAGGTTCCCAAAGGCAGAACCACACCTCTTCCCCTTTTTTTGCTTTCAAATCTCTGCAGTTTTCTCGCTTCTTTTGAATGAATATAAGTAACAGCTTGGCATTTCCCGTTGGCAGCTGGCCCTAAACCAAAGGTCAGTTGAACAGTAGTCGTGGTGGCATTTCCACATATCAGCGTCCATCTGTGGAAATGCACTTTGCGTCTGAAGCTGGAGATTCCTGGGAATTTGAAACTAAATGTGCTTTGCCCTAAACAATTAAGCTGCATTTCAGAGCTGATTTACTTGCAGATGCTCCAGAAAACTTCCTGTAAATAACATGTCCTCTGACCAAGGTCATAAATGCCAAGCCAAATAGCTGATCACTTTTTTAAGTTATCCTGCTCCTTGCATCAAGGGCATATTAATAATATAACAATTGGGATTGCAAATCAAAGAGATTCACTAAATCAGACTGTGGTTGTCTCAGCATAAAAAAGAGAAGTGGATTGAAAATTTATTATTAAACCAGCTACAAGTATTGAATTAAAGAACACCAAGTTGTTACTGTCTTTGTTTCGTTAGGATTATGTGTTCTCAAAAGCGCAGTGCATTTTACAGATAGAGCCAAGCTATAGATTTTGCTTTCTTAGCAATGCATGAATTAGATGTCGGTTACCATTATTGTTCCTGATTGAAGCATATATTAATCTAAAACTGTTTACTGACTTTTATTTTAAAGTCTGTGTCGGACAATCCAGTGACAGAGATCTTTGCACTCCATCTCACAGGGAGCAGTAAAGTGTCTCAGTTGTTGTTGTGTGGCATCAGTCTCTTTCTCCCCACAAACTGAGGTAAGGAGCCATCTTTTCAGCAGTCCAGGGAGGAGACCAACTGCTCCAGAGCAGTACTCTCCTTTTGTCCTTCAAACCCAGCCCTGTTTGCAAAACAGACAAGGTCTTAGGGTGAGTGTTAAGAGACGGCTGGTCCCTCCAGTCCCCCAAGCTTTCAAACTTCATAGCACTAAACAAAAGCATGAGCTTTTACAGAACAAAGTGGGGAAGATATTAGGTCAATGCTGCGCATGTTTGCAAAAGCTGTTCAAAACAGCTAAGTCAACTGTGCATCTGCATTTACAGCCAACTACCCATTATGGATGACCTTTCCATCTCAAGTGATCTTCCGAAGAACCAGAGGGAGCTTTTCATAGAACTTAGGAAAAAAAAAATTTGAAGCAACAAAAAACTGCCCTTCGCCCTGTGTCTTGCTTTTATGGAAAGTCTCCTTCTGGCAAGGAACTAGCCTTTGAAAGACAGAGCAAAGACAATCTTGCCACCTGCGTATTGGCAATTAAAGGCTCTTACACCAGCGTATCCATCCTTGACCTTAGCTGATTTAGACTTTTAAATATCCGTGCCTGTGGTGGCAGAGGTCTACTTTCTGGACACAAATATGTGCATCTTGTTAAAAAGTGACTTTCAGGGAATAGAGAGGGTGAAAGATTGTGGTGTGTGTCCTGAGACAGTGTTTACAACCTTCTGTGATGTGGAAGGTCAAAGTGGATGAATTTTTCCACAACCTCCCCCCATCCTATTTTCCAAGTTGTGTCAGGGCTTTTTCAATATTTCCGTAGGACATGGGAGACAGTCTATAGGTAAAGGTTCTCATAGAGAATTTTTCCAGCATGAGTCACAATTTTTGTTAGTCGGGACTTTTTAAAGGATTTTTATCTCTACATTCTTGCCTGCTCTTCCTTCTTCCTGCAGGACATTGTCTCCTGTGATTTATAGCCACTTTATTACGCTGCCTACTGCCAAATATTCCCCACGATTCACCTGACAAGAGGAAGGATTTTGTTGAGGAAGCTCTTGCTCTGCCAAGTCAAAATTCCCATCCACCGAGCACAGGCAGGGTTTGGTCCTGCTTGTGTTGGGGTCAAGGTTTTTACTACTTCCCTCCTATTAACAGCCCTTTGCTGGTACATTTTCCCAGAGAGGAACAGCACTGGTGTACAGTACCCCTCCCCGAAGGCAAAGTGCTCTAGTGCACCCTTCTGCACAGGGTCGTACCTTCCTAGAGCCGCTATGGAAGTCTGCTGCCACTAGCACCGATCTCTAACATCCTGTCAAGATCAGCTTGTCAAATTTGGCTGCTCCATCACCTCATTCCTCTTCTGCTCTAAACACTTTTTGGCTTAGTGCAAACTCGCCAGGCTCCGCAAGCCAGTCTTCGCTCTGCAGTTTCGAGGCGGGTTTAGGGACCCAGGCTAATCTGCCCTCAGATGGCTTTGGCCCAGACAGAAGGTGAGAGTTGACCAAATCTGTAATTAAGCTCCAAGTTATTTCTGAGTTCCTCTGGCAGTGGCCAAGGGAATGGGCTGGGAAGACTGTCATGAACAGATAAGCAACCGGCATTAGCTCTGTCAGAGCAGGGAAAATTGGGGGACAGTGCAGCAGTAAGTGAGAAAACCTCCTCGCCTTCTTGCAAGTGATTTGTTTGATGGCATTGTGCAAGTCCTGTTTCCACTTGGAGAAGGGAATTGGGCTGCCCTTCCAGCTGGAATTTGTAGCAGCTTGAGGCTCCTGCTGAGCAACCCATGTCTATGTAGTCTTTGAAAGTGGGGTTTTACTGTGTCTTCTCTTGGCTGTGGAGCGGGTAGAGAATGAAGAAGGAAGTCAGATTCTTGTCCTTCTGCACTTCTGAATATGTGGATGTTTCACCTTGCTTTGAAATCAGAAGTGTGACCTCTCCTGGGGTTTCGCCATGTAGCGGCACTCGGCCTCTTACCTAGAAAGAAGGTTATCTCTACTTTGTTACATCTTAGACGTAGAAAAGTGTAATGCCAGGGGTCTTTCCAAGTGCAGCTCCTTTCCCTGAAGACATTTCTTTCCTTCCCCGTAGTGACTGCATTGGTATCATCTGCTTGGCCTTCTGCATTCTCAGTTTTTCTCAAACAGTGCAGAGATGCACTTTAACATGGGAACGAGGATAGCTCAGCAGGAAGAGCAGGGGACTCCTTAAACATTCGTGTATTTTGGGACAAAGTGGGAATATATTCCTAGCAGCTCACAGTGTGTAATGCTGCTTCTCTGATGTTTAGAGCAAGCATGTTGACTCAGGAGTTTCTAGGTGTAGCGCTGGACTCCTGACCTGGAGATGCAGGAAGCAATCATTACCATCACTCAAGGCTGCATGAAGGATTAGAAAAATCTACCCAGGCACCCTCAAGTATTTCAGTCTCTAATTGCAAGCCTCTGAAGAACATCCCATTAGAACAGCTTATTAAAAGCAACAAACGAGACTTTCATTTATCATGATTCCAAGACTTCAACTTACAACTCTTAAAAGCCACATCTATATATGGCAGAGCCTCTCTGAATTCTATCTAGCCATTAAAATGTAGTTTAATTCCAAATGCTCTCTGGGTCATCTGCAGACTTGTGGTAAATTAATTACATTAATTGCAGGAACAGTTGCTGGGGCCCATGATATATATACATTTCATTAACCAAGCCCAGGGTTTGAAACAGTGCCAAGGGTGTTGATAAGTCCTCCTCACACAGGTTTATTAAAGTTTGCTCTCTGGACAGTTGGGTTTGCAAACCACGTAAGTGTTGTGGGGGTCACCTTAGAGCTGGAGGAGTGTTGTGTCTGTGTGCCTGAGATAACTGAAAGCAGCAGAGTTGGGCTGGCCAAGGAGCAGGGCAGTGCCAGCAGGCCACAGAGGTCCTGGAGGTGTCACTGCAGCTCCAGGCTCCTCTACATTTTCTCTGCCCATCTGCAGCCCTTTCCTTGAAGCCAGGGCTAGAAGCAGGTGTCACACCTTGTTTCAAGCCAGCTTGGGTTTTGGAGATGGTGTCGCCTCAGCACCTGTTCTTTCCCAGCAAAGGGGATCTAACGCTGCAGGTGTTTTCTCAATAACTTTCACTGTTACCTAGACATGTCATCTGTTACCCTGCAGCAGATCTGAGGGGCTTCTGGCCAGGAGCAGCCCCGACAAGCTCTCCTCATAGTCTGCTGGTTGGTTCAGTGAGGCTGGAGGAGACTTTGCAGATAAAATTGATCTATACAGTGCTTGGTTCTACTCTGCTCTCCAATATAGATCAGCTTGCTGGCTAAAGATCTTAAAACCCTGGAGAGGTCCAGGTGTATTTCATTAAACAGCACTTTAATCTTGTTCACAGCATTTGATCTTGTCTGGAAGGCTTTTGCTTTCAGCTTCTCAGTTTCTAGGAAAGCCCTGCAGGAAATGAGGAGATGGGACCTGGGCCCCTCCTAGAAACCATCAGCACCCAAATCCGATGGCCACAAGATGCATGATGGCTTTGCTTGAGTTTAACATTGGTTTGATTTGCCACAGGATTTTTGTATTTTGAAGTTTATCTGCCAAATCAAGCCATTTTGTTAACACAAGCAGTAATAAATCTTCTTTTGTCCTGACTGTTCAGACCAATTAGTAAGTTCACTTACCTGTCTGAGTGCTCATTGGACTGGAAAGTGGATTTTATTGTCTGCTGATCCAGTGTAGCTTGTTTCTAAGCGCTTTAGATTTCCCATAATGCTAAACCTCAGAGTATTTTGACCATAGGTGCACAGCCGATGGGTTTGCAGGAGCAAGGCTGCATTGAGGTACCTTTCTCTTGCACTTGAACATTTTTTTTATTCTGTATAGAATGAGATCTGAAGTGCTCTGGATTCAGTGCAGGGAACTGATTTTGTCTCAGAGCAGCCCTGTTGCTGATGAGGCCTCAAAGAGTTTTCTTTGTTTAAGGAAACAGTGAGCTCTTCTCATTTTAAGGAAGTGTTTGCTTTTCAGGTTAATTGAACAGTTGTTTGGGAAACTTTGACTTTGCATGCTGAGTGGTGTGGAGGTGTGGGAAGGTCTGGTGTCAGCAACCATTAGAAAATGCCTGGAGGAAAAGGGCCTCCTAGCAGAAACATAAGCTAAAGGGTCACAGCCAAACTGATCTTCTGGAGATGGCACCAGTTCCCTGCACTCAAATCCGGCATGGTTAAAAGAAGAAAATGGTAAAATTGACTCAAGATATGTAGGATTCCCTTTGTGTGCCTTTGGGTTTTGGATCTCTGGTGCTAACTTGGTGTTAACTTGGATCTACGGAGTGGTTTAGTGAAGGCTGATCTGCTTCCATATTAGGATGACTGAACAAGCTGGGGCATTATGAAAATAGAAAATATTGTCAATTACAGTAAGAGATATTGGCATTGCTGTTTAGAAAATGTTAGCAAGTTGTTTTGCTGATGCAAAAGGAGCTTAGAAGACATTCTTCACCAGTTTTAATTTAAGTAAGCACATAATCCAGTGTATAATTTTGTAAATCATTGCATGCCTGAAGTTATTTTGCAACATAATTTAAGGCAATGCAGTTTCAGAATGTTAATTTTATTTAAATAAACTATTTTAATGTATTTAGGCATTGTAATTCATACTGTGTAAAAATCTGACGTGCACAGAATTTTTTTCAAGAATGATATGTTGTGATGACTGAGGAGAAATGACAAGTGAGATCTTCAGCTGACTTTAACTGGAGTATACCAGCACCACTGGGCTCTTGCTTGTGCTGAAGTCTTGCCTGTTGTTTCTTCTGCACTATGTTCTTTTCCAGGATGAACTATCTTAATGGATTTGGTAACAGAAAAATTGTCTGTGCAAGTTCTTTGACAAGAATAAAGGGCAATTACTGAGGTGCAGCCAGCACTGGGTTGAGAACTGATGCCAGGCAAACCCGTAGTCTGATTAAAGTAGTGGCTGAGCAGCCTTCAAAGGCAAGCTGTGGGTGCATGGAGTGCCTCTCAGCTCACCCTATTTTGAGTTTATTTAGGCTGAATGCTCTCAGACAACTCACAAGGTCCTGCTTCCACAGATACCTAACGTGTGCTGATACAAGAAGATGCAGAAAGGGCTCTGTGAGTACATACATAAGGGTCTGCAAAGGCAGGGCTCGTATTCATCCAGTGCTTTTCCTTTTTTAAAGGCAATTGTAATTGTACCACATTCATGCTTCTGGAAAAAAGTCACTTTGCCTGCTTCAAGGCAGGTGCTTAAGTTTAAGCACATGGGTGGCCCCATTAATCCTGACGGTGGTACTCAAGTACGGGAAGCACGTGGTTAATTGCTTTACAGGACCAGGACCTAGACACTCTCCCCAAGGCATTTTTCACCAACAGTAGCATACTCCATGAAATTTTTGCAGCCCAGGGTGTTCCGGTCCATATAATAATTGTAATAAGAAGGAAGAAATACATATAAAAATGTTGCAAATGTATTTGCACCTTGCCAGGGCGGTGGGATTATTCCTTATCCTGGGCCTTTTTGTTTGCTTTTCAGTTGCTGCGATCATGGCTGTGGGTGGGCTTCTTCTCTGCGTGCTGTTGCCTATCCGAGCCTAACATGGTCAGTGTTCCCACCCGTGCTGGCTCCTACTTCGTGTCCTCCGTCCGTGTTCTCTGTGCACAGTCTGCCTCTCCCTTCCTTTCTTGTATGGGCCTGGAAATCACTTTCTCATCTGATCTCTGTACCCAGCTTGTCTATCTCAACAACTGGAAATAGCGTGACCTGAAGCAGAGTGTATCTTCAGCAAGAGCAGGGAGCTCAGGGGGAAAAACCTGCTATGTTATGCCATGATCAATCCAGGTGTCTAATAAAACATCACGTGTGCCAGACACCCATCAAGTTCTGCTTCTGGTCATCCAGATGGGCTGGGGGGGAGGTGATGTGCCCCCAGAGAGGAGGCAGGGGGAAGGCGGGAGTGGAAAGGTGTTTAGTGGCATGTGACATGCATGTCAGTGGAATGCACTGTATGTCATCGACATACATGTCAGTGTGTGACATACACAGCAATGACATGGTGCTGCTTGCCCACGATATGCTCCAGCAGCATTGGACATATCTCTGTGGGTGTCCTGAGGTGCGTGTCCATGCTGCATGCTGTCCTTTTCTGCCACCATCTGGGCTGCCTCACCACTTTCTGCTCTCTCGTACTCTCCCCTCTTTTGCAACTAGTCAAAAGAGGGGTGATTTTAATTTCTGTTTGTTTGACTGGATACAAGTTGAGTTACTTCTCAAAGAAGAATCGACTGTAATATTCATGTGGGCAGAGATTTTCCTAAGCCTTGTAAGAAACGCATGTAATCACCATCCCCATCAGATAGCTGCTTGAGACCACAGAACTTCTGAGACATCCCACATGCACTGTTAAGCTGGGAAGGTTTTTCAGCATAGCTGGTGAAAGGTGTGGAACTCTTTTGCTGTGTTTTCTGGGGGATGCTGAGGCTTTGCATGGTGGTAGCTGAGTCATGGTGCAGTCCCTTGCTGTGGGGTACAGCAGTCACTAAGGTCAACCATTTTGGGGTCCTCTGGTGCTGTATTTTTATTTTGATAAAGGCGTGAACCAAGGAGGAGTTTGGACTTTGGATTTGGTTTTTATTCCTGATGGAGCATTTTTGACTTGGTTTTTGTGACTTCTCAGTGCTTAAGAGCAGAGTTAGCAAGCAAGGATGCTCAGCTCAAAGTGTGTGCCCGAAAAAAGTTGTTCTGGTATGTGGGCCACTGTTTTGGCAGTGATTGCTCTGAAAGAAAACCTCACAGTACTTCTATTGTCTGCTGTGGCACCAGTGCACGAGCAGTCCCTCACTGCAAGTCATGCTTCAAATGTCCTCAGCAAGGCCCCCAAACAGAGCGTGACAGCAATGGAAAATACTTCTCAGAGAAGACCAGGATTAGACTGGATGGCTATGAAGACAAGAGACTCACAAGGAAGACTTGGCTGACCTGGAAAACACCCTCTGCGGGTTTCCTCCTAAGCTGCAGGGAGACTAATGTAGCAGCAAGCTGGGAGGGGGAAATGGGAAGAGTTACTTCAAGGCACAGATGCCATTGGCCGTGCTGTCGGAAGGCACGACGACCTCTTTGGAGAGATTTATGGAAATCACTTCAGAGGGAGCTTCCTGCAAGAGGGGAAAACGGTATCTTGTTCAAGTTATTTTTAATTGTTCTGGTGGTGTTTTAGGAAAGCAGGGAGTCATTCAGCGCAAAGGCAGGGAAAGACTAAAGGCTAAAAATACCACTGCTGGATTTGTGAAGCTTCCTCTGTAAGGGATCCAAATTAATCAGCGGTCAAAGACAGGATCACACAGTGTAGAGGGGGACAGCAGTGCTGGGAAAGCAGCTGAGAAGACTGTGAGCCTGCAGCCCTTTGGAAGGGAATCTGCCCAGTTCCTCTCAGGCCAGCCATCTACTGTATCTGTGGACTGAGCTGAAGGTCTTTGCTTGTTGTCACCAGACCTTTTACTGCTCTTTTGATCTTCTGCAGGAGGAAAGTGAACAGAAGAACAGAAAGCAACTTCCAGTGTAGAAGCTGTTCTGTTTACACCAGTCCCTTGAGTACTACCTGCTTTTTTATACTGAATTTATTCTAGGATTGAAGGCGGCAAAGGCAAATGCTGAACACAGACTTACACCACTAGTGGTAGGCTTTTGCTTCTGGCTCTCAGTATTGGTGTTGTTTATCAAGGATAAAGCTATTTACTGAACAAGTTATTGTCTCCCCACACGAGCTGAGGCAGCAGGATCTTGGCCAGATGGATAGATCCATGTTTGTTTGTTCCTCTGCATGGAACACGATCCTGCCCTGCAACATGTATGCAGCTTTATTACTTTAACATCTTGGAACAAATAGTCTGAAATAAGCACTAACCCCTTGCAAACAACAACCTTGCAGTCCTTGCAAACCTCCTGTAAAGTGACAGCTTGAGATGGGTTGGAAGCATTCCTCTAAGTTGATTTATTGTAAAAGATATGCTTCTGAGAGAAGGTCTCACCCCTGAAAAAAAAGTGGTGGTTTGTCTCTGTTTCAGAGAAGTGTATATGCTTCATTTATCTCATATTTAAGAGATTAAACACACGTATAAATCTCTGCAAGACGGGGATGGGAGATTGCATGCTGCTTCAGGGCACAACCTGCTCGATGGTACTGACTGCACCTGGGAAGGTGAAGTCCCTTTCCTCATCAGGGATGTCTCAATGCTGTCCCCACCTGCATTTCCAGTCATGCCTTGACTGTGTGCTGAAATGCTTTGGCCTATGCCTGTAAAAAAAGTGGTGGAAAGATTTTTTGCACATCACCACCTAGGGCTTCACATCCAAGGTCCAGGTTCACAGTCCCCTGGCCGTGTCTCACCTTGTGACCAGAATGGTGGCCCTAGCTAGGGAGATGGAAACTCCTTCCCTTGGGCATTCTGTGGTTTTCAGGGGAATGCCTCGAGTGGCCAAAGGGCCGCACACAACCCAGCAAGGGTATCCTGAAGCACAGGGCAGAAACAAAATAATCTCCATCAGTCCAGGGAGAGCATGCATCTTCCTGCCTCACTTCTTGAAGGCTTTTTCCCCGTGAATTGGCTTCTGTCATGCAAGGTAGTGGGCATTGGTTTCCCAGCTGGGTTCTTCATCTTTCTACCTGTCCGTTTTATATTTTATAAACCTATATAGGGATCATTTTACAACTTCACTTTTATAATCTGCTCCATAAATATTTTATGAGCTGCCTGCCAATCTGCAAGTAGTTTTTAAATAAGACATGATGCCTTAAGAATATTTAAAGTCTCACTTTTCTTTTTACCTCTGATACTTTTATTGAAAAACATAGAGCTGTGCAAGAAAGACATCTGCTTTCTACATAGAGAAACTGGGACAAATCCACAACAGGAGTAAATTAATTGAGATTCAGGTGTGCTGCTGAATTACGTTAACTCCTTGGCTGAGTGTCTCCAGCTTGGTGGGAGATGAAGCAAGTGTCAGGATCTTTATGCTTTTGCTGTGCGTGATATAGAAAAGATATTGGAAATCTATGGTTTGTACAGTGATAATAAACTAGAGAATGAGTCTTCCATCAGAGCTTTTGACTCACAGCTTTGCCAGTAAATATTAAGAGCAAATGCACATGCAGAAATGGATTATTTCACAAACAATTGAGAGCTTTTTTTTTTCCCCAAAAAATATATTGCAAAGCCACAATATTTAGATACTTTGATCTGCCAGTAAGATTAACGAAGTGACTCAGGACTGTTAACCTGAAATTGCAGATTTTTATGGGATTTAGTTGGGAAAGAAAGGAGAAAAAAATGCCTGTGTGTGTTACTTAAAGCTTCTGAAGGTCAAGAATGGAAGAAGCGCGGTTTAGCCCCAGTCAGCGTGGACTCTGGCCAGTTAGAGAAAGTGTGCAAAGGGCACAAGTGATGGCAGGTCTTGCAGCAAGCTTTATTAGTGACACCCAACTGTTGCTTGACAGTCACAGTCACTAGCCACTAGCTGCCATTTCACTTTGATGTGTCTTGTCAAGGCTTGTTTTAACGATGCTTCGGGCGTCTCAGAGCCTGATGTCGGATGCTAATGTGATGTGCTGCTGTATGTGTTACCCAGCTCGAGAGAAGGGGGCAGCTGCAGCCAGCTGGTTTGCACTGGCCCTTGGAGTGTGCCTGTGGGCAGTAAAACACAGACCATTGTGCATCAAGGTGTGCTTGGATCACTGTAGGCAGGGAACAGCGTGTTTCTGTCTCCTCCGTATTTATGGTCCAGGAATCAGGAGATGCAGGTCATAGAAAGGATGATGTTAAAAAAGCATTTTCACAGGCAAAGTGCTCCAAACCTGAAGAAGAGAGAAGGGCACTTGCTCCAAAAGGAAAACAGAAGAAATATCGGATACGTGCATTTGGTAGAAGGATGAATTGACACATTTGTGTATTTTTAAAAGGAAAATTGTGTCATATGCCTCCATCTGGAAAAATTAGTTCTGCAGAAAACTGATGTAACTTTGGCAACTTGCAGCAGAAAAAATTGGGGTTGCCAGAAGTGGGACTCGATACTGAGATTCATCTCTGCAGTTTACTTAATTAAAGGGGAGGTCATATGATGAAGAAGAAGATTCCATTCTCACTGAGGGTTTGTGAACACCAGAATGTGCTTTGAAATGAGCCTTACTCACACGGTCTCCATGTACACCTAGTGCTTAGGTTTTGAGTTGATTATGCAGGACGCTATCTCAGGAAATGGCACTGCTGCTTTAAGAGCAAGGCAATGAGCACCGACATGCAGATAACTGAGCCACATCTCTGGGCACCTCGGTGCTGTTCTTGTGGGGTTTGCATTCAAAGTGTCATGGTCTCAGCTTGATTGCTGCTGCTGAAATCGTGCCCTGCATGGATAACCTGGCTGTTTATCGAGTGCAACCTGTTTATCTCCCTGCCTGTGTCCCCTGACTGCCTGCCAGCCTTCCCTTGTCTTCTTGGTCCGTTTCCCTGCGCTTGCACAACCTTTGCAATCTCTGTTTTTCCTTCCTCTCCCTGTGGCACAGGTCTCCCTTTGTCCCCAAGGTAAGCTTCCTCTTCCCTGGAATAGCCCCAGAAGCTCATGTGGCTTTTCCCCTCCTCAGCTGTCCGGCATCCAGCTCTGCTGGGTCCAGCTCAATGGTGGGATCTCATTGTGTCCGGGCTTTTGTTTATAACCCCGATCATTTCACAAACCCAGTGCCAGAATCCTATAGCCAAAAGGCTGCTTGGCCCCTTCATCCGGGTAGACAGCAGTTCCCTGTAATAGGACTTCATGCTGAGGGCATGTTTCATGCAGATGCCTGTTACTGCCTCCTCCTAATTCCTGCTAATCATATGCTCCTCCTCGCTGTGAGTGATGCTGGAGTGCTCACATGCCCCTAGCTCAAAAATCACGGAAGCAATGGGAGAGAGGTTTCTCAGCTTTAAGTGGCTTTGTAGTAGCCTGAGGCTTTCCATGAGGTGTGCCAGCTAGTGATTCCAGTGCATGCTGGCTGGCTTGTGGGTGTCTGTTCCAGGTTTTTCATTCTTCCAAGCAGTGTCCTTCAGTCTCATGTTCATGCGGTTTGCTGGAAGGATGATCCGGTTCCTGTATCCAGTTATGTTATCAGGAAAGACGAGCATATACATGTGCATCCTACATACCTCATCCCATTTTTTTAAATGTATGTGTGTGTATAGGAATTCTTCCTGCCTATGCAGTTATCCTGGGGCTTCCTGGTTGTTGATGTGAAGCAGATCTCAGAAAAGCCACCAAAGCAGACGGTTAATGCTAATGCAAAACTATCACCTAGAAAACCAATGGGAAGAATGAAGCTGAGTCAGGGAAGGGCAACCAAAAATTAATAGGAGGATGCCCTGGAGGAGATGTGACTTCCATATGACTGTGGTTGCAACTCCATGGTAGGATTCAGCACTGTCCTTGCACTGTCTGGTGCTAAGGTGTGAGCAGGACAGGTCAGGCAGCGTGCCTTCTTCTATCTTTATTCTGCTGGGCAGCGGGGATTCCATGAATGGCAGCTCCCTTGTGGAAAGACAGGAGATGTACACGAAATGCTGTGCAGAGCCAGTGATATGTAGGAGACCCCTGAAGACAGTGAGGCAACAGGTTTGGTTTGGCTTTGTTTTAAGCCATTATTTTGCATGTGTATAAGGTGTTAATGTTTACACAAGGCCATTTTCTAAAATAGCATAATTTGAAGTTCTGTGCAAATGCACAGTGCATGAAGGGGAGTATACAAGACGTACAACACAGTACCTGCAAAAGCTCTGCAATCCAGGAGATTTTGTTTCTGCAATTCTGATGTTTCATCCCATTCCTCTTCCATTGTCCTTCCTGTTCCTGCTTTCTTTTCTTCTGCGTAATAGCTGCATTAGATGTCAGGTAGAGTGGAGATGTTCAGAAGCATCTGTGGGATTTGGAAACACAAGTCCAATTGAAAATCCACGGGCCTTGAGCCCTGAATCCTGTTAGGGAAATTGCTAGTTTGATGAGCTAAAACTGGGACAGCAGCAACAGAGCCACTAGAGAGGTTGGATTTGTCACTGCTCTGGGTTTTTGTGCATTGTGTGATTTGAAGTAAAGAATGGAGTTCTGCCATACCAGAGACAAAAATACTCTTCTGTTGTGTTTTTTTTTTTTCCCAGGCGATGTGGCTATAGCAAGGCTAAACAAGATCCAGAAGAAGAAAAGATGCATTTTCATAATGGCCACAGTGAGTAAAGAGCAAATGTACATGTGTGGGTTTGGCTTTCTGTGGTAGTGAGAAATTCAACTGAGAGGTGGTTTTCTGGAAAAAAAAAAAAATCTGGTTTTGCTGGTAATTCACAAAAGAATTGTTTGTGCAGTAGGTCCCCACCCGCCCCTGCTGCAAGCCCCACAGAGAACTGAACGTGTGCTGAGCTGTTCACACCTGCATGTTTGCAGCAGATATTTCTAGTGAGCCATTTTGGTTTGTTCCTTTGTCTTTGCTGTGTGAACAAAGATGTTACTAGTTTTTCCTGGTCAGCACATAGCAACTCAACATTTTTGGGGTCTGGACACATCAGTCCAAAATACCTGTTTGAAAGCCTTGCTTCACCCCAGCCGGTTGTGAGGACCCAGCCCACTGCTACTCTTTGGCTTGGATGCCTCTGCAGAGGTGTGAGGAATAACACCTATTTCATGCACCTAGGAAGCTTTCAAAAATGCCATGTTAATGCCCTTGAATAGAAAACCCCTCTGCAGTGATGCTAGAAAGTAAATCTCGTGGTTGTTATCAGTCCTTCTTTCATCAAGAGCTGTGGGATCTAGGGATGGGTAACAGTGAGGTGCCTTTTGGGGTGGAATAGGCAAACATATTGTGAGTGAAAGTCAAATTTCCATTAGTGCTATGTAATGAAGGCAGCAGGAAGCAAATCAATTAAGAGCCACAGTGTAATGTAGCTGTCTCATTAGACTGATGAGCAATTCTTCATGTGAGTAGCCTTAATGATTGTCAAAACAAACTTATAATATGGATAATGAAAATACTTTTTCCTCTCTCAAGTCCTGGAGAAAAAGCCTGCTATTGATTATATTTATACTGATACAACCCACAGGCTTTGTACTGCAAATATGCAGTTCTTTTAAATCTCAGTAACTCTGTCTGAAATAATGTGGGCGATTGATTAGCTGATGTGTGACTGGTAGGGCATAATTTATTTCAGCTCTCCATCAACCCCCATCCATCCAGCTTGCTTTGCAAGTTACTCCTGTGGCATTTTGCTTTTTATACTTTTCCTCCTGGTGTACCCTCTCCAGTTCCAGAAAGGGATCTTTTTCTACCAGACACCGGACCAACCCATTACAGAGCACCAAGAGGGATTTTTAGCTGCACATCATTCAGCTGAGCACTGCTGTGCTTCTCTAAATATGATGAAGTTGCACCTATGTCACATGCAAACTAAATGTCATTTTTCAAGAATGATACGCATTTTCACCAAAGAAATAAATTTCCAGCAGAGCAGAGTGCAAGGGACAGGAGTGTGTAATGCCCATTTTCTGTGATGTCATGTGCCATTAAATGTGCTTAATTTGTGTTTGCAGTTAAGCTGCCTGGAGTAAGGACCTACGTTGACCCCCACACCTATGAGGACCCCAATCAAGCTGTCCACGAGTTTGCTAAGGAAATTGAGGCGTCATGCATAACCATTGAAAGAGTTATTGGAGCTGGTATGGAAATGCATTCCATTACCCTTAGCAACATGAGGTGTTGGCTTTCTTAACATGAGAGATCTGTGAAGGGCCATGGAATATTTGAGCTGTTAGGTACCCTGGAAGTGAAGGTGAGCATGTTCCAGCTGAAGTTTGGGACAGACCTGTCATTGTCAGCAGTTTTGAAATTCAGGAGCTGAACTGAAAATGTCAGAAAATGGTCGTCATATTTGGATCCAGCTGAGCTATTTCAGTGGACGCTAAGGGAAAGAAGTCACTTAATTTTCACATTCTTTTTACCATTTTAACCTTTTTATCCCCCAGCATTAAGGTCAGTCTTGAAGCAAAAATTAAGAATAAGAAGTCACCTGGGACATTAAAAAAGCACAAGCCAAAGTCCAAAGCTTTAAACTTCCTTGGTTTAAAGAAGAAACTCCCATTTTGTTTCCAGTAAAGCTGTTTGTTTAGACTTGCATCCAACCTTTGGAGTATTTTCTATTCTCTGAAATTGTGGGTTTGGACGTAATTTCATGTTCATCAGAAAAAAAGTCCATTTAGGTTACTTTTTGGAAAAGGTAGTAATAAAATTGTAAAGAGTTTATAGTCTATAAAAATATACGTTACAGTGAAAGGCTGACAGCTTTCCATCTGTGTAACTTACCAAAGGCAGGTTAAGAAGCAAGTGGTTTGAGTTTACAGCTATCTGCACAGGACAGTGCTACAGGATGTGACAGGACTCTTTCATATAGTAGACAAAAATACAAACTGAGAAAAAAGCCCAGTGGAACATAAAGCACAGCTCTTTAAATATAGGAAAATTACATTTTTACTCCTAGTTTTCTTGTGCCTATGAATTACTTGGCTTGTGGTACAGTGGCTGTTTGAGATGGTCATCAGTGTGATGTTCAGCAGTCCATATCCATGAATGCAGGGCAGCCCATCGTGCTTTTCATCAGCCAAGGCTGTGCTGCATCCTGTAAAGAGAGGCACATCGTGTGTTCCCTTGACGTGGTGTGATCCCATTCTTCCTGATTTTCCTCTGAAGGTGAATTTGGGGAAGTCTGCAGTGGGCGGCTGAAGCTGCAGGGAAAGCGTGAGTTTCCAGTGGCTATCAAAACCCTGAAGGTGGGCTACACAGAGAAACAGAGAAGAGATTTCTTGGGAGAAGCAAGCATCATGGGGCAGTTTGACCACCCCAACATCATCCACCTGGAAGGTGTCGTCACAAAAAGTAGGTACAACTTGCTGTAGACTGCTCTCTCTTTCTCAAATAAAAGTGAACTCCCCTTGCCTGAAGCGTTGCACTTGATAGGCCCAGCCAGAAACAGGTTCCCTAACACTGTAAAGGGGGTTTGTGCCCAAAGTTTGGTTTTCAACCAGCCAGAATGGATAGATAATAACTAAAATGATAAAAAACTTCAGCTGCCTCTGGAGAGCTTGCCTCACCTAGGCATAATATGCATGGGCTAAGAGAAAACCCTTCTTCAAAGGCCCAAAATTAAATGAGACAGAAATGGAAGATGGCCAGCCTCATGCAATGTGTGGGTGATGGGGACAGCAGCAAGCCTGGGATGTCTGAATGCCAGTGGAATGCTCGATTCCTGCCTTGCAGGTGGTTCAGCAGCTCATACCACCTGCAAAATGCAAGAGCATTTTCAACACAGCAACGCCAGGCCAGCCACTAAGTTTTCCAAGTAGGCTTGCCTCTTATTTCTGCCTTTATTTGTTTCCTTTTGAAACCATATCATCCTCAAGGTGAACAAAGATGTGCCAAGTAGTGGGAAGTGATTTCCCTGGCAGGTACATGAGGAAGATTTGCTACCAAGAGTCTGGGACAAAGGGGAACCCATCCCACACCCCATGATGATTTCCAGCCGTCATATTTTGAGAAACTACTGAAGCAAAGCCCACAGGAAGGTAGTACTGAGCCTAGTGATCACTCCCATGGTATGCAAACAAGAACAGAAGGTAGCTGAAGTTTTGCTTTCCAGAAGCAAGGAAGAACAACGGGACTGTAGGTGTAGATGACAGGAATGTATAAAACCACGATTAAAAGCAAGCTTCCCCTGGGATCTGCTAGAGATGCCCCTGATAATAGCTGCCCATGGTGCTGGCATATGGGAGGGATTGAGGGCATCCCAGCGCAAGAGTTACTGAGGTCTGACTGCTCAGTTTGCAAAACAACCTTCTGTAACTTTTCCAGCCCAGTTCTTGTCCAAATTACTGTATGCACTAAAGATAAGGGCAGGGAAAGGGACAGCACATCCAAATGTGCTGAGCACAAGACTGTTGGTGCTGTGCTGAGGCCCTGGAAAATGTGTAGAGCTGTTGTAACTCATCCATTTTAGAGCCTTGGAGGATCTACTTTATTTGCATCAAGGATTATTTTGTTGAACTACTCCTTTATTTTAAGATGTATTTTAAGTGAAGAAGCACCAACCTCACAGGTGTGAATGGCTGTCTCTCCTCTTGTCTTCACGTTTGGTAGTGTCAGAGTTTGCTTAGCTATTGCTGTTCAGATGGTGGCATCTGGGGCCATGTGCTGCTCTCAGTACCATTTGTCAGTCCTCAGAGGAAGCATCTCCAACATTAGTTCTTTTTCAGAGCTGCAGTAGAGGAGGTACAGAGGCTCTAGCTGTTTGTCTTTGTAACCTCCACAAAATCAATGCTGTTTTGTAATCAACAGCCTTTTCTTGCCTTTTTCCTTGAAATTGTATTTCCTAAAACTTAAAGAAAAGAGAAAATAACCAAAACAGATTTCTCCCAAAAATTTATAATAAATATCAAAGTCTCTTGGGGATACGTTGTGTAACCCTTAATACATAAGAGGTCCAATCTCTAGCCCTGCAGGGATGTGGAATATTCGGCAGGGTGATGATTATACATCCATGAAAGCTGCTGCTGGCATCGGCTTGAGTCTTTCTGGCTGCTGGGGCCTCAGGGGATGGTTGGGAATCTCACTTCTAGTGAGAATGTGCCTCCCTAGCAAGCTGCCTTTTATATAAAGTGGCCATCTGCTCCAAAGGCTGTGGAAACACAGGGAGCTCTGCTTCTAAATTGGACTTGCAGCAACTGGAGTTCAGATTCAGAGAGTTATATGCACCCAGAGCTTCTCATTATCACAGTAAATGTTTGTTTACTGCACTCAGAATTTTTTTCCAGCAGACATCTGTAGCATCTTCATAGCTTTTTCCTTTTCTTTTACATGGACCAAAACAACCTTTATGAATTGCAAAGTATTCTGCTCTCTCAAAGTATTTAATTTCTTTTACTCTTCAGTGTCTTAGTCATTGGCCTTTTGTAGAATCAGATCTTTAGGGTAGAATGTCTTTTCTGCATCATGATTTACTTTGGAAGTAAATTAAGTTAAATTAAATTAGGCCATTTTTAATTCTGAATGAGAATATCGTTATATTTAACTAATATAGTTCAAATGCACACCTTAGTTAATTTGGACTAATCATTGTTGCCTTGCAGACAAACCCTTAGCTATTTCTGCTTTACAGAGGTAGTGACAGTTTTCATTTGCATCCCATCTGGTTGCGCTGATGCTGTGCACATTGCATTAATACATTGACATGAGTGCCATCAACATACATTTTATGGCCATGTAACGCCAGCAGGAGGAAGCCCTGGTGACACAGAGAATCAGCCCAGCACTTTGGAAGGGCTGATGTTTACTTTTAATTTACTTTGTTGAAAGTTATCTATTTGTGTCCTTATTTCCATGCTCTTGGATATGGGGCTGATTTATTCCATGACTGCTGCCAACCTGCAGCAGTCAGATAATGAAACATAAGTGCCAGAAATCCTACCTTTTTTCCCTCTGATGGCATCCAAAGGTCTGGAGGAGGTCCCCCAGGGTGGTGGCATAACACGACCTCATCCTCACTGCAACACTGCCTTGAAGTGTCAGAGATAAGGAATGCCATCCTACAGTTGGGTGTTTAGCATTTAAAAACAAAAAAGTTTTTAACATTTGAGATATCCCTGGGGTTTTCTTCCCTGCAAAGCCACTGACATCTTTGCCAGCCAATACCAATGGCCCCCAAGATCTCCTTCCTCCATCCAGCCCATGTTGTGCGTAGACAGGTGACTGTCATCCTTAAAATGGGGCCCGTCATTTCATTTGGGATTCAGCAATATTTTTCATGGTCCCAGGGTGCATTTCTCATATCAAAAGCAATATTTTGGGCAAGTTTCAAGCTTGGGCAACAGCTGTGATAGTAACTTAAAAGAGTTGAAGAAGCGCAGGTCCTTCATGCTGCAAAGGTAGTATTTGCACAGCAATGAGTATTTTGATTGACAAGTTCACAATTGCCTTTGTTATGTACATAATTAAGCGGTAAATTAGGCAAAATAGTTAAGGTAATCAAAAATGGGAAAATTAAGATCTATCTAAATGGTAGGACATGCGTTGATTTTTAGTATTTACCTTCACGTGCATGTTATGACACACGGCAGCTCTCATTGATCATTTCTATAAAAGACATTTACAATGCACTTTACAAATAACTGACAGCTCCTCTTTTGTCTGTGCTGTGTGCTAGCTAATGGAAATTGATTTAAATAAAAAATAATTTACATGTTCTTCTAAGATTTCATTGAATTTACAAGGGCTGGAGCACACCACAATTATTGCTACGCCATTGTGGCAAGCTAGCGAGAAATTAGATATAAGAACTGAGCAAAAACTATATATAATTATCGTTAAAATGACTCGGGCATGAAAATTAATCAAACAGATTTGGAAAAACATTATTATTCCTGTCAACAGTAGGAGACCAGGTCTTTTGTTAAGAACTTTGATTTCCGCTTGCACTCATTCCATACTTAACTAGCTTTTGTTCTGCAGCGTAAATATTCCTTTTCTTACTTCCAGATTTGTTTACAAGGGTAGTCACATGGAATTACTTGAATTACAGGGAATGCAATCCCATCCTTTCCTGGTCTTGGTTTTGTTGGCTACCAAGCTCAAGCTTCAGACCATCCTTGTTGCTCTTGTTGGGCTCCTGTTTTTACTTCAGGGTGTGAAGCTTGAGGGAAGGGTCCAAAGAGGTTGCTGTGTGCAGTTTGGCCTCTGCAAGCTTCCAGCTTGCTGGTGGAGACAAGAATAAGGTTGCCTGGGTTCAGCTTGCCACCTCTTCCTCAGTCATCATCTAAACATTTTAGGGCTTGGTACTCCACCCATAATATGGTATTACTTTTTCATCCCCTCCTCCTTAATTTCCCTGCTTCTGTATATATTCTGGGAACAGCTCTTGTCATCCTGCTGGGACAGCAGTGTCTTGGTGCAGATTTACTGATGCACGACTGTATATCCACATGCAGATGCACTATTAAAAGACTTTCTTATTGCTCATGTTTTTTAAATAAATTCCTAACAAACTAATGCACTTTTTTTTACAGGCAAACCAGTAATGATAGTGACTGAATACATGGAGAATGGCTCTCTGGATACATTTCTAAAGGTATTGCTTAGATTCTTTCTCCAGGGGGACCTAGGGACTTGGTTCAGGTTTGGGTTCTTTGTAGATGGTTAATATCAATGAAAATGTTTTCTGGGTGTTGGTACTGTCTGGAGGCAGGAGTAGCTCAGTTGTCTCTTTGATCTGCATTTACACAGCGTCATGAAGGACCTGGTGCATGCAATGATACAAACAGGTAGGAATAAATTGGAGGATATTATGTTTGTTTTAAAAGGCAGTTGACTGCGTGGAAGGTATTAACTTATCGTGCAAAATGTCATGTGGTTCAAGAGCAGATCCATACTGCAGCGTAGCAAACTTTGACTTGTCAGAGTTTTTCTATGAAATGTAAGAGCTAGAGAAGGGAGCGTGGGGGAAGTGGTTAGAAATGCAATGTGGCAACATGGGGAAGAGCCCCTACCCCCTCAAGTATTCATGAATCCCGGCAGGTAGATTTCCATGCAGGTTGGTGCCATTCAGTTGCCTGACTGAGAAACAGCCCAACTCGGTACTCTTATACACGTGTTCACTCCCAGTCACAGTCTCTTCATGAGTCACCAGTAGAAGCACCTCACTCCTTGATCTCAAGTTAAAAGAGCTACATTTCCTTAGCTTTGTCTCTAGAGATCCTAATCTAAACAGTGAAACTTAGAAATGCTTCATGGTCAGAGCATGAGAGTAATGAATTATTAATTTTCCTGGTTGCCTTCCTTGGAGACTTGCCTTTGCATTTTTATTCATGCACACACAATGCTGAGGGTGCAGAGGCTCTCAACTCATCAAGTGTCTCCTTCCTTTTGCAGAAGAATGATGGGCAGTTCACAGTCATCCAGCTGGTCGGGATGCTACGAGGCATCGCGTCAGGAATGAAGTACCTGTCTGACATGGGTTACGTGCACAGAGATCTGGCCGCCAGGAATATCCTGATCAACAGCAACTTGGTCTGCAAGGTGTCAGACTTCGGCCTCTCCAGAGTCCTAGAAGATGATCCTGAAGCAGCATACACAACCAGGGTGAGTTATGGGGATACCAAACTGATTGAGCTTAAGAAAAATTTATTTCTTGCCACATTTGGTGTTCAGGCTCTCTAGCAAAGAGGTTTCTACAAATCCAGAGCCTCTAAACTGTGCAAGAGGGTTTGATCAGGTGATAACAGTTAATCGTCACCAGATTAATTTTGCAAACGCCTTTAATTTATAGTGGGGATGGCCAAATAACACAGAGCTTTACTAATAACTCTTAAGTTTAAGTTGGGTACACGAGTCAAATAGCAAACTTTGTGAAGTTGCCATGCTTCCAAGCTCTACTCTGTCCTCTTTGGTGAATACCAAAGGGAAGAAAGAGCAGTTGCTTTGCTCAGGCACCCATCCAGTGATGTAAGCCATGGTCTTCTGAACAATTTGACCCTTTCAAAACATTAGTAACTGTGTAATGAATGCCCATTGCAAACAATGCACATTGCCCTCAGCATTACCCTGTTGAGAGTAATTTCTCCCAACCCAAGAAAGAGCTTCTCCAACCTCAGTGCTCTGCCCCTGGCTCTGCCCACATGGCACTGGCACTGAAGAGAGGGGGCAGGCAAGACCCAGTCTCAATACCACAGGCTTGGAGAGAGGCTCCAATATTAATGGCAGTGATTGGCACACCTTGGACATGTCTTATTACTGTGTTTTTCCAAGGGTGTTGTTTTATGGCTAGTGGGAGCTGTCTTGAGTCATGTTCCCAGTTCCTGTGGAGATCTTGGAAAGGCCTTTCAGCTTGCGTCAGTCATGGCCCCGTGATGGGACTCAGTGCACAGCTGGACTGGCACTTCCCTGCAGGCAGAAGGGCTCTTGGCCAGCGCTGCTGCAGCTCCCATGTGCTGCCATGTGCTAATTGGCACTGCTGAGAGTCTAGCCCTTCACTTAAGGCATGTGCTGATGGGCTTGTGAATAAGTAATTATGGGAAGAAGACACTTTTAAAAGTTGCTTTGAAAATGTGTTCCAAATCCTGTGTTTTTCCAATAACAAACACTGTTAGAGGGCATTCAGGGAGACCTTCCAATATTTAGCTCAACATGGAAAAGAAGGGACTTCACAGTAAAATATTTTTTGATATAAATCAAGGGAGACAACTCTTTAAACCCAATGAGAAAAGTATTCCTTAATCCAGACTCTCCTTTCCCTCCCCTTTCCCTTCTCAGAGCTGATCTGAAGTTTGATTTCTAAAATGATAGAAAGGAGAAAAGGAAATGCCAAAGCACATTTGACAGCTGTGGCATCATTTTCAGTCCCACAGCAGAGGCCAAACAGGCTGGTCTTTGCACACACAGATTTCTGTGCCTGCTACACAGATCTCTCTGCAGGACCAGGAGCACATAAAAAGAAAAAAGAAAAAAGAAAAAAAAAAAAAGGGAATTACTTCCACAGCAATTTGCATGAAGCCCTCATTAGATCAAAGTCTTCCTCGGCTTCAGAACTGTCTGTTCCTCCCCCGCTCGCTCTCACAATTGGAGGAACTGTATTCCCTTACCAACCCGTGCAACATAATTGAGATGTTGATCCTATACATGTCCCAGCATTCAAACAACATTCAAACAACAAACCTTCAGGACAGCCAATTAGTAGGCAGCCTACAAATGCTTATGGGCTGAGATAATGTGGAAAGGGGCCCCATGCTGTCAAACAGATTTACTTTAAAATTCGATGTCTCTTTCCAGAGAGAAAATAACATCCCTTGGTGCTCTAAGAAGAGCCATTTCAACTTTTTTCGCATGTTCTCTGCCCTCCTCTGCAATCTGTTTTTTGGGGTTTTCTCCATTTCTTTTCTGTTTAGGGAGGGAAGATCCCCATTCGATGGACAGCGCCTGAAGCGATCGCCTTCCGCAAATTCACGTCAGCCAGCGATGTCTGGAGCTACGGCATTGTAATGTGGGAGGTGATGTCCTACGGCGAGAGGCCTTACTGGGAAATGACAAACCAAGATGTAAGCACGTGCCAGAGCTGCTGTGTGATGGGACTTTGAGGGCTCAGCATTCATTCTGCAATCAGAGAGGCAGAATAGGGACAAGAGGAGGAGAGCTGCTGTAAAAATGGCTTTGCTCCCCCATGCCAGACAGAAATGATCCTCCCGTTTGATGCTCTTTTTTTTTTGCAGCAACCCAGAACAGGCTGTGCACAGAGGGAAATGTGTCTGCACGGAGGCAAGCCTGCTTCCCCCAGCAGACTGCTGGAGCTTCACTAATGCTGTTAGGGCTGGAGCCTGTCCCTCCTCTGCTTAATGACAAAGGCCTGCCGGGGGATAGATGCTGATAAACTGGCAGCATTTCAATTGTGTGCTCAAACCCCTGCTGCCACGTAAAGCAGAAACTCAAGAGAGTCATGGTAAGGGCTTTGTTTCCCAGCACAAAGGCTGGGTGATTTGATCTAGTGACAGCAGTCCACAGAGCCGCATATTGGTTGTTCTTGCATCGCTGATCTCAAGAGAATAGTTTTGCTCCAGTTGTGAACATCTTGTAAGTCTGTGCTTACACAAGTTCTCATTCATTTGTACAGTACCCTTCAAGTTGTGTCCCCCTGCTCCTGGGTTCCAGTGCCCCCTTGAGCCTCTCACCTCGAGGCCACCCTCTGAAGCATCTCCAAACAGGGAGATGCCTGGGAATACTGTCTCCCACCTAACTGCAGCTCTAATCCCAGCCTGGGTAAGGATCTTTTGATCCTACTGCAGGGCTGCATTCTACCCTGAGATCACCATCAAAATCTGTGCTTGTCTAAGGCTGAAAACATGTAAGCCTGGGGTAGCCAGATTTTCTAGGTCTCTCCTTCTTCTTCACATTCTGAGAATGATGGTTTTTGAAGGCAGAGAATGGTCTGAGAATGCTGGCTAGTCATGAGGTCAGATTCACCATGAGGTATGTGGGGCAGCCCTGCTACCTGTGAAGATCCTACTGCTGGATGGATTTCCATGGGTTTCCTCTGGTCACACCACCTGGTGTTCCATCCTTTCTGCTTTTTTGTGCAGTGTTCCTTTCAAGTGATTTTTTGCCATTTCACTGGCAGCAAGGGCTCTGGCTGAGCTTTCTGCTCTTCCTGCATTTCGTTAGCGAGTAACATCAGTGGATGTTACTACCTGCCATGCAGAGCTGCTGTTCTCATCTCACTTTGAGCGCAGGCTTGGAAATGAGCAGTACCTTTGAGACGGTCACGCCACACTTCTTGCCAGGGACCTGAGCACGTTGCTTGGCATGAATGCCCCACTGCTCCTGCATTGCTGAGGCTGTCACATTTGCAGGAAGTTCAGTAAAGCAGCATGTACCTACACAGGGATTTATCTTAATCAAATACGGGGACTGCTTCCATAGTCTGTGCAGAGAATGCAGCAATTGAGAGCCAAGCTTTTTCAGTCACACTGAGCACTGTAACTATCTTTAATGCTGATGCACTGGCATAGCACAGATGTTGTTCAGTAAATGCCAGGCTAAGATTGAGGCTGGTGCCAGCGAAGTAATGTTCTGTGGCCAGGGGAGTCCCTGGTCTGAATTATACCACTATGAGCATCCAGACTTTACAGAACTGTTCCAAAAAGCCCAAATGCCTTTGTGTTCTATAGGGCATGGGGTGAATTTCACACGTGCCTGGTGTGAAAGCAGAAAACAAAAGACTACTAAGATGTTTATGAGAATCATTTCCTGCTCAGGCTTTGCTTGTGTAACCTCTGTGCTACTTGCCTCTGCCCTTTGCGCAGATGGCAAGTGCCTAGATGGTGGTGGCATAGGAACTTAATTCGGTGCTGTGGCATATTTCTCATGCAGCTCCTGAAGGCCTCCTCTTCTTCTTCCCTCCTCTGCTTGAGAAGAGTCAGTGGTGTTAGATACAGCATTGACTTTTGTGCAGAGGAACAAGGGGTCACATAAATTTTGGACTCTGTTGCACAAGAGTTTCTTGTTGCATGGCTTGTAATTAAAGCACATCATCTGCAAGCACAGTTGATGATGAGCAAAATTATTCTCACTGTGTTACAGATGGCTTGCTTTAAAGGAGGTGCAGTGCAATAGGGCAGGCAAGGTTGTAAAGCTACAAACCACATTTTAGAGTCATGCTGGTTTCTGGATGGCCCTCTAAAAATATGCTTTGGCTTGACCACAAGGTAGGGCTTTGATGCAGGAATTATTGAGAGGAATATTGTGACCTCTGTTGCAGAGGTTGCTAACCTAAATAATCACAGTGGTTGATTTTTAGTGTTCAGACTGGTGAATCTATGAAAACATGGCTGAGTGTTGCTTTGGTTTCCTGGAAATAGACTATCCCAAATTGTCCTGTCCTAAACATCCCGTTCAGTCACCCCAATCCATAACTGAATAGTTCTTGTCCAGAAGAGGAAGAGAGACAAAAATGCCTCCTTAGGCACAAATTCTAGATCTTCAAGTCTTACAAAGCAGAACACACCAATGAATGGAGCAGCAAATGTCCCATTTTCTTATTTTCTAATCACTGTGGTGGCTCAAGCATCTCAGTCTTTGTTGTTTCTGTTTTTTGCTCCTCTTACTGCTAGATGCCTGAAGGCACCTTCAGATGCAAGAGTGTATTTCAGCGTCCTAGCTTCTTGCAGTATTTTGATACCATTTACATTGTATCACCAGGACGACTGACATCCTGTAAATTGAGTTAACGCTATTGATTGTGATGTTACTGCCAGGAATATCCAGCACGCATAACCCCGTTGCAGATATAGTTCAGATATTCTGATCTGGTGCCAGATGGTCTGCTCCCCGTCTTGCTACTATTTTCTTTCTGCTACAGTTGGAGGATGACCCATTATTGTTATAAATACAGATGTGGACACAGCAAATAACATTCTCGTGGCTGTGCCACACTGAAGCTTTTTTCTTTATAGGGCAGCTGCAAATTTGGAATCAGGGACCTGCTGAAAAGCATGGTGTGAAGAACAGAGAGTACAGATAGCACAGTGTGGTGGGGCTGGGAGCAAGAGCCAGGCCATAGAAGAGATTGCCTTGCAAGTGCAGGTTGGGTGGAGAGCGGTGCAACTGCTCCACCGACAGATGAAATCTCAGCTGGGCGCAAAAGGACTGCACACGTTGTGGCCCAGATCTTCTGACGTGCTTTTTACCCGTGAAGGAGATCGTAAAGCCTCACCTAACTACTTCTCTGCTATGTACATCCTTAGGGAGTTTGAGGCTCCCACTACTGCTGCTCAGCCGGCCTGGCTTGTTCCTGCGACTCTTCCACTTAACAAAAAGCTCTGTGATGGAGGACAATTTAAAAACAATCCATGCAGTCCTGAATTTTGGAGCCTTCTGAAATGCAGTGCCAGCCTTCCTGTACTTGTCTAGGGACTAAAGAGCAAGAGAACAACTCCCATGCTAACCACAGAGCCTTCTTTTTCAACACAGGTTGTTTTGAAATTGTGAGGCAGTGCCTAGAATGAATGGCATCTGAGGTAGTCCTTGGAGTGGACAGTGAAGAACATGCGGTTTTCATGTGGACATAGCAAATACCTGCTTCCAGCTCCTTTCGGTCACGGAGTCTTGGGAGTGGAGGGTGTGAAGATGAGCTGCCGGGACTCCCTTGGCACAGACACAGAATCTTGAGGCTTGAAACATGAGCTGCAGTCTCCTGAAAATTGTAATGCTTCAAACTGGGAACTGCTGGGCTTAAAGCCCTGCCACAAATCTGCCCCAAACTGGGGAAAACAAGTTGCCTTCTTCAATTCTGCCCTCACTTATTCATTTCTGCCTTTCAAGAAGGCGGGCAACACATATGCATACCACTTGTTTGAGATATAAAACCATAGATGGTTTGTATTTGAAATCAGTGCAACAACTCCCCTGGTTTTAATTTACATACTCTTGGGCTGACATTTTAAATTCCTGGCAGAAATGTGGCCACACTAAGAAACTACTAGACCCAGACAGTATTGAATGATATATGAGATGGTTGTTCTGCCTCTGCCTTGAATCCATCCATCAATTAGCATTCAAAGTCTCTTTTGAAATACAGTCAGACTTCTATTACTGTAATACAAATTTGTGGTCTAGCATATGCCTTTTCATTTAAAAAGAAGCCAACATCTGAATAAACAAAATCACTGCACTCCAAGAAGATGCCAGAAAGACCTGTAGGCTCTTTTTCATGGACTTAGAATAGGCTCCAGGAGTTTCCTGGTATATACTGTAGAGACCACAACTGAGCTTTGAACAAGTGCAACCAGGCAATCTGGCCCCCTGGTTGCAGCAGTGGCTCAGCTTTCTAGATTCATTTTGCAATGACTAAAAATTAAGTTATTCAACTCATCCCATGGAAAATATGAAAGATAGAGGGGTTTACTGAGTTTGCCTGTCCTGTGCAGAGTTGGGGGGTGGCAGGATTTTTCGTGAGCATGTTACTGATACCAAAGTTCTACATTAAAGTCAATTTGCATTTGGGAAAAAGACGAGGGGAAGAAAAGCCTTGCGTTTTGTGCCCTGTAGGTGATTAAAGCTGTGGAGGAAGGCTATCGCCTGCCAAGTCCCATGGACTGCCCTGCTGCTCTCTATCAACTAATGCTCGACTGCTGGCAGAAAGACCGCAACAGCAGGCCCAAGTTTGACGAAATTGTCAGCATGTTGGACAAGCTCATCCGTAACCCGAGCAGCTTGAAGACGTTGGTTAATGCATCAAGCAGGTACAGACTCAGCCCAGAACCATTTCTCAGAGCAAGCTCCTTGTCTGAATACCCACCCCTAGGGTTGGATTCCCTCTGATTATTTAGCCTGCGTGTGTTTGTGGGTGGATGCTCCTTCAGCTTCATTATGTCCAGGGGAGCTTGGCTCAAACTTTTTCTGTTGCAGTTGGCAGCCAAGTGAGCAATTCATTTACTCTAAATGCAGTGCTGCTACCACAAAGAAAATTTACCGTAGTCTGTCTTTCACAAACAGGAGCTTCAGCAGTACTTTGCATGTGACAAAACTACCTGTGCTCCACCGCAAGGTTAGAGAAGGGAAGACCTGAGTGCATGAGGTAGACAGTAAATACTGCTCCAATTATCTGCCTGTTGACTTTATTTTGGTAATACAAACAAAGAGTGTCTCTTGGGGAAACTTAGGATGTGCAAAGCTCATGGATGTCCAGGTGCATCCTTCCACAACTATTCCCAGGCATGCTAGCCACCGCTACGAGTTGTGAGAGTCTTGGTAATTGCAAGAGGAGGTCTCTGTTTCCCAAAGTGCTGTACACAAACCCTTTGCTGAAACCACATCAAGTGAATAGAACAGCCAGTTTGTATTTAAGCATGAATCTGAACAGCTACACAGCTACAAGTAAGGTAAACACAGTCAAGAAATAAAGCTGCACGTGGGGAGAAAGAGCTAAACAGTCTTGGAGAGGCTTTTCCTATTTTCACTGTAAGTACACAATTACTTCTGAGCCATTGGTGTTGCTAATCACACAGTCCCTTGCAAGGTCATAAATTTATATATATGCATACACACACACACACACATATATATATGTATCTGTATATAAATGCTGCTTCACTGATGGCAGTGGAGTTCCCCTGATTAACAATGGAAAAAGCCCTTCAGAAAAGTTTATTCTCAGGGGAGGGACAAAACAAGATACGTTGTTTTCTTTGAACAGGAATGAGGGAGGTACGATTAGGCTAGACTGGTGATATGGACCAAAGCAGATGGACTGCTGTGAGCTTATAGTCATTTGTCCCCACACCTTCCAAGTGAGCCTTGCACAGCTGCATGTGGCATGTCTCACCTGCTGCAGCTGGATATCCCTATGGTGGCATGTCCCTGCGCATGGCATTTTGTGCACTGAAAGAGAAGAACCTCCAATCTCTGTTAATTTTTAAATATGAGCTAGATCTGGTTCCTCGGGCTATTTTACATGTACCGTTTACCATCTGAAGAAGAAATTATTCTTATTAGCAATTAGATGTAATGTCAGTGCCAGCAAACCTGCAGGAAAAGGTTTATGACAGCATGAAATATGTGAGGTTTCTCTTTTATTTTCAACTCAGAACAGTTATTTTCCAGACCTGTTATGTTCCTGCACTCTTTTATACCAAACTGTTATGCCAGATGAAGAAAATAGGCAGGAAACCATTTCCTTGAGCTGCTAAGCACTTTGCTGATGTTTTACTCCATGAATGGGTCCATGCAATTCCAAACCTCTCCTTTTCAGAGCTGATGTGGGTATTTTTGATATGGATGGAGCACCTGAACAGTCAGGCTTTGGGGCTGGGTTTCTAGTCTCACAGATTGCTGTGCCCAGACCATAGTGATTCCAAATGAATCATAATTTCAATACAGAGCAGCTGTAAAGGATTTTTTTAATGTATGTAATGTGTTCTTTATGGAAATTCTCATTAATGCAAATAAGGGAGGAAGTCACTCTCTACATTACAGCATGTGCTATGATATCACTAGGTACCTCCTGACATTAGTGATGAAAATCCACTTCTCATTATGATTACTTAGGAGTTTTGAATTTCTCATGTGTATAAAATGTTATGGGAAGCCATTATGTTCTTGGTACTGCAAGTATTCACATTTTATTAGACCCTTCAGCATTGCTATTAAATAAACAAATAATACTAATGTGCTCATAAAATATATGAAGATTCCTGAAGTGCTATAATAATATAATATCCCAGCTCTCCTTCCAGTTGAAAGTCTTTTAAGTGTAATAGGCACCATAGAGGCTGACCTAGAAAATGTTTTTTTACCTGTGGGTAATAATCTCGTGTTAGCTGTGTGTCCCGTTTTACAAAGCAGGGAACAAATCCAGTTTCTTTCCTGGCTGACCTTGGACAAGCCCTCTTTGCTCTCTGCACATCATTAGTGGGGTGGTGGACCCTGCTTGTGCCAGGTACTGTATCGGTGCTCCTGCCGCGGTGAAGGGTTATTATTTGCCTGAATTGCTTCCTCCGTGCGTGGCATAGCTGAGCAGGGAGCAATTGCCGTGGCAGGGTCTGGAGTGAGGGTGTGGGAGCAGGAGCGTCCCTCTGTTTGCAGGCTGGAGCGTGGCTGGAGCATTGCTGCTCTCTGCAGGCTCGTTGGATGCTGTCGGCATCCGAACCCCCCCGTGACTCTGCGGGAGCAGCCCCTGCACTGTTAATGCTCCCTGGACTGTTAACAGCTGCCTGCCATCGATGGCCGCTGCTGGGAAATGTAATTTGGGTTTCAGCTTCCAGGCTCTGCGCTGTCTTAAGTTAATTATGAGCTTTAAAGGCAGAGGAAGAGAGCAAAGCAGGAATCGTCAAAGTGAAGGCTTTGAAGTAGGAGTGACTGGGGGAGCCTACTTGTGGCTGAGAGGTAACTGGAATAGATGCCAGTCCTCTCCTCCTCTTTCTGCTTGTGGTGAGGACCTGAAATGGCAAGAACTATCTCAAGAATGGGTAAGGTTGCAGGTGAAGTGGTGTGTTTGATACATTGCATATCAAGCCTGCTGGGAGGATTTTGGCTGCAGCAATCACTGGAAATGGAACAAAAGAATCATCTTTACCATAAAAAAATGCAAGCAACTTGAGTCATGTGTATATCTCAATGCTGATTCTGTTTGCTTCTTTGTTTTTGTTTGTCTTTAGAGTGTCAAATCTGTTGGTAGAGCACAGTCCAGTTGGGAGTGGTGCCTACAGGTCGGTGGGTGAGTGGCTGGAAGCCATCAAAATGGGCCGATACACGGAGATCTTCATGGAGAATGGATACAGTTCAATGGATGCGGTGGCTCAGGTGACCCTAGAGTGAGTAGTGTCCAGATCATTTTCACCTCATTTCTTGGAATTGCAGTGGGAGGAGGGAGGAGGGAGGAGAAAGACAAACCATTCAAAAATATGCAAGGATGAGGCTGCAGAAAGGGAAAACTGTGTTTGCAGCCAGCAGTTTCCCTTGTAGCATCCCTATTGATAACAAGTGCAGGCAGTAATAAAACTTACAATCACTATACTGGCAGCCAGTACTCTGGCTCCTCTGCTCACAGAAATTCATGCATGAGTTTCTGTAATTGTCAGGCCATCCTCTTGACACAATAGCAGTTGATTATTTGGGGTTACCAACAAAACAAACCCTCTACCCTACTAGTAAATTTATAGGTGCCGGAGTCCCTGCTGAGATATGCTGGCTTCACAGCAGATGAGCTGGTTTCAGGGCTGATCTGGATATAACCAAGTGAACAGTGAAGCCCAGTAAGGTGTGGAAATAGTATTCAGCAATAACAGAAATAGCTAACAGCTGATGCCAATGCAAGAGCATCAGCAACCCACAGCTCTAGAGGACAGGCTTCCTGAATGAGACTCTTTCTTCTGAATGTGCCCTTGGTTTTTGCACGTGGGTGTGACTGCAGCTGGGGCAACAGCCTTCAAATGACTTGGTAAATGCCTCAGGGCTGCTAATTTGCTATGCTCCACCTTTAATTGCCTGCCTTGCTTGTGTAATTGCGTCAGTACTTTCCTGCTGCTGCCCGTGCTGTCTCAAACTCGCCTCAAAGTCTGCCTTTCTAGCTGGGTTAATTTGAGCTTAGTATACTGCTGGCATTAAGGCAGAATGTGAAGAACTATACTCTGCTGCTTCGGAGGAGGTTGTGTCTCTTCTGACCACATGCAGATTGCCAGTGCACATACAGAATTGCTGCTGAGGACTAAGAACACACCAAGAAAAATCCCCCCACCCCACAGAACCCCCACAGCAGCATTTCCTCCTGTCTGCCACAGTGCTGTGGAGCTCACGGTACAGCACAGGAGTGTGATGCAGGTCCATGGACTTCAGCTTTCCTTACATACATGGAGGGAGTGCAGGAGCGTATCTGCTCTCACTCATTTTATTTGCTCCACTCACATTATGAATATTTGCCCCTTACACCTGGACTCATCCAGTCTTTTTTCAGCCATTCACATGAAAACCCTGAGCTAGGGATGAAATCCTCTCTAGGAACTGTCTGGGAAATCAGACAGTGGATTCTTACCTAGATCCTGTTTTGAGCTCCTGGGACTCTTATATGCTATTTCCCAGCCTTGTCCTGCAATTATGTGTCACATTACTTGGGCTTTTGAGGACTCCACAGTTTAGACTGATAATCTGTGAGCACTGACCAAGGAAAAGGGCACCCATCCCCAGGCTGGTCAGAGTCCACATAGCAGAAAGAGCTAGCCAAAGGTTGAGTGGCAAGAAGGGGGAGAGGATGAAGCAGTAATTTAAGAGAAAAGGAAAGCATTGGAGCATTCCCCTCTACAGTACCACCCCAATCATACAACCAGAGCAACTTCTGCTGAAAAATGCAGATTGTCTAAAATACATCACAGATTTATCACTGTTTGGCTCAGTCACATCAAAGAAGAAAATTATGCTTCTATCTTGTTCCTCTTTAGAATTTTCTGCAATTTCAAGAGCTCTACACGAAATGCTCAGAAGTAAAATGCTTTTGTTTGGGTCACAGAAAATGTTGACTTGAAGCCCAAATTAGTGGGTGCTTTCAACAGCAAATTAGAAGTTTACTTACTTGGGTAACTTTAAACAATCTTACTATCCCTCCTACACTGTCTTAGCATCCCATGCTGCTGACAAAAGTATTCCTAACCTCCAGATTCCTAAAGTGCAACATTTCAGATTATGAAATAAGATCCTTAATTTGACTTTAAAATTTAACTATTGCCCTACATTTACTCTTTGGTATTCCAGAAATTTCAAAAATGTCCCCCAAAATCTTTTCAGGCTATGCAGAAAGTGCTTTAAAAGGGTGATTCTGATTGGCAATGAACCAAGAAACCCATTACCTGCACAGTCTTAACCAGAAAGGCAAGTTGGTTTGAAAATCTTTAAATAAAATCACAGCTGCCAGAGATGCTCTGACCCTCACCAGCTGCAAACCTCCTCGAAGGCCCCCTCACCAAGTCCCAGGATGTTCTCTATGGCACAAATGGCATCCTGCTGGTCCCAGTGGAGACAACATGTCTGAGCTGCTCAGTTTCAGCTTTCTTCTGGGCTTTTAGAACAGCAGAGCAGTGCAAAGGAGCTGATGTCTGGCAGCCTGGGGAGCTTTTGGGGTTTTTTTAAACTGGAAGGACACATTTCATGGATCCATCTTCCATTTCAGTTGAAACTGAAAAACAGGTTGAAACCTATTCCAGCTAGTTAGTTACCCATGTCAGCAACTAAATTCTCCCTCCTCACCCCAGCTGCCTGTGGACAGAGATTCTTGCATAGATACCTGCTTGATTCTTTTTTGTCAGCCCACACACCTTTGCATTGAACAGGTGGCTTGGCAAGAAGGCTTGACCCCACTCAGGTCTGGTTTTGGGAGAACTGTGGAAGATTAATCAAAAAGCCAAGTACCCATCCAAATCAAAACTTCTCTCATCCCTCTTAGATATGGTAAAAAAAAAAAACCAGTAGATTCTCAGCTGTTGAAAAAAGAGGAACCATCATAGCAGCTTAAGAGGAAAAGAGTCATGTATTGAAGTCCTGAGCTCAGGCTGATGTAAACTGGCAGATTGCCCTTAAAAAATAAAGTAAGGAAGAAAAATGGCTCCTGGTGGGCTCAGCTGAGACTCTCATGGGTTCTCCAGAAAATAAACACCAGAACAAGCAAAGTTCTTTAAAGGTTGATATACTGAGAGGGTTTGGTTTTCTGGAGGTTTTCAATTTTTTCTCCCTGTAAAAGGGAAAAACAAAACATTTTGTACTCTACAAAGGAGAATTCAGGTTAAATGTTCCTTGTCATTTTTAATAGAGGCAACTGTTCTGTATATTCCAGAGCTGGGACTTGGGGGGATCGGGTGAAAAGATGATCTGAACATCTGAAAGTAGCTTGCTTTCCCCAAATGACATCAGTAAAACAGTCTTTACAATTTAAGAGGTTGCCTTCAAATACCATCCAAAATGATCTTCACCAAATTGAAACCATGCAGGAGACAGATGTAGAAATTAGATGGATAATTGCTGCCAGAAAAAGCAGGGAAAAAAACATGATAAATGTAAAGACTTTCTAAAATCTACTGAAAAAAAACTACTAGTGCTGTAGGAGGAGTTGGCCATAACACTGACAGGACTGGTAATTGTGGGTGCCCAGCTTGTGGCTTCTTTACAGGACCTGGTTGAGAGAGATGTTCAGCACTTTTTTTGAATCCTTCCTCCCCTGACATGAAAAGCAGAATCCTGATTACCACTCTGATTCTTTCAAACTGATGGCTTGATGCATTTGTTCCAGAAAAGAGTAGTATTAGTGACAAATTTCTGAAAGCAAAAGATTAAAAATCTAGAATCAATGAATATCACCCCAAGTCCTAAGCTCTGCCTGATTACCAAAGACCTGAAAATGTATGTGTTCAAACAAAGAGTGATTTCTACATTTAGCTCTAATTCTTGCAAAGGGATGAATCACCTTGTGAAAAGTGGAGCCTCACCCTCCACCCTCTCTTTCCAACTGGATATCAGACTTGAAGGGAACCTTTCCAGTGGACCAGACCTGCTCTTTAAACTTGTGGACCACCTAGTGACTTTGAGTGTGTCTGGAGCTCTTTCAATCCACTGCAAGAATATCTTTACCAGGACAATACTCAAGAATAGATAGATCCATGACATGAGTTTCAGTCTGACCCTTGACTGGACCAATTACTAACCATGTGGACTACATATTTTCACCTTTTGAAAGATCTGTACTCACTGAATCTCAGGACACCCTGTTGTTTGTTATTAGATTAAGAGCTCTGAATATTTGTAATAATATGTGTTGTGTTGCTTTGCATTGTATATATTTTTCTTCTAAAATAAAATAAATTATTTATTAAAAGTTATACTGGATGAAGAACATTTAAGAGTTCACCTGCTCTAGATGCTTATTCTTAACCTGAAATCTCAGTCCTGGGATTGTGATGCTGTGTCTGCTTCAGAACAAATTCTCATCTTGTAATCAAGTAGAATGAGAATTATGAGTAAGAGCAGATGAACTCTTAAAACAAATTTTTTTAAGTCTTCATTTCACGCAGAAGTCCCTAGCAAGTGGATTCCTCTCTCTTTAGCATCGTCTGAAGGTCTTTGAGGTTCTTCTTGTTTCCCCTCATTCAAACTGACAATTGACTAACTCCATGAGTAGTCCCAGTCTGCATGGGCAACTGTAGTTACACCACGTGCAGAAGAGTGGTGAGATCTGCCCTGGATGGGAGATGAAATACAAAATATCTGTGGTAGGCTGACAGCTGCTGACCACGGAAATCTTTCAGGACTGTGGCCCTTTTGCTTGCATGACTAAACCAGCTGGTGAGGGGGTTGTATTTTATGTGGCAATCCAGTCCTAGTCTACACTGTGTTTGGCAAACTGGTCCATGGTGTATAAGTAGTTCTATTTGTAAATAAAATGTTTTAAAATCTATTTCCTACAACATGGAGACTGTGAATTCAACCCTTGCAAATGGAGGCTATTGCAGGGAAGGGGATACCGTGTTGTCACTGGCATGTTGCAGCTGGGCTTCCGTGCAAGGCCGTGGTAAGAGAGCAGCATGCATGCAGCCGTGTACAGGCTGCTTGGGATGAGCTGACACCAATTTTCCCCTTTATTTCCTTGGCTTTTTGGTCAACTTAGGTCAGTTTTTTAATACCTTGTTGACAAGTGATTCATATTCCTGCCTGCTTTCATTTTCAGCCCTACATCAATGAAAGAAGTGAAAAGATAAATTTTCTCCCTAAAACAAGAATAAAAGTTGTCTCATGGCTGGGGAGGCCAAGTATTTTGAAGCAGGGAGACCACACAGCACATGGGTGCACGGATCTCCACTGCAGAGGCGCACACAAAGTCCAACACCAGGGGTCAGGTCACTCCCACAGCGAGGAGCAGCCTGGGTCCTGATTGCAGGTGTTGTTTGCCCACGGGTCTTAGCTGTGCCTTTTCCTGCAGGGAATGCACATTTTTATTGCAAAGCCCCAGTGGATGTCTGCTCACATCTCCTCTGCAGAGCTGAGCCCAGTGAAATTACCACTTGGCTGCTGTAACATGAGCCAGGCAGCTCTGGACTGGAGCTTGAAGGCAGTTGTTTTGCAGCCCTTTGGCACAGAAGTTGTTGGGTCCCCCAAACCAGCTGGTTTGCACACCCAATTCTGTTCTAAATTATCTTCTGCCTTACACTGCTTTAAGTCCTTCAGCACTGGATGCATGGGAGCATGCAATGTGCTGTAAGTCATGCTTGAAACATCGGAATTAAAGCTCCTGCATTCTCTAGGCAGTTTTTAGAAAGTTTAGTTGCTGTCTTTGCTATGTGCAAGGTGGCTTTTGAAGAAAGCTGCTGATTTTTGTACTTGGCAAGCATCTGGTTCAGGAGCTGTTGTCTTCTGGTTCATCTTTGCTGAGGTGAAAGACCCCACAGTAGTGTTTTTCCCCCTCTCTGAGGAGTCCTCCATGCTTTTGGCTGGTGGCTTCACATTTGAGAGGATTTGATATTAAAAAAAAAAAAAAAAAGACTGGATCCCCTGGTGAGCAGTTAATGTATTGAAACCAGAAATTCTTTTTTCTTCTTTCTCTCTTGTAAATCAATGAGACACTCCTCAAGGATATTGAGTTAAGGGTTATGGGGGAAAAAAAAGGCTGTGTAGTGAACTGGGTGGGGGGTTTCTTAGACTGATGGGGCTGTGTGTGAAAGGCCAAGACATGCATGCTTTTCTCCAAGTTTCAGGCTGGTTTTTCCCGGCATAACATGCAAGAGTGTCAGAAATAGTACATCTGTGAAATACATGGTACTGGATTTTCAAAAGAGCTCAGCTTGCACTTTAGATATCTGGGAAAAAAAAGCTGATTTTTCAAAAAGTGCCAGCAGAGCAAGACTCAGCAGGGGGAAGATGAATGTTGTCTCTTTTAAAAATTAGGTCCTATACTGTGTTGGTTTCGGGGGTTGGTTTGGTTTGGGTTTTTTTTTCTGACCTCTGGTGTGAACTTCCAACTGTGCTGTGTACATAAAATAAATTGCATGTAACAATAGCATTACTTCATTTTCCTTCATTATTAAGATGGCTTGCTGAACTAGTTTCACAATTCAGTGGAGGCAGAAATGAAAGCATGTCCCCCTGAGAAGGCAGACACCTTTTGCAGGTGCTGCAGCCTTTTCTCTGCCAGGTAAGGAGCACTGCTGATGTGTCTCATTGACCTCCTTTGCTCTCTGCCCCTTATGTTATGATTTCCCTTTGCATCATCAAGAAGCATTGCCAAAAAAGGGTATAACAATGAAATTATGTGTTTAGCCCAAAGCAAAAAATCTGGCATTTTCCAAATCAAAAGGCAGAAAACATGACAGTCCTTGGAGAAGAACAGATCCAGCTTCTGGCTTCAACTAGTTTATGTGTTAATGTATTAGCCTTCACTCAAGACTGCTTTTTATTCAAATCAGTGTTCATCTGTGTAATTTGTGCACATGGATGGTTGGTTGTACTTGCACAGGAGTTTCTGTCCACAATGTGAAGCTGCTGAGAGAGGCACACCTCCATGGGTAGCTCGTGTGAAAATGTTTCGGTGTTCTTTGCACGTTCTCACCTGCAGTCCAGCACATGGCCCTGCTGTGAACTGTAGGCCAGGTTTGCAATTATGTCTCAGCTGATGGTTGGGCTCCCAGTCTTTGCATGAGTGCAGCAGCATGGTTTCCAAAATGCAGCTGCGTGTTCAAGGTCACATCTCAGTAGCTTACAGTGGAGAAATTTCTCCTAAATGACTTGCACACAGGGTGTCAGGAGCTTTGGGATTCATGAGTGTATTGTCAGGAACCTAAGGCACAACTTAGAAACATCCTTAATTCAGTGCAGTCCTGAGGTAGAAAGTTAGGGACTGCTGTTTTGCTAGTGGAAGTCTTCAGACAAAATACCTCAAACTGCTTCTCTAAGATTAGTTTCTGTGTCTTGTGCTGGAAACATTTATGCAACTGTCTTGATGTTTCTTCTGAGCTTTTATTCCTACAATTTCTCTGTTAACACTTTTCCATGCAGTAAGAAATCTCTACAATTATACTCTGCCGTAACTGATGGCCTTACCTGGCTTTAGATGTGTCGCTGCATCCGATAACCCAAGGTCCTGTGGTAGTATCTCCAGGAGATGACTTGTCCCACTCCTGTCTTTGGATGGGATGAATTGTACCCTGGAGGTGCCTCTTATGCCATTCACATGAATCACAGGAAGGTGCTTACCTTCATCTATACGCCTGAATTTTGGAGGGTGGAGTTGATGACAATCTTTCCTCCTGATCCTGCATTTTACATAAACTATCTTATTTACAGCTTTCCTATAATGAGCCCAGTAGGCAGAATCAACACAAATGCCCTTGGCTTCTAGAATTCACCCCCCAAAAGAAAAAACAAATGTGGGTTTATGGGAAGATTTGCAAAGACCCAAAGGCTTTGCTAATTAGCTAATTAGCTGCTTTGCTAATTCTTGTTGACTTTAAGGGGTCATCAGGATGGTGGCCATGCTCGAAGCTTTTGCCATTTGTGTTTCTTTGGCTTTCCCTCATCTGAAGAGGAAGAAAGCATGGATTGATCTCACTCCTCACTGCTCATATCCAAGATCAAATACCAGCCTCTCCCATGAGAAGAGGAAACTGCAACATGGGCATTCTTACATGGCTATTCTCTTGGAAATAGGACTTTTCACGCCTAGCAGAATCCTTGGCCAAAGACGATGCTGACACTTTTCTCTCTGGCCTTTCTCCTTGGCCAGCGAGGTGATCTCGTTCAAATCACATCACCTCTCTGAGATGCTGTCAGCCATAAAAAAAAACATTTTACAAATGGGGAAAATAAAACTTGCCAACTAAACTTGGCTCTGGGAGCTGCCAGTGGTAACAGGTAGGCACTGGCAGCGGCAGCAGCGCATGCGGCGCGTGGTGTGCGCGGCGACGTGTGCCTGAGAGGTCCATGGAACCAACGTCTGCTTTCTCCCACAGGGATTTGAGACGTCTGGGAGTGACACTTGTTGGTCACCAGAAGAAGATAATGAACAGCCTTCAAGAGATGAAGGTCCAGTTGGTGAATGGGATGGTGCCGTTGTAACACAGTTTTTAAAGTTGCTTCCTCAAGTGGGTCGGTCCTGCACTTTGTACTCTAGCCCTGAGATTTATTTTGACTAAAAAAAAACCCAAGAAAAGATAAAAAGGGAAATTCAGTGGTTTCTGTAACTGAAGGACGTTGGCCTCTGCTGCAGCATTTCTAAAGCAGTGTTTGACTTAAGTTTTCCTTTTCTTCCTATTTGTGTCCTCATTTTCATGAAGTCAGTGTAAGATGCATGGAACATGGAAACAAATCTGCTGTACGTGAGGTTAACCAGTCTCTTAAGCTTCAGCGGTGATGACAAGAAGCCTTCCACCACGTTGTCTGTACATGGGAGGTACAAATATATATAGCACCTTTATATACTGAATTACAGCAGCACATGGTAATGCTTCCAAGGACTGACTCGAATGGAGGATTTTTGTGGCCATTCATGGACTCCCAATAGCTGCAGTTTGCTGAAGTATAACTTCGAGTCTTACTTGTCTACAGAAGTGTATTGAAGAGCAATATGATTAGATTATTTCTCAATAGATATTTTGTTTTGTAAATTTAAAGAAAAGAAAAAAAAATGCTGTTACACAGCATTGAGTTATAGAGACTAGCATATAAACATGTTGCTTGCTCCATGGCAAATACAATACAGGGTGTATATTTTGTTTTCCTCCTTCTGTGTTACCAAGTTCTTTTTATTTGCTCTTTGGGGAGGATAATAGATGATGAAGATGTACATACTGTACAGTTTGCTACACATCAGGTACAAGATTGGGGCTCTTTCCTTGTTTTGTTCCTTCTTTTCTCCCTCTTTTACTCAGTCTCCCTTTTGTGTTACCCCTATGCTTTGTATTTTTGCTGCGGTTTGGTTTAAGCAACACATAAAGCCTTCAGGAGTTTTGATTATGTATATGAGGTAGAAGGAGTTTGCTTAAATAAAAGATGTTGCCCCCCTCTTCCTGTACACCATGGGCTGAGGACATCCAGAAGAAGGGAAGTAAAATATCTGGTTCTTGGTGGCCTCCAGTGATAACGTGGCATTGATTTTTCTGTGTCCTGGCCAACGATAGCATGGGATTGCCTCACCCAGTGCAGCCATCGCCTCTGTTCCCGGAGTCCAGGAGACAAAGCACGAGATGGTTTTAGCTGGAAGGAAGGAATTTCGTTGTTGCTTTTCTGATGATGTGGGTTAAGTCCTGGGGCACAGTGTGGAAATGAGCCCGTGGTCATCCAGTGTGGATATTTTGTAGTATTTCTCCCACAGTGGTGGGAGTGGGATTATTTTTGGAACTGTACTGTCCTAAGCTGTCTCTTGGCATTTTAGGTTTGGCTGTGGACTTGGCCACTTTGGGACGGGGCACAGAGGGGAGGGAAGAGCAGAGTAGCCCAATATGGTCACAGCTATGGCATCCTGAGGGCAAGGAGATGCCATTCATAGGGGCTAGCACAGCTCAGATCAGGACTTGGTTGTAGCTAGGGTTCAATGTATCCATTAAAGCCCATGGCTGGTAGTTTCAGAGGGACCTGAGGGCAACCCAATCCCTTGGGAATCACACCAAGAACTATTTTGGGATTGTCCTCCTCCTTTTATTGTAGATAGGATTAAACAGCACAGTTAATTTGGTATTCATAGGTTGGGCTTTTATTTTGTGAAGACTTAGATAAAGCTAAGGATTTTAAAACAGCTCAGTGGACTGCAAGGGTTTGTTGTTTCTGTAAATGTATTGGCTTCCTTAGAGTTTGGATAGCATCTTATGGCATTCTTCCTTAGCAAAAACATCAACATAAAGAGTTGCTGTAGCTCCCTTCATCCCCAGTGCTGTAGAGCCAAGCCCAAAGAGTTCAAACAGCCAAAAGGAGGCCTGTGTCCTTCATGTCTTGTAGAAACAGGTGTTGCAAGGCACCTTCAGCTGTTTCAAAGTCTTTCTTCCATTTCCCCCCGGCCTTTGGATGGGATTTGATACAAAGAATGTTTTTTAAAAAAAAGAGAAGCATCTAGGAGAAGAGGCTGAGTGGTTTTTTTCTTAGCAGCAGGGCTTTGTTTGCTTACAGCAGGGCTTCTTCAGGAAATATTTGCCTGTTCTGAAATGGCCCCCTCCTCCTCTGCAGGTTACTGCTGAGTTCCTCAGGAATCAGGAGAAATAGGAGGGAGAGGAGCCACAGCGAGGTCTAACAAATCTTGATGGTGTCATTTCTCATCCCGTTGTTTCATTTTGGCAGCCACCAGAACACAAAAGAGGAAGAGGGTATCAAGACATAACAATTTCGGCACGGAAAAGAGATTTGTCATATAATAAATAAGATTATTAGAGCTGTCAGCAGAACAGTCTTCAGATTATTTGTGCCTCCCTGTCTGCAACGCTTGGGAAAATAACATGTAGGAAGACAGAAACAACTTATTTCATCAGGAGGAATTGTTTTGTTTGCCTGCATCCATTGGCGGCACTGAGATGCTATTAGCAAATATATAGCACTTTCTGCCCATCACCTCCACTCATTCCTTTCCTGTTGGCTCTGTGGGAGGAGTTGAACTTGGTCTTTTTTTTCCTGGGGTCTTAAAAGCAAAATCCCCTTTTCATCATTTGTTTTGCTGGGATACCTACCAAATGCTGGAGTAACCTTCAAAATGATGAACCAGTGGAAAACAAAACTGTTCTTAAGCCAGACTGCATTTGTAAATAGGGCACCTCTTCTCGCTTCCTCCAATAAATAAATAAATAACCTTTTCTATTTATTTCAAGAGCTGTTCTTGCTACAGATCTCTGTATTAACAGACTTTGTCTCGGAGCTAAAAGTAAAACGTCGTTTTAGTGGCTAGGGTCCAAAGGTTACAGCTTCTATGTCCATGAGTAAATTCCAGAGACAATGGAGGTTTTCAGTTCCCATCCAAGAACTGCAAGTATTTCGTGTGTTGGGCATGATTATATGTATTGGCATGCAGCAGAACAAGAGGACAGCAACTTTTTTGGCAGGTTATGTTCTTGGAAGGGGCTGTAGGTGGATTTCCTGCTTATGGTAAGTCCAAGCATTTTGCTTTTCCAGCTCGCTACTGCTGCAACAAATTCTGGTTTTTTCCAGTATATTTTGCTGATAATTGAGAGGGAGGTATTTAAAATGATCCAAAAGGTGAAAAGGCTTTTTTTGATACAGTTTTTCATTTTGGGAGAACAAGTGTCCCCAGGAAAGGCTTGTGTAGACTGACACCCTTTCATTGTGTAGCTACCACTTGGAAAAACTACTTGAGCATAAAAAAGGAAGACTGATATAAAAGGGAAAAAAAATCAGTTTAAAATTTTATTTATTCCTCCTATATGTTAATAGTGAGAAGAACAAAAGATGAAGGTAAAAATTTTTTTTGTCTATTCAGTGTTGAATGTAATGTAGAAAGTCCCAGTGCTCAAGAAATTGTGACTCCTTGGATTGCTGTGGACTTGAAATTAGATGTTAAGGCATATGTAAAATACATCAGTAGCAGTCTTAAGATTAACACGTAGTTTCCAATCCTTTACTGTAATTCCTTAGAGCAGGTAGAGCAGGAGCTGGTGCATCCAGCACTGCCAGAGCCGCAGCATCTGCCTCAGCTCCTTAAATCAGTGTTTTAACTCATAGGAGACTGTAGCATTGCTGTATTTATTCCTCCCCTTTCCCCCTCTTTGGATGCTCTCTGTGCATTTTGTTTGTGTTCATGGGTTTTTTTGTAGTATAAGATACGAAATTTTCTATTTTTTCATAAAAATAAAAACTTTGACTAACAGCAACATCCAGTTGTAGATCACACATACCCTTGAGCCCTCGACTTTCCATGAAGCATCAGGATTTCCCCTCTTGGAAAGGAAATAAATTCTCTGCATTTTTTTCTCTCCTAAATGCAGATCTGGTGCTACTCTTGTGGTCCCTGAAGGAAAGAGAGGCCTTTGGGATGAGCAAGACATGTAGACCCACATGAATGCATCCTGCCTTGTTACAGGCTGTTCCCGCTTTTCTCTGTTTTTTGGGGAAAATACACTTTTTAGTCTGGTTTCTGGGGCAAAGGGCCTGCCAAACCAAGCAAGCAAGCCCCAGAGCAGTCCCTGACCACATATCCCTCAGAAATACCATTTTTTGTGAATTTTTTTTTTCTCCCAAAATCTGATTTTCTCTGAATTTTTTTTGGGTGGGACCCCAGCAAACCCATGATGAGCTGGAGCACCTGCCACCACATCCCCTGCTCCGTGGATTTGGGGGCAACCACATGCTTCAGAGGGGCATGGGCCAGCCTTGAAGAGAGGTGTGAAAAGCCACAGGTGAGAAAGGCCAAGGGCCAGGGGGGAAAAGATTGACCTGGGAAGGGTCTTAATGGAGGTAGTGGTGGGCAGCCACCATCTTCTTGTCCACTGCTGGAGGACAAAGGGAAGAGGTGCGGATAAGGATAGTGTTTCCCCTGACATGACAGGAAGCTGTGGCAGATGATGGGTAGTGGTACACTCACACTGTGGCCAGGAAAGGCATGATAGGCTGGGACAGTGGGGGAATGCTGCCTTATATATTGAAGGGAGCACAAGGTCAATTGGGTTAGCAAATTGAGGTTGTCAGCAACTTGGATAAAATCCCTCTGAATTGACGTGCCAGTCCCCACTCAGTGTTTTCTTGTTCAGCTTGAGTCTGTCTGCTGCTGGACCACAATGGTGGCAGATGCTGTAAGGAATCAGAGGGGCTCTGAGGACAGAGGAAAGAATTGTTAATTTGCCCATGTAGGCAGCATCCCTGGTAGCTTTATGGAGGCAGAGAGCCCACTAAAGGGAAAATACAAGCATAGGGAAACTTCCATTAAAAATCAGAGCTTGCTGCAAACTCCTTCCACAATGTTCCATTTTAAGTGAGAACTAAGGAATTAGGCAATTTCCATAGGCCTTTGTGGTCAGATTGGTTTGGGACCAGCTCTTAAACAAATCTCAAATCAGTGTTTGCCTATTCTTTTCCTCTGCTGGGCTCTGAGTGAGAAAAGGCACTTGCACTTCGTGGGCACCAGCTAGTAAATATACCTGCACAGAAAGGTAAGGTGCTTTACCTTCAAAGTGGGTCTTTAAGCATGTGCCTGACTTATTTTTTGGGTGGTTCTCCTAAACAGCCTCTGTCTGGTCCCTGAATAAATGCACAGCTGCATCTCGAGTCGCAAACACCAGCTCTCGTGAATGCTTAACAAGCTGTGCTCAGGGTAATATTCTCTGCATCGCTCTTGTTTTCAGTAAAGCTGAAACAAGCTGCAAAGCAAGATGACCCCTGTGCTGGAGACATTGCAGGGCAGCTAAACAGTAACTTGGTCTTACTTTCCTATCCAATAATATAAAAATGTGCCTGAAGGGGGCTCTGAACCTCTCCCCTCCTCTACCAAGCTGGAACGGTTCAAGTCTGTAATGCCAGAATCCCCAGAGGATGCTGCGGCCCCAGGGCAGGAGCAGCGGGGAGGCTGCTCCCCATCACCCCATGAAGCTGAGCTGCCATGCAGAAAGCAATGCAAGATTTATGAAGCTGTGGGGAGAAAGAGTGAGGGACTCTTCATGTATTTTTCATGGGCTGAACTGCATAAATAGCATGCAATGCATAAACTGTGACTGGATACTTCCACAAAAAAAAAAAAATAGGGACCAGCAAGCAGAAGAAGAGATGAAAGAATGAGATAGATTTATTCAAGTCAACAGGGCCTGCTCAAAGTCACCCTCAGGTGCATTAACAAGCAGGCAAAACAGCACAACCTCATCCCAGAACAATTCATCTTTGCTGACATGAGGGAGATGGACCTCAAGGACTGGAGAAGGGCACACGTCATTCCTGCTTGGTAAAACGGGTGGGTGGCAGGAGAGAAACCACGTTATCCGTGATGCCTCGGATGTGGTGTGGGACTTAACAGAGGTGCTAGGACAAACTATTGCAGCAGCAGACAGGTCAGTGTAGACAGTGGATCACACTGGGGCACAGAGAGGCAGCTCAGAATGAGGTAACGCTGGGAAAAGAGGATGCCACTGGAAAACTCGGTGCAGGGATGAGTGCTGAAAAGGTGGTGTTCCCTGTGGCAGTTCCCTCAACAGGTGCATGTGTGCTTCCAAGTGTGCAATTTTAATAATGCGTCTGCTGCCAGAGCTGACACCTCATGTACATGAAGACAGGTATCAAAACAATCCCAGGCTGAGATTGGGTAGGAAATGGGAGCTGGAGCAGCATGGCAGCCAGGAAAAAGCTTTGCTCGTTTTGCAGCCGTGATAGCAGGCCAGGGTGTGTTTGCAGTTATTGCATGCCTAGGGTTTCCAGGGAAAAAAAGGCCTTGGAGAAACAGGTGTGAAGTGTGTGATGCTCACTGAATGCACCCTTTACCTCTATAGTGTGACTGCCAGTGGGAACATCTCGTGCAAATCCTTTGGGAGCTGCTGGATATTGGCGGCTGTAGGCCCCAGTGTTACAGCCCATTAACATATGGCTCATTATTTTCCTCCCAGAATGTCCTATGAGCCAGCCATGGAAGGATAACAAGGCACCCATGTAGGTGATTTTCTTACCCCTTCATTTCCTCACCTCTAGCTGGGGTCAGCTTAATTACTCATAGCATCAGCTACAGTAATATTCAGCAAATTGAGTGTAAGAAAAGAAGGTGCTTTCTTACACTGGCATGCTGCTTTCATAACCTATTAAGACCTCTAACCAGTTTTTTTTGACCCCAAAACTCTTCAAGCCCCCCCTTAAATGGCCAGCAGATGCATTTCTGCTGGTAAAGATGACTTATTTCTCTCAAAGCTTATTTTTTTAACTACAAAACCAGAAGAAAAATCTTCCAAGCTGAAAAAAAAAAAGCAGCAAAACTGTGAGATAGGCTGCCTGCCGTTTTCTTGGTTTGCTCCCAATAAAGACCATATTTATTACAAGAAAATAGAAATCCTATGGATTTCTCTTCTGAGGTGCTGTGTTTCAAGCTTGACATTTAAACATGAAACTCCAGGCTCTAATATTTAATCATTTACTCCTCAAGAAATATGGTGTGTGGAGCCGCTGAGCAAAAGGGCATGCAAGGTAAAAATATTTCATTGGGAAAAAAAAAGGAAGATAGGGAAAATACATGTTCATTTAAAAAAAAAGATAGGGAGCAACCCCTCCCATCCAGTGGGCAAAATGCTGTCAAAGTGGCAACCTGTGGTCCCTTTCCATGAGATGTGTAGGAGCTCAGGACTTACTCAGGGCTTGCTAATATCCTTCAAATGGGATAAGATTAGTGGTTGGACACAGTTACTGGAGGAGGACGGAGAAGGAGGCATACATGTATGTATGGAGGTATATATGTATATATTTATATATGTATATATATGTGTATATATATATGCATGGCTATATATGCACACACATGACGAAGCACTGGTGATCATCTCTTAATTAAGACAAGAATTAGGGCATGGCTAATAAATGGTGAATGGCAGCAAATAGCCCAGGAGTGAGACTGGACTGGGCTGAAAAGAGTGTTTTGGACCAGGCACGGGGGGGTAGATGGAGACCATCAAGGTTTGGCACTGGGAAGGATTTGGCCTTCATTAGTGTTCCTGTCCCAGGATGAATTAATGACCCGGGCGGGAGAGAAGGGAGGCAGTGTAGGGTGGCTGCAGAAGGGATGGGTGTTCTCACTAGTGCTAAAATCCCACCAAGTTCCATCCCACTGGGCAGCCACCAGCCATCAAAGCAGGGAAGGGCGGATTGAATGGACCGGATAAAGAGGCTGGGAACATGCACTTGGCAATAAATGAGGAGAAATTGGATGGAGGGCAGCCACAGGCATGGCTTTCATCCTGGCTTGGCCATTGCTTTTGGGCTTGAAAGTCACTCACAGACCTCAAAGGTCAATCCACGGTGCTCAGGTGGGAAAAGAATATGTTTATTTGGCTTGAAAACAATGGCCCTTTTGGGGGGTTTTAGTATTTTTTAGTGGAAAACAGGCTTTCACAGCCAGAGCTTGCGAACAGCTGAGTGTACACTGAGCCCTACACAGAGACTTGGCTTGCTCAGCACCTGCTAACACCTGGGTTTGGGTGACTTTAGGTCTTGAACGTGCCAAGATGGGTCCTTCCCTTGGCCCAGCAAGGGGAAAGGGAAGCATGAGTGGTCCATTCACCCCTTTGTTCTCCAAACCTCTAGGGTTTGGAGAACAGGGCTGTACAGCCAGAATCCTTTTGTAGCAACAACTACATGTATCCCAGAGAAAACAGTAAAATAAAATTAATAAATAAAATAATTGTAAATATTCTGTGTAGGGAAAGGTTGTTGGCTCTGGCAGAGGCAAAGTTGGGCTGTGGAGGGGAGTGCTAGAGGGGAGTGCTAGAGGTGCAGTGTCCCAAATCAATACAAATAGTTGCTTCAGGGCACAGAAATCAGTCCTGCAAAAACTTCATGCTTCTCCCATCCCTGAGAGCTGTGCTTCATTGCCTCCTATTTTTATGCAGCAGCCAAAGAGATTCTGAATCCTTGGCCCCCGCATTTGCATCCCAGGCCAGACTGCAGCCAGGGTCAAAGCCTGCATGTACTGTCCATCCCTCCCTAGCACCCCGAAATTGTGTGATTGCTTCATCAGGGAAGGCAATTAGCATTCAAGTGCTGCTGTTAGCATAATCAGAAAGACAAAAGGCTGACAGCAATAGCTGCAAAGCTGGGGCCCTAGTCAGAAATGTAATGGAGAAATAAATTATGGCAAGAGAGCACATTCAGATCCAGACTTCGGCTGCAGAGGGTACGAGGGCAGAAAAGAGCCCTGCCTCCTGCTAGTTTATCATCCACACTCCAGAGATCCTCATGGCTGTAACTGATAAGCAGCTGATAAACAGCTCAGCTTCTTCAGGAACAGAAGCACTCCTGTCATGAGCAGCTGAGACCCCCAGGTACCAGCCAGGGATACTGTGAGTCCTCTTGGCACCACATCCTAGTTCTTTAATGCCAGACCTTTCCCTTGAAAAATTCAGCTTATTTCAAGGTGCTGTTTTGTGTTTGTGATAGAAGGGATTTAAGCACCCCAGGGTTTCGGAAGCCACGATCTGGGGACAGTCACGCTCCAGTACTGCTGAAAAGGGGAGACAAGAACCCAAAACAGATAAAACCTGATGACTGGAAGCAGGTTTGGGGTGTAAAAATAAGATTTTAAAAAGCCAGGTAAGTATCCCAGTGATCCCTGTAAATTTGGAAAGCCTGAGTACAGCTTGGGAAGGGAAGGACCCAGTTGTGGCTCTTTCTATGCAGCCGCATTGGGCTTCCCGTGAGCTAAAAAAAAAAACAAGAAAAAAGCAAACAGACAAACAAAATAAGGCAAGAAAGGGAAAAGGCAGCAAGGTGAAATGCCTCCATCAGTGATGGCATTGGATGGGCATCTGGTCCCTGAAGACGGCACTGTTATCTCAGTGTAAGCTCTTTTTTCAATATTATTCACCTATTCAAGGAGAGGAGGCATCTTATTGTCTAAAAGAAAGATGAAAACAAAGGTTGCTGCACTCCAGGTTATTTTTTACACCACAGAAACATCCCACTGATGAAGCAGTGACTTTGTAGGAGCTGATAAATCAGAAGTCGAATGAAAGAATGGGGGTTTTTTGTTTCTCCAGCCCTGAGATTTGATTTGATTGGAATTAGCTTCATTTGAATCTGACCCTTAGCAAAGGCCTTTTATATTCACCAGGAGGTTTACCACAGGGCACTGCAAATTTTCCTGCTTTGAGATGCTACAGCGTGAAGGGAGGTTATAAAAATATATGAGAATATTTTTTAAAAATATATAAAGTATATGTGTAATAAAAATTTAAAAATATAAAAGCCTTTATCAAACCAAATTTAATGCTCTAGAAATATGATCTCGTGCTTCCCCCAGACAAGAGAATGCTACAGAATCTCTCCAGATGCCCCACACCAAGGACTTGTACTTGTGTGTGTGTGTCTGAGGGATGCAGAAAGGGAGCCGAACTTGTGCTAATAAGCAGCTACTCAATATGCCTTGATGAGGGAATGTATTCAGAGTGTACAGAGAGCAAAGTGTGCTGCAGCGAGAATGGGAAATGATTCCCCTCATATGAATTTGCCTAAGTACAAAATAAACATCTATTTTTTTTCTCCTTTCCCCCTTTTTCTAAAGCCCAGCTGTCTGTTAATGCATATAATGATGGTCCCTCCAGGGACCAAGCCTGAATTCCCATTCATATGCAAAAATCATAAGTGAGAAACTTTAGATTTGGCCCAAATAACAGTGTGCACTTCTCCCAGTGAAGGAAATTCCAGCTTGCCATATTTTTCCTGCTCAGTGCATGCCAGATGTCTAAAAAAAAAAAAAAAAAACAGAGGGGGATGGTTATTCCTGTGTATGGAGCCAGAGCTGGCAACAAGGAAAGGATGCTTCTGGCACATCCACAACGCACTGCCTCCACACGGGAGCATGGAGCAAGGGAAAGCTGGGGGGGAAATGGTCTTGCTCATATGGCCACGTTTGTGTTGAACACCAAACCTCTGCTGAGGGGGTTGTGTTGACCCCGTGAAAGGCAATGGCTGTGTCACAACATTTAGGGAGAGAGAGGGGGGAAAACAAAGGTCTGAATATGACAGCAAAGGGGCTGAGGCAACTGGGAAAAACAGGTATTTGTGCAAAACCAGCTCCTGAGTACTCTTTTTCAAGTGGACTGCTCAGTGCTTGCCGGTCAGCACTGCCGCCCTGAAGCCCGGCCTTAAGCTGCCCTCTAAGAGCCTGCCAAATGTTCATTTGGAAAGCAGAGGCTTAGGAAGCTGCTTTTAGGCTTCACCAAACCATTTTGCTTTTAAAGGAGGCCTCTGGCATTGCAAGAGAGACCACACTGAGCAGAAAGACCAAAGCCATGCTTTGCAGTGAAGTTTTGCTGGAGACAAAGCATTAGAGCAAGTGCTGAGGCTCATCCCTTGTGATGGGGATGGAGAATGATCTCATTTTGGGGAGAAATAGCTATAAACAGATGGATTGTTACTGGAAAACAAAAACCTCAAAATATTCATCCTTTGGGAGGCATCGCTGTGGGTTTATTCTGGGGGGCTGTGTGGGTCATGTGAAATGACAAATGACAAAATGACAGGCAAGTCATATTTCATGCTGGATACCTGCCTTGGGATCATGTGCTCAGAGAGAGGAAGTGATTTAGGAGGAAGGCAGTCAAATTCATGGGTTTTTTCTCTATCCCCAATAAAAAGAAAGGGTCAGGAGAGTACTCCTTTCCCACTGTCTCAAGATGAATCGGGGCTTCATGGTGGTGAGGCAGTGGCGGTCTGTTAAGGCAAAGGGGGATTAGGGCTGGCAGGGGGGTTATGCTGGGCCTCACAGCTGGTGCAGGTGCATTTCCAGCCATAAGAAGTAGTAACAGTCCCAGTGGAAACATTCAGCTGCGGTAAGAGCAGACAGAAATCTATTATCCTTGTGAATGCAATGTCAATATTTACAGAGAGAGGTCAAAGAAGAGATCTCTGCTCAGGAAATGTCAGCTCTGGAGAAGGAGGAGGCATTAGCAGCATTTGCCTTTTTGCCGGAGCAATCCCTGCAAAACTGAGGAATATTTAGGAGGTTTTAGACTTCCAGCCCTATTCACCCATCTTCTTGTACCATTGCATCGTCTACTGCAGCAGTTTAGAGCACATCTGCAATGCCTGGAAGCAATGCTGGATGCTTCCTCCTCCTTGGGGGTTACCAGCGTGAATGCGAGTGGTGATCCAGTCATGGTGGCTGCAGGCAGCTTTCCTTATCTGCCATTAGTAGGGTCCTTTACAGAGAGGAAAAGACAAGAGGAACAGAAAAATGGCCCAGAGCAAAGAACACAGGGTCCAAAAAACCATTCAGGCTGAGCCAGGTTGGTACCTGCAGCTAAAAACCCACCAGGTGAGATAGGATTATGGATTTAGATAAAGGATCTCAGAATATTTTTCTGCAATCTTTTTGCTTAGGGTGGGAAGTGCTCAAAATGGGTTTAATCCCCCTTGCTCAGTGTTATTAGCACAGGAGTGCTACTGCTATTGCTGGTAGCACAGGAGTTCCTGGGCCCTCTCTAATGAAGACCAAAGAGGCTTTGTGTGAGCATGAAAGGGACAGGCAGAAGAAGCACAGGCGAGAACACAGCCTCAAAAACAGCTTTATGCCAGCATATGCAGTTGCTGCCCACAGATGTTACCCATGGGAATGACAGGACCTCCAGGTGATGCTTCCAGGTGTAGGAGGACAGGGGAGCATCACCAGCCCGCCTAGCAGGTATCCAGCCTTGTGGCTCCTGGGGGGATTGGGTGTTTCCCCATAAAAGCTTTTTTTTCACTAGGGAAGGAGGCTTGAGACATCCCAGAAAAGCTGAAAAACTCCCTTGCATTTCCCAAGTGGAAAAATGCTTCTTGCCAAAGACTTCAATTCCTTCCTCCATCATTGGGCTGAGATTTTGCCTGTAACTCTATTTATGCTCAATGAAAACTTCAGGGGCTGGTGGCCTGTGAGGATGTGGGATGTGCCAAGTTCTGGTTTTCACTGGTATTAACACATACATGGCCAAACAGATGGGAAACCACCCAGTGAGACAGAGCCAGCGATGTAAATAAACATCAGAAACCTCTCACTGCTTGCTTAGGCACTGGTTGCTTTGCCCACATTGGACTGGGCCCAGAGGCAGGAGATCTGGGGAGCTGAGGAGGTTGAAAGGGGGAATTTCCCTGCCATGGCACTGAGTTCAGAGGACAGGGCCTGTGGGGTGCAGAGCATCCCGTATCTCTGTCCCATGTGCCTGGGATGGCAAAGGACACTTCTGTGGCATGGAGAAAGTAATTCTGGGCTTTCCAGCTCCCTTCAGATTAAATGTTATTGCATTTGGGTGGGATATTTTGGAGCTGTTTCTCTGCTGGCCATTTTACTCCAAACAGTTTAATTAAAAAACCAAAACTTCTGGCAGGTTTGTGCTGCTTGGTATTTAAAGCCAGATTATATGGATTTATTCTGCATAGGATCTTGTGATTTGCTGTCTGCAGTGTCAGACAGCTGTAATTGAGTTGATATTAACACTGATTAGGAAAAACAATACTGTGTTCCTACCACCTGAGCACGGAGAAGGATATCACCTTGGGCACGCACGTGTGTGTGCCACAGGAGTTCCCTGCAGCCAACAAAATATCCAGCACCATCTCTGAAAATTAAGCCCCACTAGCAGCGCCCCTAGTTCCTAGCCAGTCTGCAGACGCCTGGGCTGTCTCCCAGCTTGCCTCAGCCCCCGGGCAAAAGCAGAGTTTCCTTCGGTATGGTAATTCCCATTGCCGGCGGGGGATTCCCTGCCGGCCCCGCTCCCGGCTGTCCCGCTGCCGCGCCCCGCAGGGCCGCTCACAGGCGGGGCCCAGGCAAACCGGGACAATCCGGGACAAACCGGGGCCGTCTCCTCCCTTCCCTCGCCGCTGTCCCCACCGGCATTCTCAGGACGGCAGCTCATCGGCCGGCGCTGCCTCTGCTGCCCCTGAGTGGCGTGGCGGCTGGATTGTCAGTCACACCCCGGCTCCCGCCCATTCCCCTGCGGAGAAATGGGGCATTTCTGGTGTCTGATCCCTATTTCTCCCGCCCCTCCTGGATGTGGATGTACAGCACGAGGGAGCTGCTGCCAGAAGCACTGGTAAGAGGCGAGGACGAGCTGTCCGTGCTCGGGAAGCAGCAGGGTTTGGAGGGGCTGCAGCCCCAGGGGCTCTTTGAACTGTGCTATGCCTCAGGGAGCTTTGACTGTCCCACATTACTCCCTGAGAGGGACCAATATATATGCCTCAACATATGTCACAAATGAGGTGAAGAAAATTCCTATTTAAAAAAAAAAAAAAAACAACCTGTGTTGCCCTCTCCGCAGAGAGGCTTCACCTGGCAGCCAGTCAGGGCAGAGAAAACTTCCATGATTAGACTGGGAGCAGCTCCCCTCGCCCTCCCGCCACGTCCTGAAGGCAAGTACCCGGATGCCCGCGAAAAATGCCCGCCAAAAACGGGCCCCGAAGCAGATTAGGGGGGAGTTTGGGGGCACATAGAAGCACCTAGCCGCAGCACCACGAGGTCTGGCTTGTCTTTTTGCTTGGGGTCGCTTGGACGGTCAGCTTGGCCCCTTCTGCTCCCGGCTTCGCGCCCTCTTCCCGGCGGTCCTGTTTCCCTGCCTGTGCCTGCTTCGCCCTGCTGTGCCCGTTCCAGGAACTAGCTTGTTGCCGTCGGGATCTCATGCCCGCAGCCGCCGCCCGCACCCAGCCCGTAACAACCAGCGTGTCGCCGCCGCCTGCATGGAGCCGTGACCGCCGCCGCGTTCCCCGTGCTGCCCGCGACAGCGAGCCCAGAGCACAACCCCGCGGCACCGAGCCGGCAGCCGCCGCCGCCCGCAGCCACCGCGCCCCGACGCTGGGAGACCGCAGCCGCTCCGGGAGCGCGCCTGCAGCCACAGCAGCCTTTTCCCCCGCCGGCGGAAGGGGCACGCAGCCTGCTGCTCTTCAAAAATCGCGCCCAGCCTGCCGCTGCAGCTGCGCAAACGCTCCGCGCTTCGCAACACGCACGCTCCGTCTGCCGAACCGATGCTGACAAACAGCCGGGCTTCTGTGGTAACGCTGTCCCCGTCTTCTGTTTCTTTCCCCCCCTTTCTCTTTCCTCTCTCTCTGCTCCTTTTTCCTGTTCCATCCCCCGCCTTTTTCTAATAAGAACACTTAAGGGCTTTTTTTGTTTGTTTGTCTTTGGTTTGGTTTTTTATTTTATTTCAGTAAACGGTTTTCAGATATAATATTGCCGTGTCTGTGCTTAGTTTTTCGTCAGAAAAATCTATCAAAAGAATCCTTCCCGGCTCCCCCTTTTGTAGTGGAACGGGACACTCCCTGCGCAGGGACAGACAGTCAAACGGAGGAGCCCCAGCCACACCAGGAGCCACTCTCAGGTGCCTGAGAGATCCACCGTGGGGTGTGGAACGCCCAGGAAAAAGCTGGGCTGCCTGCGCCGTGTGTGGCTGGGGACAGCCCTGCCTGCCCCCCACCCACAGACATTGTAGGAGCCTGCAGAGACTTTGAACAGGCAGCAGCAGCCACGCCAGAGGGCCGGGGATGACACTGAAGCTGTGGCCTTCAGGCAGCACTCAGAACATTGGCAAGGTAAAACCTGTCGGTTGAGAAGAGTTTAAGAATTGAAATAAAGGAAAAATAATAATAAAAAATTAAAAAATAGTAATAGTAATAACAGTAACAGAGGAATAAGCGTCAAGGAAAACAAGTGATGCATAATGCAGTTACTGACCACCCACTGACCAATGCTCAGCCAGTCCCTGAGTGGAAATCAGCACCTCCCAGCTAGCTGTCCCTAGTTTATATTCTGAGCATGATGTTCTGTGGTATGGAATATCCCTTTGGCCAGTACAGGTCAGTTGCCGTGACTGTGCTCCCTCCTGGTTTCTTGTGATTCCTCTTGTAAGGAAAATCCACAAACGCCAGAGGTTTATGTCCAAAGAGGAGACAGAGGAGTCCTGCAACTTTATTCGAATAAAGGAAGAAACTTCACTGGGGCACACGCCCACAGGGTTTCCTCTCTTGAGGTTTCAGAGGGCGCAGCCTCCTTTTATCCCAAACTCCCGGCCGCACGTTGCCCTCTTCTTTTCCCCATTGGCTGAAGTACCAGGAAGGTACAGCCTTCCTGAACTGCCTCCCACATATCCCCCCTTGAACCTACTATTTTACCCCAAAGTTCAGAAACTCGGGCTTATGCAGACCCACTTTGTTTCAGGAGCCAAACTGTCTGGGCTCTGCAACAAACCTGGTGCCCAAAGTTAGTGGAGACGTGAAGACCCATTTCAAAGATGTTAATACCCATACTTTCACCCATCAAACTGTTTGTAAAGACATGAGCTTTCATCTCAACCCTTCCTTTTCTTATTTCTCAGCTTGTCTTTACAAACCCTAGTTATTATTAACTTAACCCTTTTTACCAACCTGGAACATTTGAAACACCCCCTCCTGCCTCTTCCACATCTGGTCCCTGCACCAGGTGGGGCAATTAAATATAGAGAATAAAGTAGAAAATGACAGTACATGTTAGTCCATTAATCACTAGAGATCCTTGTCCATGGCTACAGATAGGTCCCATCCTTTCCTTCCAGTTGAGAAGTCCAAATCTCCAGGGCTTTAGAGACCTTGACCCCAGAGTGTGATGGGTCCACCTGTGATCAGTTGTCCTCACTCTTGTCTCTGCTGTCCTGGTTGGATGTTATGAACAGCTAAGTTCAAAGGCAGTGTCTGTGCTGACTGGGCTTCCTGTCCAAGGAACCCCAAATGACCTCAAGTAACCCCTCCAAGGGACTCCCATGACCTCAAGTGACCCCAAATGACCTCAAGTGACCCCTCTGAGGGACTCCCATGAACCCAAGTAACCCCAAATGACCTCAAGTGGCCCCAAATGACCTCAAGTGATCCCTCCCAGGGGCTCCCATGAACTCAAGTAACCCCAAATGACCTCAAGTAACCCCACATGATCTCAAGTAACCCCCCCAAGGGGCTCCCATGAACTCAAGTAACCCCAAATGACCTCAAGTAACCCAAATGACCTCAAGTAACCCCTCCAAGGGGCTCCCATGAACTCAAGTAACCCCAAATGACCTCCAGTAACCCCAAATGACCTCAAGTAACCCCAAATGACCTCAAGTAACCCCTCCAAGGGGCTCCCATGAACTCAAGTAGCCCCAAAATACTTCAAGTGACTGCAAATGACCTCAAGTAACCCCAAATGACCTCAAGTAACCCCTCCAAGGGGCTCCCATGACCTCAAGTTACCCCAAAATACTTCAAGTGACTGCAAATGACCTCAAGTAACCCCAAATGACCTCAAGTGACCCCTCCCAGGGACTCCCATGACCTCAAGTGACCCCAAAATACCTCAAGTCACCCCTCCCAGGGACTCCCATGATCCCAAATGACCCCAAATGAGTTCAAGTTACCCCAAATGACCTCAAGTAACCCCTCGCAGGTGTTACAGTGGGGATACTGTAACACAATATAGCAAACAACGAGGCCCCTGGGAAAGAAATATCTATGGGCCGATTCTTGCTAGATGTTTCAGAGATGTTTATTTCTCCAGCCGCAGGGCCGGGGCTCTGCCGAGGAACTGCTCAATCACGGGACCCGAGGGTCCTTGCCCGCGCAGGGAAACACAAAACAACCAATGGGAACGAGGCTGACAGGGGCAGGGAAACCCCGTGCCTCCCCCCAGGGCCCCTCTCCCAGGACCACATGGCAGGGGGAGGGACCCCGACATTTCACCCGTTTATTTTTAACAAAAAGAGATTTAAAACTTAACATTGAAAACAACTGGATAAACATAACAAGAACAGTTTCAAAACAAAACAAGCCACCCTCCTGAGTCTTTAAATGTCCAAACAGATTCTCTGGAACATCTTAAGGCTGACAGAAGGGAGACAGGACTCTCCGAGCATGCTTTGTGGGGAAACTGAGGCAGGAGAGGGTTTCTTCCATTTGTACCTGTTGGAACTCTAAACAACAATAGTTAATTTCTTCCCTCCCCCTCTTCATCCCCCACTCGGCATTGGAAAGGGATTTTTGGGGAAACAATTGGCAAAGGCATGGTTTTGTGAGGGAAACCATGGGTGAAAAAACGGATTGGGAGTACACTGGGGGTAATAGGATATAGGGTAAAAGGGAAAGGAGGGATTAGGAAAGGGAGACTGTAGGGGGGTTTCAATGGAGATATTGTCTAACATGACTACAATTTTCAGCATATATACTGCCTTTTACAGGAGCACCATCAGGCCCAGTGACTGCTGATGCTTGTAACCCTTTTCTACCTTGCACAATTTTGAATTCTACTACTTCTCTATCTCCTAAACTTGGGATGCATTTTCCAGGGTTATTCTTTTTAATAGCAGTTCTATGAACGAATATGTCTTCTTGGTTGTCACATCTTGTTATAAAACCTTGATTTTGTTTAACATTATACCATTTTACTATTCCTAAAACCTTAGCTGCGGTGATTTTTTTCCGTTTTCCAAGTGGCTACTGTTTTCTGTCTCCTGCGTTCCTGGTTTCGCTTTCGCTCGCTCCTGTGTTGGAATGCCAGGGTTGTCAGTGCTGCGGGGCCGTCGGGCTGCTCGTGCCTGCGCTCTCTTCCCGGGGGTCGCATTCGGGGCCGCGCGGGCCAGGCCGCGCCGTGCCGCTCAGCTCCCCGCATGCCACCACCTCTGCTCTCAGCTGCGCTGCCGCTGCCTGGGGCCGCACCCACGTCTTGGCTGGGTCCCTGAGCGATGACTCCCCCTGCGCCCTGCTCCAGCGCGTGTTTTGGCTGGGGCAGCTCTGCTCCACTGCATCGCACCAGCGCGCGCCCGCACGCCCGCCTCTCTCACGGGGGCTCGCTCCATCACGTGCTGCGCAGGGCCAGGCAGGCACACCGCCGCGCCTGGCTCTGCTGCTGACGCTGCAGCTCGTGTCGCTCCGTCCATGTGCAGGAACTGCCTCACTGCTGATCGGAGAGCGCTCGGCGCACATGGGTAAAGCCACACGGTCCCTGAGGGACGCTTCCCTTCGCCAGGACACAGCTGACATTTTTCAACAGTCCCAGTAATTAAATAATATTCACGAAAATATTCTTCCATCGGCATATATTTTGACTCAAAAATTAACTGTGTCCAAACAGTCTTCCAAAAGTCTTTGGTAAGAATCAAATCCCAAGAAACGTAGAAAAAGTTCTTAAACAACCATGAAAGGAAATGTTTCAGTTCCTTTTGAGCTTGAATCAAGCTAAAATTTACAAATCGTTGTTCAAGAATCTTTTTAAGTTTAAGATAAATGTCCATATGCGGCTCTGAGAGCCAAGAGTCTTCCCACGGTTCCTCCATAGTTTAGATATGGAACAGCAAAACAAAAACAAGAGGAGAAATCCAGAGTTTACTCACAAATCAGTTGCTGTCCTTAGGGATCGGGGATCGTTCTGCTCACATTATCCACCATTTGTTACAGTGGGGATACTGCAACACGCGTATCAATCAACGAGGCCCATGGAAAAGAAATACATATGGACAGATTCTTGGTAGATGTTTCAGAGATGTTTCTTTCTCCAGCCGTATGGCCAGAGCTCTGCCGAGGAACTGCTGCAATCACGGGACCTGAGGGTCCTTGCCCACACAGGGGAACACAAACCAACCAATGGGAACGAGGCTGACCAGGGGCAGGGAAACCCTGTGCCTCCCCTCAGGGCCCCTCTCCCAGGGCTACATGGCAGGGGGAGGGACCCCAGCACCCAGGGACTCCCATGACCTCAAATAACCCCAAATGACCTCAAGTGACCCCTCCCAGGGACTCCCATTACCTCAAGTAACCCCAAATGATCTCAAGTGACCCCAAATGACCTCAGGTAACCCCTCCCAGGGACTCCCATGACCTCAAGTCAGCCCAAATGAGAGCTCCAGTACCAGCGTTCAAGGGCCAGGGGTCAAGGGCAAGAGGTCGAGGGTAATAGTCAAGGGTTAAAGGCTGGGGTGAGAGGTCGAACATCACAGATCGGAGGGTAAATGCAATGGGTCAAGGGTCAGATGTCATAGATCAGCCGTCAAAAGTCATAGGTCAGGGCTTCAAGGCTCAGAGGTCAAGGATCAAAGGTTATATTTCAAAGGTAATAGGCCAAGGGTAGTTGGGGGCATAAGGGTACCCAGCAGGAATTAGGGGTTACAGGACACAGTAGTAGCTATGGGTACAGACAGGGTAGAACAGTTAGGGACCAGATTAGGGCCCAGAGTCAGGGTCCAGGCTCCAGAGCCAGGGGTCAAGGATAAGGGGTCAGAGTTCAGAGGTCAAGTCAGGGTTCAGAGGTCAAAAGCCACATGTCGTGGGGCAAAGGTCAGCGATCAGAGGTCAAGGGTGAAAGGTCATAGGTCCAGGCTCAAATGTCAAGGGTAAAAGGTCATGCTTCAAGAGGGGCTGGGAACTGGCATGCCTCCAGCTCCTCTTGCTGCATGGCAGACCCAGACAATGGAAAGATCCCAGAAAAGGCCCCAGTTGTCAGGAAAATCCACAAACGCCAGAGGTTTATGTCCAAAGAGGAGACAGAGCAGTCCTGCAACTTTATTCTAATAAAGGAAGAAACTTCACTGGGGCACACACCCACAGGGTTTCCTCTCTTGAGGTTTCAGAGGGCGCAGCCTCCTTTTATCCCAAACTCCCGGCCGCACGTTGCCCTCTTCCTTCCCCATTGGCTGAGGTACAGGAAGGTACAGCCTTCCTGAACTGCCTCCCACATATCCCCCCTTGAACCTACTATTTTACCCCAAAGTTCAGAAACTCGGGCTTATGCAGACCCACTTGTCTGTTTCAGGAGCCAAACTGTCTGGGCTCTGCAACAAACCTGGTGCCCAAAGTTAGTAGAGACATGAAAACCCATTTCAAAGATCTTAACACCCATACCTTCACCCATCAAATTGTTTGTAAAGACATGAGCTTTCCTCTCACTCTCATTGCCAGAGCGTGGAAAACTGAAATGTCCTTGATTTAGGGTAAGCACTACAGAGCAACAACTAAAACATTAGTGTGTTATCCAGATTGTTCTCATATTGAATCCAAAACACAGCACTACACCAGCTGCCAGGAAGCTGAAACAAGGACAGATATGTTTCAGAAGAGAGAGTGAAAGCTGCAGATACAAAAAGTTCCTTTAATGCATAACTAGTTTCACTAAGAATTAAGATATAAATAAGACACATTATTCTCCACAATATTGAAGAATTATTTCCCAGAAACAGGCAGAGGAATTAACTAAACCTGATGGCTGACTCCTCTGAATGGGAACAAAGATGAACATTCCTGTGGCCACCAGCTTGGATTTGGATTTAGGATCTCCCTTCTTCTGGCTCTATCTCTCCACTGTGACAGACCTTCAGAGCCAGGAGGGCTTTTGTTTTTACAGACCTGCACTGGCCTTGGGAAAGCCAAATAGAATTTAATCATAGACTCATAGTAGGTTGGAAGATCACCAGCCTCCCTACCAGGGGCAGGGACACCTTCCACTTGATCCCATCCAGCCTGGCCTTGAACACTTCCAGGGATGGAACATTTAGCCTTAGGTTGGCACGTGAGTCTTAGAAAAACCAGAGAGAATTTCTCTGCAATTTTTTTCTCTGGGTAAATAAAGCACATTTCCCAAGGTTCTCTATAGATCATGACCATCTCTCACACAGCAGTGCAGGTTAAAAAGGTCAGCCGCCTTTAAATAAGCCCTAATTGACACTTACTTCCCAAAATGAGGGTTATCAAAGCTTAAGGTACAGTTCCCAAGGCAGCCAGTGACCTAATTCTAAATATCATTAAACTGTTTCACTCTGAAAAATACCACTGGCATTTCAAAAATCCTCCTACCTTAAGGGTTGTTGCTGCTGCTCTTCTGGAGGTTGCCCATATTGGATTCCTTTGCCAAGAGCTCATGTCACTTCCCACAACCACTCCTCAGATGATGCTGACATTCAGCATTCGGCTTGTTCCACCACTCGTTGTTTCTGGCCCAGAGAGCACAGCTCCTCTTCCTCTCACTTTGCTGCACGTCAGCTGAACCCTATCCAGTTCCCTTTTGCATTTCTCCACCTGTTCTCAAATTGTTGGTAATTTCTCACTCAGAGTGTGGGTTTGAGCAGCTCCTGCTCTGCTCTGGCATCTGCTGGGAATGTTTAGGCTCAGGTGAGAGTTATGGGCAATGACTCACTTGACCATAGGCTGCACAAAAGACACTGTTATGGACAAGCCCTTCCTCTGGCAATTGGCTCCTCTCCTCTCATCCTCTCCATTATCCTGGGATGGTGCAGGACAGCTGCTTTGGGTTCATGCCTGAGTCAACCTCTGAGTTCATGTCTGAGCAGACCTGGCCAGTGTGCTGCCTGAGCATAAAAGCTGTAGTGATCCTCCTGCCCCAGCTCTGCATGAGTCTCCTCTGCAAGCTGACACAGCAAACACTCAGACCCTCGCACAGTCAGTAAGTGACTTTCTAGCTGGTAGCAGACGTCCCCCTGAGTTCAGTCTCCTCAGAGACTGTCATGCCAGATGTTACTGCACAGCCATCCTTGACTAGATCCATTTACCAAAGATCAGTAGTCTAAAACACTTTAGTAGTAAAGAAAAACACCAAATAAAATAATATTTTCAGATAGGGGAAAGCTGATTGAAATATTTTCTAACTTCTCAGAATAAGTTTGTGTATTATAGCTGACATCTCTTCTGTGGTCCAACACTGGTTCTGCACGCTGAAATTGTGGGGATGGGAGGAGTAAGCACTGTGTCTTTCTGAGCCAGTATCTCACCTGCTCTGTCACTGCCTTTAGGAAACCTGCTTGAGCTGTGCCTGGAGAGAGCAAATCCTTTTGCTGGTGAGGCCACCTCTGCCCTCAGGGTTTGTGCCAGCTTGGAGGGACAGGAGTGACCAAGGGTTTGTAAATGGCTCAAAAAAACCTCAGATTGCTAAGGAAAACTGGTTTTCTTATTCAGTTCATGTGATTTGAGCTAAAAGGGAGGTGTTCTGAACATGGTTGGGTGCTGTTATGGCAGCTCCCAAATTTGCTGCTGATCCAGGCATCACTTCCCCTGGCTCAAGGCAGAAGTTAGAGCAAGGCAGAGCCAGCACCACACCATCTGAGACCCTGGAAAGGCAACAGCATTGCCTCTGCATTCCCTGGCAGGAAATACCTTTATGTGAAAAGATCTGCCACAGCCTAACTATGGCATGAGCAGGGAAAAAAAAGATATTAACAGGTGAGGTACTGAGTGGTGTTTTTCTTGTATAAATTGCTTTATTCTGAGTCATTCCAGTAAAACAAATGGAGAAAGAGACCAGCTTCTCAATGTACAGACATGGCTGGAACTTGCTTTTTGGGTATATTTTTGAAATGAACTCTACTAGTAAAGAAAGATGGAGTTGAGTGATGTGGGAATAATAGTGGGGGACTTGGGAAGAGGATCTTTATTATTTTGTTCTCACTTGGATAGCCTTGCTAATTAATATTAATGAAAGAGTTGTAACTTGTATGACTAAGAGCAGTGTTTTCTACAATACAGTCTAAAACATTAAAGCAAATCATTAGCAAACAGTTTATCCAAGACTCAGGAAAAAAAAAAAAGCAGCTAAATAGGAACATGAAATATGTCTTCTAGCAAGTCCTGAAACAGGTCTTTCAGGCCACAGTGCAGATATTTCAAATGTGTCAAGAGTAGGCTGACATTTCTTTAAGTCAAAAGGAAAAAGAAATGGCTGTCATGGGAATTGAGCGGCACCATTTGCCTCTTCATCACCTTGATGTACAGCAGAAGACTGAGGCTTATTTACGGGAAGCTTGAACTGAAATTGCTAACTTGCGTGTGCCTTATTGATGCTTTGCTTCTCCCACAGGAGGGAGAATGCCAAATTTCCCAACATCCACTGCTGTGGGCATTACTGGGCAGAGAGTTAAGAGGGGCCTGAACCAGATCTCCTCCTATAGCATGCTATTAAGCTGATAAATAGTATTGATAGCAATCCTTGGAAAAAAATCTTTATAGATAGTCCTCTGCCTGTTTTTACCAGACCTAGATTAATATGCAGCTCCAGCCATTCATCATTGATGGTGAGCATCTTGACACAGAGAATCTCAGTTTTGCTGTGTTACATCAGACCTCATTCATGCAGCCATGCAGAGAACACATTCACTAATCTTGAGCTATCAGGATCTAAATTAGTGCACAGACCTGCAACCACAGCTGAAACACGGGATAGAAATAAAATCAGTTACAGCTGAATTTAGGCACAATCATTTCTCCCCACCTACAAGGTGCTTTGACTGGGAGGGTAGTGTATGCTGCAGAGCTTGCCCCAGGACTCTCTGAGAAGTGTAAGGGGAGTTCAAAGTCCTGCTGCACAGCCACAGATAGGGCAGTATCTGACATACCTGATGTAAGACTGAAGGTGAGGATTCGTAAAGAATACAATTTAAGAAACAAGGATATGTTAGTGTGGGGCAAACTATGCTGGTATTTTAGTTGAAAACAGGCCGACAGTGTGGATTTCTCTATACTGTCCTCCAAATGAGAAATGCTCCTGTTTTGTCAGCTAGTTTTCCCAGCAACTACTTGAAGATTTACAATATATTTATCCCAGTTTGTCCCCCACGTTGGGTCCCACTAAGTAATTGTCCTGGTTTGAGACAAATTAAGGGAAACGCTCTGGGAGGAACATCTCCTCCAAAGAAGACATGTTACAGCCGTCCCTCCCCCACCAAGTTTGGGAAGAAATTCCTCAGAGGAAAGTGAAAAAGGAAAAAAACCCTATTTATTTAACAAACACCATGCACAATGGAAAAAGAATAATGCTAAATAATAAAACCTCTCACAGTGGAGAAAACCCGGGTAGATTTCAGAGTCTTTTGTGGGTGTGGGGTTCTCCTCTCCAAAGCTGGAGTTTGGTGGGGGGACCCCTCTGGGCCAGTGTAAGGTCTCCCAGTGTGTTCTGGTGTTGTTGAACAGTCCAGAAGAGAAGAAGAAGAAGCCGAAGTCCCAGGGAAGCAATGGAGTTTAACTTTCCGTGTCTCTTCTGAGAAAAGGAGCCAGGAGCCAGGAAAAGCAGGAAAAGCCTCCGCTCTGCAGCAGCAGCAGCTGCTATCTGTGTCCTTGAATACAAAACCACTTTGAAAAGTTTGCCTGACTTTTTTCTTTCTCTTGGACCCAGTTTTAAAGGCACAGAAAGGCACAGGATTCATGTCTGGGCATAGAGCAGCGATAGGGGATACACATCATAAAGTCACCCCAAGACAATGCTTAATTTCAGTCTTTCATTTTAACAGCAGAGAAGAAGCTGAAGCTTTGTTTTTCCCAAGGCCTTGTTGAAGTGATCTGCTTGTACCAGCAGAGCTCTTCTCACCCACAGAACCTGGAGTTTCAGAGCCATCCTAAAGCACGAGAGCACTTGCCCACCAAAAAGAGATACACTGGCTCTCTTGTCTTCTGTACCTTCTTAAAAAAACTTTCAAGACCTTTGTGAAAACCTTGAAATACTGTGAGCACAGATATGCTCCATCCTCATAAGTCTAAACTGGTGTACATTTAAAAGTCCTCTTAATGTGCACTTTCTTTAGGAAGAAAAAGGTGTAAACCATAAAAAGAACTACAATTCTTCAGTTCTTAAGGCAGCATACCAAATGTAACATGGGTTGCACAACACCTGTACATGTAATTAGTATTGCAAATTAGCAAGTTTAATTCTAGGAACAGAAGGACTGCAATATTCTCTAGCTTTAATTTTCAGCCTGCCTCTGATCATTCCTAAACAGAAGTATTGTGCCTAATTCTGTAGATACTGCATGAAGTGACGAGATTAAAAGGAAAAAATGTGTATAATAAGATAGGTTCTTAATTGTACAGTATACCTTAATGAAATAATTATTATTCATAAATTTAATCAGCCTGTGAAGTAATTTGCCTTCAAGGCACCCAATTAAAATAATGGCAATGAAAAAGACTCCCTGGTGCATGTGCCCAGCACCTCTGACAATCTGGCCAGCCCAGCTAAGGACAACAGTACCAAGCTGTGAAATGAGCCCCGAGAGGCCTTTTACTGCAATCATTTGGTTTAGGTATTCAGCACTTGAAGCCGGCTGTGCTGTGGTTTTTTTAAGGAAAATATCCTTCCCAGAGGACCATGAGCTTCTGTCCTGATGTTGGATGAACTCAATTACAGTTTTGGAAAGATGGAGACACAGCAGGAGTGAAGTCTGCTTGAAGGGGAACAGGGTTGCAGTGAAGGGAACCAAGAACCAGTTGTTCTTTTGAAACTGGACATCACTTCTTACTCTCATTCCTCACCTTGTGCTGAGCATAGAAAAGGTTTACACCCCAATGGGACTTTAGTGGATCTCAGTCATCTGCTGGAAGCTTTTTTTTTACAGAAGGTTCCTACACTCTTGCTCATTTGTGTGTCTCCTCAGCCTGGGATATCCCAAGGGTGGTGACTGGTTCATGTTTCTGAGCCTTGCTGAGACAACAGGGTGTCCTAAGCCCTAATCTAGGAGAAGCAGCCTTTGCATGCACTACTGCCATAGAAGAGGCTTGTAGAGAAAACACTCTTTGGAGCTAAATTTATTTAGCTCAAGTAAGAACTGTGCCATAAGTAACCTTTTCATATTACCTGCAACATCTCTTATCTACTGACCTTCCAGAAGATAAACATTGCAGAAGTTTCCTCCCTGCCATGATTTTCTTGATTGCTTTTTTCCATTTTCAGACCCAGAATATTTTTTTAGCCTTGTGTAGCCCTAATCATGTCTTCTACAAAAAGATATCGACAGTAACAGGTAAGGATGACTAGCAATTCTTTTTTATTTTTCTTTCAAATGTGAGGCAGGTGATTCTCCACTGCCGAATCCTGCAAAGCAGGACTAAATACCCAATCTGAGCTTTCTGAAGGAGTGAAAGGATGATTAGGCTGGCTAAAAAGGCAACTTTCTCTTAGTCTTTAGGGAAAAGTTAACCCGTACCTCTGTATTTCAAGGCACAAACAGATGGAAGAGATCCAGCTGAGTCACTGCTTCTCTAAAAAGGCTCAGAAACAAGGTATTGGATCTCCAGCTGCACAAAGTCACCTCTGAGGGTAAACCTGACCTGGTAAGACCTGGCCATGCTCTGGTGCTGCAGGATTTGGCTCAACACCAAGAATGCAACTCCTCAAAACTCTGGGTCTAATTCTCATCCCAGCTGAGACACCTCATGCTCTCAAGTTTCCTTGATGCATGTATCACCCACCATTTGATTTACAAATAAACCAGAAACACCTATAAATTCTTATCCACCTTCTTTTCCAAACAAGGCTAAGGTGGGGTTTTTTTCCTCCTTAACTTCTTGTATGGTACCATAGAAAGATCACCCAGAGCCTTCAGTCCGTTCCCTGGGGGTGCTTTTCTTTTTCTTCTTTGTTTTAGGCATCTGTGTAATACAGGGAGATTGTATGACTCACGTGTGCACCAATTTTTAACACATACCCTGAGACATCCAGGAGGGAGGCTCCTTTGAGAAAGTCTTACAGCAGCTGCTTTAACTTTGTCAATGGCGTTTTTGCGACCAAAGGCTCCCATCTGAAAAATTAAATACCCACAAATCAGCAAGATAAATACTGCAGCCTTTCCAGTTCTCATTGGCAGGATAGTTACAGAGGCAGCCAACAGCTCTAAGAGCTTTCCCGGTATGAGTGCGCTCATGGAACACTCTGCCAGAGCTCAACAGGCAAAAACCAACATTTAATCATCTTAGAAGAGTGGCTGGCTGGGCTGCTGCGAAGTGAAATTAAAAACTTACCATTTGAACATCACACCATCAGAAAGCCAACACCCTTCAATACTGGTGCTGGTAGAAATCTGAAAAAATGGGTCTGCCCCAGAGCACTTTTCTGGCTGGAGAGCAGCTGGGCACAGCTGGAAGTGCACATCATACTTCCATGCTGCAGCCATCTTCTGAGCCAAAAGAACTCACGTGCCAACTGTGGTGTGGGAGCATAGGAAAGGTAGTGAAGAAAACCAATCAAATTACATGACTGCTCTGATATTACATTGATGTTTTGATAGAACTTTCTGTGGTTTGGAAAAGTCTGCTGCAATAGCTGAGGAATTTTTCCTTTCTGAAATTCAATACAATTCTTGATTTCTCCACTGCATTTAATGGTGAAGATACAATGCTATGACAGATCTCTAAATCAATATTTCCTTTTGTACCAGTGAATTGCCAAAGGCAGTTGAATCAACCAGAACAGGAGGTTAGACTGCAGGCTAAAAGCATGTTCCTTTACAATGTCCATGTCCCCCTGTCTTGCTTTTCATCTTGATGCATCAAGAAATTGAAAAGATCCATCATGCAGCTTTTCTCCATCTCTCTAATGTTCATCTGCTGGCCGTGGCTTCCCATTTACAGTGGTCCAAAGTCAAGATCAGGTTGGTGAAGTTTTGACCACCTGCCAGCAAAAAGCAGAAGAAAAATGTGCTTGTTTGTGAAATATTCATCTGAGGTTTGAAACTCAGGATTAAATTCCTGGCTCTCTTACAAAATCCCATTGGATGGCTGGGCAAAACAATTCACCTGGAGCTGGACTCCTTGTCCTTGTATAAGCCCTGCCAGGTTCCAGGCCTTCTGTGTGTATCTCCCAAACAAACGATAAAGATCTTGCGCACCCTGAACTCTCCCTGACTCTCCTTAAAGCAATGTCTATTGCTTAACTCTGTGAAACAATACAGCATCCAAGCCCTAAGGTAGCACAGTTGCCACTGTAAAACACATTGGTGAAGGCATTCTGACCTCTGAAAATGTGGCTGACAAAATGAGATGTAAAGCACTGAGTATCAAGTTTAAATCAGAATACGCACCAGAGTTATTGTCCAGAAAAAGCTGATGGGAATCTGATTATATTTCACTATTAGGCCTCTATAGTGGCCCTTTGCTTTAGCTATTTTTCTATTAAGCAACCTCCTCAAGTAGATGACTTCCTCCTGCCTTCTCCCATCCATCTCCACTGTATCCCAGCAACAAGACACATGGGCTACTGGTGAGGGTCCAATATCAGTTGCCTTCTTTCCCCACACTACCTTTATGCATCACCTCTATTGCCCACTTGTCATTCACTTCAGTGCAATGCTTTCAGTCAAAGGCTGTCCCAGGCCAAATGGGGAGTGAAAGGAATTGATGCTCTTGATATGGGGCCTCCTGTTTTGATGCATTTTTTTCAATTTACCATTAATGTGTTGGAAATTGTTCTCTTGGACAATCCATTTGTTTTCTCTGCCAGCAGAGTGGAGAGGCAGCCTTTCATATCATGTTCAGATAGGGCAAAATAGCAGGCAAAGCTTAAAGTCACTTCGATCTTTTTCCTTTCCAGGTGTGTGCCAGGTTTGTGCTGAATAACTAATCTGATTTTTCCATCCACAAGTCACACAAAGAAATTTCCAAAGCCATATCATGAATCTGGATACTCAGATCATCCTTGATTTATTTTCAGATGCAAGAGTCTGTGTTTTAATCTTTTGCTTCTTTTGAAAATTTCAGCCCAAGCAACAAAATAAGGCTGAGGGGCTCCAAAAGTAGAAGAGAAAAATAACTGCCTCCTGAAATGATCCCAGCATGAAAACGTTGTTATTTGCATCCTGGGAGATATTTTTAAATGTCTAAGTTGTTTTGACTTAGTTTGAAATACAGAAGCTCTATCCTGGACCACTCCGATGCCACCAGTCAGACCATAGGAACCAGGGCTGGAAGGAGCATCAGGAGCCCACTCTGCCCTACAGGGTTCATGTTCATGGGTGCAAAGTTGCTGTAACTCTCAGCAAGTTACAGTTGCTGTAATTCTTTTTGTTGCCAGGCCCAAATCTCAAATTCAGAATATCTTCTTATCAGAGATGGGAATTCCTTGTTTCAGGCACAGTGTCACAACAACTATCACAATTTGCACTGGAGCAGCCAAGGAACGGCAAAGCCTCACCCTTGGAAGGCTGGCTACCTTTAAATTTAAAACTGAGAGTAAAGTTTCCCCTTCCTATTTTAGAAGATGAACATATGCACTTAGAATTGCCTTTGATTAATAACAGTAAAAAAGGAGAAGAAAATAAATGGTAGAAGCCACCAAAATTCTGATTTCTATGCTGGCACCTGACAATGAAACATGTCAGAAGAAATACGCTCTGAGACAGTATTGCTCTGAATGACAATGAGGAAACAGTGTGTAGGGGTTGCTAAATAGACTTGTTCTGTGCTGGGTGAGACTGCACTGCCTTGCTACATGAAGCAGGCAAGCACAACCACAGGTTCAGTTGTTTACACTGTGATATTTTGCTCAATACCTTTTCCAGTCTGAAACAAGTAAAAACCATGCTTGTTACACATCACTATTATCCTATGTCTAATTATGTTAGCAGGGCATTAGCAGGTACATTTTAAATAGTGAAGCTGACAAGAGAGTCAAATCCTGAAGATGCACAACCCTTCATTTCAATATTTAAGTATCTCTTCATATATTTGCCTATTGTGGTTTTGCCCCATTGCATATCTACAGATTTCATGACAGTACATTCATCCTGACACTATAGTCACCCACATATTTCATCAGTATCTTCTGAATATGAAGACACAGAAGTGAAGCAGAAACCCTGCTATATAGCAGAATAACTACAGGATAAATCTGTCGGGGTGCCTTGTCATGCTTTGAATATGCCCTGAATGCCATGATTAATGAGGAAAAATACAAGGTCCCTGACAAGATGAACTCTATTTCTTCCTTTTTCAAAGGAAGTTCCACTTCCTTCGCAGCACTGATAAATCACTCCCATTTCCTTCTCCACACCCCAACTGTCCACGTTGTCTCTTGAGACAGGGCAGTTTTATGGGATTCCCTGACACTCTCCCTTGGCAGTGCCTCATGCAAGTTACTGAAGGGACAGGAGCCTCTAGAACTCACAGTCATAAAAATAATGATCTGTGAGCAGCACTGCGTGCCCTGAATCAGTCTTACCCGGGAGATGTATAACCAGCACCTTCAGTTTGCCAGCCCTGCTTGCTGTTGTGTTTTTAACAGGAAAAGCCAGGTGTTGGAAAGAAACAAGAGCCAGGATGACCACAGCACAGGCAGAGCAGTAACCTCACCAACCAGCGAGCAGCTCTCAGAACCCAAATGGGGTAGGCAGAGCAGGGAGCTGGCAGCAGGTTTCTCTGACAGGCAAAGTCACAAATCAGTCCTGTGGACCTTTCGGGGGGTCAAGACAGGAGCAGCAGAAGATAAATCCAAAGACAGGACGAAAGACAAGTACACCCACAGTGCGACGCAGGAATGGGATGCAAGCCCTGAGCTGAAATGGGGCCATGGGCAGGGCCAGTGAGTAAGAGTCCCAGGAGAGGCTGGTCAAGACAATTAAGATCTGTCAGTGCCAGCGGGGCTGCCTGCTGCCCATCTACTCCTAGTTTAAACAGGCAATATATACAGCTTGTACACTGGACTAAAGGAGGTTTGTATGGAGACAGCAAAGCCTGGGATGCAGACATTTTTCCAATGGGAGCAGCACTGTAGCACCGCATGTTACTACCCACCCCTGAAGGCAAGGTAAATGAGGTTCTTGTTAATAGAGCCCTTGGGGCAGATTAGAGTGAAATGTCACTGAATGACTGATGTTTATATATATACATAATGTCTATATATATATAAAGTGTTTATATATATATATTTATATATATATATTATATAGAGAGGGTTTGTTTTATAACAATCTGGTTGCACAAATCCAGAGCTGCTATGCATAACAAAATCATCTACGGGGATGGATGTCAGCCCCCAAGCAGAGAGGAGTAGTGCACAAAGTGCTGTGGCAATGAGTACCAGCACAGTGCCTCTGCTCTCCAGACATTATATATTTAAGGATGACCTACCAAGCTACCCAGCTGGTGTGAAGTGGTGGTTTTCTTTTTGTTAAAGAGTAACAGATATCTAAGTGGATCTTTATAGGCTGCTTTTTAGATGCAGTGAGTACATACCTGAAACACTCCTATTTATATCTGGGAGCTTCTGGCAGATGCTATTGCCAAAGCAATTCCTCTTGTCCTTACAATTTGTGTATGACAGCTTTATTTCTGATACATACATTGTGTTCTGGTGCTCCTCTCTCAGCACTGTACTGTAAGCTGGTTCTGATACTGAACTTACTGCAGAAGCATGTGATTTGAGCATGTGATTTGAACACAGTTCAAATGAGAGGTGGATCCATGATCAGGGACATACAGAAAAGGGGATTTCATTTGGCTTAGGGAGGCTTTCAGGTTCTAGTAAGAACCAGAAGTTGTTTAGTTCTTCTCAATGGTTCCTCGGTCGCTCAGAGAGGAGGAAAGTTTATTTAATTTTCCCTTTGAAGAAGTGTCAGACTAGATGAAACTAACCATGCCAGCTATCTTCTTAAAAATCATTTCAGTTCAAGCTTCATTAAACAAAAATTCTTTGTTTTAAGAAAATCAGGCACAGGTTTCCACACATAAGAACCTCAGCAAATACTAGGAAATGGTTACAGCAGACCTGTTTTGCCTCTGGTCGTCAAATCTGCTCTAGCATGGGAAACCTGCAAGGTTCCACCTCCAAGGAAAACAAAAAGTCTGATGTTGGAGATGAGAGTCATGGGAAACTCTGGGTTTGGGGGCCCATGGAAGCTGTTTCTTAGGCAGTAGATGTCTATACATAATATTTTGCCAACACATGGGCTCAGAGCTGACAGCAGGGTATTGAGATAACAAGCCTCGATGAGAGGGAGAGCACGCAAGCTGGGAAGCAGAAGCCCGCTGGGGCCATGTGAACATTGTTCATAGAGCTTCATATCAGTTTGGAGCAAGTGACAGAGTGACTTGCATCTGTTTGTAGTGTATTTTGTAGACATATCCCCAGAGTGCTTGGAGAGGCAGCTTCAACCAAGATCATAGAGCCACATTTTCAAGAAACACCTCCGCTGAAAGCAAGTTCCTGCAGCTCTAACTGTGACATACTTGGCTGGACTTGCAGTGAAAGCCCCTGTGAGAAAAACAACAACAAATCTTCCCTATTTTTGGAGCATGTTTTTAAAACTCCATTGCATTTAGCCATGGTTCCTAAGATGACACCAACTGTGTGCTGAGGACCTTTGCTGATCTGCCTGTTAATAGCAATAGCAGAAAGCTACTCTTCCTGAAATCTCACTCCAGTTCAAAGTGCATTTCTGAAAAACTGTGTTTATGTGCACACTAATCAAAAATACCAACCTACACTTAGTTTTATTCCAAAAGCAGGGATCACAATGAACTGCTCAATTATACCACTAAGCAAATTAGTAAGTCTTCCACAAAATAGCCTGGACTCTTACAAATAGGAAAACTACAAACAGAACTGCTCATTAGGTTGCTGATGGTCTCCTTATTTTATTGTTTCAAACATCAGCCAAACCTGAGAGGCTTTGATGTATCAGCTGTGATAAGCTGTTTGACACTGCTGTCAGTGTCATTCCCAATATGTCATTCATCATTCCCAATGAAAAGTGACAGTCTTGAGATTAAACTATTATTTCCTTATAAAGATGAGGAGTCACGTTTGCTTATAATTAATATGCACGCTTTAACAGGCCAGACATTTGTAGCAAAATTTCAAATTATCAGCACAAAAAAAAACTTATTAACTGCAAATTAATATTTATGAGGTGGGTGAGTAGTTAAATTTTACTTCCTTCAGTGCAAAATTGTTCTATAAAGGAATGGCTGTCCTCTTTCAAGGGAGAAGTATTCAAAACAAAACTTGTGAATACATGCAGGTATATTTTTTTTGCCTCTGTTATGCTTGTTCAAATGCAGGGGGAAATTGCACACTCTCAGCAGAGTGCTTTGGAAGCTGCTTTCCACAAGTTTATTTCCCACTAAATTGGTTAAACTCAGCACAGAGAAATCTCAGTCCAGAAATTAGGAGTCTGAGCAAGTCTGAGAGCCTTATTGGGCTGCCCACAGCGGACAGGAGCTGGTAAGAGCAGTCACAGGAAGAAGAGCAAATCTGCGAGCTGGGCTCAGCTCCCAGTCTCTGATGGGCTGCCAGTGTGGCAGTGATGCTGTTTGCAGCCTTGCACTGCAGAAGCGATTCCTGTGGGAAGCAGGACACTTCCCATGCTGTGGAAGTGCAGTTAGCCACTCTGGAGAATGTTTCCTGGCACACTCCTGTTCCCCCATGGGCCCTGTGGCATGCAAAGGGATGCCAAGAGACTGCTGCAAAAAAGGAACACTAGTGACTGCAGTCCCTGGGAAACCAGAGGCACAGAGAATCATCAGAGGTAAACACATGGACTGAAGTTTTCTGACCCTCATGCCTTCGCTTGAGCCTTTAAGCCAAGCAGGGATAACCTGAATACATTCAAGGAAGTTTCTTTCCCCTTTAAACACTGCTGCAGTTTGAGAACAGACAGCAAATGAACAGGGTAATCACTCTGCCATGCACTATCAGCTGCTGTTGCCAGTACGGTCTTTGCTAACCACCCTAATTCCTGAAATAGCTACAAGAAAATGGAGTCAGTAAAGTACCAATTGTTCATTTAAATTGCAGGGATGGAATCCAGACTTTAACAATATTTGCAGAAACAAGCTTCAAAGGAACACAGGTAGCAATAATTAATTCCCAATTTCTGCCTTTTGCGCAGACTGACCTGGATGAAGAAAAAATGACTGAAACATGAAAGAACAAAAAATTGTTTCTTCAAAAGCACCTCTGATGAGGTAGACTGTACAATGAGAAGGAAGCAATTCTGCTCATTCTGCCCACATATGAGAAGATGATTTTTTGCTTCATTACTCTGAATCACATCCAGCATGGATAATACTGAAGGAGTGTTTACTTCCTCCAGGAGGAAGGCTGCTGTGCCTACACATAACTCTTCCAAGGATGAAATAGCAATTAGAAACTGAAAGCAAACAAAGAGGCCTTTGTTGAGATGACACATCTGTACACTGGAAAGAATGGAAGATTTACCAAGCTATGTGGCAATACCATTCTTTTTTATTTGCTCATTCATGCAACTAGAGCCATGATATTTAATTCATCACTTAAAATGCTTTTACCTCACACAAGTGATTTTCAGATAGCGGCAGCTAATTCACTCCATGCTGGATAGCTTCATCACTGAGATTCACTGCAAGTTACATCATTTCTTATCTTGTTCTCTGGAAAGTGCATCAAAATTGTGCAGTTAAAAGTAAAGAAGGATCTCAAGGAATGTTCAGTCTGCAAGCTACAGCGGTGGTTTGGGAATCTTTGCTCACTGAGAGCCATCAGGAGATATCTTGAAGATGATAATATATAAGCTTTCTGGAATTGGTGAGATAACTCACTACATGTGGAGAAGACTTGGACAACTCAGTGAAAGTACTGTTATGACAGAAGCACAAGTTCTTCTATGCTGAAAACAAAAATGATCAACTCTTACTACTATTATGAGTATTCGGTGGGTTGTGTAAGTGACTTACAGAAGTAGAAGGGCCATAAAAATTTGTTTTCCACCATGACTGCACCTCCTGAAAATGCTACAATTGAAAAAGCAGTGGTCAGTTAAGCAAGTGCCAAACAGGCATGAGCTACTGAACATTCATTTCATTTAGAAGCCCTTTGTTGTGGCTCCCTCTTTAGATTAATTTAATGTAGAAGTCACATCAGTAACTGTGCCAGCATCAAAACACTTGGGGGCTGAGACTGCAAAGAGCCGTTCCATCATGTCAGAGTTTGTTCTCTCTGGAAGCTCTGGCTGCTAATTAGCTGCAACATTTCTGACAATGAACCATAGTTCACCAAGGTCCTTTTCAAGTGCCTGTTTTCTGAGTTAGTGTATTTTCAAAGCTTAAAAGAAAAGGCTTTTAAAAAATGCTTAAAAGAAACCACCACACTTTTAATGGATTCTCCATCTTGGCAGCAGTTTTCTTATTTTGCAGTTGCTGTATTTTATCAGGCAGTAAAACAGTACAGTAAAAACTGATATTAAAGAGATGATGGTGATGTTTAGGTCAGTATTTAATCTTAGAAACACCTTCTGTCAATTAGGGAAGTTAGCCCATACTCTCAGACAGATTTTCAGTTGGAATACGTCATAAAGTAGCATAACTGTAACTGATTACTGCAACTGAGACCATGTATTTCAGCAAGAGTAAGCTGATTTGCACTGGCAGAGAGCTGGTCTTATGTTATAAAAATTTGCTAGTAGTCCTGTGTGCTCTAGGATTCACTAGGGTGCCTGGTACTTCTTAGTGCTCTTGTAATTCAGCTCAGCATTCCCATCAACTTCAGTACAGCATATATTCTGAAAAGGGCACCGCCATGCTCAGTCTGGCCAAACCTAACATTTTAATGCCTGCCTCCCCTTCCCCAGTGAAAATACCATCTTTTCCTAGCATCCTTTGCATCCGCTCTCATAAGGGTATGGGTGCTGTGCAACTCTAATGCATTTGGAAATCTTGCCCTTAGATAGTGAGACTTCTTGATCTCTAGAAAGAGGTTTTTAAACCACACAGATGTTAAAATAGTTACATCTCCATCTCAAAACATGATCCCTCTTAAAGGTTATTTTTAAATAATTGGTCCTTCAAAAGCTGTCTGATTTTGACCAGTGTTAAGAATCTGCTCAGGAGATGCAGATCCTTCTTTTCACTGAAGCTCTTCTGGTGCTTAAGCTGCATTTACATTAGTGACACCTCCTACTTATTAAACTTAAGAGTTCTCACCTATCATTCTTACAAACACTGTTGCAGTCAGGCACTTAGATAAATGTAAAGTTTCTTTCAAAATACGTATTACCTTCTTCTCTAAAATGCCAAAATCACCGCTAAAAAACACTTTAATTCTTCCTTTAATCAAGGCAGAGAGAAATTCTCTCTTATGTTTTGTACTAAACACTCTCCTCAGGATTACTCCAGTAAAAAACACTCACCAGAGACCTACAAGATTTGAGTGACCTCACAAGGGAAGGCAAGCTGAGAGCTGAGGATGGCCACAACACGGGCAGGGCAGTGACGTGAGTGACTGGGCATGGCCCTGCCACATCCAAGCTAGGCAGCCCAAGCAGAGCAGTGGCAGCGACAGCTTCTATCAGCACCACAGAAACCATAAGGGAAAGTAACAAGTCAGGTCCACTATCAACCCAGGAAACCTGAGCAACAATCTGGGAGCAGAACTGAAAGAGGTACACCTACAACTTTGATCAGAGCAAGACTGAAGGTCTGGGGTTTGAGACTGAATGGAGCTCCTGGGACAATGAACAGACAGTGCAGATAGAGGACCCTGGTGAAGTCTCTTGTCAAGGGAGGGGATTGTCCCACTCTGCTCTGGGGCAGCCTCACCTCGAGTACTGGAGGCAGGTCTGGGTGTCACAGTATGAGACATTGAGCTGTTAGAGTGTCCAGAGGAGGGCCATAAGAATGGTGAAGGGCCCTGAGGGGAAGCTGTGTGAGGAGCAGCTGAGGTCACTTGGTCTGTTCAGCCTGGAGGAGACTGAGGGGAGACCTCATTGCAGTTACAACTTCCTCATGAGGGGAAGAGGAGGGGCCGGCACTGATCTCTTCTCTGTTGTGACCAGTGACAGACCTGAGGAAATGGCCCGAAGCTGCGTCAGGGGAGGTTTAGGTCGGCTATCAGGAAAAGGTTCTTCACTCAGGTGGCTGGACACAGGAACAGGCTCCCCAGGGAAGCAGTCACAGCACCAAGCCTGACAGAGTTCAGGAAGCATTTGGACAATGCTCTCAGGCACATGATGTGACTCTTGGGGATGGCTCTGTGCAGGGCCAGGAGTTGGACTTGATGATGCTTTTGGTTCCCTTCCAACTCAGCATATTCTGTGATTCCATGATTCTGTAATTAGAGATCATTGGTATACTCTGGATTCTGACAAAATGTGAAAGAACACAGTTTTTAATTACAGCATGGCCAATCACACAGCATGAACAACAGATTCAAATAAAACTTAGTAATTATTTCCTGTAGGCTGAAATATAGCTGCATAAAAGGCCTGCTTAATAATTTAGAAAGATGGAAAAAAATAGTCTTGTTTGCAAACTGAACAGCACAAAAGTTTAAAGGGGTTAAATTAATCAAATAAATTATTAATTACAATTAGCTCATCCATTAGAGTGGTGCATCTGAATGCACCAGCCAGCATTAGGGTCCTTTGCATTGATCCCAAAAGGGACATTTTAGAGTACAAATGCCATCCTATAGGGACTAGAAGAGATGACAACCTTCAACTGAAGGTCCCACCACCAGTTTTACAAGATGAAACTACTCCTTACCTGGCCTAGTAAATAATTGTTTTCTACAAGTGAGAAGATTCCTTCAATAAGAAGGACTGTGAATCTTGCTTAGCAAGGCCCTACAACCCTGAGGTTAGGCACCTTCTGAAAAACGGAGAGTGGAAGGACGAGGGGAAGAACATTTTGGGCAAGTTCCAAAGTGAACCAAGACCATTTGCTTCTTCTGTAAAGAATTTAACACTGAAAAGAAGCACTAACAGGGTGTGGATTGCTTTTTGCCCTGAATATTCTCTTTTGGAAGAGAAGGAACAAACACTTCTTTTTCAAACACTGAATATGGGGAGTGGTAAGATGTTCCACAGAAGCAGCGAGTCACCCAAGTCCTATGAAGGTTGGATTCATAGGTCAATGGTTATCCTGCCCCTGCCCCTATGTGTCCAATGTATGTAGGTAGGTGATGGGATTGTACACTGTGTCCATGGAAAGAGAGAGTACAGGTCTCCAAGTGGGCATTACAGCACTCAACCTGGAAAAACTTAAGTCAGCAGCTTAGAGTTTCAAGGACAGAGCAAGGACCAGAGTGTAGGTCCCACAAGTCACAATCCACTGCCTGATTCACTGGACCAGATTGCTTAAGAAAAGGTCTTAAAATATATGTAGCATGAGGCTTTTACATGTTACTCTATCAGGATCAATAGGACAATTCTGCAGAACTATGTTCTACTAAAACTCAAAAGACTGATTAGAACAAAAGTTTCAATAGTATATTTTTGTGATACCATTTATTATCTTGCACGGTTTGACATAGTGTAGTATATTGCACCTATAAATCAGTTGCAGCAAATTATTTAATGATGCATTAACTGTGGAATTTCACATATATTACAGTTCTTTAGCCAATGTTGAATGCTTTTTCAACAGCTTAATCCATCCCTGAAGTACTAAGCAGGCATATTCATTCATCATCAGGGTGCACATAGCCTTCTCTTTGTTCTTTTTATTTTATTAAAGCCCTCGATCTACAAGCATAGCATTAAATAATTCCCCAAAGCCTTTTCTTCACAACATTCCCACCACCATCCTCACACTTTCATTGGGAAAAAAAAAAAAAAAAAAAAAAAAAAAAAAAAAAACACAAACCACCACGCCAAAACACCTTTTCATTCTCTATTAGGTTCTTTTTGTCCTTTGGCAAAGGTTAAGCCTGGCATTGACCTGGACAACAGTGTGGAGAACTCATGGATGACTCACTGGTGCCCAGGTGGCAAAAGATAAGAGAAGGCGGAGTTACTGAATGGCTTCTTTGCTTCAATCTTTACTGCTAAGGCCAGCCCCAGAGGCAAGAGAGATAGTCTGGAGTAAAGAAGAGCTGCCCTTTGTCAAGGATTGGGTTAGAGACCATATAGAAAAACTGGATACCCACAAACTCAAGGGTCCTGATAGGATGTGGCCACAAATGCTGAGTGCGGGAACTCATGCCTTCTGATCAACGAACCAACATGATTTCACAGAAGCTTCTTATTGTTTAAAATACACTCCACTCACACATCTCACAACTTTGACATCATATCCTACTTAGACACTTTGTTTAGTTATACATTCTACCTACTTATCTTATACTACTTATACATATCACTCTACTTAGATATTTTCTTACTTATACTTTTTACAAGTTCTACATAACACAGTACTTATGCATTTTACCCACTTACACATCTTACAACCTTTACCTGATACTCTACTTACACATTTTGCAACTTACCCATAATACAGTACATATACATTTTGCAACTGCTGTGCATGAGACCTCACATTGCTTGATTGGTTTCTCTATTCAGTCCATGAGCCCCGCACACACTTTTCTGATAATACAATTGGTTTTAATCAAGTGCGGCACAGTCCTTTTTATCTATTCCTTGCTGGTTTGGTATTTAGTTTTTCAGCTTCTTCTTTCTGAATTCTTTTCCAATTTAGCACAATTTACCTTTCAGTCCTTGGTGAATTCCTGAGGGCTCTAACAGGTGGGGCTCCTGATCCAGGCAAGCAGCATCAAGATGATGACAGCAACAAAACCCATCCAGTGATCAGCAGCCAAGTTAGTCCAGGAAATCCAAACAACAAGCCAGCAAAGGACAGAAAACACATATAAACCTATCCCTCCTCTCCTCTCAAGCCTTCAGACTGGAGCTTAAAAACCTTCTTGGGGCTGATGTGCTGCAGCTGAAGGTGAAGGCCAAGTGAAGCCAGTGAGGGTAATTCCAGCCTGGTCCCACTCTGAGGGCTCTGATAAGAATAGCTAAAGATGGTTTGGCTGGGGCACATTATCAAGGTTCAAATACCTTACAACACTGAGGGAGCTGTCAGATGTAATTGCTAAGCCATTCTCCATCATCTTTGAAAGATCATGGAGAACAGAAGAGGTGCCTGAGGACTGGAGGAAAGGCAATGTCACTCCAGTCTTCAAAAAGGCTGAGAAAGAGAACCTAGGAAACTACAGGTCAGCCAACCTCACCTCCATCCCTGGAAAGGTGATGGAACAGCTCATCCTGGATGCCATCTCTAAGCATGTGAAGGAAAAGGTTTCATCATGGATTCATCAAGGGGTAATCATGCTGGACCACTCTGTTAGCTGTTTGTGACTGTGGTAGTGCATTCCCCCAGACCCACACACCAGTGATGTTCTCCCTTTCTCATCACTCTTTCCAAGACATGGTGCAACTCTTCTGTATCACAATGAACAATGATTAGAGTTCTTCAGATGCATTCCAGCAGTCAACACAGGTCACTGTGCTGTAGGGATCTTTTTTACCAGTAGAATGACTGACTGAGTAGATGAGGGAAGAGCAGTGGATATTGCCTACTCTGACTTCAGCAAGGCTTTTGACGCTGCCTCCCACAACATCCTCATAGGTAAGCTTGGGAAGTGTGAATTAGATGAGTGGACAGTGAGGTAGATTGAGAACTGTCTGAACAGCAGGGCTCAGAGGGCTGTGCTCAGCAGCACAGAGTCTCTAGTCAGAGTCCCTTCACTAGCAGTGTTCCTCTGGGATCACTACTGGGTCCAGTCTTGTTCCACTTATCCATCAATGACTTGGATGGACAGAGTGCACCCTTTGGCAAGGTCACAAAACTGGGATGAGTGGCCAATATGTCAGAATGCTGTGCAGACGTTCAGCCAGGCCTGGACAGGCTAGAGGGATGGGTGGAGAGGAACCTTCTGAAGTTCAACAAGGGCAAATACAGGGTCCTGCACCTGTGGAGGAACAACCTCATGCACCAGCACAGGCTGCAGGCTGACCTTCTGGAAAGCAGCTCTATGGAGAAGGACCTGGGGGTCTTGGTGGACAACAAGCTGTCCATGAGCCAGCAGTGTAGCCAAGAAGGCCAATGGATTGTGGCCAGAAGGTCAAGAAAGGCCCTGATGAAACCTCACCTGGAGTAATGCATCCAGTTTGGGCTCCTCAGTTCAAAAAAAGACAAGGAACTCCTAGAGAGAATCCAGCAGATGGCTAAAGATGATTAGGGGACTGGAACATCTCTTGGGAGGATAAGGTGAGGGAGCTGGGCTTGTTTAGTCTGGAGGAGAGATGACTGATGAGGGTCTTATCAATGCATACAAATACCTTAAGGGGAGGATGGGGCCAGAGTTTTTCCAGTGGTGCCCAGCAACAAGAAAAAGGGCAACATGCACAAACTGAAACACAGGAGATTCCTTCTGAATATATGGAAAAATTTCTTTGCTTTGAGGGTGATAGAACACTGGAACACACTGCTCAGAGAGGTTGTGCAGTCTCCTTATCTGGAGATAGTCAAAACCCGCCTGTACATGATCCTGTGCAAGCTGCTCCAGGTGAAGGCAAACCTGCCTTAGCAGGGGAATTGGACTGGATGATCTCCAGAGGTCCTGTTGAACCCAAACCACTGTGTGATTCGGTGCTGACACCACAGCTGTATGTGTGAAGGTATTATAACACATTACATTTACATTACAGAAATTAAGCATTCAGTTTGATGAGAAAGCTTGAAAATACAAGCAGCGACTCTACCTAGAAGACAATAAAGAGAAGGAAAAGATACAAGAAAGTGTGATTATAGAAGAAGAATTTTTTTTTATTTCCAAGATACCCCTTGCTAGAGATTCCTCTGATGTCCTTGAGGCGTCCAGAGTTGGATCAGAAGATGTTTTTAGAACTGCTTTTCAAGAATACCAGACATCAAAATAAACTTTAGTATTATGATATTCAACCCGTGGTGCTGAACCCAAACATCACTTTCACAGTGTTTTACTCTTCAGCACTGCATTTGGTGCCTGCATAAGAGGATGAGCATTCTGGGGTTTCACAGAGTTCTAGATGTGTACCTCAACAAGTTCCTCCATTTGGGGAAAATCCTTAAAACCTTCAGCTGTTAGAATCACCTTTCCAAGCATCTTCCATTTCCTCCAGGTCCTGCATAAAACCGCTTCAATTCCTGGAGAGCAATGTGGAGAGTGATGATTGATCTTTCTTCTGCCACTTGTCACAGTTAAAACAGAAAGAGAGAATAACTCACTTGTGGCTGTTCTTCTTGGCAATTGTCTTTCCTCTCCATTCACCTACAGAGATAAATCCTGCCACGGCAGAACAGAGCCTTAAGGAAACTCTTCTGTACAATATGGAATGTTAACATTGCATTTCATTATATAGCATCGGTTTTTAAAGCTCCTCCCCTTCAGTTGGTTCCTCTTTTACTATAATACGAGTCCTAAATTTGCTGTGTGCTTTTTCTTCTACCTGTTCTTTGTGTCCTCACTCTGGTGGCAATTTGTGCAGATCCTGTCAGCTCAATCTTCTTTATGCAGAGTAACAATGGCACAAGGACAGCAAGTTGGATCATGTTGCTTTCATTTTCTTCTTTAGAAATGGAGCACAAATGTCTGAGGCATTATTCCTGGGGCCTGGATACCCTTCTTAGGAAAAGTCTCAGGATACTGTTTGATAAATTGAAGCATTTTGGAAAATCAGTGTGGTTTCTAGGAGGGAAAATTGGGCTAGAACTCTAGAGGAAATGAGGAAAGCAAAAGCTTGTAATTCAACAGCATACAGGGAGAAAAGGTCACCCCAGCTGCCTTCCTAACAACCACTGTGGAAAGAAGGCAGAGGGGCCAGGACCTGATTTCTTAAAACACAAAGCCTCCCTTTTCAGTGGAGTCAGGAGGATGTCTCCATCCAAGTGCATTATCCTAGCAGGATGTCTCCAGCCAGCATACTATCCTAGCCCAGGAGACTGAGCTGAGTTACCGCTGCAGACTTCTCGTGTCACCTGTGCAGCACACACAAACAAACACATCTGTAAGACGTAGGAAGCAATGTTGTAGCATTGTAGCAACAATGTGAGAAAGGTCAGAAAGAGACTTTTTAGGAAGGGAAAGTGGCTCACATTGGCTCTCTAATGCCACAAGCTCACAAGTACCAAGATGTGTGCATGCAAACATGCTTTTCAGCAGTCAGGCACTAAGACACTGAGAGACATGAGAATGGTCATCATTGTCATGATGACAGAGAATGAGGAACAATGGTTATCCAGTCCACCTTAACATCTTAGGATGATGACCCCCAGTTGGGTTTTGATAGGCTTTTTTTTAACCCTGCAGGAGCTGGCAGTGATTAAAATTAAAACATCTCACCATTTCACCATTAAAACATCTCACCTTTTATGCTCATATAAACAGTCAAGAAAATTTCCAAAGGCAAAATATTTTTTAAGGAAATAGTTTCCCTCTTATAACCATTTCTCCCAGATGCACATACTTTAATGAGTAATATCCAAGGGATCAGAGCTTACTTATTTGTGCTGAAAACAAAGCAAGTGACAGCATTGCTTTTGGAGTCCCCCAAATCCTCCTGATATTCAAGTACTTTCCTGAAGGTCAACAGAAAATAATTCAAGGATCAGTTTAGAATCAGCCCAAACTATTAGTTGAAGTACATTTAGGCAAATAACTCCTCCTGCCTCATGAAGGATAATGTTTTGCACCTTTCCACGTGCTCCTGTCTTATCCAATGAAGTAATCTCTAACCTGACAATTTGGGTATTCATCTCAGCTAAGCATATTTTCCAATGTGTCACTGAACTGGTAATCCATCTCCTCCTTTCCTTATCACTGGGTATGGAACACTTAATAATTGACACTTTATGCAGTCAGTATTAAATCATGTTGGCAGAACTCTTCATTTACTGGTCTCAAGACAATCTTTTTCTCTCCCTCCCAGCGAAAGGGGTGGGGGAGTAAGGAGAAAGAAGAAGTCAATCTTCACCCCTGAGAATATGTGATTTTCCAGTGAGAGGGTGGAAGAAAGGGGGAAAGTGTTCTGCTCTTGGATAGGGCCTCGAAAAACATGTGATAGCAAAGTCCAGCCTCAGTCAGCACAAGGCACCACCTGCATCTAGCTCAGTGCCACAACTTTCTTCCTCTGGCCAAGGGTCAGCAAATTCAGGGCTGACTCAGACCTTTCCCTGATATGTATAGATCCATAAAGACTTTGTGCACAGGCAAGGAGATAAAGAGCAGGGCTGTGCAGGGAAGAATAGAATACAAGAGCTGAAATTAGGGTCTTGGTCAATTGTCCGAACCTCCTGCCTGCAGACTGCAGTGTGCCAGACCAAAGAGCTCCAGCTCGTGTCACAGAATCACAGAACGGGTCAGGATGGAAGGGACTGCAGCACATCATCTGCTCCAATTTCCCTGCTCAGGAAGGGTCATGCCAGAGAACATTGCACAGGATTGTGTCCCTCCACCACTCTGCTGCTCTGTTCATGCTGCTGTCAGGATGCCCTCAGTACCAGGGACATTGCCTCCCTCCTGTGCTGGCAGGAGCACTGGCTCACATCTCATTAGCTGAAGAAAGTCACTTGCTTTCTCCCCAGTTACAGTTGTGCAGACTGCACAGCTATTTCTATTCTTGCCTCTGTGATCTCTCTGGGCTGAGAAGTAAATTGTTTTCACTGCCCACATAAGTTCTGTCTTCCCCATTCTCCCTTTCCCTCACAAGCCTGTGGTCTCCTTGCATTTGGCATATGAAGTAAATACCTTCTAAGTGGGACTGGCATCACACCCTGCACCCAAGGCATCTCCTCTGTCCTGTCTGGGCAGCAGGTGCCCAAACCATGCAGTTCCTCTCTCTCTACATGCACAAATGCATAGATGGAGAAGTTCAGGGAACAGTTCTAAAAATGGCACAGTGTCTAAAAGCAGAAGTTGTTGGGCACCTGGCTGGCATTAACACCTAGTTACCTCTGGGAGTCAGTTTTGAATGTTCCCTAGCAGATCATTCCCTTTTTATGTCCTCTGTTTGCTGAAAGCCACTGAGATTATTATTGGGAAATTTACCATTTGAGTCATCTCACTACCTAACAAAATTGGCTTTACAGTTTCGCAAACAGGAAGATTTATTTTCCCTCAAAATAAATATTGATAAACTTACTTCAGTCAATATTTACTATTTGGTTATGGGAAGAAGCAAAAAGTCTAGCCCAAAGTTTAATAGAGTTTGATGTCTGTTTTTTATCTACACTACAAACACAATATCATACTGCTATCTTGGCAGAAGAAGGAAAATTAGTTTTTATTCATATTACTGAAACGCTGTGGGGCACTTTGTAGTAGGAGAATGATAGGAGCCTGGGGCTCGTGCACCAGTCACATTTTTTACAGCCAGCAGCTTTGTGTTGGTTTCAGTTATTTGGGGGGAATACTGAGGTGTGAGTTAAATGTGACCTGTCACTTCTGTTCTAAAAGGCTGCATCTCCATAACATCTCCATAACACAGAGGCTCTACTTTTATTCTGGAAGTAGATGTTTCACAAGCATCCTGAACACCACAGTGCTCACTTATGGAGCTCTTCACTGTGCTGTGTGAAAACATGTGCACTAATTTGACCTGGCATAAACTCATAATTCCTGACACCTAGAAAATGAACATATTACCTTATTAAATGCTGCTCACTCACAAATGCACAGACCAGCTGTTTCCTCCCTCCATTATTGAACTGTAGCAAGCACTTTCTAGAGGAAAATTAAAAGTAATGATTACAATCAATTTAAAAAATTCAATTTAAATTCTGCTACATGGGGAATGACAACATATTTTTAAATGTTGCCTTGTATTTTTTTTAAAGTTCCTACATGTTACGTTGGACCCCCAATAGATAAAATATCCTCCTTCAAAATCACAGGTTTATTTACTTTGGAGAATGTGCATACATCTAAACAGAAACAGAAAAACTGACTGGAGAAATATGGGGCACTTTGTGAGTGAAACAAAAGATATTCTGGTCTTTGGTGTGGGTGTGTCACACACATGCACACACCCTCCCTTTCCTGTCCCCCAGGGGCAATGTCATCTGTCCTCAGATAAGAACACCAGGTGTGTGTTAATTATGTTCACATAATTAATGCTTCCAGAGATGGGGGAGTCGAGATGTTTGTGACTGACTTGGGTGCACATTGGCCTGCAAAAGTGTATAAAAACCTGATGGGCCAATGGGATAAAGTGGTCTCTCCAGGCTGTGAGTAAAAGCACTAAGAGCTGGTCAAATACAGACATAAAAGCCTAAAATAGCTCCATAGGTGCTTTGCTGCTTTTTAACTGTGATTTCTGCAAGGCCAAAGACTGTAAACCTGTAATAGATTAGTTGTTATTTAGATACTGTATTGTCAATATTTAGATACTATGTTAGCAGTACATCTTCTCCTAATCATCCACGTAATCACTGTGTCCTACTGGTCCCACCTGGCTGAGGCCCTTCTCTTGACTACTCTGCTACACATTTCTCTTCCTAAAATAATCTGAAACTGTGGTGAATTATAAAAACAACCATTTACTCAGACAGTGGATGATGACTAAACTCTCCACAAGATGGCTGAAATTCAGCCATCCTGTACACCTATCTGAGGGCTCTGATCAAGTCATAAGAGAATTTGGAATACTCAAACCATTTCAACCAATATCGAGAAATTACACTCCTTTGCCAGTTCTGGTAATTTTTCACTGTTCAATATGGAATACTTCCTGCACATGAAATACTGTACCTATGGCTTGCACTGAATTGCACCCAAAGAACATTTTCAATGAAGTCAGGGGATAAATACTGCTGCTTTGCAGGGTTATTGATGCAGGCAGGCAGCAGGTGTCATTCCTGCCCACACACCCCCTGCTTTTTCTTCTTGTTTTGTAAAGTATGGATTTTTAATGGATACTTTTCCTTTGTATTTTAGCAACTTTGACCATAGAAAGCAAAAACCATGTCCTGATAAATATGCATTCTGCAAGAGCTCTTTACCTGGCAGAACAAATCACTAGCGCTGGAGCCAGCATGCAAATCTTGATTTACAACCACCATCAATGCTTGCCAAGTGACAGCTCTGATGAAGGCAGCCAGAACTACCTCTGTTTGTTGTTCTCATTTCAACACATCCTTCCTTCTCCTTGCAACTTCCCTTCTGCACGCGCGCGTTTATCAGTGTGCTTTCACTAAGATTTGTGTTCCAGTTACTTACTCGGTTTCTATCACACACTGATTGCTGCTGGTCCAAAAGTGACATCTTTTGCTGGGTACTGTTCTCCCACTCGCTTGACGTTAGGTGACCTTGGCTTCATTGGTATTCAGTCAGTGTCAGAGATGGACTTGCTTCAGCTGCCTGGGCCGCGGTGAGCAGGTGGAGAAATGACCGGTTGAAAATGAGTTGTTAAGACCACTACAGCAAAAAGATTGATGCAATTAATTTTTCATTACGTACAGTGTCTGTGGATTGTAATCAGCTTGGATTGTTCTTCCTCTGAGGCACAAATAAAATGCAAATGGTTTTTGAGTGAAAGGAAATGTTCTTTACGAGGTACTGTGCAATTCAGAGCTGCAAAATGGCTTGAAATAAATGGGGATTATGAGGAATGTTTTATGAATCCACCTAGGAGAACTTAATATTAAGTTTCGTGTGGAAAAACCACAGGTGAGTTTCCCATCAGATGAACATATTCCTGCTCAAGCAACTGGAAACAAGAAAAAGCCTTATTTAATAATACTAATACCTAGCTCTTTCCAGGAGGAGATGTCAATGCACTTCACAGCGAAAGTACTTGTCTTACAGATGGCTTAAAATTAAGTATCTTTCCCAAGCCCCCCTCTCATCCCTACAGCAAGGAGTAGAAGGCATGTCTGCTGTGCCCTGTCAAGTGCTTTACCCCTTGGTGACACTTTGGATCACAGCAGTTATCAGTGCAGCTCTGAACCAGCCCGTTCTCACTGCAAAGCATTCAGGTGAACAGAACTCTTGTATCATGAAATTCTTTCAGAAGCTTGGCCACAGAGTCGTAACAGGAACATGCTTTAGAGAATAGGATGGTAGATCTGGAAACTAAATAAAAATCAGTTCTGCATTTCCCCCAGAACAGAGTGAGAGGGACATCTTGGTAGGAGAAATGGGTCATAGCCTCAAAAGCACATGCAGGATGAAGAGCAAGGAAGTGGGAGGGAATACAATGAGATTTTATTGACTGCGAAACATGAATGGCTTTGCTGTCAAAGGAATTGACACCAATGCCAAGGAAAGGGTTTTGCTAGATTTCCACTATATTTTATATTTCCGCTATATTTGTCATTCCTTCTGGGTATTGCTATAACATACGCATATTTTAAGACTTTTAAGGCCTCATAAACTACTGGATAAAGGGCTGAAGGAACCACCCACCTATGACAGTCAGTAGAGCTTAGCATTTCTGATTCTCTGGTACAGGAAGCCCTAACAGTGCCACTCTATCTTCAGAAGTATGAAGTGATGGGCTCCCACAAATTCTACACCAGCAAGTGTATTTAAAATTATCAATCAAATCCCGGTGATACCAGTGAGCCATACAACTTCATTCACAGCTTGGGGACTCTTTTCTTCTGCTGTTACTTTCTAAGAATTAAGCTAGACCGTCAGGCTAAGAGATGAAGACTCTGACAGGTACATGCACCAACTCCTGCTGGAGGAGCCCAAGCTGTGTGTGCCATTGCTCAGGTCAGATGTAAGTGGCAGCACATGCTTGTGTGTGCAGCAGGGGTTGTCACCGTTGGGCGCTAATGGAGAGGTCTGCTCCACTGAAGTCAGTGTTGATTCTGTTCACATGATTCACAGAAGGGCTACACCAAAGATGACTGACTTGGGAAAATCCCAGTGCAATTTTTCCCTTACTTTCATTTTAAGGCACTGCTGTTTGGTTTCACAGTGCCTAGCAGTTTAAACCTGATTAATTATAGCAGAGGCTAACCATGTATCTGAAACCTGATGTTTGTGTTTCAGAACAAAAGAAACATTTAAATCCATGAATATGATCCAATACTTTACTCTCTTTGTTTGCATTCTCAAGCTGCAACAAAAATGGGTGGATATCAGCTGATACCAGTAGGCACAATTCCACGAGACCTTAATGCTACCCTTGAAAGATCTCTCTCACCAGATATATCTAGGCTCAGTGTCAGATTTACACAGCTCTTGGTTAAAGTTTAAACACCATCCAGGAGCCGAATTATATCAAGGACATTTTAGCCCAACGAAGCCTTCTTCTGGCTTGGAACCTTTGCAAGTCAACACAGCAAAACACAGACTAAAGCACCTTAACAAAATTTGTGAATGTCTAAGCACCATATTTTCAAATTTCATTTGGCTTACATAGTACACATTTTCTAGCACTCTGAGGAACAACATATTCAACAGCTAAAAAACTATTTAATCTCCTGCAAAAAATGTGCATGCCGAAGTCAGTTCACTGCTAAAAAAGATGCACCTATTGTGCAGATTAGAAATGGAGATGGACAATCAGAATCTGGATTTCTTGGTGTTTTAAAACAAAATTGCACACAGACTTTTTTATTATACCACTGCAGGATGTATAGCATTTTTCTAAATAGGAAGAAATGAACACTCAGGAGAGAATAAAGGCAGTATGAACCAAATTAAAACCTTAGTGGTTGGGAAATTTGAAAGAAAGACTGTCAGTCAGCCTAGGTCACGTCAGGGCTGTGAAGTGTAACATAGTCTCACCTCTGCCCCACAAAACCATCAGTCTATCAGCAAGGCCATTGGCCTTTTCTTCATGGTATGATTTTAATGCATTGTTTCTTTTTTTTTCAAAAAATCTCTCACCTCATCTGAAGTCCTTCTCTTCACTCTCTTCATTTTCTTTTATGCTCTCACTTTGCCCTTCAAAATCTCATTTAATTAGTTTCCAGCCTTAGCTGGAGACTCTTGGAATAGTTTTTTTCTTGATCAACATTTTCATGATAGGCTTCTTAAAAATAAGACTCTTTTGTCACAGTCTCTCTTTGCTCGATATCAACCTAGAGCAAACATTCCAACATACGTAAGAGTCACAGATCTGAAGAGCTAAAGAGTTATAGGCTAGAATCCTTTTAGGACAGGGAGAATATTTTGAGTGGAATTTCCTGCAGATGAGAAAATCCTTGTGTCACTGCAATATTTTTTGGATTCACAAGATATAAAGCAAATATTTCACATTGGTATGTGTTTGATTTTAAAGGAAACAGTATGTTATGTTGAAAGAAATAAATCATCCTGGGCGTGCCACTCAGTAATTTTTGCAGTTTAGATGGAAACTGCCTGACTGACTGTATGTAAAATGATGCTAAATGATGCCATGAGTGTTTGTTTAGTTTTAAGGATCTAACTGCAAAACAAGCATCTGTGAAATTTCTTCCTCTCCATAATGCAAAAACCTCTACTTGTTTTTGGGTTTTTTTGGAGAGTGGCCAGTAGCAGATGTACAAGGATAAGACCAAAGCAAGATCAAAGTAGTATTTCCCAGGTACACTAAAGCTTGCAGCAATCCAAGACATAAGGCCCCATGAATGCAATGTGGTGATGCAATTAGCACTCTACAGTGATTTTTCTATTTTTCTTGAATTTATTCAGTCACTTTTTGAACCTTGTAAGCTCTCAGCACCCACAACCGTCCAATGGCGACAAGTTCTACAGATTAAGTGCATGTTGTGTTAGAAATCATTTCCTTATATTTGCTTCAAACCTGCTTATCCATTACATTGCTCCTCCTACAAAACCTGTTCTGTTCCACTGATCAGACTGTAGACCTTTTCCTGCCTGCCAGATTTCAGAGGCTGGTATACCATGACCAAAAACCCACAAGCTTCAAGTCAATGCTGAGCTCCTGCTACATGCCTGGGCACTTGATATAAGCTCGTATTAGTGGCATTTCTGAGAGGGGTTGGCAAATTTGTTCTCAGATGACAATTTGCCGACAGATGTTCCTGAAACACACAGAATACATTTAAGTGGCTTACCCTGATCTGAGAGTGTCTGCAGCATAAAGCACAAAGAGAAATGATGCTGTGTGACAGCCAATTGCTGGCAGCTTTAATGGCGAACATCTACATTAATATTTCTCCTTTACTGCTTTGTGTGTATTTGTGGCCCTCCAAAGCAATAAAAGGAAAATTAAGCCCTCAATGTCACAACCCATAAACTAATTTTGCTAACAAAGAACAGAAAAGGAAGGGTTCAAAAGGAGCAGAATTTCTCTTTCCATTCCTAGGAAGCAGCCAAGCAGCCACGTGGTATTGCCCTGACCTTTCTTTAGCCATTTGTTCCTCTCTGCTTCTCCCTGGGATGTGTTTCTGTGTCACTTAGCAGTTGCATAAATAATGTCAAGAGGCTTCATGTGATGGAAAGCTGCAGTGAGCCATGAGACATTCCGGCTTTAATTAGGTACACAAACTAAACCTAGCAATAATATGTCTGGGGTACCATGAATGTCACAAGGTCCTTTCTTGGTGAGGGCAAAACACTGTTAGAAGGCATAACAAAAGCTACTATTTATTATAGAAGCAACTTTTGCTTTCATGTGTTCTGTTTCAATTGGCAGATATCCATTCCGTTGAACAAAGACCTCAGGGTATTCCTCTCTTCATCCTGCGTTTGCTCACCTGCCAGTTTTTAGGGCTGGGTTTTTCTGGGAGGATATGCTGAGTAATGGTCACAACCAGCCGAGGTACTATCTTGAGGCAAACATAACTCTCTGAGCGGCTCAGGCAGCATTCCTGAAGCAGGGAATACTTTGGAAGAGTTTCTGGCTTCCTGAATAATTAAGAGCTGGTCCAAGGTTCTTGGAAGCTTGAGGATATTTCAGGCTACACTGTAAGGTGCTTGGCTGGGCCCCACTCTGCTCTCAATGACACAGTGAGCTCAATTCATCCTGTGTTCAGCTATTGCAGATGACAGCTGGTTTTGAAAGCCTGGCTCTACTGCATAGCTTCTAAAGAAGCACATCTTTAAAAGAGCAGGGATTAGGGGTACAAAAATGGATTTTGACTGTCACGTGCCCGGCAGGCCACAGGCCAAGCAGCTCTGAAAACAATCTATCAGAAGGCAATGATGCAAGTGAGGACAATCCAAATGCTTTCACAAAATACCCAGTTCTTGAAAGTGTGCCTGTAGAAAAAAATATTTCATAGGTATGGGTAGTACTAGCACAAATCTAACAGTACCCAGTAGAAGCAGCTGAAAAACAATTTCCCTAAGCATTTTCATTATCATTGGTATTTCATAGAAAATTTCTAAGCTACAATATTTTAGGGCTAGTTAAACACATAACATTTGTAGCTTCTATGAAAGTTACAGGCTTATTTTTTTTGAACTTGAAAAACACTGGCTATTTCAGTGTTTATTACAGCTATTTAAATATCCTGACAGGTTTAGGTGAATTGAATTGAAACCTCATGAGTCACCTTAAATAAATTAATGTTTCTTATCTGCCGGGTTTAATTTAAAATTTTCTTTTGTGGTTTGACCAGTCATTCATTCCTGCAGTTGAGACAGACAGGTAAAGTTACAATTTTTTCCCCTTCATTTTCCTGGCCAATTTGTCTCAGCTGTGTGCACCAGCTAAGTTTTCTGTACAGAGTATGTCTGTCCAGGTCTGCCCCTCTGGAACTTGTCAGAGTATTTAGTGCTGCATAAAAAGGAAGAAGGAGGGCCGGGTGCATGAGGTAGGGAAGGAGAATCTACAAATTCCACTGTGGTGTGAATCAGGCCACAGGAGGCTAGGTTATAAAATATATTTTTCAGAGGGGAAGTTTAGAAATAATCTAAACAGTAGAGCTGCACGTATCAGAGGGTTTGAGTGAAACAGGCAGCTAAAGATACACCTGTTTAAACAGTTTGGAGAAGGGAAGGCAAAGGGTTTTTTGACAGATGACAAAAGCACTACATGAATTGATTATTCAGTGTTTGGAAAGAAATCATCTCTTTAGTAAAGTATCAGAATGTAAACACTTCTTGTTTTCTTCCTTTGCAGAAAGTTCAAAAGTTTAATCTAATTTTGGAATTTTCTCTGAGCTCATTGAACAGATACACAGTATAATAACTTAGCTGTGCCTTCTGTGTTGAAGTATCAACATAATTTATTGTACAGTGCAATCTCAAAAGCTGACCATGTCTCACCCAATTCTGGCAAATTTCCTGCCTCTTCCATGTTTTATATTGAATGATATTCTGATGTAGCAAGTCAATTCAAACATGTGCAACTAAGCATATGCCAAACATTAAGTATTTATCTAGGTCCAATACAATCAGTGCTGTACTTGGGTTTCAGAGTATAATCAAAATCTCTGATTTGACTAGAAAAAATAATAATAAAAAAGTCTTTTCTTTTACAGGGCTTCTTATACTTTAGTATTAGACCTGCTCGAAAATGAATATGGATTTATACACAACGAAGTAACAGGGCCTGCCTGCATCCTAATCTCAGTGAGACAACGGTGTTTGGGATAAAGGCATGCCGAGAGAATTTGCGTGCAGCGCCCGTGGTCTGAGCCGCTTTTCTCAGCTTTGGCTGTGGCAAAGCTGCACTCTAGTGGAACTGAGGCAGAAACACGCCCTGGGCTGACTCCACACCTCAGCCCCTTTGCTTCACTGCCGCTCTGCTGAGGGCTTTCGTGTGTATGGAGGTCACTTAGGAAGTACTCCAGGCTGAGATGATCCCGAATGGCACAGCTGATGGGTGATTCCGAGGGAAGTTTGCGCTCCATCTGTACCGTGTGGCTGCTCACCTCAGTGCAGTACAGAACAAAGGCATTCACCAGCTACGCTGTGCAGCCCCTACATCTCCATGGGCAGCACCATCCCTAAACCACCAGAACATCTGGGGTTGTCAAGATTATGGACAGGTTATTTTCCCAAAACATCTCATCTCTGCAGACCCCACTGTTTTTAGTGACTACCAGTGTCATATTATTTAAAGTGTTCAGAGATTTTAAGTGCCTTAATAGGACATGAGTTCTTTATAGTATGTCCCAAGAGCACCTGACCTTCAGGCTGCTTAAATCAACGTTGATACACAAAAGTCAAGTAGTAGAGACAAAGCTGGAGTTATTGACAGTGAGTGAGTTAAAGTGAGGCTAAGATCAGTCCCTGTTATTGGAACAATACAAGATGTGCCTTGGAAAATGTCCAAACTTCACCTGACAGGAAAACAGATTTAAACTAAAGGGCTTTTGGTTGCTACATAGCAGTCAATAGCAACCAAAAAGAACCCTTTGTGTCGTGTTAACTTCACTTGTGTGAACTCTAAGTTCTGAACTAAAGCCATAGGTGAAAAAAAAAGCATAAGAAAAACCAATTCAACCATACAAATAACACAGGAATTAGTGCTGAGTTATTAAAAAATACAAGAGGGAACACATTTGGTGGCTGAATATTATATACATTGAAATCAATTTGGCTTCTCAAGTAGAGATACCACTGTAAGTTTTGCTGCCATCTTCTGTTGCAGCATGGACATATCCAGTAGGTCTGGATTGCTGTGCCTCTGGGAAGAGGTGAGTATGCCAAAAAATCTGCTGTTCATAGATTAAAGAGGAGTTTGTGAACACTTCTACACAGTGGAAATTAACTTTGTTTCTTCTTCCAAAACAAATGCAAAATTTCAGTAGAATTTGCCAAATATTCTTGGCATGAGAAGTAGAATTGGAGAAACATTTCTTTTTGGCGTTCTAAAAATGAAGTACTTAAAGACTTTCTGAGGTAAATTTTGGGCTACCCACGATCAATTCTGAAGATTGAAAAAAAAAGTCAGGACAAAATATGTAAATCAGAAATGGACTGTTTGACCACTTGCTCTACAGAAGTCCTCATTGTAAAGGTTCTGGGGTTTGTGGTGTGTGCTGTGTCTTTGTTGCTGGTAGGCCCTCACCTCTTAGATGAAAGGTGCATCAGGCAGGTCATGATTACATCTCAGATATGCCCTTGCTGTGTGCACAGCAGAGGGCTTTTGAAGCTTTCCTGTTATCTGTGTGTGCAGCACTGTGAATCTGGTTTGATGATCTAGAATTCACACTACTATTGCCAATAACAAAGAAACATCCTCTCTCTGAGTATCAAGTCCACATTTTGTGCTGAACATTTTAGCCTGCACACCGAATTGCAGGTTTTGTGATAGAGGCAGCACTTCAAGATGCTAGCTTCAAAAATACAAAGGTAGTTTAAAAGCTGTTCACAGCTGATTAAGGAAAAAAAAGAGACACACAAGGGACTTTATTTCCATGATAGCTGTGCCTTCATCTCGACTGTCAGCAATGTGATTCTGTCACAGGCTTTCTTTGCAAAACATCAAAATACCTCCCTTTTCAGGGGTAATGTTAGCTATCTCTTTTTGAAATGGCATCAAGGGAATGTGCTTTTCTAACTTCAGTTTCCAAAAAGAGAAGCTAAGGTTTGAGCTCTTCTTCTTGCACTGAAGAACCCAGAGACTTAATATCTTCTGTTTCAGAGAACACCCTCCTTTTGTGCTTAATATACCATGGTCTCCATCATTACAATATTTCAAAAATAAATTTTAAAAAACCAACCAAACAAACAAACAAGAAAACCACAAAACACACAACAAATTTCTCTTTATTTTTTTTCCAGTCATCATAAAGCTGTAGCCCATACATCATCAGTCAGGTGCATGAATAAAACATTATGAAGCAATTCTTCTTCTGCCTTGTCCTGTTTAAGCCACTTTTCAAGTTTCTGGCTTCAGGCAATAATTTGTTAATGCAGGTGTGCCATGTTTTCTTGTGACTGCAGAAGCTGAAAAAGTGACTTTGAATAAAGGAGGGTGGAAATTCTAAGGCTGTAACAGAACTGGGCCTAAAGATAGGGCTGTGGACTGACAGGGACCTTCATCTTACAGCCGTGCCCATAGAAGGAGATTTCTGCCTTCAGAGAATGGAGGAGAGCTATTTCAGTAACTGATTGAAACACACTCATGTATTCAGTAAATGCAGTTAAGGTTAAGGGTTAAAGATGTATCTCATGTCTGTCTTATGCTCTTCTAAACATGGGCAATTCCCCTACCCTCTCACACTCCCTTCCCATGGTTAAGTAGTGAGGCAGAGCAAGGATTGGACCTGGCACTATGAAAGCAACACTCTATTCAAATCAATTTGTCTTAACAAGGCCATAAAATCACAGTCTAAAATGGAAAGCTGTCCATCTTCCCTGAGGTTTCTGGAAGACTGAAACTCAAGAAGGATATCGGTGGTTCTCCAGGTGCTGACACTCTCCTAAATCTCCCCACTGCTCATTTGCTCCAAAATCTGGCATCAACACACTTTGAGTCAGGCTCTAAAATTCTACTTTAATGCTTTTGTTGTGAGCTTTGAGCTGGAGATGTTGCAGGAAGGAAAACTGTTGAAATAAAATAGAAGGAGAAATAGAGGGAGAATATAAAAAGACATTCAGATTTAAATAAAGCCTATTTTGCAGATGCTAGGGTTAAGGTGCTCAACAATCAATACAGCTGACGTTTTACTCTAATTGTCATCCTTGTTGCTCTTTTCTATCAGGCCCACATGCTATGAGAAGCAGTGAAGAGACAATTTCATATCTACTAATTATTATCATGATGTTATTAATTTAGAGTAAGGATAATAATAAGATAGGGTGTGTGTAGAAAGAATTCATTATGAAATTAATTGCACTGATTAGGGTCAACACATAAGATAAGGTTTATAAAGCATTTTAGAAACAATTAGTTTTGATGGCTATTTGGCATCCTAAGACATGTAAATCTAGAGTATGCATTTTACATTTCTCCCCCCTCCCCATTCATATGCTAAGTCCTCCGAAAAACGCAGCTTGTTCAAAAGAAAATTGAAATCAGTGGATTGAAGCAAAGCTGGATAATGAGGTATTATTGATATATTCTGTAAATGCTTCAATTATTTCTGCCTTTGGGTTTGAAATTATTTCAAAGAAACAAAGAAATATATTAAAAATGGCTTTTTACAAAGTCAATTTTAACGTCTCCATTGCATTTGTGGTTGTTGTCTTTTCCCCTTAATAGACATAGAAAGGGCTTGATTATAGTTATCTTTCTGAATATACTGTTGCTTTTTGCAATTCCTTTCTCTTGACTCTCAAGGGCTCTCTCACAGAATGGTGGCCCTCAGTTATGTGAAGCACCTGTTCCCAATTCATCTCTGTAAATGAAACTTAACATGGCTTTGTCTCCTTGCATCCTAAATGCCCTTTCTTCTTTTCTTTCTTTCCCCTGAATTCTTATAGAAAACAACTGACAGAAGGAGCTAGCAGAAACATCCTTTAAACCAAAGAATGATTGTGCATTCAGGGTGTTCTTTACCATAATGGTCTGCAGTAGTCTACATTCCTCCCTAATGAAGTTGATTTTTGGCACTTGATTTCAACATGACCATACTTGGTCAGTCCTGACAGCTTTCAAAGACCTCATCCTAAATACAGGCTGTTCACACCAAAAAGACAGTTTAGCTAAACTTAGCTGCTTCTGACCCAACAGAGAGGTCTGATCCCTGTCTGCCACAACACGTGGGCTCTCATGAGGTTCATCAGTGTAGCTGCCCTGAAAGTGGACACATCCATTTAGATCTTGCTCATCTCCCTTTCTCCCTGTCCAGTCACTCAGACTAACAATGGAAGCAGCCAGCTCCTCTATACAACAAATGAGAAGTCCTCGGGCTTTTTTCTTTTTCTAAGAAGCAACAATCATTATCTATATCTTTGCAGATGGGGAAACTGAGGCCCTGAGGTGCATGACTAATGTACCCAGAAGACCAAAGAGGTGCTGGCATACCGCCCATTTCTCCAGAGCCCTGGCACAGAAAGGACATTAGGGAGCTGTGGGTACATAAGCACAGCATATACAGCTTCCTGGATTCAAATCCCTGAGAAACACAGGAGGGTGCAATTAGGAATGGAACCAGAGCTTACTGAAGTGAGTGGAAATCCTTCCAATTATTTCAACAGGTATCTGGCACTGGCCCCTGATGAATCCTCTGGGGCTGCCTGTTGCCTGCTCTGCGTGGCTCATTAACAACAAAACTCATTGTGAGCATGTAACTCCTCAGCTGGCAGGTTTGCAGGTATCTGTGCTTATCTTTCCACTGCAAGCAGCAGCTAACAGAGACAGGATGGGGAAAAGAATGTAAGAGGGGAGAGATCAGCCACAGCAAGTCACAAGAGGAAGCAGCTTACAGCAGTGGCAGGACCTCTTGTTCACTTTTGCCTGTCCTCCAGGAGCTTGGCAGAAAGCTGACAACTTTGTGGCAGTCAGTAGAGCAAGCACCATTTCTCAGCTTATTTTCTATTGCAAAAGTAGCTTGATACTGTGACTGATCGATGCTCCTGGAGAGTCAATACCCAGATCACATGCAGTAAATCCCAGGAGCAGTGCCAAAACTGCAGTGAGTGACTATGTCTCAGCACACTGCCAAATTCTCCTGCCCCTCCCACACCAGAAACCCACGAAGCCAATGGAGCTGATGTGAGTGACATCAGCCCACCAGAAGCTAGAATTTGGCTCATTTCAGTCTCAGAGACATCATCATCAGACATATAGCTCCAGGGGAAAGGTCTAGAAAAAGCAGCACGTTCTTTAAAAGTGAAAATAACACAGATAGGAGTTTTGGAGAGCTGCAGTAATGCAGTACAATACCCCACGTGATATGCCACTCAAACAATGCCCTGCATCAGGGCAAGCTAGTCTATTTCCTTAGTCCAGTAGAAGAAAAAGAAAAAGAAAAAGAAAAAGAAAAAGAAAAAGAAAAAGAAAAAGGAAAAGAAAAAACCAGATTATACAACAGCAGGCAGCCCTGCTGCTCAATACCAAGTAATAAAAATCAATTGTATGATCAATAGGCTTTTCTGTCCACAGGGCTTTGAAGATTCTGCTGTCATGCTCTCTGCTATAATTAGCACTTGATGAACTTAAAATGTTTGATGACTGTGAAATTGTATTCCTTTAGAGACAATGCACATCTGGAATAACAGTGTTCAATTCAGGGATCTATGGAGTCTCACACCATTAAACACAGAACTTTAAATAGAGTTTTCACTGTGAAAACGGGGCGGCCTCTTTGACATGCTAACATCAGCTCTGGTCCACTTGGTCCTCAAATCACTGGTGTAGCAGACAATCTTCAAAAAGCTCAGGATACACTTTTACGCAACTACAACATTTGCTTGTTTAGGAATGAATGTATTCTCCCAGGAGAAGATGAAGAGAGGCAGACCACCCTTACTTCAATTTCACCTTCACAGTCAGAATGAAGGCAGAATGGGATATATCACTCTATATACCAGTAAATACAGGGAGAGAGAAAGACTCATTAACAAATTAACCCATTCTAGCTTCAGTACAAAATAAGCTGCTTTGTGATAAGAGATTAGAAAATAGAATCTTTTGTTGGAAGAAAAAATGAGAAAATGCATTGCAAACACGATTGACTCCAACTCACAGTTTTGCAAGGCTGAGAATGCAATGGAGATGTACAGGAGAGTGTATGTTTCCTTCTCCAGAACCAGTATTTTTCACCGTAAGCATTTCTGCCTTGCACACTAAACGAAAAAAGCCTTCTTTTGCCTGAGCTGGGAACACACACCTGAAAAGGAAAGCTGAACTGGGGCAAGGGCAAGACAAAGGGCAAGGAGAGGCTGATGTTTTCACTCCCAAGAACAGCAAAACCTTGGCCACAGCCTCAGTTTAGAACTGATTCCTTCATAGTGTCAGGATAACCTGCACTAATGTTTCCAGCTGTGCTACTCATTACTCCCCCTGGAAATAAAAACCCCGAAAGAAAAGGCCCATTTTATCAGACAGCTATTTCCAAAGGGTGGACACACAAGACAGATCAGGTGGTGTCACCAACCCTGCTTTAAGGGTTAATGCCAGTGTGAATGTGACTTTCAGAAGACATTGCTGGTAAGAAGCCGGCCCTCTCAGAATGAGGGCCCACAACATGGGAGCACTGTGTGGCAGCTCAGACTGGCCTAAGCTGCCTTTCACTCTACACTAAAGCCTAAACCCAGAAAAACTAAAAATGAAGGCCTGCAAATGGATCTTGTCCTTCTGGGGGTGTTCAGGGCCAGTGTTCAGAACCAGGACACTGGCTTCTACTATCATGCTGGGCAGATATCAAAAGCAGCTGAGTCCCTATCAGAATTCTCTCTTTTAGTGCTGCCTCCTCAATCATTGTAAAGAATTCTCTTCTGTCTCTCTACATGTCCCACCATTGCCCCCAGAGCCCAAGGAAACAAATGTAAGCCTAAATATTCATAAATATTTTCATGGTTTCACTCTGACTACATGTGTTTCTGCACAGAAATTCAATGTGGATTGCTGCTTTAGATCTTGTGCTTGACCTCCTCAGTTTTTGAAGAGCTATGGAAGGCTTGTCATGAATCAGAATCATGGAATATTTTGAGTTGCAAGGGACACACAGGGATCATTGAGTCCAACTCCTGGCCTTGCACAGGAACCCCAAGAATCACACCACGTTCCTGAGAGCGTTGTCCAAACACTTTTGGAACTCTGTCAGGCTTGGTGCTGTGGCTCTTCCCTGGGGAGCCTGAATTTATTGTGAAGTAAGAAAGGTAAAACCATCAGCACTCTTCTAGCATTCATTATGTGACAAGGTTAGTGCATGGTAAGGTTTGAGGGCTGGATATGAATCTGTAGGGCTGATTTCAGACTTCAAGCTGAACTTTTTAGAGGTTTGTCTATGCTAACACTGCTAGAATTATCCAAGTTGTTCCCATTTTTGATCTGTAAGGTCTGAAAGCCAACAGTTCTCTGCACATAAAAATACAATGAAGATCAGACATTGCTGAAACAGAGCAGCATCTCATATTTAGAGACACCTGCAAAAAATGTGTGAATATGGATCAAAAACCAAGAAAAAATTCCCTTCATATATCACATGAGAAGTACCAGTGTGTACTTTCTGTCTGCTTTTGTAAGGTGCCTATAGAACATTTTAAAGCTGGGGTTAAACATTCAACCTCTATTTTGAGCTTTCCTGCCCCTGAAGTGTTTCCATAGATACTTAAAATATAAGACAACCTGACCTTTGAAGGATGCTCTATTGAGTTTTCAGGTATTATCTGATTGTAACACTTTACCCCTAACCTATTCTTGGCTTCTGCTTTGTATTACCATGAATCTCTAGTTTGTACCTGTAGGGGCAAGGTCTTAGGGTTTTTTCTTCAAACTTTAGTAGCACGGCACTGGGACCGGCTTTTGCTTCACCAATTCTTTGATCACAACAGAACTGCAGCAAAACCATAAAGAGCAGAAAAGCTTTGTTAATTCAAGTCCCTACTGCTCTTAAACTCTTCCCCATACTCCTCTTTATTTCTTTTTCCAGAAGGTGGAGGTGTAATTAGCTGATATTTGCCACTTCAGCCACAACAGGCAGCAGGACAATCTGAAGACATGGCACACCTTTGCTTGGCTGTTTCACAACCTGTTGCATGGGTAGCAAAGGCTGTGCCAAATTCCTGTGTTGTCCTAAGGGCACATCCCAGCAGGCAGCCTGGAACATCAGTTACTGATCTAATGCACCTGCCTTGTCACACTCATCTAAACTGACTGGATCACAGTTTATATTTAGGGAAATATCCCAAGTTATGAGAGCTGGAGGAGCTGGGCCATTGACCTCAATGAAGACATGATAATTTACATCAGCCAGAGTAGCAGCTTTGTGGAAATTTGCTCATTTAAATCAGTGAAGGATTTCCCCCATTGTCCCTGGAAAGGTTCCACCAAAATACAATGTTGCCTCTAGTCTCTGTTGCCATTGTCTTAAGCAATTACTGCTCCATATTCCCCAGAAAAATGTGCAGCAGTATGTATTTTAGTCTCAAGGTGACTTACTGCCTGTTTTTCTGTAACAAGAGATGGGTGCTTTACTTCAATAGCTTTTATTAGTGGTGAAAAAAGAAAAGGCAGTGATCAGATTTTGTAATTGAATAGAGAAGGTAATTTGCACTGCAGTCTTCTTGGAAATGAGGCTTTTTATTAGAAAAAGGAAAAGGTCTGAAAGGAATAACTGTCTTTCATGCATTGTGGCACATAAGAAAAAGGCTGGAGAATAGTAGGGGCTGTCCCTTTCTTCCAATGTGTAGTTTTTTCCTGGAGACAAAACCAGAGCTAAATCTTAGCCAGATCTCTGTGGCACTGACCAGTTAGTTGGCTCTCAGGGATCCTGAACGTGGGCAGCCCTTGTAAGCACAGGCCTTGTCTTGCACTGACAACACAAGAAACAGCACAGAGAAAAAGAGGGATTGGGTTCTGAAGAGTGTGTGAAGACAGTGTGAAAACCTGTATCATATTCCAGGCTGTACCTAAGGAGAATTTCCCTGCTGCCACAAGGCCACAGGAGCCAGCGCTGTGGAAACAATGGAAATAGACAGCAAATGGATCCTTCACTGCTGACATATTTGAGGTAGGGGTACTGCTCCTGCAAAATCAGGTGTCGTGAAAAATCAGCACTGCGTACTTCGAAGAAGTAGAAAGCCTCAATTGTAAATAAAAGGCTTGCAATTAAAAATGGTGTCAATAATTTCATGAATGAGACTGAAATCAGTGGCTCAGAGAGTTGTGATTCCACTTAAGTAATCTGGAACATGGTTGGAAGCCCAAAGACTTTTGTTTTACATAATACAAAGTAACATTTTTGACGATCTTTGATAAAGTTTTCAGGTGAAGCAAAAAAGCCTGCTTACAAGTTGAATTTACATTTCCATTTCATTACAAAATAGCAATTTCTTTTCATTTGCTTATTAAAATCCAGCATGAAACACAAACAGAAGGTGAAAATGCCAGCTTTACTTTGGATTTCTTCAAGAAAAAAAAATTAATAGTCAAACTGCAGAAGCAGTTGATGATAAAGACTCCACTGTCAGAAAAAAAAAAAAAAAACCCTGGTCATTTCCTGATTAAGGAACAAAAGTAAGAACAGTGATATTTTTCAAAGACTTAAAAAAAAAAACCTAAACCAACTGAAATACTGTTTCCTGACTGCATTTTATACAATGGAATGGATTTTCTCACTTTTCATCTCAGACTTTTCTCTGTCTGCAGGCTATTCCCCATGCCTGCAAAAACCAGATAATGATGCTGATACATAAGTAAAGAGGAACTCACTGGAGCAGAGAGGTGTGAATGGTTGAGCCAGCCTTGACTGGAGCTCAGAAGACTATTTGTTGCTCAGAGAGGCACTAGATGGTTGTGTAAGATGGGGATGGCAAGATCAGCTGCAATTAGAGTCTGTCCTGAGACTGGAACAATCAGCTGTATGACTGCAGCAGAAGGAAAAAAACCCATAAACAAAAACTTTCCTTTTAGAAATATTGACTAACATCCTCTGCCAAGACAATCAGCTTCTCAAGATGAACAGAGCCCAGGACTGGGCCATCTGCACTTTGAGTTCATGTTTTCAGAGCACGGGAAATGCAGCAACAACCACCAGGTGCAGCTGAAGAAGAACATTTTAAGTACCATATATGAAGTTTTACACTTCAGAATTACTGGGGGCATCTTCAAGATGGGACACAAATATGAACTGTAGATTTTAATTAACTGGTGCGGTTTTGGTTGCTGCCACTATTTGGTTGCTGAGTATATGGTATGAATAAATGAAGAGAGAGAACCCAGGGGGAAAAAAACCCCACATTGCAAACACAGTTTAGCCAAGCTTTACTTTTCAACTGGTTAAAGAAGAAGCTTCTTAAACTTAATATGACCTAGAAACTGCACATTCCCCAGCAGCCCTAATTAGTTGAAGAAACTAAGTGTTTTACCACATAACCTTCAAATAATCTCTTTGAATTCACTGGTTTCCCAAGTGCTTCTTCCTTGTCCCATTTCATACAGTTAATGAAACATCTCAATCAAGAAGCAGGTTTTTATATGTGAGCAGTTTCTGTCTGCATTCTAAAGGGCTGAGATTTGAAACAAATCGCCACTCTTTGCTTTGTTCCTTAGGGTAAAAATGAGTGTCAGCACCATATCCTCTTTCTGACCCAGAAATGATTTCTCAGGTACCTCACCTCCATTTTTAGTCTCAGAAGAATACTTTCATATCTCAGGAGGAAAAGAGTATGGGCATAGGAATTCAAAAATGCTTTGCTTCTCATGTACAGCTGCTAATTGGAACATCCAGCCCCTCTCCAGCTTTACATTTGAGGTGGGGTATTTTGGTCTGTGCCCTGGGAAAGTTCTTGTGAACAGAACACAGTTCATGCTTGTCAAGGCACTGATGTTGCCACAGCTGGCACATATGTATGTAAATAAAATTTAATCAATCCAGGGCAGAGGGTGACAGGGACATCCTGTTCATGGAAGGCCTGTCTTCCTTTTTTTTTTTATCCAGCAGCTGTCCAGAAATTGCTTTTCAGTGACCTTTAGTCCAGTCTTCCAGGAACAGATCTCTAACATAAGATACCTAAGCTAAACTGACCAAAGCAGGGTCATCCCATTCCAAAGTCTGGGAAATTCACCCACACAGAGAAAGTCTGGAATTTGTGCAGCATTTCTAGAGCTTCTTCTGCCTTTCTCCTTGTGTTCCTCCACTCACTTATTTCCACTATGACTAAGTAGGACACATACAGTTGAAATTCCTATTGGAATTATTGCTATTGGCAAATCCTCTACTAAGGGAAAAATCTGTTGAAGTTTAATCTATATGGAGTCACATAATTCAGATGGTTAAAGTGTTCATGTAATATAGGTACTTGATGACCTTCAAAATTTGGGGTCTGGTTGGCTCAGTGAGCTACCACAGAATCCTCAACATGGTCACTGCCTCTCTTTCTCACTTTGAACTGCACTTAGCTAAAAACTTAGTGAAAAGGTTTATAAGCTCATCAGTTTTGAGGACAGCTGGTAAGCAAAAGAAGATGAAGTTAACTAATCTGTAAAATAATTGTTAACACTCTTTTACTCTATTTTTTTTCTAAAAATGCTCAACTAAATGATCGTTTAAAATATGAAAAATTATTGCTGGATTTCCACTAAAAATCCCAATTCTGCTCCTGCTAAAGTTGTAGGGGTTTTAGAATAACTGAAGAACATTGTGTGTGTGAAAGTGTTCCAGTGAAAACATTTGGCCAGCCCCAACAGACTCCTAGAAAACTTCTTCTTTTGTCTTACCGTTACAAATGTGGGTATAAGTACATAATGGGGTAAAGAAATTACTTATTGACCAAGGCTTTTATCTATTTGCTTTCTGAAATAAGAACACATTGCAGTTTTGAAGGCTATAAAAACTACAATGCAAATGCAAGCTCACGATCTGCAGCATTATAACCCATTAATGACTAGGCACAAGGAAGAGAACAAAGACCAGAAGGGAAGAGGTGAAAGAAAGCATGGCATACAAATCTAACCTCAAGAACCAGCTGGAAATTATCCATCAGAGGGTTCCCTAATTGAAAACAACTTCAACAAAACTGCAAATTGCATTTTTTGCAGTAATTATTTCAACTCCACAGTGGGAGAAATTGCAATGAAGTTATTTCAACAGTTTTCAACATTTTCAAATCCTACTTCGGGTCATAGACAAATGCTCAAAGGTTGAAATATCCCTTAGGAGGGAAAAAAAAAAGTTGTCCAGACTTGCTGCTTCACTTTGATCTTCCTGAGTAAGATACTCTTTTGACAAACAAATTCTCATCAGGTGGAAGCAAACCCAATGGTTCAGAACCCACTGAGTTGTCATTTGGCTCACAGCTCTGACAGCCTCTTTTTTCCTGGATGCTCTTGGAAGAATGCTGTTCAGGGAACGTGTTTGCTTCTGGTGCCAGGTGCATTTCCTTTTCAGAGTATCTGGGGCGCACAGAAACCAGCTCCATCAATGTTCAGCACCATGTTCTGACTTCTCACAATGGGGTTACAGAGAAGGTTAGTATCGGTTCAGTATCACATAAACCTGTGATACACCTGTTCTGCTGCAACTGTTACTCCTTTCCTAAGAACTGCTCGTTCTCTTCCTGTGTAAAATTTTACAGCTGCTTGAAAACGTGCTCGTGTTTCTGGCACTATTTTTGCCTAGAAGCGATTCGCTAACTTGGAACTTTGTGAAAAATGCGGTTGATTCTTTTTTTCAGCTTCGGAAAAATAAACCGGGCTTGTCGTCCTCAGCCGAGTGTCCAGCCCACAGCAGGGACATAGCAGCTGGAAGCTGGTGTTCCTTCCGCCTGGAAGAGCAGTGCTGGAGCTGGCGGGCTGCTGGCACCATCTAGTGATGCCTGCGGGCTTGCACAGCTCCCTCCTGCCTGAAGCACGAGGGAATGCTGGCTCAGGGTGCCAGAGATCCCTGGAAGGAAAAACAACTCTTAAACCACAAACACTGTTACAAGGACTAGAGTTCTATCCTTGGCATCACCATTTTTAACTGGCTTTTCCCGTGACACACCATGTAACACTAAGTACGTTTGCATCACATTTGTATGGATATCAAATGAACTACAGAGGGTTTACAGGGCACAACAAAGTGGTACTTACTGGAGAAAGCAAGATGCAGTGGGAAGGTTCAAACACATTTCCAAATGCATTTCTCTGTAAATCCAAAGTTTTCAGTCAAAAAAAAAAAAAATCTAGACCAACCCCCAGGTTTTCTCTCCTCCCTGCTGAAGCTGACAGCTCTCTCAGGCTCTGCTCATATGGCAACAAGGAGAACTTCCACTGGTCCTCTTTTGGAAACTTTTGAAAGGCCTTCACCTCAAGGCACTGGGGACACTGGCCTTTCTCTCGGTCTCCTCATCAGGTGTGAGACTGGACTTGGGTTCCTGTTGCAGAAACCAAGGTGGAAGGTGCTGCCACCTGTCACCTACCATGAAGGTGGGCTGCAGCGGAGAGGAGGCCTGTGTTGATTTCCCACCTTAGTAACAAGAAGTCCATGCTCCATTGTGAATTTGACTGTAGGTTCCTCCTCTCATCCCAGTCAGGTCCCTTAGTGGTCCCTTGCCTTTCCTGCCTGCTCTTCTGCACAAACCAGAAGGGAAACAGCGCAGTGCTCAGCTCTCCGAGGACTGACATCACCTGTAAAGCTGGACACATCTTTTCTTTCCTGCTTCCCGTCTTCAGGAGCAGATGGTTTTGGTCAACCAAAGGCTTTTGTGACTATGTCCCCTTTTTTTTGGTCTGTTGTTGCATTTTTTTCCCTTAGAGGAAAATTAATCAAGGTATCTAAGGCTATTTTAGGCTCTATGGAATCAAAATGAGGCAAAAAAAAAAAAAATTCTAGGGGAGTTGGAAGCAATTTTTAGTTTAAAAATCTTCTTTTTTTGTAAGACATTCCAGAACTGCCACTGAATGACAGGGTCAGAGTCAAAAACAAGGGTTGAGGCTGACCAGAAATTTTTTCCCCATTGTTTTCATCCACTGGCGGATATAGGAGGTCAAAACCAGATTACTTTGAAAGGAAAACGTTTCCTTTCCTCTGTCCTCCTTCTTCTTAACCAGTGATCTGAGTTTTGGTGATATATTTAGTGCCACATCGCTGCAATAATAGCAGTGAGAGACACACTAAAGACCACAGGAAAGGCAGAAGATCACAGAGAGATCATCAGGTTGGAGAGGGCCAAGGACAAAGCAGGGGTCTTTGCCTGAACAGAGCTGGCTGGAGAGAGAGGCATCCATTTCCAAATGAGGTCAGCTCGTGCCCTCAGCTCCCAGGCAGGACGTGAGTCACACCCATGGAGTGCAGAGCAAAGTGACCCCTAGAAAGAGGTTTGCTTAGCTCCAGCTGGCCGACGAGCATTTCACTGGATTTCAGCCCTTGCCAGGGCTGCAAGTTCATGCTGAGGCAAGAGACCTTGCCTGGGGCTAAGGGTTATGTCAGGGGACCAACAGGAGACCCCCATCCCCTGGAGTGGTGCTTGGAGGACCAGCCCAGGAATTCATACTCTTTGTAAGGACCAGCACTATTTAGAAAAGATAGGGTTTGGTGGATGTTTTTTTAATTAGAAGTGGGAAACAAGGAGTTACAAGTCTCAGGATCTGTGCTGTAAGTTACGAAGCTCTCAGTTTATTGCCTGTCTCCAGAGACCCTTGTGTAAAAGTAGGGGCAGTTCTTGTCTGAATTGTCAGAGCATTTCCAGGGTTTGCTGGCTAATGCTTGAAAGAAGGCATAGAAACCTTTGAATGAAAATTCTGTGACACAATTCAGGAGACTAGAATTAAAACAGAGCAAGAGAAAGAGCAGATTTGTGTAAAAAAACACCCCACAAACATGTCTCTAGTTCTGCCATGGGGAGCTATTCACCTAAAAATGAACTTAAAGGCTATTGGTGACTTCATGGGGATCTTTTGAGTTTAAGGGCAGAGAATATGGGAAGGGATGAGAGCAGAAATTAGGTGCTCTCCATTTTTCCTGCCACTGTGCTAAAACTGAGGTTGGCATTGTGCTCCCAGAGACTGAGTACCTACTCACAGTCCAATCTTCTACTAAAATTATCCAAAGAGGTCTCACCTGAAGAGTTAAGTTGCTGAGTGCTGTCTATATATGAGCTGATAGATGCACTCTGCAACCACTCAGGGCACTGTCAACATCCCTGTTCCTGGCATCCCCTCTGAGGGACCCATCACTATCTTTCCACTCAACTTTTTGCCATAACTCTCCTTTGGCTGGTTTTGATGGAAACAATCCCATCAATAAACCTCATCTGTCCCTCACATGCAGCACAGCCTCTGCTGCAGATGACAGCAGCTTGAGCACTCTGACCTTTACAGGGCTAAAGGAGACCAAGAAGGCTCCTTTGACCAGCCCATGGGCAAGGGACAGGTTCAGCTGTCTGGCGTGAGCCAGGGTGCGTTGCTGCAGGTCTGGTGCTTCCAGACAAGGGCGAGATGCAGAGAACTCAATTTACCAAGGTTAAAAATACAGCCTGGGCAAGGGAAGGATCTATCCTTTTAGATTTACCTTTTCCTACATATAGCCTATGTTATACATATATACACTTACATTACATACAAGAACAGCGGTAAAGCCACTTATGACAGCATGGCTAAGCTTTAAAAACAAACAAAAGACAACCACCAAACCGAAATCAGGAACCTAGCATTTCAGCTCCTTCAGAGCGTTAGCAAAGCCTGAGTAAGGCAGCTGAATTAAGAGCTTGCTCTGTCCCTATACATGCCATCAGGAAGCTAAGCCATCCCCCACACAAGCCAATGCACCTTTCAGGCAGCTCAGTTTGTGGGCAGGATCTCCCACTGGCCTGCACGGTACTGCAGAGCCATGCGCTTGTGCTTGGCTACCTGGTTCTGTTAAAAAACAATTTAGCACAAAGCAGATTCTTAGCATCTTTTCAGCCTAGTAGGTTTTACCCTGGTTTTCTACCAGGAAAAAACCAGCAGGTTTTCTGCCAGGGTGCGAGGAACTAGTCAAAGATAAGGATGACCTGACTGCAGGTTTAAGGGAAAATGATTTCTCAGGTTGCCAACCTACTTGGGCTCTCTAGATCAACCACCTTGTCCTGAAAATGCCTTCCTGGGGGTGGGGGGCAGCACTAGCTGGTGGTACAAAAGGCAGGGCCTCCTGTATTGATGCAGTTTGAAATCATTAACTCGCACAGCACAGGCAGAGGCGCTCACGTACCCAGCCCCCACCATCTCTATGCCATGCTCTTAGATCTCCCTTGCAGTCCGTGGGCAGGCCCAGGCACCACTCCTGTTCCCTGTCTGTACCATAAACTGCTCACATGCTGCCTACAAAACTTCAGGAGCAGCAACCCAAGCCTGCCCCTTGGCACTGACAGCCCCTGCCACACTGCAGCCCCCCAGGCTATGTCCTGTGGTAGCACTGCACCCTGCTCTTTGCTGCTTGAGTAACAACTGCACAGCTCAGAAACCCACATTTCCATGACAGACTAAGATGACAGAGGGCAGGGGGGCACTGCTTATTAGAAAACATTTAATCAGAGACGACAAAAGCTCTAGGACTGTTCAAAGCTGCACATAGAGCTATCCCCTTATTAAACGGTTTGCCTTTATCCCTTGGCAAGTAGGAGTTGTTCTGTGCTAGTAGGAGGCAAGAATGACCAAGCCCCAGAAGGTAAGTCAGCATCATGGGCTAATCAGCCCAGGTTTTCTAAAGTGGCCAGGCTGGCAGAGGTGAAATGTCACCTTTGCAGGCCATCCCAGGCTCCACAGCTCTAAAGACATTTTCAATAGCTCTACAAGACAGTACAATAGCCATAGGGATGATGGATGACACAAATTTTTATACATCTATTGCTAATTCCCTGAGTGAGACTGCACCAGAGATCCTTCTGGAATGCAGAATGGTCACCTGCATTACCTCTGAAACTCAAATTTAAATCCCACAGCTTCCATCAAGCTGCCTTTCTTCTCCTGTGGCAGAGAATGTTGCCTTTCGTGCCCATTGGGCCCACCCTTCCAAATCACAAACAGGTTCAGCATTGTGTTTGAACCTCATCCATGTGCATGCAGCCCCCACCTTGCACCCTGTCCTTACTGAAGTGGACAGGGAAATGAAAACAAAACATTGAAGAGGAAAAAGAACGTTCTTCTGGAGCCACTGCCCCTGTCTGCAGTCAAGTCTGGCATCTCTGTACTGACTCCCTCAGTCCCACCTGCCTGGCTTGAGGTCTTCAGGAGCTCTGTCTAACACTGGCACTGCTCCTGCCTCTCATTACAAATGGCTTCCACAGCCATTAATAAATGGAAGATAGAAGCTGCAGGTTCCTTAATAAAGTTTATTTAATCATAACTATGCTTAGGAAAATACACTTGTAAAGGTTAATATAATGAAATTTAGTTTAACTTTATACTACATTTTGAACAAAAGACTTCTTATACATGATTTAGGTAAAAACAGGAAGTATGATCTGGCTCGTTTTACATCTATTACAAATGTAGAAAAGACTGTCATGCACTACAGTAGAGAGCATGAAAAAAATTACCTTTGGTTTAATTCAGAGAATACAAGTATTGCACTGTAAAAGCATCAAACATGGTGCAACTAAACATCATAAACATGTTTCCATGCCAGCTTACAAAAGTTTGTTAGCTAGTGTAATTTTAGAGGGGGGAAAATATATGTACACATAAAACAATTTAATTAGCTATTTGGATTCTGTTAATATCATATGCACGCCACATATCTACACAACTGACATTCAAGAAAACTCTTGAATTTGATTTAATACCTTTCAGCTACATTAAATGTGTTGAAATCAATGACATTACTGTATCTTAACTGGCCTGTCAGCTGTTAAACATTCTTCTTTACATGACTAAAGTTCCAGCCTAGATCATCAAAATCCAGAAGCAGCAATTGCAATACCATGGATTTTAAGTGCCTAGCTACCCATTTCTTGACCATTTCTCCAGGCAGTTAGTTTGAGTGTATAGATTCATACAGAAAAGGCCCAAAACACATGACTCAACTGAGGGCTGGCAGTGTAGGGGTGTATAAGCGTGCTAATCCTTCCAACCACATATTGGAGGTTGAACACAAATACAGGTATTATTGCCAAAAAACACAAACATGCTAGCATTGGCAAAACCAACACAAAATAATTTAACAATATTGAAAGAGACCAAAAAAAAAAAAAATAAAGGCATTGTTTATAGGGAGATACAGCAATGTAAGACCACCATATATGGTAGGCTATGTGACCCGCACTCCCCCTCAAATACTCATATTAGCAGTGCCTAACATTTGAGATAAACATAATGCATAAACACAATACATCCTTGCCTTTTTACTGTAACATAATCCCAAACCTTGCAGACAATTTCAACACAGTTCTGCACCAAGATTAGCTATTTCAGGACATTGTCAACGGGTCTTAGATAGAAAAAAATCAACTTTTCTTCTTTTTAATACATTAATAATTTATTTTCAGTTTCTCATCTTGTGGTAGAAAACTCCGCCAAAGAGGAGCCGACTGTTGTCTTCGACGAGTTCTTGTCAGATCAAGCATTGAAACCTTGACCACTTCACAGAAATGTGCAGCACAGTATTTCAGGGAACCACCTTTGCTTTTATCTCACAGAGAGAAATTTAAAGTCAGTCAACAGCATCATTTTCATTTAAAAACAAACAGGAAAAAATTATCAGGCCAGTCCATGAGTTTACTTGAACATAGCTAAAGTCCTTGAAGTCTCTCATAAAATAGCAAGGATAGGAAGGGAGTTTTAAACCTCTACACAGTACTGGAATTCCCAGCATCTGCTCATATCACTCACAAATGGTGGCAACATTTATATATAAAAGAAACACTATTAAGAGGAAAAAAAAATACATCTAAAACTATTACAACTGGTACTTTAGGAAAGCAATTCAACTACGTTTGTTTTCTTAATGTTTAACATAAATATAGTTGCAACTTGATCTTGAGTTGACAATGATTGTCGCAGCCAAGGTAAGGATTGAACACCATCTATGCAAACAAAAACTCACTATACATTATACAACTTATTTCTGCCATGAGGGATGCCTTCCCTCTCAAATCTTTGGCCTCCTATTACTAATCTCTCCCAAAAGCAGAAGCAATGTAGCATTGTTGCTCTCTATTCATTCACAGCAGTGGGTTTGTTTGGAGGGGAAGATGCTGTGGGGACAGTGAAGAATGGGGTTTATTCCAGAGCTTACACAGAGAGTTACTTGCAATAAAGTGCTCTGACAAATGCTGTCTGAGCTCTTCAACTCCACTCTCCAAATAACACCTGCCTCCAAATTTGTTTCTTTGGAGCTGTCCCCAACTGCTCCCACTGGAAAGGCAGCTAATGACAGTCGGAAGAGTGCACAGATGGGACCTGGAAGGTTTTCTTTCTTCCCTGCTGGTTTGGATTTTGTTTACATTTTGCCACTGGTTGGCAACCAGCATTTAGGTATGCCATCTCTCTTGCATTTGTGTGTGCTAGAAATGAAATCTGTTTAGAATTAAAAACTCCTGGTATGACATGTAGACCTGAGATGACAATCTGATCACTTATATGTTTCTCTCTGCATGGAAGCTGGATGGTTTTATTAAATGCAACTTGAATTAATACGGAGCAGAAATTTCTGCAGATTTTTAATGCCAGGTTTGTTGCTTACCAGTTGATTTATCCTTATTTGTTTGTTGTGGTTTCTTGTGTATGAGATGTTAGATTATATCACTGCTGCTATTTTATTGTTTTAAAGCTCTTGAAGTTTGACTGCTGTCCACCACAAAAATGAAAATGGAAGGGGAAAAAAAATAATCATCCAGACTTGCAGAATCTGCAGACTGTTTCCACTGAAAGCAATTTTTTCCTGCCTGGTGATCCCAAATTATAAATCAGAATTTATCACTCTGCATGTGTATTCAAAGAATCAGAAGTGGCATTTCCATGACAGAATAAATCTTGTAAAAGAGCGTTTTGGAGCTGCATGTGTATCCTTTTGCTCAAGGACTGTACAATTCTAAAGCCACTTAAAAATGCATAGCCAAGCAGTTCATAATTTCAGCAACTTCATGCACAGCTAATCACATCCCAGGAAAACAAGAAAAATCTGCAGTAAGGAGCATCACAGAAAGCTGCCACAGAAAACTGTCCCATGGTAAGCAACAAGTCTGAATGTTTTCAAATAAAAAAAACTTACATATACAAAACCAAACATGCATATATAAAGTGTACATATACTGCACAAGCGCTATTCCTAGAAGATTAAACTGCATAGGTAAAAATCAAAAACAAGTGCAACATTTTAAGCCCTTAAAGCACAATCAAAAAACAAAAAGCAGAAATTAAAAATAACAAACTTGCTCCCCCACAACAAAGCCAATTACATATCAGTGATTAAGATATTAATCAAGACAAAGACTTTCCAATCAAAAGTTGGAAGTGATGCCTTAGGGTTTAACTTTTATATTTTTCAAATCTTGTACTGCCTAGTGTGTAACTCTGAAGTTTCGTGTGGCCTGTTAGCTGCTGTTCTCTCATGCTGCTTAGACATAACAAACCTCTCTAGGTTTGCTCTCCAAGGACACCCAGATTGTCCTAGGTCCAAAATGTGTAAATGAAAATCTTAAGAAGGGGGGTAAACCTGGGGAAATTACACCATTAACTGAAGTTTTAATTGGAGAATTAACCCTGATATGCAAATGAACCAAACTTACAAAAGTGTGAAGAAGAACCCGTGACCTGCATCCATCTTGGGTGTAGCCTTTTGACTGCCCAAGGTGTACCCTGAAAGCCCTTCAAATAAATACCTACCTTTATTCCCTTATTCTTGTCTAGCCTCTGTTTTTAGGTGGCCACCCCAGGCATCAGAAGGACTACTCTCAAATTTTGGCTCATCATTCACACTTAGGGGATCTGAAATGTATGTTCATAATTGTAATTAGCTTAAACATTTATGTTCATCACTAGCCAACTTTGATTTCTTTTACAAAGTGCTCTTTATGTAATAGAAGCTATCTTCCTGGTAGAAAAACCATCAAGTAGTTTAACACTGAACATCAAGATACATTGAAAAGAACTTAAAAAAAAAAAGTGGGAAAGGGAAAAAGGGAGAGAAAGAGTTGGCTGCTAGAACAAAAAGCAACTTATGCCAGTGGCTCTATAAACATCCAACTTGTATATTGTTAGCTCCAGTCTTGTTCCTAAAACTCAGTTTATAAAAGAGCTGCATAAGCTAATAGACTAGAAGCTTACAGTGACTTTATAGGACAAAACCTTATACACCCTACCTGCTTTCTCTAATTAAGAGATCCAATAGTTAATGAGTTCACCATGACACATAAAGTTGTCAAAAATATTTTCAACTTAAAAAAAAAAAAACTAAACCAAAAAAGAAACCAATGCAGACACTAAAGCAAACCATGCTTAAAAAAAAAAATCTACAGTATTTTTACATAAGCTGTGTAAGATCTTACAAAAGAAGATTCCCCAAACCACAGCTACTTCTACTCCTGCCCTTTTGCTGCCTTCTCAAGATAATACACATTAACTAAGTGCCTGTTGAGGTGCTTGCTGTATTCACCTTCCTTTTTAAATGAGCGGTCACAAAAAATGCACACATAGTTCTCCCTGGCCACCGTGGTGTCCGGAGCTCCTTGTGACATCTTTGGACTTGTTTCCTCTTGTACAGAGCGAGCACCATTTAACCCCGAGTCATCGCTTCCTTCTGATATGTTGTCGCTGATGTCGCTGCCTTCATGGCTGTGGATGCCCTCATCCTCATCCATTTCCTGAGACTCATTCACGGCTGTGTTATCCCGAGATAAGGACAGAGCCACTTTAGGGCTTTGTGTACACCCTTCTCCAGGCACAGGTGCTGGCGCAGCATCTCCTGTCGGCTCTGTCGCTGGCAGGCATGTCTTGCTCAGGTCCATCAGGTCTGAGTTACTCTCAGTTTCTGCCACAGTTTCCTCTGGCTCCTTCTCAGGTGCCAGATCTGGTATCACATCCATAAGCACATCCAAGCTTTTTTCAGAAGACACTGCATGGGAAGGTTTCTCAGAGCAAGTGTCTTCCCCTCTGTCCACCTGTTTCTCCTCCTCCTTTGCACCACCAGTGTCTTCACCCTCACCTGCTGCTGCAGGCATTTCTTGGTCCTTTACCTCAGCTTCTGTGTTTGCATCCTGAGCTGGCAGATAAAGCTGCCCTGGGCCTTGGATGCAGTTTCCCTTGGGATCAGTGCTCTCCCCGCTGAGAGCATGACCACCATTGTTGTTTAATGCCACTGTGTCAGTGGGATCTTGCTCCTTCTGGTCACTACCCTCAGTGTCCAGCTTCACACATCCATCTTCTTCTTCTGTGATAGGATACTCATCTGGCATCTCCTCTTCCTCAATCTTCTCCTGATTGAGTTTACTGCTTTTTTTACTATGCTTAATTTTCAGAGCTTTCTTTTTTCTGTTTTTCTTGAGGCAGTAATTTTGCTTTTTAGGCTCTTCCTCTGGTACAACATCACTTTTTTGAGCTTCCGAGCAGTCTCTGGGTTTAGCTTCCACTTTCTTTTTCTTTTTTGTTACTACTGAGGTATCATTTGCAGGCTCTTGCTTTGACGAAGTTGCCTCAGTTTCTGCCTTTCTTTTGACCTTCTTTGTTTTACATGTTTTCTCAGTACTTTTCTCAGTTTTAATATCCACCTCCTTGTTTTCTGAAGCCGATTTCCGACTTCTGGTTGTCACCTGGCCCGCAGAAACATTGTTTGTTGACTTCTTTTCCTTTGCCGAATTATCTTTTTTCTCCACCTTCACAATTTTCTCCGTTTTCTTTGCAGCTGAATCCCCTTTCGTTGGTTCCTTCTCCACTTTGTCATTACTGCTCTCAGAAAAGTCAGCTTCGCTCTTTTTAGTCCGTAGCTTCACCTTTGAGACATCCATGGTGATGTCAGAACAATCAGGATGCCTGGACTTGATGTGATACTGCAGGTTACATTTTTTAGACGCTGCATAATCACAGACAGGGCAGAGAAACTGCCGCGGGTTGACGTGGAGCTCAACGTGCTTTTTGAAATTGCTGCGGTCAGCGGTTTTGTAGTTACAGTGCGGGCAGATCAGAGGCTTGGGCCCATTGTGCACTTGCCTCGCATGACGAGTCACCTCGTGCTGGTTTGAGGCCACGTAGCTGCACTGGTCACATTTGAATGGCTTCTCACCTAAGGAAAGGAGGACGGAACAGAATGATGGTGATTATTAAGCATGGTGGTTTCGGAGCAATCACGTCCCACTAACACAGATACAGAAATATGAAACTTGAAAAGGATAAAAAAAAAATTATCCATGCGCCTTTAAAATTAAGCAAAGTCAACATAAGAAATCCACAAGTCACAAACACATTCACGAGACACTAAGAAAAAAATACAAAAAAAAAAAAAAGAGAGAAGGGGTGAGGGTTGGGAGGAAGGGGATCCAAAACCAAACAAGCAGTAACAACGTCACAGGTTCTGGCTAGGCATACATACCGGCAGAGATCTCTCTACAGTAATATTAGCAAATGGAATCCATACCCAACTGGTCCATTGAATGCATTGTAGAAAAACGGAAATGTAACATTTGATGAATAGCAGTTTCACACAAGCGTTTCAAAAAAAGTCCAACTTTACACAGATTTAGCATACTTCATGTTTGCATTGAAAAGGAAATGAGGGAAAAGAAGCTGGCAAAAACCTAAGAACATGAAAGGGGTGCCCAGATGATCTTTACCTCTGAAAAAATTCAGTTCAGTGTTTTGGTGCCTCCAACACGTGGTACATTGCCTGCAGGCTACTCTTGGCAAGTTAAACAAACATACTCCAAAGCCATCACGTTACTATTAAAATCTGCATTTATGTTAGTGCAATGACTCTTGCAGAAGTGGTCCTGAAATGTTCTGTTTAGCGCATGCCACTGCAGCAGAAGCAGCTTTCCCTTACACATCAAAGCAAATAGGAAAAACACTTCTAGTGCAACAACTCAAGTCCAGAAATACTTCGGGAGCATCTGTGCATGTGCCAATTTAGCTGAGGAATTTGGGATGCTCCTGAGCTCTGAACCAGCATCTCAAAACTGATCTGCAGAACTAATGCATGCTACTTCTTCAGTATGTTGAAAATCCATTCTAGTCCCTTCTGCTCCCATACAACAGGGCTTCTCCCTTCCCTGCAACCCACTGCCCATACTCAAGCATGCTCTGTAGCATGACTCAGGAGACCAGCCAGCCTGCAGTGAAGATGTGGTGCCTGTGTGTGTTAACCACGTATCTGCAACACCCTCACAAACTCTAGAAAAGCTGTGCTGCCTCCCTGGCAGGAAGGAGCGGGACACTTGTTTAAGAGTCCAGATCATTTCATGTCTGTCTGCAGCATCTAATTATTATTTAAAGAAGAGCTACTTTGATTCCCTCCCTCTCCACTTTACTTCCTTCTTTTTTTCTCCCACTTCCTGGTGACATTTTCCACAAGTTTAAGCTTGATGTGTTTATTGCTCATCCTTCCTCCAAGTATAGAGCCTTTATCACCTAAATTTCAAAGAATAGTTCTGTGTTACACTGGGGGAGGACAAGAACAGCCTCTCTTATATACACATGAACAAGCTGTTCTAAGCGCACAGAGTGCTCAGAGGCAGCTGCAACAGCGTAACTCAAAGATAGCATGTGAAGAGTTTGTGTCCATCGTCTCTACTAAATCCAGGGGTTTTACTGCGCAAGTGAAAAGGATATGTACCAATATGGCTAAAAAACCAGCTCTGAATTAGGCTCTAAACCACTGTTATTTGCCATCCGGCATGGGAAGAAAGCTACAGCACCTGCGAGCCTGTGAACTGCAGGACTCCAGAAACTGCCATAGAAAAGGTGCAGATGTCTGGGCAATGCAATAAAACATACAGTAGAATTTAGGAGAGCTAGTAATACAGCACCCCTGACAGCAAAATCATGCCTTCCCTCAGAGACCTTTGAGGCAAGGGCCACAGGCAGATCACACTCCTTACCTCCCTCAGATTTGAGACTTCCTTGAACAGAACAAGGGCGGAGTAATATGCTAGTGACATGGTTTCCAGGCTCGGTATTGATGAAACCATTTGCAAATTTGGTGGTTCATTTGCAAACCAGAGGTTCAACCAACTATTATTTTTGTTTCTGAAAGCAGAATACTACATTCACAAAATTCTCACACCAAAATACTGACATGACATTTTAAAGCTGGCTATTTTTAATGGGCCCAAGCCTCACTCCACTACAGTTAAAACTGACTGACTCCTGGTTTCAATTAAAAGCCTCATCAATTGAAATTGAGACAATTACTGCTCAGGAGACTTCAACTCCTGTTTGCCAGCATTAGGAATTCACCTAGGGCTGGTCAATTCAGATTTTACAAAAACAAATCAAAAGCACAGGCTCAGGTCTACCTGAACTCCCCTACAAGAGTCATAAAGGACAACTATGCTTGTGTCTATGGTGTTACAGCTCCCAAAAATGCTGTTAATTCATTCAAAAAGAGATTCACGAGCGCAAGAGCAGATATTTGTAACACCACACAGCTCATGACCAGTAACTGGAAATAAAGGCTAGTGAAAATTGTTAATTTGGCTTTTAGTGCAATGAGACTGAGTTACTTGTGAACATCCTCTTGAGTTTGCTTTTTCTCCTGTGTCTCCCTGCCACAAGCAGACACTAATTTACATCACTGTGTCATACTAAACAAAAGCTCAGAACCCCTAGATGAGATCCAATCCCAGACATCACAGAGGAGACTCTCAGCTACTCAAAATTTTCCCAGCTTCACTGATTTGAACTCAGCTATGACAGCAGAGTACAAAGATTTGTTCCTATATCATCACAATGTTGTATTTATTCCTAGATTACTAGGACTACTAGAGCAGTCCTATGAATATCAGAATAGATCTTGAAAAGTAAAAGGATATATTCCCATTATCAGTTATATTCATGGCACTTAGCATTCCTTAGCAAGACAACCTTCCCCATTATAAAAGGAGCTAAAAGCTCAGGCCATACTCACTAAGATGGCATCTCACACAGAACTGGGCAGGCTGCTTTAGGTGGCCCTTCTGGACCCAGGATCTGGCCCAGATGACCTCCAGAGGTCCCTTCCAACTGCAACCATGCTGTGATACTGTGACCCACCCCCTTTTCCTCAGTCACGCTGCTGCCACTCCGTACCAACCTGAGTGGGTGCGCATGTGCCTGGTTAAATGGGTCTTCTGAGAGCTGGAATAAGGACACATCGCACATTGATACGGTCGCTCCCCTGCAAAAACAAACAGCAAAGTAGTTACTGAAACACAGCAGATTCCCAAACTTGGTTACAAAGCCACACAGGGGAGGCTGTCACAGATCCTCACACTGTAGAGCACGTTATCTCGCAGCAAGGGACAGTGAGAAGTATATGCCCAAGCTGGACCACTGCAACATGTCATGCCTTATGAATGAGGGCAGTGAAAGGGCAGGATATGACAGAGGCACATTCTAATGTCCACCTGGGGTCAAGAGTAACCTCAGCAAAAAGGTGATGAGGACAGACAACTTTAAAAAGCCTTAAGCCACCAGACCTGACTTCCCTACAGCATTTTCTCCCAACACTCAGAAGATGCACAAAAGATCCTGTAAGAAACTAGCTATGTTTTTGCTTTGCATAACATCTTACCCAAAACCTCCATGTTTAATTTGGATTAAGATGTGGTACAACCACCAGAACACAACTGCAGATAGACCAAGTCTTTACTTCCAAAGTTTTACTGGCAGAGTGAAAATAGCTTGCAGCATGGAAAAGCATGATGTCCTGCTCAGTGAAATTATGCTGCTAGCAAAAGCTTAAATGTAGCATAAACATTTCTTTTGAAGACTCAAAACCCCATGCCTGAAGAGTTCTTGGTTCTGGAGAACTAATGGAAACTAAGCTGTCATAAATTATATCTCCACTGAGGACAGTCAGCTTGTAATTGTAGCTAAAAATTGTATCAGTACAATGATACTTGAAAATCTTTTTCAAGTGAAGACAAGCTCCAAACAAAGGCAGACAGTTTTATAATTAACATGTTAGGCAGGTCCAGATAAGCACCAGGAGGTTTTGCCCCAAACTGCTAGCACACTGTCTCCACTACAAAGACTTTTTAGTCTTGGGTGGACGCCCACAAGAGAAGAGAGAAGGGAAGCTGAAAAGGGAAAAAGAAGTTACTCAGTCATAGTATTTATTCAAATCATACCCAGAATTACACTACAGCATTTTGATAAATTTGCTACATATGAAGCATACAACCAAGGTGCTCTCCAAATCACAGACCTGGACATCAGCAAAAGCCCTCCACACGGGCTATGTGTTCACTCTCAGAAGCACACCTGTATCTGCAGCAGCAAAGACCTGCATCTGCCAGTATGTGATGTGAGGCTCCGCTGCTGGCCTGTGCCAAAACAGCAGTAGAAGCAGCCTTTGTAATGCAGATTAATTCCACATTTCTTCCTTCCATCCAACATTTAGACTATCGTTCTTGATTAGATCAGCAGTTTAAAGGTAAATTCACCCTAACAACCACAACTCCTCTCCCTTTCCAATTAAAACAAAGTAGGAGATTGGTGCAATACACACAGTAAGATTAAGTCATGTACAAGGGAGGGGTACTCCTTTTGTTACAAAGAAATGGTTTTGGTTTTAAATGACTCCTTACAATTAAAAAATATGTGGCCGAAGGTCCTGGAATATTCAGTCATATCTTCTTCCCATTACCTGAAATTTCATATCTGTAAAGTTACCTACAACGTTAGGAATGTGAAACAGGCTTTCTTTCATGCCCTTTTTTACATAGGGCACAGCCACAAAACATACTGGATTTAAGCATAATGAACACAACAAATTTAAAATGTGTTGTTGCCACTTGAGAATTAAATGCATTGTACAGGCTGTTCTGTCAAATACAATCCCCCAAAGGATATGTATTGTAATTTTATAAGCTCGTTCATTATATGCAAACGAGCCATCAAAAAAACCTCTCCAGAAGACACTTACAGAATAAGCTGCAATCTAGCAAAAGCTTAAGCAGGCACTTAACTCTATGCAAATGAACAGGCAGACTGATATCGGCATACAAATTTAAGATCATCTTGTTAAGGAAAGTTCCCACCATTCAAGAGACTCTGGCAGCCACACTCCCAAGGCCAGACTGCTGGGTCTGAAGCCCCTTCACGGCAGGAGCTCCAGTGACCCAACACATGCCCCACTTGACTCCCTGCACACCCCACTCACACAGTGTCAGACCAGGTTTCCTCACTAGTTTGACCCCAGGTTTCCCAGAGCAGAGTCTCAGATGTCTCATTCCATAAAGCCACTTACCCATGGCACAGTAACACAGAAACACCCGGAGCTGGTGCCTCCAAAGAGGACCCCCAACGATGGAACCCCTGGGCTCTTATACCCTCACAATCTACCCGCACGCAAGTCTCGCTCTTCCTCCCCAGCCTTTGCTCCTGCTGCTGAGCCTCTCCATGTCCATCTACCTCGCTGGCATCACCCCTCTTCCTCTCCTTTGTTATCAAAATGTCAGCAATTCCCGGCTCCTGCCGTGTCTCTCAAGTGTCCATTCACCTGGCTGGCACCACCAGTACAGGGTTGGCAATTCATGGCCTCTCTGCGCTCTCACCCTGAGCAAAACCTGCATCTCGAACTGCAGCTTGCACACTGAGCTACCTGCACCAAAGGTATTCCTCAACAATGTCTTGATAAAGCCTTTTTTAATAATGCCAAAACTAGACACAGAACATTGTAACTGCCTGAAGCAGATGTCTTAGTTATATAGTCCTTCAGATTATTTTCAACGAAGTTTTCTAGAAATTTCTTCTAACAAGCAAAATACGGAAAAAAGAAAGAGAACAATGCTGCACTGTCTTGCACATAGTACAGCTTCAGGATCAGCAGGTAAATCAAGTCAAAACTTGGTCTAGAAGGTCTAATGAGCACTAACGAGCTCAGGTAGATCTGTCCCTGACACAAAGAGTCCTTTCTGCTCCAGCAGCAGAGGGAGGGATTGCCCTGAACATCTCCAGCCACCCACTGGGCAGCAGACAGGCTCTTCCAGATGCAGCTTTCCCAGGTGGCAAGTCTATGACCATCTGTAGGGTCCTTGAAACACCCGTCTGCCCAAGGTCCCCCACATTTGTCAGCAGCCTGTCGCACAAGCACTGTCACAAGCTGCAAGGTATCTTCAGTACAGGGTGGGCTCTGGGACACCTGCTTTTCAACATGGATGCAAGCAACAGGCAGGCAGACAACCTCAGCCTGCCTTCCCGTGGTCCCCAAGCATGCAGAGGATAGGTATGTTTCCCAATCATGCATGCAGCCCCCTTCCCTGCTCCTGGCCACGTGCTCTGGTGTTTGCATGAGCCCTTAGTAAGGCAACTAAGTTCACTGACCAGCAGAGAACCAACCTGGACAAGAGGAACTCCTTTACTCCATTTTAGCGAGCTGAATCAGCTAGTCCCAGGATACAGGTAGAAAACTGAGACTGCCTTTCTCCAGCAGCAGCAGCACATTCACAGTGGAGTGAAACCCCACTCTGTACAGTCAGTGTTTCAGAAAACGGTACAGCTCTAACACAGCAGAATCAAATTAACTGCAAAGAGGCATTTTCCCCCACAAAAAAATTTTTTTTAAAAAGTCTGGTGAAGAACAAAAAACAGGAGAAAGAAAAGTATCTATCCAAAATTATTTCACCTATTAGCAATCAGGAAACCAAAGAAACAAACAATTCCAACTTTCTTCTTTAATATTCTGAACCCATAAAACAGGAAGAAAATGATGGATGGATGTATCCCATTCATTTTTCCCAACAAATATGTTTCTTTAGTTTCAAATGAAAACTACAATCCAAAGCTATTTTGGTATCATTTAGACAGTTTTTACTAAATTCAATACCGTTATGTAAACAGTCTGCAAATACTTTTGACTATAAAATATCTGCGGGTGTTTTTTCAGGATTTTTTGGGGTAGGGGTTGTTTGGGAAGTTTTTTTGTGCATTCTGGTTTTGTGTTTTTTAAGGCAACTTATTACACACTAACATTGGCAGAGACTTTTAGCCTGGTATATAAAATATACCTGCCAGAAGCTTATTCATTCTTCTAATACTCTAGCTTTAACAGTCTCCGCCACAAAATCAATGTTACTGGAAACAAGGCACATTCCTAAATCATTCTACTAACATACTTGGAAGTTTTTTATCAAGCAAGAACTGCCTGAAACACTTTAACTATGTAGTTATGAAGTAGCAAAGAAACACCTACAAGGGTAGACTAAAACATGCCGAAATCATAATCACTCATTCCAGCTTAATTACAGTAATGAAAAGAACCAGAAACCTTGACTGCACCACTGTCTTCAAAGGAGCAAAAGAGGATCTGGATATGCTTGATTTTTTTAAAGTTTAACACAGTTCATTGGTAAATTGGTCAAATGCAGTGATAAGAGAGCGCTTCTTCAGCAAACATGCTTTCACGGTTAGTTTCTGTAAAACTCAACAAGTGCTTTCAGAAATCAGAAAGGGGGACCTAATGTCATCCACAAACACAAGCAGAGATTAATTTAAAGTTGAGACAAATGTAAACTAGACAGGAACTACAGCACTGGCTCACATTTCACCATGAGTTCCCCACATGATTCATTTAGGTTTTTTCTTACTATTTTGACATTTTTACCTGGTCTCTTTCCTGTTATCTCCTACAAAACACACAAAGAAAATGATCTGGAGGATAAACCACACCATTTTCCTAATACCTCTCACAATAAACTTTATTTACTTGTTTAGAAAAAAAATACTGAGACAGGACTGATTTTGAAACTGATGGTATCCTCTGAACAACAGCACACAGCTATTCTTAGGAGAATAGTATGTCTTAAAGTACTGAAATTCCCAGCAGACCCTCCCAGCCTCAACAAAGCAGATACTGAAACGAGCAGACGAACACAAACTCCTGCACACTTAAGCTCAAGCCCAGCCCCGAGGCCTCCGGAGTGCCCAACCCTTCCAGACAGCTGCAGCCAACTGAACTGAAACCTCCAAACCATTCATGCCTCTGCTGTGACAAAACACGACTTTAAAGGAGAAATTCCCCAGTGCTTTGCTCAGCCAGCACAGTCTAAAATAAAGGGGAACCAAGTCAGGTGAGCACACTAGGAGATGGTTAACAAGCCAACCCTCTCCACAGAAAAGCCCTGACACGGTGGAAATAAAAGCTTCTAAGAAGCAGCAAGGAAGCTCTGAATTGCCCTCTCACTTCCACAAAAGGGATTAGGAGGCATAGTAAGTGTACCCCATGGCCCAGAGAGGTGACATGGATATGATAACCCCTCGTTGAAAGGAGTTTTGGTTCGTCAGAACTCCCCATGCGAGAGGCTGGTGAGGCTCTCTGATGAAAAGCAAGGTATTTCCTAAGTCACCTGTGGTCCCAGCTCACAGGATGGCAGCAACACTGCAGGTCCTCTGATTCCACTTGGTATACACCAGGGAAAAAGGGGCCTCACACTGTCCCTTCCAATTACAAACCGAGGCTAGGAGAAGTCAGGAAGTCAGGCCAGACTCCCTCGAAGGCTTCCTATATGGCAACAAAAGTATGTGTCTACTTCTGGCTGCTGCAGTGATGCAGGCCCTAGAAAAAACGAAGCCTCTGAGCATTAAAAGGAATTAATTCACTGTTCAACTCTTATTCTGACTTTGTGGATGCTGGAGGACTCCTTTGCATGTATATATCAGCTCTTTCTTCTCTGTAATTACATCTTAGTCAAGTTTCAGCTCAGTCTGAAGGTACCATTTTCAAAACTACCTATGGGATTCAGGCACCTTTTGTCAACCTGTTTGTTTTGGTTTTAGAGTACATCAGGTTTTGGCGTTGTAGACCCTGACAATTACCACTGGCACACTTTGTCCTGCCCTCTTCAAAAAACTGGCTTAAAATTACTAAACAGGATGCCCTTCATCTTCTCTTGGGCATCTGAAATTTCCTCAGTCCTTTAGGACTGTAGACTGGAGCTCAGACCAAATTCCATGAGGCTATAACCTGGTAGAACCAAGAGAAAAGAGCACAAAGCTTTATCAGGGTAGAACAAACTTTGCAAAAAGAGGACTCTGCTTGCTTCATTCATCACAGATTCTCAGAAGTCTTACTGCATTTCAGTCAAAAAAAGATGAAAAACTTACCTGTGTGAGTTCGAATATGTTGAATATAATTGTTCTTCCTGTCTGAAAAATAGGAGCACTCTGAGCAGGTATACACTTTCCTGGGAAAATGATTTCTTAGGTGTTTTTTCCAGTGATATTCACTGACAGTAGTGTAAGTGCATATGGTACACTTGTAGACTCTCTCGTTTTCGCCTGCTTTGTTGTGGTGCTTCAAGTGAGCCAGATAGTGATCATATCTGTTAGTGTTATAGCCACAGCGATCACAACGGATTGGGCCCTTAGAGAAATCCACCTCTTCTGCACTGCAGGAATCAGACTCCTTCACCTGTGCTTGCTTTTCTGCATTTTCTTCCACGAAAAATTTCTTAGCACTGTGAACCCTGATATGATGCACAAACTCCTCTTCAGACTCTGCCTCGTACTGGCAAGGCTTACAACGAAATGGTTTGCTCTTCAAGCTCTTACACTTGTCCTCTGTGCTTTCTGGAGTACCCAGTGCTTCCAATGAGACATCTTTGTCCACACTGGGAGTCTTAGGAGGGGAACAAGCAGCTGGACCTTGAGTTTCCACACTAGGAACCTCAAGGGAGCTTAATTCCATATTTTCAGGTGCTTCACGGTCACTCTCCGCAGCCTGGGTATCTTCCATACCCTCTCCATCACTATCTGAGAAGTTGCTGTCCCCCACCGTTGTCAGTTCTGCCATTTGTCTCTCTTCTCCAACCAGGTAATCACAGCAGTTGCCACTAACTTCTCCTGTCAAGGCCACATTTGCCAACATAATAAGCTGAGGAGCTGCCAGCTCAGCTTTAGAAAGGTCCTGTAAGTCATACATGTCATTGGACAATGCCATGCCAATATTAGAACTGCCAGGAAAGAGGCTGTTCCCACCAGACTGTCCCAGCACTTGAGTTGCCATGGCAGTAATTCTGTTGGAAGAGAAAAGGAACACCTGTAAGCACCCGAGTGTGGAAAACCCTCCTCTGCTGTGTACTGTCGAAGCAGCCCTCCAGGGAACACCAGCGAACTAAAGCTCTTTGCTGACGTGCTGGGGCAGCGGGAAGCAGAACCCGGAGCTGGGGGACCTCGGTCCTCGCCCGAAGGGGCTGTTGAGCTCTTGCCTACGTGTGGTGCAGGATCCCACCGTGTGGAGGACGGGTGGGAGGCGCTGACAACGGTGTCCCAGGGCCCAGGCGGGGCTCCGGGCAGGCGAGCGACCCCGGGCCGGGCCCCGCGGCTCCCGCCACGCCAGACACCGGGGGCCCGCCGGTGGGTGCTGCGGCCAGGCTCCACCGAGTGCCCCTGTCCGGCCGCCGCCCGCCCCAAGGGCCCCGCCGGGCTCAAGGCCGCCAACAAAGGGGGGCGGCCCGGCCCTGCGGCGACCTCCCCGCGGCCCGGCGCACATCCGCCGGGGGAGACGGGCCGGGCCGGGCCGTGCCCCCGCCACCCTCCCTCCCTCCCTCCCTCCCTGCCTGACAGGCATGCGGCCATTTTCTGCCTGCCCACACAAAGCGCCCTCCCCGCGCCGCCCCCGGCCCGCCCGCTGCCGCCGGCCGGTCGGGACGTCCGGCTTCCTCCTCCCCCCGCGGCGGCCAGGGCAGGGCAGCGGCGCCGGCGCGGGGGCGCGGGGCGAAGGAAGCGCCTCGGTACCGGCAAGGTCACGGCGGCCGCGCCCACCCGATGCCCGGCTGCGGGAGGGGGAGCGAGCGGCGCCCCGGGCCTGCGCCCGGGCCCAGGGCCTGCGGCTGCGCCCGGCCCGGCCCGGCCCGGCCAGCGACGGCTTCGCCTTCCGGCGGCGGCGCGGCCCGGCGAGCGCCCCCGCGGCCAGCGCGGCTCCTTAGCCGTGGTGCTGATCGCCCCGCGGCCCGGCCCGCCCGGCCGCCCCCGCCCGCCCGCCGGCCGCAGATCAGCCCTGGACAGCGCCTCTCGCCCGGCTCCCGGCCCCCCCTCCCCGGCCCCGCCGGGCCCCGCCGCACTCACTCACCCACCGGCGGCGCGGGGCCGCCCGGCCGCGCGGCTGCTGCGGGGCGGGGCGGGGCGGGCGGGAGGCGCTGCTGGCGGCGGCGGCGGGCGGAGGCGCCCCCGCATTCCAGCACACAGCGCGCAGCGGCGGCACCGCCCCGCCCGCCCCCGGCAGGAGGGGCCGGGCCCAGCGGGGTCACCCGGCAGCGGCGGGGGCACCGGGCGGGCGGCGTGCGAGGGGGAAGGGGCACCCGCCCGAGGGGAGGGTTCGTACCCAGGGGTAGAGTTGGTGGCCGCGGGGATTGTCCGTGCCTGGCCCCGCTGCTGTGAGCTCCTTTGTCCCGTTCAGGGATGGTAACGCTGATCTGCCCAGCTTCGAGGCGGTGCCCACGGCATCGCCTTCACGAGGCGAGTCCAGAGAAGGGCAGCGAAGCTGGTGAAGGGTTTGGAGCGCAAGTCTAATGAGGAGCATCTGAGAGAACTGGGTGTGTTTAGCCTGGTGAAAAGAAGGCTCGGGGTGACCTTATCGCTCTACAAGCACCTGAAAGGAGGTTGTAGCCAGGTGGGGGTCGGTCTTTTCCCCCAGGTAACTAGTGACAGGAGGACAGTCTTCAGCTGCACCAAGGGAGGTTTAGGCTAGATATTAGCCACGGAAGGGATGGTTAGACATTGGAATGGGCGGCCCGGGAAGGTGGTCATCGTCTCTGGAGGTGTTTAAGGAAAGACTGGCTGAGGCCCTTCTTTCCACGGTCTAGGCTGACATGGTAGTGTCCGGTCAAAGGTTGGATTCAGTAGCCCCAGAGGTCTTTTCCAACCTAACTGATTCTGTGATTCACCCTGCTCCACCATCGCATGGTCCAGGCCACTAAACTACTCAAATTGCCCTTGAAACATAAAATGCCTTAAGCAATCATGGGACTCAAAACCTCCATAGTTTGTCCTCATTGCTCCAAAACTGGAGAAAACCCAAAAAAGTTGCTCTTTCAGAGCCCAGCCATGCACTCACTGGCTGCAACAGAGAGGTCAAGAGCAGCACCCAGTCCTGCTTAGGCAACAATCCCAGTCCTAAATGAGGAACCCAAATTTCTTAGTGGTTCTTTCGTCTCTTGGGCACTCACGTGACTCTTCACCATGAATATCTGAAAAATTTCCTTGGCCCTGACATTCCTCAGGCTGAGCTGATTTATGAACCTCAAAACTTTCAGCAGGACCTGAGTACCTATTGAGCTGACACCACTGGGAGACTGCAAAAACCCCTCTCTCTGTGTCATCTGGCCAACTTCAAAGCGAGCTGTGCTGCACCGCCTGGCAGTGGGTGCAGGCAGGGCCAGCCACCCCAGCTAGCAAAGCAGAAATGTCTCTGAAACTGGAGAAAGTAAATGGGGTTTTTCCCTAGCTACAAAAACAACTGGAGAATACAAACTACATCAGGAGTTGTTGAAGGAGCAAAAAGATACTTTGTTAGATATTTAAACTGAGCATGTAAAAAGTATCCCTGATCTACTCCTGTGAGTAACAGCCTTCCTAGCCTGAACAGCAGAGATGTTTTGTGCGTGCTGGCCAGTCTTGCCAACTGGCCCTACTTCTACTTAGCTATTTCTGTTTCTCAAGGGCAAGCTCCTTTCTCCAACCTCCATATATGCCTGCCTGTCATTTTCATCATCCAGAAGAGAAACTCTGTAATACGTGTATGTTGTATTACAAATTTATACATATTTTTATGTATTATGTTATGGATTTATTTGGGAGAGGTTGCCCTAAAACCTTAACCTGAGGTCCCTTGCCTAAGCACCACATCCTTGCAAACTCCATGTGTCTTTCTTCCTTCTTCACTGCTCTCAGGATACTCATAGTTTGGAGCAGGGTGCTTAGAGCACAGCTGTGCTCTGGTACTAATAAAGGTTACAGCTCTGAGCAGCTACTCTGGCAAAGAAACTTGAACACACAGGGGGACAGACTCACATCAAAGCTTTGCCTTTACAAAATACATGGATGCTACCGGCTCAGACCACTTGGCTCCAAAAAATCTAACCCAACTTCAGTCCAGCTTCTGTAAGCAGTTTTGACATTGCCATTGCCTACCCCTCTTCCTGCAGAACTTACCTTATTCGCAGACAGCTCCTTCTTTGCTCAACGCTCTCCTTATGCCAGGCAAACACAAAAGATGTGCTCCCCGGTGAAAAACTCCTTTGAGCTCTATGTCAAGTCTGAGCCATTCACAAACCCCCTTAACTCTAGGGCTGCCCCATCAGATTTATAGGTTAAAACCCAAGTTGCACCACTCCTAAGCTATGACAGCAGTCAAGTGCAGTTAGCTCTCCAGTGCTTTCCAAAAAAATCCCACATGTGCACTCCAAGAAATCTTAGCAGCACGCGGAAGTGGCTACACCAATTATTCCGTGGTCAGGATGCTCTCGAGCAGCTTGAATATAGACAGTCCTGCAGTGAATATGTATCGTGAAAGAAATGTTCCACATCAAAGCCTGTAATGTCTGCAAAAAATGCAATCATAAATAAAAACTTCTGCCAAAACAAGAAACCTGACATTAACACTCAGATGGATTGTTTCCATCCTGCATCAGCTGGAGAGCAGGGATCTGCAACTGCGTTTCTAATAGAAAGCATATTTCAATATTAACATCCATCTGTTATAAAAATAAAGGCACTGCATTTGGAATTGTTAAAGTATTTTAGATGACTTGAGATTCCTGAGGGAACTTTGGTTCTTTCCTTTGTGTATAATTTCACAACTGAATTTGACATAAGCGCCCTTTTAGGTTCATTGCCTGGAAGAAGGTTTTTTGCACCATCTGGTTTTCCTCATTTTTTTTTCTAGTGACCAAATTGCTTAGGCTTCTCTGAAAGCACCACTATTAATGTTATCTTAATAGTATTTTAATGTTTATCACTTCAACAGAGATCTCTTTCACCTTTCAGAAACCAGTCTGACCAGATTTCTCAACTTTTGTACTCTGCAAGTACACCAATGTGCCGTAACTGTCTGTGTTAATGTGGTAAAAATGTGTTTATGGTTCCAGTGTTCTAAAAAAATTAAATATTAATTGCTTCACTGCCAGGAATAGAGCCTACAAGCACTTGCTTTAACAATGCAAACACTATTCAGAGCCTCACACCATATATACACTTTGTAGTATTGTGCTCTGGGAGGAATCTCTTTTAGTGCTGGTGGAGAAAAAGCATTGCTGTCTGGGTTAAAAATGGTCTCCATCTGTTTTGTTTTGCCTCCTTTGCTACTTACAAGACATGTCATGTTTGAAAGACAGATTGGGCCAAAATTTCAAGCTCTATGCAGCATCACTTACATCTCAGAAATCCTGGCCTTAATCCTTTTGAACAAGCTTGTTCTACAGCTTTCAGTAGACACAGATCTCATGATGAGAGCAATCTAATAAATTATTTTTTTTAAAAGTCAGTAAAATTCTCTGACTCATAGCCATTCCACTGTGGCACCTCCTCCCTCCTTCCAGCATGAAGGTTTCCACACCTGTGTGGTGAACAGGATCAGTAGAACAACACATATTAAAACTACCTCTCCAAAAAGCTCCTCATCTGTGAGTAGCACTGGTTTTTCCTACCTTACAAGATCAGTGGAAGCGCCATGTTCTCACTTCTGCCTAGAAGTGGGTGTAACAGGGGTCAGTTTGAGGGAATATGAGTTTCCAGAAGGTTATCCACACTTAGCTACTTGCTCTTTGCTCTTTCAGAAAAGCACACAGAACAGATTGCATTTGTTATGGTTTCGCTGCCTTCTTGGATAGCAGTTGATACTGTGAAGGGACAAACTTTGGCAAAGGCATCATTTCATACACTACAAAATATCATGCACAAATAAGACTAAGACTCTTCAAAAAGGTACTTACTGAAAGTTACCTTTTTTATTCAGAGGATATTTCTCTACAAGCAATCAGGCTTAATATTTGTACCTATTTTAACATAGCCTTTTCAAAACATCTTTCAGCTTCTAACATAAGACTGTTTCCAACTGCTGTTGCTGTGATTTTACCAAGCAGTAAACCCAGTGTTCAGGTTGCCACTGCCAGACCTAATCCACCACAGCCATCTGACTCAAAGCACAAACCTGGCACAGAACACATCCTGTCAAGTCCTGTTTGTTTCAAGATGCTCTGAATGGTTAATTTTGTGCCATCAGACTTTACACAGTTCCCATTTATGTGGTTGGTTCCACATGATTTCAGTCCATGGAAAGGAGAGGCAGTAGGTACCAAGAGATGTGGAAAATGTGCTCTCAAGTTTGCAGCTGAAAGCTGTGCAGCTGGGTGTCAGGGCTAGGCACACAGCACCTAATCCTCTGCAGCAATTCCTGGCTTCTAAAACTAAAGTTGCCTGAGTAACTATTTGGAAGGGGAGGGTAATGTTGTGCCTGAAATTACAGTGCCACAGCCTAAACAGACGTGCAGCTGCAACAACTTGTAAAACTGTTTTTAAAGGCCCTTCTCGTATGGGAGTACTGGTGTAACTGGATTTGGAGCTGTACATCTTTTGTATTGGACGACGATAGGGTTGGGAATAGTGTGCCTGGTGTTTGACAACAGTTCCCTGGATGAGCAACTGTTGCTTAAGCAACAGCCCTCTGCTCTTTGCCACTGGCTAATCGAAAACAACAGGGATTATGTGGGGAGGAGAGAAGATGTAATGTACAATTGCTGGGTGAGAGGAAGAGCAAGGGAGGAGGAAGGCCCCCTTTAGATGGAACACGTGGTTATGTGGTGGGGCTCAGCTGTTCTGACCACAGTCCTGTCCCTTGGTTTCCCCTTTGTTCCCAGCAAGTCAAACTCCATGCTGCATGTCTGCTCTCAGTAAGTCCTGCTGGCAAGAGTCTGTCTTACTTCAGGTTCAGAAATTCCACCTAACTTTGCTAAACACCTCTGCATTTAAGTCACAATCCTCTTGCTCTTGCTTCTCACCAGGCTTCCTATGCCCACTGGCTTGGAAGTGTCACTCAGTCAAACCCATGTGGGATGTTCACCCTTTAATGAAGCCCTTCCTTCCTCTGTTTCCTCCTTCACTGAGTCTTTGCCCTATCTTTCCCAGAACAGCAACCACTGCCTGTTCTCCCACCTGCTGCAAGCACCAGCTTGCCCTCTGACAACCAGGCAATATTTAACCCAAGTCTGACTCTCTGGAAGAGCTGTACCTTTGCAGTACCAGGGACTGGAGGAGGGGTTAAAGATTGTACAGTAGCAAGGGAAGGATACTTTAAATCATGTGATAAGATTAAAAAGAGACAAAAAAACTTCCAGCGTTCACTCCAGCCCAGCTCTCCAACCTTTGCTGTTTTCAGCAGCGCAACTGTTCTGAGGGGAAAAGTTGAAAACATTGTCTAAATAAACATATAAACTTTTCCACTTTGCCTCTAGTAATTGTTCAGTCAACAGAAACATCGTTTCACTAGCCTGAAATAATCCCTAAGAATCAGTGAAGTGTATGAGCATTTTCCTGAGCATGCTCTCTGTTCACTCCCCTGGAATTGTACGGGCTTTTTCAAATGCTCAACACTGGGCCATGCCGTGGCTTTCCACGCTAGGAAAGCTGCACCACACAGGACACCCACTTACTGTCTGAATGTCAGGAAAACCCACAAACACCAGAGGTTTACGTCCAAAGAGGAGACAGAAGAGTCCTGTAACTTTATTCGAATGAAGGAAGAAACTCCACTGGGGCACACGCCCACAGGGTTTCCTCTCTTGAGGTTTTGGAGGGCGCAGCCTCCTTTTATCCCAAACTCCCGGCCGCACGTTGCCCTCTTCCTTCCCCCATTGGCTGAGGTAGCAGGAAGGTACAGCCTTCCTGAACTGCCTCCCACATATCCCCCCTTGAACCTACTATTTTACCCCAAAGTTCAGAAACTCGGGCTTATGCAGACCCACTTGTCTGTTTCAGGAGCCAAACTGTCTGGGCTCTGCAACAAACCTGGTGCCCAAAGTTAGTGGAGACGTGAAGACCCATTTCAAAGATGTTAACACCCATACCTTCACCCATCAAACTGTTTGTAAAGACATTAGCACACATCTTTCCCATCATGAACAAAGCACCCAGGGGTGTTTCTTGCCCTTCTGTTCTCGGGATAAGTTGTGGGGTTGTAGCACAATTTCAAGAAAGGTTTCACTGGTGCAGTCACATCACTCAGTACAACACTGGCTAAAGCCCAGGTTTAAGCAAGGCCTAACATTTCCTTTACATACGGAAAATGCAGTACTCTACGCAGAGAAAATTACTTTTCTATTGTCCTCATTTTTTTCTTAATGGGAAGCCAGAAAAAAACAAAACAAAAGCTGTCATTAACAGCTGCCATTCACCTTTGACACACAGGTAAGTCTCAAACCCCCATTATTAATGTCTCCCTTTTCACTCTTTTCCCAAGTATCTCTGCAGCTCATCTTGAGCCAATAAACCACTGCCCACAAGGTAAGAAAGGAACTAGAAAACCCACCTCCCCTTCATCTTTGCAGGGTGATCCTTGCCCCCAGTCTTTTGTCTGGGGGACCTGAAGGAAGGGGATTGTGTCTTACTGGGGGTAAAACACTGCCCAGTATGATCCATCCTTTTCTTTTTCCAGTCTGTGCAAAGCGTTTTTCAGTCGTCATTACCTTTCTGTGCTCGGGGGCTGTGCCTAGGATAAGTAGATCCTTATCCTCATAGACAATGGTGTAAGAGCTATCATACTGCCCTGGAGGAAAGCTCTGCCTACTCCAGTACCCCGACTCTGATGGAGGCCATTAACACCTTCTGTTTCTGGAGTTCAAGTTCTAGGGCTTTTTCAGCCAGAAGTCGTGTAATGGCTCAGTCACTGATGTATTGCTTTTAAGCAAAATCACCCAATCCTTTCCTTTTCATCTTCAGTTTTGGCCTTTAGAATATGTTGTGGTACAAAGTTTGATAAACCAGATTGCCTGTGTTTCAAGGTGCACGTGATTTCTGAGCTGGCAAGATTGTGAAAATGTATGGTTAGGCCGAGCGTTTGGGAGGAGAGCAAGAGAACGGCCAGCACTGACCCAGCAACTGAACCAATACAGAGTCTTCATAAGCCACATGCAGACCATGGGATGCAGCTCCTCCAGCTTGCTGCAGCCACAGTGTACAAGAACACCCTCCAGTGTGCCGGCTGGCTCCACCAGAGCATTCTACATCTCTTCTTAAAGGTCTCTGCTGCTGACTGTTCCATACCATTGATTTATTTGTCATTCCAGGGCATGAAACATTCCTGTAGCTCAGCTGTCTTCCTGGGCCTCTCCTGACATACTGTCCAAAGGTCATTAAATACAATATTCCCTCACCCACAGCCTCTTGGCTTGGAGGTCTGCCAAGCTGAGGCTAAGTGGTAGCACTCGTGGCTCCATGAGGCCTCTCAGGCGCTTAAGCACACAAAGACTGGAGAGGAACAGATGCCTCGGTAGCAGGTTCAGGCTAGAAACACTCACTGGTTTCTGTGTGGGACTTCCTGTTCTCCCCTCCTCTTCTCAGGCTGAATGCCCTTGGAGGATGGTTCACGCTGTGCTTCTCTCTCAGCTGCTGCAGAAAGTTCTGTTTCTCAGTTATGTCCAAAGCAGTTTCACAATTTAAAAGTCAGTATCTGCCCAAACCCTATCTCCTCTTTAGCAGCTGCATCAGCTAGGCAAAAGGGAATGTATTAGTATCTTATGTAAAACTGGATTACCTGAGTCAAGTATGGTCTTCCTCTCCTCACTTATGTTTGCACTGTTTCAGCTCTTTACACACTCACTTAGTTACAGCCTAATCCCCAGCTCCTTGTTAAAAAGGAAATAAATTGTTCCACCCGTTAATGTAGAATTAACCACCTAAGCCTGCCAATTCAGAATCACACTGGACTATGACCCAGGGGGCCTGGCTGATTTTCTGACAGTCTGGATGAGGACACAGGGTTTGCCTACCTAAGGCAAAGAGAACTTCAGCGCTGACAGTAGTTGTCAGCAGCAGATGACACTTTGTGCCGAACAGGATCTCCTTAGCTCAAAGCAAAGACAGGAACAACTTTGAGCTGTTTCAGCCTGATTGGAGCTTGTTTTCACCTCGGTTTCAGAAACAGCACAGATCAGTTTGTTTATGTCTATGCTGCAACCATGTGAACTTCTGCACTGATCTAACCTCACTTTTTACTGGTACCAATTCTTTGCAAGCTGTGTATCAAACTACAAAGAGCCCCAAACAGGTCTGATTTTGTTGAACACCAAACCTGGTACAGTTCTAAGTCTTCCACTCTCGCAGTGCAGAAGACACTGATGGCATTATTTAAATCCACATCAATAAAGTACTCATCCAACTCCTGGAGAAGAATGTTGATAAAGTAATCCCAGCATGAAGGTTAGCTCTGCAAAATTGTTCCAACTCAACGTTTTATCTACATTCATTGTACTTTTTTTCCCTTTCCCCCAGCTGCAATTGCTGTCTGTCCGTTAAAGCAGATGTGATATGTTTACAGCTGCTAAAGGACATGAAAATGACTACAGGAGCTGACTGGGAGATGAACAACTCACTCCCATTAGGCAGCAGCAGCAAAAGGTGTTTTGGATTGCTGGTAATTCCAGTGCTGCCTCAATAAAGACATCCCCCCCACACGCTGATTACAAGGACACAGGAGGCATACAGAAGGCGGCTTACAGGAACAATGATGTCAGGGCTGTGATCTCAAGGCCAAGTCTCATAGGATCCTGCACAATGACATCTAAATAAAGTTGCACAGCAAAGACTGCACAAGTCTTGGTGCCAGGGAAGTCAAGGCAAATGCAGTAAATGAGGAAAAGCTCCCTTTGCAGTACTTCAGAGAATCTGGTCTTTAAGCAGGCAATGATTCGTCTCCTCCAAATTTCACAGTGGGTAGTTTGAAGTCTGCATTATGGTATGTCTTAGATGGCCCTCAGAGCAAAAGGTGTCAATCCATATTACTGCTAATTGTCTGTAGGACTGAACTTCAGGGATGCAAGATAAACTTTTAAATCCAGTAAAATAATCCTGATACAACTGCTGTTGTGTGAGAAGAGGGAGCAGGCAGGACATACTAGGACACAGACTGCACCTGCAAGCCTGGCTTTGGCCTACTGTAGATGTAAACTTGCTACCCTTTGTCATAGTTGCTTGCTGCTCTTTCCATGTTTGGCCTTCTCTGTTCACTCCAAGTCACACTGCAGCAGGAAAGAAACACAGATGCACGGCCAAGTCACTTTTCTTCTGCTTGGCATTTTCAGAAGCACCTGGTATCTTTGAACATACATCTGCTTACAGGATTTGCAATGGCATGATTGTGGAGTGGCTGAGCTAGCACATCCTAGGCCAGCTTCCTGGTGATACAAGTCTTAGTCATTCCTAAATTAGGATGGAAAGGATGTTTTTAGGTCTCCTTGCTGCCAGTTCACCAGCCCTTAATCTGCTCCAATCCCCAGCTGCCACAGTGTACCTTTGACAAAAATGCTTCTCTGACAGAAAGCTAAAAAAGTCCTTCCACAGACATACTGCCCACAAAGGTCAATTCACAGCCTGACAATTGGCTCCCGTGACTTCATCGCTATCTACTCCATCCATTCCCAGCTGAATGCACTTTTTACAACTGCTCGTCCTTTCCTTGTTAAAGAAACATTGACCCCCAGCAGGAACAGAGGGAACTATAAGATGGAACACAGTGGGAGATAAGATATACAGGCCACATAAAGGGAGTCTGCTGATTATTTCCATTAGCATTGGCAAATCACAGCTGCAATAGAAAAAGGGGTGTCAGAAAGTGAAGACTACTGCAGCTACACACAATATTTGGAAAGCAAAAGAACTGGCTGCAAAGGAAGGTTTCAGCAAAATATGCCAGGTGATAAGCAGCCTCTCCCACACAGCACTCAACCCTGAGCTACCCCAACAGGTACAGAAGGAAAACAAGGGAACTGATGTTATGTTTCGTTAGACACAACATGCGACAACAGCACTGATTGCTGGTTCACACTGCGTTGCTGTGAGATTTTAATACTTTTGTGGGTTTGCTCATATACCTTAGTTCACAGGCAGCTGGGCTATTTCTGAAAATATTAATACTACTTTGCTTTAGTAAGGAAGAAAAAATACAGCACTTGTAATTGGTGCTATGTGCAAGTGCTGCGTTTTCAGCTTTTAGACAGCTGTGCAGGCAGGTAGGTATTGCTTGTTACTTCAGTAATTTCTCTCTGCAACAGCTTCTAGTGCTGGAAACTGTGCCACCTGGCTTAATTCCCCTTTTGGAACTCAGTGATGTAAAGTGATGACCACGGAGGAATTTTATTTTTAAAACCAACCACCTACCATCTTGCTTTGGTGCTAAGTCAAACACACACATGGCATCCAGGGAAAAGAGCAAGGTGCACAGCATGAGAGTCCGCAGAACCAGCCAAGATCTGACCTGGCAGCTGAGTCACAAGACACAGCAGCACTGAGAAAGCTTATCTCTATCTTTTTTTTTCCTTTTGTCACATGCTTCATGGGAAGTCAGCTGTAAAACCAGGAGTTTCGTTTCTGTAATGAGTTTTAGCTTTGTGTGCGGATGTAAGCCTTGTCACAGTACCAGCAGTTCTGGTCCCAAGTGCCAACTAGAATTGCAACTATCTACAACAGCATTTAACAGTTTAAGCATTTACATATGCCTTGCAGCAATGAAGTTGCTGTGAAAATGCTTCCAAAACCCCACCCAAGAGCAGAAGGGAGACTAGGAGCTTCCAGATCTGATGCTCAGGAAGGAAGTTCAAGGTCTCTCACAAATATCAGCTTTAAGCTGCCTTCCACAAGTTCTTTTCACTCAGGAGCATCAGCAACATTTGACAAAGGAAACACTGACAGCAGGATTTGCAGGCCTTTGTTTAACACCAGTTTACAACTGCCAAGATGTTTAACTCTGTGTGTAGACCACGTCTCTGTTCAGCAGTGACACAACCTCTGTGTAAGAAGCCAGTACATCAGCTTGGGCTATCCCTGTGCTGAATTCTGCTCTGTCCACAACCAGGAACAGCAGCAGTGATTATAAATTCTTTTGAAGGGTTCAGCTCACCACCTTGTAAGAGCAGGAACTTGCTCACATAACAGAGTTTTTCTGCAGACTCAGATGCCAAACCTTGATTTACAAGACAGCCTTCAATTCCTTATAGGGTTCAGTGTTTTATTATTGAAAACTTAATCAATGCAATAACTCTATTCCCAGTATTGTTTTATTTTATTGAAACAACATACAGCTTACCCACTCTGCATCTGAGGGTAAAGGATGGTATTACACAACCCAGGAAGTGGATGATGAGACAGACTCTGAGAAAACACACAATTCCATCCCTGCAGGCCTCAAGACACTGATTTAAAAACAAAAATACTCCTTATTCACTTATTTCATTCCTTTATCAAAGGGAAGGGCAAAAATATCCTACAGATTCAGAATCTATGTAATTCATCAGATTTAGGTATCAAATCACATTTCATGCAGAAACTATAAATACATAAATAAAAATGTAAACATTGTCTAAAACATTTCATAACATACTGTAATTTGAGAGCAAACTTTGGCTTCAAGCTACCCAGTTAGAAAAAATCCGGTTTCATTGTTATGCGATTAGTTGGCATAATTATTGACTGTGACCAGCTTAACCTGAATACACTTAAAAATAAGTAGAGACTCCATATTTAAAATACATTTTTTTGCTACACTATGTCATAAAGGTAAGATTTACCATGGACTTTCTTCTCATAAAAGGTAGAGCTTTCCCTTTTTAGGTTCATAGTGCAGGCTATTAATGCAGTTATTTTCCCCCAACCCTCAGGGAGCTCTGAGAAGCAAACCATCACTTTACCCTCAAATTATCAATTTCATTTGATACTTTCAAAATAACACGAAGTACAAGCACTTTTTCATGAACCACCTTTTCTGTCTGTCTGCTTCATAAAGATGTCTGGGTTTTGCTGGTTTTGCTTGCTTATGTATTTTTTTGTTTGTTTTCTTTTCTTGTTTTCTCTCTTTTGGTTGCTTAAGCCACACAACGAACTTGGGTGTTACCATATGAGCTTCTGTACTCACGAATGGACATGGCTGCTCTCTGGTGAGTTATGTTGGAGTCAGTTTCTTAGACTAACCAGACCTACTGAATCTCCTTGTGCAGATGCACCTTGTATCAGCTCAGCAGTGCTTTGCTTTTGCTGTAATAGCAGGTATCAGCTCCCAGACACAGTATTTTCACAAGGCTGGAAGATAGTGCTTCTCTGGCTGCTGCCAGCATACGCGAGCTGTGCACACACAAACACTTCTACACTCTGTTAGCATGGCTCGGGAGAAGAGCTGGTAATCAAGCAGCCCGTTTTTCACTCTTCCTCTCTCCCCACAACCCTGAGAAATTTCTCTGCTTTTTATCCAGCAATGCCTCTCCCAGGAGAGAGTAAATCACCCAAGAACTACTGTATGACACTTCACAGGCCCCAAAATACCATCACAGAACAAAGCAAGGCCTCTCTGCTTCCCACTTTTTGACAGCACTTTGTTTTAATAACCACAGTTGGGGAAGTTTACATCCTGTTAGATATTCACGTTCCTTTCTTTGCTTAGTATCAAGGCCTGCTGTGTCCCAGAGATTCCACCATCTTTGCATTAAGAGCATTCCCTTCCCTTTCTCAATGCTTTACTGTGCTCTGGACAGGTCATCTAGCAGGACAGACCATTCACATCACAAGTTTTCACAGCACTGCAAACATCCACCATTAAAAGGAAAGTCTGTGGCCTTGATGGAGGCAAAATATCTGTAATCACCTGAATTTAAATTACCTCGGTCTTCCAGAAACAGGTCCAAATTTCCAGGCTACTTATTTATTTACCCCCGTAAATTAGAGACAAAATCCCATAGATTTGCACAGTCACCTTGGATAAGCTCTAAAATGTTGAGAATCCATGAATCTGCACAATTTGGCTCCAACAGTCACACAGCACAGATACAAATATTAATGTTAGTCTCTTCATATACAGTTTTGCTCTTGTCCACTGAGGAAGAACTGCAACACTTATCTGAGTAGCTGACTGCACTTACAGTAAAGTTCACATGAATTCTGCAAAGGTGAACAAAAGTAGCTTCAAAGAACAGCCCTTCTTACGTATCAGGTAGATGCTGGACTACCAGGAAAGAGGAAAAGAATATCAGAAATCCTGGATCAAATGAAATTAAACCCAGAACATGAGTAGTAAGATACATGCTTTGAAAATCTGGTAAGGCTGTCATTGCCATAATCCCTCAAGTACAGTCACTGTAACATCATTCTTCTTAACTTGGATGAGCTTTTTCTGCATGACATGCTGCTGATTTGAAACACTGGATGTTCCAGCACCTGTGATACCCTAAACAGCAGTCAGAGTCCACAGAGAAAGTGAGGAATTCTTTGCCTAGTCCTTCATACCTCATATTCACTTCTGAAGTATACTACTACTAAAAGAAGTACAAGTACACAACAAGATTTAGTTCAATCACTCTGATGTAATAATGTCAAGGATTTCATCTTCGTTTTGTGCCCCCAAAGCCTGCAAAGAAAAAAAAAAAAAAAGTCAGCTCCCCCATGGCCTTTCCACTGAACTCTCTAGTTCTAAAAAGGCTAAAGGTGGCAAGGGAGACAAGATAAACATATTCACGTGAAATGGAACAGCAAGCAACTGTGGGCTGACTGGCCTGGAAACTATTCTGCTCTTGCAGATTAGACAACCTGCATTCTACAGAGAACATGTCTGTGCATGTTTGCTAGAGAAGGGAAAGCCTTAAATTAATGCACCTTGCCAGTGAAGACAAGCCAAATGCTGGTGGTGCCATGCCCACCGCAGGCCTGTGGGGAATTTCATGCCTCACAATGGTTCCCTACTTCCATAGGGAATGGAAGGAAGGGACATCATTACATGCCACCTACACCAACTGGTAAAATAAAACAAGAGGCTTGTTGAACCTCAACTAACATCTGCATGTTTTTGATAGGTCAAAGTCTCTTGAGCTTCAGGAAATTAAAAGGTGTTTTGCCTTACCAGAAGCAGTTCTTGTTCCTGAACTGCTGCCTTCTGTGGAATTCCTTGAGTACCCGTTCATAGGAGGTGCAGCTGTGGGATCTGTCCACATACTGTGATACGGGGAACGTGGCTGTGCTCTGGCACGAAACAAAGCAGAAGAAAGGCTTCATTAGTGGCCTTAGGAAAAATTAAGAAGATACCATTCCAAACAAGAGAACTGACTGCACCTCCAAGGGAAAACTGTAAGCAGTTATTTCAAAGCTGGAAATGTTTCTATTTAATGTATTTAACACGTTGAGAGCAAGGATACCCAGTGCTGTGATATCATGATCTGTAGACTTTCAAAAGGAAATTAGCTTAGTTCTTCAGAATAAGCAATTCTAACAACTGCAAATGAGGAAATTTTTATCTCTGAAATTTTGACCTTAGATTCTGTCAGACAAGAAAGAAGTTTGAAATCTGAAGTTTAAATGCATTTTGGTATCACCTACATGCCAGCCATGTTTGGCAAGAGAAAACATCCTTCTGTTAACTATTTTGAAAAGGTCATATCAATAACACTAACATATCATGGTCTTTGACTCATTGACTTAAAATTACTTGCTTCCATGGATATGGAATTTCCTGCTGTTGAAATTTACAAATAGCTCTCTCACACTTCCTGGCACCAGCATTTTGAGACACATAATTTCAAAAGCCTAAAATACCAAATTAAACAACAGTGGACCAAAGACTGTTTTAAACAAAAAGAAGCCCAAGTTAGGAAGCTTGTTCATGTATTTGAACTTACTCAGTTACATCTCTAATCTTGAACAACAATTTGTGGCTCCTGAAATGGAGGTTTGTGTAGAAATCAGGGAACTAACCTGTATGTAGATACTACATAAATATAGTGCCTCAACACAAGAGTCATGTATTTAAGACTTAAGAAATAACAGGCCAATAAAAATTTCAACACATTATACCTTAGAAAACTTCTTAGCAGAATGAATATAAGGCTTCTGTTATTAAAAATAGCCCATAACTTTACAATGAAGATGCTTAGCACACTCCTGTCCATAAATCTTACTCTCTAATCTGTTACATTACTACAGGAATAGACTTGATACATATGCAAGTTATTTGATAAATAGAGAAAACTGCTTAGGCTCTGAAGATTTCCTGCAGGAATCTCGTATTTTCTCCAGTGAAACCTAGAATGGCAGCAATTGCTCTCTTTAAACTGTTAATCTAAAAATGATGCATTCTACATGTCTAAAAGTCTATAGCAAATATGGCCATCCAGACTTATTTGAGGACATACGACACTGATACAAGAGACCCATCTACAGATGATTATATGCTTAATATGACTATGTGTGTTTTAAGGCATTCTGCAGATAAATCGTTTAAATGCTCAATTTAAATTTGCAGGACATCATGCCAGGTCAGAGGAAGCAGAATTAAGTACCTCAGTCTTTCCAATTCTTCCTCAGAAACATGTTTGAAATGTCTCTGGTCCTGGTGCTACAAAGAGCTGCTCAAAATTCTTCTAGCAGTAGGATTTTATAGCTTGAATGACACAGGCCTGAAAGCTTAGAAACAATGTCAACATAGTATATGGCATATCCCCTGAAAGCTTAAATGCTTAAAATCTGATAGTATACATATTTTACCTGTAACTGCCTGCCAAGTAGCCTAGCAAGCCTCCTGTTCCTAATCCAGTCCAAAATCCTGGTCCTGAACTGGTTCCATGATGGGAATGCGTTCCGAAGCTGCTGTCATCTTAAACAAAATGAAGATAGGAAGCATCAGTTAGTAATAGCCTAATCCTCAGGCCAGCTGTTGCAACAAGGTTCTCTCCTGTTAGAGATAACGGAAAATTAGAAAACAAACTGTCCTGATTTCAGCAGATTCTTGATCAAGCTTAACTTGAAAGGCCTCATATTTCAGAAAGCAGGAAAACCCACATAAATGAACACTACTGTAAAGAGTTTTATGTTAAAAATCTGCTTCCACTTCATCTCACAGCCCTGATGTTTGCAAAACATAGAAAGAGTCCCTGCCTTCTGATCTATAAACAGACAAGCTAGATTAAAAATAGAAAAGGAAATGAAGAAAGAATAATCTGCTGAAGGTCACAGAGCAGGCCAGAAGCAGATGCAGGAACACAAATCAAGTAGGTAACGCTGTGCGGCGAGCAAACCACAAAGACACAGGGCTCCTAATCTCACTGAGCACAGCTGCACAATCTGAGTCACAGTGGCTCAGTGTAACGCTAACATTACTGGTATTGTTCCTGGTAATCCGAGTCTGGCACTTGTTATCAAAAAGCCAAGCTAACTGCAATCACATTGCAAAGTTTTTATTATGCATGAGTCACCAAGCTTGACAAATACCTTGATGCAACTGCAGGTCGTGGGGGAAGGAGTCGCAAATCTTTTTACATGCGACCTGCGTAACATGAGGTTCTGAGTCAGAACAAATGTCTTCCATTAAAAATGAAGAGAGAAAATACAAACCCAAACTAAAATAATTTTCTCATCTAGCAAAAATCATGGATGCAAGAATAAGCTCAGCCCCAGGCTTAATACATAAGGAAATATATAAAAAGGACTGAAGATAATATTAGGGTGTCCCTGAACCATGCCCACCTGAACAAGTGGGCCAAAGATGACATAGGTAAAAATTACACAGGGCCTGGTTTGTCTTCAAACTGGTATGGGTTGTCTGAAGTCATAGAAGACAAAACAATAATAAAATAATCGGTTTCAGTCTACACCGGATTTGATGTTGAATTTCATTTTGAATTGTGTGGGGAGAAAGATAAACTCTCATTGGGATGATGTACCATTAAATTATGCTGATTTGGAGCAACAACCAAAAAAATGACTTAATTTGCTGCAAAAACAATGCTAATCAGAGATGAACCAACTCATTTGTTTAAAAGCACCATGACCAAACACTGACTCAAAACCCAGTAATTTTTTGTTGAAATATCTAGAGTAAACATTAAGAATCATGTTAAACCACTAACAGAGAGAAAGCAGAATTTAATTAAGATAGTCTAGCTAAACAAGTTTCACAGGACACATTCTGCATGTTAAGGGGATTTAAAATGAGGCAAATTAAATATTAACAGCAATATGTAAACAACATTGCTTTTCATTACTGTCCAGGCTCCAAAAGCCTGATACATTCCTGGAACACATGGACATACATACTCAGAGATATGCTTTTGCTCTGCTCCTGCAGTGTAAGGCAGACACTAAATGCACGAAGTATCCTAACACTTAGTATTTTTAATCTGGCTCCACATTTCAGAGTTTTCCTCCTTACCTTGTCTGAAATCTAAAGAGACATCACTGACATCACATTTTACTAAAAACATCACAAGTTAAACATTATATGGCTCCCAATGTGTATTTTAAGTGTCTCAGTTTTCACCAGTCAAGAAAACATTCTTTCAAGGCCCTGCCCTTGCCCGACTTGACACTCCTGCAAAGAAAAAATGCACTGGGGGCAATTAATTGACAAGGAACTGAACAGAAAAAAATGAAAATAACTCTTCACTGTTTCACCTGAGCCCAGTGTGACAGAGCTGTGTGTCATGACCAGGGCTCTTATTGACCACCACATACAGCCAGTGCCATGCCTACACACGGCCACTGATGCACACACAGACAGACAGACTGACATAACTACATGCAAACATGCAAAAAAACCCCCCAAAATTTGCTATGCCAACAGAAGCAGATTCCCTTTAATCTTCTGGTGCAGGTACAGCTGAAAGTTTCTGCTGAGCACGCCCTGCACTAGGGTATCCAAAAGAATTACACTGCACCCTCTGTTGGCCAAGCTGCTTAAGTAAAACTTGGAAAAAGCATTAATAACCATTATTAAAATATAAACTTTTGACTAAGTAAACTTAATCCTTGCTATGTATTTTCTTGCCAAAACCTCTTCTCTATTTTACAAAAAAAAAAAAAAAAAAAAAAAATTATGTAAGTTGTGAGAATGTAATTTAAGTTCCAGCGCTGTGAGTAGCTGGCATGTTTACAGCCAGTTAAATGAGTTAGTCAGACACCAGATGAGCAATGTTTATTTCCCTGAGACACTATGAGGAAGACCATTTGTTATGTGACAGAACTCACCAGTTTTCTGGGAAAAGAAAAACTGCCTCTTTTCCCAGCAGCAGCCTTGTCACTGCTTTTGTAATTTTCAACTTCAGAGGAAAGGCCCCACATGAGATTCAGATGCTGTACCCGCTAATGACTGTCCACAGACACTGTTCTTTGCTCTGGGAACCAGATCTTTCAGCTGCTGGGACTACACTGAAGCACTGCTAAACAGAGGACTGGCACATGATACTCAACTCCATCAACTGCTTTGTGAATGAAATCAGGGCTGAAAGACCCTTCTGTAAAGTTTCAAAGTGCTCCTTTGGCATGGTTTTGTTTCCGGCTGTGTAAGACCATTCTCTTTTCCAGATTACCTATGACAATCATTCCCCCTGTCACAATCCTGCTATTTCACAGGTGATGAAAAGAATGCTTGCAGAGCATGGGGAGATGGCTTTTCAAAGGTTCAAAGGGCAGCCAGCCCTGAAAGCCTGTGGAACACCAAGCCCTTATTTCCTCTTTTGAACAAAGAGCAGAATGCAAAGCTGGCCATAGGCTCTGCAGGCCAATTCGGCAGTCACCTGCAAATGCTGTGGTTTTAACTCTATCCCACCTTCCCTTACCACACATAAAACAGGACAATCCTGCTTGCTCTTTTGAATGCTGTAAATGGCTCAGAGCCCTACCTGTGAAGGTGGACTTAAAACCAGGAGGAGGAGGTGCCTGCTGACTCTGCCAGAAGGGCCGAGAGAACCCATCACTGTCCCCAGAATTCTGCTGAGACTGCTGGTTGTTGCTGAGGAAGAACTTGTATACTCCAAAAGCAAGAATGAGAAGAACAATTACAACAATTGCTCCAGAACCAGAATCAGAATAATCTTTCCTTGACTGGTAATAGCTAGAGCCAAAGCTTCCGGAGTTCTTCACTTTCCTTTCACCTTCCTCAGTCAGCTCCAGCCTGAACAGCAAACTACAGGAGCCTCTTAGGATGTAAGGATCATCCGGGTAATCGTAGCCTTCACAGCTCACTTCTAGTTGTCCAAAACGGTATGCATTTTCCAAATCTGCTTTGCACTGCCACTGAAAAATAAACACAATACAAAGTAAAACGTACTGCCCCAGAGATGAAAACACCTGTCTGCTTCTCCAAATACGCCCTGAAATAACAAATCATCTAAGAGGCATAGAGTAAGACATTTCTGTGCACTCCTATTTTGAAAGGAGTAGGAATTTGATGTTCAAATGAATTTTAAATCCTAAAACTTAAATTAAAAAAAAAAAATCTTATCTTTCAGAACACTGAAGAGTTACAACTCTAGAAGATTTCAGTTCTTCACTGAACAGGTTTTTCAAATATCCTTTCTTTAGATACAGCAGTACTTCTAAAAACATGCTGTACCCTGTGCAACAGCTACTTAATAAATGCCTGTCCTGTGCAAACTCGATGGCAGCTCCAAAAATGTAATGCGTGAGCCTGAAATCCAGTGCACCCTATTCCATTTCTGTCTGTGCAGAAATCAAGAGAAACTGGGACAGACATCATTAGGCATCCATGTGCAACACTTAACAATTATACTGGGGATTCTCTGGTTGAATGTAGGTGGATCCTCAACCTCATGTTTCCTTGAGGTACCCAAACACAGGGATCTCTAATGGCACATGGCATGTATTTTGGAGAGGAAATAAAAAAGTAGTCATTTCTAACTTAATAATTCAGGACAGCAGCACCAACTGTCAATTCAGATTTGACTGTTCTTTCACAATACTGTATCAGTTTTAACAATTACTTTCAGCCTTGTTTCCTGGTTATCCATTGACAGGATCCTTGGTAACAGCTAACAAAACAGAGGGTCATGACAATTTACTGACTAGCACTCACATCCTAAGGAGCAAGAAAAAGTCAGGCAAGTCTGAAATTTAGTTTTTAAAAGGTAGAGCAAATATTCAGAAGCCCTTTCCATGCTAATAAAAAATGGAAATCCACAAAGCAATAACAATTCAAGAGCATCCTCTGGGGTTTGCAAGAGTTTGATTTTATAAACTCAAGCATCATTTTATTTAAAACCAACAAAGGTTTTCTATGCCATGCTTTTACATTAGCTCCTTCAAAGATATTTCAAACATACACCTACAGCAGTTATGGAAAATCCAAATCTAAAAGTATTTAGATTAAGTTTTAGCTGCAAGAGTTCATGTAACAAAAAGCACCTGAACTGACAACCTAGCTCATTACTCTTTTTTCCTTCAGAACTTACCAGCTTGGGGGAAGGTGATTTCATAAACAGTTTAACAAGTTTTAAACAGTTACCTGTACATCATAGCCATCCCATCCTTTGTTGTAACACTGAACAACCTCAGGGACACGGGAACACCCCGCAGAGCCTCCTGTGCACTGGAGCTGAGGGAGTGCGGCTGTCCGCCTGGATGTCGTGTATTGCCCTCTGTGGAAAGTGAGCACCTGAACATCCCGCAGCAGAACCTTCCCTGAAACAGGCAGCACAAAGAATCACAGAAGCCATTAGGCTGGAAAAGACCTCTGCGATCATAGAGTTTAACCTCAATAAACAAGCCCTACCACGTCAACCGGACCATGGCACGGAGTACCACGTCCAGCCTTTCCCTAAACACTCCAGGGACTCTAGCACCATCCTGGGCAGCCCATTCCAATATTTAATCACCCTTCCTGTGAAAAAATTCTTCCTAGTGCTTGTCAGCGCTTGTGCAGGTGCACTCCTCTTGCCTACAAGGGCCTCCTCTCAGGAAAAAGCTGCAGATACAGAGACCGACGCAGTAAGCCTGCATCTTTACGAGAGAAAGCTCTAGGAAGCATCAGACATCCAGAGGGAAACATGGCAGAGCTCCCCATTTCCTTCCGAGGCGGCTCTGGGCTACTCCTCGCATACAGACAGCCACCACTGACCGCAGTGCGGGATTACTGCTGCGACACAAGCCGATACAGAGGGAGCCCAAACCCAAACGCCTTCCTAGCGCGGACTGCGGCACAAGCCCTTCTTCCCCCGTGCCGCCCGCCGCTAAACCGGCAGCACTGCGCAGCGCCGGGCCGCGAGAAGCCGCCGACGCTCTGGGAGAGGCGGCAGGGGCGGCTGAGGCCGCATGAGGCCCCCTCATCCCGCGGGTCTCACCCGGTCGGTCCCAGCCCAGCACGGGTCCCGCGGCGGCGCAGAGCAGCAGCAGAAGGAGCGGCGCAGGGCCCGCCATGGCAGCACCGATGCCCATCAGCCTCCACCCAGGGCGCGGCCGCCCGCGCCGGAACGGGCGGGGCCCGGGGAGAAGCCCCGCCCCCAATGCGCCGCGGGGCCAATGGGCGGCCAGGGCGCGGCGCTTCCCGCGCTCCGCGCAGGGGGCGGGGCCGCCGCCGGCGGCCCTGCGCGCGCCACGTGTGAGCGTCACGGGGCAGGACCGGGAGGGGCGGGGCACGGCCCTCCCCCCCGGCGGAAGCGGCTTCCGCTTCCGCGCGGCACTTCCGCTTCCCGGCGCGCGCCTCTGGGGTGCCGCGCGGTTGGCGGGACGGGCGGCGCCATGGCCGGGATCAAAGGTGCGCGCGGCGGGGCGCGGCGGCCGCCCGGTAACGGCGGGAGCACGCGGCCCGCGCGGGGAGGGGCCGGGCGGGCCCCCGGGCGGGAGGGGCCGGGAGCCGCCGCGGGAGCCCGAGTGTCCCCGCTCCGCCGGGCGGGCGGGGCTGCGCTGAGCCCCGCGTTTGTTTGCGGGCTGCGGTCGGTGTGTGACACGGTGCGCTGTACCCTTCATGTTGGTTCGATCTGTTCTCGTTGTAGCTCTGATCAGCCTGTCCTTTGGGGGAGCGGTCGGACTGATGTTCTTGATGCTCGGATGTGCCCTTCCCCAGTACAAGTACCGTGCACTCTCTTTCTGTTCTGCATTTCTTTTTTGTGTGTCTGTAGCTTCACAGTAATCCGGCTTCCATAATGGTGGATTGATAAGTCCTCTCTCTGTAGGAGACGCCTTAGGTTTTTTGGGTGGGGTTTTGGGGGATTTTGTTTTGGTTGGTTGGGCTTTCTTGGCTTTTACTTCAAAAGACTGGGGTGGGAAAAAAAAGCACCATTCAGGATTTAATTAACCCTAAAAAGTAATGGCAGCAGAAGTTAAACTACCAGGCCTGGCTGCAAACTGTGAAAGGATGTGCTGCCCTGAGTGTCTCGACTGGTGTCCCGCTGTGGCTGACAGGCAGACAGCAGCATCTCCTGAGGTGGGCGGCAAGTGTGTGTTATCCAGGGAAGCACGTGCCTTTTCTGTGGCTGCCTAGTGATAGCTGGGCTGTCAGTGACCATCAGGTGGATCCTTGGCTGTGTCCCACACTGGTAATGTAGCATCTCGAGTAATTGCAGCTGCTATCTGTACTTTCCCTACATTGATTCCTATCTCTTAGCTTTCCGGAGATACCCAGTAGCAGACCAGGTGTTAAGGTAGTAAGGCCTATGGCTTTGACTCTTTGCAAGTGAATGCTGATTTTACAGAAAATATTTTAAATTTACTTATTCAGTGTTGAATAAATACTAGATATCCTGTTATTGGTTGTGAATTGCAGTTCTCTACATATATGACTAGAATTCTTATGCCAGCTTTCTCTTGTTACAAAACCATTGCTAGTGGCACAAACGCTTAGGAAGGAGACCCTTATGCGGTTTCCCTTCAAACAATGCAGTAAAGTTTTACTGAAACAATGTGCACTTGTGTTTGTGTGCCTGAGAAATCTAGTCTGGGGCGCTGCAAGCAACAAAGCAAAGTGTTGCCAAATATGGTGGTGTACTTCTTGTAGGTTTCTGCCGGTTGCACTCAGATTTAAAAAAAAAAAAGAAAGTCTTGGTTCCCTGCAGTGACTGAGTATGGGCTGGGAACAATACTCTGCTCCATCTGTGCACTGAAAGCTTATTGACAAAATGATGTAAGGGCCCTGTGATGGTATCTCTGCAATTCTTAAGTACAGCTGATAGGATAAACTTGGAGTTAAGCTCACCTTGTGAGGTGGCATTAGATTTAGGCTTGCTTTATGAATATCCTGTTAGTGAGCTCTGCTGCCGTTGAGGTCAGCCGAAGCCACTCACAAACAGTCTGTTGGATAAATGTCAGCTCATTTCAAGGCAAAGGATTTGCCTTCTCTGGGTTTGTCTGTCTTTCTTAAATGGGGATGCTGGATGGGGAAAAGTGCATTGATTTTAGGAGGAGCAGGAAGTAAATCCAGTTAACTAAAACTTTTCTTCTCCTTTCTTTTTCAGCCAGTACTGGCCACTGTTTGTTCTGTTTTTTTACATCCTTTCCCCTATCCCATACTGCATAGCAAGAAGATTGGTAGATGACACAGATGCTACAAGTAATGCCTGCAAGGAGTTAGCAATATTCCTTACAACAGGCATTGTGGTCTCAGCGTTTGGGCTGCCCATAGTGTTTGCAAGAGCAGAACTGGTTAGTAATATTTCAAGCTGTGATCGCTTTTTCATTTTTTTTTTCTAGAAAACTTCGTTCTTCGTGTTTGTTTGTTTGTTTTTTAATTGAAGGTAAAGCTTTCATGCACTAAATAATTCTTATAATTCCATACTTTTGGAACCAGAATAAGAGTTCTTTTGGCAAGAAAAATCAATACAGAAACAGGAGCATGGCAGACCATTGTGATTGCCAATTGCTTCACGTGGTCATGGAATAAAGCCTAACAAAGCAATGCAGAGAAAATGAGACAGAAAATACTGTGAAAACTTAACAGGGAAGTAACCAAATATAGAAGTGTAAAGAGTACTTTGAAGACAGTTTGTGGAATAGTTGGGCTAAAGCAGCATGAATAAACAAACAAACAAAAAAAATGCATTTTTGTACTGACTGTAAATGATATTGGTGTAATTTTTAAAAACTTCCAGGTTCTCATTACGTACTTCCTGGTATACAGCTTTTCACTAAAATACTTTAAAAGTTCACTTTTAAAGTGGATGTCAGAAGGCACTACCAAGTCAAAAAACATGGGGTGCACTTTCATAAATGTCTTTAGGCAAGAAGAGTTCAAATGGGCAGTTTGAATGCCTCACATTCTTTGCATAATCCACTTACTCTCCTGTGAAAACATCCACCTCCTTTTTTGTTGCTGGGGTTTTGAAGACCTTAAATATCTGTTTTAAACAGTCTTACAGCATAGCTGGGCTGCAGATGTGTTTGATGCTGTTGTCTAGCCTTACTCTACATACCAAACCAGTTGAGCCTGCTAGCCTGTGCTTTGAGTACAGCTGGGAGAAACTTGCAGTGCTGCTTGGCTGGCTGTGAATTTGTCAAGTAATTTTGGGTAAACCCAGCCTGCTCGGTGTAAGCACAAGTAATGAGACATTGCCTCTTGCATCATGGACATGTTACTGAACTTTGTTGAGAATGGGACAATAAGATGTTACCTTTTGTCTTGTTAGGGTTCAACTCCAAACGTGTCTAACTGAATTCCCCCTGTTCACAGATTTACTGGGGCGCGTGTGCACTCGTTCTTACCGGGAATACAGTCATCTTTGCCACGATCCTAGGATTTTTCTTGGTCTTTGGCAGCAATGACGACTTCAGCTGGCAGCAGTGGTGAAAGGAAGATAAGAGAACTATCCACAGGCATCTTGTCATGCAGTGGCCATCCATACAAATGAGAGAATGGGCAATAAAGAGAAGTAGCGTAGCAAGCCTCTTGAGTATTCTAGATGCTCCTTTTGACATTGTTCGTTCTGAGTGTACTACTGTTGCTGACAGGGTTTCTACGTTTTTATGAAGTGGAGAGATGATTGATTTCATTTTTACCTATGGTATGTTTTTAGGTGCTCTCTTGGTTTAAAATTGTTATCCTTCTGTCCAATGTTTTATGTGAAGCTTTAAACCAGGAACAACATTTAAACATAGTTTCAAAGATTTAAAGTTGGGGGGTTTTGGTGGGTTTTTTTTGGTTTTCTTTTTGTTTTTTAAGTTAAGCATTAATACTATGTTTCAATTTTTTTTTTTAATACCAGGATTAAATTATATACAAGCTGAATGGAGGTAAAAGATTGTCCACCACCATTGCCAATTACCAGATCAATAGATTGTTGTTATATTTTAGCAGAGGCAAGGTGGGTTGGAGAGTACCGGTTGCAGATTTTCTTCTGCCCATACCTCAGACTGGGTGATGAATGTTGATAGCCTTCATTTCAAGAGAAGGCTGAGGAGCAGGTAGAGTTATCTGGGAGAAGAGTCCTAAATTTTAACACCACTAGCTCTTTTACCTGCTTTGTTACCGATTCTGTGGATGTGACATTCAAATACTCTGTAAATGTATTGATGCTGACATACAAAACAAGTGTATTGTAGGGGAAGAGAAAATGATGTTTAAATTCCATTTTTTAAAAGAAGTATCTTTTGAACTCTTTCTATTTATAAGTATTGTAGGGTTTTGAAGTTTTATGTCAACTTTTTACCACAAAGATGGTAAAATGTTCATTTATGGAACTACTGGTCTGTGTTAATTTGAAGCATATACAAAGCTATTTCCTCCTCCCCCTTTTTAATTTATTTTATACATAGCATATATATATATAAATATATAATAAAACAGCTTTTAAAATGTAGATTAAAACTTTGTGTTAAACTTGCCTGAGTTTTTCCCCCCCTTTTTTTTTGGTTTTTTTTTTCCCCCCCTCAATGCAGCTGAGGCACGACTTTTTCGGAAGTCACTGGCTGAACTGATGTCACTGACTGTTTTTAAGTTCTTATGCACTATTGGTTAATAAGATTTACTGTTATGTCTGTAACTGTAGCTTGTGTTCTGTAAGATTGCACATGTAGCTTCAAGTATTTAAGACAAGTTTTCTGCATACCTCTCAATTGTCCGGATTTTTTGTTTGAATAAATCTGCCATTAGACATTCCATCACAACACAGTTAATGAGTACCACTTAACCAGGTTTTCCTGTACCATGTGCAGTGATGACCTTGACCAAACTTACTTCTAAACTTTTTATTTTTCAGTTCTTTAAAAATAAGTCTATGAAACTTAACCATGTAGAATTAAAAGCTGACAGTTGCTTAGGTTTTGCTTAACAGTATGAAAAGGCACAGAACTGCAGGTCTTAGCTGTCGTAGTTGTGTGTGGATGCAAACAAAGTATAAAGCTTGCATATATATATATATATATGTGTATATATATATGTTCATAAATATATATGGATATATACAAAGTCTGGTAGTAATGGGGTGTGCTCCAGGAACCGGTACTGGCAGGTGGGACCAGCAGGGGTGTAGGTACCTACACACGCTGCTTTGTTAATGTCCTGTGTGTGAAACAGAGGAACAAGCAGGTACCAAGGCTCCAGTGCAGAAGCCAGTCCAAAGGAGACAGTATTTCAAGCATAGACAAGTGCTTCACCAGGCTGCCTGTGATGGTGGTGTTTGGAGCTGCACGAGGGCTGTAGGATCATGTGTTTCTTCCCCTTTTTCAGCAAGATTTCTGCACCCAGGCCCCCAGTACAATGGAGGCTTCAGAAAATCTTGAAAACCAGTGGCTAAAGTTGCAGTCCTCTACAGTCCTTACAAAGGAAGAATGCCTAGGACTTGTACAAATATGAATCTGTTACCTATTTCTTTTTCATGGTGAGGAACTGTTTTCTCCTTCATTCCTGAAGCCACGTGATGCTATTTTCCGGATCACTGGTCATGGAGCTGACTGTGTATGTATCAATGGTGCATTTTTTGTTTGTTAATTGCATTACAGCACTCCCTCCTTGCTTGCACACCAAGTACATGCAGTATTGCTCTGATTTATGAGCGAGACACTTGAGAGGTATGATCCTTCCATATAATATGCACTGAGATTGTGTTACCATCCTTCTAGAGGGAAAAACTTCGAGCGATACAAATTTTAAATAGCAATCTTGAGTTCTGTATGTTTAATCAAAAATACTCTAATAAAAAGAGTATTTTGTTTAAAGTATTAATTGTTCTTTCTCCAATGTGGTTGTCATTCCTGTGGAAGAGATGACACTGGATTGCTCACTAGTCCTTCAGAGTGAGTATTTGTGTTGTTTACCTGGGACTACTCTATAAAGAGGGGCTCCAGTGTCCCAAGTTGCACTGAGCTGACTTTTTTGGTCATATCTCACATGCCAGTTTTTTCTGCAGTTTCTGCTTGAAAGCCAAATCCTGATATATTGGTGATGTTATACAAAGTGATGGCCACCTTTACCCTGAGTCACACCACATGCCTGAGAGCATTGTCACAAAGCTTCTTGAATTGTCAGGCTTGGTGCTGTGCCCACTTCCCTGGGGAGCCTGTTCCAGTGCCCAGCCACCCTCTGAGTGAAGAACTTTTTCCTCATATGTAGCCTAGACCTTCCCTGACTGAGCTCCTTTCTGTTTCCTTGAGTCCTGTCACGGCACCAGAGTGAAGAGGTCGTACTTGCCCTTCCTTTTCCTCTCATGAAGATGTTGAAGACCACAAGGAGGTCTCCCCTCTCTCCAGGCTGAACAGACCAAGTGACCTCAGCTGCTCCTCACACAGCTTCCCCTCAGGGCCCTTCACCATTCTTATGGCCCTCCTCTGGACACTCTCTAACAACTTAATGTATTTTTATACTGTGGCACCCAGACCTGCCCCCAGCACTGGAGGGGAGCTGCCCCAGAGCAGAGGAGAGCAGAGTGGGACAATCCCCTCCCCTGCCCGGCTGGCGATGCTGTGCCTGATGCCCCCCAGGGCACGCTTGGCCCTCCTGGCTGCCAGGGCACTGCTGGCTCATGTTCAGCTTGCCATGGACCAGGACCCGCAGGGCCCTTTCTGCAGCGCTGCTCTCCAGCCTCTCGTTCTCCCGTCTGTACACACAACCAGGACTGCCCAGGTGCAGAACCCGCACTTGCCCTTGTTACACTTCATACTCGCAGCGTTGCCCGCAGGAGTAAGACCTTGTAGCGCACTGACACAATCACACATCACCGGCTCGGGGCAGGGCGAGAGGAGGTGCCGGGAGGGGCGGGGCTGCCGGAAGGGCACCGGCGCCGGTGGGGGGCGGGGCCCCGCTCGGCACTTCCGCTTCCGGCGCAGCACCGCCCCCGCGACGTGTGTCTGGTCCCGGTGCCAAGATGGCGGCAGCCGCGGGGGCGGCGGCAGCGGCGGGGCTGTGGAGTGAGGTGAACCGCTGCGGCCAGAACGGCGACTTCGCTCGCGCGCTCAAGTCCGTCAATAAGAGTGAGTGCGGCGGCAGCGCCGGCCCCCGCCCCGCGGGGCTGTGGTCTCTGCCCGGGCGCGTTGGCCTTGTGGAGGAGCGCTGCCGTGTGGCGGGGAGTGGGTGGTGTCCGTCCGTAGGCTTCGTGCCGGGAGCAGGGCTGCGGGCAAAGGCTCCGGGGGTCTTACTGTGTTGGGGTAGAGGGAAGAGGGGCAGCCGGGGCCCAGGCTCCGCTGCTGTATCACACTCATCGGGTGCTTGTGTTGCATCGCGCATCCCTTGCTGTGGGTCAAGCCTTCAAGGAAAACTCGTGGGTTTTCCTTCCGTTTTGATCATGAGAGGAAGGAGGGCTTTTCCCCCGGGAACTGGAGGAGTGGTGTTGTGCATATGGACCAACTGACTTGGGAGCAATAACTTGCTCGGAACGGAGAGTCTGCGTTGAGGTGTGTTGTTTTTGTAGCTTGGCATCCAAAAGGGGATTGCAGTATAAGGCACGTTGTGGTTAAAAGTTCTGTCTTTGCTGCTAGGCAGTAGGGATTCATCTCCTCTCCTAGAAAAGCTGGCATCCGTGAAAAAAAATCAAATAGCAGAACCCATGGCTCTCTTCTAGTTCTCCCTCACTGTCATCCACTGGCAGAAAGTTTTAGCATGTAAAGTGATTCCCCGATGAGAGCCACACTGTTCTTGTGTACCTGCTGTTTTCCTTCCTGTGTATCCTTTACGTGGCGCTGGGGCCTTGGCACTGTGTTCTCTGCCTGGAAGTGAAATGCCATTGAAAGGTTTGCCCAGGTGTGTCCAGCCCCTTTGGTGCATCCCTCTTCCAGACATGTTAGCACAGCGGATGCTTCAGGTAAGTTCAGGATTTATGCTGGATTCTTTTATCTTGATGGGGTTTGTTTCATGATCTGAGCCAAAGCAAGCCATGCCGGGATGCTTTAAGTTGACGTGACCACTGTCTAGGATGGGTTTTTGCAGCTGTAACAATATGAGGCTCTTAAAAAGCTTGAGTGTGTTTGATAGTGAGTTGGATTGTTGTGTTGAAACTGGTTTCTTCTCCAGTACTGCAGATCAACAAAGATGATGTGACTGCACTTCAGTGTAAAGTAGTGTGTCTTATCCAGAATGGGAACTTCAAGGAAGCCCTTGGTGTAATCAATACCCACACTAAAGTGTTAACCAGGTGAGTTATGGTTTGCTGTGCTCTACAAAATATGAAACTCCTAAGTCCTTGAGAAGCTGCTGCAGCTTCAGTGGAGGGGACTAATAAAGCAGCAAAATAAAGAGTAGGATACGCTCAGAGGCATTGGGGTTGGTCTTCTCAGTGACACACTGATATTTGGGAGGAGATGAGATGGGGTCTGGTTGAGTTTGAGGCAGTCTTAAACATCTTGCTGTTACTGTTGAAGGGATTGTCCCTAACCTAGTTTTCAGCCTCTTTCATGTGCTGATTCTGCTTGTAGGTATGGCTGGGTAGCACAGCTGGTACAAGGGAAGGGGACAGATCTCTCAGGGAGAGAAGTGAGAAGGGAGAAGCCTTGTTGGTGGCAGTGAGCTGTTGGCTCTGCTTGCCTGTCTCACCATACAGCTCTTTGGGGTCCTTTTCTCTGCCAGCCTGAAGAAACTGCCTCAGCTTCTGGGGTGGTGCAAGCCCTTTGTGCATCCTCTCAAAATCAGGACCTCAGAGACAAACTGTGTTTAAGAACAAGTCAAGCTTCTCATTTGTGTCATTAAGATTCTAATTTTATTCCTCATAAGGATGCTCTTTGTGCAGTGACAAGGATGAAAAGTGCTACCCAAGAACTGGCTGGCAGCAAAATTTTTGTATTTCAGTTACTGTTCTTATTAAGGAACTTCCCAGAAAGGTGTGTTGAAGTTATCAGTGTGATGAAACATACCCTTGTTTTTGTTCACATCTGAGTAACACGTAATTACCCTGTTCACCAATTCCTTCTTACCTGGGACAGAAGGGTTTAATTCAAGTTTTTCAGCTTATTATTTTATTATTTGGTAAGGAGGAGGAATATTTTGTTTTATATTCAACTGGTTTCAGAGTTCTTCCTATAACTTCTTTAGGTTCACTCTACTGTGTGTCTGTTTCTATGTCCTGCAGAGCAAGGAAAGTGGCGGTTCTTGGTCTGTCTTGGAAGTTTTCCTGTCCTGCACTGAGGCTGCTTTGCTTTGATTCTAAATGCCATTAATTTTCAAACTTCCTCAATACTCAGTTGAATCGAGATAATTTTAAATAGGCAAAGAAAAGCTGATTATAAGTGGCCGTGGGCATGAACTAAAGGAATTGCTGATTAATTTTCCTTTGGCTTAACTGGTAACTCAGGGAGTAGGTGGAACATAGCATTCAAGGCTCTGCTTCTTTGCGAATGCTTCCCTGCTGGTGTGAGCTTCCTTTGAAGCCAGTTTTATGTTGGTAAAAGCAAACCCTTTTGCTGCAGTTCTGCTGTGATGATATTTCAAAATAGGTTAATGTTACTTTTGTCTTGGTATCGGCCTGTAAGTGGGACTGTGTTTTAGACCTTTTCCTTTCTTTCTGTGAGTCAATTATCTTTAAAAGTGTTCTGTGACAATAGTTCATTGCAATGTGATGCCTTCTCCTTAAGAAAATGTCACAGAATGAAGTTTGCTATTGTTTTACCTTTTAAGCATTTGATTAGCGTAATCAATAGGCAGCCTGGAGCAGAGAGGATTTGGAATGCTATGTGTGTGGAAATGCCATTAAAAAGGAACCCTTTTTTTTGGATGAAGTTTTGATACGCTTTCTCTGTTGAACACAAAGTAGATAGAAGATACTTTCAGTGCACAACAGATACATAATTCAGTAATCTGGGATCGTGTCTTTGGATTTTTGGTTATGTAGCAGTCTGTGACTAATTAGGGCTGCTTATATGTGGGTGAATGCTGTTGAATGCAAACTAGTGCATGCTGTCAGCCTTTGTCTTGTCCTTGCAGTGATGTTATTGCCTTTGAGAAGGCCTACTGTGAATACAGGTTGAACCGTATTGAAAGTGCTCTCAAGACCATTCAGAGTGCCAGTCAGCAGACAGACAAACTGAAGGAGCTTTATGGACAAGTGGTAATTACAAGCTTTTCTTCCTGGTGGGAGTTTCATATGCTGGATGCCTTGTCCCTCCTTTAGTGGGGGGCAAGTATGGGGACAGAATTTCCTTCTCTGGCTTGAAGGTAAGGACAGGTACGGTTCCAACTGCTCAAACTTCTGTGGAGCTTCAGTTGCCTGTTTCTGGAGATAGAGTCATCATCTTATTCCCACTGAACCAAAACAATACATCTGTGACTTCCACTCCCTTCCTGGGTCTGGCTTGGTATTAGCCATCTGGTTGAGGAAGAAAGAGATCTGGTGGGATTTGTTAGTGTTTCAGCCATCTGTTTGCATTAGATATGTCTTCAGGAATGGTTTGTGGGACCTGACATCTCAGGCATTAAAAGTGATGCAGAAAAGAAGTTTTGCTTTTTCCTCTCATTTTTTCCTGGTTGATCAGAACAGTTTTGTGAAGAATTGGCTATCTTCTCTCAGCTGCATGAAAGACCATTCATTTAATTTCTTTCTTAGAGAGGCGATCTAATTTGGAAGAAGGCTATTTGAGGACAAAACTGAGTAAACTGCTGCTTTTAAAGAAGCTGTTTTAGGAGTAAGAGCTGTGTCATTTTTGTGCAGGTATCTGGTGTCACTGCTTGAGTCTTTGCAAATACAGTCTGTATAGTTTGCCCCTAAAAGGTAGATGCAAATGTTAGTAGTGTTCAGCTTAAAACATATGATGCTCTGCTGCCCCCAGTCCATGGGGAGGGAGGAGGGAGGCTGTAGTTACCAGCATGCCCAGAAAAATACTGTTCTGAAGGCTAACCCCGTTCCTTTCTCAGTTGTACAGACTGGAGCGTTATGATGATTGTCTGGCTGCATACAGGGATCTCATCCGCAACTCCCAGGATGAGTATGAGGAGGAGAGAAAAACCAACCTCTCTGCTGTTGTGGCAGCACAAAGCACATGGGAGAAGGTGGTGCCAGTAAGTGAGTATGTGTGTCTATGGGTGTAAGAGTGAGAGCCAAGGAATAAGGGATACAGATTGTATTGAACTGTAGATATTGAACAGGACAGAAATGTGTTCCTGTCTCAAAGATTTCTGAGTGTGTTGAAGATCACCTAGTGGTTTTCCCTGTATGGAGGAATAAATGTTATTGTTCATGAATTACACTTCACCTTTGATCTCTAGAAAGCTTGTACTATTAGATGTTACAGCAGAACAGGAAGTAGATTTTCCTGAACCTGCATTAGCAGAACACCTGTGGTGACTAGTTCTTTCCTCTCTCATTACCCTCTTGCCCAGGGTTAAAGCTAATTGCTCTGATCACCCAGCCGTGCTTGGGAACATTTTTGTTAAGAACAGTGCAGATTGTAATGTTTTGCTTAGAAATCCTTGTCCTTGGATGTGTGCACAGCGTGCTCAGCTTTCTGCTCAGTGCTGTGGATCCACTTTCTAGTTCTCTAGAGCAGCAGTTCTTACCTGCCCTCTTGCACCAGCCTAAGTAGTCCTCATGTTCAGGCTGGAGTTCCCTTGCTGCCTTGTCAGTTGCCTCCAACTTCATGCAGTGTGAGGGAAGAAGATCCTTTGTGCTGCAGCTTACTTGCCAGGTGTGTGCCCTGTTCAAATTGCCTCTTAAATTTATTTTGCAAGGATTAGTTTGAATGTACAGGAAATCTCTAGTTTGTGTCCATTGCCTGTCAAATCTGTACCGATCAGTTGGTGTTTATGCAGTGTTATATTTGTTTTTCATGCTAGGAGGATTTAGGCCTTCGAGAAGCTACCTACGAGCTGTGTTATAACAGTGCATGTGCGTTGATTGGGCAAGGAAAGCTGAATGAAGCAATGAAAAAACTACAAAAAGCAGAAGGTAAAAGCCTGGTGAGGTGAGAGGGAAACTTTGTGTGATAGAAGTAGTTATTTGCTCTCTGTAGACGCAAATCAGAGGAAAAGAGGTTTTGAGAATTTAAAAACTGACCAGCAGCAGGATTTGTTGCAAAGCTGGTGTTTTTGTAGAAGTGTTCCTCTGCAGCTCTTTTCCAGAGCCATGCAGCATGTACCATCTCCTGGCTCTCCTATAGCCCCCTGATTTGTGTTCAATAACTTTGAGCAGTTTTTTGAAGCAGGATATAGAGGTGGGTGTAATCTCTTCTCATAAGCATGAGATGTCTCATCTGTTCTAACTCCTGATTTTGTTAGTATGAGTATGTATTTAAATACATGCTATAAAAGTTCAAAATACTTCATGGTATGAAATTAGTATAAGCCAGTAAATGAGCATTTAGCAAAGAAGATTTTTTTTTTCTCTGGGATGAAAGGGGGATTCTGTCTGTTTAAAAAGCAGGTTGGGAAGAGAACTAGGAAGGACTAGTTCTGTTTGATCTAATTGGTCTTGCAGATAAATAGGTCAGTTCTGTGTCAGTTTTGATGAAGAATAACAGCTGTCCCATACAACTGATAAGCGTGTGTAATTTGAGCCTATGTCCTTTGATAGTAATCTTTTGGAGAGCAAACAAGTGATATTCTGGTGAAGTATGAGAAAGTTAAGAACTGACTAGTATGGATATTGAAAACTAACAGAATTGATGCCACATAAAGGGTGATGTAAACTGAATATTGCAGGTTTGCAGCACCTAACTCACAAGACAGTTGCAGCTGAGTGATCCCTATGGGAAAAATCGGGAACTATATCTAAGGAAATTTGCTTAGGAGAGATATTGAGTGTCTGGGAGGGACAGTATCTTCTGTGCCCTTGATATTTCTTCCACATCATTTAGTTTGCTCCCTCATACTCAGTCCCATCCATCATCAGACTTGTAGTCTGTTGTGCCCTTGTAGTGCTGCAGAAGTTTCAGGGATACATGAAAAAGTTCTATGTTCCCCCATGCTTCTTTCCTGTTTTTTTCTCCCTAAAGCCTTCTAAATTGTGTGTTTTTTCAATTTCTTTTTCCTTGCAGAGCTGTGCCGCCAGTCACTGTCAGAAGACTCCGTAAGTTCTTGATGTTCTCGAAAGTGTTTGCTTTGCAGCAGCAGGAGCGAGGGTGCAGTCACAAAGTGCAGAGAGCCAGAGGAGAGCCAGTGCTGCTCTGCTGGTACCAGCCTGTGAGGCTGGGGCAGCCGTCATGGCTGTTGCAGGAGGGCAGCTGACGCTGCAAGCTGTTTGCTGCTGTGCTCCTTGCATAGTTGCCTGTTCTGGGGCAGGTAGAAGGGTACAGGTTGTGTGAAACCTCCCTGTGACCTACCCCTGCTAGGGATGAACACTTTGAGTGGGTGGTGACAAACAGGGAATTTGTAACTGATCGTTGCAGAGGGGCAGATTCAGTGTACAAGTTAAGGTAATCTTCAGATTCTCACTGGAGTAGGTGAAGCTTTCTTTTCTCCCAGTTTAGCTCAGATATGCTTCTGTTTGTGCTGTGGCTACAACCTTCACCTGTGGCAGCTGGGGTACTTTGCTGCTAATACTGCCCAGAAATGCTCACAGACGTTTGCCAGCAGAATGCTGAAGCCAGGGGCAGAGAGGTGAGATAGCAGCTTTTTACTTTTTGCTTTGATTTTCCTTCAGGATGTGACAGAGGAAGACATTGAGGCTGAACTGGCTATTATTCATGGTCAGATGGCTTATATCATGCAACTGCAGGGGCGTACAGAGGATGCTCTACAGCTCTACAATCAAATAATCAAGTTGAAGTAAGGAGGTTTTTTTTTCAACAAATGCTCAGCCTTCCATCTGTGAGAGACCGCTGTTCAGTAACAGTATGCTTTCTGCTTTTCTTATTTGCAGGCCAACAGATGTAGGACTCCTTGCTGTCATTGCAAATAATATCATCACAATTAACAAGGTAAAGAATTTCATTGCAGTTACTCAACTTGCTTCTCTGCTTCTGTAGAGGGAAGGGAGATAATCAGTAAAGACATTTTCTTAAACAGTAGTTAAATTGCAAACCCAGGGACCTTTTCTTCTTCGAGGAATGTAGTGAAATCTTCTCATGATGTGCAATTTCCCCAGGACCAAAATGTCTTTGATTCAAAGAAAAAGGTGAAGCTGACCAATGCAGAAGGTGTTGAGCATAAACTCTCCAAGAAGCAGCTCCAGGCGATTGAATTCAACAAAGCTTTGCTTGCAATGTACACTAACCAGGTAGGGGAGACTGATCTGCAGTTAGTACCTACAGATTAAATCCACGGGACTTTGACTGCGCAAAAATGGAGATGCAGCTGTTCTGTGTCAGAAGATAAGGCCATTTGGTTTAGGCACATAAGTGAGCAGAAAAACAAAATCACCCCTGCAAACACAACTCTCTGTTTAGTGACTTGGGTATTGCTATAGGGAAGGGATATGGGGGTTCTTAGATGTGTCTGAAGTGCCGCTAAGAGGACTTCATCTTGGTTCTGTGTAGTCATTTCAGGGGAGTCATCACTAGTATCTCTTCTTAGATACTGTTGGTTTCTTAGCCCTGTGTAAGGTGCTCGCTGAGGTTGAGAAAAGTGTATTCTCTCTTCCCACTCCTCAGGCAGATCAGTGCCGCAAGCTGTCAGCAAGCCTGCAGTCCCAGAGCCCTGAGCACCTGCTCCCTGTGCTTATCCAGGCAGCCCAGCTGTGTCGTGAGAAGCAGCATGCAAAGGCCGTAGGGCTTCTGCAGGTAGGTTAAGAGAAAGTTGGCCAAGCTCCATTTAAACTTGTGCTTTGTGTTCTCCTGTGCTGTTTTGCCTTAGTATGTTTTGTTTGGTTTCAATTTCCAGGGGTATCTGACTCCTTATTTTGGTTTGGTCTAATGCTACTGGAAAACCTTCGCACCAATTGAACAATTCTGCTTTTAAAGGGAAATAGTTCCCTTACACCTCTGATTTTTATGCTTAGGAAGCTGTAGTAGACTTCTAGGGTAAGCAGCAGGCTTTGTTGCTCTGCTTACACCCTTTTTTTTGGAGGGAATGAGTGGCCTGGGACAGAAATCTGAAAGGGCAGACTTGGGGGTCCTCCTCTGCTGTGTGCTGAAGCCTGCCTGTGCTGGAAAGCTTCTTTTGGCTCTTGCCAGCTTGCTGTGACTGAGCATGACATATGATTCACCAAAGCAGCAGCCTGCTGCCCACGCACAAGTTGAATTGTTGTTTCTTCTGACTCTCAGGACTTCGCAGACCAGCACCCTGCCAATGCAGTTGAGATCAAGCTGACGATGGCCCAGCTAAAAATTGCTCAAGGTATCTAGTGTCCTCTTTTGTTGGGAAGTGTCTGCACATGATAATGGTAGAAGGGGTAAGAAAATCAGACTTCAGGGCAATCTTTGCTGCAGTCACTGTTGTGACAGGGGTGCAGAGCAGAGATACTTTCAGATATTTAGCTATGGTAGGATGCTTATAGCTTAATGCTGTAGCTATATAGCTTAATGCTTATAGGTTGATGTCTGGATACACAGGCTCCACAGATTGCTGGCAGAAATGCCCTCAGTCTCTGTGAATGATATGGCTGAATCTGTTCTGGGGCAGGATAATTTTGGGAGCAGTGTGGGGCTCCACAATGGTACCATTCCTGTATGCAGTTGGGCAGCACAGACTTGAGCCTCAAGAGAACTCCCTGGTAGCCAAAGCTTGCTCCTGAACCCTTGCAGGATGTGGCAAGGGCAGAAAGGTCCATTGTGTGGAGGCTTATCCTTAATTCCTGGAACGGGGGAGATGTTGTGAGAAGGGGAATTGTTCTGTCCCCGTTGTTTACCTTTGGCTCGAAGTTCACTGGTGGGATCAGGTGTTGTGATGCCATTCAGAGTGTGTTCTTCCTTGTCTCTCTTCTAGGTAGTGTTACCAAAGCCTGCATGATCCTGAGGAGCATAGAAGAACTGCAGCACAAGCCTGGTATGGTAAGCAAAACTCAGTCTGAACTGTGTTTTCACAAGTCTCCCTTGTAGGAGAGCTTTGCACTGCCTGCTCCTTTTTGCCTCTTCCCCGTGGTTTCCACTTGACCTGAAGTGTCTACAGGGATTCTGAGCCCATCTTCCTTGTCTTGGACAAAGGTGGTATTGTAACTTGCTTCAGGTAGCCTGAACGTAGCCACAGAAGTACTCTGTCTGTCAGAGAATGCTCTCTGCCAATGTTCCCGCTCCCTGGTAATCTCTTAGTCTTGCATGTTGCCTGGATTTACTTGCATAACATGACTGGAGCAAACTGCTGGTTGCTGGTATGTACTGTTGGGACATTTTAGAGGCATCTTTAGGACAAGAGGCCTTAGGGGGAAAGTACTGTGTTCCATCCCTGCAGCATCACCCTGGTCTGCATGCTTATCCACACCTGGTATTCAGAAAACCTTGATGACCTTGTAAATGCTCGCATGTTCAGCATAAGCATCTTGAACAGGGGCTGATAGTTGTGGATCTGTTCCAATTTTAAGTGTGATGATCAAAGTAATTTATAGGGGCAGTTAACAGTAACAGCTCCTTTTCCTGGATCACCTCTACTTGTGACTGGGAGGTTGGCAAATGGATGGTATCCTTATCATCTCTTCAGTGTTGATTTCTTTTTTCATAGCTCTTACAACAGAGAATGGGGGATGAAAAAGATTTTCTAATGAAACTGAGTCCTGTGATAAGCAAATAAAGTGCCAAGACAAGAATCCTTCTGTGAATGCAATCTTAGGCTTGTACCACAGGAGAAAGATGGTGGAGATGTTCCTTTGGGAGGGACTCGGGTAGGAAGATCTGGCCTGGGTATCCTGCCCCTTACCACAGCTGTTTTTTAGGAACAGAGCAGAAAGCTCACACTGACTTTACTTTTGGGAAATCCCATCATTTAACTGCTGAAACTCTGGCTACAGACAATTTGCATGAAGATCTGCTATATACTGCTCTTGAATGTTTGCAGGTGTCTGCGCTGGTGACAATGTACAGTCACGAAGAGGATATTGACAGTGCAATTGAGGTCTTCACACAGGCTATCCAGTGGTATCAGCAATACCAGGCAAGTCAGACCAGAGGAGCTAATGTGCAAGAATCTGTCTTGGTATTACCTAGCTAGTCCAATTCAGCTTTTCCTGTTGATGTGTAGCCCCAGCAGTTATCCAGTTGGGGGTTTGGAGACGGGTGAGCTCCTGTTTTGTGAGCATTTATCAATAATACGTTATTTTAGATGTGTTGCAAATAGGGAGAAGCAGCTGCTGTCAGATTAGGAGAGTGGCAACAATGGATACCCAAATGTAGCAATCAGGACTTCTCCCTGATGGGAAAACATGGTGGAGCAGCAAACTGCCTTGTCGCATGCAGTTCTGCCTCACTTCCCAGACTGCAAAGGTGGTCTGCTTTCTGCATGACAGGATGTTCACTCAGTTCTCCTTGGCCAGTCCTCAGGGGCATTAAAGCCAGCTAGAGCTGGGCTCCATGCTGTGATGATAAGGATCTAATCATGGCTGCTGTGTCTTTCAGCCAAAGTCTCCTGTCCATTTGTCACTGATAAGGGAAGCTGCCAACTTCAAACTAAAGCATGGCAGGAAGAAGGAAGCAATCAGCGACTTGGAAGAGCTCTGGAAGTGAGTTGGGTGATTGCTGAGCAGCAGGTCTCCACCCAGAGTCCTCTGCAAGCTGTCTGATGGCAGGCAGTGTCTGACAATTGTAGCTGTCCTTTAGAGTTGCTTTTGCACAGGGGCTTCAATGCAAGGCCCTATTTTGGAAGAAGGGGAGATAATTAACTTGATCTATAGTTGATGTTCGCTTGAAAACGTGGTAGACTTGTCCCAGAAGCCTCTTGTGTGCAGTGAACATTGCTTTGGGGACTGGAATGCAGTTTTTTCTAGTGCTACATAAACACGGATGTCTAGGTTTTAGTTTCTTTTGTGCACTTAATGGGATCTTTTATTGGAGGGGAGTGTTAGCTTGCCTTTGCTACTGAGTTTCTCATCTTTCATTGCTTGCTTCATGATACTGTGACGTTGTCTACACCTCCCTTTGTCCACACCAGCGATGTTTGCTGCGCTGGAGGAGACCACATACTAATAAGCCTGTCCCCACAGATAGCAACTGTGCTGCAGCAGCAAGCACTGCCTGGTGTTACCAGTCTTTGGGATGAGCAACATTGGTAACTTGGTCCTTTTCTGTTTTGTTTTGGTTTTTTCTTTTCTCTACAAAGGCAAAACCCAAAAGATGTGCATACCCTGGCACAGCTCATCTCTGCCTATTCCCTGGTTGACCCTGAAAAAGCTAAAGTGTATCCTTTTAATGGTGGTGAAAGAGGTGTTTGGGCATTGCTTCCTTGGACTTTCAGCTGTGTGGGGACTTCAGACCCATTCTTACCCAAAGAACAGCAAGGAACCTCTCCAGAACAGCTACATATCCAGGTCAACTTGTCTGGAGCTACATTATTTCTCCAATTGGCTTCATTACTGTGATATCTCAGGACCCTTTTATCTTTGGCCTCCTTCTCTTTGAGAATTAATAAGACAAGGTAGAACCAAAAATAAGAGCACCTCCATCTTTTCTGTCGGAATCTTAAATCTATGGTAGTAAGGCAGGACTGATAAAATGTGGCTAAGCTCTTGCTCACCCAAAATATGGTTGACATTCTGCTTTTGTCAGCTGAGCCACTTTCACAGGAAGTTGCTCCCTCTGTCCCCACATTAAAGAGGGAAAAATGAGGCAGATGGTGATTAAGCAGCTCATCCCAACTTGTGTAAAAAGCTAGTGAGAGAGACGGAAATAGGCCTGTCTGGTGTCTGCATTGCTAACAGACAGAATTTATTCAAGCTGAAGTTGTTTCTTGGTGTCTGGAAGAACATGGGTGTTTATCCTTGCTGGTTTGCATCCCTGAACTCTTCCCTTGCAGTCTTAGCAAACACTTGCCTTCCTCAGACACCATGTCACTGAAAGTAGATGTTGATGCGCTGGAGAACTCCCATGGAGCAACCTATGTTCGGAAGAAAGCTGGGAAGCTCACTGGAGACAACCAGCAGAAGGAGCAAGGGTAAAGCAGGCTGCTATATTGTTTATTTTGTTTTCTTGCTATAGCTCTGGTGCATCCTTCTTTGGGGTGGTTCAAGAACCACACCTGGTGTGGTAATTGCTGCAGAAGGCAGGCTGGTGCAAAGGGAGCCTGTTACTTAACTGCAAGGAGCTTTATGTAGCAGCATACCGAGTTCTTAGATGTTTTAGCTTCTGCCAGAGCTGGTTTTTAGTTGACTTGTCTGCTCTGTCTCTGCTGTGTCACAGTGTCTTGTTTCCCTTTCAGACAAGGCGAAGTGAAGAAAAAGAAGAAAAAAAAGAAGGGTAAGTTGTATTTCCTAGCTGTTGACATGGCACAGCTCCAGAGAGCTCGCCAGGTTGTTTCTTCAAATAGCCAGCCTCCAGGTCCCTAGGAGCTAGAGCCCTTTGCTAGGACTGGGTCGCTGGGAACCTGGATCTTCATGATAGCTTGTTTGGTTGGGGCATTTTACTGCAGAAGTGAGAGGAACACCCTGATAGGATGATGTAGTTGCTGGTCTCTTTGCACTGCCTGTTTATTGACATCCCATGCATGTCCCTTGGTGATGCCTCTAGTGTGTTGACCCCAGTCTCATTTCCTGGCACTGGATGTTCTTCAGGAAAGCTGCCGAAGAACTATGACCCCAAGGTGACTCCTGACCCTGAGCGGTGGCTTCCAATGCGAGAGCGGTCCTACTATCGTGGACGGAAGAAGGGCAAGAAGAAGGATCAGGTTGGCAAGGGGACTCAGGGTTCAACCACAACTGGCTCCTCTGAACTGTAAGTACCCATTTTGCAAGGATTGATATGGAGATTCACTCCTGGGCAGCTGGGAGGGCTGTGTTTGTGTTGCTCTGCTGCAGCTCTGTTACCACACCACCTGCAGGTAGCACAAGTGACATTGTACTTTGCTGCTTGAACCTGCTACCCTCTGCTCTCCCTGGAGATCCCTATAGGTTCCTGAAAACCAGTGTGATAAGATAGCCATACTTGAAGTTGCCAGTGTGCAAGTAAAATTCCCATAGTCTTTAATGTGCTTTTCCTAGCTTTGGTAATGAGATGATTTTGCATGCTTTCTCTTGAGCAATTTGCTTTCAAGTCTTTTGGCAGCTGCAGAACGTTAGCCATGATTTGAGAAAACACTATACTTCCTTCTAAGCTGACACTGATTATTTGAGCTGGAATCAAGAATTACCATTAGTAAGAAGCCTGACAGCAAGATGGTGTCTTATTAGCATCTGAGAGGAAGAATGCTGGGTTTGCACTGCCTAAGAGTGGGACCTGAAAGGCTTCTTGTGTGTTGCATGAGCTGTCACATGTCTATTCAAGAAGAAAGTTAGCCTTGCTTTCACTGTCAGGGACTTACGCTGTCTAGTGAACATCAATTGGGAGGTGATTGCTGCCCTTTGAGACATGTTCCTATCCTCCATCAGCTCCTTCTGTATGTTGGAGCTGTTTAAGATCTTGCATGAGTGCCCTCCCATACATAATGCTACCTAATGGGGCAGCTGCTGTTTTTCACTGCCAGCTCCCTGCATTAGTACCACATCTTGCAGGTGGTTGTGAACCCACACGGTGTCTTCTTCTCTTGCCTTCCTGCAGGGATGCCAGTAGAACTGCCAGCAGCCCACCTACCTCCCCTCGGCCCGGCAGCGGGGCAGCTGTATCGGCTACAAGTAACGTCATCCCTCCCAGGCACCAAAAACCCGCGGGTGCTCCAGCCACCAAGAAGAAACAGCAGCAGAAAAAGAAGAAAGGGGCTAAAGGAGGGTGGTAAAAAGCAGGATGTGTAACCTCCCTCCTTCAACAGGTGATGCTGGTTGCAGAATAAAGGTCAAAAGCAAGTGCTGCCGAAAGACTCTTGGCATCTGGATCTCTGTCCTGCCTGTCAGTGGTCTGGGGGGAGATGGGCTGGTATAGGTGTCATGTGTCTGCTTTCCAAGTTCCCTTCCTCACATTTGCCCCCACTGTGACTTGGGTTGGTTGCCATCAAAGTCAAATGTAGCCCCTAAGAAGAAATCTCTTTCTGTGTTGCCAGACATTTAAGAGATATGGGATAAACAAGAATTTCTTGAAATACAGTTTCATGCTCCTCCTGCATATGCCAGTTTAGGCCTTTAGCAGATTTATCTATGCATGATGCAAGAACTGGTCTTTATGTCAGTCCTTGACCACCAAAGAGCCAAGGCACAAAGCATCTTAGAAAACAACATCAGGGCTTTACTATAACAGGATAAGATAATCTGAAGGGGGATAACAAAGACTGGTAGGAGAAAGCATGGTGAAATATATAGCAGCGGATTCAGTGTCCCATTTCTGCAAGCCAGCTGCCATATTCTAAAGGGCTTGGCAAAACAAAGGTGAGTAGAATGTGTGTGGTTGTCTCAAGTGCCCTTCCTCCTCCTTTCGCCTTGACCCTGTGTTTCTTAAGTCGTAGGTGTTGGGCTTATAAAAATAAATTAAGAGTGGTACAGCAGGAGGTCGGCTTAAGCTCGGTGACTCTGGAGAGGGACTCGGAACAAAAGAAATCCCCAAGAAATGATACCTTTGAGACTGTAAGTGCCCACCCTACATGTGCCTTGCACGTGCCTCTTGGCCCAATGGTTATTTTGGTCTGGATCTTTTAACACCTTATTGAGGTGTTTCGCTGTGTCTGTGCAGGAAGGCTGTTAATGGTTCTTGGGAAGTTGCTGCTTTGCTGACGGTTGCTTCCTTACCTTCTGGTGCACCTGCTCACTGGCAGAGCATGGGAAACGAAAAGAGCCCGAGTTAGGATAAACATACTTACCAATAATGAAAATAGCAGTATGTTATCAATATTCTTCCTGTACTAAAGACAAAACACAGCAATGCACTAACTACTAGGAAAATCACGAAGCAAACTAATTTCAGATACGGAGGTGTAAGTTCATGGTTTGCAGCCTGAGGCTTCAGCAAATCCAGGTACTCATCCTGAGCAAGTAAAGCTAAGCAAACAGCATACTAAATCATACAGAATTGTAACTCATTCTGCTGAAAACTTACTCATGCTAAACAACTACTATTTCTCAACACGTCTTGAAACTTCTGGTTTGATCTGAATGTAGCCAACACATTTTTCCAGACATGGACTGTCAGGGGGTAGAAATGGCACCTTGAAAAGAGGGTTGTCAGATGTCAGCCCAAAATGCAAAGGCTTCTGTCTCTGAAAGAATTTAAAGCAAAGGCCTGAAAAGGCAGGGAGCAAGGGACGTGTCACTGTGGCTTAAGGAAAAAACAACTCCTGAGTCACCAGGGAGTAAAAATCTAAGCAGAATCAATTTTTTTTTACCTTGACTGTACAGCGGAAGTATCTGGGAAGGGGGCTGAAAGTGTGTTGTCTGAGAGAGAGAGAAAGGAACAGAGCATAGAGAAAGAAAACAGTTGTATGAATGGCTGGCAGGCACTTGCTGCCGAGTGCTGAACAAAGAGTGTTGTTTTAAATTACTTCCCTGGGTGCTGTGCCTCCGTTTAGGCAGCAGCTGGTGATTACAGGAGAGAGAGCACTGCCCTGCAGCAGTCCAGTGTTAGGACGAGAGATGCTGGAGGAGAACGCAGCTCTGTTCTTCAGTCGTCTTTTCTGGTCAAACCTATCATAATCTCTGGCCTGATGGAAACGCTGACTTGTGGCACTGCTGGAGCCCTGTGCCGGGTACCTGGACGGTGTCCTGACTGCTGCGCCGGAGCTGGGCGCGCAGGAACAGGCAAGCTGGGAACAAATCCCGCGGGGCTGGGAGCAGGGGAGGGCAGTAGCTGGTGTGCGGAAACCGTGGCCTGCCTCCCTGCACCAGCGAAAAGCCGCCCGTGGCACGGCTTGCTCTCTCTTTCACTGCCACTCGCGTGTTCCCAGCCTGGCCCTGGGAGCCCGGCCGGCGGCGGGAGCCGCGTTCGGGGCTGCGGGGGGCGCTCTCCGTGCGCGGTGCGGGTGCGCGGTGTCCGGTGCCCGCGGCCGGAGCGGCGATGGGCTCCCGCCTGCGGGCCGCCGCGCTCTGGGGGGCGGCGCTGGTCCTGGCGGGCGGCACGGTCGTGGCGCTCCGGGCCTGGGCCCGCCTGCGGAGCCGCGTCGCGCTGCCCGCCCGCTCTGCAGCCGCCGCTGCCGCCGCCGATCAGGTACCGGGCTTGGTCGGGGCGGCGGGCGAGGCCGCGGGGTCGGGGAACGCCCGCGGCGCCTCCCGGGGCCTCTCGGGCCGCCGCGACCTCGGCCCCGGCGCTCGCCGGCAGCCTCGGCGGTGCCCTGGGCCGCGGCGGGGCGGGTGGCCGGGCCGGGGCCGCTCTCCCCGCTTTCCTGCCCCGCAGTGCCCGGGGCCGGCTGATGTCCCGGGGATCCCCCATCGCTGCGGCCGTGCGCTTGTGCCGCGGGAGCCCAGCGGGCATCTTCGGCCTCTTCACCGCCAAGTGGCTTTTGCTGTGCCCTCCAGGCCCTTTGTTCAGCCTCCTTCTTTCCCCCAGCCCTGCTAAGCTTTGCTCTTGCCCCGGCTGCCCGGGTAAGTATGCTGCCCCTCGCTTTGCAGGGTAAAGGACACGGTAAGCAGATCCTGGTGCTGGGCCTGGATGGGGCTGGGAAGACTAGCATTCTTCACTCCCTGGCAACTAACCACGTCAAGCGCAGCGTGGCTCCCACCGAGGGCTTCAATGCCATCTGCATCAACACCGAAGAGTCCCAGATGGAGTTTCTGGAGAGTGAGTGAACCTATTTTAGTATTGAATATAAAATAAGTTCCTGTCTTGTGCCCTAGGGATCAGGCACATATTTTAAAAGCTCGGTATCCCCACATGCCAGCTCAATAACATGAAGTTGGGATTATTTTCCCCCTGGGGATTCTGCTTTCCTACCCAGCCTCTTTGAAGGAGAAGACACAATGATGTTCGAGATCAGTTTTCATTCAGCCCTGACGTCCTGGGAATTCTGCTCCCAGAGAGAGAAGAGTAATAAGCCTGACTGGGTGAAACCAGCAGACGTTTCCCCAATAAGGCCTGTGTTGTGGTTCATAGCTTTTGTGCTGCTTCTCCTTGGTGCTCATGCCTGGTAAAGGGCAAGAGCTACAGAGGAATAAATAATAAGTGAAAGAAGAGAGGGGGAAGAGAAAACCCTTTCTATTTAAAAGCCTCATAAGTGGTGTTTTCTAGTCTTAAACAGCTTTTGAATGTCCATAGCATTTTGTTAAAACTTTTGTACTGTCCTTAGCTCTTATTTTTGGGTATCGTCCGTGCCTGCAGATGGCATCTCCTGTGATGCCTTTGGGCCATCACAGCTGTTTGAGGTGCAGCTAGCTGATGGGAAAGGTGGAGGCCCTGGGGTCAGGTCAGTCCCTGGTACAGAGAGGCTGACCTGCCTTCTGTGGAGGCAGAAGCTGCCCATTGCTTCCTGCTGTTTCTGCCCTCTGGTGTACCAGTGCTGACTGGCTCAGTTGGCAGCTAGCTAGTAGATGTCTCTGTACCTTTAGCAGGCCTAGAGGAGTTGTGCTGTTCCCAGGTAAGTTTTTGGGGTGTGAGGATGAGGTTGCTTAGGCAGAGTTTCATTCCCAGTCTTATTACCACAGGAGTCTCTGCAGTGGCTTGGGGAAATCATCTTTAGAGAGATGCTTCTAGTCTGTGCCCCATGCCTGGTAGATAAGAGGGTATTTCCTACTGGGATGTGCTTTGCCTATCTGAGCCCAGAGAAACCCACAGTGTCTCTGCTCCTGCCTGGGGACAGTCTGGGCCCAGCACCACACACACCACAGCAGAACCTGTTGTTTCTGAGTCGTCCTTCCCTCTCTGGTCCAGGTTGGTAGTGACTGAGATGTGATGGCTGCGATCTGACTCATGGGAAATGCAATGTCTCAGGCCAGTTTCAGCCAGGTAAATCCGTGCATGGCTCTAATCTGGTTACTTATCCAGTCTGTACCATCGCCTAGTCCAGGGGTTAGCAGCCTGTGCTGTGATCACATGGCACAAGGTGATCAGCGAACAGCAGGGGTTTTGTTGTGCTGGCTTAGACATGTGGAAAACTGTTCTTTTCTTTGTACCAGCATACAGATAACTGGGTGGTACCTCGCCCTCTGCAAAGAGTAGGAGCTCCTGGCTTCTGCTGAGTTCCTACAGGCTGGGAAAAAAGTGTTCTCTGTGAGGTTGCTGACCCCTGGGTTATGCTATGCATGAATACACTTAACAAAGGGAGCAGTACTGAGCCCCTGTGGTATCGCAGTACAGAATCGGGTTTCTGTCCCAAAAATTACATGTCAGTCACAGCCCTTTGTCTCCTTTCCACAGTGGCAGACTTGCAGTTCTGCCTCCAGGTACACTGGGCCACTTGAAGAGGCAGGCATGCTCTAGTGGGAAATGTTACTTCCCTTTCTGTGTTCTTGAAACTACTGAATCCTTTTGACTTAAGTGAAAGCAAAATTGCTTTGAAACAGAACAGTCAAATAGGGCAATAAAAGATGGCTGTCTAGTAAGACAATTTTGAGAAGAGCTCCTCTGTAAGGCAGGGGAGTTATAGGGAACCCCAGATACATTGCTTTGAGAACATGCTACTTTTGAGAGACTCGCACATGCCTTTTGAGCACCTCAGTACTCTTTGAGCGAGTGTTCCTGCAATGTGCCTGGAGAAGACCTAGAGACCTGAAAACACATCTGAACTACTTAGTATACTGATAGTTATTCCTTCTGCTATTGAACTCAACAAACTACTGAATTCTTTGTCCCCAGATGGGAACAACAATCTCAAACAACTTGCTGTCTGTGGTTTCACCAGAGAATTGTTGTAAGAACTAGTTTTGAAGGTGGACAGCTTTCCTCTGTATCCAGCAGAGAAGAGCTCATGTAGAAATGTATGCTGTGAAAAGATGACTCCTAAGCATTGCCTGAAGAGTCTGCTGGGACTTGATTTTTCTCTCTTCCTTAAGCACCTCTGGTTATTGACAAAACTCTGTGAGTTTTGAGCTAGTTCTTAGTGTCATACAAATATGATGAGAGCCCTCCACACCTCAGAGCTAAATTTCTCCCCTGGAAATTGTAGACCTGCTTTGTCTTACAATGAGGTGGGCACATGGAGATAGGTTATAAGGGAACATTTGGTGTTTATGGACACTGAACCATTTTCTACTCTCTTTACTTGCTTGAGAGCAAGAACCAACAAGGCAGAAAGCAACCACAAAGATACTGAACCCAAAATCCTCTCAAAATAAGAGCTTAAAATGGACAGATTCTTTGTTTCCTCCCAGAGCATACAGATATGCCTTCATGGGCCTTGACTGGGGAAAATAAAGCTGTTTTCAGTCTCATGTGCAGTAGCTCAAATACTCTGAGTCTCTGGTAACCCAAATACCTTGGGTTTTCAGTTCAGGGAAATGCTGTCTGCACCTCTGGGAGCAGTGCTGCTTGAACTACTTGGTGAATTCTGTGTTGCTGTCTTCTCTTCCAGTCGGGGGCAGTGAATCTCTGCGTTCATACTGGAAGATGTACTTGCCCAAAGTGCTGTTGCTGGTCTATGTCGTGGACTCGGCTGATCATGCCCGACTGCCTATGGCGAAACAGCTGCTTCATCAGCTAATCCAGAACAACTCCACCCTGCCTGTGGTGGTTCTGGCCAACAAGCAGGTAAGAGTTCCCTGCTGCTAGCACAGCTAGGTTTGGCAGCAGCTTTGGAAACAGCAACAAAGCCTTTCAAAAGAGGCTTCATGCCTTTAAGGAAGGCACATGGCTGGGAGTCTTTCTGACACACCTGTTGACCACAAAACAAAATAATCTGAGGTTGTTTTGGATCTGCAAGATGCAGGTCCTGTGCCTGGTGAAGATGCAATCAGAGCTGTGGGTGAAAACTGCTGTACAGTTGCAAGGTTTGGGAGCTTCAAGGGAGACCACAGTTAGATATGAAGTTAGGTTTCTGTTCTGAGTATCTGCCTAGAAGTACCACTTTACCTAGCAGCGGCTAAAAAGTGAAGCACTGTTGTTTGCCTTCAGACTGTCCAGTTGGTTGTTCCAAAGGCTGCTGCTGAAACCTGAGAGAAAGAGCAGTTTTCCTTACAAGGCAGTGCTTCCTCCTAAGATCTTTGTGAAAGTCTCAATGATTGGTGCTGTATCTGAAATAGAATTGGGCCTCTGGTACAATCAGATGACAGAAGAGCCCAAGGGTTTTAATAACAGATTCTCTTTTATCAAGGTTGTGTGCTCAGTTTGCTCTAAGTTGTTACCTCCTAAATTTCTAGTAACTGAGGCCTGTTACTAGTAGTCATTTATGTAACTCTTGAACTCAAGTGCAGGCTTGGGCTTCATCAGACTCAAATGCATCAGAAACACTGGTGGCTAAGAAGGTAGGCAGGGCATGACTGTTGTATATTTGTCCTATTATTATAACCCTTTGCTGAGCGCGTAGGGTCTTGGTCCAGCAGTGCTTTTGTCTGCCTTGTACAGGTGGTCTTCCATAGTTATCAGAAACACTGGAAGTGGTGTAGAAATAGGAACAGAACTGTACCCATATTTCTTTGGGAAGAAATCAGGTTAGATTTTTCCCCAACGCATTTTAGGACATGGGAAGTTGACCTCATAGAAGGTACGTAAGAATGGCACCCCAGAGCTTTTGAGACTCTTTCCCTGCCTGGACAAAAGCCGTGGCTCAAAGTAGGAATGGTGCCACCACCTCTTGCAACTAACAGGGTTGTTTTATCTTTGTGTAACAGGACCTCGAAGGTGCATATTGCATCACTGATATTCACGATGCTCTGGCTCTGTCTGATATTGGGGATGAGAGGAAGATGTTCTTGATTGGTACCCATGTGGCAGAAGATGGCTCTGAGATCTCCTCCAGCATGAAGGATGCCAAGGAGCTGATAGGGACGCTGGTTTTGGAAACACAGTGACAGCTCTTTTCTTACAACATGGAGTTTGCAGCTGAGGGAGACCAGGTGTTAGTATATGGTCAGTTTACTGTGTGGCAGCTGAAATGTACAGATATGCTTTCCTGGTGGGCGTGGAATTCCTCTGAAAGTGGTATCTAGTTGGTAAGAAAATCTAATTTATAGTAGTTTGAAAATACATTTGAGAAGTAGTCTATTTTTAGCATATTTGTAGGAGAAAAATAGTCTGTCTCTCAGGCAGCAGATTTAAGGGGAAATATAGCTCAGATGGGCAAGATAGCTTCATGTCAGGTGGGAATCAAGCACTGATTTCCGTGGAAGAAAGTTGCATCCAGTGAATTCAACATGGCTTGATGTCTCAGGTTAAAGAGAAATATGTTTACTTCACAGATTTTACAGAACCCTTTTAACAGTGGTGTTCTGTTAAAAATGAGACCTCACTTCTTGACAGTGTCAGAAATTTAAAGTGCTGCAACTAGTATTTTTGACAGTGACAGTTCTTGTTGCTGTGTTGGACCCAGTTGTTAAGGGAGTGGCAAACTAGTAATCTCTGGAAATTGGGTTGGTTACTGTTTCTTTAGTGGGTAAGGACAAGAAAATGAAAGCAGTAATATATTAAGTGTTTCTTTGCCTACAGGCAAAAAGCCAAAATGGTGTAATTTGAGGTAGCAACTGGATGCATTTAAGTTAAATTGGCAGCAAAGGCGGGAGACTCGTCCATCGGGTTGAGCAGCTTATTTAAGCTTAGTCCAAGATGTCCTCGAGCAATCAGTCTTCCTTGTGAAAACCCTGTTGTTTCTTGCCAGTGGTTTCTGTTAGCACAGCAGGTGAGGAAGGTGACAACCTGCTGAGGAGTGTCACTCTCCCAGTGTCCTCCTAATCATACTCGAAGGACATGACCCCGGAGCAGTCCTGTAAAGGACCTGTTTTGCACCCGCATCTATTGTACGAGGCTTTTATAGTTTTGTCCTTTGTAACAGATGCATAAAGCAGAAAATTCCACCCTAACCACTGGTCCGGGCTGCTCTCTTCCAGTTGGGGAACAAGATGTTGGGATGCGGGAGGCTCCCGAGGCCTCTCTGGGACAGCCACCATGACGGGGGCCGCGTCACCCGTGGGCTGCGGCCGGGGCCCGGCTCGGGCTGCCGCCGGCAGCGCCGTGTGTGTGCCGGGCCCGGCGGGGCGGGCGGAGCCGTTGGGCGGGGCCGGGCCGGGCCATGGCGGCGGCCGGGGACATCTACGGTGCGTGGGGCCGGGGCGGCCGGGGCCCAGCGGCGCCGGGGCCCACGGGGGGGAGTGGCTCCTCCGCCGAGCCCCGGCCCCGCACCCGGCCGCGGTGGGCTCTGGCACGGAGGGCTCCCGGGCACGGTGGGCTGGCTGGCGCCGGCAGGCCTCGGGCACCGCGGCGGGGAGTGCGGGATGCCGGCCCCGTTTTCGTGGCCATCGCTGCCATGGCACCTGGCTGCACGTGTCGCTGGTTTTCCTGTCATCCCGTGTCTCCCACCCCCGCCTTAAAACACGGCAGGTTGTTTTGTGCTGGCGCCGAGTCCCAGTTTAACACGGTTGCTATTCCCCGAGGCTCTGAAAACCTCCCTGGAAGCTGCTGAAGGCGGTCGTATGGGGTGGCTACACTGAGTCGGGTGGGAGCCCGCAGGCTGGTGACCACTGTGCCAGGAGGAGGATGTAGTGCTGGGGCTGCTCTATCCTGCAGCCTTGGGGGCTGCCAGCATCCCCCCGTGAGGAGCAACCACTGGAGAGGAAGGTAGCAGGGAAAAAGAATGCAAACATCTGCTGAGCAACTATCCTAAGGAGATGCACAAACTTCATCTGCCATATGATTATTGCACACTAAAGAGCAGGCAGCCCAGGCTCTGGGTGCTACCAAGCTTTTAAATTCACCTGTTCTTGTTTTTGCAGTTTCATCTTATACATCTTCTTACACATGTGTACACCGCCCACGCAGCAGGTAAGAAGCCCTCTCAGCCTCCTGGCTGGGTGTTCAGGCCATGCCCCATGTCTCTTGAGAGGGCTCAGTCAGGGATTTACACCAAGCAGTGAGTCCGTATATTGGATGATACTGTGATAAATACTTGAGAGGAAATGATGCCCAGTTTTGCCCTTACCTCAGCTTCTAACAAACATCCTGCCTCTTCAAAACGGAAGCTGTGACTGCTTTACAAGGAACTGATCTCAAAAGGAGTTGATCCCCCTTAAGCCATGAGTCTGTGAATGCTCAGACAGTGGAGGGGAGGTGTTTCTATGTCTGGCTGAAGCAAGGCCTCATTTTCCTTGCTGGGAAGCATGAGCAGGTCCAAACAACAAAGGCTCCACCAGGGCTGTCTTGTCAGTGAGGTGGTTTAACTCCTTCAAGTTGCAGAGCTGCTGTGGGTGCATCCTGTGTGAGGATATCTGTCTATCTATCATCTATCTATCTATCTATCTATCTTTTTGCTGTGATAAAACTAATTTTTTGTAATTGGCAAAAAAACCCAAAGATTGTCAAGTGAGTTGAGAGACGTGATCTGAGTGTACGTGGGACTCTTTCCTTGGCCGGATCATGGTGCAAGCTTTGCACAGCAGTGTGGGGCACTAGGGCCATGTGCACGTTGTGCTAGATTTGGCTGTGGCTGTGCGCTGGGCCTGTGCCAGCGGTTGAGGAAAAGCAATGGGCCTGCTTGCAGAGATAGAGCCAGCTCTGCAATACAGCTAGGCTGGGGGGGACCTCTGTGTGCTAATCCTTCACCCCCTTGCACCTTTGCAAGGAAAACCCTCTGGGGAGCCGCTTGGGAATGAAGAACTGAAACTGGGTTTTGGCTCCTGAAATGACATCTGCCTTCCTGACCGTGTCCTGTCTTGAACTAGTGGCAGGGGGCCAAAGTCCTACAGGCAGTTGCCTCTCTGGGATCTCAGCAGGAGCCGTGTTTGCAGCACTGTGGCCCAAGTGAGGCAGGACAGGCATCTCACAGGGAGCGTGCAGTGAAGGTGCTGTAACAGCAGCCTGCCATTTCAGGGATCTCTGTGGTGCTGGGTACTCTGACAAGCATTTGCCAGGGCTTGGCATCTTACTAGCAGTATTAGCCCCATCAGAGAAACCACAGGTGTGTCCCCAAAGCACAGATTGTTTTCTGTTGGCAAGTATCACTCTCTGCTGGTGTCCTTGCTCTTCTCTAGGGCTATGCTAGGCATCTTTGCCAGGTGATACAGAGCGGGAAGCAATGCCCCAGGCTTCCACCTTCTCTGCTTTTTCCATGGTGGGGCACTTCCATAGGTGCCTGCACAGTGTGGTTGTTCACCAGCTGGCTGTGGGTAGGCACCTGTTGCCGCAGTGGGTGGGTATGGGCTTGGTCTGTGACATTGAGGAGTTGTGTAATACACTTGTGGCACTGGATCATCTTGTTCTTCTTTCTGTACCGAGGCTCTTAAATTTCAAGCACTTCCCAGTCACTAGGATTTCAGGCCTCAGCAGTGATAGCTGATCTTCCTGAAAGGTTTTGGTCTGTTGTATATTCAGGAAAAACATTTCCAGAGCTGCTCCTAGGGCACAGACCGTGTATGTTCCTGTGTCTCTGTAGCATCTAGGACCTCTGTGCTAAATGGAGTGAAATAAAATGTGCTCCTAAAGCCATGTGGGAACACAGTGCTGTCTCCATGGTGCCTTTTAGTAAACCACAAAGGTGGTGCTAACAGGTGTTTCTTCATCTGGGCTCCCATAGGCTGGGAGAGCATCCCTCTCATACCTGCAGAGGTTTCATGGTATGTTATTGACCAGAAAAGTTCCTTCCTGCTCCCCTAGCCATTTCCCAGAGGGACCTTTCAGTGGAGGCAGAATTGCAAATTTGTGTCTCTGCAGTCCAAGAGAAAACACAAAAAATCATGGGCTGGTGAGTTTGCCAGATGAAATGGATGGAAAGTACTTGAAGAGAGAGGTCCTTAAACACACTCTCTCAAGGGAATGGAGGCAAAAGCACAGGGGCTTGAGAGTGTTTATATGGCTTTGAGTACAGCAGTAGCTTCTTCACGCTTTGTTGGTTTAAGTTATGATGATGGCATGTTTGTCCTTTTCTGCAATTTTGACAGGATACATGTACTTGCAGAACCCAAGCAACGATTTTGTGACAGCAGTCCCAGGTAAGTCGGTGCTCAAACAGTGCTTGCTCGAGGGCTGGGGACTGACAGGGCTCAACCAGAGCAGACCCTTGGCCATTGTCTTGCTACTGCTTTCCCCGCTGTCTCCAGAAAAGCAGACTGAGATGTTCCATGCTTTAAGGGCTCCCTCCAATTTTCTCTTTCAAGTTTTCAATCAAAAAACTGGGCTTGACTCAAGCCTTGCCTTTGTTGCCCCATCTGATCTGAGCTGCCCAACTGAGATATTGTGGGGTAGGATGGTGTGTGTGGTGCAAGGTGACCAGACTCACGGGAGCCACAGGCTGCTCTGTCCTGGAGGATACAGTCCAGCTTTAGGAACAGAGCTGCTGTCTGCATGATGTGATCAAACTACAGCTTGACAAGCCAGGGCAACAGTATCTTGATAACATCTCTTCTCCGTTACCTGTGTGGGTCTCAAAAAAGGCTCCACAAACCCATTGCCCTGCTGTTCCCTGTCCTGACTACCCTGGTACCCTCTCCCACCATGGCCTCTCACTGAGGGATGAGCAACTCCATATTTGCCCTGGGCACAGGAGAGTAACCACTCTAACTGGCATTAACCTGCCACTTTCCACGACACACCCTGACTGTAACATTATTACTATTTTTACTGTCATACCTGTGGTATAGTTAGGTGGTAATAGTGAGGCAAAAGAAATGCAATGATGAAACTCCCCCAGGGATTTCAGAGAAGTAATGAAATGACCCTTTCTGCACATCCACTGGTAACTAAAACCAGACCTATCACTTTAAAACTCTTTTGTTTTTTAGTTGACAACAACCACCAGGAGAGTGTTGGGAAATTCAGTGCCACAGAAGGTGAATGCGCAGGGGGTGGTAGTGGCATTTTGCAGGTGTGGGGAGCCATAGGGCGTGTGTATGTGTGTGTGTTCCATCCTAGGCAGGGAAGGATAGCCCCAGCAAACACATTTCATGTTTCATAACTTGTGCATGTTACTAAAATTTCACAATCTTGCTGTTCTTGCTAGGCTTGTGTGGGGAACCCAACAGATGATATGGACCCCCTCATGGGGTGCTATGACAGCTCGACCATCTGCAAGAATATTGTCACTGTCCAAGCCCAAGAAAGATTATAGCGAGTACCAGTGCAGGTCAGTGACGTGGTAGCACATCCTGGGGAAGGAGGCAGCTCAGAGCATGTTCTCTAGGGGGGCATACTGGCTCCCAGGGAAAGGGGAGATGCAATGTCCTCTCCTGAAAAGGCTGCCCCACAGGTAGCTCCATGGCACTGAAACTCACCAGGCTGTTTTGTGCTTGGAACAGGGGCTGGCTGAAGCAGGGAAGAAAGTGCTATGGGAGCATAGTCACCCTGAGTACTTGACTTCCAAAATGGGGAGGAACTGGCGAGTGCTAAATTTTGGTGCCCTTTTATTTCCTCATACCCACTTCCCAGCTGTGAGAAGGACTTCTGCAACACATAGTTGCTGGTCTGATTAGAGCTCTGGGTTCCCATCAGCTGCCATAGGAGCTTGTCTTGATCTCAGTCTCCAAGCACAAGGGAGCATGTTCCTCTGCTGTAACAAAAATACCCATCCAACAGCTCTGCTTTGGTTTGAAGTAGACATCATGTGCATGCATGCATTCCTCGATGGAATGTGTGTGTTGCACCTGCGAGTAGAGAGGAACTGTCCCTAGAATGTTCCCTGTCCTATTGGGGCTGATGCAGCTCAGACAGGCATCTGGACACAGTTAATGATCCCCTGCATCCTCTTGGAGTCTGACCTAAATCTTTAAGATAAGGTTAAGAACAGAGAAGTCTTGCAGTGTTCTGCTGCTGGAAGGAATCCAGGTCTCTTGCCTTGAGTTAAACCTCTGCTGTCACTGCATGGTGAAAAACTAGACCATGCTTTGTAATTGGAATGAAAAATTATGTAAAAAGTATAAATCACAGTGGTGCTAGATGATGCTGCATTACTTGAAGCAAGTCATCTGTAGCTCTGTTGGAGGAGATGAAGCTCTTGTGGAGTCAGGATGGTGGTTGCTCGTCTGTAAGAAGTCCTAGCAATGAGGATGGAGATGGAACTGTGTTGCACTCCTGGCTCTCCTCTGCCTGGAAGGATGTCAAGACATGCATGTCTGTAGTTTTATCCCCTCTGCCAATGTCATCAGTGATGGGCTCTCATCCCTCTGAGAGCTTCTTCCTCTTGCTAAAGGTGTCTATATGACAGCCCTTCCTGCCTTTCTGCTTACCTCTGCTTGCTTCTTCCCTGGTGATGACAGGCA